>NC_090928.1:522788994-523993994 GCF_040938575.1 Ambystoma mexicanum | reverse complement strand
CTGACCCATGCATCTCCTGATAAGGAGTCCCATGCCTGTGCAAAAAGAGCTAACCTCCCCCCTATAGGTGTCTGTGGCGCTGGCGCTGCTATGGGTACACTGACCTGTAGTTTGCTGTTGGGCTGGATATCTTGCACCTCTTCTCCATCCACGACCTCTTCCCCGCCCTCTTGAGGAGAAGAAAGTGTCTGAGCGGTCCGGCCAAGAATTGTATTGGTCCCGTGATTGCTGAGGTCTTCGATCAAAGGCAAAGCGGCCGTAGGAGCGTCCTCTGCCTCGTCCGGCCCTGGAGAAAACCTTAGTAGCAAAAAACCTTCTGATAGAGGCTTGTGCCTTATCCCAAGGCTGTAAAGGTGCCGACGAACTTTGACATTTCTTTCATGAATGGGTCTCCGAAAAGCAGACCCTGGGCTGCTGCTCCTGATTCCCTATCTGCTAGCTCAGTTAGCTTGCCGTCAATTTTGTATAAGATACCCTTACGGCGTTCAGCCGAGATGGCGCAACTGGCATTACCCAGTAGACAGAGGGCTCTTTGCGCCCAACCTGAAAGGATCGCTGGATCGATGCGATCACTGGAATCAATGGCCGCCTCAGCCAGGTCCATAATCTTAGCTAGAGGACCAGTAATGTCCAGGACTCTGTCCTGACAGGATCTCCAAGTGCGGTCAATATCCTTTCTCGGGTCTTTCACATTCTTTACCAGAAATGTGATCATCTTGGAGTCTAGCTCCGGGGTGAGGGCTACTTTCCCAGGAATATTGGGAAGGGGGCATTCTGCCTTTAATCTGGCCCTTACTTCCTTATCCAGAGGCTTGCGAAGCCTGTTCATGTTATAATTGGTTGTTCTGGACGAAGGTTCCCAGTCAGAGGATCTGGGGTGCACAAGATCTTCTGGAGTAAACATCCTGCTGGAAGTGGGCGGTTCCTCTGTTACCTTCTAGGGGATGGGGACTGCCGCAATCCCAGAGGTAGAGGGTTGCGACCCTATAGTTTGAGAATCCTCATCGGAGGATGAAAGGGGATGATTGTTATCATAGACCCCTCTAGCTTTGTCATCAGTGCCCTGTTGATATCCCTCCGGGCTTGAGGGTCTAATACCCCTGTTGTCTTCCTCGGTTTAAGAGAGTCTTTCGAGGGAAGGGGTGTGCTTCCTGTCCATGAAGGCTTTTTTCAGCCTGGAGAAGGCGTCTGAGATGGCAGCGGTGGCAGGAGTAGGCTGGCTCGGGGGGGTCATGGAGTCTTTGCTCCTGCGAGCCGGAGTACATCCCCCATCTATAAGGTGCCTTCTTTTATGGGTTTTCTTTCTCCCTGGCGGGGAGGTCTCCTGTAGATGCTCCTCCATACTGTCTAGGCGCTGCTGGATAAGCAGGAGCATCTCAGATACTGCCTTCTTGATGGTGGTCTCCACTGAGGATCCCAGCATCTTTTTGAGGCTGTCTGCCATTGCCACCTCATCTATCTGATATTCTTCCTCCTCATGATCAGACCAATCCTGATCTGTCTGGGGGAAGTATTGAGCTGCCATAATCAAATTCAAATGCACCTTTTTTTTTTTTTTTAAAATATAAATGTTCCTTGTAGGCAACAGACAGCCTTCTCTCAGCCCACTTAATTTCAGCCAAGGTAGGTGTGGAGCACGATACCTTGCTGTGTCGGAAAAAAGAAATTTGCTTCTGTGGAACTTATCTAGAGAGAGCTCCTTCGTTTTCCGTTTTCTTTTTTTTATAAATGCTGTCAAGCAGAAGAAAGGAAAGGAGGGGCTTGTATATGATGCAGCTGGCGCTCGCTTTCAAAATCCGTTGTAAAAGCAACGGAAATGACAAGCGAGCGCCAGCTGCTTGAGGAAAGGACTCAGGGAGTAGAGGCTCCCTCTAGTGGCCACAGAAGGCTACCGCGATGAAATGCTCTCCGTGCGCGTCCTCCCCGGGCTCTGCAGGAGTGAAGAGGCGAGCCGGGGGCCGTGCACGGAGCAGTGAATATAAATGAGCAGGGCCGCTCGCGAATGCGAGGGCTCCTGTCAGTTAGCCGAGATCCTCCGACGGCAGCCAAGCAGCTGACGCAGAGGATCGGAGCGAAACTGACAAAGAAAAACAATGAAGCGCGCTACGTGCGCGTATGCCAATGATCGCTATGAATGTAAAATACAATAATAATATGTAAATATATATTCAACCTTATTAAAATATTATTTGAATCTAAAATTCTAGATAGATTTTTTTTTAAAACAAGGAGATAAAAAAGGGTACTTATCTTTGCTGTGAACAGCAAGAAAGAGAGGAAGTGACATAATTTGCATGACTGTTTATATGGACAGCCAGTTATTCATTGGTGGACTAGGTCACATGTTAGTGACCCTTTACTGGACCTTTTCCTGAAGCACCTTGGGAAATGGAGTTTTTTTCTTGGACTTACACTGTTTTTGTTCATATTTTCTAAGTTCTTTGTGTTTTTCATGCACCTTTTGGCTGCCACACACTCCTGCGCTTTCAGTAAGGTGCATTAACACTTGCTGCTGAGCTTTCTATTTATATATTAATAAAAGAAAGAGAAACATAATGGGAGCCTCCAGTCTTGACATAGAATAAAGTTTATAAATCCATGCCAATTCTCATTGTGTTAGTTTCTAGGACATGTTTCCCTCTCTCTGAGCCTTACTCAACAACTCTAATATTATACAAAGTAGTTCTACTACTGTATGTTTCCTATTAGTAAAATGTGTAATCACCGGTGACTTGGTATTTTGAGTTTTAATGGTGCTCTTGGGCTCATTTCATCTTTCTTTAGCGCGCTTCGTGGTTTGTCCTACATAGAAGATACCGCATGGGCAACTGAGTCCATAGATAATATCACATGTTGCAAAATCTCTCAGTGCAATCGTTTGCTCATGTACGGGGGTGCCTTACATAAGAACCTTTCATTATGTTATTACAATGATTGCAGTTTAAGCCAGGGAAGACTGGTTGGTTCTGTTTTTTGGACTTCTCTGCCTTACCCAGATGGTCACAAATGTGTCTGCCTCTTTTGTAGGCAATCATTGGTGGTACAGGGAAATGTTGAGTGAGCTGTCCTTCTAGTTTGGCAAACCTCCAGTTTTTCTTGATAATCCTAGATATATGTTGATTCTGGCTTGAGTATCTCATAGTATATATGAATGGAGTATCTCTGTTATGTTTTCAGATCAACAATTCATCCCGTGTTTTGGCGCTCACTTTAGTGCATGCTTCCTGTAGTATATCATTAGGGTACCCCCTATCATGATATCTCTCTGTCAGTTTATCACATTCACTTTCAAATGTTGGTCCGTCTGATATTATACGTCTCAATCTTAGAAACTGCCTATAAGGTAAGTTATCTTTCAAATGTCTCGGTAGCGAGCAGACTATTGTGAAGTGCTGCACTGCTTGCTTCTTTTCTGTGTGCATAGACCAGAGTCTATCATCTCTGCTACTGCTTACAAGAGCTCCACTATTGGCTGAGCCTCGGCGGAGTAAGGCCGAGTGTTCTTGGTGTTCCTGGGAAGACTGGGAGCCATGGGGGAGAACTGATTACAATATTTTAAAAATAATGGACGCCTCTCGACTGCATCAACCCGCAAGTCGTACGGCAAAGCTGGCTATCCTGCCCCCACAAACGCTGGCTCAAATGCGACGCTGTCATTCTACATCAGTAAATCCACTTCCATACCCACAACACGTGAATGAAAACAATGACCAGGAACAAGTAAGTGTAAGAATGACTGGTCCCACCGGGGGTATGACTGACAAATGTTCAGCAAAAGATGACAACATGTTTTTAAAAGTACAATCTGTGCAAGCGGGGCAACTCTCACTGTCCAATCCTGGCACCCTCCTTCTTGACCCCTTGACACCAATAAACACATTGAATGAGAGTGACGTGCTACCACTTAATAAAAAGGTGGGAGGCGCGATCAGCATGGATGAAATCAAGGTGATACAAAATCTTGACATACCTAAGTACTTTCCCGTGTCCAGCCGCTCCCCTACAATGACGTACAACCCATGCATGGTTCGGTCTCTCCTTCACCTGGTAAACGATCGTCCCACTCGTAGTTGCCTGCGTCTTGACAATCAAGAACGCGGCGTGCCTATGCTCATGTATTAGCATGGCGGTTGGTGGAGAAAATGAACACATCGGAACCAACCAAGGTAGCCGTAGACACAAGGCCCACCTGCCATGAACGGTGTCTCATTTGAAACACTGTATGTGAAATGGCTCCTCCTCACATAGGCCCGGAAAGCGAAACAGCCTGGGAGGAAAATACAATCCTAGGACTTCGGACCAAAAAAAGGCAGCTGATGCCTATATCTACAACCAATGCTGACAAAGAAGGACCAACAACCATTCCAAAATTATCCCTACAACCAGGGAGCAGAGTAAGAACAAAGAGACTCATACACGAGAGTCAAATCTTGAGTCAAAACCCAATTCAGGAAGTCTCAGACGTCCGTCTGAAGCAATTGAAGACAATGGCTTCAGACAGGTAACCAAGCAAGAGCTGGAGCAGGTTTATGCCAAGGAATCAGGCAGTATCCAAGGAGCAGCAATCAGTGAACTCAGTGCGCTAAGCAACAAGAGAGACGTAGTTCCCTGGCAGTCACAGATCAATTAATCAAAGATCTTACAATGATGAATGCAAGTCTCACCCTTAACAGCACAAGCGCAGAAAGGGTGAGAAAATTAGAAAGGGGGCAATCTAAATTAAACGAGCAAGAAATAAAATCTGATGGTTGTATAATCATTACAGGCAGATATAAGGATTCAAACGAGAAAACAAACAAAAGCATCCTCATAAACGAAGACGGATGGACTCTAGCTCGATACGGGTAGTGCACTGCTCACAAAAAAGAAACTTCAATGACTCGGAATGTCAGAGAGTCAACAGTTTGACCAACAAACAACAATCCAAAAAACAAATACAAACAAACACATCAACTTCCTTGTCTGAGGAAACCTCTTCTGACTCCTCATTTGTTGAAAGACAATTCCCAAAGGTGAGAAGAACTATACCAATGAGAAAGCGAAAAACGTGGCGTCCCAACAGAAGCCCACAGGAAACACACAAGATGGTTGAGCTAGTGGTGAATGAATTAAGGCCGAACATTGTATTGGCCATGACAATCGCGGTAGCCCCCTTCTTTAAAATGTACGAGCAGTTTAATGACAACTACAAGGACCAAAACACGTTAATCACACTCATGAACTCTAAGATGGTCAACATAGAAACAGAGTTGCATGAGATGAAACTGCAAACTACTCATGATAATAAGAAAAATGAAATTTTAAACAACTTGTTCAAAGAACAATTGAAAATTACTCAGATGACAAACGGCTCCTCGCAGAGGTTGTGAGAGAGGCCCTAATGATTCTAAAGAGGAAGCAGTTCAACCAAGGAGATCTTGATGCAGGTTGTCCAGAAAATAGCGGAGAAAGAAGAGAGTCAAAGAATGTCAGCTCCTGCGACATAGTGATGACCCCAGCCTCTCTAGATCATAATAAATTGCCACGGATTGTTTCTAGCAGCGCCCTAGGCAAAAGTCACACGAGCGACTCCGCATTAATGACAAGTGACAATTCCAACCTGAGTGTGGTCCCTGAAGTTCCTGTTAAAATGCCAAAAATCAATGAAAACTTGAGTAGCAATAGGGAGGTGCCTGCCTTGACATCAAACCTACCCGATGCAACACCATCTACCCCTGCTAACGCGGAAAGGTCCAGCATAATTCCGAAGGGGCCTTACAAAGTGGGCGCAACAAACATCCCAAAGGTTAATGTAAGTTACTCTACATTTGAGAAAACCAAAAGAACTGAAAGTACAAAGTCGGCAGGACATAACAATATTCTGAGGAAACAGATAAAGAAAACAAAAAAAAATGCCCAGAGGCAAAAATCTGAACGCTAAAAATTCATCCACATTTTAAATGAACGTCAAAGCCCTAAGAAGTGGTGACGATGACAATTCATCCACACTAGAAGCAAATTAAAGGAATAAAAAGGATCCAAAGATCACCAGCCAGGTCGAGGCGGAGATGGAAGAGGCCAATCTGATGGAGGAGATGTTGAATCTATCCACATACGGGTCAGGAAGAGAGGATGAGATGGACGAAGATCATAGCCCCGGCGATGACCGAGTCATCTTAGACTCAGAGCCTGAAGAAGTGAACGAGATCGGTCCCACCAAGGAACTTCGAGAGAGGCTTGCTAAAACCATTAAAAGAATATGCATCATCCCCACTACACCAACTAAAAATCCCAAGGGAAAATCAAATATGAGTGGCCCTGCCGTGGCCCGAAATGACTTTCTAACGATAGCAGAACGAAGAGAGCTGACAGAAGTAAAGCTAACGAATAAAACAAAAAAACTACTGTTGAAACAGAGAGCTCGATCTCCCACCCAGACCGTGAATCAAGTCTGGTGGGCCTTAAGTGGCAACCATTCGCAGGGAGTTAATAAGCAAAAAGCTGACCTTAAGATGAACTACGAAGATGACTGGAGAGTGGATAGGCGGCCAACTGCGTCGGTATCACAGAAGAATGCATGTAAAAGACAAAAAATTGACTCCAACTATTGTCTCCTGTTAGAAAGAATCTTTCCGTCAGAGTATGGGCTGATTCTAAATAGATAAGTCTTGCAATTACTTCACCATATTCCCCAGTTAAGATCAATATCATCTAATGACATCAAAACGGTCGAAATTATTTTTTTAAAACGGTTGACCGACTACTACTCCACATCTATTCTAGAATAATTCGAGATATTATCTTAGCGGGCACGTCAGACATCAACTCCTTGGGATTTGACATAAAAGTAATTTGCTCGTCAACCTATATAAATAAAACCAGGACACAGGCATGGACAGTGAAAAATGTGAACGGGCCCCCGAACCAGACACAAGGCATCAAGTATCAAACAACTTAATAAAAAAGAGCTTCATCTATAGAGAGAGAGATGAGGCAGAAGAGGGGGAGGAAGAGAGTTGTGTAGAAGAAGAAAAGGGTCCTAAAAACAAATAAAAATGACATTCACTTGTGACAGTAAAAACCTTACAGCAGAAAGAAAGAACTCTGCGGTCGTCGCCAATACAAGCGACCGTGACAAATGGAACGGGCTAGCTGAAACTTTGAACTCAAATAGGGGAAGTTAATGCCCAGCCATCCTTGATGAAACCACAATACAGATGGGCTTGTGGAACACGTATATGTTTTGCCCATCTATTTCACAACATTTTAACGCCTTTAAAATCATTAGACATCATATGCTTACATGAAACTTGGCTTTTAAATATGCCATGTATGGAAGGCTTTGAAATTTCAATGAATCCTGCTATTAAACAACTGAAGGGTCGCCCAATGTCGGGTTTAATAACCCTGGTTAGAATAGAAAGTGGCTTCAGAATTCTGAATACGAACAACCACTCACCATATATACAAATGACTGCCATAGAATCCCATTATGCAATGGCGGGAAAGAAACAGAAAATCCACCTCATTAATGTATACTGGCAACAACAAGTTATGGATGAATGGATCTTTCTTAAGGAAGTCTGTAACCTGATCGACTCCAACATGACCAACGAGCCAAGTCCTAGCATTTGGTGCTATACTGTACAAACCATAACGGACTAAGAACCAAACATCTAGGGTCTGTAATTGATAAAAGATCATGTCTAAGCGGGGAGGATTGGTGGACAGTGATGGCCGAAGAAACAAATAATAAGCTGAGATTGAACAAGAAGTTGATTAATTAAGTTGAACTAGTAGACAGTAGCAATGTAACCAGGATAATGTACTGGATAGTCTTGAGTATGATACACCGGGTCAATTGGTGGGCAATTATAGGCACATTGAATTGAATGAATTGAATGATTCTCTTTCTGTTTCATAATATTTTAAAAGTTTGTAACAAACTGTATGAAATAAAAATGTCTCGGGTGCTGACTCAAGTAATGTAAGGTGTTTATCAGTTGGTTTTCTAAAGAGGTAGTGGATAACTCATTGTTCACAATCTCGATCTCTACATCCAGAAAGTGTAATCTCGGGTCACCCCTTTCCATTGTAAATTGTTTTCGGTCAAGTATGGAATTAAGGCAATCAAGAAACATGGAAAGTTCTTCTGTGCTGCCATTCCAGATAGCAAATTTGTCATCAATATACCTTTTTCAGGTTAGCAGTTTGGAGGACCATTCTGCACTTTGGAGAACATGTGTGTACTCAAGATGAAACATGAAGATATTAGCATAAGCAGGGGACATGGATGACCCTATAGATTTGCCGGATGCTTGGAGGTAGAATTGTGAATCAAAACGGAAGAAATTGTTATGTACAATTATTTTCGTCAATTGCAGTTCAAAGATTTTGGCTGCCTGACAGTTTTCTTCTCTCAATAAGGCCCATTGAAGAGCTTCAACTCCTTCCAGATGTGAGGTATATAAACTCTGTACTCTGAACATGTACTATGGGTCTCAATGGGGGTTGCTTAAAGCCTACCGAAAATTCATGAAGATTTAAGAAACCCCCCATTGAGACCCATAGTAGAGGTACTGAGAGTATATTTGACTCTCTAGCTATCTATCTGGATAGGGTGTTACAGCCAATTGTACAGGTGACCTCTAAATATCTACGCGATACATCTGAATTCCTGAAATTTATTAAAGGGATAGGTACATTGCATCCTAGTCTCCTTTGATGCACTTTGTCTCCTGGAACGTGAAAGGGATCAATAGCACATTAAAGAGGAAACAAGTTCTTAATCACTTGAATAGCCTAAAAGCTGAAGTGACTGACCTTTTTGCAGGAGACCCATCCCTCAATTGACCAGACTGCTAAATTCCAGAGAGGGTGTGTATGTCCGATATTTGGTTCCTCGTTTAACACACGCTCAAGGGGCATAGCGCTTTTGATTGGTTAACATTTGGCTGTTCAGGTGCTCTCCGAGTGGAAAGACAAGAAAGGCAGATTGATTTTACTTTCAATGTGTATCCAAGGAGAGAAATTTAAATTTTGCAACATTTACACCCCAACTGTAGATGATGGTTCTTTTTTAGAATGATTGCTCAATTGTTACAGGACCAGGACAGTGGTAATATATTACTGGGGGAGATTTTAATGAAGTGATCAACCCTTTAATGGATCGAAGTAACAATAGTATATTGAGGGCGAAAAATAGGTATCTATTAGAACATATCTAATAGATACCTGGTGATTGGAACACCCGTCCTATAAGGACTATAGCTTCTTGTCAAGGGCCCATAATACCTATTCATGGATCGACATGCTCCTGACAGCTGGTTTGGCTACTAATAGCCACATGAGAAGTGTGATTATAAACATCCATTTATCAGATAATTCACCGGTGGAGATGACTATGGCCCTGCAGTTTTCTACTGACAGCTGCACACTATGGAAGTTGAATACTTCAATTCTAGAAGAGGAGGAAATTGTAGACAAAATTGTCAAGGAGGCAAATTATTTCATAGAACAGAATTACACCGGTGACATGAACCCGGGCACGGTTTGGGAGGCTTTCAAATGCACTGTGAGAGGCCTCATAATTGGTTTGTCCAGCAGGAGGAAGAAGAATGGCGATAACGAGATTATGAGTATGGAAGTGAATATTAAGAATTTGGAAAAAGAGATGATGCTAAATCCAGATGATGGAAAGAAGAATGAGTTACTGCGAATTAAATGTGAGTATAATAAAAGAAGGTCAGAAAAAGCTGAGTATATGCTTTTTCGAATTAAATGCTCATAATTTGAGAATGTAGAAAAATGTGACCGATGTCTGGCACACAGATTAAGGAAACAAGAAAAGTACAGGGCCATTCCTTCTATTGCAAAGCCAGATGACACCATTATGTTTGATCCGATTGAAATAGAGTATTCCATAATTTCTATAAGGAGCTCTACTCTGAGGATGCTAGTGTTGTGAGAGAACTACAGCGGTTTGGACAAAACATGGTACTTCCAGGACTCTCTGCTGCTGATAGAGCAACATTGGATGAGGATTTCTCAGTGGATGAACTAAGGAAATCAGTATCAAGCCTCAACTCAGGTAAATGCCCTAGGACAGATGGCCGGCCCATGAATTTCATAAGATAATGCCTAACCCGGTTTTTTTATTGCCAAGAGACATGTATAAGGGTTCTGTGACTATTGGGATGTTACCGGGTTCAACTCAACATGCTTCAATTTCGTTGATTTTGAAAAAAGAAAGGGACCAGACTTCTCCTTCAAATTATCGACCAATTAGCCTGGTAAACACAGACAATAAGATCTTTGCAAAGACGTTGGCAGAAAGACTATATGCAATATTACCTAGGCTGATGCACACAAACCAGACAGAATTTGTCAAGGGAAGGCATGCTGCAACCATTATGAGAAGACTACTTCAGACAATCACACGGGCGAAGGTTGCCTAGTGAGATGACAGCGATACAATGGGTGAATGTCTGTAAGAATGTGGCTCTCTCATCTATCAGCTTGGGAGAGAGGGCAAGGCACGTTAACATTTTAAATAGAAAAAGGAGGTCAGGCACGCACTCTAGTTCCCAGTCATTTAATCCTGATGTGAGTAATAACAGGGTTAAATCCCAACAAAGTTTTTTTTTTTTTTTTTTTTTTTTTTTTTTTTTTTTTTTTTTAAACTTTCTTTATTGATTTTCAACAGATTGATAGACCACGAACATATCAGGTACTGCATATACATTACACGTCCATAACTTCCCCCATACCACCCTCCACCCCCACCCCACCCCCCAAGACTCCGATCAACTCCACTGTTCAATATCGAGCCAGTTCAGAGGTCAGGGCTGGCTGATCAACTGAGGGGTCATCCACCGCTCCAAGGTGGAGTAATGGCACGGTCAGCGACACCCAGCGATGTAATTCCTCACTGGAGTCCAGCCTCTGTTCGTGGATAGCGGTTTCCCACGCTCCGGTCTCGGCTGCCAACCACTTAGTGAGGTCGTTCCACCATTGTGCTTCAATCGGGCCTTTGGGGCTCTTCCAACACATGGCTATGCGTCTTTTAGCCGTGATATAAATTAAGTCTTTGAGTCTATTTAGGGGTTTGTTTTTGCGATCACGGCTGCACCTGCCCAGGATGCAGGCCACAGGGCTATGTACGTCCAGTTCAATGTCTGCTTTTGCCACCCTTCCCCGCACCTGCATCCAAAAGGAGCGTATCGCTGGGCAACCCCAGAACATGTGAGTCATTCCCGCCTTCGGCTCATTGCATTTAGGGCATAGCTGGATGG
Organism: Ambystoma mexicanum; assembly: GCF_040938575.1. NCBI lineage: Eukaryota > Metazoa > Chordata > Amphibia > Caudata > Ambystomatidae > Ambystoma > Ambystoma mexicanum. Next base: position 523,982,721 of record NC_090928.1, on the reverse strand, counting down.
CTGCGCCCTTGAAAGACGATATAGTTTCCGGAGTTAGGTAAGCCCTGTTGGTAATGTATAGTTGGATAAGTTGCAGACGGGCGTTTCTGGAGATTTTCTTGTGATAAAGGGTTACTCCTTCCCATTCCTTGTCGTCAAATTCCCGGCCCAGTTCGTGCTCCCATTTCCCTCTGCTCCTGAGCTCATTCCTGGTCGTGCCTAACATTAAGGCTTCGTAGAGCCGTGAGGTCTCGTGGCCCCCCTCGGCGGTGTTCAACATAGTCTCAATAATCTCGTCCTCCGCTGCAAGAATGGTCGCCACCGGCCATCTGTCTTTCATGGCCTGGATCACTGCTCTGTGGAGCAGAAATTGTCCTGTAGGTAGCTCCGAGGACTCGCTCAGGTCGGAGAATGTTAGGATTACCCGATCCTGAACCAGGTCTCCGAGGGTGGCCACCCCGCAGGGCTCCCACTGTGCTCGCGTTTCCAGTTGCCCCCACGGGCGATGGGTCATGACTGCTGCTATGGGGATCTGTGGGGAGTACGGATCAGGGGACCCCAACGTTCTGCAAGCCCTTCTCCAGAGCCGAGTTCCGAGCTGTACCAGATAAGGGTGCTGCCTTAGGGCGTCCTCCTTGACCCAGAGTAGGTCCCTGAGTAGGAAGCCTGTCAGAGCTGGCTGGAGAAGTCTGGTATCTGTGGTGATCTCATCGGCCATCCATCGCATCACATGTCTTAGCTGGCTTGCAAGGTAGTATAGTTCGAAATTGGGGACTTTCAGACCCCCTCTTTCGTAGGGTCTTTGAAGTGTTTCCAGTGCTACCCTGTGCCTGCCCCCCTGCCAGAGGAACTGCCTGCATAGTTTATTGATGTCTCTAAAGAAGGAAGGGGGGATGTTGAAGGGCACGTTGGTGAAGTTGTGTAATAGGCGTGGAAGTGCTACCATTTTGAGGAGACCTGCTCTCCCGGCCACGGAAAGCGGAAGCTTCCCCCAAAAGTCCATGGAATTTGCTAGGGCATCTTTAGCTCTGACTGTGTTGAGGATGTGTTCTGTGTGGGGGTTACGGTGTATAGTGATTCCAAGGTATTTGAAGGAGGTCGACTGCCATTGCAGATCTAAGGAGGGCAGGGATCTGAAGTTTTCTCTGTATAGTGCAGCAAGCGGGTAGAGGCAGGACTTGCTTTTGTTAATACGGATTCCTGTGTGAATTTGGAAGCATTCTAGGGTTTCAAGAATGTAGGGCAAGAGGTGTTCGGGGTTGTGTAAGTATAGCAGGGTATCGTCAGCATACATGGAGACCAGATGAGTTATCCCGTCGATCTCAATGCCCCCATCGCCATACTCCTGTCTGAGGTATGCGGCCACGGGTTCACTGGCGATGATATAAAGCATCGGGGAGAGAGGACATCCCTGGCGAGTGCCCCTGTGGAGAGACCACGAGTCAGAGTATGTCTTGTTGGTCCGCACCCTGGCAGATGGGTTGGTGTAAATCAATTTAGTCCAATTTAAGAAAACAGGTCCTATTCCCATTTTTATCATGGTGGCATATAGCCACTCCCAGCGCACAGAATCGAAAGCTTTGGTGGCGTCTAATGACGCGACCGCGTATTTCTGGGGCCTCAGTTCCGTGCTGTATATAACGTGGTGCAATCTCCGCAGGTTCTCGGTTATGGAGCGCCCGGGCACATAGCCCGTTTGGTCCTGGTGGATTAAGTGTGGTATTACCCTACGCAATCTGTTCGCTAGGAGAGAGGTGAGGATTTTACCGTCAACGTTTAACATGGAGAGGGGCCTATAGGAGCCGCAGTCCGTACCTTCCTTGCCAGGCTTGAGAAGGGGGATGATAACGGCTTCCCTCATGGTGTCGGGGAGGGTGCCGCGCTCATAAGCTTCGTTATACACTTGGGTCAGCAGAGGAGCCAGAGTTTCCTCGTAAGTTTTGTAAAACTCACCGGGGAGGCCATCAGTACCAGGGGCTTTTCCAGAGGGGAGGGATCTAATGATTGCTTTTACTTCGTCGGGAGTGATGGGCTCGTCTAGTGTTTCGGCCATCTGTGAGTCTAATTTAGGCAGCTCAATGATGTCTAAGATGTCTTCAATGCTGGTATCAGCCTCGGGCGGGGTCTCGGAGTAAAGATTATGATAGAAATCTGAAAAAACTGAGTTGATTTCAATTTGGGTATGTGCCGTGGTGCCATCCGGCTTAAGAATTTGGCAAATGGGAGCTCGGGGGGTCTCACTTTTATACAACCAAGCCAGGAGTTTCCCGGGTTTGTCTCCTAGGGCGTGGGTTCTTTCAATGTGTTTAGTATAACTCAATTTACCCAGGGATTCCCAGTGTGTTAAACAGGTTTGCTTCAGGTCGGTTATTTTTTGTAGGAGTTCAGGGGTTAAATCAGCCCTGTTTTCCAATTCACCCAGCTCCGCTTCCGAGCGTTCCAGGGAGGATGTGATGGATCTACGGGCCCCTCCTATGGACGCAATCATCTCCCCTCTTATGACTACCTTGTATGCCTCCCATGCAGTGCCCATGTATCTGACGCTATTCAAATTTCGTTCCCAGTACTCCTCGGTGTAGTCGCTTACGTGTTCCCGAAGGGTCGCGTCATGGAGGGCTTCGGCTCTAAGCCTCCAAGTGGGGATCGGGGGTCTAGGCGGGAACACCTCCCAGGTGGCCAGCAGCGGGGAATGGTCAGACAGGACCCTGGGCAGGTAGAGGGCGTCGCTAAACATAGCTTGCTGTTCTTGGCTTACAAACAAGTAGTCCAGCCTCGTGTGGACAGCATGGGGAGGGGAGTAAAAGGAAAAAACTCGCTGATCAGGGTGCAGTTCTCTCCACAAGTCTCGGAGTAACAGCTGGTTAGTCAGTTTGGACAGAATCTTGGCCGGGGGGGATGGGCGGGTATGTTTATCATCAGATCTATCTTTTAGAGGGTCTAGGGTGCAATTGTGGTCACCTCCCCAAATCATGACGCCGTCCCTGTAGGGGCTGAGCCTTGGGTATAGGGAGTGGAAGAAAGCGGTAGCGTCGTGGTTGGGTGCATAGGTGCTAATTAGGCATACCTCTCTGCCTTCGATGGTGCCATACGCTAGTGCCATCCTACCTTCATCATCAGTCTTTGTGCTTATTAGTCTGAAGGGGGTGGTTGGGTCAACCCATATCAAGACTCCCCTTGCATAGGAGGAGTAGGAGGATCCTATCAAGGTTCCTCGCCAAGTTTTGGCCAATGCTTTAAGTTTATCAGCAGAGAGATGGGTTTCCTGAAGCATGGCAATCCCGGCTTTGCACCTTTTCAAGTATGCGTGGACGCGACGTTGTTTCACATAGCTATTCATGCCCCTGACGTTCCACGTGATGATTTTTATCGTGGCAGCCATGGGTAATAGGGGGTATAGCGTCTGTTTGGGGGTGCAGGTAGGGGCCGTGTCAGCGGCAAGAAGCATGTAGGGGATGTCAGTGGTCTAAGCGCTCTTAGATAAGGGTACATAACTGTGAAGCACCTGCCTCTTGTTCCCCCACTCGGTGGCTTGGGTGTCGCCTGGCTTAGGGGCTGAGTGGTCCTCGGGTTATGTATTCTGGACGTCAGTGGTCTAGTGGTTTCCCTTCCCCGGCACCTAACCTTCGTGCCAACTCCCATATTCCCTCCCCCCCGTAACTTTAAACAACTCAAACTAATAACAAGTCGAGCGAGGTATCCCCCGTCATGACTATCCCGTTTCTGCTCCATTAGACCGTGCATTGGTCGCCTGGTGCCCTACGGGCGGGTATGGGTATACCCAAAAAAAAAAACAGGAAAAGATTCCGGGGGTGGAAGAGTGTTCGACTCTGGTGCCTCGCTGCTAAGGATCTGTTCAGCTGTGACAAGCTGGCACTTGCGTGGAGGGGACCATGGGGGTCCTCGGGCCCAGCGCCGCCAGCGTGGTGTGGCTCAGCGCGGTCGTCGCCCCTTCGCCTCTATGTCGGGGATCTGTTCCCTATCCATCCAGTCGCGGGCCTCAGACGGAGTGTCGAATAGGTGGGCTTTGTTGTTGCGTATTACTTTCAATCTAGAGGGATAGAGGAGCATGTAGCGCAGTCCGGCGGCCTTCAATCTAGCTTTGGTATGTATGAATTGAGCCCTCTTCAGTTGGACCTGGAAGGTGTAGTCGGGGTAGATGGATATTTTGGCCGAGTCTCTGAGGATCTGGCCGCCCGACCGCGAGTAGGCCAGGATGGTCTCCCGGTCTCTGTAATTAAGAACCTTCGCTATTACTGGTCTGGGTGGGGTGCCAGGAGGGGGTCTTTTGGTGAGGGATCTATGGGCCCTCTCGATCGTAAAGCCTTGGGACAGTTTCTCGGCGCCAATCTCCTGTAGCATAAGGTTCTCCACGAAGTTCGTGGGGTCGGATCCCTCAATGCCCTCCGGCAGGCCCAGGAGGCGGATGTTATTTCGGCGTGCCCTCCCTTCTGCCTCTTCGGCCCTTTCCTCCAAGTTCTTCACTCTTTGCCGCAGTTAAATCCCAACAAAGTTAAAGAAATAACAGGGTTGAATCCCAGATGCAAATAGTCCCAACAATGTTCAAAAATTACCAGGGTTAAATCCCAACTTCTGCAGTTCAAATGCACAATAGTTCTACTCCTCCAAGTACTTTCAAGTCTCAAACTCTCATCAGGGAGGCTGTGTTGGCTGTGTTCTTTTTCAGGTTTTGCTAATTACTTTTTCAATTTCAGTCTCCGGGGATTCTGGTTATTGTGATGGCACAAGAGTTTCATTCAGGAGACCAGGAACCAACTCCCCTCCAAACACACAAATCTTACCCAAAATTGGGGGAGCGGGGAAAACCATGACTATGGCTCTCCAAAGTGGGGGCATAATAACCACTGTGCTGCTACATCTGAGACCCCGAGACATTTGAAAGGTAACTTACCTTATAGTCAGTTTCTAAGATTGAGACATATAAAATCAGACAGACCAACATTTGAAAGTGAATGTGATAAACTGACAGAGAGCTATCAGGATAGGGAGTACTACTTTATTTATTGGTGTACTACAGGAAGCACTCACTAAAGCAAGTGCCAGAACTTGGGACGAATTGTTGATCTCAAAACATAAGACTGGAGATAGTCCATTCATATATACTTTGACTTACTCAAGCCAGAGTCACCATATATCTAGGATTATCAAGAAAAACTGGAGGTTTATCCAACTAGACAGCTCAATAAACCTTTCCCTGTACCACCAATGATTGCCTACAAAAGAGGCAGAAACTTTCGTGACCATCTGGTTAAGGCAGAGAAGTCCAAAAAACAGAAACAACCAGTTTTACACAAGCGCAAGAACGGCACGTTTCCTTGCTTAAACTGCAATAATTGTAATAACATAATGAAAGGTTCTTTGGTAAGGCACCCCCGTACAGGGGCTAAGATTGCACTGAGAGATTTTGCAACATGTGGATCCAGTAATATTATCTATGGACTTAGTTGCCCATGCGGTATCTTTTATGTAGGACACACCACGAGGCTCGCTAAAGAAAGATGTAATGCGCACAAGAGCATCATTAGAACTCAAAATACCAAGTCACCAGTGGCTAGATTCTTTTACGGATAGGAGACATACAGTAGCACAACTACGCTGTATAATAGTAGAGGTGGTGTGTAAGCCTCAGAGTGGGGAAACATGTCCAAGAAACTAACAGAACGAGAATGGGCATGGATTGATAAACTTGATTCGAGGGGATTGGGTCCTCCGACGTATTCCATATCTATGACAGGTAATGTCCACAGCTGTGCTGCTTTGGAAAATCTTCGGCGTCTGCGTCCTGCGTCGATGACCTTGATGCACCGTCCCCGAGGACCTCCTCCGATGGCCGACGTCACCCGATGTGATAAGTAGGACGCACGACGCCCATAGCCTCAGTTCCGTTTTTTCCGCGAACGTGTTTGCTTCGTGATTCTCGGCACGCCTCGACTCTTTGGAGTTTGCTGTTTTCAATTCTCGGTTCGTTGAACCTGTTCGGTTTTTTGTGAAGACCAGTTCGTGGCGATGTCTACTTCGTCTTCAACCCCGCGTCCGGGCTTCAAGAAATGCGGGGACTGTGGGTCCAAGATGTCGGTCACGGACTCGCACGACTTCTGCCTCTGGTGCCTCGGGAGGCCCACGATACGGACGACTGTGTCGACTGCCAGTAGCTCATGGCTAAGGCCTTGCGGGAACGCAAGAAGAAGCTGTCGGTAGGTCGGGTGTCTAAGCCCCGGAAGTCGAGGTCTGCAGGGCTTTCGACAGATGACTCGAGGGGCGACTCTCCGCGTCATCGTCAGAAGTCCAGTGGGTCTCCTTCCAGGAGTCGGTCTCGCCACTCCTCCGCCTCTTCGAGGCATTCCCGGAAGCGCTGGCATCGGTCGCCTTCCTCGTCCTCATCCGAGGACTCCGCCCGTCGGCGGGTCGCTTATCCCTCCATGCAAGTGACACCAGAGGAATGGGCTTCCTTCGGGAAGCAGATGCTAGCGGTTCTTGAATCGCAGGGCACCGGTCCGTTCGCGCCTCCAAGTGGGGTCGTTCGGCACCGGTCGAGAGACAACGCTCATATGCCTTCAGGCTCGGGTGGTCGGCACGGCTCGCGGGAGAAGTCCCGCTCGGACAAGGGTAGCCGTTCTCGCCATGCCCGTTCCAGGTCCCGGTCCTCGACGCGCTCAAGACCGCGTGATCCTGTGCCGTCTTCGAAGAAGACGTCGACGCCTGTGGCGCCGAGGTCGTCGACGATTTCTCTCGAGGCTCTGCCTCCGAGGGTGTCGTTGACGCTGTCGGCGCCTAGGTCGTCGAGAGACACGCTCGGAGCTCCGGCTTCGAGGCCTGTGTCGACGCCGTCGATGCTGGCGGCGCTGCAGCTGACGTCGACGCCGATTGGCTCGACGTCGACGCCATTTCTGTTGACGCCAACTCGTTCGGCGCCCTCGACGCCTTTCGAGGCGGTGGTGTCAGAGGGGCCCCGTGGCACAGGGTTAGCCCCTAGAAAGGCTCTGGCTAAGGTCAGGCACTGCTTTGGTCCCCGGATGTCTTCCTCTCCCCACCTGGAGTACATTTCAGATGGTGATGAAGGCTCTGATGACGGCTTGGTTCCGGTTACAGTTCCTGATGAGCTTATCTTGGGCCATAGCCAGTTTGATGACCTGAGGCAGTCACTGCATGATGCCAGTGTACTGGACACCTCTCCGGAGGTGGAGTTTTGTAGGCCCGAGCCTGGCACTCATGTCAATTCTTCATATCGGCGCCTTATGTCTCGGGTCATCGAGTACTTGGGGTGGGCAGCTCCCCCAGGGGAGTTCGTGCAGGATGATCTCACGGACATCCTTGATCTTGGTCCCCCCACTGACCCGGTTTTGCCGTTTCATATGGCTCTGCAGAGAAGGGTGGCGGCAGCTTGGACTGCTCCGGAGAGTCTCCCGGCAGTGGGCAAGTCTTTGTCGCGAAAATACCGTCCAGCCAGTAGCGACCCCTGCTACTTGTCCAGGCACCCCACTCCGGAGAGTTTGGTGGTGCAGGCGGCTACGGCCCCGGCAAATCCTACCATCCCTCCGGATAGGGACGACAAACGTTTTGATGGCTGGGTGAAGAAAGTGTTTTCTTCTGGGGGTATGGCGCTTCAGGCGACCAACTTCATATGTGCCTTGTCTCGTTTCACACACACTCTGTGGAACTGTGTTGCATTAGCGGCTGAACGTATTCCCGAAGGGGACGAACGGGATGGTTTCCTTGCTATGGTTCAGGATGGCAAGGATGCCATTTGTGAGGCCGTTGTGTCAGCCAGTCCATGGCGGCGAGCACCGTAATACGCTGGTTTGCGTGGTTGCGGAAGTTTGGGTTCGCTCCTGATGTGCAGTCCTGGCTCCTCAAAATGCCCTTTGACGGTGAACACCTTTTTGGCAGCAAGGCTGACGAGAGCCTTGAGAGGTTGCAGACCTCCAAAGCTGCAGCGAAGTCGTTGGGTGCTGCAGTTCGCCAACCTCTGCCTTTTCGTCCTAGGGGACAACAATGGAGGGGAAGTTCCTTTCACTATTACTCGTCCTTCAGTAAAGCGAGAGGAGCTAGCAGTCAAAGAAGCCATCGTAAGAGTGCCAGAGGTGGAAACAAGGGTACTTGAGGTGCCAAGGCTGCTCGGGCAGTTGCCTCTTTGCCCTCAGGCAACGCCGCAGCCGCTACCACTCAGTCATGAGGCCAGGCCCCATGGTTCGCCTGTTGTGGGAAGGCTGGCGCAGCATCTTGTAGAGTGGCAAGCCATTACTTCAGATGTGTGGGTTCTGGAAATCCTAACCCACGGCTACTGTCTTCCTTTTTTAGGCAGAGGCCTCACGACAATCCACCTGGGAACCTCTCATTGAAGAGTCTGGATCCGCTCCTTGTGCAGGAAATTCAAGCCCTGCTGGAGAAAGGCACCATAGAACTGGTGCCTGTAGCGGAGAGGAACAAGAGATGGTATTCCCCTTATTTTTTTATTTTGAAGAAAGACGGGGGATTGAGACCCATCATGGACTTGCGCGGTTTGAACAAACTCCTCAGGAAGGACAAGTTCAAGATGGTTACTCTCTCTCAAGTCCTCCAGGCCCTTCAACTTCAGGACTGGTTGGTGTCTCTCGACCTCAAGGATGCTTACTTCCATGTGCCGATCCATCCCAAGCACAAGAAGTACCTGAGGTTCACGGTTGGCGACTCGCACTTTCAGTTTCGGGTCCTGCCGTTCGGATTGACCTCCGCCCGAGGGTTTTCACCAAGCTCGTGGTGGTGGCATCGCATCTCAGGAAAGGGGGATTCACGTCTACCCCTACCTGGATGATTGGTTGATCAGGAGGAGCTCTCCTGAGCAAGTCCTGGATCATCTGTCCGTCCCCTGCCACTCCCTTCACATGCTGGGCTTTTCCCTCAATTTAAAGAAGTCCCATTTGACACCAACGCAGCGGCTCCAGTACATCGGAGCAGTGCTCGACACATCCCTGGGGCAGTGTTTTCCTCCCCGGTGAGGGCTCTTCACATTCAGCAGATGGTGCACAAGTTTCAACTTGCCCAGAATCTCCCAGCGTCCGAGTTCTTGAGACTGCTCGGCCTCATGGCATCCTGCATTCTTCTGGTGCCAGAGGCTTGTCTGCGGATGAGATTTTTGCAGTGGGCACTCAAGCTCTGGTGGTCTCAGTCCTCCGGCAGGCTGACGGACCCTGTTCAGGTGCTGCCCTCGGTCGCCCAGGACCTTCTGTGGTGGGCCGTCGAGGGGAATCTGATGAAGGGGGGCCCCATTTTGGCTGCCCTGGCCGGAGGTGACGATCGTGACGGAAGCATCCCTCACGGGATGGGGAGCTCATGCCAATGAGTTGACAGTCCGCGGTCGTTGGTCTCCATCGGAGTCCAGACTCCATATCAATCTGTTGGAGCTGAGGGCCGTCAGGCTTGCCCTGAAGGCTTTTCTGCCGACTGTGCGAGGAAAGAGTGTCCTGATTCTAACGGACAACACGGTGGCCATGCACTACCTCAACAAAAAGGGGGGGGCATGGTCACTTCCTATGTGCAGGGAGGCGATGCAGCTTGAGTTCTGGGCCATCCAGCAGCAAGTTTCGATCTCAACGGTTCATCTGGCCAGAGACGACAACGAGACGGCGGACGCTCTGGGCAGGCAGTGCACGATCTCTCACGAGTGGGAGCTGGCTCAAGACCTTCTCCTGGAGATCTTCGTCCTTTGGGGGACCCCTTAAGTAGATCTCTTCGCCTCCAGTGTCAACCGGAAGTGCGAAAGGTTTTGTTCGCGGGAATTTCCTCCAAAAGGAGCCTTAGGAGATGCGTTCGTGGTGGAGTGGTCATTCCCACTGCTGTAAGCGTTTCCTCCAGTCCCCGTCACCCCGCAAGTACTGCGGAGGTTACGGAGGTTTGGTTCCCGGATGATCCTCATGACTCCGGCGTGGGCCAAGAGGACGTGGTACTCGGACCTTCTCGACTTGTCCATCTGCCCTCCACGTCGTCTTCCCTACCGAGACGATCTGCTCTCACGGGAGGGGGGTCAGGTTCTCCATGCAGAGGTCAGATCCCTCAACCTTCACGCTTGGCTTCTGAAAGGTTGAGGTATAAGGATTGGGACCTCCCTGAAGACATGTTGGAGGTGTTGCTTTCGGCCAGAAGGCCCGCAACAAAGTCTCTGTACCGTTGCCGTTGGAGAAAGTTCTGCGACTGGTGCAGAGTTAAGAATGTGGATCCTTTTGATTGTGACATTCCCATGGTTCTGTCTCTTTTGCTTTCCTTGGCCCACAGGGGCTTGCAAGTGGGGACCATTAAAGGTTACCTGGCAGCGCTGTCCATCTTTAAGCGCTCGTCTGAAGAATGTTCCTATTTTAAGATTCCTTTAATTTCTCAGTTTTTGAAAGGGCTCGCTAATGTGTTCCCTCCGTCACCTTTTCTGGTGCCTGGTTGGGATTTGAACCTTGTTCTTAAGTTTCTTATGGGTTCTCTGTTTGAGCCTTTACATTCTTGCCCTTTGAGACGGCTAACTCTTAAAACTGTGTTTTTGGTTGCGATTACTTCCGCTCGCAGAGTGAGTGAGTGAGTTACAGGCACTTTCAGTTAAGCCACCCTTCACTGTGTTTCATAAGGACAGGGTTGTCCTTAGAGTTCGTCCTTCTTTTCTTCCGAAGGTGGTTTCGGAATTTCATTTGAGCCAGAAGGTTGTTCTTCCGGCGTTCTGTCCTCCTCCACATACTGGTAAGGAAGAGGAGAGGCTCCATAGGCTTGATCCTAGGAGAGCATTGAGCTTTTATATTTCGCGCATGTCCCGAGTCCGAGTGGACGATCAACTTTTCATTGGTTACGCTGGAAAGCGTTTGGGACAAGCTGTGACGAAACAGACTTTGTCTCGTTGGATTATTTTAGCTATCTCCGAGTGTTACCGCTTGGCGGGTAAGGACCCTCCGGCTGGCTTGCGGGCCCATTCTACCAGGGGAGTGGCTGCGTCTACTGCCCTGCAGAGGGGTGTTCCTATACGTCACATCTGTGATGCAGCCACCTGGGCTTCAGTACATACTTTTGTACATCACTACTCCCTTGATTCCATCAGAGGGCAGGATCTGGCCTTTGGCAAAGCAGTCCTATATTCCGCAATTTGATTGGGCATGCTAAATTTGTGTTCTAAATTCTTTTCCCACCTCCTTGCTTGGGACTACTTTGGGAGTCTGTCATAGATATGGAATACGTCAGAGGACCCAATCCCCTCGAAGAACAAGTTACTTTCTTACCTGGTAATGTTCTTTCGATGGGATGGTCCGACAACGTATTCCATATCGCTTCCTCCCTACCTTCTCCGCTGCAGAATTTCTTTTGCGGCAGTAAACTGGTGGTACACGTTCAAGGAAAAAACTATAACTGAGGCTATGGGCGTCGTGCGTCCTACTTATCACATCGGGTGACGTCAGCCGTCGGAGGAGGTCCTCGGGGACGGCGCATCGACGTCATCGACGCAGGACGCAGACGCCGAAGATTTTCCAAAGCAGCACAGCTGTGGACATTACCTGTCATAGATATGGAATATGTCGTCGGACCATCCCATAGAAAGAACGTTAACAGGTAAGAAAGTAACTTGTTCTTCCCTACAACCAACAGGGATGAATGAAGAATTCTATTTGGGAGCTTTCTTATAAAATGCGAACTTTAATGGCACCGGTATAGATCAACAGTATGGGTTCCATGTGTTTTCATTGAAAAATGTTTCAGTGAAAGATGTTTCATCAAAAAATGTTTAATTGAAACATTTTTCATCTTATGAAGATTAATGACATTTTTCATCGACAATGTGCACATTGAATTTATCTTAATGTTTTTAATTGGGGGGGGGTACCCCAACCCTATTTTCTGCCCTTTAAAACACCCCAAACATTCCCAAATATATATATATTTTTAATTGGGGGTACCCTCCAAACCCCTGTTTTCCAAATGTGTAACCCTTTACCCCACCCAAACATACATACATATTTTTAGATAAGAAAAGTTTTCAATGAAACATTTTGTCGATTATTTTTTTTCACTGAAAATTTTTAAATGAAACATCTTTTCAAATGAACATTTTTTGTATGAAACGACTGTATACCAACAGTATGAATGTCAGTACTCATAACACCATCTTAAACATCATGAAAAATTTCAAATAGAATTGTTGATGGAGTGAGAGTTGAATACCTTTATAGTTGATTGCTTTTATCACATGAAGTTCTACTTGTGAGCACTTGCACTTTGTATTAAGATCACAGAGACTAGCAAACTGAATTGCTATGAGTTTATTGTATTGTCCACTGTTTGAACATCTCCAGTACAATGTACATTTCTAGGGTTCGTAGCCCTTTAGATTGTTACCATGAAGAAGGGTTCTTATTCAACTGGATTGTGAGTGTTGACCTCCAGGCCTTTACTCTGGGGTTAATTTACCTCCAGGACATATAACCCATATTTAAGAATTACTATTTCCTTTGACCTTCTGGTTCATACTCGGTTATCAGGCCATTAGGCCATATTTTATCTCCACATGTCTTCATCATTAATTAACTGTGGGACCTCTGAGGCGTTATGCTGTCCACATTTAATTGCCGCATACGAAGTGGGTCCAATCATCATACTTTGATTATTGAGCATTCTTTACATTGTGACGTCATGCGCAGCGTAATGACGTCACACGTGATGTTGCATTTAACGGTGGCCATCTTGCAGTGCCTGCATGAACGCTGGTTTGAACTGCTATCATTGGAGGGTGTGTATGGAACTGACCTTACGGTCAATTACACTCCTTTTTGAGTTTCAAAAGCACTGTTTTAGTCCCGATAAATGTTTTCAATATTTCTGTCATTTCATCAGTACACACTACGATTGTACATACTTGCTGAGTCTTGTCTTTACTTAACTCTGACTGTCTGAGTCATTGACACATCCCTGTAAGGTCAGATTACTTCCTTGCTTTTTATATATATATCATTAGACCAGAACCTAGCTCTGTATTTTACATTGAGTTTCCTTATTGTATAGATCTTCCTTATTGAATTAAAGAAGATGACTGTGTTTAACTTTGCATACTATCTTTAGATAAGGTTCCTATTTACCCAATTGATTGGCATGTTTGAGCTCTTAACTCCATCCACCAATGGTCAGTAAGCATTGATTCCAGACCTCTACATTGATTCCAGACCTCTACTTAGTTACATCATATTTCCCCATTTTGCAATTGGGACAGATTGTGATACAGGTGTTAATGTCAAGATTACTTTTCCTAACTAGGATAGCTTTTAATCCACGAACATTGACCCCCATCAGAATGCAGGTGAATACGGATTCTTAAACATGGGAGTCTGAGCTTTTGACAATTGTCAAACACACTTCTTTGTAATTTGAATTGGATATGTAATTACACAACTTGTTAATGTAATGTGTTTACCTTATAGTAATGGAAGATAGAACCTGCTCGAATGATGACTTAATTCTGCTCCTGATGAAGGGGGATACCCGAAACTCGTAGAGCTCTATATTTTTTTGATTAAACTATTAAATAAACTACTTGATTATCTACGGATTGCTTTTCAACTTTAAATAGTTGCTTTTAATCTCATATCCCACACGCCTTATGGTTGTCGAATCACAGAATGAAACTTGGTTTCCTGACTTTTCGGATCACAGGGGTTAACGTGTGCCATAACAGACTTGTGCATTAGACATCAGCGCCCTGCAACTATTTCGATCATATGTGAATTACCCCAGTTGCAGCTACCTTCGGTCTGCTACGAGAAATCTTCAACTGGAGATTATCCTTTTTGGGGGCTGACCAGAGGAGCATAGTCAGCCGCGAGTTTGGCTTTGATTTCGTACCGCGTACATCTAGTATTTACGCTTGATGACTAATATGGCAGTGACAACACACTGCCATAACTTCACGCTGTAACTCAGATACCTATGCCCTCTATTGCTGGTATTTAAGAGAAAACTGATGGGTCTCCTGTAATTTGTTCTATCTTTTCGGTATGTGGTGCCCACGTGTAATGACACAGTAATTGCATAGTTAATTTGAAGTTCTTGCTTGTGTTTTTATTGGATACCTTTCTCTTTTAAATTTGACATTAGTGCATTCAGTGGATTTCAGACAGTCCCTGACGAATGTCCCTTGAATTTGCACACACTAAATTGGAAAGAAACATGTTGGAAGAATTTGATGAGAGTAAGAATGAGTATGAGTGAATGTTGAATAGTATGACTGGAGTGCTTGATGTGTTTGTTTGAATTTGCACAGCACAAGACACTTTTTTCTGTAAATTCTTATAGGGCTGGATATTAGAATTCCATAATACGAAATACTGTCTGTCACATTGTTGCACTGTGTAACTGACCTTTTATTTAGCAACGGTCACCTATTAACTTGTGTATTTGGGAATTTGATTGCATTTTAAGACTGTTTTGATACTACCAAAATTGTTTAAACTTTGTAAATTCTGCTTGATGAGATTGATTGAGGTATCAGGTTCTCTTAAACCATTGCTCTTTGGCTGGCGTCTATACAATAGAGTGACCTGCCCCCTAGCATTGTCTTGTTTGTTGTTAAAGGTTTTTTTAACCTATTTGAGAGTTTGTTAGGTGTGCGCTCTGTTTCCCTTGCACCTCTTCTTGTCTTGATAATGTAATCTCATATCTACATTCTGATGAATTTTGACTGGTACACAGTCTAGTGGTTGTGCAGGGGACGCAAGGGTCCCTAGTTATGACTTTTTCCTTCCTTTGTTAGATATGACTAATGTGCCATTCTCCTCTATGGCCTTCTAAACTATGCTTTTTCACCTCTGTACAAAGTCCTCAACTTTGAGGTCTGTGCACATTTCACCCTTTCTCGCTTTACCTCTACCTCCTCTGCCTATCGCCAGATGGGCTGGCTATCTATGAAATAAATTGCTATGTATAAACTTCTTATCATCATCGTCAAAAGTATCCATGGACCTCACTCCACCCTACCTATCTGCTTATCTCTTTTCCCTACTCTACCCCTCACTCATTAATATCATCCAAAGCTCACCTCCTTACCACCAGAACCGCCTGTGCTGCCGCTCATTTCTGCTCTCTCTCTCTCTGTCCTTGCTCCCCTAGTCTGGAATGCTCTTCCTCTTCCTCTCCCTCTCCATACTACTCCAACTCTACCACTATTTAAATCCAACCTCTAAGCTCTCCTTCTTTCTGAAGAACCTGTTTCCTAGAACTCTACGCTACTGGATCACCCTGTTTTCTTCTCTCCCTACCCTTCATGGACAACCCTACAGCACTTTATCATCACCCCTCCATCCTTAATTGAGCACTTTCTCCACCATCCCGTTCCTATGTCATTCGGTACTGTCCTTGTCCCTGGTTTATGTTTCCACCTTGACCTGCAACATCTTGTCTTCACGTCACATTCTCTCACCCCAATGTAGAGGACCCTCGTCTTCCGCTTTATCAATGGTAAATTCTGGACCTGTTTTTGTGCCAAAAATGCATTGCTTTCCTTGTGATTTTTAGTAATAAATAAATAAAAACATTTTCTTTTCAAACTCCTCCCTCTCCCTTTTTGTCTTCTTCTTTTCATTATCATTCTTTTCATTCTTCTTTACATTTTCTTCTTCAATTCTCTTTCATGGCCCCTTTCTTTCTTTATTTCGCAGATGTTATGTCGTTTCTTCCTATTAATACTATTAATATTGTGCTGACTTTTTCCCTGCTTGCAAGCTCCCTCTCAATGCCAAGCAGAGCCTGCACCTGTGCACTAGTGCATGCACAGAACTTGCACCTGCCACAGTGAAATGTCTGATATCCGCAGCAATGACTGGCCACAGCTTCCTCACAGTGATTGTATCTGAGGTACTGTTAGGTTTTGCCCCTCTTCATCTAATATCATTGGGATGACCCACCCAATGCATTGCCACTCATAGATTCTGCTCCTTTAGTGACCCACTGGTTCCCTACATTTCAGTTATTCTGTGTTATTGGATGCTGTTGCCTTACTCTTTGGAGTCTGATTTTTTTTCTTCGGCCAATTCAGATGTTCTTTCCAGCTTCCTCACTGGACTAACTTCGCCATGCTTATTAAGGCCCGCTATAATCCATGCCTCTCTAGCCAGTTCCAATTCTCAAAAGATGACTAGAATGGTTTCCGACTGAGGCCCAAACACCTCTAGCCGAATCTTCTTAGCAACCCTTGTACCTTCGGTCACTCAACTTGCTCTTATTTTCACCCTCCATTTTCATGTTTGCCTTTTTGAAAAAACTCCAGGAGTATGTTTTGAGTAATTTTACAAGTACCAATGACCTTATGTATGCACCCCATTACTTTTTACAATCCCTGCAACTGAAATATCTATTCATTCTGGTCATACACTCCCAACTATTTGGGATGGTGGGGAGCTAGCAGATTTGAGTCAGGCAGCAATTGATCCTGCTCTTGGGGAATCTGTGAGGCCTGTCATATGTAGCGCCAAGCATCACGAGATGCCCCTGGCACTAAATTCAACAGCCTATGAACCAAGGTATCCACAGGGCCTAATGCAGGCCACCACTGACCCTATGGACCTAAGTTCATTTATTCCAAGACACAGATGCCTGTTGGGCCTGAATTCACCGATCCTATTATCGCCAAGTACCGCACAAAGTGATCAAGGCTGAATGTTACTGGGCTAATGGACTTAATCCTAGTACATCCTTCCAAGGTACTATCTATATGCATGGGATAATATTCTGATCGGACAATAGGGGAACTTTAAGCACAGCTTCAGTTTAGGTTTACTTTGCCTAGTTCACTCACTAGTCAATCTACCTAGATCTTTGATAAGACTAGGTGTTTGTGGTCTCATCTAATGACCTCAAAGGTACAGTGTTCCTGCTCTGGACCTTGGTGTTGGCAATACTGGGGGATGGTCTCAAGATGCTGCATAAGGAATTTAAATTATTTTTGGAATCCTGGAGCCAATAATGAAGGCAAATTCCTAAATCCAAGTCCAGAGAGCAGGGGGCCACTAACTTTTCACGTGTTCTAAGATTTGCTCGTAGTTGGTGAACAATTTATTAGTAAAGTGCAAACAGGACAAAACAAACCAATGACAGTACGAGATTTTTGCGCAAGTCAGAGCCCCTCCCTCCGTGCACCATTCTCTTATACCCAAGTCAGGGCAAGGAATCATACTGAAACAATGTTGCAAGCAGGGAAAAAAGCTTGAGTTTACAACTCTTTGATACCAGATCTGTTCTTACATGTTAGTCAGTGTTATCAGGGAGAACAGCATAACGTGATACATTTAGTGAAGTTGAATATTGGGATGAATCTGGCAATGTCATCACTGCTTCCATGGGGCGAACCTCCCCATATACGGCCATGGTGAGGTAGAGACTCTCTGATCTGAACCCTGTGGGCGGTTATTTGAGGGAGCATCACGGAGGGGGAGAGGACCTTCATGGATGTAAGGGTGACTTGCCAGATGAGACATGGTATCCCCCTTTTCCTTCCCAGGATATCCTACCCATGCATAATTCATTAATGGCATATTGCTACAACTCCCCTCATCCACCCACTGCTGAAAGCCTTTTCACCATATCTGTTTATAATCCATCAAACCCAACTTGCCTTTGAAAACTACTAAGAACAATTTCCCAAACTTCATATGCAAGTTACTCAACATGTACTTCCTTTCCCACAAACCCGAGAATACTGAGACGAGGAAGAGGGATCAAGTAATATAGATCACCCAAGCCCAGCAGCACAAGCCACGCTCTAATTGTTATGTGCGCTTACCAACAGCAGGGAAATTGTAACAGCTGAAGAAGCTGACCAAGGAGAACTGCTGCCGGGAAAAGACTGCATCTCTCTGGAGCGACCGAGAGATTGAGGGATCAGATGGCATTCCATGGAGTCAACCAGCTTATGGAGGAAGAGAAGAGAAGCAGACCATGAAGAGGAACATGCTGCAGGGACACCATAAGCCGAGAGTAGACTTCTGGGTGCTTGCAGGTGTCCGTAGGTCGTTTTTACCTCAATGGAGCTCGAGAAGACGCCAGAGAGCCTAGCAGAAGCCGTGAAGAGCAGATAATCCGGGAAACAGCAGTGGCGAGCAGGACACAAACTCTTGCTGATGGTTTACTGCGAAAGAGGCAAAATATGCTAAGAAGAACCAGTGAGTCCTGTGAAAAACCTGAGGGTATTTTCACTCCTAGACCGCCTTCTCAGGTGGCCAGGGAAAGGCCATCGCCCTTAGATCCCGACCCTGGGTTTGGGAAAGCGAGGGAGGTTCACCTGGGTGAAGGGTCCTTGGAGTTTGGGAACGGGGTGCCCTTAGGCGAGACATGGTACCCTCCTTTCCCTAATTGTGACCAACCCAAACCTTCCCCTATGTTTATGAGGTATTGTAGGACCTCTCCGCTCATTTCCCCAAATTTAACATCTGAAAGTTCTGGGATGAGGAAGAGGCCTGCAAAGTATGGTGAAGGTCAGGCATGTCCTCTTAAACAGGGTCAGGCAAGTCAGACCAGACATCCTCACCTGCAGTCTGTCATGAGGCATACAGGGACACTAGTGAAGAGACAAAGTGAGCAGCAGCATGGAGGTCTGTGTAGGAGAGACCAGGAGACTCTTATGTGGAGGCAGCCGTGGTGGGATCTGAAATTTAACCAGAACGGCGGCAGATATTCCAGAGGTGTGGGAGCTTCTGTGTTGGAGTTGGAGCAGCTGGGAGCTTCTAACGAACACAAGAGAAAGAGAGGACGCTGTACGCATCCACCCTCTGGCAACAAAGTTGCTGGTTCCCACAGAAGTGAAAGCAACATGCGAGCGGGGCTCGCTGAGGTCGGGACGCCAACCTGGTAAGCCGAGAGGAGCAGCAAGAGTTGCCGGAGGAAGACGCTGCAAACCGGTGAGTGCTGGGGAAAAGACTGTATGAATTAAAGCTTCAAAACGAAATGAGATGCATATAACATACCGAACTCAATGGAAGTTTCCAAATAGCACTAAACTGCACATTTGGAATATCGAACTGAATGAAAGTTAGAATCAGCATTAAAACTACATATATTGAATACCGAACTAAGTGGAACTTTTAAACAGCTTTACACAATGCGTATTGTATGCTGAGCTGAATGAAAGTGTACAACAGTGATAAATCCCACAGGTTGAATGCCGAATTGACTGCAAATACAAAAATTACACTTATATTGAAAATCAATGAACTTTATAAGCAAAAGCATTAACCAATACAGACTAAAAGGAGAATACCCATATGAAAGCAACCTATAGGGAAAGTACTAAATGTGAAGGAGTGCAACGAAAGGTGGGCATGAACAGAATTACCAACAAATAAACTTGGTGAATAAACGCAGTGCAGCAAGGCCAACGACTGGTTAAGGGTTTGTGACAAAGCCAAGAGGTCATCAAGGAGACTCTTGGGGAGTGTTCCTTTTCACATATGGGCGAATACAGAGAAACCTGTGTGGGCCGAAGAACCAAATGGCCCTGGTTGCGCGACCTGTGATGGGTGGATCATGTGGTCTGATAACTGCACCTAGACAGTGAGCTCTACATTATAAAAGGTAAAGACACTTCAAAACCTACCTAAGGAACATCACAAGTGAACTGGTGACGCAAACCAGAAGAAGGGCGAAGTTGACCCAGAGTGATGTTGAGCTTTTAAAAGAGTGAATCGTTCATTGGTTGCAACGTTGAAGTCTTGGGGAAGGGAACCCTGACTCCTAATAAACTGCAGCTACCATCTTGAGGACAAGGTCTCAAGACCCACTTTTGTTTGAACTGTGCTAAAGTGAAGTCTTGGGGAAGGGAACCCTGAGACTGATGAACTATACATACCATCTTGAGGACAGGGCCTCAGGATCTCTTTTGTTTGAACTGTATTACTTTGAACTTGGGGAAGGTAATTTGAAGATAAACTGGGAGCTGGAAGAAGCACAATCATTTTGTGTTGATCACCATTGCTTTGATTATTGACAGCCCTAGGCACTGTTTAGTTTTAGTTGTGAGGGCAAGCATAGGTTTTGGACACAGACAGGCTTTAAAGTTGTACTCTTTGACTCAGACTTTCCTTAGTTTTGTTCAGGTAGGGAAATCACACCTTAGTATAGGCCTTCTACCATCCTGACATTTAAATATTGTTTGTTTTAACTTAAGTCTGTTGATTGTGCCTTACTTAATGATGCCTTCACAGTGCACAGAAGGGAAGGGTGCACCGGGGCGTATTGGCAGATATACCAAACACCGGTAATGAGCAAAACAGACACTGAACGAATACATGCAAATGGACATTGTTGTAAAAGGGATAAAGTAAACAGAACAAAAGACTTACAATTTTATGAGTTTATGCAATACACATGTGAAAGGAGCCCTGACAAAATAACGTACCAGGTGGATATAAAGCCAGGAATAGCACATTTAAGACACTATCAATATTGGAAGTATGCACAAGCCCCCATAAGGAAGCCCTGGTAGAAAGGAATATCAGGTAATTACAAATCTGTTTGAAAGTCATGGCAGAAGGAACCAGGCAACTGCAAATCTGTTTGAGAAAGACCCGGCAGAAGACACCAGGCATTTGCAAATCCAGGCAAGGAAGCCCTGGCAGAAGAAAATGGCAGGCAGTTGCAAGTGTGTTTTGGAAAAAGTCCTGGCAGGAGTGTGTAGCAGGCAATTTGAAGGTGTGTTTGAAGGTGCTAGAAAATGCATATGTAATAAAAGCCTTGGCAGGAGAGTATACCAGGCAAATACAAGGTGTAACGGTGTTCAAAAGAGAAAGTCCCTGGCAAGAGAGTATACCAGGTGGATGTTAATTGTGAACGTATTTCTGTATGGAGAAGCCCTGATAGAAAGGCATATCATGCATCAAATTGAACTAAGTATAAAACAAAGATAGATTTAAGAAATCCTGAACATAACACATCAGGAAAAGGTAGAAGAAATGTATCAACGAAGAAAAGAAACCTGGCAGGAGAGTACACCAGGTATCCTAATAAGGCACAGTCCAAGAGTCAAGTTGTTTTATGTGCCAGCTGCAATGATACTCAACAGATGGATAATCTAGAAAGGAAACCAGAATGAAGAGAAATCCAAGGGAAGGCAACCATCCTCTGAAGCAAGGAACTGTGTCCTTTCGAACCTTTTGTGTTGGAGTTACGCCTTTTCTTTGTGAACATTTATATATCCCCCAAGGCGAAAGACATTTTCCCTTTTCACTTTACAATTACTTTGTTAGAATGTGAGGGTCAGAATAGAAATTTGGACACAGGATGTTTTGTTTTGGACACTCGGACTACTGATAGATCCTTAGTTTTGGTTTTAGGTAGGGAAACACCTCTAATGCAGGGACAACCCCTTTTATTTTTATAAAAAACTTCTTTGACCAAAACTACGACCTCCTTGTGTTGGAGTTTCATTCCTGACTCCTTACAATATACACCACAAAGATTCACGCATGCTCTGAGGTAGGCTAGCATGCTTACAGTATGATTACTTCTATGTGCTAAAGCCTCTTTTCCTGAGAAAGCAGGATCCTAAAACACGCTTACATATGCCAAAAGGGAAACGCATTAGAAGTGTGAGATGTAAAGGCGAGCATTGCTACACTCTAGGCAAAGAGCCTTCATCGCAACATCATGCACAGTAAAGCCTCACCTCGCACAAGCAAAAAAACGTTATTTAATCATGGCAGTTTGCAGTATCTGTTCGATATTATTATAATGCAGTAGTATGCAATGGGAGTACATACAATTTTCCATGTCACAGATTTCCCCCACAGACGTTCCCAGCCGCAATGGCTTTCAGTGGAAACCAGTGCCATTTTGTTCTTTTAATTTATTATTACAATACTTTTCTTTCTTTCCAAACAACAACATAATCCTAAAGCTTCAACATTTTCAAATATAAATTCAATGGGTTGCTTTCTACCTCAGCTTCCTCGTCGGAAAGATATACATTCCAGAGTCAGGTGCTCAGAAAACTTTTCGAAAGAGGGCTTATTGCATCTGGACTCGGTCATCAATACATCTTGACTCGATGTGGTGCTCGTCGACTCCAGACGTGACGTCGGCCATCGTACATATACTATGTCACTATGCACCGATACCTCAATTCCTTTTTCCCACTCGCTCAGCATGCTGCTCGTTGGAGTTGCAGGTGAAAGGATCTAAAACAAACGGATCGAATACAATAGTTTCGAGTCAAAAGGACCGAAAAATAAAAGGTCGGGTTTTCTTGGTTTTTTTGGGGGGGGGTACCCCCCGAACCTCTGTTTTTGGTGTAAAAAACACTTTTTTTCCTATACGAAAACCCAAAAAGAATACATTTAAAAAAAGGCATTCAACCTTTTTTTTTTTTTTGGACCATTTGACTTGAAACTATTGTATTCCATCCTTTTGTTTTCGATCCTTTGACTGGACACCGCTCGTTGGAACATCTATTGTCACGAGAACTTCATAAAACCTATTTTTGTCATTAACTTTGACACGCTTCGTCGTGATGACCATTCCTAAGGCGTTGGGGTCCAAAAGGGGTAATGACTGCAATTCAAAAAAGGTCCATTACCCACCTGCACATTTACTTTACTTTAATAAATGTATTAGGCGCACCAGAGAACCCGGAGGCGTGAGGGTGCCCAACATCAAACACACAACAAACTATTCGAGAGACAGGTTCATCCTAGAGAATACTGGGCTCAGGCATCCGGATTAAATAGCCGGGCGTCGTATTTAAAGAGCCAGGTTTTGATCTTTTTCCTGAACACAGCTGTTGACTCCATATCATGGAGGTCTGGTGGAATACCATTTCACACCTTCGGTGCTGTCACGTAGAAAACACTATTCATTACCTGTATCAGTTTGCACTTTGCAACTTGCAGTAGGTTCAAGTTGCTCGACCTTAAACATCTGACATTTGATTTTTGTTTTGTCAATGTTGTAGTCCTTTCACACATTTGTGAATAATCGCAAGCATCCGGAACTGGATCGTGGCCGTCACTGGGAGCCAGTGTAGTTTGTGCCTTTAATCTGACACATTGTCTCTCTTTTTCAGGCCTACAATAATTCTGATCATACCATTTTGTAGTACTTGAAGTCTTGCTATGTCTGATTTATTACCCCCCACCAGGAGGCTGCTGCAATAGTCGATCCTGGAACCGACAATTGCCCTGGCTACCGTTTCAAGGTTTACTTGAGAGATAAAAGGTCAAAGTTTGGCCAGTAATTTAATATGGTAGGCCGTAGATGTCACAAGATTATTAACATGAGCTTTCATGTCAAGATTTTGGTTGAGAACAACCCATAAGGTTTTAACTTTCCTCTTTGTTTCTAAGGTACAGCCAGCAAGGACAAATTTGCTACCCAGCTTCTTAATCCTATTGTCTGTCCCTAAGACCATAAACTCAATATTTTATTTTTAAGCGCAAGTCCGTTGTGTAGCTTCCAAGTCGGAATAATCTCATAGACCTTATTTATAGTTTTCTCATCCTCCTCATGAGAGCTAGACATGGGGATTATACATTGTGTATCATCAACAAAGTTTGTAAAGCCAATGTTATATCTTTCCAGTAAATTAAAAAAGGAAACAGTAAAAATGTTATATAGTGTGGGGGAAAGACATGCCACCTGTGGGACACCAAATCTCAGAGGAACAGAGGGGCCCTCTGCCATATCACTCCAAACTCTGCAGGTATGTTCACCCAGAAATCAGGCAATCCAAAGGGCTGCATCCTCCGAGAATAGGGCAACCTCCCTTAATCTGGTGACCAGAATCCCATTATCGACCAAATCAAAGGCTGCAGACCGATCAAGCAACATAACCATTGCCGCTTGTCCCTTGCCCATTTATTGCAATAGTCTCGACTTAAGGTCCAGCAAAGCTGTTTCGGAACTGTGAGTTTGTCTAAATCCAGATTGCTACTTATTCAGTATAGGGTGGTAGTTTGCTGCCACATCCAGGTTCAAACCCGGCTTTTTTTTAAAAGAGACGAAATCCACGCCACCTTAAGTATTTTTGGAACGTGCTTTTCCAGGAATTACGTATTCATGAAATTGCATAATGCTCCTATCAATTGGGGTGTACACTCTTTAAATGTCATAGAAGGGCACGAGTCGCCCCTACAATTTGTAGGCTTCAGATCGGCAATAATGTTGGGCAGTTCTATTTCCGATACTGTAGTAAAGTTAAACCTAATACCCTGGTTTTCCGGAATCTGACTAGGGCCATCCATTAAACCAACAACTGTAGCCACATCCTTCATTTTAATATTCATATTTTCCTTTGTTTTCTCCACTTTGCCCATCAAGACTTCTTGGATTGATACACACCGTGCCTCATTTTTTTACGATAGTATCCGGTTTGCTTTTACATGGATTTTCTATTTCACTGTGTATGCTAAATCGCTCCTTTGAGCTGTATTGTGCCTTTTGAATTCTTCCGTCAAAGTTTTTTTTCTGCTAATACAGCCGTCTTAAAATCTTTGGCGCAGCCCTATAGATTTCCTTATCCACTCTTCGTCCTCATGTCACAAGAAAAAGCCTTCTCACTGATGCAGTAACCAGTCGGACTCCAGCTTGAGTACATTGAGGGCTGAATGCGAGGCCTTCAAAGAGTAAATGCTCAAAATGACCACTGCTGGTGCGGCTGCCACCTCGAAGCAACAGACCCCGGCGGCTCCAGTTTTGCCCAGTGTTTCTGCCTATAAGGAGATAGCGTCAGGTTTGGCACCTTCGGGCTTGACACCAACTGTTACTAAGTCGCTCTGTGACATCGAAGCCTTTGCTGTCGGCACTGCTCGGTACAGGGCCATCAATGTCAGCGTCGGTGCTGATACGTGACCGTTCTTTTGTCCCAGAGTCTGTCGTCTTTTTTTGAGATTGTGTTCAATCTAAGTTGATGGCGGGGATCAAGTGCCCGTTGGCTTTGGACCAGTACTGGGAGGGCCTAGTGAAAGTGATTTATTTTCTCCGTTGAGGCCGATTTAATTGCTTTGGTGGAGAGGCTGCAAGATGCTAGTGGCCTAGACACTTCACCAGACTTAGACACTCAGCAGGCTCATCCTTATGGTCATGCTAATGCCCAATACCTCATGACAGTCGACAGGGTGGTAGACGCCCTAGGCCTGTGTGCCCAAGCTAAGCCCCGGTCAGCTTATTACTTAACTGACATTTTGCACAACGGGCCACCGACGCAATGCCTTTTAATGTGGCCATCATCAACCCCATTTCCGCCCTGTGGCAGAAGCCTTATTCCACCCCTCCGGTGAACTCCGAGTTCACCAAGAAATGTTAACCAGCAAGGGGGACCAACCTTTTCTTTCTAGCCACCCCACCACTGAGGGGCTAGTGGTACAGGCAACCTCTGTCAATTCGAGACCATCGACAACCACATCCAACATCCCTACTGGCAGGGAGTCTAACAAAAGCGAATGCCCTTGCAAAAAAAGTATTTGAGTGAGGCAGTATGGCCTTAAAGGCTGTGTATGTGTCCTGCGCATTTGCTAAATATTCACATAGCTTATGGAGGGTAATTGAACAGGTAGCAGAGCACATCCCTGCGGGGGAGATGCAAGAAGAATTCTTGCGCCTGGTGGACGATGGGAAATAGCTGGCTTCCAGTCTTTGCAATCAGGCCTGGACACTGGGTCGTCCACTGTGCTAAGGAGGGGCAAGCATGTTTGCACAGTTCTGGTATTTTGCTTAACGTCCAGTAAAAATGAGTGGACATTGTTTTTGATGGTGAAAACCTGTTCAGCCTCTAGAGAAATTTAAAGACTCTGAACTGGCTGACAAATCTCTGGGTTACAGGCGGTAGGTCCCATTTGGGGAAAAGGCACAGATCCCACAACCCAGGCAAGGGCAGAGGCGTTTCCTGCACTCCAGAAGGGGCATGGGAGCCTCTAGGGGCCAGACGAATGCGCCAGCAGTGGTAGGGTCGGCACCGCCTGTGAAGCGGCTTTCAGTTCCACCCCCACGTTTCCGGGATTGGAGAGAGGATTGGCGATCACTTGCTCCAGTGGCATGAGATGACCTCAGATCCCTGGGCATTGCAGCTCGTCAAATGGGAGCACTGTTTGCCCTTTTTAAGAAAACCCCCAAAGAAAACCCCTAAACAGACCCCCCCTCAACAGCCAGAACAGGAGCTCTAGGGTGAACTGCAAGCCCTGTTATTGAAGAGGTACCTCCCAAGCAGAGATGATCAGCTCGTATTTCCGATATTTCCTGTTACTCAAGAAAGGGGGAGGATCTTGTCCCATTTTGGATCTGAGGGCCTTGAACAAGTTCCTGAGGAAGGACAAATTGAAAATGGTGACATGAAAAATTCTCCACGCTCTACACCTTCATGGCCGGTGAGTGTCGGTGGATCTGCAGAACGCATACTTTCGTGAGCCCATCCACTAGAGGCACAGGTGGTTCCTGCGATTCCTTATGGGGGAAACGCACTACAAATTCAAGGTGCTCCCCTTTGGATTAACCTCGGCTCCCAGGGTCTTCACCGAGCTGATGGCAGGGGGTGGCAGCACACCTCAAGAGATCCGGCATCCACCTATTTCCATACCTGGATGACTGGCTGATCCGGGGGAAGTCGCCAGAGCAGGTATCGACTCACCTCGAGGATACCTGTTCGCTGCTGCATGGGTTGGGCTTCTCCCTAAACTTCCAGAAGAACCACACTACACTAACACAGAAGCTCCAGTTCATAGGAGCAGTCCTGGACACTCGGGCGGGGAAGGCCTTTCCCCCCAAGGAGAGAGTTATCACTGTCCGGCAAATGGTCGAACTCTTCCAGAGCCATGACAGCTTGCCAGCGGCCTCCTTCCTGCACCTCTTAGGTCTCATGGCTTTTTGCATTGTTCTGGTGCCAGAGGCCAGGTTGCGAATGCGATCTTAGCAGTGCCTGCTAAGGGGTCAATGGTCCCAGTATTTCGTGGTCAGTGGCCAACGATCTAGCTTGGTGAGCCAGCAGAGACAACATGATGGCGGGGTACCTTTCTGGCTTCTGTGGCCCCAAGCCTGGGTGGTGACAGATTTGTCTCTGAAAGGTTGGGACGCTCACTGTGAGGATCTGCAAGTAAGTGGCCTTTGGTCGCCAATGGAGAGACAGTGGCACGTCAACAAGCTGGAGCTGCTGGTGATCAGGCTAGCCCTAATGGTTTCCAATATAGAAAAGGGATAGCTTGGAAATTGGGCATGATCGACTGGTTGCGCACCTCTGTGTGCGACAAAACTTGTTATATTTTCTAATCAGTAAAAAGTAACATTTCCTCACAGGATATATGGTTAATAAACGTTTGGCAAATCGCCGCCCGGCAGATGTCTCTTAGACAGACATCACGTTGCAGCACAGAAGATGCCGCCACGCCCCTAGTGGAATGAACTCTTATGCCCGGAGGCAGTTCCTTGCCTGCCTTGGGGGTAACACTCTGCAATGCCTGCTTGGACACAGCCAATGCTTTTCTGGATAGCGAAATGCCACAAAAAGTTGGTCACTTTTTTCTGAATTTGGCAGTTCTCCACAACTTCACACAACACAAAAACTTTTGTTACCATGAAAACAAAATGGCTAAACGTTTTTAGGTGGAGGAATATTTCCCTGATACCTACAGAAACTGGCCGCCTCTGTGCTTCCCACGTATCTACCTCTCATTTCCTTTATTGGGATATATTGACTCACCTGTGGTTTGAATATGCTTCCCTTTCTCCCCACTTGATCTCTTTACTTTCCAAGTCTCTAGGGCCTAGACAACCCATGTACGTTTTATCTTGAAGGGTCTGCCCCAGGTAAAAGGAGACTTTTCATGTAGGTTTTCCACAGATTTGTGCATGTCTTCTATCGATACAATCGGTGGTTACTTTCCGCTTGTCTGCACGTTCTCTTTCCCCTCCGCTTTCTCGCTGGGAACGAAGAGGTCGCTTTGTTCGGTTCTGCAGTTCACCGCAGTATTTGTATCTGCTTCGAGAGCAAATGAGTCGTCCCTCTTGCCCCCTGGTCTTGGCTGCCATTTGCAGGCTCCTCACCCACCACGTTCGTGGCATGGTCATGCCATCAGATAGGTGTCTGCGTGCTTTGCCGTTCCTTCTCCAATCTGGCCCCACTGTGGGTCTGCGCGGTGGCGTCTTCACCTGATGCTCGCTTCCTTTCGCACCAACCCTGGGTCTGCGGCTCAGCAAGGCTCTGCCACTCATTGGCATCACTACGTCAGAGCCTTGGCTCTGCATGTGTTCTTTCTGACTCCCCCACTCCAGTGTCACCGGCTCCTTATTATCATAGCTGTAATGAGAGGAGGCGGATTGTTCCGCACCGGATATTCCACATTCGAATGGATTGTGGCCTCCCGTGGATTCCTCATCTTAGATATTTATTCACTTGCTTTGAAGCTTTCAGAAACTTTCTCCTAGCAGGGGGCATCGTGCGCACTGGCGTCGAAAGCCGTTGAGTCATCTCCGTGACTGGATGTGACGTCAATGCTGGTACAAATACCTTGCTCAGCGCCCCATGACCTCCGTTCCTTTTTTCTGCATCCTCAGCATGCTACTTGGGAACTTGGCCTCAGAAATCTTCTGACGCATTTGATTTTTCTTCAAAATTCTTTGCAATTTTTGGTAGCCTCTGCATCATGTCTGCTCCAAAACCCTCAGTTTTAAAAGAATGCTGTGATTGCATTGCAAGGATTTCGCTTTCCAATCCTCACAGTATCTGTCTGTGGTGATCTTATCAAGTTATGACACCCAAGGCCTCCAAATTGGCCATAGGTTGTTCATCTTTGGAGTCTCCAAGTACGCCTCCACCAGAGACTCGACCCGATGAAAAGAGCTCTGCAGCTGAGAAAATGCCAGAGGAGAGAAAACAGTTGAAAAAACACAAGGAGTGACTTCCATCCTTCCTCTTCTTCCTCATAGAAGAAGAAGAAGAAGAAGAAGAGGAGGAGAAGGCATTCATCGATGGACTCATCCCCAGAAAGACAGGTACAGTTCCTGTATAAACACACCTCAGCAGAGAAGTGTGAAGAGTTTTGCATCAAGATGATGCAGGTCTTTCAGAAAGCAGACCCACCCCTTCTCTCTTCCTCTGGAAAAAGGACCTGCAAGCCCACCACGCTGACGAGGCCTACAGGGACTCGACTCACCAACCACCTTGTGCACCTAAGAGCAATAGACCAGTGAAGTCCTTGATCCGACTGTCGACACCATTGGTGGTCAATGCGTTTTACGTTGTGCCACCTGCTCCATCGGTGCCATCAGCATCATGCTCTAAGTTGCCGAAGATGGTCGAGGATTCCTTGAGTAGATTTATTCCAAAATCTATTAGGAATTTGATGTTCTCTTTTCAATAAATTTGTGACGAGGATGATGACCCAGTATCCTTTGGGCTCAAACCAATGGGTGTTCCTCGACACCCTGAGGAGTTTCAGGATGAGAAAAGGAGGTTTTCCAACTTGGCTTCATCCCTTCAGGATGCAAGTGGCTTAGACACCTCTCCCGGGGTGGAATTCCCACAGGGAGACCCTAGAGCCCATACAAACATGGCTTACAGGAAAATGATTGCAAAAGTAGCTGATGCATTAGATTGGGGTCCTCCACCTTGCAAAATACCAGAATGTGACTTCACAGATATTCTGGACAAGGGCACATCCATTGAGCCTGTTCTTCCCTTTACACAAGTCCCAGTTTCTGTGGTCTGAAGCATCTATTAACTATATGGTAATCCGATTACGGCCCGTGACTCATACTGTATATGAGGCTAATATACCAACTCTTAATAGAGGCATGTTAGGAGGACCTGAAATGCTGGGTTCAATAAGAGGTGTCATGGATTGAGCTGATGTTTGACTGGGGAGCTGTGAGAAACCTGAAGTTGTCTTACCCGCTATTCACTGGGGATCTGTCATCCAAGTGGCCAGGACACGGCCATCGCTTTTGGATCCAGTTCCTTGGGGTGGACCAGTGTGGGAGGATCACCTGGGTAAGTGGTCCTCAGGGAGTGGATGTGGGACACCTAACAGCGAGACATGGTATCCCCTACCCTGTCACACCTTTACCCTGTCCTACCAGGTAGAATACTTAGGAATTTAACCCTCATCCCCTCTCTCAACACAAACACTTTCTCACGGACAGCTCACTGTGATGGAAAACGGACTAATGTATTGTCCTTGACTCCTACAACAAAGCAGTGCCAGTGAAGTCAGCACAGCCAGTGAGTTGGGGACACTGATACCAGACCTGTCTGTGTTGAAGCCACGGTTGCAAACTGCAACATTGTATAGTGAAAACTACAGAGAATAGTGTATGAGGGAAAACGGACAAACACCTGAGCCATGTACCTGACATGTCCTGACTTAATCACACTTCCAACACGGATAAAAGGCAGAGTACGAAATCACACTCTGGGCAAGGCAAAGCACACGAGGAAGCAGTAGTTCCAAGATAGCCATTTAATATAACGCGAAAGATGGCAAGACCGAAGAGGATTGCAAGGAGGGAAGTGCCCTTGGCCTTTTCACCAAAAACTGTTGCTTTCATGAACCTTCAAGGATAAGAAACTTAAGACGAGGAATCGAGGCTGAAGAATCCTGCAATGTGTGTCGGAGGTACGCGGGGCTCTCCTGCATCGAGAGGCAAGGCGGGGCAAATCGTTCACCACTGTGGTACTGTCTTTGTCTTCTGCAACAAAGCAGCGCCAGTGAAGTCCGCACAGCCGGTGAGTTGGGGAGACTGATACCAGACTGGTCTGTGTTGAAGCCAAGGTTTCAAGCGGCAACATTGTATAGTGAAAACTACAGAGAATAGTGTATGAAGCGTATGTGGCAAGCGACGGAAGCAAAATTAAACCAGCAGATGAGTGATTGAACTTTGAAGCCAAGATACGATACGATAGACAGAGTGGTTCAGCACCACGTGGGTGTTCATTCGAAAGTCTCTGTTGGGTGTCCAGCTGAAAGGTGGCAAATGTGACAAAGAATTGTTAAATCAAAGTGGTTCTGAGTGAAGAGACTTTGAAGGCAAAGAGACTTGGGCATGGAAGGCCCTGATGCTAATGATTGAACTGTGTCCTCATGCTAGAGAAGTCAGAGGCTGTGCTAAGCTCGAGTGTACCTCCTTGGCCCGTGCTGAAAACGTGGTCAAGGGGTGGACAATGGACTGAACATCCTGACATATCATTTTGTGAACACTTCTTTCTTTTTCGTAACATTGTTTCCCACACTATTTGTATTTAGAAGTAGGCATTGGCAATAGGTTTATTAGTACAGGCCCTTTTATTTTGACAAGACACTACGAGGATTGCGTTATTATTATTTGATGGTCGTAGTTTGCTCCAATCTGTAGATTTAGGATTAGATAGGCGTTTTCCAAACCCTTTTTGAAGTTCAATAAACACCCCTGATCTGTGGGAATTTGTGTATTTCTTACTGTTGATACCATGCCTTCCTTACAGAGCCGAGGAGAGTTTGAAAAGCTGGAAAGATATTGAACATACAGCGACGACGTCCTTACCTCTGAAGCACCTGCTGTTTTTAAGCAGTAAGGGTGGGCTGATGTGGGAGTCACACCTGTGTGTTGCTAGCGCACTGGGATAGTGCAATGAGGTTAAGTGGGCTTTCACTAGGGCTGGGACCTCTCTCCCCAGTCTTGCAGACACAGGTTTTTGTCTGGGTTTGTTTAGTAAAGGCTTTGCAGCCTGGGAGGTGGCGGCAGCTTTGATCTTGGGATCCTTGTATTCAGTTTCTCTCCAATTATCGTTCAAAGACGGTACACTGAAATTTGGGGTGGGGGAATGGGAGCGGTTCCACTATATACATCTGCGGCACTGGGTGTCAAAAAAGGGAGTTTGTGTGAAGGGGAAAAGGGACCCAAACGGTTTAGAACTGACATTGATTGATGAGGCGTCAACGAAGAGGATCGCTAAAATATATCAACTATTACAGGGGCATCTGCCTTCCGATTCCCTCTCTTATGTGGATAGATAGAGGGAAGAATTGAAAGTGACAACTGAACAAGAAGACTGGATTCACATATGGGGCAGGGCTTAGAAATCATCAAGGTTTATCACGATTAGGGAAAACGTATTTAACATTTGCCTTGGATGGTATTTAACACCACAACGACTGAGTAAAATGGGCCAGGGTTTATCTCCAATTTGTGGGGAGGGGCTGTGGCAAGGAGGGAGATGTGGGGCACATGTGGTGGAACTGCCCAGTGATTACCATGTTTTGAAAAGAGGTTCTATCACATATTAAGGATATCACAGGTTGGTCACTCCCATGGAATCCAGTATGTGTGAGTTTAGGTGGTGCAGACCCGGAGTAGGGAAAATCCGATGTCGGCCAACAGCATCTCTGATCAACCACCTACTTCAGGCAGCGTTATTGCGTGTCAGTGGAAGGGATTCCTTTGGCCCTGGCAATAGCCTATTGGTGGGTGGAGATATTGGAGGCCCTGGCAATGGAGAAGCTATCTGCCCTCATGTCAAGAACCTTCCAGAGATATTTGCAGGTGTGGTCTCCTTATATTGATTATGTAAAAGGTAGGGAGCATCAGTATTATAGACCGAACCTCTTGAAGCACTTTTCATTCATTGTTATAGGGGGATGAGTCAAGCCAGAAGCGGGAGGGGCGGGGTTATTTACCCAATGTATAGGCCAGGCCTGGGTGGAAAGGTTAATAATGTGGGAAGGGCCCTGGTTGGGATGATTTGTATAGAGGGGCGTCTGTCTGGTTTTGAGGGCTTTCTGTTCTTCTTTTATTTCCTGTGCAGTCCTGTAAGGCTTAGCCTTGGTTAGCATTTTTCTGTTATGTTTATATTGGATGACATTGGCGAACATGTGAGATTACATGTCAAATGCTGATATGTAATGTTTCCGGAAATGTTTTAAAAATGTTAAATAAAGCGGGTTAAAAAAAAGAATAGCTAGGTTTCCAAAACTGCCAAAAGGGACATTATGGGACATGTAGTTTTTGCAGTTTAATAGGGAAACTCCAATGTCTTCCAAAGAGAATGTATAGCCAGATCCGCACATGTCTATAGTTCAGGAGGACTTATGCTGATGTGTACTGCGAGTCCCAGTTAGCCCACAGAGGGCTCTTCTTACTGTTCAAGTTCCAGAATCGTTACAGTGACTTCTTCACATATGTGGATTCATATTCCATTCCTACTCCTACTATTTGGACTGCCTTTAACTACTCTACGAGACAGTCGATTTTCTAACTCCTAGAGGTGGTTTAGTTATTCTGTCCCAACGACCTGCAGTATCTTGTGGGAAGGCTTGTTTTTATTGGTCAAGGGGGAAACCGGTGCTGTTCATCTAATGTAGTTTCTCTCCTTTCCTTTCTCGTAGATAGGAGCTGATTCAATTAGCCATCATTTTCCTGAAAAAGCAATTTTTCCATCTGTTGCATGATAACTGTTTTCTAGAACATACATTTTGTTTTTATTCAAATGTATTCTTGCTTAATTTAGAGACAGTTATAAATCCACACTGACATTCGCCAGAGGTCTTCTCATCCTGACGAAGAGGAATGCTTAAATTTTGCTTCGTCAACAAATGTGCTTCCCAGAAGATGTTCAGGTTTTGGTACATTAAAAGTGATGAGAGTACTAATGCTTTCCCTCCTTTTATAAAGATGTTTTTTTCCCCTTTGCTTTGAGTGTTTACTTTCTCTTGCTCAGTATAGTTTTTGCTCTAATTGAACAAGAGTCTGCACAATAACCTGTGGCCATGGAAAGAAGCGTGCAAACTCCAGGAAACTAGTTAGAGAGTGCGAATAGGTGATGGCCCAACAGTCTTTCTGCAAAATGTAATAGACCTCTTGTTGGCGTACTTTCCAGCTTCAACACTCATGTTTTTTTTTGGTTCAAAGATGGTTGTTGGCTATATCCCAATATGCAGTTACTGACTGCAGAAGATTCATGTTTTGACTCTTACTTTATTCTTCAGTAGAGGCTGAACGGTTAGACAATGGTGTGGTAATGTCACCGAGCAGGGCTCTCTTTGGGTCGTGTCAGTCTTTACCCTCCGTCATCTTTTTGCGGGCTGAGAAAGGGAAGGCAGGGGGAGTTTGATGGTTAGTCACAGAGGAGCATAGTATGAGTATGTGTGTGTGTGCGTGTATATATGGGTTCCATTTCATTTCATTGACAGTAATTACTTTGTGGTAATTTACTACAATGTTTTTATTTTGCGCCCCATTCTCCCCCTTCATTACTACCTCTATCCAAACCCCCCCCCCTTTTTACCCCATAACCCATAAATTCCCATATTTGTCGAAGTAATTTCGAAATAATTACTTAGTAGTAACTTACCACAAAGCAGTATGGTCTCACGTTATGCTTCCAGTATCTGTCCAGCTTGTGTGAATGACATTCTGTAAACCCAGATCTCCCGGATGCAAACTGGTCCTCCCAGACCAACACGGGTGCACATCACTGATCAATAGTGCAGCCACAGTTCTTTTCTTTCTGTGATCACCATCAAGAAATACATGTCTGTTACTGGCTCATCACAGAACTGAGAAAGTGGAAGCCTTCTGGCCCAACTGCTGGCCTTCTATTTGTGTGCTGTGACTTCACAGCATAAGAAGCTACATTCTCTGTTGCTATTATGATTTTGTACTTTAATGTGGCTTTTAGTTTAAATGATTATCTCACACTAAGTGTTAAAATGCGTTTTTGTTGCATCTTAAAACTGCTTTGGGATTTTAAATACATTAGAGTATGCAAAATGTTGAAGTTATTGTACAATGAGGAGCAATGTGGTTGACTGTCTGTGTAGAATGTGGGCAAATGCGTACATAACTTAATTTTGATTTGCTGACACATTGTGAGACATTTGTGTGTTTTTTCAGGACATTGAATTTATTCGCGCTCATTACAACATTGAAGATTTCGTTTACTTCAACCATCATCAACGGGAGGAACACGGCCATCTCTACCATTTTGCTTTGAACCCTATTTTCAAGCATTATACTAAGCACTTCCTAAAGGAGATTCTCCGTTTATCTCGCAAATCGTGCCTGTATTACCCCATCTATCCAACACGTGGGGAAGAGCAGGTAAAATACAACCTAGACATGTTAATTTCCTTCTTTGACACAGTTAGCAAGAGTTCTATAGAAAGGATTCTGAAAGTGAGATTCTCTCTCTCTTTCTCATCTCTCGCTCTCTTCCTCTCTCTATATTTATGTAGTGTTTGTATGTATTTGTGGAGAAATGGAAACTTCAAAGAAAGATGTATGTTATAGAAATGCAAACAAAGGAGATATACTAATGTGGTGCCTAATGTATCCATTAGCAAAAGAGAAACATCGAATAGAAAGCATCTAATTATTCCAAAAGTGAACATGACTACCCCAATACTGTATGTAACCCAGTACCATGGAGATACCCAACTACTCACTCAAGTGTTGGGTAAACATTGGCATTTGTTGGCAAAAAAAGATGTAGATCCCTTCATGAATGAGGCCCCCAGGATCTCATACAGTAGAAATACACAAGGTTTTGTGATTATAAGTGGCTCAGCGACCAAATCAATCTCACTACAATAATGGTTGGGTGGAGCAGACTGCTTCTCCTAAAGAAGTTTCCAAATCTGCAGTACACATTAAATGTTTCAGTTACAAACTGGAGAGTGGAAACTCTGTGACATGATAAACTGAACTACAGAGTTGGCAGTCTGTGCCCTCATTTGCCTGAGCAATGAAATATACATAGGCAGTATAGCATAAGTAACCTTAAGATAGAAATCCTATAGCACACAGGAGCTTCCAGAACATGTGGTCTCACTTACTAAGGTGCATCATATTTTGACGAATTCCTTAGAAAATATGCAGCATTACTAAAACAGATGGGGCTTAGCCATATAAGAAAAAAGAAAAAAGAAAATGTTCGGGGCTCAGATGAACCCTACTCCACCTAAAGTATAGAGCCAAAGGTCAATCAAGACTCACACTCCGTGATTGTGAGAAAATAATATATTCAAAATGCCCTTTCTGAGACACGTGTTTCGGCGACAGACTCGCCTTTTT
Organism: Ambystoma mexicanum; assembly: GCF_040938575.1. Lineage (NCBI taxonomy): Eukaryota > Metazoa > Chordata > Amphibia > Caudata > Ambystomatidae > Ambystoma > Ambystoma mexicanum. The sequence continues at coordinate 523,946,724 of NC_090928.1, read as the reverse complement.
CAATCAGGGCTAATGGGTGTCAGTATTAGTCAATTTCGGCGTCTGCAGCCCTTGGCGCTATACTTTAGGTGGAGTAGGGTTCACCTGAGCCCCGAACATTTTCTATTTTCCACCGAAGTAGGGGGTTCTACTTCGTTCACTGAATAGCTGGCACCCTTCTCTCAGCGCAGGACACAGATGGTTGATAGCCACAAAAAAAACAGAGTATCCTCACTTAGCCATATAAGGCCCTTCGTCGGTGAAGGTAATAAAGTACTTACTGTAAGACAACTTGAATCATGTAGGATCACGTGCTTCAAATGTAAAGCCCTTAATTGGACTCTAAGGAGGCCAAAGTCTTTTTCTTTTCATATAATAAAAGTGATTTAGGATTCAATTTAGAGAATCCTATCTATCTGGATTATGTAATTTAAGATGTAATATAAGATGCCTTTTTTAGTTTCGGGTAGAAACGGTAAAGTATTTTAACTGGTTCATGCATGGGGCTCTTGCTAGATAAGCAAATGGTAATAAGCAGATGCAAAAATGGCTGTTTTGTCTAATTTGTGATATGCATTTGCTCAATAAATGCTCCCTTTGTTTGCTCATTTCATGCTTTGAAATCTTTCCTAAAGACTCCATGCATCTAAGAAGAATTCAAAATGTACTGTTATTTAATTTTTTATTTTTTATATATTTACATTTTGTTGGTTTTTACATGTAAAAAACTAACAGATCCAACAAACGGTTGGCAGCAGGCCACATCAATTCTGCCACTATCTCCCTTCTCTGATATACCCACCAGTCCAGTCATTCCAAGTATTTGGGTTTTAAAGAGCGATCACCCAGAACCAGGACCATATGTCTTCGATTTTGCATCTATCGTTTTGTCTACTCATTATGACTCTCGACCAGTGATGTCGTATACACATCCTGGATCCATTCCTCTTTTTCTGAAGGCCTTACTGACTTCGACCTCCTTTATATGAACTTTTTGGCTGTCATGGCCACGCTGAACAGCCAGAATCTCTGAGGACAAATCGTTGAAGGTGGAGTCATCCCCTAGTATCAGGGTTGCAAAGTCGTATTCTAATCTGGTTCTTAGTACAGTGTTTCCCTCAGATGTTATCATACATGCCAACCCTCTGGATTTAGGCAGGAGACTTCCAATTATTTAATGAAAAATATTGCTATTTTTCACTTTCTCCTGCCTAAACTACTTCTAAACACAATGCATTCCTATTCGAAAATATATTTCTTCAGATTTCTCTGTCCAAATCTCCCTCCTAGGTGCTTCAGAATATTGATGTGTATGTGTTACTGACTCGGCTTCACTCCCAAATCTTTTGTTCCAGAGTTCCCAATCTGTGCCTACCTGCCTAGCAGGCTTCTGTGTCACCCATTCCTCACCTACCCAATCTGTCTTCCAGTGCACCCTACTCAGCAACATAACCTGCCTGCCCCCTCCCCGACCCCTCCGCAGCTCACCTCAAATTCAATGACACCAGTTTTATGTACAGGCACTGCTCTCCCCATTTCTCCACACTGACATCCCATCCAAACACCCAAGACCATTCCATCAACAGCCGTTGGTTCCCTTTCTCTGACCTTTTAAGGAAAGAATAAACAGCTGGGCCCATGTGGCCTTGTCGACCCATTTGAAGTATGTCTTCTAGGTCTTTCTCTATCGTCTCTTCCGCACGCTCTGACCTTACCTTAGTTATTTCAGTCCTCCGTGTCCGGTATGCACAATCAGAGCAATCTTCCATTCTTTGTTGACAATTTATCAATGTGAGCCCACCCCCTGGCCTCTGTCAGATTATCCCGCAACCTTATTTCAATTGGGTACCATGTGGTCTAGTAGACCGCCTTTTTCTTGGTCCCGAGCATCGGGTTGAGCCAAATCAAGCTCTTTCTTGCAGAATATGGGTCATAGCCCAGTATCCTGGACATATCCCTCCATCAGTACCTCAATAATTCTGTCAGTTCCCTCCTCACCTCTTTGTTTCTTGCCAGCAGAGCTCTAGGTTCCAGTGGCTCAATCGCGTTTACCTCCATCTTCGTCTAGGCCTCAGACTCAGCCTCCAGAAATGCCAGTACATGAAGTGCAAAGAATGCAAGATAACTGGCAAAGTTCAGCACACTGACCCAACTCCCCTCTGCTGAAATCTGCAGTGTCCATAGCGCCAAGCTAGCCCATTAAAAATGGTTTGAATCTTGAAGTTTAATTCTTAGAATATTCATTTTGCTGGAGGGAGAGGCTAGGAAATGAGCTACCATCTCCTTCAAGGTGCTCACCTTCCCCCAGAGTGACAGATTCAGCATTAAAGCGCATTGAGGCTATACAAATGGCGAAAGAGCGCTATATAAATAATCAAATACAATACAGTGTCCCTCTGGTCGTTTGTGAGGCAGATACCAAAGTATTTAATGTTTTAAAGACACCAGTTGAAAGACCATATAATACTATGTGCCTCTTTTGGAAGCTTGTTGTGATTGGAGAGACTTCATTTTCAACCAATTAGTTTTGTAAACGGTGACCTCATTAAAAACCGGATCTTGTCCAATAATGCCAGTAGCAAATCCTCCAGGTTTTGAAGCACCAAAAATTCTGTTCCATTCCATGGCACACCACTTCTCTAAATTATCCATCCTCTCTTCTCAAGATTGCGAGGCGTTCAATCGCTACCACAAAGAAAAGCAGAGAGATGAGGGAGCCTTGTCTTGCACCATGTCCCAGGCGAAAGACCTGTGAGCACACCCTTTTCATGACTGAGGCTGTCGGACCGCAGTAGAACTGCTTGACCCAGCTAGGAAACCTTTGCGAAATCCCATCTCTTCCTGTGTCTTAAAAAGGAGCCTCCATTCAGTGCGGTTGAAGGCCTTTTCTCTTCTAATAAAAGCACTGCCACAGCTGCATCATGCCCCCCCGCACCTTTGTTGAGTATGATCCTTCTCATATTCATTGTTACATATCAACCTTTCACAAAGCCTGTCTGGTTCAAGCCTGAGTCTTGGCAGAGTCTTTTCTATTCTTTTAACCATAACCTTCGCCAAAATCTTGCAGTCCATATCAATGAGGTCTATTGAACTCTAGCTGTCCGGCAGCGTTGCCTCTTTCTCTTTCTTCAGAAGCACCGAAATATTTGCCTGTTGCAGTGATGTTAGCAACTGCATCTTATTCACCAAAGGCATGTGCATCACCCGCGCTGGCTTGATCTTGCAAAGCTCATAGCAGACCATATATCCTCTGACATGGGTTTTAAGACTACCTACCAACTGCCTTCATTAGTTCTTCTACAGAAAACTCTCCCCTAGATCCCTCCTCTCCTCCTGCATTAGTTTTGCTAGAGGGACATTGAGGAAAAAGAGCACCAAGCATTTCCTTTTAACTCCTGCATCTGTAGTATAGAGCTTCTTATACAAGATGAATTACTGATTGAGTACCTAGAGATAGATCACTCCAACAAATCTCTTTTTATTCATGCAGATCACTCTCTCATTGTTCAGTACCCTCAGTCTATGAGCAAGTAGTCAGCTACATTTCTCTTCGTCCTCCAAAAACGTGCACGAGGACCTAAACAAGGTGTAGTCCACCTTCAGCTTCAGTAGCTTATTCAGTTCATACTTCTTCCCCATATGTTTTCTTCACTTTTTCCTACTCTTGGAACTAGCCTGGGCTGTCTCAAGACCGTTTTATATTTTTCTCATTTTATTTTTCCCTCTGATGGGCCTAAACTGCTTTCTTTGCTGGACAGTCCGATCAAAAGGTCTCACATACAGCATTTGAAAACCTTGCAGACTATTATATATCCTTCCTGACCAATACTATTCACTTTCATAAAATGTTCTGCTTCTTTCAGCACTCGTTCCTTTATTTCATTGTTTAGTAGTGAAGCATTCATATTCCATGTAGACTTTCTCCTCAGCGTGTAGTTGTGGGCTATCAACAATATGATTGGCGTTTGGTCTGATATATGGATGTTTCCTATTTCATTGCTAGCAATTCTCAGTGACCCTCTCCGAGCATAGTACAAGGTATGTTCGTGACTACACTTCGTGCACCCCAGAGTGGAAGTTAGAATCCTTGACTGTAGGGTGTTCTAGCCTCCATATGTATATGAACTCGAACTCTCTCAGCAAATCTTTTAAGACCCTTCGGCCCCTGCCATCTCCTTCATGTTGAGTCAGTCCCCTAATCCTATCTAACATCTTATGCAAAACCTCATCAAAGTTTCCCCCAGGAAAATGAAATGAAAAAGGTGGAGCAAATGCAGGACATTTCAACAGCAGGAGGATCTTGATTGATTGACAGCTACACGTTTTATTTTGTTGGACTTCCTTTTGCTAAGGATTTTATTTGCCTTATTTGTATAAGGCAAAACCCAAGTAGCGTACCGAGCAAAATCATTTGCGTCGGGACGCAGGGCATATTGGCAGAGAAATTGCAGAAGGATGGACTGACATGAAGTGACCCAGTTGAAATTAGGAGAAAAGATAAGCTGTAAGGTTTCTCCTAAAGGATAGTAAGGATGTCATAGATCGAAGCTGGATTGGGAGATTGTTCCAAAGTCCAGGTCCAGCAATGGAAAAGCATCAATCCCCCCTAGTGGTGCAACGAGAGAAGGGGGAATAGTTAAAAGATGCAACTGGGTTGAGCAAAGAGGACGGGATATGTGGTACAAGTGATTTTTAACTTTTAAATACTGTGGTGATGAACTGTGGATGCACTTAAAAACAAAACAAAGTATCTTCATATTGATATGATGACAGACCTGGGGGGCAATGCAAAGATTGGGTAAGATTAGAAGTGGGGGAAAATTTAGATACATGAGGGGAAGCCTATACATAATGCATTTGCGTAGTCAAGGCAAGCATTCACCAATGCCCCAACCACTATTGCATGAGACTCATGAGGACCATAAGGTAGAGCACGTCTCAGGATGGGGAGGCATAAAAAATGGTTTCAACCACTTTGTTAACTTAGGTTGAGCCTAAGTTCAGGATCCCACATGGTTCCCAGAGTTTTAAACCTCTTAGCAAAATCGAATTTCAAGGGGATGGCACCTGTGGAGTGTCAGAAGAAGGAGAGAGACTAGATTCTCCCATTCTCAAGTTGGTCTTAGTTAAATAATATGAAAACCGCCTCACTTTCCCTAAAGTGTGGGTTTCCCTGCCTAACCAAACAAACTGGGGTGCTCACCAGTCAGTTGCAAAGTCCAAAAGAATTACTTCCTTCTCCTGAAATTGCTTTCTCAGAAAGTTTCCATCAACATAGAATCATTAGATAGTTAATGGCTATCACTTGTATCAGTTTGTTAAACTCCCTCAAAAACCTATTTAAAGGTGTTTCTTTTACTAGAACGTCTTTCACTCTGACTTCATCACATAAACTTGAAAGTCTCTCTTTATCTGACATCCAACTGTATCTTTAGTACTATCAGCAATCTTATTTTTCTGAACGTTCTCAATCTGGAACGGTTATGATGAACCAAGTGATGATCATCTCTCTTGTTATTGCTCTGCTTCTCACTGGGACAAGTATGATGAGCCCAGTAATGACTCCCTCTTCTGGTTACTTTGCATCTCACTTTGACGAATTTGATTGACCCAGTGAGGATTCTCAATCTTCTGGGTATTTTGCGTCTTTCTGTAACGAGTAGGCTTATAGTACTCGCTATACTCGCTACCCTTCCTGGGTCTCCCGCTCTTCCCGTTACTTTCGTGGTGTTCAGACTGCATCACTGAGTCGGTAGTTCGCCTCTTGGAGTCTTCTCTGTGGGTCAGGACGTCAACTTCAGCTGTCCCTTTCTCCGACACCATCTGCGGTGTCGCTTTGTGGAAGGTTTTGCTGTCTGGAAAGCATTTCCCATTACTCTCTTTTCTGTCATCAGGTCTGAATGTCTCTTCCCAGAGACCTGCACACGTTTGCCTGGCTCTCCAGAGCTTTGCTGTTTCCTGGTGCGACACGGGCACCACAGGGTCCAGGTTTCCTCCCTACATAGCAAATCGCCCCTTCTCTCTTCTCGATTCATTGCCACAGCAGCTTTGAACTTTCCAGGTTTCACTCTCCCTGGCGTCTCCACCTCCAATAGGTATTTATGATGCTGCGCTGGGGCTCCGTCTTTTGTGTTAGGCTGGTGCATTATTGTTCCATTGGTGTTCTTCGTCACAGTATCAAACAGGTACTTTTTCTCAGGTGATGTATTACAGTAGCAAATGTATAGTGATTGGTTCTGTTCTTTTCCAAAAGAATTCACTACCTTTAGTTATTGAGAGAATTGGGCAGGGAGTTCCTTAACGGAACCTGAGTCCTTTTCCCCAAGAGGGGAGTCGCTCCCGGTGAGGTCCCGCTCGTCTCTACCCCTAGGGAGGGTATTAGATAGCGGGCTCATCTCCCTAGTCTCACAGGGGAAAGCTCCCCCCTTGAGAGAAGCGACGAAACACTGGGATTTGTCACACACCCTGGTTGTTATTTAGTGCAAGCAATGTATCCCTGGACAATGTGGTTTGTCCTGGATCCATAATGAAATGGAAGGTGTCAGAACGCCCAGTTAGCAATAAACAGAGAATTGTTAATATGCCACTAGGCAGAAAGAAAGCAAACTAGAAGGAAATTACCTCAAGCTGTAAACCTTTGTGGGTGCACTGACTCAATTAGTGAAGGAGCTCTGATCGGAGAAAAGGTTGGACGGCACAGCATAATGCATCCTGTGTGCTTCAAGGCCTAAACGGGCTTTGTGTCAGTGCTTCATGCTGACATGAGCCCATTAGGGCTGGCACTTGTGATGAAATATGATGATTCTCCCATAAAAAACAGGCCTTAGACCCTTCTTTTGTGGCCAGGGAAAGGCAGACGCTTCTTGATCCTGACCCTGACCCTGGGTGGGACGTTCTGCGGGAGGATCGCATGAGGATCACATGAGGGGGGAAGCAGGTCAGGATCAATGTGAAAACCCCTTTAATAACTTTTCCAGAGACCCTACAATCATAATGGCTTATTGTAAAATTGAAACAGTGGAAAAAGGTAATTTGAACATTGGGGACTTCAAGTCCCACAATGCCCAAAGTACTGGGACAAAGAAGAGGGATGCAGAGGCACTGATCTGCAAGTTGCAGGTTAATAAGGTTAATGACCCACACATGAGGGATACTGGGAGGCATAAAAGGCCCATTTAGGTGCAGTCTGTAGAGAGTAGCAGAGAGAGCAGTAGTGAGGAGGTGTAGTGATTGCAGTAACTCCACATTGCAGTTGCAGCTGAAGGAGAGCAGAGCTGCCAGAGCCGCTGTCATTTACTGAGCGGATGCCGGTTCTGAGAGGATCTCTTTCTTCAGAGACCTTGGTTGCTGAGGTCGTGCAGTGGGAAGCATTCATTTTAAAAGCTTTCCCCCGGAAGACCGTGGTTGCAGAGGTCGCACAGCGGGAAGCGTGAAGTTGAGAAGCCATCCCCACAATCAGACGGTCTCTGGTGGCAGGCTAGCACCAGAGAGCGTTGGGAACAATGAATGCTCCTTTTGCAACCGGTGTGAACCAGGGAAAAGAGAAAGAAGCAGTTTGCTGTGTCGAATGGGGAAAAAGAAGCCCAAGACTCAAAGGCAGCGGAGCGAGCGGACGCAAACGCCAAACCCATTGAGTTCACTAGCATATTGTGACCCCGTATTGCTTCCTGATCGATTGCTGGCCAGGTTTGGGTACCGTGAATACCGAACAATATTGAACTGATACTACTGTACTGTAAAGCAGAATACTAATTATTTTGAATGTCAAGCTGATATGAAGTGGAGAAAGTGGCAATTTAAGAACTTGACGAACAGGCCAGCAAAGTGTCATTGTATTTTTGGAAGGTCAATCTTATTGCCAAACCCAAAAGAGGGCAATAGCAAAGCAAGTTAAAGAGAATCAACATTGAGGAACATGTTGTCTATATACTCTATAGTGAGAGGCAGAAAGAACCAATAGGGGGAATTGACCTAAACAAATGTTGCCTAGCCAAAGAAGATCGAGAGTGAGAGGCAACCATTTTCAGCATTTCGTTAATATAAGAGTGGGAAAAAAAGAGTGGCAGGAAGGTTGCCATTCTGACAGAAGGTATTCAGAAGGAGAAGAGCATAACCTGCATTGCATGTGGCAATCAAATGTGTGGAACAAACAGCACCAATGTGTCTCATGTTTCCCTAGAAGAAGTAACCAAAATTGATGTTGTGGAAAGTCAAAGAACTCTATAATTTGTTTGAAGTAAAACTGTACCACAGATGTACTTGTAGAAGTAGTGATAGTTTCATTAGTCCTGGCAGGAGCGTACACCAGGGCAAGGGACCTTGTAGTTTTAGGCCTGGCAGATGAGTGGGCCAGGTGGAAGTCATTGAAGTACTCTGGTGTGGTTAAAAGTGTTGAAGAAGAAGTGGCAAGACCACAAAAGCACATTGTGAATGGTTGTGAGAAATCAATAATGCTGATACAAGTATTTTGTGGACTGTTCAGAATTATCCTGACAGAAGCCTTTTTGTTGATACTGATGAACTGTGGAAGTATACTTATTTTCTGAGAAGCAGTTGTGTAGCACTCTCTGCCACAAGTGGAGAGATATGACTTGTTGAACATTTTGAACTGTTGGTCAAGTCCAAGTGAAAGACTTACTGGCGCAAGAGGAACTTTATTGGAGCTTTGTTGCAAGACAGAATTGCGTTATTCTTTTGAACTATTGATTGAAATCCTGTTTGAATCAGGTGAAGGGGAACTCACTCGAGTTACAAGGAGAAAGTTACCAGGTTTTGAACATAACTGTTAATTTTGTTATATTTGAATTGCCATATATTACCTTGTTGAGTTTGTTGTATGTACAAGTGTGAGGGTCAGAATCCTTTTGTTAGAGTGTTTCCTTTAGTTTATTTTGATAGGCAGGGAAATCCTTGTTAAGGTAGGAATAGTGAGGCGCTTATCCAACCTTGTTGAATTTCTAAAATTGCATTTTATGAAAAACTTCACAAAGTTGTCTGCCTCACATTTCTGACCCCTCGCACACTGCAATGGTGTTCAAATCGGGCACAAGCATAAGGCGTTATGGGGGATGTAGTTTTAGAAACCTACAGGCCAGAATGCCCAGCAATTAAAAGAAATAAGAAGTGGAGAAGGAACAATAAAAGATATCTAACATGTTTTTTTAAAATGACTGTCTCAAAGGATGTAGGCATAATATAATAAGTGCAGCAATTTAAAACAATCTGACATCAGACAGTTTATAAGCCATTTAAAAGCAGTTAATTTGAAATGTTTGAAAACGAAAAGTAGAAAAAGCTAAGTATTTAATAAATAGGAATGAAGGTATCCAATGTATTAAACCCTTTTGTAGAAATTCATGGAGACAAAATAAATCTGGCATAGGGAACTGTGCTGACTCGAGCCAATGGCAGTGAGCCAACTAAGCAAGACCCTCCCAAGGGGTCTGGGCAAGTGGGACCTCACTGGGAGTGACTCCCCTCTTGGGGACAAGGGCTCCCATTGCGATAAAAAAACTCCCAATTGACTATAACCAACAAATACCCTTCTTTCACTCTGTTGGCTTCAGGTAATGTGGAACCTCATCTGAATGCTATGGTACGAAAAGACTGACACAATTCTTTTTGTTCTGATGATGTGCATAAAAGTAGAACAGACTTGCGAATGGGAGAGAGACTCCTACGAGGATGAAGAGACATCGTTATGCAGAACTACTCCAAGCAGCGGAACCAGCGATGGTGTTGAGGGAGCAAGACTCGCTAGCTGGAGGCTGAGAGGAGGGTACATAACTGAGCAAGAGGCGGCCGGTCAGCAGAGGCACAGAGATGGAAAGAAAACAGTTGTCCCTGGTGACATGACCACTAGAGAACGGTGATGGGCCCGGCACCCGGCAACAGACACTGAGACCAGATGAAGGAAAAGTGCCTGGGTCCCTGAGCTCCACACGGCAAGTACCTTTTCCAACGAGACGAGTATCAAGAAGGAAGCAAACACTCCCAACATTAGGACGCCGGAGAATGCTACAAACCTCGGTTTACAAGAGTGCCGAAACCATCAACAGTACAAGAAACTGAGGGAACTGGACAGGGCCCCCCGACCCAGGTAAAACAGAGCGAAAGAGATACAGACACTGTATATCAAGGCTGGGGAAGCCAGCAACTGTATGAGAAACTAAGAGAACTGAAAGGGCACATACCCTATGTACAAAGGAGTGAAAGCAATACCTGTGCTTTGTGTCGAGGCTGGGAAAGTCAACAAAGATACGAGGGATTGATAAGTCAGACGGACGTACGTCCTACAGGAAAAGTTTGAAAAGAGTAGGAATGCTCTGCAGCAAGGTTAGCAAAGCCAACTGGGTAACATGAACCTTCAATACCCGAGAAGGCTGACGCCCTACCTTTATTTACTTGGATTGAGAACCAATATACCTATGAAAGAGCCACAGAACTTTGCAGAGTTTCAGGGCCCGAAGGTGGGATACAGGAAAGTGTGTTTAAAAATGATCCTGAAGGGATTTCACCACTCGTAAACTCTGAGAAAAAACTAAAATGAGAAGAATTCTTCTTTTCCGAGGGGGAAGAGAAAACCACACTGAGGATATGTTTAACTAACAAACTCTTTAAGAAGACTGTCAACTGTGACAATATATTTCGAAGGAACTTTGTGACTGAGAAGATCTAATTTACGAGTTGGGCCAGGCAGAAGCCCATTCTGAGGCTTTTGTGCAAGTCGGATTTTCTAAAGTGGTAGGACTAGTTAGTTGCCTGGGATTTGCACTTCGGAGCATTTAATTTGGACTTTGATGAGCAACCTTTGTTTTTGTTTTAGAAGGCAGGAAACTTACCTCATGGCGAAAGGGTCAGATAGGCGTTTTCCTTTTTTTTTTAAACAAACAACCTTGAAGCATGACACAAAGTAGCCCGAGTCCTCCTTCTGGTTCACCACAGGGTGCACCGGAGTGATGATCAAATCAAGCATAAGGAGTTATGGAGGATGTAGTTTTAGGAAGGTCCACGCAACAGTTTGACCCTATGGGCTAGAAGACCCAGCAATTAAAATAACAATAAACCGAGAAGGAACAATAAAACAAATCTCATATGTTTGTAAAAAGGAAAGTTTAAAAGGATGTAGGCATAATATAAAAAGTGCAGAAATTGAAAACAATCTAACATCAGTTAGACACAGTTATTAAGCCAATAAAAAGCAGTTCATGAAAATGAATGTAATTTGAAAGGAAGGAAAAGAAATGTATTTAATAAAGGAGAGTGGATTCCAAGATGGCTGTCAGGGCCCACAGAAGCAGGCCTAGGGCTCGTAATTTAAAGCAGCAGACAAGCTGGGAGCGGACAAGCGCTGATTGTGCACTAAGCAGTCGTGCCTCACGGCTATGCAGCTCTGACGCTCTTCAGCAGAGAAGATTCTACCCCCTGCGGGCTGCAGCGTTACCATCGGAGACAAGCGAGGGATGCGTCTTTCCAGGGCCGTTGCCGGAGCAGCGGAGGCATGCGGCTTGGGAGCAGTGGGGGACGGGCCCTGCCCCTAATTGACCAGTCGGAGCCCGGAGCAGATCGAGGAGCAGAACACCACAGTGAGTGAGGGGGGAGGCAAGGGTGGGTGAACTCTCCCTCCGAGCCCCGCAGGCAGAGCCCAGAGCAACGAGCTGCGGCGGAGTCCACCCCTCATATCCCACCGCTCCCTCACTCAGAATCTAGCTGGAGTATACAGTGGCATGGAAGAGGCAGGAGGTAGAGTAGCTGGCACTAGCTTCTCCCTTCCCGTGGTGGCAATTGCGGTCTCGCTGTGAAGGCAAGTGGGCCCTAACGGACACCAAATGGCAGTGGAACAATAACGGGCACGCCAAGGGAGCAGCCCTTGGGAGAAGGACCCGCGGTATGGCGCAGAATGAAAGGCAGCAAACATGAATGAGTATGGAAGATACATTGCAGGGGGTGTAGTTCGCCCCCGCAGAGGAGGTGCCTGGGGTTGAATCAGGACTGATGCCCCAGGATAGCATCTGGGGCAGTTCTCGGTAACACTGGCCCTGACCAGGGAAGGGGGGGAGTTTAAGGTAATGGGGTTAGGGAGGAAGGGTGTTGTGTTTCTGGGGGTTTGTGTGGTGTGGGAAGTGCCTGAATGGGAGGGGAGGGGAGAAGTGGGAGAGGGAGACCCACATGTGCAGAAACAGCTTGAAACAAATTCAAGCTCCGGTGAAGGCAACGAAGATGGGAATGAACCGTAATGTAACAATGTCACTCACAATGATATCACATAATGTAAGGGGATTAAATTCCCTTGCTAAATACAAAAAAGTGGATGGGCAACTGAACGGTTGACGAGCAGACATAATAATGCTCCAGGAGACTCGCATCTATTCCCCGCTTTCACCACTTCACACAACACTAACAGGCAAACTCGCAGGGAATAACAGCATGGGTCTTAATAGGCCTCAGGAACTCACTTCAAGCAAAGGTGCTGCACACACTAGAAGACAAACCGGAGAGTGTTCTATTCTTACAGGTGCAATTGGGGCATAGGAAAGTGAATGCTATATGTGCCGAATATAGGGCAAGAAGGCTTCCTACGTGAAGCGCTGTTGAAGCTAGAAAAGTTTGCAATAGGGGAAATTATCCTCTCTGGTGATTTCAATCTGGTCAGGGATCCCAATAAAGATAGGAGTTCAGGGAGTAGCCACGAAGGAAGCCCCCCTACCAAACTCTTGAAAGAGGTTTGCAACAACTTAGCCCTCAAGGATGTTTGGTGAGTGAAGAAAGGCGGAGAAAGTGGGTTGACTTGAATCTCACATGTCTCCCAGCCCCTGTCCAGAACTGACTATGTCTGGGTTTCAGCAGCCCTACTGGGAGATGTGGAGGAGGTACGTTTAGGAGCTATATCGCTATCTGACCATGCACCGCTGTTAGTTAATATAAAGAGATGGGAATCACGTAGAGGGCTGTGGGCCTTGTCACTTCCACGGGAGATTTTGACAGATGAGGTAGTGGTGGAGACAGGATAGACAGGTATTTTGCAGACAATGACAACCTGTAAGCGAGGCAAGAAGGGATCTGGTAGGCATTTAAAGTGGTAATAAGGGGTGAGATCATAGCTCTTTAAGCCCAAAAGCAGAAACAAAGGGCAGCTATGGAAACAGATTTAGAATCCTGGATACAGGAGGCCACGCTGATCTTAGCTAGGAAAAAGTGTAAAGCTTTTTTATAAATTGAAAAATCTCAGAGGCCAACTAGAAATACTCCGATAGCGCTGGGCAGAACAATCCCTACTGAACACAAGGCACCGTTACTATATAAACGCGAACTGGGCAAATAGGCTATTAGCCAGGCATTTGAGATGGGCCAAAGCAAATCATACCATAACGGCTATGAAACAGCCGGATGGGTCGATAGCTACAGAAACGATAGTGGGTTCCTTTCGAGAAATTCTATGGGTGACTATACAAGTCCGATAATCCAGACCAACAAGCAGTAAGGCAATACTTAGGGCATTTCCAAATGCGGAATCTTGCACCCTCTGAGAGGGGGTGCTTGGAGGAAGAAATCACTAGTGTCAAAGTGGAGGCTGTAATTAAGGGACTGCCGTGGAACAAAACACCTCGATCAGAAATGTTTCCAGTGTGCTTCTACCAAAGGTTTCATAAACATCTGGCCCAAGGTTGTCCCGTCTCTTTAACACGATGAGCCACAGAGGATTAGGGACCCAGTTGATGACGGAAGTGAAGGTGGTGGTGCTTAGCAAACTGAATGAAGACCAGACGATCTGCAGGTCCTATCACCCCATTGCACTACCTAATCTGGATGCAAAAATGTATACGGGGGTCCTGGCGGCCAGACTGTCACCTCTTCTGGAGAATTGTTCTGGGGCAATGCGTTCACCTTGGAAGCAAGACGACGTGGGTACACAGGTTCGATCCCTGGGTCCGCGCTTAGAAACCTCTGGGTATTAAGCGCGTTATAAATAATCAATTATATATATATATATATATATATATAGGAAATGGAAACAAAAAGCGCCTCTTATGAATATAGAATGGCTACACAAGGTTTTGGGTTACTAGTCATGGAAAGGGGGACATACGGGATAGAAGGTGAGAGACATAAATTCCGCAAGGACTGGGGAATGATATTGGACTACCTTCGGGAGACTAAACGCAACAATCGTGCCTCCAGAATTTGAGAATACTGAACATAATGTAGATGCTGGGTCGCAGTTGGAGGTGACAATGGATGCACGGTCTTACTGGTCTAGAAACCGGGCACGGCACAGGGAGGGGTGGATAGGGACAAGAGACTGTTTTATTGTTTTGTATATGTTGAAGATGCCAACAAAAAAAGAATGTAACAAAGAATAAAGGAGAGTGAAAGTATGCAATGTATTAAACACTCTTGTAGAAAGTCAAGGAGACAGAATAAATCTGGCAAGGGGACTCACAATGACGTGAGCCAATTAAGGCATGCGGACGCACTGCAATGATGTTCAAATCAAGTTCAAGCGTAAGGAGATATCTGGGATGTAATTTTAGCAAGGTCTTTAACAGTGTGAACCTTCGGGCCAGAAGACCCAGCAATTAAACGAAATAAGAAGCAGAGAAGGGACAATTAAAGGAATTACATATGTTTTTAAAAATGACGGTTTCAACGGATGGAGGCCTAATATAAAAAGCGCAGCAATTGAAAACAATCTAACAGGGTCTGGGAAAGCTGCCAGTATTTTTTCTACGGAATTGTGCAGTCGGTTGTGGGTATGTTATCTCAAAAGGATATCTCAAAGACTTAAAGCATAGAGACATTTTTCTTAGGGCGGTGTTGCCCCACTAATGCAGAGATGAAAGGATTAGTGTTGTTTATAGTTTGGTAATCTTCCTAAGGTGATTACTGGGTCTTTGATTATTGTTAGTGAGGAGTGTTTGACGTAAGAGGTTGAGATTTAGAGAGAGGTTGGTTTGTTTGGGGGCATAAATGGGGAAAGAGTGGAGGGAGGGGAAGGGGCTAAAATGTACAAACGGGATAGTGTCAGTGGTAGTGTATGCCTGTCGGTGGAGTGGGCAGGGTGCTTGTTGCCTATGTCAAGATAGTGTCATGAACCATGGACATAGCCCCTTCTGGTCTTCCTGGTCCAGACGGAGAGTTTGCTCCTTGATACTTCCAACATGGCCATGCCCAGTGCTGTGTTCCGTACTAGCCTGCATGTCGGACACGGCACGTTCTATAAATGGGCCACACCCCGTGCCTCCGCGCGTCTCAAGGCTATCTCTAGGTAGTGTCTCGACGTGTGTGTGCTGCTCGGCGTTACCCTTCCAAGTTCCTGGCCAACTCCCTTATTCTTTCTTCCCTTTTCCCCTGTTTCCAGTATCTCTTACCTTTCTTCGATCCTCTTCCTGGACGTCCTGGAACACGCGTCTTCCTGGAACTTTGAACGCTTGCGCTGGAGTCAGACTCGACTCGCGCACACTTATACAAGTCCCGGTCCGGCCGGGAGAAGGAGTCCTCCGCGGAACGCCACAAGAAGAGAACTCAGGTGAGCCGGGGGGAAACCTTTGACAGATTGAGACGCCAAACGATCAACACTGATACTGCTATGGAGAAAGCGGTCCAGGACCTCATGCGCGGCATGCAGGAGCTAACAACCGAGGTACAGAACTTAAAGGCAGAGAACGCAGCCTTGAAACAATTAGTGCTGTCATGTGACTCTGCCAATAAGGAAAGCGTGATACTGGGTGGAGTGGTAGACAAATACGATGGCTCGCCAAAATCCTTACGTGGATTTCTGGATTCCTGCTTGGTGCATTTTACATTCAAGCCCTATTATTTTTCAACTTCCAGGGCCAAGGTGGGCTTCATAATCTCCCATCTTACTCCCCTAGTGAACTCTCGAGACGTCCTCCTGGACGATTATGATGCATTTATCCAGGCGCTCAAGTCTATGTTTGACCGCCCAGAACAAGTGTTCAGTGCCCAGGAACGCCTACTTGATTTTCGGCAAGGATCCCAGGATATGCTAACGTTAGTTACCAGATTCAAACAGCTGGTAAAGGAGGCTGATTGGGGCCCTGAAGCGAGTTTCACCTTATTTCTCAGGGGTCTAAATGACGATAATAAGGATGAATTATCCAAAGTGGCTCGCCCCAGTTCGTTTCAGGCTTTGGTAGATCTAGCCTTACAAATAGACTTTTGTATTCAGGAAAGAAGGGCTGAAAGGAAAAAGGCTAAGACTGCCTTTCAACGAACCCCTCCGGAGTCGACTGTGAAATCCGATCCTGTCTCAACCCCTGATAACGACTCCGAACCAATGCAAATAAGCGCCTTTCGTGGGCCAATTACTCCACAAGAAAGGATGAGAAGAATTCACACCGGCCTGTGTATGTATTGTGCCTCAGACAAGCATCTCGTTAGAGAATGTCCTTTAGCCCCCCCACAGCGTTCGGGAAACGCCAGCTCCCGGCCCAAGATGGAGCGAGGTTTCGGGAGAAAGATGTCTGCTCCACATCAATCACATCCTTGAACTCTCCTGGACAGAATAACCTGGTGGTGCTACAGGCCTTTCTATCGCCCTCCAAGCACAAGACCTATCCCATACTGGCCCTGGTGGACTGTGGAGCTATGGGAATTTTCATTGATCAAGACTGGGTTATCAGACATAAAATACCATATGGGTCACGGAACATTAAACAGCCGGTAGAAGCAATTGATGGGAGACCTCTCTCTTCAGGACCCATAACCCTACAGACAAAAGAGGTCCGTCTCTCCATAAACCACCACCAAGAGCAGATTACATTCGACATCATCAAATCAGCCCATTACCCAATGGTTCTGGGTATGCCCTGGCTTCAAAGACATAATCTGTACATTAATTGGACAGCAGGGTCATTGTTTCTGGGCTCTGAGTTTTGTATGTCCCACTGTTTATCCCTGGATCTCACCTTAACACCAGCTATTGAACATTCAGGAGAGCAAAAAACCCCACTCATGGTTTCTAACATTGTACAAGTCCCAGAGGTCTACCAAGGATATACTGATGTCTTTTCGACTGCCATAGTCCAGGCTTTACCCCCTCACACACCAAAAGATTGTGCCATTGAGACAGATCCCTCGGCAGTAATTCCCTTTGGCAGAATGTTTATCCTTTCAGAACCTGAGAAAAAGGCCCTCCGAGAATACCTGGACATCAATTTGGAAAATGGCACCATAAGACCCACAAAATTTCCAGCGGGTGCCTCATTGTTCTTCGTTCCTAAGAAGGATTCCAAGGAACTCAGACCCTGCCTCGACTACCGTGGTCTAAATCAATGCACCCTCAAAGATCGGTACCCTCTGCCTCTGATTTCAGATATCCTGGAAGCTGTCAGAGGCGCCGTAATATTCACGAAGTTGAACCTCTGGGGTGCCTATCACTTAATCCGTATCCGGGAAGGGGATGAATGGAAGACCGCCTTTAGAACACCCTTTGGTCACTTTGAATATCTAGTCATGCCCTTTGGATTAGCTAATGCCCCTGCAGTTTTTCAACGTTTCATGGATAGGGTGTTTTCTGACATGCTTTTTCTCTTTGTCATTGTCTATCTAGACGACATTTTGATTTATTCCAAGGATCCCTTGAAACATGAAGAACATGTCATGGCAGTACTACAACGGCTCCGTGAAAACAAGCTCTAGGTCAAACTTGAGAAATGTCTTTTTCACGTGACTTCAGTTCATTACCTTGGATTCATCCTCAGCCCAGAAGGAGTTGGAATGGACCCTTCAAAGGTAAAGGCCATACTGGCCTGGCCTGCTCCTACATCGGTGAAACAGGTTCAGTCTTTCTTGGGACTTGCTAACTTTTATCGAAAGTTCATTCCTACCTTTTCTGAGCTCGTCCAATCGATCGTTGCTCTGCTGAAGAAGGATGTTCCCTTTGTAACGCTCACCTGATTCCCGTAGAGGCGCCGGTCTTGACTGGGCGTATACCGTATCTTCAAAGGTGATGTGTAACACACGGCTGGCTCTTTGGGCTGGACCTCTGTGCACTGTATGTCCGGCTCGAAGGGTAAGATGTCTGCAGATAGAAAATATGGGATTAAGGAACTGGGTTATTGAATGTCTCTCTCTTCTTCCCTTTCTCTTCTCCTGTAGAACCCCAAAGGTTAACGCTCTCACCTTAGGTAAGTGAACGCCGTGCTCTCCATCTGCCTCGGGGCAGGGTGCTGTAACCAGTTTCTTCACTGGATAAGGGGAGCAGGCCTCTTGACTTCAGAGGACTGCTGTCCGTCGTTTACTGCACGAACGGTAAGTTTCGAGTAATTCTAATGTCTTTAAAGTCTTTAGTAATGATGTTTCTTGTTTTGCAGGGTTCCGGCGATGGCGGATGACGGGCTGAAGTGAGTTGAAGATGGAGCCCGTGTGATGAATAGAAGCGCCTGGAAGCAAGTAAGTAAGCGCTTGTTGCCTGCTTCATGATGCGCTCTAACTGTCTTTTTGTTTTGCAGGTACAAGTTCGGAGCGGCTGCAGGGTGCCGGAATACCCACTGGGTTAGATGTGGAAAGGAGTAATGGCACGTGAGTATTAAAGTTCCCCAATGTCTTTAAACGCACCTTGTTTTGTCTTTCAGGTGCGGGATGCAGCGCCGAAGACCTCCGGAGCGCACAAAGAGTAGGTAAGCCTTTGTCTTTCAGATGCCGGAATGCAGCGCGAGGCGTTGGTGACAGCCGATGGACCAAGTAAGTGAAGAGCTGTCACTGAAGACCGTAATGCTAACCTGTTCTTTCTTGTCTTTATAGGTGTTGCTGAAGACTGGATTCAGGATGGTAAGCCTTTTTCCTTAGGCCCAGGATCAGATGCAGAAGACACGATGAGCGTTCTGCTGCAGAGGATGCAGAATAACCCAAAGCAAGATTCATCCATCGGGTGTGGTTTAAATAGCCTCCTGTAGTGCTTAGGTGTCTCCTTCCACAGCCACGCCTAGGTAAGAAAAGAGTTCCTGCTTTCAAGAAGAGTTCCAGTGTTCTGAATCTAGGGAGTGGCTCCTGCCCCACCCAACAGGAAAAGTAGTTCCAAACAGAAGAGGATCAGAGGCTCAACTGGCAGGCAAGTAAGCAGCATGGTATGCTGCAGGTAAGTCCACCCAAGCATTATGAGCCCGGCGCTTCCAGCGCTGGGACTGGGCATATTTATGAGCCTGGTGCCACTGGCGCCAGGACTGGGTCCAAAAGGTCCCAATTGGGACTGGTTGGCACTCGGAACCTGGGTTATGGATCTGCTTCCAAGGGAGTTGGGAAAACCCTGACCTTTTGGAAGCAGAGATCATGACACCCTTCATCTGGTCTTCCTCGCAAGAGAAGGCTTTTCAACGCTTGAAGACAAGATTCACGCAAGCCCCCGTCCTGGCTCAGCCTGACTTAGATTGCCCTTTCATAGTGGAAATGGATGCCTCCAACCATGCCATAGGAGCAGTCTTGAAACAGGTGCTTGAGGACAAGATGGACCACCCAGTGGCTTACCTCTCTAGAACCCTAACAACCAGCGAAACCCATTACTCCGTCCTGGAAAAGGAGCTGTTGGCAATCCGCCAAGCCTTCACAGAATGGCAACATTTACTCCTGGGTGCTAGATATCCAGTCCAGGTCCGTACGGACCATCGAAATCTACAAATTCTCCAATCTATGGAGTGCAGGAACAGTCGTCAGGCGCGTTGGGCCTACTTCTTCACCCAGTACCAATTCCAAATCACTCATGTTCCTGGATCACAAAACGTGATTGCGGACACCTTGTCCCGACGTCCTGACTATTTAACCACTGAAGATAGGACCTATCCTACAATGTTTCCCAACACAATCTTTATAGCTCAAGCGATCAACCTCTTGGAAGAGATTCGAGCCAAAACCCAGTCCTCTGACCTCTGGAAGGACGTCTCTAGGAAGAAACCCTGGAACTTAAGAATCAAGGAAGGATACCTATTCAAGGACAATGCTTTGGTCATCCCCACACCGAAACTTCAACATAAAATAATAACTCTCTGCCATGATACTTTTCATTCTGGACATCGTGGTGTAACCAACACGCTCCGTCTTATACAAAGACAGTTTTGGTGGCCGGAAATGAAATGCAAGGTACAAGAGTACATCAAGACCTGTACTGTCTGCAGTCAGAATAAGCACGACAATAAGAGACCGGTGGGCCTTCTATTGCAACCTACACTGCCAACAAGACCATGGGAATGTATAGCTACAGACTTCATCGTGGAATTACCACCTTCCTGGGGTTACACGACCATCATGGTAACCATAGACTTGTTTACTCATATGGCACATTTCACGCCTCTCTATAAACTTCCTTCCTCTTCAGAGCTCGCAGGAATTTTCCTAGAACACATTTTCCGTCTTCATGGACTCCCTTCCAAGATCATATCGGACCGAGGACCGCAATATATTTCACAATTCTGGAAACATCTCTGTCGTGTTCTAGGGATTCAACGCGCTCTTTCATCTGGATATCACCCACAGACCAACGGGGACACAGAACGTGTTAATCAAACCCTGGAGCAATATCTTCGTTGTTTCGCAACCAAGGTACAGGATGATTGGTCCCTCCTTATACCCTTGGGCGAATTTGCCTATAACAGTTAAGATCACTCAGCGATCAACGTTAGCCCGTTCTATTGCAGTCAAGGTTTTCATCCCTCCGTGTTACCTTCAGTTCTACCACATCCAACTCCAGTACCTTCACTTGATTCCTGGATTGAAACTCTCCTCAACATCCACAAGGAAGCCAAGGAACAATTGGGAAAGGCCCAGATTCGCACTAAGCGATATGCTGATTCCAAAAGAAGACCAGCACCCTCCTATTCTATTGGTGACCAGGTCTGGTTGTCCTCGAAACTATTACCACGACATCTACGCCCTAACAAGTTAGCCCCCCGATATTATGGTCCATTTTCCATAAAAGAAATCATCAATCCTGTTTCTTCTCGGCTCAAGCTACCAGAATCCTGATAGAGAATACATCCAGTTTTTCACACTTGTCTACTCAAACCCTACATCCACTCCACCCGGAAAACCGGCAGACCCAGTCCTGTGATTGTGGACAATCAGATGGAATCTGAAGTATCCAGAATATGTGACTCCAGGTACAAGCGGGGTCGGATTTAATACCTGGTCAAGTGGAAAGGCTATCCTCCTAGCGAGAGAACATGGGAACCACTATCCAACCTAAACACCCTTCGATTGCTGAGAAGATTCCATCTCATACACCCTGGCAAGCCTGGTGGGACAGGGTTTCGGAGGAGGCATGCTGTCATGAACCATGGACATAGCCCCTTCTGGTCTTCCTGGTCCTGGTCCAGACGGAGAGTGTGCTCCTTGATACTTCAACATGGCCGTGCCCAGTGCCGTGTTCCGTACTAGCCTGTACGTCGGACATGGCACTTTCTATAAATGGGCCCCGCCTCTGCGCGTCTCAACGCTATCTCTAGGTAGTGTCTCGACGTGTGTGTGCTGCTCGGCGTTACCCTTCCAAGTTCCTGGCCAACTACCTTATTCTTTCTTCCCTTTTCCCCTGTTTCCAGTATCTCTTACCTTTCTTCGATCCTCTTCCTGGACCTCCTGGAAAACGTGACTTCCTGGAACTTTGAACGCTCGCGCTGGAGTCAGACTCGACTTGCGCGCACTTATACTAGTCCCGGTCCGTTCGGGAGAAGGAGTCCTCCGCGGAATGCCACAAGAAGAGAACACAGGTGAGCCGGGGGAAACCTTTGACAGATAGTTCCTTTACATTTTGGTTGCATGGCAACCAATCTTTGTAGGTTGTTTGTGGTGGGCTGGTCGGTGGGATGAGGGAGGGCTCCTGTTATTTTCTGTAATTTTGAAGGTGAGATCTATGGCCGGAGGTTGAGGCTGTCAGGTTCTGGTAAAGTTGGACTCGTAGTACTTTATAACTATGGTGCAGCATGACACATCCTCAGAATGCTTTACAAATAAGATATAAACCTGATTCTGAATTGTTTTGGATCGTTTAGTGAGGTTCCATCAAGGAAGGCAAAGCTTCAATTTTTTATTAATTTCTCATAAGCAAAAGTTGGCTCTGTGATTGCACTCAAAGATGGCACCCACAAGCATGAGGGTGCGGCTTAAGTGTTGCTACGTGCTACGTGCCATATCGTGTGCTGTGCCATGCCGACAATGTTATGTACCATACACCAAAGCTTGGGTCTTGGGTTCCAACCCATAGTCTTTAGGCTTCAGAGTGTCTTAAGAGTGGTTACTTGGACTCGGACAGGAGTAACCAGCGCTCACCACCTGTCACTGAGCCTTCAATGCGACTTTAAACCAAGCCAACCCTAAGCCTAAATGCAGAGTCACGTATTGACTTTGAAAGTGGAAGGCGGAGGAGTGCAGTAAGCAAGCAGTGGCTACATATGCTAGTAAATTAGTAATGGCTTGATAGGGCATATGGCTTGTTGGAGCCCCTTTTCATATTTTATTCTATTTCAATCTATTAATTAACTCTGTGATCAATATTGAGCACTTTTCTTTACTCGTATCTTTTAATTATCTTTTTCTACTTTTCTGTTGTCTTACCTGACCATGGAATTTGGCCAATCAGTAGCCTTTTGAGTATCTGTGTACTTCATTGTTAGGTTAAAAGGTAGCATGAGGACAAAAACCAATCTGATTAACTGATAACTTTCAGCAGGCTCTGGTTTACATGCTAATGGATACAAGTTAACTTTCCCTCACTCATACATGAACGTTCTCGCTTCATCAACACTCTCTGACATCATACGTTCCACCCCAGGTAGTTGGACGATATAGCGGGCCAGTGGATTCCTCCTATGTAATCAAAGAGTAACAGGAATAAAGGACTTGTCAACTTTTTCTAACATTTATTTATTCATTTATTTATTTATATTGCTTGTGGGGAACATTAAAGAAACACTTTTGCACTTTCACATAAAAAAGACTTAGGGCCTCATTCCAAGTCTGGCTGTCCGGAAATAAGGGTGCCGTTAGCAACATACTGGCACCCTTTCCGAACTGAGACTACGAGAATGCCTGCAGGGGCCAGTGCTCCCGGCAGGTCTGACCTGCTGGGAGTACCGGCCTCTGCAAACATGGTTTCCTCTGAAGAACCGGCACCGTTAGCAACAGTGCCGGTGCTTCTGTGTACACATTCCCGTTGAGTCCCAGGGAACTCCACGGGAATGGGGACTTAAAGTTCCCCCGCCTGTCATCCCGGTCTTCCGGCGTTGGAAACGGTGTTACAAGGTCGGCAGCAACCCGCCGGTAGCACTGGTGGGTTACTGCCGACCTCGTAATGAGGCCCAGAATATAGTAAACAAAGTAATTCACATGCAATTTATAAATATACACAGTATATTCCAGTTGTCATAGTAACAAATAGACACATCATTAAACGACATATAATCTTAAAAGTAAACATTGGTTGTCCCTATTGGGGCAAAACTACTAAATGATCTCGGCATTGAAATTATGATAGACACTCTGTATACTTGTGCTATTCCTCTTCCTCTCTCCTATGGGTATGATTGGTGCATGTGATATTGTAGCCTGATGGGATCGTTTTGTTAATACTGGGGATTGGTCATCAGAAAGACAGTTTTCTGTGATGAAGATTAGATCAGTTTGGTCCTCGGGAAGGAGGTCAAAGATGTCAGTGGATTGTTTGCAGATTGAGCGTGCATTCATCAGGAGGCATCTGGTGCCCATCATTCCAGGTTGGCTGGTGGGATTTCAGCAGGCTGTTTGTGGTTGCTTTCATTTGCTTGTGAGTTCTGTGTTTGAGGTTTTCAGATTCAAAATGGCTCAGTAAGTTATTTTTGGGTTCTGGCTGATCTTTTGTCTTGCCTGTGGGGTCAAATTGGATGGTACAGGCTTTCTATTAACGAATGGTGTAGTAGGCTTGCTTTTAGTGGCTTTTTCTGAAGTTATTATTATTATTATTATTATTTTTTTTTTACATATTTTTATTATTTTTCAACAGAATAAACATCATCAAAAGTGTTCTCCCTAACAGTCCTCTCCCCTCCCTTCCCACTCCCCCCCCACTCCCCCCCCCCCGGAAGACTTCGGGTCCTCTGTGAGCTCCTATTCGGGAACTTTTACATGCTGTATATGTCCGATATTTTAATATTGTGTGGGCACCATTGTTCCATATAGTCTGATTTCAGGTATTCCAGCACTGGTCCCCATTCCCTCGTGAAGGAGTTGTTCTGGTCCTGGAGGTGGTTCGTGATATTTTCCATGGTCATTTGGGACCACACCTTATGCAGCCAGGTGTAAGTCAGTGGTGGGTCACGTTTCTTCCAACTTTGGGCTATTGTTGCCCATGCCGCGATGACCAGGCCCATAAAGCTCCTCCATTGTGCTTTGCGAAGTTTCTTGGCATAAGGGTCTTTGAAACCACACAACCACACTCTCACCCCCATTTGGCCAGCCTCAGGGAATATTTTTGTCATTTCCGTTTGTACTTCCTTCCAGAAGCTCTTTGCTCCCTGACATTCCCACCAGATGTGCCTCCAGGTTCCTATGGCCTGGCATCCCCTCCAACAATGGTTCGACGCATTCGGGTACATTGACCCCAGCCTCTATGGGGTACAGTGCCATTGGGTGATTATTTTCAGTCACATTTTTCTGGTTTGGACAGCCCTGGTGAGTTTGGGGATGCTTGTCCACAGTTCCTCCCATTGCTGCCTGGAAATTTCTTCTCCTAGTGTGGTTTCCCTTCTCCTCATGTATGTCCATTTAATTTCTTCTTCTGGTGTGGAGATGAAGCTATACAGCGTAGACACCAGTTATTTGTCACCTGTGTTGGTTATTAAGTACGTCTCAAATGGTGTTAAGTCCCTAGTGGCTGCCTGGAATACCTCTGGTGTACTCAGCCAGTGCTTTAACTGTTCGTATTTATATCTGTCTGCTTCTGTTAGCTTCCACATATTTTTACATTCCGCAAAAGACTGTATTTCTTTGTCTTGGATCAATTCCCCGATTTTTCTGCATCCTACTACTTCCCACTTCTCAAAGCCGCTGGGCTCTTGTCCTGGTGGGAACTGTGGGTTCTTGCAGAATGGCGTGAAGGGAGCCCAGTACCCAGAACCCCCCAGTAAGGGGGGTGGTCATGATTCCCTTTCTGGTTTGGACATCCCAGGCGTTTCGGGTTGATCTCATGACTTCACTTACTCGAAGGTTCAGGTGTCTGTGTTTATTCTTCCACAGTAGGTCCTCTAGGGGGGTCCTAGCTACTGCCCTATCTTGCGTTATCCAGATTGTCTGTTGGTTCTCCCCCAACCATTCCTTCAGGACCCAGAGTTGGGCAGCCTGATAGTATTTCTTAAAGTGGGGAAGGGTCATTCCACCAGCCTTTGTCGGTGCCGTAAGAATGGCTCTGGCAACCCTCGGGGGTTTCTAGTTCCACACAAATTGTGATATAGTTTTTGAGAGAGCTTTGAAGAAGGAGTCGGGGACTGAGACTGGGAGAGCGCGGAAATAGTAGAGTACCCGGCGGAGTATGTTCATTTTAACAGATTGGATTCTTCCCCACCAAGAGATCCTAAGCGGGAACCATCTTTCTAGGTCCTTCTTGATTCTAGCGAGTAAGGGGGTGTAGTTACTCTTATACATCTTATCCACCCTGTGTGTGAGTATCACCCCAAGATATTTGATGCCCTCCTCTACTGTTTTTAGACTGAGCTGGTCCGCCACTGCTTCTAGTGGTTCCCTGTTCCCGGCTAGGAGCATAATCTCTGATTTATTCCTATTGATCTTCAGGCCTGAGATCCCCCCAAATTCCTCGAGTGTTTCTATGATTCTTGGTAAAGAGTTCCCCGGGTCCTCTAAGGCAACCAGCATGTCGTCCGTGTATGCTATGACTTTGTGTTGCCTGCCCGCCATCTCTATCCCTTTTACCTCCTCTAGTTCCCTTATCTTGATTAGAAGGGGTTCCAAAAATATGGCGTATAGCAGAGGTGAGAGGGGGCAGCCCTGCTTCGTACCCCTTGAGATCCGCACCCTGTCTGTGACTTCTCCGTTTATGGCTATTCTTATCTCTGGGGAGTTGTAGTTAGCTCTTATCATATTTATAAACTGTTCCCCGAACCCCATGTGCTTCAGTGTTTTGAAGAGGATAGACCACTCAACGCAGTCAAATGCCTTTTCGGCATCCAGGGAGAGTAATATTGCCGGTGTTTGGGTAATGCCTATTTTTTCTATCAGATGGGTTACTCTTCTTAAATTGTCATGTGGTTGCCACCCGAGGATGAAGCCTGATTGATCTGTGTTTATTAGTGTCGTGAGGAGGGGCGATAGTCTGGCCGCCAGCACCTTTGTATACATTTTTGCGTCTAGATTTATTAGAGTTATCGGGCGATATGAGCCCGGGAAAGTCGGGTCTTTACCCGTTTTGTGGAACACGAGGACTTTCGCTTCATTCATTGAGGGAGTTACGTTACCACTGTCTTTGAATGTATTGAGAAGCCTTGTCAGGACAGGGAGTAATGTATCTGCATATTTCTTGTAAAACTGGGCCGTGAAGCCGTCCGGGCCAGGTGCCTTTGAGATTGGGAGGCTCTTTATTGCCTTACTGACCTCTTCTTCTGTAATCTTAGCTTCCAGGGCCTGCTTGTCCTCATCTACTATAGTTGGTATGGGGATGGATTGTAGAAACCTGTCTTGAAGCACCTCATCAGGGTGCTCTGTCGCATATAGCTCTTGATAGTTGGCTTTGAACGCATTCCCTATATCCTTTGTGTTCGTGTGGGGCTTTCCTTGTGCGTCTTTGATGTTCAGTATCGTTCTTGTTTTCTGATTTTCCCTGAGTTGTCTCGCTAGGAATTTGTCTGCCTTGTTGGCCCTGATGTAGTACCGTTGTTTCAAGTAAAGGAGTGATTTCTCAGCTTTTTTGTTGCTGAGCATCTCTAATTGTCCCTGTACATGTTTCATTGCTTTCTTGAGGCTCCTTGTGGGATGGATTGTGAGCTCCCCTTGAATTTCTGTCAGTTTCTTCTCGAGCGTTTTTTCCCATTCCTGATGTTGTTTGTCTTTGGTAGCCTTTAGCGCTATTATATGACCCCTAGTTACTGCCTTGAAGGCCATACTGTCCCCAGTGGGGCTTCTCCGTTGTCATTTAATTCAAAGAATTCCTAAATTTTGTCCCTTAGGTCCTCCCCCAGTACTTGGTCCGTTAAGATGTTGGGTGGCATTCTCCATTTCCAGAGGCCTCTCCCCTTACCGGGGGTTTGAATGTCTAGCCATAGCGGGGCATGATCTGATAGCGCTATTGAACCCTTTTCAACCCCAGGATCTTTCCAACCAGTCCCACTGACACCCAAAGATAGTCAATCCTCGACATTGTGTTATGCACGTGCGAGTAGTATGTGAATCCGCTGTATTGACCCTTCAGTTCTCTCCAGGCATCACGTAGTGCCATTTGTTCCATCCTTTGTTTAAGTTGTTTGGATGGGGACCCATACCCCTGCGTTCCCCCCGCACTCCTGTCCAGGTTGGGTTGCCATGCCAGGTTCAGATCTCCGCCCAGTATTATATCTCCTTTTGCGAATTCCTCAAGTTTCCCCAGGGTGTCTCTAAGGAAACCATCTTGCCCCGTATTCGGGGAATAAATTGCCACTAGAGTGAACCTACGACGATCTGTTGACACATTAACAAAGGCGTATCTCCCTTCCTTGTCCACTCGAGTAACTAAGAGGTTTGCCACCAGCCCCATTTTTGCTGCAATCAACACACCTGCTCTTTTTTCCCCTGCGTTCGCCTGTGCCCAGATCGTATAACCTCTGAGATGTACTTTCTTTCTGTCCGCTGACTTAATATGTGTCTCCTGGAGGAGAAGAATGTCTGCCTTTTCCCTCCTCACCAAGGCCTCCATTTTTCTCCTTTTCACCAGTGAGTTCAGCCCCCTTACATTTTGTGAATAGATTCTGAGCATCCCCATCCCGTCTAATCTTCTGCTTTTGCTCTCGTTCCCACCTGTTGTGACCTCTTCCCTCTTCCAGAGATTCCCCCCCCATTCCCCACCCCCAACTGTCCAACTCCCCCCCCCCCCAACTATAAACCAAAATGTAACTTTTATCCTGAGGAGGGCCAGGGCCCCTATGGATGCTTGGGCATTCCGCCCCACGCTCCCTGTCCTCTCGTGACTCTAGATTAACTGTGCGGGGAGTCCTAAACTGACCACCGCGGTGTTGTTCCCGTTCCCCACCGGGTTACTGAATACATGGTGTTCCGAGGTTAGCTTATTCTTCTTCCTCCTTATTGTCCCTCTGACGGATGATCCGTCCTATTTTGCTGTGTCTCTTTAAAGGTCCCCTGAGGGATTACACTGCTTTCCCCCATCCATTTGATTTATTTTTTTGTCGCACCTCCTCCCATCCTCTTAACCCTTTGTGCTGATCTCCTTTTGACCTGTCAGATCTCGCATCTGTTTCATCTAATTGCATGTCCATTATTTGGAGACCTTCTGCACAGGTGGTCACTCTCCTCTGCTTGCCCTCCCACTCAAATAGTAAACCAAAGAGGAATGTCCATTTATATCTGATTTCTTTCTTCACCAATTCCCTCACCAGCGGGCCCATTTCCCTTCTTTTTAGGAGTGTTGCCGATGCCAAATCCTGATACAGTTGGATTTCGACTCCATTCATCCTTATGTGATCTAGCAGCCGCGCTTTCCTAAGTATCAGTTCCTTTTGTGGGTAGGATGTGAGCACCGCTAGTACGTCCCTTGGTCTCTCCCCTGGGGCACCTGTTCTTTTCGGCCCGACTCTGTGGATTCTGTCAATCCCTATGTCCGCTGAATCTTGAGCCTCGACTATGTCTCTGAACACCTCTTGCATCGAAACCTTGAGATCTTTATCCGACACCGTTTCAGGCACAAACTTGATGCGGATGTTGGATCTGCTAGAACGGTTCTCCAGATCCTCACACTGGATTTCTAGGTTATGGGTGAGCCTGACCAGATGTTCTTGTGTTTCGCTGCTTTGTTTCACCTCCTCTTCTATATTTTGTACTATTCTCTCCACAGTGTCTGTCCTTTCCTCCAATTTGGCCACATCTGTTTTCAACTCCTGCACCACCTGCTTCATCTCATTTCTCATTGTGGCAAATTGGTCCTGGACTGTGGACATGAACCTGTCCTGTAGCTCTGCGAACCAGGACCGCATATCATCCTTTGAGAGCGGGAGAGCGCTCTGGTTTGGGGCGTTTGTGTCCGTTGTGGGCTCTTCGCCTGCCCTGTCTTTTGTGTTCGCCCCTGTATCCGAGGACAACATTTGGAGCAGACTCGCATCCTGTTTGTGGGATTGCGGGGTGGGCTGTGTGGTACCCCCTTTCCCCTTTGCACGTGACATTTTCCTTGCTTATGAGGGTCTGGTGCCCCCCCGCGCACTTCACCGGGGGATTGTGGTGTGACTGTTTATGTGAATCCCCTAGTGTCTTCCGGTAATGTTTTCACCTAATATGGTATTCCTTTCAGGGACCCTGCGCCCCTTCAGTGAGGCCAGGTCTGGGTCCTATGGGGTTGGGTAGAATTGTCTATCTTGGGGCCTCACTTGTTATGGGAGTTGCCCGCAGTTGTATTGCCCGTGGAGCCGCGCCCCCCCCCCCTGCTTATTTTCTTTCCGTATTGCTGTGTGGAGATGGGCGGGGGCGGCCAGTGCACCAGGAGAATCGCGGGGGGTCGCTCCGCCGGCGCGCTCACCTCTGGCTCTGTGGACTCCGCCACCGGTGCCTGCCGCGTCTCCCTCTCCTCCCGCGTGTCTCCACCGACTCGGCTGGGCCCCTCTCGTGTTGCTGTTGCCGGCTCTCCTGGAAGGTTGCAGCGTTTCCAGGCCTGCTAAATTGTCTGCGTAGCCTGTCTCCGCACGGCCCGTGCTCCGGTGCATCCACTGTCTTGGTCTGTCCCACACTGCACCTTCGGTGACTCGTGTGGCGCTCACGTGCTCCGCCGCACCCATGAGCCGCCTCAAGCTCCCCACTCCGACAGCGGGGGATGAAGGCCTCCCCCGGCACTCAATCCTGCCGGCGGCGCTCCGCAGCGTCTCCCCTTCTGGGCTTCACAGTCTCCCTCGGAGGGGGAGGGGCAGCCGCTTCTCGGGGCTCATTCCCCGGAGTGGGCGATGCCGGTCAATCTCCGCCCGGTATCGGATCTTAGGAGCTGGGGTATTGCGGCGGTAGGTCCCGTATCTGTTTCCTCGGAACTGCGCTGTTGTCGTGCTTTTTTGTTTTGGGCCCGGCGGGAGCGTGATCTAGACGCAACCTCCACCGCCGCCGGCCATCTTGGAATCCGAAGTTATTTTTTTTTACATTATTTTTATTTGTTTTTTAGTTTTAATATTTAATGTTATTTGGTTGTAAAAATAACCTTTAATATAAACAAAATAAAAAGTACTCAATAACACGATTCATTAAACAACATTCATAATTCATAACAATTCATTACAATTCTTTAAAAGTGAATTGTTTTCTTTTTATTTAAACATCTAAAACATAATTCATCCTTAATTGGCTAGAGACAAGATTTCTCTTAAGAAATGCACCGCTACAGTCATCCAGTGGTTCAACGCGTAAGAAAACATTATAGCCTGCCAAACTAGTTCCACAGACAATTCATATTGAATCATCAGATGCCCAAAGTAAAAACTTATTTGGTCATTCAGAGACTGACAATGTAACAGAATATGCCTTAATGTCTCTGCTTGCTCTTCTTGAAGACAAAATGTG
Source organism: Ambystoma mexicanum (assembly GCF_040938575.1). Taxonomy (NCBI): domain Eukaryota; kingdom Metazoa; phylum Chordata; class Amphibia; order Caudata; family Ambystomatidae; genus Ambystoma; species Ambystoma mexicanum. Next base: position 523,916,019 of record NC_090928.1, on the reverse strand, counting down.
CAGGTCATTTCACCCCAAGGGATGTTCTCTCTAGCACCTGTAATCTCCCTCGTTGGCAAAAGATTTAATCTCATACGCGTAATTTGGGCATGCCATTTTAAACTTGTTAATTTTGATAAATATGCAGGAACCACCCCATACAGCCTCACATCCAAGAGGGGAGATCCCCATAGCTACGGTATGACCTGGCCTTCTCAATGGTGTGAATCCAGTCCATTTCATAAAGCTTTTTCTTTACCTTCATTGGGGTTTTTATGATCATATCATTTGATAGAAAATATTCCATACGTATTTTCTCACACTCTGTTATCCATACATTAAGGAAAGGCCAATAACCCTTTTCTGATAAGCTTTTCAGTTACCACCATATGGTACCCTCCTCTGCACCTGAAGTCTTACTTAGTAGAGTGAGATGTTTTTTCACGAGATTATCGAGTCAATCGAAGACAGACCAAACTCATACCGAATTACGGGTACTGGAACTCCCTTGGCAATTTCAAAAACAGTCAAGAGTAATTGGCGAACAAAAATGTTCCCCACCATAGGTGATAGCAGGTAGAAAGGTAGAATTATCTTCTTATTAAATTACAGCGTCGGGGGGGGGTGCAGGGTGGGAGAGAGAATTGACCTAATCTTTGGTTTATAAAAATGTCTTGGGCTGCTAATGCTGATGTCTTTGACTGATAGTGTGCAGCCAATTCTGTCTGAGCTCTAAGGTCTGCTAAGAAGATCCTCGGGTATGTAAAGCTTGATACCGATTGTAGCTTGGCCAACCCCATGTTCCATACAACTGTCTTATACTTTTGCCTCATTCCGCGTCTGAACTGAAACACTTTAGATTTCAAGGCATTTATTATCAGATTATTCAACCTGGCATACACATCCAATGCCTTCACTTTACGTTCAATGCCAATTTGTGTAAAGTCAAATAATGCCCGGTTGTCCATTCTGGCTGATCTTTTGTCCTTCCTGTGGAGTGAAATTGGGTGGTGCAGGCTATTGGAAGGAACTCATGGTGGCAACAGTAGAGACTGACACAAGTATTCACATTTCAAGGGTGTTTATTAAACTGTATAGGTAGGTTGGAAAAACGACTAATCTAAACCTAAATCTAAGATGGGAGCATGCTACGACCATCAAATAACATTAAGGCAGTCCTAGCAGCGTCTTGTCAAATAAAAAGGCCTATACTAAAAAAAAAAAATTGGCAATCTTTACGACTAAATACAAAGAGTGTGGGATAGTGTTCACAAGAAAGAAAGTTGTGTCCACAAAATCTTTGTAGTCCGGGGTTTCCCTTCCGACACGTTTTGAGCACGGGACAAGCCAGGAATCCTGCGCACAGCACACTCTCAAGCTTTTTCAGAACGAGACTACAGTTCCATTTTCAGGTATCGGGTATTTTTGGTGGTTAAGTCTCTTTTCTACAAAAAAGTCTCTTGCCTCCGAGGACCTGTTGTGTTCAAAATAACAAAACGAAAAGTTACTTTCCATATGTACGTTGGGCGAGGGCTTTCGCCTCTGGGTCCCCTCTTCTGGGCTCAGACCCCTCTCAAATGTTAGTATCCCTCCGTCGGGTTCACTACGGCTTGTATTCAAAATAACAAAAATAAGTTATTTTCTGTATGCACGTCGGTTGGTGACTGTTCACCCATGGGTGATGACTGTTCACCCATGGTTCCCCCTCTTTTGGGCTCAGACCTCTCTCGAATAGAAGCTCCCCTTTGTCGGGTTCACTATGGCTTTTAGTCACAAGATTTCACCAGTTGCATTCACAAGTCTTAATGTCTTTTTAAACAATCCACTGTGGACATCACTCTTGTCAACACAGAGTTACTTCTACTTTCTCACTAAGTGGGATTCATTTCCCTTAGCTTTCCAATTACTTGCCAGTCAAAGACTTCTGACTGTACATGGGGTTTTGCTAGACCCCTTTATAAACTCTTTGACCTTTTTCTTGCGGCTCTCCTAAGGCCTTCTGGTATTAGTAGTTTTAGCAATAGGGAAATCAACCAGAGTCTTTCGAGTGAGCCCCCACGTGGTGCCGGACCCCTCTGCAGCTGGTTTCCCCCTTAATTTGCTATTCACAACTTTCATTGAACACAGTCCAGTTTCTTATCGGTTCTCCCTTCGACTCACTGGCTGTGATGAACCGCTTGCCTTTTCTTCTCTCTGGATTCCAGGACAGTACCATGGTAGCAGGCGTCTCTCCCCGTCCTGATTATCAGTGTCAGAGGGCTCCATGTACTGTTGGCATCTCCTGCAACTCACGCTGGCTATTGTTTGTGGTCTTTCTTTCACAGAGGCTTTGCGGGCCTGGGTCGAAAAGGACAAAGTCGTTTCTCTCCTTGTCGCCCCTTCGGTTCTCACCGCTTTTCTCCTCCTCTTGAACTGCCGTCCTGGGATAGCTGTCTGGTCGTGCAGTTTGCCTTGCTCATAGTGTGCTCTCATGCTTCACCTTTTATCCCTGTGAGGAAAGAAAAGGGCCGTTAGGTTTGTGTGGTTCTGGTCAATTGCCTGACTTTGCCTGACCCTTGTGTTGGTACATGTCAGGTAAACGGCTCTGGTGGTAGTCCGTTATCTTTCGTTTGGTGAGAAAGTGTTTGTGTCGGAACAGGGGGTGGGGGTAGAGTTCATGAGTATCCTACGTGGTAAGATGGGGAAAAGGTGTTAAAATAAGGGGAATATCGTGTCTCATTCGTTGCTGTCCCACTTCCACTCCCTGAGGACTTCCCATCCAGGTAATCCTCCCGCACTGTTCCACCCCCAGGAACTGGATCCAAAAGCGATGGCTGTGTCCTGGCCACCTGGAGGACAGATACCCAGGGACTAGTCAGGAAGACACCTTCACTTTTCTCACACTATTAATGACTGGTGTAGTAGGCTTGCTTTTTAGTGGCTTTTTCTCGTGTTATTTTTTTATATTTTTTTAAAGTTATATTATAAACTACAACAAAAACAAGTAAGGACAATAAAGTTTACCATAAGTATGTTCTCAAGCATCTGTCCTTGATAGTTCAAAAAGGGAAAAAAGAAAAGGCATGGAATGAGAATGCATGTGCAGAACGATGAGTAGTTCCTCTGACCAAATCTAGAGATAATTATTATAAAGTTTAGGACCATGGTCCATGATGTAAACAAGGTTTTTTTCAAGACAAAAGGTGATGAATGTTATTGGGTATACTTCCATAAATCTGACTCAAGTGCCGACCATATATTCTTAGGGTGTGAACAGCGATGCACCAGCTGTCTGTACAACACCTTACCATTTTTTGCTTATAAAAGATCCCTGAACAAGTCAGTTTTCTGCTGGTGGGCCGCATCCTGGTGCACCCAATCTGCTTTTGAGCTTACATTAATGGCAGATTTATTAACCTGCTCTATGTATTACCAATAGGCAGTGGAATGCCCAGTAAGCATGGCAGTAGATCTAGCGGTAGGTCCAACTCAACCACTCAACAACATTCCAGTGACTTTAGACCAAACACTCTGGCATGACTGCAGGAAATGAATAATCAATTTTCCACCTGATGCAGGCTCCAGGAGCTGTCAAACGGAACTTCCTGTTCTGGCCCGCATGTGATATAACTGGTGCAGAAATTGAAAATGTTTTAATTTGTATCTGTAATTCATAGAGATGCTCCTAACCTGAGTCCACACCTCCACCTATACTTTGTCTTCTACTACTCTGCCCAGTGCTCCTTCTTGGAGAATATTCTAGAGCCAGAGAAATCTTCCATTCTCCTATCCAACAGCCTGGAATAAATGGCTGTAGTCTTATGCTATATTGTATGATTGCCGTATAGGGCATTGATAAGGTTGTTGAGGTATCAGGTTTTTTTGTTTAACAATTCCATCAGTGATCCTGTGGCTTGGTCATATTTGTTCACTTCCAGTGGCTGATTCTGGAGGTGTTTGAAGATGTTTATTGTTAGCAGCCTTCGGAGGTGAAGGAGTGGTCCTCCTTTAGAATGTCTGGTAGATTGATTGGTCGAGTGGCTAATGCAGCTGCCATATCTTTCTTCCATTTTTCTTGCTTTGTTATTTTGCTGTGTTTATGGTTCCTTGGTATGTTGTTTTGCATCTAGTTATTCGGTAGAACCAAATGGTTAGTGGGAGAAGGCTGGGTAGGGAGTGATGGGGTTATGTTTCCTTTGTTTGTTTCGCAGACCTGAAGCTGACATCAGTTTGTTGGAAGAGATTGCCTTGAGGTTTAAGCAGCGAGAAGGAACAGTCAGAGAAGATTCTTAGAAGCAGTTCAGTTAAAACCTCTGGGGTTGTATTTACCTCTTGTTTGTTTTGCTGACCTGAACTGAGATCCAATTTTTGGAAGAATTCTCATTGAGGTTTTGGCACACACGGAGAGGGACAGTGCAGGGAGTTCCCAGGCGTCGTTCAGTTGGATGCCTGGTGTTAGGTGGGATAGATGGGGTTGTGCTTAACTCTTATTTGTATCAAAGATGTGAGCTGATGTGATGTGAGCTGAAGTGAGCTTGTTGAAGGGCGTCTCCTTTAGATTTAAACAGTGAGAAGGAAAACTATGTGAAGTTCCCTGAGGCCGTTCATTGAGAAAGGTACCATGCTGTGCGGCTGCTTCATGGAGCTAATCTGATTTCAGAATGATTTGAAGGCAGTGTAGAAGATACTGTGAACTTTGCCAGGGTAGGATTGCAGCAGCTAAGGGGAGGAGTGTTAGACCAAACAGTTTGTGCAATGGATTAGCCGTCGGTGAGGCAAGCTATTTATGCTGGGGAACACAAAAAGGGCAATCGATTTATACTGTCTTGGGAGGATAGCTCAGGGGCAACACGCTCGCCTTGGAAGCAAGACGATGCAGTGGAACACAGGTTCGATCCCTGGGTCCGTGCTTAGAAACCTCTGGGTATTAAGTGCGTTATAAATAACCAATTATATATACAGTTGAAACAGTGAGCTAGTCCAGCTATGTAGGTGAATGCAGTGAGGCAAACTAGTAATGCAGTTGAACACAGTGGGTCATTAATTGTGCAGCAAGTCGATCCAACTATGCTGTCAGCAAAGTTAATAATTCTCGTGGTATTACCCACTTTTGCCAAAGGCAATTTTGCAAAATTCTTTTTGCTGCATTTTTTGCGGCTTTCTTTACCACAAAATATAGATGGTAAGTTTGGGTAAGGTATATAGAAGGGGGAGAGTGGTGTAAGGGTGGGGGCGCAGGGGTCTCTCACTGCTTTTTGTGACATACAAAAAGCAGTGAAATAGCCAAAAACAAGGGTGAAATTGTCATTTGGCGAAAAAATGCAAGGAAAGTTCATGGATTCGTTCTCGTTCTGTAGGCGAGCACAAAAAGGGAATCTAGCCATACAGGTGGACCCAATCTAGTCATGCAGGTGGACACAATCTAGACTTGCAGGTGGACACAATCTAGTCATGCAGGTGGACACAATCTAGTCATGCAGGAGGACACAGTAGAGGAATCTAGCTATGCAGTGTGTACATCGATCTGTGCAGTGGAACATAATAAGGCATTCGATTATGTACATAAAACAGTGAGGCTCTAGGTGAGTGCAATGAGGCAATCTAGATATACAGGTGGATGCCATGGGTCAGTCTGGCTATGCTGTTAGCACAATGAATTATTTTGGTTTTGTTGGTGAAACACAATGAGGCAATCTAGTAAAGCAGGAGGTGTGAAGGCATCATGAAGAAGGACACATACAACAGATCCAGAATTCAAAACAAACAGTTTTATTAACGTAAATGTCAGGATGGAAAAAGGCTATGCTAAGGTGGGATTTCACTATCTAAATAAAACTAAGGAAAGTCTGAGCCGAAAACTTCAACGGAAGAATCTGTCTGCATCCAAAACATATTCTTGCCCTCACAACTATTCTATACAATGTGTAGGGATGTGTGAGAAACCTGAAGGTGTCGTCCCACTAGTCCCCGGGGATCTGTCATCCAGGTGGCCAGGACACGGCCATCGCTATTGGACCAGTTTCTGGGGGTGGACCAGTGCAGGAGGATCACCTGGATGAGGTATCTTCAGGGAGTAGAGGTAGGACACTGAAAGGTGAGACGCGGTATCTCCTTCCCTATAACACCTTTTCCCCATCCTACCAGGTAGGATATCTAGAACAAACACTTTCTCATGGACAGTTCATCGTGAGCGACAATGGACTAACACCAGAGCCATATACCTGACATATCCCAACACCATGGTCAAGATCAGGCAATTACTGATCATTACACACACCTGACTCCCATCACACTTCCCCCACAAGGATAAAAGGCAGAGCACAAAAGCACACTCTGAGCGAGGAGAAGCCCATGAGGAAGCAGTAGTTCCTAGATAGTAGTTTAATACAAAGCAAGGCGGTGAGACCAGAGAGGATTGCAAGGAGAGAAGTAACCTTCACCTTTAGAAACCATTAGTTTCATGAGCCTTGGAATGTGAGAAGACCCTAAAGTGAAGCTGAACAAACCTACGCGGTGCGTCAAAGGTATCCAGGGCCCTCACGTGTCGATAACCCAGGACAGGAGGAGTGGTTGCTGCCATAGTACTGCCCTGGGCTCCTGCAGGAAAGCCAACGCAGTAAAAGCAGTACAGCCGGTGAGTCGGAGAAACTGATACAAAATCAGTTTGTGTTTGAACCAAGGTTGCAAGCGGCAACATTGTATGAAGAAATCCATAAAGGACAGTGTTTGAAACACATGTGATGGAAACTAAAGGAGTGAATGTACTTTGAAAAAGCCAACTAAGATACCGTGTACAGATTGGTCCGGCTCCACATGGGTGCTCGTTCGAAGGTCTCTGTTAGGTATCCAACTGAATGGCAACTGTATAGTAAAAAGGGTACTTGTATCAAAGTGGTCCTGCAACGGGTCAAGCTAAACCCTGTGCACATTCGAAAGTCTTCGATAACTATAAAGTGAACTGCAATTGGTCTGAATCCAGCTGAGGGAGACTAATTGAATGTGAAGAAGGGATCTGAGCTTGGCTGAGGGAGATCCCGGGTAAACTGTGAGTCCCCCAAGAAGGAATATTTTCAGAAGCTGAAATAAAGGGATCTGATCCCAAAAGATGGGGATCCACCATAATAGAAAAGGGATCTGAGCCTGGCTGAGGGGGATCCAGGGAGACACACCCGAATCACATATTTATAAGAAGAAAATAACTTCCCATTTTTGTTTTGTGCATCAGGCCTTTGAATCAAGAGACTTTGATGAGAAAATGGACTTGGGCGCAGAATGCCCTGATGCTGGAATTGAACTGTATCCTTGTGTCGAGGAAGCTAGAATGTGTGCTTGGCTCGAGTGAACTGCCTTGCCTCATGCTGAAAACGTAGGGAAGGGAGGCCAACTGCCTGAACACCCTGACTTATCATTATGTGAACACTTCTTTCTTTTGCATGAACATTTCCCCACACTATTTGTAAAATAGCAGTAAGGATTGACAATAGGACTTTTTATTTTGACAAGACTCCACTAGGACTGCATTATTATTATTTGATGGTCGTAGATTGCGCCCATCTGTAGATTTAGGTTTAAATAGGCATTTTTCACCCCCTCCCTTGTGAAAGTTCAATAAACACCCTTGAACTGTGGTCCCTTGTGTCTGTCTTACTTCGATACCATGCCTCCCTTACAGATGTCAGCAACCAAAAGAAACAGAAACATAACGTTGCGGGCCTCTTTCAGCTCATAGCTTCCTTTCAGCACCCTGCCCAAAGTATGAAACAGTTTTAGCAAAAGTCTCAAAGTCATCTCTCATAAACTTAGAATAATGTAGTGTTCACCAGTTCTCTGGGTTTCCTTCCCCAAGGTCCAAGTAACACAAATTCAAGTACCAAAGAAATAGTTCCAGTCTTTGGGTTCCCTTCCCCAAGACTTAAGTTCAGCAACACCAAGTTTGTCTTGTGTCTCTGTAAGGGTGTTTGCCACACCTGAACCTTCTCTTTATATGGTTGATGGATCAGATATAAATTGTGATTATATTCAAAAGCACCTTCAAAGTCTTCATTCTTTCTGCTTCAAGAGGTAATTTTTTGTAATCTGTAGTTTTGAGCCTCCTTTGGAATTTTCATTTACTTTGGCGAAGATTTCATTCAGTTCGGTATTCAATACATGTGGAATTGTACTGGTTAAGGTTTTGTTTAGTTTAGATTAGGATTCACTTGACACAGGTTGTATTTAGAATACATCTTCCCTTTTTACCCGTCTTGTAAATTTGGTGTTCAGTAGGCGCGGATTGCACTCAAAACACATTTGCTATTCAGCCCGCTGTATAAACTTCTTTGTTCACTTCAAAATGAAATACCTAATGCTCAGAGACCTTCGAGAACGTATTTTCTCTCACACGCGACCACTCCGATACAATGTATTCCTCTCAGGAATTTCAAACACTTGCATACCTGGTTTCTCCTCTGCTAGAAATTCACCGGTTGTGTTTAAGGACCTCCCATCAACGCGAATTGCTCGCCCCTCGGCTTTCCACATAAGGGTTCCAATTCCTGCCCCTCAGGCACTCCTGTGTCACTTTCTGAACACAGGCGACCAAGCACTTAAAATCCCATGAAAAGGGATGGCCTTGCCGCACGGCTCCCTTCTCAGCCCTTGATCTAGTTCAAGGGGCTTCAGCTCTCACGCCACGCTTCCACAGGTCATTTCCTTTGGCAGACTTTAATGTCTCAGCGTGCCTCTTTGCCACGGTTCTCTTCTGCCTTTCTTGGCCTCTCTGCTGCTTCGACTCCGCTTCCACCTTCCTCTACAAACCTTGAATTTGACTCCTTTGACAGGCTGCAGGTGCAAATGTTCTATTAGCCCTGCCTGACCACAATTAAACGGACATGCCTGACCCTTGCAACTCTCAGCAGGCACCTTCCTCGCCCCAGTACCAGAGTGGTAAAAGAGCATAGTCATCATTGCTCTTAGCTGCTGCTTCTTCGTCCCAGTACTGCCAATTGTCATGTGTGAAGGAATAAGGGGAACTGACTCACAATAACCCATGAAGATTGGGGAAGTGTTGGTTGTCACTAGGGAACGGGGGATACCATGTCTCACCCCAGGGGCTCCTCAGTCCCAGCTCCCAGGGACCTCTACCCAGGTGACCCTCCCTCACATCTACTCCCCCAGGGACTTGATCCAATAGAAATGGCCTTTCCTGGCCACCTGTGCAGAGGATCCAAGGGGTTTAGGAATGAGAGCACCCTCAGTTTTCTCACAGTGGACACAGGCAAACTAGCAATGCAAATGAATATGATAAGTCAACCTGGCTAAGCAGATAAATATGATCCAATATGAATAAGGCGGTGAATACCACAAGTCAATCTGGCTTAACCTGATTATGAAAGTGAATTCAATGATTAATTCTGGCTATGCAGGGACACAATGAGGCAATCTATCTAGGCAGGTGGACAGAGTGCAAATAATCTAGCTATGCAGCTGGACACAGTGAGGCAAACGTGATATGTAGTTGAACCCAGTGGGTACCTCTATCTATACAGCTGAACAAAGTGAGTCAGCCCAGCTATCAAGTTGATTGGAATGAGGCAATCTTATTTATGTAGGTGGACATCCATGCAACAGAGTCTTGAACTCGCTCTGTAGCACATCCGGGGGTCTAGGTCCATACCCTCAAGTTCTGCCACACTCACTAATGGGTCCTTGCCCAGCACATCAAGGTCTGACCGTCTTCTGGACCCAAAATCACTTGGGGCAGCCCTGAGGTAGAAGAGGCCACGCAAGTGGCCGAGTCTCACTTAATGCACACACTGGGTGTGTTGGGGTTTGGGGGAGGGGGATAGTGTTTTGGGGATGGGGAGAGGGATAGTGTGTTGGGGTGATGTTGGGGGTGGGTTGCAGAGGTTATAGTTTCTGAACAAAAAAATTAAAACAATGTTAAACTTCATCAATGCAAGGACATTCCTCATTGTGTCATGGTGCTTATTCTTTATTGTGAGTGGGACACAGTGGTGAATGGTATGTACCATGTGAATGTCTTAGAAGAAATTGTCCATCAATTCCTGGCAAGCTGCTCATTCATCCCTGACGTTGTCTCTGGCAATGCGTGAAGATGCCTTTGCCACAGGCACTGCGTCCTCATCCCCTGGGGGTGGCATGTCCACATCAGGGGGTAGAGGGACATTCCTCTGGAAGATGATATTCTGCAGCAGTGCACAAACCAGCACGATTTCCCCCTGTTTTTCTGATTTATACATTAGGGCACCTCCTGTACAGTCCTTCATAACGGAAACAGGCCTTCAGAAAGCCCAAAGTACACTCTATATAGACCCAGGTCCTGCTGTGAGCATGGTTGTAGGCCACCTCCTGTTGTGTCTGTGGATTCCGCGCAGGTGTCATTGCCCAGGGCAGCTGAGGATATCCAGCATCACTTGCATGGAAAGAGGCAGAGCCATGAGTCACAGTATATTGTGTGGGGTTGGCCTTTCACAGCATCAGGGCAAAGGACATCATGTTAATGCATATGGGGCTAAATTGCGTGGCATGTGTCTTATTCTAGGTTTGTGCATATTGCATTACTCGCCTAATGTATCGTATCTTCTTGATATGCACCCTATTCCCTTGCAGCTGATTTGTCATCATGTGTCTGTCTTTGGCATGTAAAGCTGACATGGTGGCTGTCTTGTGCCAGTATATTGCTCTTGTGAATGTGACCTGATGGATTAACGATCAGACCTTCAGGGGCATCTGGGGGCAATGGGTCTGCATTGAAGGCTTAATGTACATGTGTAGTTGGCTGTGGTACTCGCAGGGTTATTGTTGTGGGATGTGACGTGACACTTTGTATGTCATTGGTTATGGATCAGACAGGTTGCATTGTACTATCTGTATTCCTGTGTGTGTTGGTCGTCAATGCTGTCTGTGTGCATCAGCGTATACATTCAGGTATGTCCAACATGTACATGTTCTGTGGGCTGTGCTGTGACATTGGTGGTGTGGGAGGTGGGCAGGTCAGACTTGTACATTGACTTGCCATGGCATGCAATGTGCAGTTATTCACATGCACCCCCATGTGGTCAGATGCATTGAGTCAATAGAGTCACCAGCGAGGTGGAGAGGGCAGAAGCCCCCACCATCTGCAGCATCTCCACATCTACAGGCAGCATCAACGCAACATCGGATGAAACTCACCCAGCAGACGACTCCATTGTGGTGAGATCTGCTTTGCCTTGCCCCAGCATCATACTGCCGTCCTAAGCTCCTCAGTGAGCCCCTACCTGCTCCATTTTTCAGCCGGAGACATAAACAGCTGATTTCCAACATATCCCCGCATTCAATATAAAAAGAAAATGTTGGGCGCTACACAGGCCCAAAAAGAGGCTTGGATGCAGCTAAGTTGCTAAGCAACGTGGAGATTATTTAAATCTACAACTTCTGCCGGTGGCCCAGATAAGGCCAGGAAAAGGCCCTGTTGGCCCCTGTTGGCTCCTGGAAGGTGCGGCGTGGCCAACTCCCTTGGTCCTGCATTCCAAAAGGTACAATATTATCCATGCATATCCAATCACCTGATACCATGTAATATTGCAGCTCTGCATCGTATGTCTCACAATCATGCAAATAGTCTGTATGTCCTGCATGTGAGAATCCCCTTGCATTTCTTATATCCGTGGGTTACTACAGCCCATACAAATTTAGTACAATGTTATAACAATGGCCTATGCCCAAAGACTTGTGAACCACCAACAAATACGGCTCCTGAATGCTTTGAGAAGTATTTCCCTGCCTTAATACTGCTGAATTGCCCTGCTTTAACGCTGCCTGATTGCAGTGCCAGATTATTCGCACAATTCACTCACCTCAATAGCATGTTTAGTTTATAATGCTCAGCCCATCACAAGCAACTTACCTATCAGATTACTGGGGATCAGTCTACCTGCTCATTGTCCTGTCATGATATTATTACACTGCCAACTCTACCTTGTATGCATCCTAATGTTAAACTAGCCTACTCTTGACTAGTCTATTGACCGAGCCCATTTTGTAATTATGATTAAACTGCTTGCAGCTGCTCCTTTGCCGTATTAGCTTACATTGTAATACTGTCTGGACTGTATACAATAGCCTCTCAGCTGCACTAGCCTATCCTTTGATTGTGACTGTATTGATTGTAGTTGCTCACTAGTCGCACCATCCTATCCTGTGATTGTGACTGTATTGATTGTAGTTGCTCACTAGTCGCGCTAGCCACCTTTTGCAATAGCTAGATAATTGAATGCTGCCAACCTTATTCACATTATGTGGATATTCCTAGCTACCATCATGTTCCCTTTCTGTATAATACCCAACTCTACACCATGTTCAAAAGGACACTTCATCAAGATCGATGAAGGGTTAGCCAGACTGGGATGTCAGCGCCACTACCCTATCCCTTACCCTACCCCATTCCTTCCTTCACTACCGCCATTCCCCAGACATACTGCACCCATCAAGAGTACTTCCTCTAATGCCACTAATAAAATAGCTCTAACCATCCCGAGCATTAGCCACATTTTTCCCAAATACAACCAACCGAACGAGATGAACAACAAGACCACACCCACCTTGGGTATTGACAGGCTTAACAGACTCAGGACCCGAACCAAAGCCAGCCACCGAGCATCCACACTCACCACATCTACCAATACATCCACCAAGCTAGACGCCGTCACTACTAACTGCCAACTTAAAGACCTCCCTAAAAAATGCACAAAATACCAAAATAGCTGATAGCTGAAAAACCAAAACCTCTATTCACACCACTAACCCAGGTACTACACCAGGCAATACACTGTTGCATGCCCCTATATCCACACTCAAAGGTGTCCTCATCAACGCGCGATCCCTCAGAGCTCATGCTATAGAAATCCACAACCTCATTGTTTACCAACAACTTGATATCTTGGTAGTCACCGAAACATGGCTACACTCTGCTGCAGGCCCACTCTTAGCTCCTGCCATACCTCAAGGATTCAGCATCCTCAGGACAGATAGGACTGACACTCAAGGAGGCGGAGTCGCCATAATAGCCAGAACCACACTGCAAATCAGACCCTTTCCAATGGAACCTATACAGGGCTATGAGCTACTACTAGTAAAACTTACATCCAACCCAAAAACCATCACCAATTTCCTGGTAGTGTATAGATCACCGAATAAAAACACTCACCCCAACCTGGACATCCCACTACTATTGACTCCCATTATAAAGCCCAACACCAAATGTATCATCCTAGGAGACATTAACTTAGGTTTGAGTGATCCCTTAGATCTTGACGCATCAGCATTCCACACAGCCATGTTAGATATGAACTTCGTACAGCTGATAAACGAGCCCACCCATTTCAAAGGTAGAACTTTGGACTGGCTACTCACTCTTAACTCACAAGTCACTATTGACTCCGGTATACACGCATTTCGCCGACCTATTTTTGGTCGTGGTACTTTTCATGGCCGGATTTTACATCACCAGAAACCCCGTTTTTTTATTTTTTATTTTGGGGGGGTGTTTTGTTGGGGTTGGGGTATTATTATAATAGTAAGGGGGGGGCTGGGGGGTAATCCCCCCAGAATAAAAAAAAAAAACAAAAACAGGGTTTCTGGCGATGTAAAATCCGACGATGAAAAGTACCACGACCAAAAATAGGTTGGCGAAATCACGCAGAACCATTGACTCCATCCTCCCCGTAGAGTGGTCAGACCACTTCGTCATCTTCTTTACACTAAGCTATAACTTCATCAACCATACTATCCCCAAAAAACCTAATACCTTTGAAACCAGAAATATCAAAAAGCTGTCAACAGACAACCTCTCCCCCCCACTCTGAATGCAGCTCTAGCCAATACGACACCAGTCACTAATAATCCTGATTACGTAGCAGAACGCTACCAACAAAGCCTTAACCAAACTATTGACCTACTCTCTCCCATCATCACCAAAGCTCGCAGGCCCGAAAAACGATCCTGTTTCTGGTTGAATGAAGAACTAGTGTCCCTGAGACTTATAGGAAGTTCACTCAGGCACCTTCACAGGAAAAACAACACCCCAGAATCAGCTAAAGCCTACGATGAAGCCAATAAAAAATACAAATCAGCCATAATTGCCCAAAAAGCAAATGCCTTTAACCTTTGCATTACCAATGCCTCCTCAGACAGCAAAGAACTGTTCTCTATCCTCAGAGAGCTAGAAAATACTTGCCCAGTTCTAGCACCCACTAATACTAGCAAAGACTGGTGAACCACAATACAAGACGCATTAGCATCCAAAATCCTACTACTTCAGAAGAACATTGGTAGCAAAAAAACCCTCCTAGCAGAAAAAACTCCACCCACCATCACAGTGAATCTAACACCACTCCCAACACTCCATTTTATTTCATTCCTGTCTCACACAAAGAAATGCAAATTAACAAGGGGGGTCCTGGGAGTCCCTCTGCCAGACATTAGTCCTGGTTATGAGAGACTTACCCAGAGTCTTTAGCTCACTATCTTTCACAGAGAAGAAATATCCCAAACATATCAGTGTTTGTCCTGCCCTGGGGCAGTCCAGCACCGAAATGCTAGGCAATTCTCCTCTGAACAAGAGTACCAACAGAAACCCCAGACACGTGTTTCGGTCTGGTTGGACCTCATCAGTAGAGTGGATCTGTGCCTCTGTAAGAATAGTGAGCAAAAGGGGTCCGCGTCTGGATTCCCCTAGTAACTTAGGGTGAGACCCAAAGTTACTTGAATATGCAAATTAACAAGGGGGGTCCTGGGAGTCCCTCTGCCAGACATTAGTCCTGGTTATGAGAGACTTACCCAGAGTCTTTAGCTCACTATCTTTCACAGAGAAGAAATATCCCAAACATATCAGTGTTTGTCCTGCCCTGGGGCAGTCCAGCACCGAAATGCTAGGCAATTCTCCTCTGAACAAGAGTACCAACAGAAACCCCAGACACGTGTTTCGGTCTGGTTGGACCTCATCAGTAGGGTGGATCTGTGCCTCTCTAAGAATAGTGAGCAAGGGGTCCACGTCTGGTTTCCCCTAGTAACTTTTCTTCTCTGTGAAAGATAGTGAGCTAAAGACTCTGGGTAAGTCTCTCGTAACCAGGACTTATGTCTGGAAGAGGGACTCCCAGGACCCCCCCTTGTTAATTCACACAAAGAAATGTCAGACACCGTAGCCGAACTCAAAGGCTCCAACTGCAAAGACGCCCAATTCCCCTCCCACAGAGTTAAACTCTGTGCCCCCATGCTAACACCCATCATCACCGAATTTGTTAATGCTTCCTTCCACACCAAGACTGTCCCCACCAGCATTAAAAAATCATGGTTGACCCCCCCTACTAAAAGAAACGACTTTGGTTCCATCGATCCCTACAAACTATCGACCCATTACAACGGTCACATTTCTCCTGAAAATAATTAATAAAAAAGCCTATTCCCAAATACAAAACCACCTAGAGCATCATCAGGTACAGGGGGACTGACAGTCAGGATTCCGCCGCAATCATAGCACAGAGACAGCCTTTCTCGATCTGAAGATCCAAATGGATGCCACCAGAGAAGCAGGCAAACTCTGCTTACTAATGCTTTTGGACCTCTCGAGAGAATTCGATTTGGTAGACCATGACAAACTCTGTGAGACACTAGCCAATAACTTATATCTGTCTAAGGATGCCACTGACTGGATCAAATCCTTCTTAGCAGACAGGGCATCAAGCGTGTCCATCGGCAAAGAAGCAGCCAACCCTATACCAGTTCACATAGGCGTCCCGCAAGGCTCCTGCCTATCACCCACATTGTACAATGCCTATACCAAGTTGCTCTTTGCAGCCCTGGATGCCATAGGTGTCATCTACACCAATTTTGCAGATGACACGCAGATCCTTATCCCACTAACAGGCAACCACGAGCAAGACTCACTGCTCATCCACCAAATCTACTCCCTCATCCAAAACTGGATGGCTAACAATAGCCTTTGCCTCAATGATGACAAAACAGAGCTACTTATATTAGGTTCATCCTCCAAAATTGACACTCTTCAGCCTGTTTATAAGTCATTCATCATTGGTGGCACCACGATCCCAGTTCTTAAACAAGTTAAGACACTTGCTGTCTACTTAGACGCCACCTTAACCATGTCAAAACAAGTAAACACCCTAGCCTCCTCCAGCTCCTATACCTCCAAACTAATTTCCCTTAGTCGCAAATTCCTATCACCTGATAACTGTGTTACATTAGCAAGAGCACTTATACTTTCCAAACTCGACTATTGTAACATCCTCTTCCTCAGTACATCCAAAACCAACATAGCCAAACTCCAACTTATGCAGTTAAAGCCCTCAGAGCTGCCCTAAGCATAAACAAATCTGATCACATCTCCAATATCAGGAGAGACAACCACTGGCTCCCCATCCAAGCCAGAATCCTATTTAAAAGCCTAAGCATTACGCATAAATGCATTACCAGCAAAGCTCCTAAGTATCTCATCAACAGAGTCATGAAGAAATCTCAGACCAGACTTCTCAGATCTAATAACAATTCACACCTTGATATAAAAAAAGAGAAAGCAGGGGGCAGCAACTTTAAAATCCTTGCTCCTAGACACTGGAACTCCTTACCCACCAATATCAAGAACTAAACATCCTACCTACAATTAAAAGAATCATTGAAAACTTGGTTATTCAACCAATATTAACTAAGCCATGATTACCAACCCTTCCCGACTTGACCCCACCCTCATTTGTATATACACTGCATGTAATATTTTGTATTGTTTTATTGTATCTCTGTTATGATAAAAAGATTGTATTTACCCACAACTACGCCGTGATACATCCAGGTCTGGGCGTATAATAAATGTAATAAATAAATAAAATTGCAGCACCTGTCTGCTAACACTTTTACTCACCCACTACCCACGTCCATTGCCCTCTGTGCCTCTCCATGTCTCCAGACAGCGTACTGTGCCATAGGACCATGGCATCGTGGGTGGAACCAGGGTAGCAGGCACAACAGTGGGTGATGCACAGGTTGGGATTGCAGGTCACCTAAACATTCAGTGAGTGGTAGTACTTCCTGTTGTGCTACACAGCCTTGTGCTTGTGGGCCTGTGGGGGCCGCCAACGCCACATGGGTACAGTCCAAGGCTGTGATGAGATTTGGCATTTGTGCCATGGCACGGAACTATGCCTTCATGGCATGCACATGTGCTGGGGGTGGGCAGTGAGATGTAGCGTGAGACATGCCACAGGAGAGCATCCAGCACCTGGACTAACACTACACAAAATGTTGGCTGCACCATGCCGTGCAGCATGGCCACAGTGTGCTGGGAGGTGCCAGTTCCTGGCCACAGTAATCTCCCTTTTTTCCTGGCGAACTGTAAGAATTTCTCCAACCTACCCTCTGATTTGAAATTGCTAGTGGACCGTGGATAACCTCATTTTTTGGTTCTTTTTTCCCCCTCTGTTCATATTATGTTTGATTTAAGATTATGTTGCTGTCTGTGTGTTTTGTTTGTGCGCAATGAGGCCTATGGGCTTGTTGCACAATATAAGAATTAAAATAAACAAATAAATAAAATAATTGCAGGGCGGACACTAGCTTTAGCAGTGGGGCACAGCACACCTGATGTTGATCCTTCCCTCTATGTCGCCCTGCATTGTGGTGAGCAGCTCACTTATGGTCTCCCTGTTGAGACGTGCAGGGTGACCAACTGACTCAGTGAGGGTCCAGGTGAGGGTCTGTCCCTGGGTATTGGTGCACGACTTGCTCGGCCTCTCCTCCTCTTCCTCTATGCACCCTGTGCCCTGGGCTGGTTGTCCTGACTCTGTACCTTCGGGCGCAGCATGAGCAGCTGCATGTTCCATTTCGCAGTGTGTACTGGCAGCATGGTGTTGGGAACTGTGTTTGGGGAAGGTGTGTGCCTTATGTTGCCCTCTGGCGTGGATTGTGTTCACCTGTGCCTTCATTTGTGCCACCTGTATGTATTTACCTCCACCTGGAGGCTGGAGGTAATTGCACTGTGTTTTTGGTGGTATGAGTGCTGTATTTCGGTGCTAACACCGCCGTGTTGTGACTTGTGATGTGGCGATGATTGAGCTTATTTATATCGGTACAGATTCCGCCAGCTGTAATGGCACTAGCTGTTGTACAGTCAGTGGTATTTGCGCCGGCTCATGATCCTGCAGAGCAGTATTTGTGGCGGAAAATCCATTAAAGGCACATTTAAGTCTTACCACCAAGGTCATGATGAGGCCCCAAGTCAGGAACCAATATATTACCATTCAGACCAACAGTGTGGAGCCCGACATCTCTGACCACTTCGAATGATCCTACAATTTTTCATTGCAACAACTTTCCTTTACCACACAGTTTCCCACCTAAATTTGTGGTGCGCCCCACCCCAATGATCCCCACCTCTCTAACGGTGGCATTGTCCACACAGAGGCTTGTGAAACCATGTCTGCCCAGCAACAGCTGGTGTACCAAACAGGAAAGCAACCAACACCCATGCAAAGGTGTCCGATCCCTGCGCACTGTTTACGCAACCAGTTCACAGTGGTCACAGTCTTCAAGCTCCCACCCTTCTCCACTTCCTTCTTCCTGCTTAGCCACATGTACCTCCCATCCCTTGTTTTTCGGCCAGATAATATTCTAGGAATGGAAGCCATGCCATGTCCACATGCGCATGGGTTTCTAACTGATGCCATAAGGATCTCCATTTCATAAATCTCATGGGCTTTATCTAACCATTCATTTTTTGTAAGGGGGGGGGCGAGGGTTAACTTCTTTTCCAGTGTATTGTGAGGTAAACTTGTGCTGCTAAAATCAGGTTCTTCAGCAAATATGATAAGTGTTGCCATCCTCTCTGGCCTCTTTCCCAAACAGGATCAACAGGGGAAGAATGTCTCCTGCCTTTCCCATCTATGGCGTGCATACATCCCAAAACTTCCTTCCAAAACGTTGCACCCTAGGACAGCTCCACCACTGATGCCAATAGTCATAGACAGTTGAACAGCCGTTCCAGCGTTTGTGATTAACACCCACAGTAGCCGACTGTTGTGCATTTTATATTGCACTGCTATTGTTGAGGACCATACTGCCCTGTAGACCGTGGCCCATACCTCGGCCCCCTCATCCAGCCCTAGATCTCGATTCCAAAGTGCCGCCGTGTGTGGGGTGGCTATGTGCCCTCTGCCAAGCAAGGATGTGTATAATCGAAAAATAAGCTCTATGGACCCCTGGTGTGTATTGAGTGTATGTTCTAAGGGTGTCAGCGGGCGTTGAAGCTGCCGTTCCAGCACCGGTCCGTCAAACCGCCTTTGAGCTGTAGCAAGGGCGGTATGGTGCCAATCTGCAGAGCCTGGTCATCCTTGGCCAAAAAGGCACCCTCCTTCCAGATTTGCGCTGCTCTCACTAGGCCGGCCTCGTATAATGGTTGAAAGCGGCCGGGCTCCGTTATTAAATCTCTGATGGGGGGGGGAGCTCCAACACAGCTGAGCAGGGATGGCCAGGATGTAACCCCTGCCATATCTCTGGTTTTCCTCCACAGGGAGCAAAAAACTACAAGTACCGGGTGCACTCGTACCCTTTGTGGTAAGTGCTTTTCAGGGACCCCACAGCAGGTCACAGGCGAAAAAAGACTGTCTTCCAAAGATACACATTGCTTTTCAATGTTTTCTCATAGGTGATCTAGTATGATTCTCAACTGTGAAGCCCTAAAATATTAATAAATATCGGGGTAACCCATACCACCCTTATCTTTTGGGAGCATCATGGAAACATATGATATGCAGGGTTTCTGCCCAGCCCACATAAAGGCCAGGAGCTTTTATTTCACTTCTGTGTGGAAGGCTGCCGGAAGTGTCACCAGCAGTGCCTGAAACAAAAATATCAACCTCGGCAGGATATTCATTTTGATGGTTGTACATCTGGCTGCCCAGGAGAGTGTGATTTCTGGACCATTTTTATGTATCTTTCGTGATTCTGTTCTTGCTACTACTACTGTCTCTATTACGTCTACACTCTCTCTACTACTACTACTTTCTCACCACCGCTTGTGCTCGATCTACTACTACTTATGCTGCTTTTCTATCCACCAAGCTCAGGGATATGACACCCTGCTCACCCCTTCACTATACCCACTCGCACGCCCTCCCCATTTTCTCTATAACACCCTGCTCTTTGCACCCCACTTCTATACCTCTCTCTTCTAGCTTCACTCTCTCCTAACACTCCCTCTCACACCAACTACTGCAGTCACTACTCTACTTCTATCTCCCTCCCACACTATTTGCAATCTATCTCTATCTGTCTCAACTCCCCCTGCCCACTTCCTGCACTACAATACACTACACACCATTGATAACACTATCTCTCAAATACCTCATCTTTTCAAATTCTGCCTCTCCGACACTCTGCTCTGCCGTCCTTCCCCCCCTTGGTCTCTTGGTCCCCCTCCAGCTCTACTTGCAACCCCACCTCTGCCTATGCTGCTGTACGCTTTCATAGTACAGGGCTATGTATGCACTGGATGTCTGATTGACATGGAAAAAGAAAGGTCTCAGACTTCGGATTTTTTCAAAGAAAACTCTGTATTAAGCAAGTGTAAGACAAAACAAGGTTTGCAGAATAAAGCGAAGTGTTCAAACATAAGAAGTTCATCCCTGTGTAGATAAGCCAAACCTAAGGAGCACTTTGCCTATAGAGTCAAAAAGGTGTACAAAGTACTAAAAACCCTAAGGTAAATTTGCCTGTCACAGTTAAGCCTCAAGACTAGTACCAGTGCCAGTGATTCCGGCATGTATTTGCTGGTAGTGGCCAGATCTACCGGAAGGTCAGGCATGCGGGTAGATCTGGGCCCCCACCAGCAAACTTGTTTCCGCAGTCCGGAAAAAATGCATTTGTTTGTTAAATGAAATCCAGTGACTGGAAAGTGGTGTCCAGAAGTCCTGCGAGTCACCTGTTTTATCTAAATTAAATATTGGTTGTTGTTATAAGTAATACGTTCCCACAAAAGGTATGTGTAAAGCTCACTGTGGAAAATAGTTCCAAACTCCAGTGCACACATGTAATTTGAATCCGCTGACAGGTATGCATCTGATCTGCTTGGCAGGTAGGCCCTTGGAGGGTCCTTGTAGAGCATCGTGTACCAAGCTAGGAAAGGTTAACAGAAAGCAGATATCAGCACTTAATGAGGTCAAATCACACTGATTTATGATTGCTATGGAGAGGCGAGCCTCCTGGGGAAAATGCTTGTGCTGAAAAATCCCATCAACCAAGCCACTTGTTTATCTGTCATTCCCACTGAGATAGTAATGTAATTACTCTCATAATTATCTTCATTAGTGTCAGGCATTATCTGCAATTCATTCCTCTGCTCTAAGAGTATGTTTGTTTATTTGCACATTTTTATCTCTGCTTTACTTAGCCAACACGGCTAGGAATTGTGTGTTTGCAGATGCATCCAGCAGGCATATGTAACGCCCTGCTGACATTCACCGTGCTAAAAAGAGATTGCTGTCTTTCTGTTTCAGAATCCCTGTGCCCATTCCCTGACATCTGCCCTTCATTACATGGTTCCCGTGCGACCGAGACGACAGATTGTCTATCCGCTGGAAAAGCTTGGCATAAACGCTCCATCAAAGCGGGTCTCCAAGGATCAGGTGGGTAACAGAAGCAGCAGCAGGCACAGGGCCCGCTGCCAGCCGGAGCAGGCCTTGGCAGATGGGATGACATTACTGTCTTAGTGTTGAATAGGCTGCTTCTTAATTACAGGGGACATGGTGTTCATACCCTTACAGCCTAAGCTCCCCTGCTCACGACTGTACCTTGTTTTTCAAGCCGACATTTTGAGACTTCGCCTTAGGAAGCAGAGTCATTACAGCGTGTTTGCCAACAGGAAAGCACAATCCAGATGATTTGCAATGCTTCTGCTGAGAATACTTTCCAAGGCCTAACACAGCATTCGCCTCAGAATTAAGCTTCTTTGATGTACACTGCACTCAGCATTTCCCTTTTTTCAGATTTTTTTCACCCACCGGTTTGATCCTTCGCTCTCAAGAGGACGATCTGCTGTCATTCTGTTATTAGAAAAGCTCTTGGAGCCCGCCAGTTTGCTCTCCTGTGGAGAGGGCATGTTCTGTGCTCTGTCAACAAGCTGCCTGTTTTTTTAAATACGCTCACAATAACACTGCTTAATGTCAGGAGTAATTAGATAATACAAAGGACATATTACATACAATTCGTATATTTTGAAGCCCTCCTACTCACAACCTTCAGAAATTGTGCAAATGTGCTGTAAGCGTGCCCGTGTACGCAACCAGCTGTTTTATGACGTGGCTGTCTCAGCGAGCATGCCTAACTAATGATCGTTTATTGAGAGTAATTATAGCAATTGGTGGAGCTCTTTTAGGAAATGCTTTTAATGTATCCGCGCAAGTTTATCACTATGCAATACTTTCACTGTGAGAAATAGTAAAACTGTTTTTATCATCTACACATGAATAAACATTCGTAATAGTTTAGGCTTTTTTATACTGAAGTGATGTTTTGTGTTCACATAACAGACACACGCAGGCAGATGAAGGGGGTAAGTGAAGTAGAGAGACCAGGGGGAAGGATGTCATGATACAGAATCAGACAGTGGATACTGGGGAGAGTACATGTGAGGAGGGGGTGAGTACAGGAGAAGGAGGGTCTCTGTGGCCCTGGCCAGAGTGGTAACGACTGTTACAGAAGAATATGAGGAGGAAGTGAATGGTCCTAGGCACCTGTGCTATGGGGCGCTATATGAAGATGTGGCGTAGGAGGGCACTTGCTGTACCTCTTCTGCTCTCAAGGAGCTGGGGTGACACAGAAAGCATACATTATTGAAATGAAGCAATGGATACGGGGGCCATTTCAAACATCCATGCATGGTAGACCCAACTCATTTTCTGTTTTTTAATAAAGTGCTTGCAGCTACAGGGAGGCGGAAAGGAGCAGAAGGTGGAGAACACCAGAGAGGAGTACAGGCAAATGAGTTAAAGAGGAACAAAAAGGATAATGAGGGGAGAACATCAAAGAGAAAGAGGAGTTGAAGAGAAGTAGTTGAAGAGGAGCACAAGAAGAAGAAACCATCATTGAGAGAGGAGCTGAAGGGCCGAAGGTAGAAAAGTGTTGTAAGATCTCAGAAGATAAGGCTGAGTAACAGCAAGGAGTGAAAAGAGGATGACTAGAGGAGCACCAAAAGGGATGAAGTGACAACCAGAGGAAGAAATGGAGCAGTTGAGCAGGAGCAGAACAGAGCATGTAGAAACCTTGAGGAGAGGAGAGGAGGGGAGAGAAGCAGAGAGAGATTCCCAACGGAGAGGACATAGGATTGAGGGCTGTCCAAGACGCAAGTTCTTGCAGAGGATCATAGTTTGGTGTAAGAGTAGAATCCAGAGTGCTAGCTGACAGCCTGTCATGGGGTTAAGCCTGACAACCCATGCCTCAACATAATTTTGCAAAAGACATGAGATGGCGGAGCCAGTTTTATATGAGAATGGGTGAGAAACTCAAGCAAGCAACTTCAACAGCCAAGATAGGAGTGTGGTACACTTAAACCGCAAAGTCTGTGAGTGACTCTCTTACACTTTAACTTATACTTGAATTATGACTAATTATGCAATACAGACCAACAACACATCTCAGGTCTGGTCTTTGCTTAATATTGCCACACACTTGAAGCAACTACCAGTCCAGATTAATGGAGTCCGTGAGTATGAGTGGGTTGCCCACTTCCCGAGGATGTATGAACAAACTAGCTCAGGTGCTCTAAATAATTAAGTTGAACATGCCCGATTTAAAGAATTACACATATTGAAGGAAGACATTCAATACTTCATTGAAAAATCGAGCATCTCAAGGGCTCCTGGCCCAGAAGGGCTGAGCAATTGGATGTTCAAGCAACATCCCCATTTATAGGTAAAAATACTCTTTAATATCTTCCAGGGTAAATTC
This sequence comes from Ambystoma mexicanum, assembly GCF_040938575.1. Taxonomy (NCBI): domain Eukaryota; kingdom Metazoa; phylum Chordata; class Amphibia; order Caudata; family Ambystomatidae; genus Ambystoma; species Ambystoma mexicanum. The sequence continues at coordinate 523,892,070 of NC_090928.1, read as the reverse complement.
AATTCTAATGTTATCCCGAGCTCATGGACGTGTTCTGTTGTAGTGCGATTTTCAAGAAGGGTGCTCGGTCTTTTCCTTCAAACTATAGACTGATCACCCTTCTTGATGCTCCGGGGAAGATATTCTCTCACTTCATATTGAGGGACTTTAACAAATGGGCCATCCAGTATTCTAGGCAAGATCAAACCCGTATCAAACTGGGTTTATTTCGGGAATGGGTACATCAATTAATTTGTTAACAATAAACTCTGTTATCTCGCATTTCAAACCTCTGAAACAGAATTTATATTTTGTTTTTGTTGATTTACGGGCAGCCTTCAATTCGGTGTTACTCCAGAGTTGTTAATCGAAAAACTGCATTTTGGTGGATGTGCCTAATACATTGTGGCCCTGATTAAAGAACTTCACACCAATACTAAAATCCAGGTGAGACTTAATGCACAAGGGACGTTATCATCATACATTGAAACAAAAAGAGTGCTTAGACAAGGATGCATTCTTGCATCTGCTCTTTTTAATTTTTTCATTGCAGATATTCAAAAGGCTTTTTGTGACATAAATTCAGATGCACCTAAATTAGCTGGTCAATCCATCGAAGCCCTACTATAACACCACAGGGCGTACGACGTCTGTTAGATGCTTTAGCAGAATATGTCTGGTTTAATATGCTTACCATCAATCTGGACAAGACTAAAGTTTTGGTTTGTCACGCAAGCAAAAAGTCAAATGGCGAAAAATGCACATGGACAATTCATGACAAACAAATATAATCTGTACACCAATATCTATACTTAGGAGTTCCTATCTCTGATTACCACGATGATAAGGCCCATTGGGCAATCTTAGAAGGAAAATTGAGTATTTTCATCTCACAAGCCAAGATTATTCAATACAAATATGGAAAGTTCTCATTGACACCTGTATTGGTGTTCTACTTGCAGAAAGTGATGCCAGTTTTATTACATGGGTCAGAGATCAACAATTTAATTACCAAATTACTGTGGAGCAAAATGGAGGGTAGATTTTGGCGTCAATTACTTAAATTGCCGAATTCGGTTCTAATCGATTTGGATTAGAATTGGTCTATATATCTTTGCATGTAAGATATCTATGCAGATAATTGCTCCTTTAAGAAAATGTATCTTGTCGTTATACTCAACGTTGTTGATAGGTACATTCGCAAGACATGTTTTCTCATCGAGAGATGTAGTGATTTGTAAATTGAAACAGATGGTAATTCAAGCCTTAGCATATGCTAATGCCACACTTAATGATCGACTGACCAACCCTGTGAGAGTTAAAACTAAATTATTTCAGTGGAACGGGATTAAGATCCGAGATAAATGCATGAGGTATCCAGAATTCAAGAACAATCCCTTCATCATAAAAAATATACTGATCTTGAACCTTATTTGAAAAAATCTCCTTCACCACTGCACAGAGCCGACTTTATGCGTATAAGGTTTAACTTATGGAAAACAAGAGAGGTTGCCGCCAAATGGGAATAAAGTTTGCCAGAAGACAATTTTTGTCGGTTCTGTAAGGTACCCACTCTGAATGAAACTTTAAGACATGTTTTGGTAGATCATGACGCCTTAAGATCGCATTGTATACTAAATTTAAAAACAACTGTGCCAGAGTACAGAGAGTTAGTTATCTGCTGACTTGCTATGGGAATTGATATTTTGTGGTAATGCTTCTTCGTTGGCGATTGCCATTCTTAATGCACTAAAACTTGGAGAATTCTACCTGGACAATTGAACAGTTGAAGACAATATATCAAAGACATGACTACTCTTCTGGGTGTCGTAAAATAATTGTCTTTCTGGTAATAATATATAATCTTTTTAATTATTTTTTTGATCAGGTAAAATGAAATTGTCATACAAATTATTTTGTATGCAAGTGTGGTTGAGATGTATTTTATGTGTATTTGTACATAATTTCTATGTCTTAGATTTTGTTAAGAAAAATATTCTGAAATATTTTTTTATGTGTTTGAGCTATAAATATTGTAAAGTTGATATCAGCTAATTCAATAAAAAAGAGAATGACTAATTGACCTCCATTAAACCTAATCCTTTAGTTTTCTGTATGTTAGAATAAAAACCCTTGAGCCAAAGTACTTGGCTCCAAGTAGCCCTTGATTAGCCGCCATGATCATTTATTTGATCAATTTGTTTAACTTTTTTGGTTCTCGTTTTGGGCTTTTGCCACCCTTGCATGACAATAAATCTAGAGTTTCTCCCTCCCACAGATTCCTCGTCTACGATAATCTTTTTGGAACACAGCTGTTCTCTGGAAACGTTTCTGCCTTCGCGGTGTGTAGCACAACTTTGCCCGATGCCCCTACACGCCCAGCAGTGGACATGATTTTTAGGACATTATACATTGAGGCGCCAAACCCTGTGACCGTAGGTCTTTTTTTCTGCACTCTGTTCACTTTGGGAATACTGCTCTTCATGTTTGCGAAAAATATCAAATCCCTTGAAGGCCTTGTGCGTCAAGCCCTGCACGAATTGCAGTTGACAGATGTCGGTCTCTGCACCTCACAGAATTTGTATGTGCTGCCTGGGGGAGAAGCACCACCCTAGGACTGTGGTTGTGCCAGTCAATGCACTGAAAATCTCTCCACGAGTCGACAACAAAATTCTTTCCACAAGGAAAAGGAAAAAGAAAAAGAAAAGAGATCTCGATCGAGGTCAGAGGGCACAGAGTGGAGGTCAGAAGATGGGTGCCCAGCCTGGAAGGAGAAGAAGTACAGCAAGAGGTCCCCACTCACTGAGCAGCCCCTCTCACAACCACTCTTCTTCCTCTTTGAAGGCACCACTTCAAGGACCCCCCCAGAAGCTACACCAGAGGTATCATCCTCCACCCTTGAGGAATGGGTAGCCTTTCGACTGACGATGCTTGACATCTTCGCCAAGGCTCCCCCACTGGCCGCATTGGTGCTAAATAACCATCATGACCCACTGCGCTTGACCAAGCTGACAGGCACCCCGCAAAGGACCGCGACTGCACATTTAAACGCTCAGCCCTAGCCCCTCTGGATGAAAACTCCTCCCGTAGCCAACCCGCTTTGCCATCGGGTGTCGAGATCTTGGGACCAGCTCCCTTTACGTCAGCCTCATTGGTGCTGCTCAGTAGCAATGGCACTGGAGCTCCTTTGGAATATAACCCACTTCCTATGGGGACATTTAAGCCAAAGATGGGTAAAATCTTCGATGAGGAAGGTTATCCCATTCCATTTGGAATGGTACCTCTTTCCCCTAGGGAGGAAAGGGAATAGGAATTCCACAAAAGGAAAAGGGTTTATTGGAGCTGGTGTCGGACCTACAAGACGCTAGTGGCCTTGACACCTGTCCAGAGTGTGACATCCTACCAGTGCCAACTCCAGGAAGATCCCAGGCCTCCTTCCACTCCTAATGGCCAAAGTACTTGACATTTTTGGGTTGTCGTCTCCATCCAGACCTAAGGTTCGATTTGAACTAAGAGACATCCTGATGAAGGGGCCAAAATAGAGACCTTGCTGCCTTTTAATACGGCAGTTGCTGCCCCACTGCTGGAAGCCCGGGAGAAACCTGCATCTGTCCTGTTGGTAGACCGAGAGTTGGCAAGGAAACACTGCCCACCTCCTTCAGACCCAACATTTTGGTCCACTTGTGCCTCCCCTGAGAGCTTCGTGGTGAAGGCCACGACTGCCAGCCAGTGGGCATCAACATTACCTTCGCTACCACTGGACAGGAAAAGCAATAGATTAAACACATGGGGAAAGGATGTTTTTTGACTCGGGAACCCGTGCTCTGGCTGCATTTTAATTTGACCTCTAGTCTTTGGAGCAGCCAAACCCCTTGGGGTGGTTGGGGAGGGCTTTGATGCCACGGCTGAGCATGTGGGGTGTGCTATGGCTACTGGCTCAGTAGTCGGAAGGCATTCTTACATGAGGACCTTCGAGGTTCACACAAGAAATGCAAGGAAAGCTCCTGAGTGAGCCCTTGCATGGACATAACCACTTCGGGGCTAAAGGCGATGCCTCCTTGCAGAGGTTCCAATCCTTTAAAGCAGGGGTCTGCAACCTTTGGTTCTCCAGATGTTTTGGACTACAACTCCCATCATCTCTACCTAGCATAGTAAATAGCCAGATATCAAGTGAATTGTAGTCCAAAAAATCTGGATAGCCAAAGGTTGCAGACCCTGCTCTAAAGTAGCAGCTAAACTGTTTGCTTCTAGCTGTTCAACAACCCCCAGTCTCACCCAGCAGAGGACAAGGTTTTCAGCTCTCTATATCCCTTGTGGGAGAGATCAAGCTCCCTCAGGTGGGCAAAAAACATGCTGTTTCCCTGGGGATAGGGGCAAAGGATCTCCAAGAGTCAGAATTGCTGCCTCCACAGTCCAGTCGGCCATTCCAGGTGCAAATTCCCTGTCGATGGGACTTCTCCCACAAGTCCCCAGTCGAAGGGAGAATTTCCCAGTTCAGCTTGGAATAGTCTCGCACCACGTCTGATGCCTGGGCCTTACAGGACGTTCATCAGGCTTATTGGCTCCCATTTATTCTACGCCTTCCAGCCCATCTTTCTTCCAGCTCTGCTTTGCCTCTGGACCCCTCCTTTTGGAGGAAGTCTGTCAGCTTCTAGCAAAGGGTGCAATCAAACTAATGCTGTGCTCATAACGAGTAAAATGATGGTCATCCATGTACTTTCTGAAGATGGAAGAGAGTTTATGCCCCATTGTGGATCTTATGATGCTGATTCTGTACCTGTGCAAGCACAGATTGAAGATGGTTACTCTAGCCCATATCTACCAAACCCTTCATTTGTTGGACTGGTTGGTGTCACTGCACCTTCAGGATACCTTCTTCTACGTGCTTATTCGTATGAAACACAGGAAGTACCTGAACTTCATTGTAGGCCAATGTCATGATCGGTTCCCCGTCTTGCCATTCAGTCTTTCTTTGGCACCCAGGGTTTTCACCAAGCTGCTGGCAGTTGTACTGGCTCGTCCCAGGAGAGAACGCACTCCTGTCTTTCCCTACTTGGATGACTAGCTCATCTGAAATCCTGCTCCCAGACCAGGTGTCGGCACATCTGTTCTACAACTGCAGCCTGTTGCATAGCTTGGGCTTTTCCCTGAACTTCAAAATGTCGCAGGTTTCGACATCCCAGTCCCTCCAGTTTATCGGAGCGATCATGGACAGTTGTTTGGGCAGAGCCCTTCTGCCCGAGTACTGATTCGGGAGCATCTCTCGGATGGAAAATGTTTCCTAATTGCAGGGACAAGTTCTCGCCTCAGCCTTCCTGCGCTTGCTGGGACCCATGACCTCCTGCATTCTGGTGGTCTTGGTGGCCTGACTATGCATGAGTTCACTCCAGTAGCTCATCCCTTATTACTGGTCTCAATTTCAGGGGAACATGTCAGCTTTTCTGAAAGTATTGAGTAAAGTTTCTCGAGACTTTACGTGGGGGTCCCTGCAAGACAACCTGTTCAAGTGTACGTTGCTTCGGCAAACCCAGCCTCAAGAAACTGTGGTCACTAATGCTTCGTTGAAGGGTTGGGGCACCCATACGTTGAATCTGATGACAAGCAGACTGTGTTCTCCCTCTGAGTCTTTGGATCACATCCACTTTCTTGAATACAGAGCAATCAGGTTGGCCTTGGTTGCCTTCCTCCCCTCAGTAAAGAGCAAGTCTCCGCTAGTCCTATCAGACAACGCAGTGGGAATGCACTACCTCAACAAATGAGGTATCGTGGGCTCCTTGCCTCTATTCAGAGAAACAAAGTAAATGTGGTTCTGGGCTCTGGAGAACGACTTGTCAATGACAGCGGCTGACCTTGCCGGAAAAGGGAATGTCGCAGAGAATGTCACAGGGGATGCCTTGAGACTTCTGCCTCCCACAAGTGAGAGCGCTGCCAGAAAGTTCTGGAGGAGATATTTTCCCACTGCAGAACTCTAAATGGACGATTTCAATTGCAGTGTGAACAGGAAGTGTAAGTTTTTCTGCTCCAGGGAATTTCCTTGCCAGGGAGCTCTGGGGGACACAGTGATGGTCAACTGGAGGTTCGACATCCACTGTGCGTTCCTGCCGATCTGTCATCCTACTGGTTCTCAGGAGGCTGCGCCTGTTCGGGTCCACATTGTTCCAAATTGCTGTTCATCAGCCCTCCCTGGTGCCTTCCACTGAGAGTGGATTTGCTCTCCTAGTCAGAGGGACAGGTCCTCCACCTCACCTGAACCTTGGCAGCCTGAATCTCCATGCTTGGCTGCTTAGAGGCTGCGATACAAGGAGTGGGACATATCCGATGACATTCTGGATGTGCTCCTCGCAGCTAGGAGTCCCCTCACTATGTCTGTTTATGCCTTCCAATGGTGTAAATCCTCAGCTTCACGCCAGGAGAGGGGTTTGGACCTTTATCCTGCCCCATAGTATATGTTTTGGAATGTTTGCTGTCTTTGGTCTATACAGGCCTGCAGATTGGCACTTTAAAGGGGTACCTGGCTAGTATCTGTTTCTTTAAAAGGACCCCTGACAAAGATTCTTTTTTCACAATTCCCACTGTCAGGGTATTTTTGCTGCGATTTTGCAATCAGTGTTCACGACCCCAGTTTGTGGTTCCACTGTGGGATTTGAAGTTGGTTTTGACATTTATTATGGGCATTCTGTTTGAGCCCTAGCATTCTTGTTCTCTTAGACCCCCTGATACTTAAGGTGCTTTCCCTGCTTGCCATCACTTCCACGAGGTGGGTGAGTGATCTCCAGCTGTTATCTGTTAAATCTATCTGTGGTTTTCCCCAAAGAGAAATGTATGTGAGACCTTCCTTCCTAAGGTGGGAAGATGTGCTCAGATTTTCATCTCTCTCAAAAGATCCATCTTCCAATGTAGAAGAGCGATACCATTGGATGGGCCCGGTGCAGGCTCTCAGGTTCTGCATCTCTCAGACGCGGATTGTCCAGAAAGATGGCCAGCTTTTTGTGGGTAATTGTGGGGCCTGTGCTGGCAGGGCTGTGAGCAATAAGACCCAGTCAAGGTGGATCATTCTCTGCATCACAGAATCCTATGATCTGGCTAGGAAAGATATGCTTGAAGGTCTGCCAGAGGTCTGGCAGCCTCACTGGGATCAGATTATCATAGGTGAGGAATCTCTGGGAGGAAGTGGTCAAAGGATGGTAGGTTTGTTGGTAATAAAATCATGGTGATTCCATAACTGTTGTAGGTAGGCAGGCATGTTAAGGGAGATGCCAAATGTGAATGTCTAGGGAGTGTGTACATCCTTGCGAGTTGGTTCTTGTGTGCATTGGTTTAAGTCTAGGTCAGACATGAGGCAATGGCTTTTATACAGTGGTTAGTTTGTGGGCCAATAACTTCTTATGTTTCGGTCCTCCATTCATTTCAGTATGTACAATTTTGGATAATATCGCATAAACTCAGTTTTCTGTTTTAATTTTTCCCACAAACATTAAGAAATGAGGCAATTATCTGTAAATGTCTGTCAGAAACATGGAACGGTTACATTTGTATGGTATTAGCCATTTTTGCGCAATGATATTTTCACTGAATTCTTTTCTGCACAATCTTTAACACTTTTAGAAAGGGGGGACATGTGAAGTGGAAGAAAAGGTGCAGAGGGCCTCTCCCTGCTTTTTGCAATAAAATTATCAAAATCAAATTCTGCCTCATTCCAATCAGCAAAGAAAATGTGAGGAATGTTCACAGATTCATTTTTGCCTTAATCCTTGATAGTGGCTTACCTTTTCTTTTGACTAGACTTTTTCTTTAACATATTTTTTTCCAGAGTGCATCACAGTTCAGATAACTTTTTTTTTGCATCGTCTTGGTTTCTGTCCTTAAAAATTATTTCACCACATTATGGCACATAGCAGCTGTCATGGGCTGCCAGACAATTGGTTACCTTGAATTATTCGTAGAATCTGCTGATGAACTACTGCATTCTGAGAGAGCTGCAGGCTGCTCCACTGAGCACTCTGCTCTCTCATCTTGTCACTTGTGAAACCTCCTTGTCCCTGCTGACTATTTCCCCCACCCCTCTTATTCAAATACACACACAAACCTCTGGCACCCTAACTTACCTTCTGCCACTGACTCTTCCAGGATCCCTCACCCTTCCCGGGGTGCCACCAGTGAAACCAAGAAGGTGCACGCCCATGATCCCCTCTTTTCTCTTTGGTGGCCACCTTAAGTTGGTGAGGTTGCAGTCAAATTGAACAACATATTAATTACATCTGCTAAGGAACTCTCTCCCAACTTTGGTGGATCTACAAAATACGTGACGCACAAAAGTAGTTTCAAAACTTTTTTATACAAAAGTAGGTGGTGGTTGGAATAAACACCTATACGTTCTAGGGGTTTAGCTACAACAAAACTAAAACTGTACGGGAACTATGAAGCTGACATTGTATGGATGGGTCAAATAATAAGGTGTCTGGGTCAATGGTAGTGTGGTTCTACAGTTCCAATTTAAATTGATGTGATGCCTCTCTCCTTGGTAAATGCTGCCCCTAGGACTCTTTAGTTTGCTCTCCCTGGTTAAAAGGGAACAGAGTCTGGGAAAGTGCCAAAGAGACACAGGGATTCTGCATCTATTATTGATCTATGTAAAAAGGTGCCAGTGTTGGTCAAAATATAAGGTGCTAGGGGAGATCCGCTCATAGAAATACTGGTCTCTTCTAGGTTCTCTGATTTCCACAAAGTCTTGTGGTTATACCATCTACCTGATTCCTAGCTAACCTTGCCAGTCAGGGGAGATCTAGTGCTCAACTCATTATTTGTAATCTAGCAAGGAGTCTGGTGCCTGTGTACTTTTTCTTGATCGTGCCTTTTAGTTCTCGAGTTCACTAATGGATATATTGGCCATACCACTAATGAGGGATACACTGCACATCTCATTAGTAATGGATATGTGCTCTCTGTACTAATAATGGATACGGTGCCCTTCTTACCGCTAAGTAGACCTGTTGCCTCTAGGATGTTAATGGGTACATCTGCTATAACCTCTCTCAGCTAATGCATTTGGGCCAGCCTCCCCAATTGGCCGTGGGCCTCCAAAACCTTTTCTATTCTGTATTGAAGGCCATGGTTAAAGCTTGCTTACATGGCCTCGGGTGTCTGGTTAAGTTATGCTGCTGGGGGACTGCTTCTCCTGTTTCTGCCTCTTTTGCTTCTGCTCCTCTGGCTTATGCCTCTCCTTCGTTATCCTTTCTTGTATTGCTACCAAGATCATTTATCGGCCCTACCTCTTTGTTCCAATTTTGCCGCTTTTTATGATTGGTCCTTTTCATGTACGTTTTGAATGGAGTCTACACATTAGTTATTTATTTTATAATTTGTAATGCGCCGGTAGCTTGCAAGCTTCGGGCGCAGAGACAAGAATACAAGGACAAACGAAGTTTAGACAGGGACATTATACTGGACACACAGCTTCAAAGTGACATTTTGAGGGCTGTTATGGAGTGTTTTTTTTTTTTTAGCTAAATGTGTGTTTTCAGTTGTTTACGGAAGCGCAAGTAGTTTGCTTCCAGCCTCATGTTAGCAGGGAGTTTGTTCCACATTTCCGCAGCTACGATATGGAAGGATTTTGCAGAACCAAAAGTATGCTTGTGTGTGGCTACCGTGATCTTGCCCATATCGGAGGATCTAAACATTCTGTTTGGTGTGTAGAGGTTGATTTTAGATTTTAGGTATGCTGGGGCTTTCCCGTGGATACATCTGTGTACCAGGGTGAGGGCCTTAAACTGAACTCTATCTTCTACTTTCAACCAATGCAGCTCTCTTCTGGATTCACTGATGTGGTCGGATCCTGACCTTTGCTTAATGATCCTCACAGCATTGTTCTGGATGAGTTGGTAGCTGTTAAGACATTGTTTATTAGCCCCTAGGATGAGTGCATTGCCGTAGTCAAGGCGAGAGAGAATGGTGGCCCTTGCTATGGTAGCACAATTGTCTTTCGATAAGTAAGGTTTAATGGCTTTCAGTAGTATAAGGTAGTAGGAGCAGGGTTTTTTTTTTACATATTGTGCTTGGGCTTCAGTTCCAAGTGAAGCTTCGAGCATCCTTCCCAGGGTTTTGACTTTACTCAGGACTTGAATTTGGGTGTCTTTTATCTGAAACGAGCCGTAAACTGGAGATAGTTTGGCTCTGGCTTGGTGCGAGCCAAACACCATTAGCTCCGTTGTTTTGCAGTTCAAGCACATCCGGTTTACATCCATCCATGATTCTACTGTGTTGTGATTAGTTGTTCACTATCTATTTTATAGTCCCCGCTCAGTTTGATCACCAGCTTAGTATCGTCAGCGTAATTGGTGAAAAATATGTTCATGTGGTCAAGGACTAAACAAAGATATCTCAGGTAGAGATTGAATAGCATATGCTGGCACCTTGTGGGATGCCACATAGAATGTATTTTTCGAAGGAGAATCTGTCACCCCAATGGATTCGTCAAATCCTATATTTGAGAAAGGACGTTATCCAGCCGGTCGCTTCTTTGGAGCAGTTGGCTGTTCTCTCCAAAGCTAGTTTCAGAAGATCGTGGTCCAGAAGATCAAACGCCGCACTAAGATCAAGGAGAATGAGGAGACCTGCCCTACCTTTGTCCATTATGCTAAGCTTTTCTGGGTTGAAGGTCGCACATGGCGGTTTCGGTACCGTGGGCAGGGCGGAACCCTGACTGGTGTTGGTGTAGGGATTCTGAGGCTTCCACATGGGCCTGTAGTTGCATGGTGACTATCCTGTCCATGATCTTCAGGATGAAATTGTAGTTAGTAATGGACATAGTTGGCGTACTTAATTTCCTTTGCTCCTCTCTCTGAGTGCGTGACCTTTCAGGCCCTTAAAAATTGTGGTGGCCATCTTGACACCAGGTGAAAATCAGCCCTGAGTGCAAGCACCACCTAGTTGAGCTTGGGTCCACTGCCTCAGCTCAAGATGGCCTGAACCTGGCTTGCCCGTTTTCATGGTTCGTTTTCCTCCTTGGTCAATACTCTCCAAACTTTCTCATAGTTGGTATAGTTTGCACAATTGCTTGCTATGACCGTGGGCCACAAGTGAGCACCCGAAATAACAATAATGTTTTCTTAGCTCCTTCTGCTTGCCTAATCATGTATCTTGTTCACAGTTTGTTGCAGGGATCCCCCACTGACATGTCTATTCTCCTGCAGCACCTTTCACAGATTGGGACAAGGCTGAGCTATTCAGGGAGTTTCATAAATAGCTTTATATTTCTGACTGTAAGGTGGTTGAGGATCAGAGCCACTTTCTGGATAGGATGTTGGTATTTTGCCCAGATGAGAGGCCTTTTTCTCCCCAATTATGAAAAAAGTAATGACCACTTTTAAATCTTTGCTGGTAAAGAAATGTCTAGACCCTGATGGCAACTCATCAATATTCTATAAAAGATTCAAGAGGTTCTTTTTAGACCCACTGGTTGATTTATTTAGTTATATAATGCAACAAGGGGTAATGTCATCATCTGTAAGAGAAGTGACTATCACAGTATTAACCTAAGCCAGGAAATAATCTTTGCTCTCTCATTCTCTTGTATGGAGTCATTGCTCTTACAAATAATGCCAGAATGTGCACAAAATTCTTGGGTAATAGAGGATGGATTGCCTAATCTCTATAGCAATTGATTTGGACCGCTGGTGCTTTGCCATGGGTAGGAAGGCAACTGATAATGTATAGAAAAATACATCTAATTGAGATCTCCTATGGGTCTTGGTAGTTTATTTCGGATGATTTCAAAAAGGCATTTGACTGTGTTGAATGGGTTATTCTTAAATAGGCTATTGTTAAAATAGATTTTGGCGCGGTCTTCACAAAGGTGGTCATAGCCATCTTTGTTTCTCTTATGCTCAGTCGGGGTTAACAAATTCCACTCTTCCTCTTTTGAATTCAGTAGCAGGATCCACCAAGGTTCTCCCCTCTTTGCTATCTTATTTTCTCTTGAAGTAGAACCATTGACACAGTGCCAAAGGAAACAGGTTCAGTGAAGACTATTGAATATGCTGGTAAAACCATAAGATTGTGTTGTTTTTTGATGCTATTATGCTGTCATTTGCAGAACCATTGATCTCTACCTCTGCATCCTTTCAGGCCTTCTGGACATTTGGGAAAGCCTCAGGCTTTAAAGTTAACCTTAAGAAAACTGAAGCCTGAATGTTTCAGTGAAGACTGAAATCCTAGGACGACTGCTGGAGAGCACTAACTTCAGTAGTGCCCAAATAACTTCAGATACCTAGGATCAACTCAGCATTGTAGCTAGAAACTCTATACTATACGCAGCAAACTACCCTGCTCGAATTCTGCAAACCAAGAGTGACTTGGGTTCATGGAAGATACTGGTTCTGTCCTGGATAGGCAGAATCCATTCTATTCAAATTAACACCTTCCCAGACTTCTGTACCTCTTTCGAACCTTGCCTGTTGTGATGAATCCTGCAGAGTCATCAATGATCCCCCTAGCCTAAAGTCTCCTCCTATGTGACCAGAGTAAGGCAGCCACTACCTGATCCTGACCCTGGGGGTTGTATTATGAGGGAGGATCACATGGAAGGAGGTGGCTGTCAGGGAGATGTGATGACTTATGTAGGAGAGATGCAGTGTTCATCTCTATATGAAGAGTAAAGCCCCATGATCCTTAAATACCTGATGGCATGTTGCCATTTTACCAATCTTTCCCATGTTAAACCCCAAACCACTATGTATGAAACACCTTTCCGGCAGAATAACATTTACTCCTCAGGTTTTCATTGTTTACACTCCACACCCCTTAATTATAAAGAGCTTTATTTGGATAGGATTACTGAAGAAAACATCACTACACATAATGTTCACATAACATCTCCTGGTTCTGACAAACGCTATTCCAACAAGTATCTAGAACCATATTGCCCTGAGAAGCCTGGAAAAGCTATGGACTCCAATTTCCAAACCGCTAGGGTACTGAGGCTAAGAAGAAGATTAGAGAGTCAATGTGGGGGAAATGTGACTTTGAGCGTGAAGTGCAGTGTAGTTGTCCTAAGCTAAATCAGCTGCGCGGGACATTAAAACCAAAACGTTTTCTACAGCTGGGGAAGGAAGCAAGGAGAGAGGCTGCAGAGTACGCAGAGCGGGAAGCGAGACCGGTAGCAGAGGCAGTCCAGAGGAGAGGAGCCACAGAGAGAGCAGTTAATGTTTTCCAGCAGCAGGGTGGCGGCATTCTGAACCGGAGAGGAGAGACACTGGTACAGAAAAGGTGAACGATGCGCAGTGGAGACGAGGCCCTGCAAAGCTGCACAGGTTCCAATGGCGAAGGAAGCAAACACTGACACAGGAACCAGAGGAACCTCTGCTCAGATGGGGACGCTAGCCCCACGACAGACTCTGGCAGCAACAGCACACTAGTCCGGTGAGTCAGCCTGGTAGGCTTAGGGGCCCTGGGATGTGCGAAAATGGTGGAGTGTTTGAAGGACATTTTTGAATATCGACTGAAGCAAAGTAAAAGGTAAACGGGGGGACAATTCTCCTGACATGGGATTTCAGTTGGGGGAAACCTGGAACCAGCAATGCCATAAGCTAAGAGACATTGTGAGAGACGTAAAGAGACAACAGTTGTGCAGTTCTCCTGACCTGAGATGTCAGTTAGGGGAAATATGGAATAAATTGCCAAGAGAGATTGAAAGAAAGGTCGACAGACATAGGTTGAACAGCCCCTCATATATGAGATGTCTGCAACTAAACTGGATAGAAGTTTGCAGGAAGACCTGATACTAGTATCGGGTGAGGATCCTTTTTGAAAAGATACTTGGCAGGAGAATATACCAGGAAATCTGTGTGAATCAAGAAGGGGATACTCCTGGCAGGAGAGTAAACCAGGATATCAAAGGATTGAGTTGAGAAAAGTGTTCTATGAAAGAGACATTTAGTTTTGCCATCCTGAGAAAGGTGTTCTATGAACAAAACATTTGATTCTGACATTTTAAGCCAAGTGTTGTGTGGAAAAGATATGTGTTTTGCTATTCTGACAGCAAAGTTCTATGGATGAAACATTCTTGCTTTACTAATCCAAGGAAGACATTTTATTTATATTATTTTTATTATTTTATTATTATTTTTGTGAAAAGAGACATTTTCTCATTTGGACAGAACATTGTTGGAACAACATATATCCAATAGGCATCCTGGATTGGTTCATGGGACGGGAGCCAACTTCTGAATAAAAGGATTGCTTTGTTGGAATAACCTATTTGAATTTTCACACTCTTTATTTGCTAAGTTGGAGCCAAAGACATTAACCCTACACATTTGTTGTACATGTAAGCATGAGGGTCAGATATAGTTTGGACAAAAGGTAAGCTTGCTTTGGCTTTAGCTATGTAGGTAGGGACATTCTCATTTGGATAGGGACATAGAGGCCTTTATCTCACCCTTTTTGCTTTAATAAACATGGAGAATGTTGAGAACTCTTCAACTTTGTGTCTGTCTCTCAAGTCTGACACCTTACACTGTACAGGTCACTGATATGGTCTTAATTGTCCTTCAATGTGATATAATTGAGCTTGTCTAGATAGCCAGCCATCCCAGGGTTCTGGGGGCAACTTTATCTCACCAGAAACAGTGTGGAGAAATGGCTTGCCCAAATATAGCAAGATACTTCCAGGAACTCTGTACAATTGCCAACTGGCTTAATCCTTTGGCCTCGAATGACAAAAGGAAGTTTATGGAGGCTATATGAATCCTATATGGATATAATCAATGCATGTAAGGGATGGACCGGAATGTTAACCCAGAGGAGACTGGAGGTATGGTTATTGTGGAAGCCAGTGAAGTCTGTATATTGCATAAGGTGTGGCATTAGCTAAGTTACCACAAAAGCACAGCGTACTTGTACTTTGAAAGGCTGATCTGTGATAAAGACTGTGCACTAAGACAGACCAATTAGTAGCCATAACAGATAGACTCTCTGACATTTTTCTTGCCAGATGATAAGCTTACAACAATTCGATCTGCTATGAGAGGCAGGAGTGGTAAAGGCGAAACGTGGAAGCTGTCACAGAGGTTCTCAACCAACTCCTAAAGATGGTTCAAGTGTTTTTATTATGAATTTCAGTGGGGTCCATCTA
Source organism: Ambystoma mexicanum (assembly GCF_040938575.1). Classification (NCBI taxonomy): domain Eukaryota; kingdom Metazoa; phylum Chordata; class Amphibia; order Caudata; family Ambystomatidae; genus Ambystoma; species Ambystoma mexicanum. The sequence continues at coordinate 523,876,961 of NC_090928.1, read as the reverse complement.
AGGGTCATCCCTCTCTCTCTCATGTTCCTCGGTTTCCCTTCACGTTAGCCCATACTTGCATAATCCCCAAGATGGTCACCAGAGATCGATAACCCCCTACTATCTTGAATCTTGTTGGCTAGAAGCGAGGGTGTAAAGGCAACAACCTTATCTATTTTACACCTTCTGGGGTCGTTTTAGTGTATCCTAACCTGGGGTTCAACAATGCAAATGATAATAGGAACTGGTGCCTTCCAACTACCCAGGTCTCACTGGCCTCATCCCTCTCATGCTCTCATGCTCTTTAATCTAATACTCTAGTCTTCCTTTGCCTTTCTGCTACTCTCCTCCCTTCTCTTCTTCCCCCTCTCTATTATCTATCCCTCTCTCTCACTCCTTATCCCTCTAATAGTATATCACCTCACATCTACTGCTATGCTCCCTCTAATCTCTGCTACTTTCTATTCCCCTGCCCACCCCACTCCCACTAACCTCCACTCCCACTACTCTCCACCCCACCCTAATTTCACTCTCCCAAACACCTTTCTCACTCAGCCTCACTCCCCTATAGTCCAACTTAGTTTCCCCCACTCACCTTAATTACCATACACGCACTCTCACATCCAAGTACTATTTTCTTTCACCAACCAATATCTCACCTTTCTCGCAATCTCTGTAGTCTCTTCCACGCTCTGCTCAACTCCACCATCCTTCCTCTGCTGGTTTCTGGTCTGCCTTCTCCGCCCTTGACTACACTCAAACAACCCACACTTCCCTGTTCGTCCCGTCCCTTTTTATCCTCTCGCTTCCATTAGCTTTCATCCTCAGTTGGTTCCCCAGGCCAATCTCTGCCTTGCTCCCCCCCATGGGACAGGTTACATAGATGAGAAACCATAAAGCACCATTTAAGACCTGCCTGCTTTTCGAACAGGGGTCTGCTGGTGTCTCGCAATGGCAGCCCGTTATAGCTAAACGTCAATTTTAGAGTTTGTATTTCGTGGCAGATAAGTGTACTGATTGCTGGTCAACCACAAGCAATGTTCCACCGGTTTGATTTTTGCTGCTGCATATCTCGCCTGTGGATTGCAGACCCCTTTACTTACTGCAAGGAGTTTCTGGGCTTGGTAGTTCTGAAACAGAAAAGTGAAAACGCAGGCCAGTATAGGGTAAGGTTGGTATGGGGTGATTCTAAGTGGCACTCTTCAATTGTGAATATACCCTTGTGGAGGGAACAGAGACAGGAGCCCTCACCCCCTGCGCTGGGCAGGACTGGCTCTAGCAGACAGACTGGTAGGCCTCCTGCCCCAGGTTGAGAGGGAATCCTATTGCTCCTTGGCAGGGACAAATCCCTGACCCGGTTTACGGAGCTTAATGGGAAAATGTTGCTCACATTTATCTGTGTACTCTGGTATGCCTCTGAAAAATAATAAAAACGTTTTGATTAAAAACAATCAGACTTTAACATTTGTAAGATGTATATTTATTGTATAATTTCCATTACATCGATAATTCTCAAAGAAACGTGTTTATTAGAAATAATGACTCGAGATTAGTCAGAAGATACAGTGAATGCAAATGACGTAAAATCAGACCTTTTCTTTTACCGCTCCATGGTTAAAACATTGCTTTGAGTTCCATCTCCAAGATATGGTGTAAATGTAGCTGCTGAAAACCTAATTAACAGAGGTGTAATGATTCATGCTTTACAGGCTCAAATTTTACAGACTTCTTCCCCCTTCATATTCCTCAATGGTTTATAGCACAAAGTAACATATTGAGCCATTATGGACTGTTACTCCCAGAGTGGCCCAGACATGTTTTCCTTCATACTTTTCTTGAAAAGCTAGCCTTTGTTAGTAAGTTAATTTTATCATCAAAATTAAAAATATACTAAACTGTTTCATGCTGTCCATTAAAGTCTTTCCTTCTGTAAAGAACTATTTGATATGATGTATGTAATTTCTGTAGAGACCTATTTGATATGATGTATGTCATTTTATTCAGTTTATGTTTTAACAATGTGAATTTGAAAGGTTCAAGACATGGAACTAACCAAATAAAAAAATTTAAAAAAGTCTTTCCTTTGACCTTCCAATTACCAATTGCAGAATAAATGAATATGTTGGACTTTGTCATATACCTTCCTCAAACACATATCACATCAATGTGGTAGTTTAATAACTGGAGAGAAACACATTCAAACAATCTCTCCGTGAAGTGTACCTATTGTTGACTACAATCAGAGGTCCTTCAGAAAGGGAGTGCACTCCCTTGACTGAGCAACCATTCTTGCTACTTTGAACAATGACAAATTGCATATAAGTTCCTGGATCTTTTAAAACTGGAATGAGGGCCTACCCAGCTATTCCTTTCTTAGTCAAAATGAAACGCCTAAGTAGTGCAAAGTAAAATGTAACCATGGCATATAAGGGCATAAATAGTTGTGCAGCATTCTGTGAGCGATCTGTCATAATAAGGAGATTGAATGAAATTACTAGGAGATGATCCACTTGTAGAAAAGTCATGTAAGGGCAGGCACACTAGTCTTCTGCTCTATTTGCTTACGGACAGATAGTCATTGCAGTTAGTATAACGTGAGCGTAAAAATCTGCAAAAGGAAGCAACCTACCTGATGGTATTCCAAAGAAAGTTAAAAACCTAGTGCAACAGATGGAATATGCAACCTTGAGGTTTTATGCAGTACCAATATACGCAGTATCTTCCGTATCTCGCTTTTGCTCATTTGATTGGAGTCCAGAGTGCCCTATGCAGGATACAATAAAAGTAGTGTGTCGGAGCTGGTGGGTCAATTGATTTCGAGGGGATTTTCCAATAATAGGCCATTTTAAGGAGGGCAAGACTTGTACTTCTATCATGCCTCCTATTTATTTGTGTTTTCCTCAGAATTGGATTCAAATTATAGATACAATTCTAAATCGGTGTGGAGTTGTGGCCACTTTGTTGCAGATTTTGCTCAGACGATTGTTGGTTGACTACTAGTTTTTTGCTACATGTGTAATAGTATATGTGTAATAGTTAAAATCTTAATTTTTGTAAAGTTCAGACCTATTTCCCCCTGGGATTGTTGTGTTGATCTAAAGCTATGATGTGTAGGAATAATAAGATCAGGGGAGTCGTATTAATTAGCCATGCTCACTAGTAATCAAAAAAATGTAGTTTAAGCACCAGCATGGTGTAATGCCTTAGCAGTGCTTATAATGAATGATTAAGTGTACCTGACACTATGATAAACCAATCTTTATTGTCTATGATCAAAGATTGTGGGAGTTTTTTGCACTAGACATAATGTATTTTTCTGGACAGGCAGAAGAGGTGCAAATTTTTTAATCGCAGCCAAAATAAAGGATTGTTTCTCCTTTGGTGGTGAAAGCTGACCTCTGCCTCGCCTAATTAACAATGGCGCATGCTAATTGTCAACATTATGACGGTTGATTCCTTCATTTTATTTTTAAGTTAATTAATTATTCTGGCTAGTCCATGGCTGCTTGCCAACTTTATATAGGTTTGTAATTAGTGAATCACTTTTCATGATCGAAGGTGTAGCTAAGGGAATTATGTTGGCATAATAAACCAATTGATCGAGTTTGCTTTACCCCACCAAAAATTATGGACTTGAGACCAACTTTCTCTGTGTTTTTGACTGCAGTATTCTCTCCAGGTTAACCTGCAGCTATAGGAAATGGTGCAACAACATATCTTAATCTTTGTTTTATTGAAGATTTACATCTAAACCAATATTTAGGGTGCATGTACTCAAAGCAGTTATACTTCAACCCCTTAGGGTACAATGTGCTCAAATGTGGAATAATTCAACCCCTTACCCTTGCTGATCGCATACTCGGAGACTTCAGAATAATGCTAATATTTGAATGAGTATTCTCAAGGGAATCAGCCAGGTTTCATGGATACTAGTGGACATACTCCATCAATATCAAAAATGGATTTAGCCTTGTTCAGGTTTAATGCATTGCATTTCGTTATTCTGGAAATTGAAAGTCTCTCTAATCCAATAATAAACAAGCATTGGCAATGCCAACATTTTGAGCTTTTGTCTAGGTATGGTAAAGATATTTGCCAGGAACAGCCGTAGTGATATTAAATCCCCATTGTTGGTAGAATGTACAAAATGGTGCGAGTACCTAGGCCTCTACTAACAGTGCCTGGCAAACAGCTTAAAACATATGCGCAAGTCAAAAATGTTTGCTTTGCCAGTGCTTGTTTTAAACAGGACTTCACTGGCTTTGCCAATGCTTGTTTTTAACAGGACTTCAGTTAAGGGCATGCAAAGTGCTTATAAATTGAGTGCCTGAAGGAAGGCCCATTAAGACATATTTATTACACCAGTAGCGTGTTTACAACTCCAATTAAGTCATTAACTCTCAGAAGACTGCTTTCAACAAACACTGGCAGGCACTTTGGGTGCAAAGCCTGACGGAAAGGCTTGTTTAAAGCAAGCTCAGAGAGTTCCCATGAGGTGGTGTTTTGGGCGGGCAGAGGCAGGAATGGGTGGGAATTGCCATAGGAATTAGCATGGCCATGGGCAGGCAATTGGTGGGCATATAACCAAACGACACCTACATACTCTGGATCCCTCCTCATATGTCATTCCCCCTATCTGTACTCCAATGCAATAGTTTCAGGGTATAGGTGTTGCAAGTAGCACCTACTAGCCAAAACTAAAAATGGGTGCTGTGATAAGGGACAACCTTGGCAGATAACTGACTGACGAGGAAACGTTATTCTAAACACAGTTTGAACACCTGCTTAGTTGCTCAACAGACTATGTGAGTAATGTTCTAGGAAAGTCTTCAACAGAGTGATATTTACATTAAGACTAGCACTGTTTCACTAAAGGATGAACATTTAAGCAATTAAGGAGCAGTCCTTTTAAGTGAGCAAACTTCTAATGATTATAAAGAAACGGAGCAAGCTGTAATATCGATCACTTTTATAACTAATGGAAGTCTTTACCTAGGAAGATACATCATATCTATAAAATTAATCGAATGTTATCTAATAGGTCAACAATTTTATCGTACCAAATTATAAAAAAAAAATTGTCAAAAAAAGTTAAATATATTTGAAAAAGTGTATACAAAATTACAGTATAAGAGAAAAAGAGCAGGGATGGCCAGCAGTCAACTGCATGTGATGTGAAACCCCTGCCCCCCTACTAAATGAGCCATGATCTACTATTTATCCAAATCTAAGGTGTATGATTAGCAAGAACAAACATTCCTGATCCTGAATTTGCTAAAGTAATTTCATGGTAGCTGGAGAAAATCCACAGAAGCAGCTGTCCTTTTCTTTTGCTACAATAGTAAAATGGCACCACAGGGACTCGGCTCTGAAAGAAAGGTGCCAACATTCACTTTTGCTGCAGACTTATTCCATGCGCCAGTAGTAGTGAGCATTTGGATGTGATGATACCAGGTGGGTACCCATTCCACAATCAGTAGAGGGAGAGAGGGTGCCATTTCAATGGACTCCGTATCTTCAGTTAGTAGCACTGCAGGGTGGAAGGGAGAGCAAGATGTGAGATGGGAAAGAGGAGCCAGGGCTCAGGTGGATGAAAGACAGCCTGCTAGGTGGTCATCACTGGCTGGGGATAACATAGGAAGAGCCACACTATTCCTGAATATTATTCAATAGCAGAAGCTAAGGCTAAGCAGCAAGTGGTGGACGTGTGGTCTCCTGGGGACACCAGCAGCTGTCATTTTTACATTGTTGACCAGTTTGTTTGAGCATGACAGTGTAGAGAAGCTTTCCCTTACAGCACATTTGGACACATGTTGCATGCTGCATGATGGATGGTGAACTAGTTAGAAGTGCATCAGGCAAGCTATTCTTCAAATGTAATCATTGAGCTACTGTATAGTTATGAAGGCCAGGATTTGCAGTTAACAACTTGGTTCACAATCAACAATACAAAGCAATGAACTGAATAGTCTTGAAAGAAATTGTGAATTTGACAAAAGGGAACTGCAGAACGAGATGCAATGAATGCTATTGCATTGAAAGGTGAAAAATGGGTATGAAAGTGGCAGGGTGGGAAACATTTCAGTACAGTGATGCAACTAGAGAAAAATAAGGTCAACAATAAGTGCCGGTATTAATACAGGAGTATCTTAAGGTTGGAAAAACTATTGGGAACACCAGCGCGCTTAGCTTAATAGCCTTCGGTGCAGAAAAAAATCACTATGTGATGTATTTGTGGCAGAATTTTGAGCCTTATGTCAGCTAACAAGGCCTTTACAATACTGTCTCATAAGTACTCTGTAGAAATGTACATATGGCACCAATTTCTGAGATACTATATGTTGGGCGGGAAACAGTGGCTGAGACAGAGAGGAATAACATGCACAACAATCCAAAATCAATAAGTGTATCGACCCATAGAAGACACTTGGCCATGTCAACAGATATCCTGAAAGTGGGGAAGGAATCTAGGGCAAATCACTGGAATTTAAAATTTGATTGGCAGCCCCAGATAATGCACCTATTTGTGTTTATTTGAAGAAAAGGGATGTCAGTTTCGATCAAAAATTACTTAAAGTAACACATTTAGAGATGGTGGAGGCATTCCGTACAATAGCACAAAGATGAGAACAAGTGGTGAGCCAGTTGATGAGGATGTAAAAACGTGAGACACATACCAAGGACAAAACAAACCGTAAATATATATATATATCTCTTTCAAAAAGGTGACTTCTAAAGGTAACATTAGCCTAAGGGGGCAAGGACTTCAAACTAAAGAGGAGTTACAGTACTACTATCCAAAATTACATCATTAGGGATCACTGGAGGGAGTTGTGGGGTCAGTTACAGAGGATGGGGGAGGGGCAAGTAGAGATCCCTCTCTGGCAAGTAAGTGAAGTTTAAGCCTAGCTTTGAAACAATCCACAGTGAAGGCAAGCGTCCCCAACCAGCACGATCCTCCCCGTAATGAGAGACAATGATGGACTCTCCCAGAATGGGAATAAGGCCAAGACAAGTGCGGGTGAGCGTAAATGGGAGTTTATCAATCAGAATAGGGCATGCAAAGAACTCTGCAAACTCCGAGAGCGCTCTGTCTGACAATAGCAAAGACAGGCGTATATATTTACAAAAAACGTCATCAGAACCTACATACCATAGGGGGTACAAGTTCAATGGGATTGGGTGGCGACGACTAGCTATAGGTGCTGCTGCGATGTGGTTGGCCTTGGCTGGAGGACGTCACTGGTCAGCCTCGTGGGTGGGGCTGGGCCTGGCAGGTCTGCTGGGTTCATCCGGGCGGTGTTGTTGTACCACTGTGGCCAGTGTCAGAGACGAATGTCTTTTCCTGACTTCTTTGCCCTAGGCCATACACACCGCAGTCATTCAGTCATTTCAATATTATCTTCTTTAGTAAATCTTCCAATAGGTTATTCTACAGGGTAATGCAACACAGGAGGAATGCACCTTGAGAGGGGTTTAATGGCGATTCATCATTACATGGTTACCAGTGTCCTGTTGACCGGGAACCATAGGTCGTGGGGCTGGATCTCAGAGCATGGGACAGACGGTACATGTCCTCTTGTCTTGTTAGAAGTCGTTCTGAATGTGTTGCTGTAATGTTGCCATAATATTGGGTGTCCTAATTTTACAGGGGCCATTAACCTAAGGTGATCCGGTGGGTTGTGGGGTTTAAGAGAGGGCGCCTCTGGATTTGTGTATTCAGGCGGAGTTTAACTGCTGGGCTGTAAATAATGGAGGTGGCGGGCCGTAGCCTTGGGTGCTGCAGAGGGAACTACAAATCTTTGAAGCGGCTCCAGCCTACTTGGGAGAGGTGGAGCAGCGCGGCACGGCCCTTTGCTCTCTCGTCTGGCAGGCTACGCAGGGAGGGAGGGGGAATGGCCTTGCACATATTCACAAAAGGTATCTTCCTCGTGTGTTGCCGATATTAGGTGAAAGCATCATAAACATTCGAATACTATACAATACTCATTGAATCATTCCAAAGCTTACATTTTAACTTCGCTAAATGCCTCTCAAATATAGCCAGTCCAAGCACATTATTTGTACACTATGTTTTAACAACTACAACATTTTGTTATATGCATATACATTTGCAGTAAGTGAGGTAGTAGTGAGATTGGTGAAGCACATAGAAAACGACTCGCCACCGTACGTGGCGGTAGTGGCACATAAGGGGGTTGGACATACACACATGGAGGGTGCATTCCCGCGCGTCCTTCACATGAGCCCTCAGTATGGTTGCATTTGTCTTTCTTTGCACTCTAGCAGCATTAGTTCGGTTATGGCGCGGGATCGTGGGGTGTAAACTTTTCAATGATAAACATAACAAATACCCCCCCCGGGGCGCTTCTACTATTTGTACATAACTGTAGTGGTGTGGGTGCTTCATTGCTAATGCCATGTAAACATGCATTCTACCATATTTATACATTTTACAGGTTTTCTTAACCAAAGAGGTTTGTGGAGAAAATGCGCCTATCGCAGGTAGTTTTGGCATTGGTATTTGGGAACTTTTGCCTTTCTCCGAGGGCTATTTTACAGTTCTTTTTTTCCATCCAGGCTCTGCTGGCCGGGTCATGTTGGGAGCAGTGATACACTGCGGAAGGTGAAATGATACAGTGTTGGTATCTTACGCTAGCTCATGTCCGTCTTGCTCGTGGGAACGGGCTCACAGCGGATCTGCCAGGGAGCTGTGATCACAGGGATAATTGAAACTCTCCAAAGGTGGGGGCCGCGCTGTAGTGCGCCGAGCTCACACCATCTTTATTAGACAAAATGGTTTCTGAGGCCTAGCTAAATTCAATATGTTTGGGCAATGTCTTCAGCAGGTGAACCATCCACCACCTGGGCCCTGGTGGTAAGGAGGGGACGCCTGATGAGCCATGGCTCTCACCGGGGGAGGGGATGTAGGCTAGGGGGGTCTTTTGGACCAATCCTCCCCTACATTTCCCCCCTTTTGTTACTTAAGTAACAAATTCTTTAGATCCTCCAATCTCCTGCACTCTTCCTCGTCAATTATTGCGTCATCCCATGCAGGTGTGCCTTTTATGGGCATCCATGCTCTGCACACCCCCCTTAGGCTCTCACCTCTCCTAGCATATTCATATGGGGTACAAGTCAGGTATATACATCCGCCCTCTCCTTCCAAGTCTACCCATACCTCCTTGTACCATTCTAGTATACGGGGCTCCCTAATGGTAGTATGCCACAATCTATCTACTATATCCTTGTTGTGATATCTTGGTGTGTCATCTGTTCCTGTTTGTACTTGCACTTCCTGCATAGCTTGTATTGATTGTACCATGAGTGTTGCCCATTGTCACCATCATCATTGCACCATTCGGTACTGCGTGAGCACAACATCGAAGACCCACCTGGCACAGGCAAAAAATAAAGAGGAGGAACACCACAGCCGGCATCAAAAATTTCACAGTCATTCCCAGCCATGATGGAATCCAGGAGAAAATATTGTCAAACCAAGTGCTTTCTTCCGCACCACCTTCCATTCTCATTCTTTCTCCTAGGTTATGTACTGCTTCGATCACATGGGACAGGGATCCGTTGTCTGCGTCTTCGGAAGGTACGAAAGTGCAACCGGCACTTCCGTTTTTTCGGCAAACACCTCCATCTATCGCTGTCAACAGGTCCAAGACATACCTGTTTTGCATGGTCATCATCCGTAATGCTCTTAGTTACACTTTTATTACGTTGAACCGTTCTTCAGTGTCATTTGCCAGCTGGATCAGCTCCCAACGTGTTATTTGGAGCCATTTTGCATTTGCTCGCGCCTGGATACTTGGGATGAGTGAGGCGAAGAATGTTTCTGCGGAGCTGAATAATAGATACCTGTCTGGGATCTGTGCTAGCAATTCTGACGATGCCTTTGATATGTAGTTCGATGATCGTCTGTTTCGGGACAGCACCTCTTCCTGGTTCCCAGAAGACAGGACGTAGACTTGTGACTCTGCAGTTGGCTGGGCCGCACTGTGTTGGGCGTTTTTTCGCATCATTTTGCTCCCATCAATGTGGCTTTCTGGGATTACCATTAGTGCTGAGTGCAGAGTGGCCATTGAACAGCTGCCACTCCATGATTGTGGGAGGTACAGGTATGCCTGGTTGCCACATACCCAATACTTGTCCATCAGGGCCGCTGTCCCTTTTCTTAAATCTGGGATGGTGAGGGTCTTGTTGCAGTTCTTGTTTATCCCCATGGAGGCTTTCCCCTCTCCTTTAAAACACAGTTCATAGTCTATTTCTTTCTGCAGCTTGAAGGGTTTTTCAATGGCTGTTACCCAAGTTAGTTTTGAAATATGTTCCTTCCATACTGGTGTGCACGTTTCTTCTATCCATTGCAATTTCTCTGGTGCCACACCCCTCAGTGCTTCCGCCTTACACATTACTTCTTCGTCCTTCCATTTGTTGTCTGAAAAAAGTGTCCCTTGTATTATAAAAAATGGTTCTTCCAGACATACCACTCCTACTGTCTTTGGATAGCAAATTTTCTCGTTCTGCAGCATCCTAAAAGTAACCTCATGTGCCTGGAAGGTGGTCTTAATTCTGCACAACGTGAGATGAAGGAGACATTGGGCATCTACAATAGGCAACTCTTTGGGTAACAATACTTTGGGCGTGCCTGAAGCATGGGGAATGAGGGAGCAGACATAACAGCTTTCATTTGTTGTTTGTTTAGCTGTTGCACTCATGTCCGCATACCATTTATTTGTCTGGTGGGGGTGTCGCAGGTCTTCCATTTTGTCTAGTCCTAACCCATAATACTCATCATACTTCCTCCTTCCCGCCTCCCTTTTTCGTCTGTTATTTTTGTTCCTAATGTACCTCCCAGCTTCATGGGCGATGGACAAAGTGGGCCCCCCTTCCTCCTTCCCGCCCCCCTTTTCCCAATCATCATATAACATTTCATGTCTTGCTGTCATTCTTCCATTTACTTCCTTCATGTTATCTGACAGTGTGTTTTTGGCTATGGGGTCAGGCTGGCTGGTGGGGGTGTTATACAACCAGGATATGGCAGAGGGGTTTCGGTCATTTAAACTGCGGGCATTGTAATTAGATATTTTTGGCAGAGACACTGTGTTGTTTTGCATTTCCCCCTGTAACCCTTCATTTTTCAAGATGAAAGCATTGGATGGTGTGGTATAATATCCCCATACAAGTTTAGTTCCGTCCCATACCAAAAAATCACCTTCTTTCGTTTTTACACTTGCTGTTGCATTGGTCACAGTAGTGCTGTTAATCCCTCCCCCCCTCGTTCATCTCGATAGAGATGAACGCTACAAACCAATATGTAACCAGGCCAAACATGATTGTAAAAAACAATGTGATGCACACAGACAATCCACACTCATACGAGTATCTGCATCTCTCAGCTAACAATTCTCTAAATCTAATAACTCTATTTGTTGCAGGCTGCCCGTTAGATGCCATGGTAGCTCCTGTTTGAGATATAAAAGGGCATTAAGTGCATGAATGTAAACATTTTGTTGGCACTACCAGTGCCAGTATATATTGAAAGGGAATGGAAGCGGGTAGGGCTGTAGGGTTGGGGATGCACAGACAAGGGAGTAGACACTGCATATTTTTATCACATCATTAATTACATATAGGTTCACAAAAAGAAAACATTTTCCTTTTTTTTTTTATTAAATACCCTTAAATGTAATTATACTTGTCAGTCACTTTCTCAATCCGGTGCATTTCTGTCACACACACAAGTTCATATTCATTCATTCTTTTCATTTGCATTGTTTGCTGTTGTCTGTGCCCCCGCATCCACCTCTTCCTGCACATTATTATATGCTCTTCGTACATCCGTCAAATGTATCCAATACTTAAGGCCCTTCACTTTTACCGCCGTAGGTGTGCAAAACACCACTTCGTATGGGCCATGGAACCGTGGTGCATTCCACCGGCGCACAAAGCTCCGGACGTAAATGAATTCACCCGGCGTCAGTTGTACCTGGGCTTCAGGCCCTGTAACTGACTCTGTTGTGTTCCCTTCTGCTCTCGTGAACGGTGGTGAAAGCTGCTTTGATATTGCGCGCACTGCCCTTGTTAATTTTTTCAAGTAGTCCGTGAACTCATCTCCCAGTATCGCAGCGCTTCTGTGTGCATCTGAGTGTTCGCGCAGTGGGGAGTGTGCTGTGTGCATTTGTCTCCCGGTCACGATTTCGTGCGGGGACAAATGGTGGTCCTTGCTTGGCTGATTTCTCAGCTCAAACAGTGCAAGGGGTAAACAGTAAACCCAGTTCTTTTTTAGTGAAAAGCATAGTTTCTATAATCTTCCTTTTAACAGGCCGTTCATCATTTCTACCACGCCATTACTTTGAGGATGATAAATAGAGCACAACTTATGCTTTATTCCCGATAGCGTTGTTACTTCCTTGAAGAGTTCGTTTACAAAGTGAGTGCCGTTGTCTGAGCGAATCACGTCACAAATTCCCCAGCGCGGAAATACTTCTCTCACTAGGAATTTTGCAGCGCTTTTAGCATCAGGTCGTGCACATGGGCCTGCTTCCACCCATCTTGAAAATGGGCACACAACCACAATCATGTAACGTGCCCCATTACACCTCTCTCCCATGTCCGCGTAGTCAATATGTAGCTCTCTGAATGGCCCAATTGGTTTTGGAATTGTTCCCCTTAGTGTACGTAATGTCATTCCTGAACTGTATATCTGGCATGTTGTGCACTCCAATGTCAATCTAGACAAGTGTTCCTGAAGACAGGGCACGAACCACTCCTCCTGTATCTCTGCTGCAATGTGTTGTTTCGTGTTGTGTGCTGGGAAGTGTAGTTGTTGAAATGCTATTTCTAATAATTTTACTGGCATTACCACTTTTCCTGAGTTATTTTGTCGCCACAGTAAGTCTGTTGCTGATTGGCTGCACCCTCGTTTTACCCACATCGCCTTTTCGTCTGCACTTGCTCCTCCCTGCAACTCTAGTATTTGTGATATAGGCATTGTATTGTACCCTTCTGGAAGCTCCTCGTTTGTCTTCTGCTGTAGCATGTACTCACCTGCTGCACATTTCTCAAAGTATGAGGCTTCTTTGGCAGCCGCGTCCGCTGCTGCGTTTCCCAAAGACACAACGTCTGTGTTAGACGTATGTGCTTGGCACTTCACTATTGCTACCATGGTGGGATCTCGTAGGGCTTCAATTAACTCCTTCAGTAATTCTGCATGTTGCACTGGAGTCCCATCTGCTCGTCGAAACCCCCTTCGCCCCCATCTGGCCAGACCTCCATGTACAGTTGTCGTTATATAAGCTGAATCGGTGTAAATTGTCACCGCGCACCCTTTAGCTGCGTGCAATGCTTCTGTTAGGGCAATGAGTTCTGCTGCTTGTGCTGAGAAATGTGATGGAAGGCGGTACTGCACTAGTGTCTCATACTCACCGTCTTCTAATCCCACCACTGCCATACCCACATGTTTTTCTCCTGTGTCCACGTCAATTGATGCTGATCCGTCTACAAAGTACACTTCCCCCTCGGTCAGGGCATTCTCGCACACTACTGTGTCCTCCCCTCTTTCTCCTGTGTACGTTGCACAATCGTGTTCCTGCATGTCCTCTAATGTGCATGCTTCTGTAATGAATGTTGCCGGATTCACTGTCCTGCATCGCACCACATGGATATTGGCGCTGGACAATATTATTTCATAGGCGGTTGCCCGCTGTGTAGTCAGTGTACTCTTCGACCTTTCCAGTATTGCAAATAATGAATGCTCCACAAACAACGTCACAGGGCATCCCATTACTATTGTGGCACTTTTCTCAATTGCGAACGCGGCTGCTGCGAGCTATTGCTCGCACGCGAAATGTCCTTGCATCACAGCATCTAAAGTGCCACTATAGTAAGCCAAAGGTTTGTGTCCTAGGAACGTCTTTTGTGTCAGTACAGCTGTCATGAGTGTCCCCTTGCAGTGTGAGAACAGGTAAAACTTGCGCTCATAATAAGGATTTGCGAGCACTGGAGCGCTTGAAATCAACTCTTTTAAAAATTTGAAAGAGGCGCTCATTTCTTCTGACCATTGTATTTTCTTGTTCTGCTGTTGGGCCTCCTTGAGCGCTTGCAGTAAGGGTCTGGTGTATGCTGCATAATCTAATATCCATGCTCGGCAATAATTGCACATGCCCAAGAATTTCTGCATCTCCTTCACTGTTGCGGGTTCTCCTACTGATCTTATTGCTTCTACCCTGTCAGGGATTATTCTTTTTCCATCTTTTGATATTAGCTGTCCCAAGTATAGAACTTCTGTCAGACAATATTGTAGCTTTTCCTTGTCTACTTTGTACCCCTTATTGGCCAACAGGGTCAGGAGTGTTATTGAATCTTTTCGGCATGCTTCTTCCTCCTGTGCACAGACGAGTAAATCGTCTACGTACTGAATAATTGTGCTCTCAACTGATAAGTTCCCTAAGTCTTCATGTAGTATGTGGTTGAATATGCTCGGGCTCTCACAGTACCCCTGTGGTAATCTGCAATGTTCATATCTCTTCCCCCCTAGTGTAAATGCTGTCAGGTATCTGCTCTCTTCAGCCAGGGGGATGGAGAAAAATGCGTTTTTCAAATCGACCACCGTGAAATGTGATGCCGTTTTTGGGATGCTGCATAATATTGATGCAGGGTTCGGGACCAAGTGGAACTCTTTCTGGATTACATCATTTAGGGGGCGTAAATCCTGGATCATCCTCCAAGACCCTCCCTTTGTTTTTTTAATTGGGTAAATACATGTGTTACATGGGGAATTTGAAGGCACTATTATCCCTTGTGCCAGTAGTGCATTTATTGTCTCTTTTATCCCTTCTTCAGCTTCACGGGACAATGGATACTGTTTCACTCTGGGTAGAATTGCTCCTTGTTTGAGCTTTATTATCACTAGTTGTACTCCATGCAACAACCCTACGTCATGGGGGCCTGTAGTCCACAAATTATTTGGTACTAGCCTCATGTCATCATCGAAGAATGACGGTGGTGCTCCCACCACTGCCATCAGCTGGACAGGGATTTCTCTAGCTTGAATCAAAATGTCACAGGGCATTGCTATTTCCATTACAATTTCACCATCCCCTTCCGAATCTGAAAAGAGATCCTCATCAGTTAAGTCTCTCAGGGCAATATTGGCATTGGTACACAGTACTGTACGCCACTCACATACTTCTATATCCATTCCAATCACAGAGATCCTTTTTGCAGATACCTGTACAGCGTGCAAGTCTAATGATACCACTGATCCTGGTGCTGTGTCAGGGTACACTATTGGGCGGAAGAGGAACTCTGCCGGAATTCTCCAATCCATTCTTCTTAACTCAGGAATTATGAGGGCCAGTGTCTTTAGTCCTTCAATAAACATTCCCTCGTCCACTGGCAAACCACGTATTTCTGGTGTGGTTGTGTGAGCCTGTACTACCAGCATTACACGTAATGGGCATATTCCTGGTGTTGAACACACTATACCTCTCTCAGTGAATGATATCGTCATATTGAGTTTGCTAAGAAGATCCCTCCCTAGTAAATTTATTGGTGAATGTTCATAATACAGTAAGGGTGTTCTTACAGTTTTACCCCCTACCGTCACATCCAATGCTTCTGTGTAAGGAACTTCAATTACAGCCCCAGAGAACCCCTGCGTCTCTAACTTCCGGTTAGATAACGGGAACTGGCCCTCCCTAATACATGATTTCTCTGCTCCCGAATCCACCATGAATATAAACTGCTTGTCTCATATCTGCGCCCCTACCAATGGTTCCTCTGCTGCATTGTAGGTGGTAGATAGAACTGGACACGCAAGTGTTCTCTGTGGGCTGTCCTATGCGGGGTGTCCCATTGCCCCCCCTTGGTTGAACACGCTCCCTGAAACCACTGACACGCCGCTATAGGGGGCTGGTGCTGGGGCTCCATTTGCTGTTGTCGGGAAAGGGTTGCCTGGCGTGTGGTGCATAGTGTCATTGTTTTGTGGGTGATTCTGTGTTCTGTATTGGTGTCCCTGTTGTTGCTCATTGTACCCCTGGCCTGGGTTTCTTTGTTGTTGTCCCATTGAGAGACCATATGGGCTCCCCGGATGGGGATGGCCATAATGTTCTGCCTCTGGAAATCCGTTGCTTGGTCTGCTTCTGCACTCCCTAGAGTAATGTCCCCACCTCCCGCAGTTCCAACAACTCCCTTGCGCACCTCTGGGACCCTGCCATCCATTTCCTCCCATTCCCCCGTACCCCGGTCCACCTCCTCTTCGGCCCCTGTACCCACCTCGTCCCCCTCGAGGGGCCCACTCTTGCCACTGCGGACCTCCGCCCTGCTCCTGCTCATTCCACTGCTGCTGTCCTGCTCCTGCCCAATTAGTTGCCATCCTTCCCTGTATTGCTACCAGCCCCTCCTCTTCCTCATCCCCCTCCCTGCTGTGTGGGAGCGTGACTACTGCTGCTGCGACCTTCACCAGCTTTGTTTGCACTAGTTTCGCTTCGTCTGCCAATCTTTTCTGTGCCACCTCCTTCTCCCTTTCTTTTATTCGCTTGCAGTGGTGCACTATTATGCTCTGAATCCCAGGCCATCCTTTCGCTTCAATACCTGCTATCTTGTCGAGCGCCTTTTGCACCTCTTTTGGGAGCCCCCTTTTTATAATGAAGTAAAATAACGATGTTGATTGATACCAGGGCGTGCCCGTTTCTGCTCTCCACATCTCTTGGACCCGAAAAATGTAATCCATAGCATCTTCCCCGTCATTCATTGTACACTGCATTACTGACTGTAAGTCTGGGGTACCTGGAAACGTTTCCCGCAAGGCATCCCACACTCTTGCACGCAATATGTTAAAGGAGGCCCCATCATGGTGATCGCAGTCTAATGTTACTCCTGGGAAACCAGCCTTGACCCATACTCTGTCGGCCTGGTCCCCCACTGCTGATACAAGCAAGCTCTTCACATCCCCTATTGCTAGGGGTACCCCGGCAGTGTGTTTCTCAAAGGTGTATATCCACTTGCTCGCCCCTCCGGATAACTGGGGCAATAACTTTAGTAAGTTGGCCTTATCCATCTGAGCCCAGGGTATGTAATTTGGCCTCCCTCCTCCCCTATGTATTAGCGGGAGCTGCAACTTTCCCTTCGTTGTCGTATCTGTACCCGTCTTCACTCCTGATTTTCCCAACAATGCCATTTTCCCCACCCGGTTCCTTAATCGCCCCGTCCACTCATCATCCAGTGTTCTCATTGAGCATGCACCATCCAACCCTTCGCTTCCTCCTCCCATTGCCATACTCAACCTGTCGCTTTCCTCCAAATCATCCCTTATATCACATAGTAGCTCCTCCCTGTCCCCTATAGGCCTCTCTTCATTGTCAGTACATCCCTCTCTTGTCTCTAGTTCAATTATTCGGGTTGGTTCTTCCTGTATTCTGAACAGTATCTCGCCTTTTTTCCACCCTTCTTCAAATGTTCTACCCTCGCTCTGCGCTCTAGACGCGTGCTCAGATCTGGCTGCATTAAGTGTGGTCCGCTCACATATGCTTTTTATCCTTGAGAGCTCATCTTTCGCTATGGAAAGCCTTGATTCTAGATCATTTGTTAGTTTTTCTATGTCCACCCTTGGTGTGCTCACCTGAGCTCGCTCATATGACTCTCGTATGGAGGGGGTGCTGTTGGCCCTTGCGTTGTGATAGTTGTCTGTGGGGGCACATAAGTCGGGTCACTGTATCCCTCTGCGGGCACTGGCTTGTTTAGTATTGGGTACAACCTGGTTACTTCTATCGGTGGCTCTTCCTCTGGCAATACCTTATCATCTTTTTGTATCATTAACGGATTGTCAGTGGTAGATGGTAGGTCAGGATCTAATTCCTTTACCTTAGGTGGCGGTATTTCTTCAAATAGTCTCCAGAGGTCCAATATTTCTCTCCTATTATGCAACTGCTTCCCCTTGTACTTCAAACAAATGCATGTGGCTACCATGTCTAGGACACTCTTGTCAAATGAACCCCCTTCGGGCCATATCTGAGGCAACCCCTCTCCCTTCACCTTTGTGATCCATTGGTCATGATATTTCTTAATCCGTTCCGCATACCCAGGTAGGTTCTTGCAAATATGTGATAAGGGTGTTTCTGCCCCCATACCTTGTGCCCACCTGGTACTTGTGTACCTCTATGTATCTCGATATCTCAATACAAACGTATCAACATGTGAGTTTGTGTATTTTATGTCTTACTGAATCGTGGGGACCTTCGTGTTCTTCCCTCCGCCTGCACACCATATGATTGGCTGCGCACAGGCTCTATTCTGTTCTCTTTGGGGAGCACGTACGAGAGCAAACCGTCAGTAATCTCAACAATGATAACCCAAAAAACCAAAAAGGTACACACTCACTTCACCACATTACTCTTGTCTTTATGATATTTTGTCTGGCCACACTTACCATGACCACTCAATGGCTA
The DNA here is from genome assembly GCF_040938575.1 of Ambystoma mexicanum. Classification (NCBI taxonomy): domain Eukaryota; kingdom Metazoa; phylum Chordata; class Amphibia; order Caudata; family Ambystomatidae; genus Ambystoma; species Ambystoma mexicanum. Next base: position 523,858,527 of record NC_090928.1, on the reverse strand, counting down.
TACATTTCTGACCATTTTTACACACCCATTACACTAAATTATCTCCTGACACATACGATGTTCACACACCCCTCTTTAACACTCTATTCACAGTTCAATTTGTCCTCCCTTTCCTCCCTGGCCGGCTGTCCCTGTCCGTCTTATTCAGATATATGTATATATATCTATATACATAAGTTTGATCTTCAAGTTTTAGAGTAAAGCTCTCTGTCTCTTTACCCTATCTCTTTGGTTTTGTACTGACCCACTTTTATTTTTCCCGTAACCCTAAAGAAAAAGAATAGCAGTCACTAATATATTTTCCGTGTCTCCCTTTGCCAGACACTTTTATCTTGTTTTCCACTTCTTCATATATTCCCAGTACTAGTCAAGATAGCACTTTGCGGCGCCGCCTTCCACCCCCTCTCGGAGCTAGGTTCCCGTCACTTTTTATCTCTTAATCACCTCTTAATCCTAATGGCCATATGCATAGAAAAAGCAAAGAAAGTTTAAGATGGTCCTTAGTAGACCCAACGTGCCCCTTTTTACCCCGCCTCGTTCCCTGTCCTAAATTTCCTCTTCTACTCCCTTTATGATCGCTCGCACTCAATACTCACGTACCCGTCTTGAACCGAGAGTCTCCAAAACTGGATCCGTCCAGGCAGTGTTGCCGTACGCTCAACAGTCAGCCCCGGCTCTGGCGAGCGGTACTCAAAGGGGATTTTTCAACCGGGATCCCGTACCCTCTCTCTGTTGAGTGCGCACTTCTGAGCGTACCGGTCGCCGTTGGCGGGCAGCCTCCCGGAGCCGGCGCACCGTGCGTATCCCTTTTCGACCGGAGATTTTCCTGCCAAAGGGGACGGTAGGGATATGTAGGGAGAAAATAATAATCACGCTTTCGGGGTCACCACTGAAGGCAAGCGTCCCCAACCAGCACGATCCTCCCCGTAATGAGAGACAATGATGGACTCTCCCAGAATGGGAATAAGGCCAAGACAGAGTGCGGGTGAGCGTAAATGGGAGTTTATCAATCAGAATAAGGCATGCAAAGAACTCTGCAAACTCCGAGAGTGCTCTGTCTGACAATAGCAAAGACAGGCGTATATATTTACAAAAAACGTCATCAGAACCTACATACTATAGGGGGCACAAGTTCAATGGGATTGGGTGGCGACGACTAGCTATAGGTGCTGCTGCGATGTGGTTGGCCTTGGCTGGAGGACGTCACTGGTCAGCCTCGTGGGTGGGGCTGGGCCTGGCAGGTCTGCTGGGTTCATCCGGGCGGTGTTGTTGTACCACTGTGGCCAGTGTCAGAGATGAATGTCTTTTCCTGACTTCTTTGTTCTAGGCCATACACACCGCAGTCATTCAGTCATTGCAATATTATCTTCTTTAGTAAATCTTCCAATAGGTTATTCTACAGGGTAATGCAACACAAGAGGAATGCACCTTGCGAGGGGTTTAATGGCGATTCATCATTACATGGTTACCAGTGCCTGTTGACCGGGAACCATAGGTCGTGGGGCTGGATCTCAGGGCATGGGACAGACGGTACATGTCCTCTTGTCTTGTTAGAAGTCGTTATGAATGTGTTGCTGTAATGTTGCCATAATATTGGGTGTCCTAATTTTACAGGGGCCATTAACCTAAGGTGATCCGGTGGGTTGTGGGGTTTAAGAGAGCGCGCCTCTGGATTTGTGTATTCAGGCGGAGGTTTATTGCTGGGCTGTAAATAATGCAGGTGGCGGGCCGTGGCCTTGGGTGCTGCAGAGGGAACTACAAATCTTTGAAGCGGCTCCAGCCTACTTGGGGGAGGTGGAGCAGCGCGGCGCGGCCCTTTGCTCTCTCGTCTGGCAGGCTACGCAGGGAGGAGGGGGAATGGCCTTGCACATATTCACAAAGGTATCTTCCTCGTGTGTTGCCGATATTAGGTGAAAGCATCATAAACATTCGAATACTATACAATACTCATTGAATCATTCAAAAGCTTACATATTAACTTCGCTAAATGCCTCTCAAATATAGCCAGTCCGAGCACATTATTTGTACACTATGTTTTAACAACTACAACATTTTGTTATATGCATATACATTTGCAGTAAGTGAGGTAGTAGTGAGGTTGGTGGAGCACATAGAAAACGACTCGCCACCGTTCCTGGCGGTAGTGGCACATAAGGGGCTTGGAAATACACACATGGAGGGTGCATTCCCGCGCGTCCTTCACATGAGCCCTCAGTATGGTTGCATTTGTCTTTCTTTGCACTCTAGCAGCATTAGTTCGGTTATGGCGCGGGACCGTGGGGTGTAAACTTTTCAATGATACACATAACAAATAACCCCCCGGGGCGCTTCTACTATTTGTACATAACTGTAGTGGTGTGGGTGCTTCATTGCTAATGCCATGTAAACATGCATTCTACCATATTTATACATTTTACAGGTTTTCTTAACCAAAGAGGTTTGTGGAGAAAATGTGCCTATCGCAGGTAGTTTTGGCATTGGTATTTGGGAACTTTTGCCTTTCTCCGAGGGCTATTTTACAGTTCGTTTTTTCCATCCAGGCTCTGCTGGCCGGGTCATGTTGGAAGCAGTGATACACTGCGGAAGGTGAAATGCTACAGTGTTGGTATCTTACGCTAGCTCATGTCTGTCTTGCTCGTGGAAACGGGCTCACAGCGGATCTGCCAGGGAGCTGTGACCACAGGGATAATTGAAACTCTCCAAAGGTGGGGGCCGTGCTGTAGTGCGCCGAGCACACACCATCTTTACTAGACAAAATGGTTTCTGAGGTCTAGCTAAATTCAATATGTTTGGGCAATGTCTTCAACAGGTGAATCATCCACCACCTGGGCCCTGGTGGTAAGGAGGGGATGCCTGATGAGCCATGGCTCACACCGGGGGAGGGGATGTAGGCAAGGGGGGGTCTTTTGGACCAATCCTCCCCTACAACAGTCATACTGGCTTTGATTGTGACTGGAAGCTGTTTCATATGAAGAGTAGGAATAAAGAACGGAAGTGAGAGGAAGCACACTAGTGCTCTTGGGACAGTGAATTTAAGTGCAGAGGGGAGTGGATGGAACAAGATGGTGAGATAAAGTCAGATGGGTATTGAGGAACAAGGCCATTGATGGTTTTGTAGACAAGGAGAAGTAACTTGAAAAGAGAACAGTTGTGAATGGAGGGCTAAACAGTCTGGTGTTGGTTGGTAGAAGTGGGGAGGATCTGAGTAGATTGTAGAGAGTGTGATAGGGAAGTTGAGGATTGTCTCTAGTGAGAAAAAGAAGTAGAGGGGAAGTCCAAGGAGTAGGCACAAGCAGTAGGCAAGTTTTATGAGCATGACCGTGGAGATTAGAGTTTTCAGAGTAATGAATAAGAAATTGACACATTTTCTGCAAGATAATAGGGGGGCTTGGGAAGGTTAAGGTCCCAAGAATGACAATAGGAGTGTCAGTCGGAAGTGACTCACGGAAGGGTTCAGTTCAGGGAAGGAGTTGAGGGGACCAGAGGGTTGCTAGAGTGCCACAACAGGTAGTGTATGAGGGAGGAATTGAATCGTGACATATTTAGAAGTGCAAGAGGTGATGGCAGAGGGACAAGGGGAGCAGTGGTGAGGGGCTTATTGATGAGGAATCTCTTTCCACTACCCTTCACCATCCTTCCCAAAAGGTTGGGGAAAGTGGGAAAGGGTAGCAGAGTTAGTGTTGAGATGCGGTAATGTAGAAGAGTCATGAGGGGAGATCAAGGTTTCTGTGATGGCAAAAATTGAAAGCTTAGGGTGATCATAGTCTATGTGGTCAGTGATGTAGGAAGACTTGTTACAGAAGGATTGTGAATTCCAGAGGTCAATTGAAATAGTGATAGGTGGGTAAGAAGAGCAAGTGTTATACGGTAACCAAAGGAGATGGATTAGATTGTGAATCCTGGGAGAATGAGACTGTGCGGTTAAAAGGGGGGGGATTTGGAGGGTGTTCAGTGAGGTAGATGGTAGACTGAGCTATAGTTAAAGGCTGTGATAGAAGGGGAGAAGATTGAGTAAAAGAAGAAACTAAGTCATAGGTAGAAGAAATACAAACACAAATTGTGTGACAAATCAAATACTGATTAAGGGCCCTTAATGGGTCATAGTTAAACGCAGTGTAATATTTCAACAGCGGTGGACTGGCCTATATGGAATTCTAAAGATTTCCCGGTAGGCCTCTGCACCCTGGCCTCATTTGTGTGGTAACCTTTTTTATTTCTAAATGTCTCCAAAGGAAATGGGTTTGGCTTGCTCATAATTTGTAATATGGGGCCACTTTGAAAAGAATTTGCTGTCGGAAGCGGCCAAACGTGTTTGTGCGGCTTGTCCGTCTGAGTATTGAGTTGTGAGACTAAGCGAGCACTGTGTCGAATCCCAAGATGTTGTCACTTATCCCTGAGGGGGAAACCCTTCCCATGAGGCCAGGGAGGTGAGGTTGCTACTGATAGTCCCCATGGGGGTGGTACTCAGCGGGAGAATCTCATGGGGAGGGATACCCCCTGTGGGAGCAGGGATGACTATCCAGGAAGGCGGTATTCCAACCATTCACCACACCCAAATCCCCTTCCCATCCTATACACTTCACCTTTGTAACCCCCACTTGCATGTATGTTAGTCTAGAGGACAACTCATTTCTACTGTGATGAAGAAGAGTAAAGTCTATCCAAAATGAGTACATAGTAACAACAGTACTGGGACGATGAAGAACATAGTCAACCAGAGGAAGATCTATAGTAAAGGTACTGGGACTCAGAAGAGCCAGGTCTACCTTAGAGAGAACTCTCAGGGAAATACTGGGACAAGGAGGAAGTGTGGAGGTATGAAGAGCACTCCCCAATAAACTATGAGCAGTCTAGTGTTTCACAAATTCCTATTGGCCAAGGCCATTGAAAATAGAAAAGGGAAAACAGGAAGAGAGAGAAGCCTTCCCCGGAGGAACCACGGACGTGGGGAACACTCAAGCTGTTGGTGACCAAAAGGGACGTCCAAAGACCCTGAGGCCAGCCAAAACATACCATGAAAGACCCTAAAGGTACAGAGGCGGCCAGGATGGTTGTTAGGGTCAGAAGGGAGCAGTGCGATACCCTGACTCAGCCAATCAGGGAGAAAAAGGAAATCCTTGAAAACAAAGCTAATTTCCCATACACCCACGAAAGAAACCAGGAAAAACTGGCCTGGTACCCACACTCCATAACGAAAATCAACATCAGCCATCTTCATAGTCGCAGTACATGGCATGATAGTGAACCAGGTCTACAAGAGAGAGTTACGAAGGAGAGAAACAGAGGTTTGGGACACCCACTGAGAAGTGGGATATCTCCCTCTCATCCGTACTTCGCGGGAGAGCCAGCCAAGGGAGAAGAACATAAAAAGGAGAGAACCAGGGATCTGGGACCCAAAGCAGGAAGTGAGATGTCTTCTTAGTGGTCCCACTTGGCAGAAGAGTGAACCAAGCAGGACGAATCAACAAGCAAGAGAAACCAGGGCCTGGGACCCGATTCTGCACACAACATGAGTCATCTTCTTCATTGCAGTACTTAGTAAAGGGAAGATACCAAGTAGAACTGTGTGTTTGAAGCTTAAGTGAGAAAGGCCAGGGGAAAGGAGACTTTCCCCCTGGTATTGTGAAATGTAAGAACAAAGCCTGAGGAAGGCCATGGGAAGGGAGTAATTACCCTGGCATTGTGAAATCGTGGAACCAAGTGAAGAGAGAGTCCAGGGCAAGGGAGGCATTCCAACTAGCTGGGTGTCAAGAGACCTGACGAAGGTAGACCTTCTCCAGGAACCCAATAGTGACAGTATAACTATGGGAAATAATAGATGTTAATGTTTTGAGCTCGAACTTTATCTTTTAAGTTTGAACGGAGAACCCTGCTGCTTTTCAACGTTATAAAAGGGAACTTTGCTTTGTACCTAAAACAAGGAACTGCAACCTGCTGAAGGGTGTCATTTCCTCAGGTTTTGAAACCCTTTTGGAACCCTTTTGAACTTTGCTTTGCTGTCTATAAGAGGGAGTCATTCTTCTGGCCCAAGAAGATGTGTTACTAGTTTACTTATAAGTGTAAGGGATAGAGGTAGGATTTCAGACGGAGGACAGTGGACATTCCAGTTGCTTAGACAATCTGACAGGACCCTTGGTATTTCTGTTGAGGTAGGGAAACCCCTCTTAGAGTTAGGGAAAGGTAGGTTTTCTCTTTATTTTTGGTATAATAAAAGTTTATGCCAACACCCATGCCACCCATGTGTCAGTCTCTTCCTTCTGCACCCATACAAGACATTGTGTGGTTCTTTCCTTGTGGTTTTTGGACGGACATTGCGGGTTAGGGGCACAGCTGACAGCGTCAAGCGCCTCAATTGAGAGTAGACCAGACATTTTGGGGTACATTGTGGTACACTCCTTTGGTGCGACTGCTTTTGGCAGCTGTCCATATTTTCCCTGCACGATTAAGTCCTGAGTATTGATAAATGGTAAGGTGGGAGCTGTGATTCTGCTTATAGAACAGCATTCTGCACATCCCGGCCTGCCCATTTTGCTCGATCTGTATTTTAAAACAACTTTTCCCCACTCTTACTCGATATTCTTGCCCCTTATCTATTAAGAAGACCACGCTCAGTGACTGTGGAGTCCTCTTTTTGGAATCATTTGAGCTGTGTGCGTGGTAATAACATGATTCTCAGAAGTGCACTTATTGTAGTTGCTCTAGGAGTCCTTCGGAATTGTTAGTGTTACTCACCTCCTATGGCCTCTTATGAATTACAAAGCAAAGCTACCTTGCAGACAACTGAACGAAGTGAGATAGGAGCAATGGCTGCATTGGAGCATGGGGCACGAGGTGTAAACCTGTCATGCTCAATCCACAGTAAGTTGCTTTCGAATGAATTGTGTCCTCCCACGTATTCCTTTTCTTTGATATTTCCAATATCCAGCTTGTTTCCTTGGAAATTCACTTTCAGTAGAAGGTGCTGTGCGTTGATACCTGGTTGAGTCGATGTCCCTGGGAGACCTCTGTCTTGACGTCGATGTCACCGCAGGTATATATAGCACGCACAGCGCCCGTTGGCCTCAGTTCCTTTTTTCCGCGCTTCACAGCTTCGGTTAAGTAATGCCTAGTTCCTGACAGAACTTCTTCAAGTTTTCTTCGAATATTCATCTTCATCACTTCGAGTTATCGAGGCTATATGGCTTCATCGTCAGCGTCATCCAGTCCTCGATCCGGCTGCAAGAAGTGCAGTGACTGCAGTGCTAAGATGTCCGTGACAGACTCGCACACAATTTGCCTGTGGTCTTTATGGTCGAATCATCTGTGTTCGGAGTGCGAGGACTGCCTGTCGATGATGGCCAAAGCTTTGACAGAGCTTACCAGGAAGTTGGCGACAGGTAAGCCTAAAAAGAAACTCTACTCCATCTAAATGTATAGCATCGGACGAGTCGAGATCAACTTCTCCTCATCAAGAGGTCTAAACGCTCCCATTCGAGAATTGATTCGCATCACTCCTCAACTTCTAGGCATGGAAGAAAATGGCACCATAGGTCGCCGTCCACCTCGTCTTCCAGTTCACCTGAATGGGTAATTTGTCCGTCCAGGTCCAGTACCCCAGCTCAGTGGGAGGAGTTTAGGCTCCATATGCTAAAGGTGTTCGAGAATGCGGCCTTGCTCCCCTCAACAACACATAGAGGTAATGCTCCAGTCGAAAGACCTCAGAAGCACAAGAGCCATGCATCTTCAGACCCAGCCGCTGCATCTACTCGAGAGCGATCTCATCCCTCAAGTCGAAAGAAAGCCTCCTCAAGATCTAAAAAAAAAATGACGTCATTGACGCCAAAGGAAACCCCCATTACAGGTCCGAAAAGTGCATCTTAGTTCAATCTCACAGATATATTAGACAAAGGGCCACAAGAGGATCCAATTGTCTCTTTCCATCAGGCTTTGCAAAGGAGAGTGACTTCAAATTGAGAAACACCAGAGGTTATCCCGGCTGTGAATAAGAAACTAACAGCCAAGTACAGAGTCTCTAGTTCTCATCCTTTGTACCTCTCAAAGCATCCTACACCAGAATGTCTGGTAGTACAAGCAGCCACTTCCTCAAGTAGACAAAATGCCTATTCCACGATACCGCAGGATAGGGATGATAAATGTTATGATGCCATGGCCAAGAAGGTTTTCTCGGCCGGCAGTATGGCTTTAAAATCTGCCAATACTACGTGCACGCTAGCAAGATTTAAACACACCCTTTGGGATTGCATTTCTATGGCAGCTGACCATATCCCCGAGGGCGAGGAACGAGACGGTTTCCTTAACATTGTCAAGGATGGAAAGGACGCTATGTACGGATCCCTCCAGACTGGTCTCGACTCTGTTTGCAGCATTAGCAGAGCAATGGTGTCTAGTACAGTGATCTGCAGATTTGCTTGGTTGCGAATGTCAGGATTTGCCCCAGATGTACAATCCAGACTTCTCAACATGTCCTTTGATGGCACTCATTTATTTGGAAATAAAGCTGATGAGAGTTTGGAGAAGCTGCAAACATCCAAGGCAGCAGCCAAATGCCTTAGAGCTGCAATAAGGCAAACTCCAAACCGCCCCACAGGTGCGCCCTGGAGGGGTAGTTCCTTTCACTACTATTCCGCATTCAGAAAGGGCAGAGGACAGCCAGCTCAAAGAGGACAGAAAAGATTCCCCCTGGGTGGATGGGGAGAAGTACTAAGACTAAAACAGCAGTGGCTGCCTTACCTTCAGCCACTGCGTCAGCCACTCCAAAACCTCTCTGAAGTGTTCGAGCACAAGACTGCAGTAGGAGGCAGGTTGTCACAGCATCTGACAGAATGGTAGGCTATTACTTCAGATGCTTGGGCATTGGAAACAATTGTCCAAAGTTACTGCCTACCTCTCCTGCAAAAACCTCAGAGTCATCCAGCGGGGAACTACTCTTTGAAAGTTCAAGATCTGCTCCTTGTGCAGGAGATATTAACCCTGCTAGAGAAAGGTGCTATAGAACCAGTACCTGTAGCGGAGAGGAACAAGGGTTGGTATTCCGCATATTTTCTAATCTCCAAGAAAGACAGAGGAGTGAGACCCATATTGGACTTAAGTTCCTCAGGAAGGACAAGTTCAAGATGGTAACCCTTTCTCAGACCCTTCAGACCCTCCACCTTCAGGATTGGGTGGTATCATTGGACCTCCAGGATGCTTACTTTCATGTGCCGATCCATCACAAGCACAGACAGTACCTGAGTTTCGCTGTTGGCGGTTCTCATTATCAGTTTCGGGTTCTGCCATTCGGGCTGAGCTCCGCCTTGAGGGTTTTCACCAAGCTAATGGCGGTTGTGGCAGCAAGTCTCAGGAGAGGGGGGGATTCACGTCTACCCATACGTGGACGTTTGGCTGATCAGGGCCAGTTCCCCAGAACAGGCCCTAGAACATCTCAGCTATACCTGTCACTCCCTTTACAGTCTGGGCTTCTTCAACTTCAATAAGTCCCACGTTATACCATCACAAAGACTCCAATTCATTGTAGCAGACCTGGATGCATCCCTGGGAAAAGCCTCGCCACCAGAGGTGAGGGCTCAATACATTCTTCAGTTGGTGACGAAATTCCAGAAGGCCCAACATCTACTGGCCTTTCGATTTTCTGAGGTTGCTCGGTCTCATGGCATCTTGCATTCTTCTGGTGCCAGAGGCTCGCCTGAGAATGAGATCTCTCCAGTGGGCTCTCAGGACCCAGTGGTCACAGTTCTCAGGAAGGATGTCAGATCTCCTGCAAATCCCAAACAGAGTCTCACTGGATGGATCTTCAGTGGTGGGCCTGTCAGGAGAACATTCTGAAAGGAGAACCTTTTAGGCAACCGTGCCCGGAGATATCAGTAGTTACGGATGCCTCACTCATGGGTGGGGAGCCCATGCCAATGATTTGACCATCAGCAGTCGTTGGTTTCCATCGGAGTCCAAACTACATATCAACCTTTAGAGCTGAAGACAATCGGACTAACGCTGAAGGCCTTCCTGCCATCTGTACGGGGAAAGAATGTCCTGATTATGATGGACAACACAGTGGCCATGATGTGTTAAACCCATTTCTAAAGTGCACAATAACTCTAGGGTATCTTGGTGCTAGAGGGAGGTATCCCCAGCTAGGGAACCAGAACAAAAACAGCCTAAAATAGTGTTTTAACAGCCTTTGTAAAGGCCAAGTAGTTGGAGATCTTTTTAATAACCAGTGGGAATTCGTTCCACAGCTCTGCAGCTGCTACAAAAAAGGCTTGTTCTCCAGTCCGAGCCTACTTATAGGTAGGGACCATCAGCATGTCAGCAGATGCAGAGCGCAGTGTCCGGCTGGGAAGTGAGCGCTTGAACTTGGCCTGAAAATATTCTGCACCCTGATTATAAAGGGCGCAATGAACGATGCATAATGCTTTAAAATTGACTCATTGGGTCACCGTGAGCCAATGCAAGTCTTGAAGAACCTCTGATATATGGGCACCATAAAACGTGCCTGTAGCTATGCGGGCAGCCAGATTTTGAAGTCGTTGCAGAAGTTGGATCAGACCCTTTAGTTGAGCCAAGTAGAGCGAATTACAGTAATCCAGCCGAGATATCACCATGTACTATCTCAACAAAAGAGGAGGTGTAGGGTCACTAGCACTGTGCAGAGAGACAATACAGCTCTGGTTGTGGACAATACAAGAAGGAATCTCTCTGTCAGCAGTTCACCTGGCCAGAGAGAAGAATACAACGGCGGACGCTCGGAGCAGGCAGAGCACAGTCTCCCATGAGTGGGAACTAGCTCAGGAAGTCCTTCAAGAGATCTTCACCCTTTGGGGAACCCCTCAAGTGGATCTGGTCGTGAGCAGTGCCAACAGGAAGTGCAAACTGTGCTGCTCAAGGGAATTTATCCCAAGAGGAGCTCCAGGAGACTCATTAATGGTGGACTGGGAATTTCCACTCCTATATGCGTTTCCTCCAGTCCCGTGATTCCTCACGTAATCGGGAGGTTGAGAAGGTTTAAGAAATCCATGATCCTAATTGCCCCAGACTGGGGCAGGAGGACGTGGTACGTAGACCTTCTGCACATGTCCATCTGCCCTCTGATTTCTCTTCCAAAAAGACAGGACCTTCTCTCGCGAGAGGATGGTCAGGTTTTCCATCTAGCTATCAGGATTCTCAGCCTTCACACATGGTTTCTGAGAGGCTGAGATACAAGGATTGGGACCTCCCGCATGACGTAATGGAGTTTTTGCTTTCGGCCAGAAGGCCAGCAACCAAATCTTTATACCGCTGCCACTGGAATAAGTTCTGCAGCTGGTGCAGAGATAAGAATGTTCACCCTTTCTCATTTAATACAGCAATGGTGTTATCTTTTCTATTACATATGGCAAATCTGGGGCTCCAGATTGGTACCATCAAGGGATACCTGGCAGCGATTTCTGTTTTTAAGCACACTTCAGAGGAAGTCTCCTACTTTAAGATTCCTCTAGTACTACAATTCATAAAGGGTTTAACTAATGTTTACCCTCTGGTTCCATTCCAAGTCCCACTATGGGATCTCAACTTGGTGTTGAATTACTTAATGGAAACTCCTTTTGAGCCTCTACATTCGTGCCCATTAAGACTTCTAACTCTGAAAACTGTATTCATAGTGGCAATTACATCAGCCCGAAGGGTGAGTGAGCTACAGTCTTTATCCTGCAAGCCTCCTCATACTGTCTTTCTTAAAGACCAAGCAGTACTAAAAGTGAAGCCTACCTTTCTTCCCAAAATTGTATCTGAGTTTCACATTACTCAGAAGATAACATTACCATCTTTTTATCTTCCACCACATCCGCGAAAAGAGGAAGAACGACTTCACAGGCTTGATCCTAGACGTACACTGAGCTTTACATCTCCACATTGGCAAAACTGCGGCAGAATGACCAGTTATTCGTGGGCTATTCAGGTCACAAATTGGGGCTGGCCATCACCAAGCAAACTATCTCCAGATGGATTATTTTAACTATATTGGAATGTTACAGACTGGCGGGCAGGCAAAGACCCACAAGAACATCTAAGAGCTCATTCAACCCGGGGTGTTGCAACTTCGTCTGCGTTGCAGAGGGGAGTTCCGATAAAGGATATATGTGCAGCTGCCACATGGTTGTCTGTGCACACCTTTGCTAAATACTACAGTTTAGACTCCTCCACGAGCTAAGACTATGCTTTTGGAAAAGCAGTGTTGCACTATGTGGATACATGACAACATTAATTTTTACTCCCTCTTCCAAATTCTGTAAACTGGTTTGGGAGTGTATCAAATATAAGGAATTTGTGGAAGGACACAATACATTCAAAGAACAAGTTACTTACTCATGTTTACTTTCTTTTGACTGGATGTTCCTCCCACCTATTCCTTATCGCCCCTCCCGTCCTACCCTGCAGTAAAACTTCTCTTGCGGTTGCAGTCTACGATCTTAGGGGGTGTAACGGTCAAACACAAGGTAATACTCCACTTGTCAAAATGGAACTGAGGCATACAAGCGCTGCGCGTGCTATAAATAACAGCGACTTCGAAGTCATGATGGAGGCTCCGAGGGACATCGACCAGGCATCAATGCACAGCGCCCTCTGCTGAAAACAGTTTTCCGAGGCAGCAAGCTGGATATTGGAAATATCAAAGATAAGGAATACGTGAGAGGAACATCCAGTCGAAAAAACGTTACAATGGATAAGTAACTTGTTAATCTTTTCTTTCAAAAGGAGCCGCTTCTGACAAAATTATGAGTTATTTTCATAAACCCTTGGGCCCCAGAAGGTCACAGTGGAGGTTCAGCTCGCTGCGGCATTGGATGTGTTTGCATTACAGGGTAATGTCCTTATGGAGACGGTTCGAGGAACAGATTTGATATCTGATTCAAACACCAGGAGTTGGGCATCCGAGTTCCTCCTGCAGCACACCTTGTGCAGGAGGAGGCTGATGCCTATTTGCAACATTTATTCCTTGGAGCACTTCCTTCTTTGTAAGATGGTCGCCCTGATCCTGCCTGAAACATCCAGATCGTAGTGGGCTGGCCCGTGACAACGCTCTACCCCCAATGCGGCTTCTGTGCCTGCCTTTGTGCCATCCGATTGGAGGGAAGAATATTCTGCTACGATGCAAGCCGGCAGGCTTGTTAGCATCCCTCACTAAAGGCCCTCATGAAAGGCCTGCTGCCTGGTCCTGTGTGGGTGAAAGAGCCACCTCTTTCTACCAGGGTACTTTTTTGTCTCCCATCCATTTGTTGAACTTTGTGACAATATCCAACTTCAATTCTGCTCTTTCTGCCTACCGAGTTACTTTCTAATGTATGTGCCTTGACTTTCTCCAGTGCACTAAGACTTTTGCTCAGCTACGGTGTTAGCAACACCGTTTCTTTGTCTTCGCTTCCTCCCTTCTGAAAATCACTCACCGTAGCTGCGCATGAAACTCTTTTCCCTGGTTCTAACCACATGCTCTGACATTACTGCCACCACATCCGTGTACACTTTGCCATCTTTGCTGCACAACTCTGATACAGGCTCCAACGGTACCCCCTTCCTGCTCTCCATGATCGCTAGCCACCCTCACTGACCAAGCTGTGAAATTACCTCAATAATCGTCCACTCTCACCCTTGACATATCCCTGTTTTTGACCTATTGCCTGTAGCCTTGCGATGTATTTGTATATTTCATGCCCATTTATCTGCGCGTTGGAACAGCATCTTTACATATCTTTAACAGCCTTGCATTGTAACTGCATCTAATTTGTGCCACCAACCTTACGTGGTACTCTGCGTTGTACCTGTTTCTAAGCCTTGCGCAGTATGTGCATCCTGTATGCTCCACATGCCTCGCACTTTAACTAGCATTTTTTATTTGCTTTACCTGCATCGCATCATAAGTGCTTCTAACAATTGCCACCAACCTTGTGCTCTAATTTGCTTTGTACTCGCATTTACTAGTCTATCATTGCGCTTGTAACCTTACCTTCAATCACAAACGGCACCTACTCTTCCCTGTTGCCTGCCTGTTCTGCAGGCTTCTATGTCTTATTGGTAACCTAAGCACAGGGATAATGACTAATCTCGCTAAATCATTCTTGCACAGCTGATGTAGCCGCCCCGTAGATGAGGCGTGGCTTTACCAGATGATGCACACCCACTGATTTTGTCTAGTACTTGTCTGCACACCTGAGGTATCCCCCTGTATGATGAGGTGAGGCTTCTCTACTATGTGCAATCACTCTATAACGCTAGTATGTGTCCTCTGCCCTTTAATCTCTACACTGCACTTTCTGTTTTGTGCACTGAAATAAATGCTAAAGAAAATAAATAAATTATGTGTCAATCATAGCCCCAGTTGTCCCTTGTACGGAAGGCATGGTATCAAACAGTAAGACAGACACAAGTGATTACAGTTGAAGGGTGTTTATGGAACTTCAATTAGGTTGGAAAAACGCCTATCTAATCCTAAATCTAAAGATGGGAGCAAGCTACGACCATCAAATAATAATGCAGTCCTAGTCGAGTCTGTCGAAATAAAAGGGCCTATACTAATAAACCTATTGCCAATCCTTACTGCTAAATACAAATCCTGTGGGAAACAATGTTATGCAAAAGAAAAGTGTTCAAGAAATGATATGTCAGGATATTCAAGTCATTGGCTTCCCTTCCCCACGTTTTCAATACGGGACAAGGCAGCACACTGCACACTCTCTGGCTTCTCTAGCACAAGGATGCAGTTCAAAACCTTAACATCAGGGGGCCTGATACAACACAACAAACATTAGAGTTCCTTTCTTCTCAGGATTTCACATGCACAAGTTCTCAGGTGATTTACTGTTCACCCCGGGTGCCCCTCTGCTGGGCTCAGACCCACTTTAACACTAAACCTTCAATTGGTCTCCTCCGGGCTCGGACCAAATGTACCTACTTTTCCAAACTTTCTCTGCTTCATAAAAATCGATGACTTTCTACTGTGCACAGGATTTTGCTCGACCCGTCACAGGATCACTTCAATTCACAATCACTTGTTCTCTTATTGATATAACCTTTTCCTCACTTTTGCTTTTGCCACTTCTTAGCTGGATGCCTTAGAGACCTTCGATTGAGCACACACACGGTGCCAGACCACTCTGTCAAAGGTATTGTATCTTGCTTTTAAAGTTTGATCACTCATCAGCAATTCAACTTTACTTGCGTCTCTTATCACATACTTTTTAACAATGTTCGTTCCATCGCTCACCATACAATGTTGCTGCTTTCAACCTTGTCTGCAACAAAGACTGATCTTGTATCAGTCTCTCCAAATCACTGACTGTGTTGATTTCACTGATACTGCTTTCTTTTTTAAGCCAAGGATGGTACCACAGTGGCTGGCGTTCTCCCCGCCTTGATTATTGATGTGGGTGGTCCTAGGTATCTCTGACACACAATGCAGAGTTCTTCAGTCTGGTTGGTTTGCTGGTCTTGCGCTTTCTATTCTTGAGGTTTCTGGAAAGTAACACTTCCTTGTCGAAAAGGTCAAGGAAACTTCCCTCCTTGTGATCCCCTTCTGTTTTACCATCTTTCTTCTTTTGTTCAGCTGCCGTCACGAAACTGCTGTTTCCTTGTGTGCTTTGCCTTGCTCAGAGTGTGCTCTCATGCTCCAGCTTTTATACGTGTGGGGAAGCTTAATGGAAGTCAGGTGTGTGTGATGGTTAGTAATTGCCTGATGTCACCTAGCCATTGTATTGGGAAACGTCCGGTATACTGCTCGGGTGTTAAGTCTGTTTTCTCTCATAGTGGGATATCTGTGTGAACGTGTTCGTGTTGTAAAAGGAGTGGGGGTGGTAGAGTTCCTAAATATCCTACTTGGTAGGATGGTGCAAAGGTGTTACAGGGAAGGGGATACTGTGTCTCCTCATCCGGTGTCCCACTCACTGAAGACCACTCACTCAGGTGATCCTCCTGCACTGGTCCACCCCAAGGATCTGGATCCAAAAGCGATGGCCGAGACCTGGCCACCTGGAAGACAGATCCCTGGGAATTAGTGGGTGAGACACCTTCTGGTTTCTCAACCCCCAAAAAAACTTGCAATATGAGTACATTTATCTCTGGAGCCACTGCATAACTCTAGCTTCAGGGATGATGGCAGGGAGGAAGTGCAGTTATATTCTGCACAGAGGAGGTGGAATTCCTCTGAGAAATTTATGAAACGGTTTGGTATCAAATATTCCTTTTAAGAATTGTCCAATTGCTGACTGCAGTCTGATTCTGAGGGGGCTTCACGCCTTCGCTTGGGTGTAGGGGAGAGCCAAGTTCAGGTCACAGAGCGTAGCTCAAGCTCACACAGGGGCTTCCCCCAGTTCCGCATCCCATAACAAGCCACTGTGGACTTGTTCTTCTTATACTACAAATTTTGTTATGAACTCACTTCTTAAAGTCTATGAATATACCACCCTGGACATGAGGGAAATAAAATAACTGTTGTGCACTTAAAATGAGCTTCATAGAAGGATTTATGACAGCGCAAAGTAGTGCTCGGTTGGGCTCCTGGGGCTATCAACTCAATAATATGAGAATGGCAAATGTGTCTGAGCTGCCTTCAGTTATCATAAATCCAGAGGTTTTTCCAGCAGTATCACCACGTTTAGTGCCCTCTGTGTTGGATAATGAAAGTGTGTTGGTGGTACCTTCAGACAGTGTCATGCCAAGTGGTTCAGTTGCCATTCCTCAGCAGGGTAGTGTGAGAAACCTGAAGGTGTCTCCCTGACTAGTCCCTGGGGATCTGTCATCCAGGTGGCCAGAACACGGCCATCGCGATTGGATCCATTTCCTAGCGGTGTACCAGTGCGGGAGGATCACCTGGATGGGGGGGTCCTCAGGGAGTGGAAGTGGGACACCGTCGGGTGAGACGGGGTATCCCCTTTTTTATAACACCTTTTCCCCATCCTACCCCGTTGGATACTCAGAAACTCTGCCCCATGTCCCCATTTCTGATACAATTTCTTACACCACAAAAGACAACAGACTAACACCATAGCCGTTTACTTTACATGTCCTACCACAAGGGTCAGGCAAGGTCAGGCAATTGACCAGAACCACACGCACCTGACGGCCCTTTCCCTTCTCCACAGGTATAAAAGGTGGAGCACGAGAACATACTGCGAGCAAGGCAAACCGCATGACGAGACAGCTATTCCAGAATGGCAGTTCAAGGGGAGGAGAAATGCAGTGAGAGCCGAAGGGACGACAAGGAGAGAAGTGGTCTTGCCCGTTTCGTCCCAGACTTGCCAAGCCTCCGTAAAAGGAATCATAAGACTGCGAACAATAGCCAGCGTGTGCTGTAGCAGACGTCAATGGTACCCAGAGCCCTCCTACACTGATAACTAGGACGGTGGGAGACGCTCGCTACCGTGGTACTGTCCTTGACTCCAGAGACAAAAAAAGCCGAGCGGTTCATCACAGCCGGTGGGTCGGAGGGAGAACCGATAAGAAACTGAACCATGTTGAGCGAGGGCTGCAAATGTCAAAATGAGGTGAATCAAAGAACTGTTGAAACCACAGGGGGTAACCAGCTGCAGAGTGGTCCGGCGCCATGTGGGTGCTCACTCGAAAGACGTTGGATGGTCCCCTTTTGTTGAAACTACCGATACCAGAAGGCCCTAGGAGCGCTGCAAGGAAAAGGTCAAAGTGGTCCTACAGGGGTCGAGTAAAACCCCCTGCACAGTCGAAAATCTT
Source organism: Ambystoma mexicanum (assembly GCF_040938575.1). Taxonomy (NCBI): domain Eukaryota; kingdom Metazoa; phylum Chordata; class Amphibia; order Caudata; family Ambystomatidae; genus Ambystoma; species Ambystoma mexicanum. Next base: position 523,840,821 of record NC_090928.1, on the reverse strand, counting down.
TGACCCACAAATAATTGGAAAGCAAAGGGAACTGTATTAAAATTGTCAAGTGTGTGAAGCCTGACTGTGGGCTAAGAGAAAGCCTGACTGGGGGCTGGAAAAAGCTAAAGGAAGTGAATCCTGCAAGGTGTTGCAACTAAGTGAACTGTGTTAAATTGGCAAATGTGAACCCGGCTGAGGGAATGCCTGAAGAGCGGAGGTGAAGCATCAAACCCCAACAAACATTGTGTTGACACGAGTGAAACCGACTGAGAGATGTCCACAGTGGATTGTTTAAAAAGACACAGACTTATGAATGCAACAGGTGAAATCTTTCTAATAAAAGCTGTAGTGAACCTGATGGAGGGAGGCTATCATTTGAAAAGGTTCTGAGCCCGGAAGAGGGGGGTCCAGGGGTGAAAAGTCATCACCCAACGTACCTAAGGAAAGGAACTTTTTGGTTTATTATTTTGAGCACATCAGGTCCTTGGAGGCAAGAAACTTTTTGTAGAAAAGAGGTTTAACCACCGAAGATCCTGATACCAAGGAACTGAACCTGTAGTCTCCTGCTGGGAAAGCCCGAGAGTGTGCTGTGCTCAGGAGTCCCGCCTTGGCCCATGCTAAAATCGTGGGTAAGGGATACACCCGGTTATAACATCCTGACTTATTATTTATGAACACTTCTTTCTTTACTTGTGAACACTATCCCACACTCTTTCTGTATTTAGCTGTAAGGATTGACAATATTTTTTTTTAGTGTAGGCCTTTTTTTATTTGATAAGACGCCACTAGGACTGCCTTATTATTATTATTTGACGGTCGTTGCTTGCTCCCATCTTAGATTTAGGTTTAGATTAGGTGTTTTTTCAGAAAACAAAACAGCTGGTAGAGAAGTCTAAAAACATGAATAATCCCAAATCTAAGGGGAATAATGGCTCGAAGAATTTCCTGAGGAAGTTAAGACTCCAAGTTCTCTCTTCTCGGGAACAGGCATATATACAGGCATATATGCTGGGGCCAGAAAGCTCAGGTACTGTGCATAAGGAAAGAAGAAGAAAAAAAGTGAAGGTAGAAAGGAGAACTCGCTAAACCCCCCTCCACAAAGGAGGCCCTAAACCCTGGTCGGGGTACCATTATTCTATTTCTGCATCTGCCCAGCCTGCAATCGGCAGAGTAGGTTAATATGAACCTCTCTACATATGAGAAGGGGAAGATGTCTCTCAGTTGCGGAGACCCCAGCTACCGAAGCGACTGACGCTTCCCTGCTCATGTCAGAAGAAGTGAATCTGGCAGCCTTACTGTCTACGCCGCTTGTGATCCACAGAGTGCTTCCTCGGCTCCAGATAAGGTTTCAAGTGGTACATGTAATTGGGCGCTGCTGAGAAGGCCACGGGAGCCACCCATCCAGTATATATCTGAGCCTTCTCTTATTGAGCAAGCAGGAGGGTATGGCATCTTGAGGTTAGAATTAATGTTAAGATCTAATTAAAATATCCTTCTCAACAGAGCTAATGTGTTCGATCTTTTTGCTAACATTCCATCCCAAAGAAGTATATACTCAAGTGACATCATGCTGGTGGATCTTCCTAATCACCAAAAGACAGATAAAGTCTTCCTTCATATAAAGTCACATTGTTCTGTTGTCCCGGTCGCTCACTAAACTTAGTCCTGTAGAAGTCTCCCCAATCTTCCTCGGCCAGGGCAAAGGATTGTAGCACAGATTGAAGTCTACTTTTTTGGTTTCAGATCCACCAAATTCCCCACATAGCCTTTTTTTACCAGTTTCGGCAGAATGGCCTGATTATTATGAGTGTATTTTTGCACCATGGGATGTCTCCTTCATAATCTATATTTCTGCTTGGTGAGCGTAATGACCCTTTTCTCCTCAGCCTTATCCTTCCACATAAATCTTTTTACCCAGGTCAGTGTCTCTTTTTTGGCCTCCCATCCCACAATAAATTGGATTGAATAAAATCCCACCTCAAAAGAAATGGTGACCACCATTCCTTGAGTATATTGGCTCTGCTAGATATGCCTCCTTCAAATTCTTTCTTCCATTGGAGTATGACATTTTCAATCTCATTGGACACTCTTTGAAACGCACTAGTTTGCGGATTAAAATAGAGGTGATTAGAAGGAACTGAACCTTAAGGGCGCCACAAATATCAATTACTTTTAGAATCATCAGACCTTCTATAATAGTTTTGATGTGATGGATAGACCTACGCCTCTCAATTTTTACGGTCTCTCCTTGGGGCCCTTCTTGGCCTTACTCACGAACCACGTATATCCTTCGAAATTAGGTGTCTGCCTTAGCCAAGTCTCCTGCAAGAAGATGATATCAGCCCCATAAACAAAGTATTTGAGTCAGTGCGTAAACATGACTTGTGGCCTCTAGAAGTCCGGCTACAAATTGTCAGGGAGGGTTGATCGGGCCCTGGCCTTGCTCTTGAGCAGATTGGGAGCGTGCTGGATAACCACCTCCATCTGCAAGTGTCTTCATTCTGTTCGACCTGCCTCTGGAGTTCTTCTTCAAAGAAGAATTGCACAGTCAGATTCACCTTTGCTCTGACAGATTCTTCTACTTTCTCCACTTTTTGAATAGTATGTTTTGAAGCCATTTAGCAGCAGATCCTCTTGGCAACTGCTTACTAAATCTTCAATCAATTTAGAGTGGAAGAAGACTGCACATTTTCCCAGCTTTTGGCAGTCAAACAAATGTACATATTGTATATCCGCAGAGGATATAGTCTTTAAGCCTGAAATAGCACTCAACAAGGCCAAAATGCAACGCCTTTTGAGAGGGTTATTTTCTTCCTCCTCAGAGACGGATTCAAAGATAATGGGGCGTATTCCAAAACCTGCCCTGGTAGACCCCGGGGTTTGTTTTTCCCTTCCTCCCGGCTCTCCTGATCCCGGGTTTCCACAGGGCACTGTGGGCCTTAGATTACAGCTGATGTTTTCGCCAAATTCTGATCACAAGTCCACCAATGTAATGCCGGTCGAGTGTGGCAGGCCTTCTTAGTCTTTGCTAGTGCTTTTATAAAGGTATGCCGTATTTGTTGCTGTATTTGACTCGGGATCAGTGGCTCCATTAGACTTCCGCGGTTTATAGTCATAATGTCGACAGTCAAAATGTCGACTTTTTTTTTCAATGCATTTTTTTTTATATGGGGGGGTTCCCCCCCCAATCCCCCTTTTTTAATTTTTTTTTAATTTTTCCCTTTTTTTTAGCTCCCAAACCCCTAAAATAAATATATAATTAAAAAAAGAGAAAGTCGACATTTTTTTTTCGACATTTTTTTGTCGACATTTTTGTCTGTCAACATTTTTTTTCGACATTATGACTGCACACCGACTTCCGCTGTAGGGCTTTAATTCCATATTGGGCAGTTTTTCTTGCCAAAACTGTGCTAATTGGGGAATGGGCTTTAGCCAGCCCTTCTGCCTGTTTTGGGGAGGTAAGAACACAATTACTTTTAGGACCTTCCTTTGGTCTGTGGCTCCCCTACTTTATGTTGTTCTCAGCAATAATCCCATCAGTCTTTGAGGCCACTGACCACATTGTTCTTAGGAATTTTCTAGAGCCCCTGATGTGATCTTTGGGCCCCATCTTCATATTATTTTGATTTCATCTCCACTCTACATCGGGGGGCGGGGGCCTGCGTTAAGCAATCTATCTTAGGCTGTATGTCCTCAGAGCCTTGTTTGCCAACTATCAGGCGATCTTCGGATCAGGATGAGAGGGTATGCATACCATAGGTACTTGATCCCTGTTGTCCAGCCTGCGCCTTTCTCCAAGTCTTTTGTTTATCTAGTCCAGGGTAATGGTGTTCACTTTCACTTCAAGGGCAATGCTGCTATACAGCCTGATAAACGCTTGTAGGACGATATTTAGTGCAGGCAGGGTACTAAATTCCAGGTAATAAAATTCTGAACCCCCAATCTTATTTTCCCCCAGAGAGAGGGGATCTGCTGATTAGTAATGTGAGAGTGCTCTTCCAGCACTGTCGGGGGCACAAGGGTGTTCTGTAAGCTTGCCTGTTCGGCCTCTTGCATATTAAAGAGCCCAGGTGACATAGTTAAGCATCCATAAATCTTCTCCGCCTCTCTGATTTCTTTCTCTAGGCTGTCACACAGTTCTATGAGGGGTAGACTTGCCTCTAATTCCACCTGAGAAAGCACCATCCCTGAAATGTCCAGGCCTGTCCTTGTGCAAAACAAATCCCTCAATCTACTGCAGTCCTTTTGAAGAGGGGACCGACAGTAGGACTTCGTTGTAGGATTTAGATTGGTTTTGTGGGGAAAATCCTGTAATTTTCCCCTGTGTGGAAATGCTGCCTTTGGAGGGTTTCCCCCGCTAGTCCAGGCTCCCTGATCCTTGCTGTGGCAAGTTCTGAGTGATGCACCGAGCTCCTTAAATGATATCGTTTATTATTCACTTTGAGCTTTCCCTTCATATCGTAGGCAATAGTTCGTAGTTGGCGTCTCTTGTTCCAAGCAGGTCAAAGGGACTTCATCCTGCATCCCCTGCTCAGATGTTTACGATGGAGTCTAATTTGTTGCAGGGAGTCTAGGAGTGGAGTGCTCAACATGCGCTCCCAGAAGAGCCTGACAGCATAGTGTGGAGTTAGCTCTGTGCTGCGCTGGTCGTAGAACACTCTGCACGCACTCACCAGTTGCTTGTCTGCCGTAGATCATGGGACACCAGACCAGTTCCTGAAACGGGTCATGGAAGCCCTGTGCCGCTGAGGGTTCCGGATTTGAAACAATGAATCACGGAACACAAAACACTCGCCACACTCGGCTTTGAGTTGATATAGCAGTGCTAATGCTTCCGTAGTAGACAGCAGCAAAAGACTGCACAGAACTGACAGCTGAAACACAGGATAGGCTCTCACCACAAAACACACAGCACAATCTGCTACGCTCCGCTTGGAGCCAGAGTTGATATAGCTGGGATGGTGCTTCCGTTCAAGGGTTATTACTAATGCAGCATATGTTGTGTGTAAACGTATTATTATGAATTTTAAAGAATGAACTCTGTACGGATAGAACGTCACGTGTGTATGTACAGCTTAAACGTTAATGGCATAATAAGATGAGGCGCCTTGTTAATTGATTTTAAGCAATCATTTCTACTGATTATAACTTTTTATCTGTTTTTATTTGATTGTTAATTATGTAAACGGTCTTTCTGTTTTCAGTGTAAAGGTTCTTATTGTAACCAAATACACTTATGTGGATGAAGTGGTCATCCTTGACCAAACGCCAATAGGGCTCCACCGCTCTTTAGATTCCCTGAGTCAAATTATGGCATAGCATGTCTTATCAATCAAAGTTAAAAAAAACTAAGATCATGTGTTGTGGGAATCTGGAGAAGAACCCCACATTTTATATGGAAAATCATGGGGCAGACTATGGAGTTGGTCAATCAGTATAGATATTTGGGCCTCATAATTTACAATCACTTGAACAAGGAGCATATCGATTGTATAAAAGGAAACTGTGATATGTATTCACTCCAATTGAAAAGAATTAACCAGAAGTTTGCAAATCCTGCGTTTTACCCGTAATTACTTAGTTTAGAGCCAAGGTAACTCCTGCTCTTCTCTATGATACAGACATCTCCTCTTTTGATTATGAACGTGATTGGCAAGTATGAGGGTTTATTTTGGTGTAAGATCTTGGGTATGCCTAACTGTGTTCCAGTTCCTAGTATTCGTTAAGAGTTGGGCCTGTTTTCTATCGGAGCACAGATAAAGTGGAAAGCATTGGCCGCCTTCTGGAAAATCATAATCCCACAGTAGAATTCTTTATTCTACAAATTAAACAACGTAATGAGAACCACTCCTCCTACTATCTATTGAGCTGGTTTAAGGAATACAAGTTATTATTGAAGAGTGTGAAGCTATCGATGGAGATCCTAGAAATGTCGCCACTTAAAATAAAAAAAAGCTATCTGGGAGTCAGACTGGTATAAGACACGAGAGATAAATATGAGATATGTCTTATATCGAAACATGCTATGTAGCAAGATGGCTGTGAGTGTGATGCTTAAATCAAGAGGTTCCTGTGCCCCAAATGGAGAAAAACATTAAGATTCAGTTTACATCTTTTAGCCACTGAAGAAGTGGAAGGGGCAAGAATGGGGGGTGGAACTTGTGAACATAGTGTGTAAATATTGTATTGGTAAGGCCATGATTGAAACCTTGGAGCATTCTATCAGAATGCCCTTCCACTTCATCAATTAGATTAAAATATGTTAACACATGTTTTATATAATTTTAGGTTGTACACACCAGGAACAATTTGGGAGGGAAATTCTAATTGGAAGACAGGCTTCCCTGGGTTTGGCAAACCTGAGATGTATAGATCAACTCTTAAATTGTTAACTACTGAATGTGTAATTTTAGGAGTTTCTTGGTTGATTGTACAATAAGGGGATCTGGGATGTCAAATGTATATATTATTTTTGATCTATTTTCATTTTTTTTGGTGTAAAAGTATGTGTAAGGTTTCTTGTTAAAGCATGAACGTATGAAATCAATATATATATATATATATATATATATATATATATATATATATATATATATATATATATATATATTTCTAGTGCCTCTTTTCGTTCCCAGTCCACTCCTGTATTTGAATGTATGTTTGCAGCTAAGCTTTGGCCAGGTGTTATTCAAATGAGAAACTGATGAATTGGAAACTACGTTGATAGGGTGATAGGGTTTACAGTAATTAAATCATTGTTTCAATGTACCCCTCTAAAAATCAGGCAATCTTCTAATGTATTTGCTTTCTCGCCATTTGGGAACATTCTGCCATCCATCTGCTCTATGTAATTATCAATATAGAGAACAAATAGGTGATATCATTAACAGGGACAACAGGTCCAGGCTGAGAAATAAAAATGACATACATCCGCTCACTTGCTGTGTGACCCTACCCATTCGTTATCATAATTATTATTTTTATATTTCATGTCGCTCTGACCACACAACTATGGCTTTATGAAGAGAGGCAAAAGCGATCTTTTCCTATGGAGACTGGCCACTCAAACAATGAGCACACACTAGAGAGAGGTAGAAGACAGCAAATCATTTAGATTACATGTATTGCGAAGGAGGCGAACGCGTGATATTTTATCGGAGGACAGACTGCGCGCGTCTATTATTGTTACCTAACTGCGCACATAAAAATATTGCTGCTAATTGGCGTTAAATTATTAGTCTACATATTGCTTTTTGTTTTACATTTCAAGCTGCAAATTCTCAGAATGCAGTGAAATGGCAGCAAGTTAATCCTCTTTAATCTTGTCTAGAACCCTGTCGAGGCGTGTAATTTGAAAGCTGTATTTTACCGAGCATTATTGGAACAGCAAAACCCGGGCAGAGATTTGCAAAACAAAATAAAAAGAGGCCAAAAAATCCAGCCAAGATTTTGATAACGGACCGTGCCAGTCGTGCGAAAAAAAAAACCGGTCTTATTAAAGCCGCTTTAGGAAAAAAAAAAAAAACAGATGGCTGAAGGAGGAGGTTGCTGTGGCGCGGTTTTATAACTAAAGCAAACATGTTTGAATGCCCAGTGCTCTTTTAGATGTGTCAGCCGTTGTAAGCCAGGCACTTTGCAGGCTGTGGTAATGGAATACACGAAGTCACGAAGAGTTTTTGCTTTGTGAAATGCTTGCGAATTGTGCATTAGCAGGGTCACAAGAATACTGTTATGCTATTTTCAAACTCAGAGTGCTAAACGTTTTGAGGTTTTTAAGGCAAAAGGAATTCAAACGATGGCGCAAATGCTTAAAAAAACCTTAAGCAGTTGTCCCCCACATGTGCACCTTAAAACACTCATTTTAAATACATGCCATGCATGGCCCCCAAAGGGGCTAGACACGTTTCTTCTTGTGTGAAATCTGTGTAGCAGTGGATTTATTTGGTCGATCATATTTGCTAACACTTAGATGTCCGTCGCCTAAGAGAGGGTGATCTGTCCATTCCTATTACGAAAGACTTGCTCCTGGGATTCTTAGTGCAGTTTAAGATCGGCGTTGGTCCTACCCCTTAGATTAATTTGACTCGAACCCGGCCCTGATATTTTACATTCACAGTAAATATATCTTTAATCATTTCACATGCCTTGAGATTGGCGCTGGGAAGCATTTAAAGATGATTGGAGCATGTTAGCACAGGTGCATTTTAGCAGTGTACTCACCATCTTTGCGTTAAACATAATACAATCCTAGCATCTAAAAATCTCAAAGGTTTCTCAAGGGCCAATGTCTAAAAATATAGTAAAGGGAACATGAAATGTGGCTGTAATGTAGTGCACATGTCCACATTTCATATACACGTTATCAAAACGTTAAACTTAATGACCTTTATGTACACAAATATGCTGCATTTGAAAAAAACTAAAACTAGAAAGTGGGCTAAAATGCTCTCAAGAATGTGCAAAGAAAAATAAATGGCATAACAATACGCTCAATGTGCTGGGAATTGCCTAGAACAAAGTGGAAATCTACATTTAGAGCCCACATAAAGAATGTCACAAGTTTGCAAATCACATCAATACTTCCACAAACCACACCACAGCTCTCTTCTTCGCCATCAAGTGCTGCAAGAAATTGTCATTTATATAGTCACTTTCTTTGCATATGACATGAATATAATCCACCTATCCATTGAGAAAAGAAGTGTCTATAGGCCCATGTCTCACTCATCCATCATACAGTGCCTTTATCCAATTCTCTCTTTTAGAGGAAACTGAAATCCCCAAACTGCTACACATTCTGCCCTTAACAATGTAGTCTTCGTAAAGGGATGACACTGTCCAGCAAATCTACTCAAGGAATCCATGTTTGCAAACATGTATGCCCCAAATATGTCATTTATTTCAAGTCACCTTACCATTCACTTCATGGATGGTTACATCTTTCCTCTTTTCAAGAAACACAAATTGGACCTGTTAGATCTGCAAAACATTAGACCACTTTCGATACTACCCATCTTTGGCATGGTGAAAGAAAAATCTGTAGCCTTGCTTCTTCCCACACACATGTCATCCAACAACATCCCTGGTTCAAACCAGTCAGGCTTTGCGTCGAGGTGCATTGGCTCTGGCCCTACAACCTTGCTGGTATTGGATGATGCATTTCATATTGTAGAGATTCTATATAAATTAATAGTAAAACATTCTACCTATATGTATTCTTGAGCCATCCCAATCTCCAGCTAAAGGCCACAAGAGCAGAGGCGTTGCTAGGGGGATGCTGTGGGGGTTATAGACCCGGGTCGTTTGGTTGTATCCCTGGATGGAAGCTCAAGTGCTGCAACCAAAAGGCTAGCTAGCCCTGAGTCCCAACAGTCCTGACATTAGCTTAACCCTGGATCTTTTCTGGATCTATTAACAAGCCAGCACAAGAGATTCATCTGGTAACACCAATCGGGAAGAAATCGCCTCATCCCAGAAACACTAGGGACAAAATTAGACAGACCAACCACTGACTGACTAGGTGATCAGGTTACAAGAGTATGTGTCGTCACTTCCGGTTCTGGCTTCTTTTCCTGTTTGTGACATCTCTTCCTGTGGCCATCTTGATTCAGTAACATCGCTTCCTGTGGCCATCTTGGTTCAGGGACATCACTTCCTGCGGCCATCTTGGTTCAGTCACATTGCTTCCCGCGGCCATCTTAGCTTGTTGCATCACATCCGGTGGCCATCTTGAGTTGGTCCAATCTCCAGCTAAAGGCCACAAATGACTCCTCTGGAACACCAATCAGGAAGAAATCGCCTCATCCCAGCAACACCAGGGACAAAATCAGAGAGACAAACCACTGATTGATTAGTTGGCCAGGTGATGAGAGTGTGTGATGTCACATCCGAAATTGCTAATGGCGCCCGGCCCGGGGCATCCCCAGTTATGGGTGGAACTGTAAAGGGCAAAGCCCAGCCATTGAGCAACCTCTTTTTTGCCTTGAACAACAGATCTCAGCACAGTCGTCTAACTGTGGGTGTTCGACAATGCTCTGTCTTGAGTCCTCTCCTCTTTACACTCTACACCTCTGCTCTTGGGGCACTAATCTCCATCTATGGGTTGTCCCACCATTGCTTTGCGGATGACACCCTAATCTTCCTCTCTTTTTCTGAAGTCTCCTCTGATCTCTATCAATTTTTTAAACTGTCTTTCTGTTACTAAATATTGGATGGCTTTGCACTCTGATGTTAAACTCTCCCAAAACAGGATGCTCTTCTCTCCTGCCAAATTCTCTCTCATCTCTTCCCCTGCCTATCCAGTTCCCACCTGACACTTTCCCCTACTTCTGTTTAGCTAGACACTTCCGTGTCAGCTAAGACCCTTTTCACACCCTCTTTGTTAATCTCCAAAACTGCAACTGCGGCTCACCACAACCTCCTAAATATAAGGAAATCAGGCACTTCCTTCCTTTCAACGCCACCAACCATCTCTTAACCACGGTTGTCTTCTCTAAACTGGACTACTCAGTCAGCATCCTCTTTGGCCCCCCCCAACTATTCTTTCTGTCCTCTGGATAAGACCATTAACTTCGCGACTAGGACTCTTTGAACTCCCTCACTTCACACCTATTACAACAGCCTGTACCTAGGAGCCAACCTATCCGTAACTAACAAACTCCAGGTTCTTCAGAACAATGCTCTGCGTGCAGCACTGAACATCCCATGGCGTGCGCACATCTCCACTACCAGGAAAGCGTGTAAATGGCTCTCCATACAGCAAAGAATCGACCTCAAAACTATTTGCCTCACCTACAAGGCCTTAAATAACCTAGCCCCACTGTACCTCTCTGACAAATTCACTCTAAAACCCACACCCAGAACCACCAGATCGTCCAACTCCCTATGCCTGTTAGTGCCCAGATTTGCCTTAAAAAGAGCAGGAGGCGCCAGCTTCACTGTACTAGCCTCCCAACTCTGGAACACCCTACCACTCAACATTAAAACCACTGAGTCCTTCCCTATCTTTAGGAAACTTGTTATAGGCTGGTTACTGAACAAAGAGTAGCTTTTAACCTCATCTTGAAACTCTAACAGCCGTAACCACACCTGTATTATACGTAAATTGTTGTACGTTGTAAAACTATTTGATGTACTTTGTAATTGTAAATGCTCTTTGTAACTTGTTGTACTCTGTATCTGTAAATGCTTATCTTACGCCTGTAACCGATTCCTTAAGCGCCCTTTTACCCACGGGTCCGGAGCGCTCTACAAATAAATAAACAAACAAACAAACAAACACCTACTTCCTCTTACCATCTCCAGGCTGGATGGCTGACTATGCAAAACAGGGCCAGATTTAATTTTTTTATTCTGGTTCACAAATATATCTATGGTAAGGCACCACCATATCTGTCCTCCTCAATCCACCTCTACAAGCCTTGTCGTAATCTCCGCTGTGCCTCCTCGACTACCCTTGTGACACTTCACCCTCCTCATGTTTCCTCTTGCTTCCGCTCTCTCTCTCTTCTTGCTCCACTTGCATGAATTCTCTTCCCCCAAACATCTGAGAAACAGTCCACACCGATTTGCTCAAAACCAAACAAAGCCCACTTCTTCGCCTCTGAGTTACCCTCTAAACCTACCGCTCATCTGCCTTCAAGCTAACATTTTCCCCTTGCCTATAACTTGCCTCTATCCTACACTTTCTCTGTGTCTGCTCTAACACTTCATCTATCATGGTCACATCCCTAACACAGTTGGCCATACTGCCTACCCACACTTAAACATTTTTTATTTTGATTGACCTTAACCTATGAAGGTCCACCCACGTGTTGTTCTCTGTGACTGTTTAATTTCCTTCCTTCTACAACCCGGTCAGAATATCACTCAAACGCACCACATTGTAAGAAGCTTGCTGCTTCCTGTCAAATCTGATATCTTATATATTGTACGTATGTTTGTGATCAAAAGAACATTGTTCGTAATGATATAAATCTATAAATAAAGTGCAACCATTCGTGTAAGCCATTATGTCTGCTTGTGGGGCTTTACAATTTGAACATGCCTGTAGCTGCCAGACAACTGCAGGGTGTTGTTTTAAAAAGACAGTTTCTAATGGGAAGCAGCATGAGGAAGACATGTAGCAAATAGACACAAAATATAAGACAGAAATACATCATAAATAGGAAGCTGTGAGATGTTACATGGAAACCCCTAGGGTTCTGTCATTTAAATTGTGTGGGGGGAGTGAACATGTCCTGTATTATAAAATAATGTAGTTAACTTGTACTTTCTACATCAACACAATAGGCAAAAGCAATTGGCGTGAACTACTGCTCATAATTTGTCAAAAGCAGATATGATTTGTTAAACTGCAAATGCATGTGGTCAGCTGTGCTGGGGGCCAGGGATCACTAGACCAGCTGAACGAAAGACAGTGGGCCTCATTACGAGTCCGGCGGTAACCGAGCTGGAAAAACCAGGAGGTTACCGCCGGACTCGTATTACCATTCTGCCTCTGTGATTCCCGGAATTACCGGGGGAATTATGACTCCGGTGACCCGGGAATTCCGGAGGCGGAATTCTATAAGTCCCCATTCCCATGGCGTCCCATAGGACTCCATAGGAGTGGGGAAGTGGAACACCTGCACCATGTTGTAATGGTGTCGGTGTTTCCATCTGTAAAGACAAAGAAAGAACAGGTTAGCACTACGGTCTTCAGTGGCAGCGCATCTCTTACCTGGTCCATCGGCTGTCACCAACGCCTCGCGCTGCATTCCGGCATCTGAAAGACAAAGGCTTACCTACTCTTCGCATGCTCCGGAGGTCTTCGCACTGCATTCCGGCATCTGAAAGACAAAACCTTACCTACTCTTCGCATGCTCCGGAGGTCTTCGCACTGCATCCCGCATCTGAAAGACAAAAGAAGGTGCGTTTAAAGACATTGGGCAACTTTATTACTCACGTGCCATTACTCCTTCCCACGCCGAATCCAGTGGGTATTCCAGCACCCTTCAGCTTCTCTAAAGCTCCGAACTTGTACCTGCAAGATAAAAGGGACAGTTAGTGCGCATCGTGAAGCAGGCTACAAGCGCTTACTTACGTGCTTGCAGGCGCTTCTATTCCTCACGCGGGTTCGATCCTCAACTCTCATCAGCCCGCCATCCGCCATCGCCGGAACCCTGCAAAACAAGAGATGTCATTACAAAAGACTTTTAAGACATTTGAAGTGCCCAGAACTTACCGTTCGTGCAGTTAACGACGGACAGCAGTCCTCTGGGGTCAAGAGGCCTGCACCCTTATCCAGTGAAGAAACTGGTTACGGCACCCTGCCCCGAGGCAGATGGAGAGCTCGGCGTTCACTTACCTAAGGTGAGGGAGTTAACCTTTGGGGTTCTACAGGAGAAGAGAAAGGGAAGAGGAGAGAGGCACCCAATAACCCCAGTTCATTAATTCCATATTTTCTATCTGCAGACATCTTACTCTTCGAGTCAGACATACTGTGCACAGAGGTCCAGCCCAAAGAGCCAACCGTGTGTTACACATCACCTTTGAAGATACGGCATTCACCCAGTCAAGACCGGCGCCTCTGCGGGAATCAGGTGAGCGTTACACAAACCAATACTATTTTGCCATACAAAGTTAAAACGCGCCAACTAAACCAGGGCTGGAGAGATAAAAGACCAAATTCAAATCTTAAAGAGGGCATTGGAACTGTTAAAGCTAAATTCAATGTTCGCTTCCATATTCTGCCTTCCAGTTGTTCCCATGACAGCTCACAGCAGGCTGGTTCTACTTCCAAACCATACAGTATGACTGGAACAACCTTTCCTATATAGAATCTAATTAATGGCACTATAGAATTTACAATATTTTCTCTATCTTTTTAATTTGATAAACTAACAGATCCATCTTTGCTTCCAAATTACTAATAATTTTTTGAGCCCCAACATTGGCCAATATTGGGAAGCCAAGATAGATAACTTGTATTTTGCCATACAAAGTTAAAACGCGCCAACTAAACCAGGGCTGGAGAGATAAAAGACCAAATTCAAATCTTAAAGAGGGCATTGGAACTGTTAAAGCTAAATTCAATGTTCGCTTCCATATTCTGCCTTCCAGTTGTTCCCATGACAGCTCACAGCAGGCTGGTTCTACTTCCAAACCATACAGTATGACTGGAACAACCTTTCCTATATAGAATCTAATTAATGGCACTATAGAATTTACAATATTTTCTCTATCTTTTTAATTTGATAAACTAACAGAACCATCGTTGCTTCCAATTTACTAATAATTGTTTGAGCCCCAACATTGGCCAATATTGGGAAGCCAAGATAGATAACTTGTTTCTCAATTGGAAGTTGAACTCCATCCACAAACCACTTATGACAAACTCCTTTTTAGGGCACTTTGTGAGATGTACAATGCTAGATTTCTTTTGATTAATAACAAGGTCATGCAAACAAGCATGATTCCCCAGACTGGTTAGCATTCTTTGGAGACCAATTTTGGTCCTTTCAAGCAGGACCACATCGTCAGCATATGCCATCCAGCATATGCTGTAATTAGCTAATTTGGGGCTAACAAATGCTACCACTTTTAATACATCATCTAAATTGGCCAAATATAAATTAAATAGACAGGGAGCTAAAACGCATCCCTGTCGAAGGCCTTGTGTTACTTTTATCTCATTTGTCAAGTTCCCTTCCTCATCTAGTCGAATTTGCACAGCGCATATCCTTATGTATATGCTCCAAGAAGGCCACTAGCACCATTGTAATCCACCGCAGCCTTAGTTTGGACCATAATCTATCGCGATTTACCATGTTGAATGCCTTGGAGAAGTCCACCAGTGCCATATATAGAGAAGAGCCGTTGTCCGACCATACTTTTTCTCTCAATGTGGTCAAAATGATTCCAATCAGATTTGTTCCCATACATCTTCGGAAACCAACCTGAACTTTTTTTAATATTTAGTTCTCCGCTATCCAGGCCTCCAACTTCTCGAATATCATTGCTGCAGAGACCTTACTGTCTGTGTCAAGAAGGGCGATCGGTCGGTAATTCGCTGGATTCAAGTGATCGCCCTTCTTGAAAATTGGAACATTAATTGAGAAATTCCATGTTTCAGGCATTGTTTGAATAGCCAAGATGTCTCTAAAGAGTCAAAAGAGCAGGAACGACCACATTTCCCTATTGGATTTTGAAATCTAATTTGTGAGACCATTTGACCAGGCCGCCGCCGAATTGGATGCTTTCATAATGAAACGCTCAAAGACTTCTGCCTCAAAACAGACATCACACGCAGTCAAAGAGACAGACTCCAATCCACTAACTGTATTCGCATTCAATTTCTCCCAGTAATTCTGCAATTAATATTCTAAAACTGGATTGCATTGGAGCGTTATCTGTGGGCGGGTAGTTTCATTTATGAGAATTCTTCTGAACCAGGTAATTTAGCATTTTCTCTCCATCAATCTAAATCTTCAGTTGCTTTTTTAAAAATTCATAAGCCTCTCCAGCAGTCACCCTCAATCTTAGCCAGCACAGTTGCTGCCTGTGAATTCTCGTTCTGACCCATATGGCTCTGTCAAATTGATGTATGTGAGATGTATTATTAACTCGGGGGAATCCGGGTACTTCAATACTCCACAGAAAATCCTTAAAACCACCAGCCGTGCAGACTTGCTCAAGGATCTTGAAAGCACTCTCTCGAACAAATTCCTGTACTTGTGTTTGGGCGCGTTATAAATGTCATATCATATCATACCCCTTGTGTAAGTAATGAACCTCCTTTACTAAACTTCCATACCCGATTACAAGCCTGGTTCGCTAAATGGGAAGTATGTCACTCTGAAACCTTCAATTCGGTCCCCAGATAAATGTTTGCTTTTAGTTTTTTATGATCACTCACTTCCGATTCTTGAACCCTGAATGAGGAGCATACATTAAACACAGATCTGTACAAGTAAATATAGTCAATGATGGTACATTTCAAGCCAGATTTCCACATAGCCCTTTCTTTTAAATCTCCTAACATATTGCCATTATCTCTTAACAACCCCCACTCCAAGGAACAAGTACTCCATTTACAGCCATTACTATTACTGATTTCATTTATAGAATGACCATCTTGGAGACGATAAGAATTAAAATCTTCTGCAATTATATAATTTGTGTCATGATTAATCAGCCAATCACCCATTATTTCTGATATTGTCCCAATTAAGTAATCTATTGAGGCTATCATACAATTTCAATAGAGATTTATAATGAGGATAGTAAGATCAAATCTCTGAGTACTAATTTCCACTTCTACTGCCAGAATACTTGAGATCAAAGATAGATTTTTGATATTTGATTTTTTAACACCAATCAACAGACCTCTCAAGGGTCTGCCACCAATTTGCCCATTTGCCATCTGTTCTACAATTGAATAGCTTTCCACCCAAATCTTGCAAGTGAGAAAAGTTCCTTGAAATAGAAAGATATAATTTTCCCAGACAATTTGCTTAGATTCTTTTGGCTGAAGAAAACTATTATAACCTTGTGTATTCCAGACTAGAATTTGAGTCTCACGCTGCATCAGAGAGGTGAAGTTGGTTCTGTGGATTTCGCCACCTCCTTTTTGAGGACACCCAACAGCCAAGCCTATTCCAGAATTATCCAAACCTCCAGTTGCTTGGGGTAGATCTGCAATGAGATTAGATTTGAGTAGTTCCACTCTCTGAACCTGACTAACTGAAATACCAAAGTTACCAAATTCTTCTTTTGCTGCAAGAATGATTTTAGCAAATAATTAGCAAATAATTTAAAGCAGTAGACCACTTCAGCTACATTAGTTCGGGCCTCCTCTGGAAAACTGATGTCATCAATATATAAGGCGAGATACGCTCTGCCCCCGGAATCTCTTGCAACAATTTCAAGATATTGATCAGTTTAACAAAATGTCCATGTTCAAGTCATGTTTTGATTAAAAAATAAAACATCTTTCAACAATGCCAGGCATACATTTATGACCCACTACTATTTTACTGTTGCTCTTTTCAAATGACTGGTGAGACCGCAGCTCTTTATGGCTATTAATATATTTACGTATAGTTTTTTGTGGACCAAAAAGTCTCCTCAATTGTTTTAGTTCAATATCATCTCTTGAGGTTGAACACCCGTTACTGGGACCTGGTGCTATTAGCTTTCCTACTACATTCACCATTTGGCTGTTTATCAACAGGTCCTGAGTCCCAGTAGACCTCTCCTGAATCTCATGCACAACCTGCGATATATATTAACTCCTTTTTTCCACTGCTGCCAACATTTCTTTTCCTCATATTAAATATGGGTGCCCAGCGTTTAATAGTATCCTGGCATGTAGTTTCACTATTACATTCTGTACCTATTACGTGATGGTCATTTTTGGGCACGACGTCCTCTTTCATGCTAGATACTTTCCTATCTGAGTTAAACACTTTATCTCTTAATGATACATTCTTAAGTGATATTTCATTGAAATCTCCACAGAAGTAATTTGTTTGTATGGCTTTGGATACTATGCTCCCCCCTTGATGGGCCTATTGTCCTCTAGGGCAGCAAATATCGGTGTTCTCACTTCATTTGTCTTTTGAGTTTTTGCCATATTGAGAGTTTTACAAATTGGCTTTAACTGATATATATGTTTGTCAGTCCACGTGTCCTCTAAATTGATAATTTTATCACAGGGGCTAAAGGATTGTCCATTCAAGTCTTTGTTCGAGAGGGGAGGCACTGAATCTATAGCATTCTCAATAATCTGGGGCGAATGCATCGTACTTACCTCCTCATGGACATCTTCTGCAATCATGGGCAATGCAATCGAACTCTCTACCTCCTTTAACTGAAATCGCAGCTTTCTAATTGACTTGTTAGAGCCATATTTCCTAACCCTTTTTCAACCTTTTGTACTGTTAGCTAGTACTTGAATTTTTTCTGTTTCTTGTTTGTTTATGTCCATGGTTCTGACCCATCCCTCATGTGATGTGGCCTTACTTTCATCATCATTAATCATAGTTTTAGAAAGTAGTTCACAACATTTCATTCCCACACACCTATTCAGCAAATTAGGTTTATGCCTACTCGGCCCATTGGACCAACTACTGAAAATATTAATTTTTACATTATGTTCACTTAAAATGAGTGTGTGTGTTCTCACTTCATCACAAAAGTTCTCAAACAATGCGACAGCTGCGCTAAGCATTGAGTTCAGGGCTGATATGGATCGAGATGGTCATTTTATTTGATCGTCCACATCTATTAATGTGTGATTCGGGGATAGGATTTGGAGACCGCTGCATCATGTACTGATATATTAATAGATATTAGTTCAAGTAACTGTGAAGGAGAGTCCTGAGGTCCCATGAAAGAATCATGCTCTATTGCAGATATGGATTCCTCCACGACTAGATCATCTGAATTGCCGATTATGTTCGAATCTGCAGCTGGATTTGGAGCATCACCTAAGCCAAATGAGCCAGCTTCAGTAGCAAAACAGCCCATGACTCCAATTCCCTCGACTATGCTGCCACCAGTTATTTTACCCCCATCACGTAGGCTGGCCAATAGCATTCCGGATGCTTAATCACTGTGGTTGTGCCTGCATGAGGAAATACATCTGTGATCCTTGTTCCAGCAAAAGGGGTTACTGTGGAGACCAAATGAGAATTGACCATCAAATTAGACCGGACTTGAGGAGCGAGCAGACCCATTGAAGATGGCATGGGCTGCTACGTTTTTTCTGAGGGGTGGGACATCCTAGAAATTACAAGGTCAGCGCATATAATTTGCACCATTCCACCCTCAGCAGAGTGGTCGTTTTCAACTATAGTACTTTCTCCCTCCCCCGTTGGTACTATTGTTTCCACAGTAATTTATTGTTTTGATCGCGTGGGCCAGATTCAATTCTGCTGGATGTTTCCCAGATCATATCAATGATGTAACCGGGTGACGACATTGAACAAGGAAACAGAGTGGCTGTGCACCTTTTTTATGCAGGCGGCTTGTGACATAATATGTAGTTTACTGAGGGGGCACTCTGAACAGTTTTGGACTTTAGATGGACCTAAAAGTCAATATCCGTGATCACTGAGGACTTTTAAAGTGAATAAATTGGACTCACCACCAGAGGCCACTTCAACCCCCTCGGTCCACCGCAGAGCATTGCAGACCACTCTCTTCTCCGATCTCCGTGCTGATCTCTGTGCTACTGATGGTTATGAAGGCTTTCCTTGTTGAAGTTCAAACGGCACCGCCTCCAGCAAAGGAAACTGCAGAAAGATTCCTCTTGCAACCACTGCAGACCACTCTGCTCACTACTGTGAAGATCACAGTCATCCTGAATCAAGCCAAGCAGAACCATTGGGTTCCTGGTTGCATGACCTCTGAGGGATGGACTGTATGGTCTGATAACTGTGCCTAAACCGGGGAACCCTAAATGATGACCAGCAAAGAACATTGTGAGTAAGCCACTGAGAACTGTGAACTAATTGATAAAGAAAGCCAGAAGGCAGATCAAGTGAACCTGTTGTTTCCTTGCATTGAACCTTGAACAAGTGACTTTAGAATAAGTACTACATTGAAATCTTGGGGAAGGGAACCCTGAAAAGCAAATGAAAGAGAAGCGTTGTCTTGGGGAAGGGAACTTCAAGATCTTCTCTTTGTGTGAACTGTACTATATAGAACTTGGGGACGGGGAGCCTCAAACCCTGGTTGAACATTGGTGAAACAAACAGCTATTGGAACTGTATTGAGCCTGAAATAGAAAGCCCAAAAAGGACTTAAGACTTAAGCTGAGAGAAGCTGGCTCTTTACCTTTGAATACTATTTTGGTTACGAACAATCCCACACTTTGTTTATTTCAAGCTGTGAGAGCAAGAATAGGTTTTTGACACAAACAGAACTTTGATTTGGACTTGGAGATGCAGACTTCCCTTAGTTTTCTTTCGGCCGGTGAAATCCATACCTTAGTTATAGGGCAAGTTAAGCCTTTCACCATCCTGAGATTTTGATAAAGTTCTTTGAAACTTGAGTTATGTTGCCTGTGTAGTCTCTCTTGATACCATGCCTGTCTCACACAGTCTACACAGGCAGCAGAACAGGGATGAATACAAAGCAGGTCAGGTAGCAAGCACTCTGTTTACAGTTTAGCAGTCTACACAGGCAACAATACAGACGAGAATCCAAAGCAAGTCGGGTAGCAAGCAGAGTCTGTTAAGCGAATGGCGGTTAGAACCGGGGACAGATGCTAGGGTATCACACCAACAGGAACAAGGAACAGGCAGGGACTGGGAACGTGAAGGAACAGGGAACAGGGAACAGGGGAAAAGCAAATAACGCAGGGAACTGTTCCTGAAGCATGCGACTCACTGGGAGGTTTGTTGAGCGCAGGTTGCTTCTATCGCTAGTATATTATCCTCCAGCTCCAGCTTCTGACACGGCATGTGTAATGTAGTCCCCAAGGCTACGGCAAACTCCAGTCTTGGCCGAATTGCCCCGGTGGCGACCTGCGGTCAGGAAAATAACACATGCTAGTAATATGATGAGATTGAAATCTCTCTGACACAACAGAAGTGTTTGTTTTACCAGCATAGATTCGTGGTTTTCCTAGAAAAAGCTTCCGATGCTTACATTTGAGGGGGGAGTCCCATAAAAAGGGGTTCTATCATTGTCCCCTGTCACATAACAGGGACCAAGGAAGCGTGACTAGGGGATTGTCCCATACCACCCCCCGGGCTTAGCATTCACTGGCTCTGGGAGGCATCTTCCTCCCCGAGTCACCTCCCTGGTGGTCCTCCGAACCAGGCAGGGGACCTCATCACAGTCTTAATGGGGGATAAAAGACTACAAGTTGAGTATTTTTACAGAGAGAGTAATTTGGAGGCTACAGTAACTGACACAAGCTTCAGTTCAAAGGCATCTTCTACCCAGCAATCTGGTACTTGGTAAATATACTACTGTGACCTCAAGCTCAGCCCTAAAACTGAGCCAGTCAAGAAATAATTACTTCCCAACCCATGGACATAACTCGACCCAGAACATTCATTTCTCTCCTGAACTGGAAGCAGCGTATTGCCCAAGGCTACCTCTAAGGGCTTCCTGGCATTAGCTCCTCCCTATATCCCTCTGCCAGGGACAAACCTCTGCGGATGTTGTGCATGAAACGACTGAACAAGCAGTGGCACCTGAGCCCTTGGAAGCCTGACTGGAGTCACAGATCCAGGGAAACAATGCAAAGTACATGAAAAGTCCATATTCCACTATCAGAATGCCACAAAAAAGGTAGCAGGCGCTCCTCTCCAGAAAGAACATGGCATGATAACCTGTTCTGAGATGAGAGTTTGCATCACATGCTTTTTGCTCACTGTACCTTTCACAGATGGGAAATATCCATTTGCATATCAGTCTTTGTCCCGCCCACATGGGGAGTCCAGCACCGAAATGCTATGCCAATTCCTCTCTGAACAAGAGTACCAACAGCAACCCCATACACGTGTTTCAGCCTTGTTGAGCCTCATCAGTTAGGCAAAGCTGTCTCTCTCTGAGCACAGTGAGCAGGGAGTCCACGTCTGGTTGCCCCCAGGTAACCCAGGGATACCAACCCCAAGTTCCTTGCAAAATTTACAAAAAAGGTAGCAGGCGCTCCTCTCCAGAAAGAACATGGCATGATAACCTGTTCTGAGATGAGTTTGCATCACACAGATGTGAAGGGTACACTGAGCAAAAAGTGTGTGCTGCAAACTCTCATCTCAGAACAGGTTATCATGCCATGTTCTTTCTGGAGAGGAGCGCCAGCTACCTTTTGTGCACCAGTCGTGAACTAAATGGTAATAGAATGGGATTTCATTTTCCCAAAATGAGTGCAACACCCACTCCACCAACCCCATATGGACTTCAGGTGGACCCCAGGTGAACGGTGGGACAGCAGCAGAGGAACAGATACTTGAAAGAGAATGCAAGGGGAACAGAAATACTCCACAACCCCTATTTAGAGCAAGACCCCCCAAGAATTGCAGACATTTCCAGAGAAACCAATCAGTCTGAGCACATGGCTACCTATAGAAGAATGGAGACAGAAAAGGTGGCAGGTCAAAAGGTGTCTTTAAGACTTTCAGAGGAAGTCCTTGCCCCCAAGGGTGTATCTCCGGCAGAGATTGACCAAGGAGGCAGTTGACTTAAATAGTTAATGGGAGCCAAGGGAAACTACTGAGCAGGAAGGACTGGACTATAAATATACAGCAGGTATAGAAGAAAGTGAAATTTGTATGGTTGAGGTCAGGCCAAGAGACAGTAGACTGAGAGACGAGCGAGGAGGGTATAGCAGATGGAGAATGAGTTTGAGAAAACTATTGGAGGGCCCTGAGAGAGTGAAGATAAGGTGTTGGGTTTGAGGGGGTAGTGCCAATTGAGTTGTTAGGGAGTGAAGGAGGGACTGAATGAATAGAGTTTTGGTGAGGAAGAATGGAAAGGGTGGGAAGGTTGAGTGTAGATGGGACCGAGGCTGTTTGTTTGCGTCTGTGTGTGAAAGAGAAATGGGAGAATGTAGGTAGGTGTAGTGGTGGGAGCGAGGAGTGTGGAGAAAGGGAAGACAAGAAGGGAGTTGGCGGGCAGAAGAAATGGGAGAGAGAGAGAGAGAGAACAGTAAATGGTGTATAGGGAGAGTAGAGAGAACAGTTGGATTGCAGAGGCTGGAGAAAGGGGGAGAGAACAGTAAGACCAAAGGAAGGGGTGTAGAGAGAGAGAGGGACAAGAAGGGTCTGAGAGGAGACAGGCGAGTTAGGAGAAGCTGAAGGGACAGACATCAGGAGAGAAGCAACATACCATTAGATCCTTAGGAAGTCCGTATGGGAGTGAGTTAGATAAGACTGAAGTCTTTAGGCCCACCCTTAGTGTGAGGGAAAGACCTAGATAGTAGAGGTAACCTGGCTGTAGTAAACAGATTGTGGGGAGAATCAAGGTTGATTAGGGAACCTATGCTAGGGAGCTGTGCTCCCACTTCAAAGTTGAAGAAGGGTTCAGGGACAACCCCTAGTCTGTAAACCCCCATTGCCTTGCATATACATATTTTCTAATAAAAAGTTGGAATTTATCAATTCTTGGCGAGAGGTTTATTGAGTGACTTGTCACAATGCGATCTATGTGATCACTGCGCCGCCCATAATGACTTCCATTACGGCGCGGCACAGTCATCACATAGATCACTTTTTCCCTGCATCCCCCTACCCATGTCCCCTCACTTAGCTTTTCAGCGGCACACTTCTGTGTGTGCTGCCGGCTCTTTCTCCCTGCAGTGTCAGTTCTCTCCCACTAACGTGGGTCTGAACTAGTGCTACAGGGTCCTTTTTTTCTTTTTTTTCCCTTTTTGTTCTTGTCCCCCGCTACCATCTAATGGAAGCGAAGGCCACCTCTGCAAGCCCTGACTTTACATTACAGCGACCAAGAGGAGTGGAGGATACCCCCTGCAACCTCTGCTTTGCTTGGTTGCTGTAATGGGAGTCAGAATTTTTGAAAATGCCAAATTTGTAGTAAATGCGTATTCTGCATTTTCTAGTCCGTATTCTGGGCCGATACCGTCACAGTGTACATCTACCACTTTCTCCCAAGAGCACTCCTCTGGCGCATAGCCCATCCAGTCCACCAAATTCTGCAGTTGGCCCCGCACCCTTCAGTTATTTAATATCACATGTACTTAAAACTCATCTTTTTTACCCTCTACATGGTCAGGTGAGCCCAAGAGCCTTTTCTTTAAATGAATGGGCTTCACCTGACTCGTATGAAAATCTGGATGTACCTTCAAAGTGCTTGGTAGGGACAAGTGCACAGAACAGCCTTCTCAATAAGGTATCGACCAATTAAATAAGCGAAAAACGTGTCCATCCCGCTCAAGGTTAAATTCTTTACCCTATCAACTTCCATACACTAAGGGGCCTTGTTATTCTTCTTTTCTGTAAACATGTTTTAAAGCTCTTTACTTCCATTGAAGGTCTGGATTGCCTTCTAAGCACCCTCTTTCATTTAGACTAATCTCACTTCAGCAACAGCTTTTGTAGCTTCCTCCGTCCTTAACTCCCAGAGGAAGCACAGATGGTAACCTAAATTTCAATAAAAAGGAGAGCTTTTAATAGAATCGTTGAATGTGTTGTTAAAATAAAATTGACAACCTTCCAGAGTACCTTCACTCAACTAATTGGATGTATTTTTCGAACTCCTGCTTCAGTCATTCTTTTTGAAAGTTCGTTTGAGGGTGATACCCCAAAGCCATTGCTAGTTGAATACCCAATCTATTACATATAGCCCTCCAGAAGCCTTACATGAATTGAAGCTCAAAGTCCCCTGCTTTCTTTCTGGGGTCCGTTACTGAGGTGACCAGGGATTGGGTGCCTGCTCAAGCTAGGGAAAGATGGACCTGAAGGTGATATGGTGGAGGATCTCTTAATTACCCCCACCTAGTCCTCGTCTCAGGGAAGGATACAGTAGAATTGCCAACACAGACATTCCTGCCCCTTTAAGAGAATTAAGCAATGGCGGAACTGCAAAAGAGAGGAGGCAGAGTTAGTAAGGGGAACTTTGACTTTACATGTAACACAGAAAAAAGGTATCCCTGCTCTCCTTTTTTATAAAAACGTAATGTAAACTTGTGTAGTAGTCTGGCATGGGGGCGCCTGCAATCAGGTGATCTCACAGAGCTACGGATCAAAGATCAAAGAATGAATCTACACAAGTGGCAACTCTGTTTGCACAGTTTGGACAAATTGCTGCACACTGCCCTAAAGTAGACCTAAATGGCAGAATATAGACAAACTTGAAGTTATAGCTATTTAGCAATGTTGCAATTTATTTAATTTGTATTTTCGCAATACATTAATCACATAATGTGAATTATGACAATCTTCATTACATTTTTTTTTAATAAGTAACAAAAGTGCACTAAAAATGTCATTGTTTTGATGATGACCAAAATGGTTATAGTGCTGTTTTTCAGAGGCTGTCATCTAAATCAGAAATCAGTATATATAAATTGTTCACAACTTTTATAAGCATAGCGTACAATATTTATACAATAATTAATCCAGATGGACGACCTCCAAGTTTAAAAAAATCAATGGTTAGTAAAACCAACGATCTATCAAATATAATACACAAATTAAGAAAACAATCAAAACAAAGAGAAATTCCTAATCTATTCCATCATATCTTTCTGGGTAACCATGATAGCACCTCCCTATAATTGCTGTAAATTCAAAAATTCACTACCAGTGTTATACTCTATTAAAATGGCAAGTTTGTTAAAAACCACCTTCACCCAATCAGAGTGAGAAAAAGTACCTCATTTCACATGGTACATAAATCTTGCGCCCAATCTAAACTCTGTCCAAACAAAGCTGTATAATTAAAACAAAAAACGTAAGTACATTTCCATGTCACTTTGTAGCATGAACAAAACGCTTAGAAACCTGAGTGCAAGCAAGTTCACTATCACTTACTTGACAGCCATCCATCAGGGTCGGCTGCCTCAATGGAAAAGATTAACAGCACTGGACAGAACAGCCACTTAAATACAGCTTCCGATATCACATGATTCAGACTACCATAAAGATGGAAAGAATATTTGTTTTGGTAGTTCGTAAACTACCAACTACAGCCTTAAGTAAATAAATAGGATGCACAATGGAACCTTTCTTCTCCTGTAAATGTTGGAACTCAATATTTGTCAGTAACTTGCAATGCGCAAAGTAACAGTGATTAAACTCCTTTCCACACAATGTATTTATTCATAATTAAACCAGTTATGAGTCCAGAGTTATATCCATGATATATTTCTTACAATATCATGTGCCAAACAGTCTGGAAATACTCAAACTCTTCTAACAACACCAACTATCTGAGCCGATATCCAATACAAAAATGCTAAGCCCACGTGTTGTTCTGGGAGGAATCAATATGAAATATAGAAACATATATAAAGCAAAAATTAAAGCAAGGAACAAAAAAAGAAAAAAGAAAAAGTGAGTTGGTTTCAGTAATTTACCCAAGGGTAGGCAATAACATGCCTGCCATAGATAGTAATTCGTATTTTTGGTGTTAGTCACTCTTCACATTCCGTACTTTTTATGACTGGGATCTCTGGCCCACATAGTGCCATCAGAGAAAAATCTTTGAAATGTACTACAGACTAAATCACATTGGTAAGTCGAATACAATTTTAGAAAAATCATTGCATCCTAATCTCTGCATCTATAAGAATGCCTTGCATTGGGTAGTATACATATTGTCCTACTATCTAATAACTTGATCCTGTTAGAACCTCAATGAGCCAAAGTCCAGGAAATCTCATGATAGTAATATTACATCACAGAAAACAATTAAAAGATAACGCATCATTCATCCCTTTTTGGGACACTGTGTCCAATTTATGGATTGAAAACGCTTCTCTATGAAGCATCTTATGTTCTATGTTACCACCTGTAAGGAACTAATGGTGGCAACAAGTAAGACAGACACAAGTGATGACAGTTTAAGGGTGTCTATTGAACAATGAATGCTGTATGCAGGTTGGAAAAACGCCTAATCTAAACTTAAATCTAAGATGGGAGCAAGCGTCGACCATCAAATGAAAAATAAGACTTTCCTAGTGGCCGCGTGTCAAATAAAAAGACCTATACTAAGAAACCTATTGCCAAACCTTACAACTAATACAAAAAAAGGGTGTGGGATAGATCTCATGAAAAGAAGGACATTTTCTCAAATATGTCAGGATGTGGTGGCCTGGGTCTGTCTCCCCCACGTTTTGAGCACGGGGTAAGGTGTGGTGTCTTTGAGCACAGCACGGTCTCAGGCTTCTCCAGCACGATATGACAGTTCCAATGGAAGCTTTCAGGACTGTCGATGGCCAGGTCTCATTTCCTTGAAAGTCTCTTGCCTTCGAGGGCCTGACGTGTTCAATATAACTAAAACAAAAGGTTCCTTTAACCAAATGAAAGTTTGTTAGGGTGAAAATGGTTCACCACTGGGTGCCCCTCCTCCGGGCACTGACCCCCTCACATATCGTATTCCACAAATTATATAACAGTTCCTTTGTCAATCAACTTTAGGGGATAGCTTCACCCCTGAATCTCCCTTGTTCGACTGTTCCTTTCTCAATCAACTTTAGGGGATAGCTTCACCCCTGAATCTCCCTCGTTCGGGCTCAGGCCCCTCTTGACTGCCAGTACTCTTCTGTTGGGTTTACTATGGCTTTCTCTTCTCTTTAGCAGGTTTCACTTCCCTTGGTTTCTCAATGTCTTTTTAAACAGTTCATTGTGGACATCCCTCAGCCAGGTTCACGTCTGTCAACACATTGTTTCTTGGGACTTTTCGACTTTGCCCCTTCTCACTGGCATCCCTCGGTCGGGTTCACTCTTGCTGTCTCTTTTACACAGTTCAATGTTGGTGGGATTCGATTCCCTTGTTTCCTCACTGCTGGATTCACTTCCCTTTCTTTCACACAGTCTGTAGATCAAAGTCTTTCAATTGTACAGGGATTTTGCTTGACCCTCAGTATGACCGTTTTGACCTATTTTGGTGGCCCTCCTATGGCCTTCTGGTATCTGTAGTTTCTCTCAGATGGGAATCGATCCAAGTCGAGTTAGCACCCACATGATGCAAGTTTCCCTCTGCAGCTGTTTCCCTTACCACTTTTACAGTTCATTGAACTTGGTTTCAAACTTGCCACTTTGCCATTCTCAGTTAACACAGCCTGGTTCTAATCGGTTCTCCCCTTGACTCACCGGCTGTGCTGAACTGCTTGGCTTTCCTTTTCTCTTGAGTCAAGGGTGGTACCATGGGCTCAGGAGCTCCCCTTGCTCCAACTTATCGGCATAGGCTTGTCCCATGTACCGTTGACATCTGCTGTAGGACACTTGCGCTATTGTTCGCGGTCTTAGGCTCTCTTCCACAAAGGTTCCGCATGTCTTGGATGAAAAGGGCCAGGTCACTTCTCTCCCAGCCACCCTCTTGAATCCTGCCGCCTTTCTCCTTCTTTTGAACTGCAGCGCCTAATTAGCCGTCTCGTTGTGCTGTCTGCCATGCTCGCTTTCCTCCTGTACTCTTGCTCCACCTTTTATCCCTGTGGGGAAGTGAAGGGCCGTCCAGTGTGTGTGCCTTACTTTGCCTGACCCTTGTATTGTGACATGTCATGTAAATGGCTCTGGTGTTAGTCTGTTGTCATTTGTGTTGTGCGAAAGTGTTTGTGTCGGAAAAGGGGGGGGCAGTGGTTTTGAATGTCCTACGTGAGAGGATGGGTAAAAGGTGTCAAAGGAAGGGGAATAACCCACCTCACTCGTCAGTCCCCCACTCCTCAAGGACCCTCCATCCAGGCGATCCTCCCTCACTGGTCCATCCCCAGGAACTGGATCCGATTGCGATGGCCGTCTCCTAGCCACCTGGATGACGGATCTTCGAGGTTTAGAGAGGGGGAGACCTTCATGTTTCTCACACCACCCCTGTAATATGTTTGAAACTTCTCAAGCACAACCAATTGCATCTGTGCCATTGATTGTCTATGCTGTGGGAAGTGTCTAGCAACAGGCAAATTCAGTTGGGCAGTCCTGACATTACTTTTGTGTTCCTTCCACCGGACCTTTACTTTGCAGGTTGTCATGCCAACATAGATAATCCCACAGGGACAGCGGATGCCATAAATGTGTAATGGTTCATAAAAAAATGTTTTCCTGTCTGTTGGTGAAATAGATGGTCACCTAAAATGTTATTACAATTTCCACATGTGAAGGGGAACCTAGATACCAACTGCGGCTGGAGAAGCCATTTTTGAATTTTTGGTTTCTCAAACCTTTAGTTAGGTAAAGCCATCAAACCTACCCTTACATTTCAGTTGCACTTTATTCCCACCCCACTGTAAAAGCCTCCTAATAAAACACCTTAAACTTCTGTGTGTATCTGTTATTTTAATCCTTGTCACAGACATGTCACTAGGCGAACTGTGTAACCTCAACACATGTTAAGTTAAGTGATGCATAATAACTGCTGCGCTAACGTCTCCTTTAATGTGGACAAAATGGCCACCTTTAATTGGCAAATCCACTGTTACCAAAACTGTTGAACATCCTCAATCTGCAGGTAAGTCCATAATGAGATCCATAGAGATATGTTCATGTGGCCGGATGGGGGTTGGCAACAGTAGCAACGGCTTAGACTTTTCTGTCTTTGCTTTAGCACAGTCTTCACAGGTGGCCACATAAATGAGCACAACCCCCTTCATGGTTTCTGATCAGATGTCCCTTAGCAACTTCAAGGCCATTCTATACCCAGGAGGGGAGTCATGCAGCTTCCAAAGAGCTCTCTGTGGAAGACCTTCGAAGATAGAGTAAGGACCCAATGTACGGTAACCATTCCGGATCCGTCTCTTCTGGTCCTGTCCAACTCACATAACCATTCCGGATCTGTCTCTTCTGCTCCTGTCTAACCCAGGCTTGCATTTACTCTGCGCTCATTGCTGCCTGAACCTCGAAACCTTCACTCAAAATAACTCGTTTTGTCACAAAATTAGTTCTTACTGGCTCCGCTTTTTGTGGTTCGAGCTTTATGCTGTCATGAATTTGATGTGACAAGGCAATATCCTTTCCAGTTAATCTTCACAGTTCGACCTTGATCACAAAGTCTTATTAGGCAGTGAAGTGTGATCACCAGAGCTGTCATGGGCATAGCACCTTCTCTCAATGAACAAAATGGAGATTTCGATGATCAGTGAAAACTGTTGCAATACATTGAGCTCCAATCAAGTAACGTCCACACTCTTGGAAGGGCAAACTTTTTGCCAACAATTCTTTGTTTGAAACCATATAATTTATCTTGGTAACCAAATGTTTCCAGGAGTAGAATGTCGCACGATGGAGCTGACTTATCCTCTAGTCACATTGCCTCAAATGCCAAGTTTGAAGCATCTGAATTGACATAACGGTTGTAGGATATCCTGAAGGAATAGAATTGGACCTGCAGTGAACTGCTACTTCAAGAACCAGAATGCTTTCTCAGCTGCTTCCGTTCAAATAAACCTTGCACCTTTCTTCAGCAGCTGAATTATAGGTGTCCTCAATTTAGCAAAGTCCTTAATAAAACACAGAGACAAGCTTGGACGTCTTGCACACAAACCAAAGAAAACCACTGCAATACTATGCTAACCTTATGCTGGTCCATCTGGAGCCCCTGAGGGGAAATCACTAATTCAGGATCTCATTGAACTCAACAGAATCCGGGCTCTGTTTTTCCAAAGCTTACTCCATCAGCTTGCTATTGTGAGGGGTCAGTAATGTGGGACTCACAACTGTATTGAGTTTTCTTAGGATTTTCCATTTTATTGTACACAAAATTATAGGGGTTAGATCTAACCAAGTGTGACCAAATTAGATCTAACTAACCTCTACGAGCCTGTCGATACGCCATTGAGGCAGGGATTTTTGCTTAAGATACTACATTCACAATTACATTGATACTCTACGACCCAGAAGCATCTACTCAACCTTCTATTATGAGTTGATGGCTACAAGAGGCTACAGCAACCCGTAGAATGTGGTCTACTTTATTATCTCGCACCCATTGTTCGCGTGACGGCAGTCACACTTGGTTACTATATTGAATACTATAGGATGTATGCTAATTGACCTTTTCACAATTGACCTCGGGAGAATTGACTTAATTTAAAAGGTCAATTAAGACATATATGCGGGGGAAACCCCCAGCAACCCTTATCTTATCCAAAAACGCCTGTAATCCTTCACCCATTCGCCTTACATTATTTAAAATCCAAAACCAGCCCAATGCATATATAAAATAACTAAAATAATATAAAGGTCAATTGTGCAGAAGGTCAATTGGGACCTCTATAATTAGGTCGATTAGGACAAAAGGTCAATTGTAAAAGGTCAATTTGGGTAATACCATACTATAGGAACAAGGCCATGAGAATGACCGGTGGGGTCGAAACACGTGTTGGCTGATCACAACAAGAATACATTGCAATATTGTTAAACATGCATTTGCAAGCAAGCAATTGAATGTTATCTAGATCCTCTTCTCAGTTTACTTATAGGCAGTGCGCGAGTCACCCTATTCAAACCCAATTGATTTCATTACATTTTCAAAGCCTTGTTTGGGTGGGCTTTGTGGAAGGTTGAACGCTGCATGCCATCAACGCCAGTCAGTTTAAAGGTGGTTAGTTTAGCGCACAGGTATACATGTCGAACTCTCTACCTAATTAAGTCCGTCAACTTCAACAAGACCTCTTCTACCTCTACAGGTTGGCAAAACACTCTTCTCTCTTGAATAGCAAGAAAGGGCAGTCTCTTTGCCTGTCTTGCAGCTACCACAAAATCTGCTTCTAGCTTTTAGACCACTTTTTCTACTTTCAAATAGTCCCAACCATGCAGATAAAAAATATGCTTCTTTTAACAAGTACCCAGCTCCCTTTCCCAACTTCATGTATACTTTTCCTCCAATGGTTACCGTGCCACTCTTCAAGCTTTGGATGATGTTGTCACATTCAATTTAGAGGATTCTTGGGTAACAATAATTCCACAACTTCAGAACACTGGTGTATAGTTCTTAATTGAGCAGGATTCACTTTTATAGATTTTACTCTATGGGTTTAGGTGATAGTTGTTGTGGCTTCAGCTTCAACCACTTCTATGACTTCTGCTTCAGCTAATAATATGTTGCAAGATGTGGGCTTCTTAATGAAAACAAAATTAGGCACACACGATTTAGTTTCATTCATAAACTGCTACTTCAACGGGGAGATGCGTTCCCACCTTTCGCTCAGCATTCAGCTTCCAAGGTACCGGGAAGCATTGTTTCACATGCAATCTCTTTAAGCGGTGCTTGCAACACTTTGAGAACGTCAATTCTACTTCAATTAAGCTACCGTGAAAGGTCTCTGTGTGATCAGGAGCCACGTGAATGCTCAGCAACAAGATAATTTGAAATTAGGGGAAAGGCTTTCACTATGCGCAAGCATTTTATGTAAGCGCGTTACATTTCCCTCCTCAGAAAGACTTCCCATGTCTGTGGTTAATTCCTATTCATTTAGATATATGTGCAAGTGCACTTAAAGCTGGTTACAGTTATGTATTTCTGTTGTTCAGGAGTACAGAACTTCCTTTCTGACTCCCAATTACAATGGCTGCAGGCTGCTGCAGCTTCCGGGATTGATTACTTCTCATGCTACTGCTATAGCACTCTTGGGATCCACACCCCTCTGCTTGCATGGGTTTCTCCGATTCAGCCTTATCAAGGGAGAGCCTTCCACTCTACAGTTTCCCTCGGCTTGCTTCTGCACACAGGCCTTGGGAGAATGCACAACTTCTGCTCTGCATTCAAGGCAATGATTCGCACCTGGAAAGACTACCTCTTGGTTCCAGTCCCTTCCAATGCTGCCACAGCCACACATGGTTTGTGAGCACAGGATTAAACTCAGAACCTGCAGGCGAAATCTGACCTTTCTCTGCTCCAGCGTTCCTTCTGTGGTCACAGTTCTTTGTGATCTGCAAGGTTTGTGCTCTGCTTCTTCTGCTTCTGCTACTGGTGACCTTCCAGATCCTGCACCAGCTTCTTTCTGCTGCTCCTCCTTGCTGCAGCTTTTCATGACCCTCAGGTGGGCTAATTTATTTCAGGTACAGGCCCTTGGGCCTAATTGCCTGACCAAGCCCAGAGCCATTTGGCTTTCCTGTCTGACTCCTGTATGCCTCTTCAGCCCTCTTCTTCTTCACAGTCTTTGAGGGATTGTGGGACATGCAGTTTATTTTGGGAAAATTCATTTTCTCAAATTCTTTAAAAGGTTTTAAGATCGATTTTCTTTCCATGATAATATTAAGAGAAGAATAGTAAGATTTAGGGCCTCATCACGAGTTGGGCAGAAAGCGGGCGCTATTTCCGCCGAGCAGGAATAGTGTTACTGCCGGGACCTGTGACGCAAATAGCGCTGCATCACAAGTATGCATGCAAGAGCACAGGGCCACAGTGGTACTGCTAAATGCGCCTTGCAGAAACAGCGCCAGAAAGCGAGCTTCTGACCAAAAACCCAACGAGCGAATAGCGCTACCGCACTATTAGCGCTAGCGCAATTAGCGTGCACTGTTAGCACCCACGGGAAATCCACCGCCGCCGGAAAGGGAAGGATTGTGGCAGCCATTTTGAAAATCAAAATCCATCAGAAATCAGAGCCACTGGCAGCCATTTACACTCCCAGAGTATCTGAAACGTCCCAGGAGAGGAAAGGGGCAAGGCAGCCTGAGATCACCTGTGTAAACCCAAATTCACTGACACAGAGCTTGTGGTCTTGGTGGATGAGGTTGTGGCCCATCATGCGGAGCTCTATGGGGACAGACAGTGGAAAACATCATCCTAGGGCCGCACACATCTGGCAGGCAGTGAGCCAGAATGTGTCTTCAGTCAGCTGCATTCCCCGGGATGGGGAAGACTGTCGGAAAATGTGGAATGGCCTGCGTGTACAGTCCGGGGTCTCCTGTCCAAGCACATACATGACAATCAGGCCACAGGGGGTGCCCACCACCAGAACTTGACCTCAAGCACTGGGAAGAGAAATGTAGCTCGGTCATTGACATGGAGGGGATCAAGGGACACATCCAGTCGCCATGCACCACACAGCCCTAGCGGGGGCACAGCAGTGGCCCATCAGGACCTGGCAGTGAAAAGTACCAGAGCCCCCCCCCCCGCCAGTCGTCATGTGTAACTGTGAAGTTTGTCATGGGGATCAGATGCATGCAAGTCAGAAACTTAAAGACTTGGTTGTTCAATTGACTTTGCTCCTCCTAAAACGCTTCCATCCCACCACTGCATCACCCCATTTCCCCTTCCTCTTTTGCCTTAATCTAACTAGCGCCTAGAAACCCGAGTTTTTTGTGTGCTGTAACAAATGCACAAATAAATAAATAAGTCACGCAACAGCAAGGCCAGCAACATACCCCTGCCATGCCACCACGGCCAAATGCAATGCCCCACCTTCCAACACATGTCCCCATCGTTACCAATCCACTACAAGATGCAGCCAGACCAGGCCTGTGCATCAATCCAACAGCCTGGGGCCACACCAATCAGCATGTATTTACTGTTGTTTATGCCAAAACATGTGAGAGATTTTGTCATAAAGCCATCCCCTATGTCCCCTACAGGCACACAAGCATCACCAAAGAAGCGTCGGGGGACAAGGACGCAGCAGGGCCATCTGTATGTGCGCCCTCCCACATCACCACCACAAGCACCCTGCAAAGGGGATGACATGCCACCCCTAGGTGCACGACGTACCCCGCCACACCCCGCTGCAGCAGGAGCTCGCCTGCACCATCAACCCAGCCCACCAGGTTCACACCCAATGACACTGAGGACCCCCCCGCCTACCGTGTATTTTTAGGATCACAGGGACAGCAGCAGCGACAGCCACCATGCAGTAGCGCCCCCGACACCAGGCCCCAGTCTGCACCTTCCACCACCCGACACACCTGAGAGCGCAGTCCATGTCATGCAGCGCAGCCCCAGCCCACAGAGGCCACCACGCTGCCGGCTTGCACATCCCCCCGCCCCCACAACCTGACTTGGACACCAGCTCCTATGGTTCCCCTGTTGCCAGGCAACACACACCCCCACCCGCCTTCACCATCCCTGCCTATAGCCACTTTGGGCATCGTCATGGAACTGCTAAATGAAATGGATACAAGACAGAGAATTGCCACTGCACACAGTGACCATATAAGGGCCATCCGTGACACCATCCATGGGGCCACGAGGAGGATGGCCCGCAACAATGCGAGGACCAGGAATGTCATCATGGCATGCACAGCTTCACTGACTGGGTTTGGGCAAAGGGTGCACGAGTTGTGCGAGGAGGTCTCTGCCCTTGCAGAAGAAATCAATGTCAGCAGCTGCAAGTGGCCAGATCAATTCCTTCCACTTCAACCACTCCCATGGAGGAATCACATCAGAGCACCCCTAGGCCATTTGCGCTCACATTCCCCGGATGCTGGGAGTCGGGAGAAGAGGGCAAGGCCTTTGTGAATGTCGTGACTCTTACATGAGTGGCCTTGCCATGGACACTATGGGGGTTGTGGGGGAGGGGGATAGTGTGCTGGGGTGTTGGTGGGGGAGGGAGGGATTGTGTGCTGGGGTGTTAGTGGGGGAGGGAGGGATTGTGTGCTGGGGTGTTGTTGTGGGGTGGGGCAGGGGGTATAATGTGCTGAGGTGTTGGGGTGGGGAAAGGTTATAGTGTGGTGTTGGAGGTGGGGGAGGGGGCAATGTGTGGTGGGTTGTGGGGGGGATAATGTTTGAACAAGTTACATTAAAATTTGTTTAACTGAAAATATGCGAGGACATTCATGATTGTGTTCTTGTGCACCTTATAACAAAACCATGAAAAATTGTCACACGAAACAATAAACAATTCAAATGTAAACACTCGACTCTGATAGGTGGAAAAGTGGGTGCGCTCGATCAGTGGTAACAATTATATAATCATATTTTATTTGTATAATATACACAATTTCGTAAAACTAAACCAAGTATGAATCATAACATTTGTACAAACGCATGAAAGTTATAAAAACATTCCAATTTTATACTGTATGAATGAACAATATATAGTCTAAATGTAAAGAGAGTTTTCAAATGTGAATAACCCTAGAACAATGAGTACTGGATTATTCTCATCGTAACTTGCCAACTAACTATCTAATATCTATTTTTAGTTAGGGCTTATGGCTATATTTCTCTCAAGTTATGAATTCAATGCTGCCTTAAATGCATGAATGCTGATGGCAAAAGTGCAAAGTATCAAAGTGCTAAAACAGTGCTTAAATGCTGACAAAACGTGCTGAGCATCCACACTTCGCGAACAGGTCCGTGCTTTGCGAACAGTTCGGAACTGCATTTTCAGCTGATCTAGGAACTTTCAAGCTCAAAATCTACCCTTGCACAGCTCTTACACCTATTCTTACTCCTTATCCATTAACAATCTAGCCAACTGTACATACTTGGAAGAATATTAGAAAAACTGCTATATATCTTAAAAATGGCATCAGCTATTGCCTTCCCTCAGCCCCAAGAGCCACCACCACCAGCTGGAGGACCAACACAACAAATGAAGCACAGTTCTTCAAAAGTGACGAGGACCAAGGAGATGAGGTAGAGGAAGTGCCTACCTCTAGAACCCAGAGTGAATCATGGGTGTGGCAGTTATTTACTATTGTTGGGAATGTACCAAAGGCTAAAGCTACCAAAGTGAAATGCACTGAGTGCAGCGTTGTACTCAGTCGCGGACTCCCTGGACAGTACTCCTACGGGACCACCTACATGCGCTGGTACACCTACATAAAATAGTCATATAAGTTAGCCCCCACTTGACAAAATCCATTCAGACTTTGCGCAAACATTCAAGGTTGGGTCTATAATTTTTTGAAAACCTTTGCCCACATTCGTCAAACGGCAGCAAAGTTATAAACCATCTGAAAATGTTGAGACCCCCTCTAATTTTGCCCCCTCTTGGCAAAACAACACCACACTTTGCAGAACCATGCAGAGTCGGGTCTAGAATGAAATTCCAGAATTTCATGCAGTTTCATTGAGCGATGCCAAAGTTATAAGGCATCCAAAAACTGCTTTTCACCAACCTTTAATGCAGAAATAGGCATAGATGTCCCCAAACATCTCAGATGTTAACGAACATACCAGGACTGCCCCGGAAATGTGGGCTGTTCGCAGACATCAGACTTGAAAAAACACCAGTTTTTGGGGCCCATGTCACATCCCATCCTCATCACCCCTCACCTACCCAGAGATTGTTTCATTAGTTTGACAAGTGCAATGTTATGTTATGTTTTTTAATGTTTTCACCGCAGTGTTTGCCGACAACAGTGGCTGTCCGCGAATCCAACATGGCGGGTGTTTGCAAAAATCTGGCGCACCTCACGTTTTTCACCGTCCAATCCGCAGGCATGTCGGA
This sequence comes from Ambystoma mexicanum, assembly GCF_040938575.1. Lineage (NCBI taxonomy): Eukaryota > Metazoa > Chordata > Amphibia > Caudata > Ambystomatidae > Ambystoma > Ambystoma mexicanum. The sequence goes on along the minus strand of NC_090928.1, from coordinate 523,803,830 downwards.
TGTCCGCGGACGTCACGCCACCCTCTGGGGCAACCGGTAGCCAGTCCATGGGCTGAACAGGAAAGTGGGTCTGCGGACTGAACCCAGATATCACACATTCATTTTTACCTACTTTTTGGGCGTTTAAATAAAAACTACTGGACGGTTTTACACCAGCGGTTTGGGTTGTAGGCCTGATCAAATTCTTTTCCATTGTGTCTATGGGAGAACCACACATTTTGGGACCCCCCTATAACTTTGCACCCCTTCCCCCCACATGAAACCTCCCCAAACTTTGCAGAATCAATGTAACAGGGCCATATACTTTTTTTGCAAAGTTTCGTGAGTATTTGTCTGGGGGGTGTGGTTAAGTTATAAACAACAAAAAAAAAGTGTTCCTATGGTTTGAGCAACTTAACCATAACTACAGGGCCGCTAACGCAGGCCCTGTAATATAATTATACGTAACTATTTGTTCTTGTAATGAAATTCTAAGCTTGATGATGGTCGTTTGGCTTGAGTTGACCCTGGGAAACTGGGCCAACCGCGCATTCCATGATGCAGGCTCCAGAGAGGTTGTACAGAAGATTCCCTAGGGACTCCACTCTATCCCTAGCCTTGTGTGCTTTCCTCGCCATGCTGTAACCAACCATCTTAAGCATTATGCAGATTTATTTTATTTTATTATTTTTAGAGTTAATATATTGCAACATTCACCACCAGGGTGGTCTCCTGCCATGAGAAAAAGCAAATTGTCAGTGGAGGGCCAAAGGAATCAATTTTGTTGTTAGAGCCACATTTTCAAGTTATGACACAGGGGAAGATATTTAGAGGTATTCTTAATCCTTAGTGGGAGGCTATTCTAGATTGTAGGTGTCAAAGCTGTGAACGGCTTGACAGCCTGCTCAAAATGTGTTGAATGCAGGAGTGGTAAAAAGTAATCTCTGTGATAATTGCAGGTTTCTGGAGAGAGTGTACTGCTTACGTTTCAACAAAAGGAAAAGGAGACCAATCTTGTAAAAGGCATGGTGTGTGATGCAGGTGAGGCGAATGTGAGCAGAAATTCAGTGCAGGTTGTTATTTTTTTTAATTTTATTTTGGGCATCGAGGCGCTTTTACAGAATTTGTTTTTTTTTTAGTTGCCTAGTTGTTTTTTTTGTGTGCGCCTTAGTTGTGTATCTATTACGCGCTTAAACAACCAGAGGTTTCTAAGCGCGGACCCAGGGATCGAACCTGTGTTACTTCGTGTCGTCTTGCTTCCAAGGCATACACGTTGCCGCTGAGCTATCCTCCCGGGATTTAATGTGGTGGTTATGTGGTGTAAGGATGCAGAAGGGGGAGACCGACACACTTCAGGATATCCTTTAGACTAAAAAGAGTCCACCATCCTGTGTCAAATGTCCCTATCTCTGTTCCTTACGCTTATGACTAAACTAAAGTTGCACCAATGTTCTTGGTCCAGGAGAATGACTGCCTCCTCCTGGACTGGATGGCAGAGTTGTGTTTTCAAGTTTCTCACAAGGAGGAATTACTCCCTTTAACCTGGTTTCAATACTTCAAAAGAAATGATGGTTGTCTCTTCATCAAAAGTGGATTATTTCTTTCCTCCAGGGGGAGTAACTCCCTTCCCAAGGATCACTAATTTCATTCTCCTTGTAAGTTAATTTACCAGGAGAATGACTCCCTTCCTCTGGACCCTCTTTTCACTTGGTTTCATGAAAATCGAGCATCTGTTCCCAACATTTTTGTAAGAGCTTGCCACAAGCGTGAGATAAACTGGGACCCTTGATCAGAGATAATCACTGAAGGCAACCCAAAGAAACAAAAAAGATGATGAAAACACAGGTTGGCTAATACTGGAGCCGGGTGGGCGGGGGGTCTTTGCAAGGGACAAAATGGGCCATCTTAGAAAAATGATCAATAATAACCCATGTAGTGTTGTAGTGGTGTTCAGGCGGTAGGTCTGTAATGAAATCCATGGACACCATGTACCATGGCTTGTGTGGCACTGGTCACGGTAATATTTTACCTAAAGAGGAGCTTTATCGCTCTTGATTTGGGTACAGATAGCAGAGGTGGATATGTAATTCATGTTTTGGCCACAAGCACCAACGTTTTAACAAGGACAAGGTTTTGTGTTTTCTTGGGTGTGCAACGGTTTTTGCATCATGGGACCATTGTAGCACTTGACGGTACTCTGTGCCAAACAAATGGTGTCTCCACACTGGAAATGCATCTTTTATGGCCAAAAGTTCCTTTACGGTAACTGGATAATGTTGTTCAGCAGTATTAAACTTCAGAGAGTGGAAGGCTACCCGATGCATTTGTCCTGTTTTTGGGCATTCTTGTGAAAGCACACCACCCAAAGCAAAAGAAGAAGCATCCGCTTCCACGAATAAAGGCATAGCTGGATTTGGATGTTGCAACATCAGCTTGGAAACAAAGGCTACTTTCAGTGTATCAAAGGCAGTTTGTGCTTTGAAAGACCAAACATAAGGAACTGATGGACTAGTAAATCATGTTAACGGTGCCACTATAGAAGAAAAGTGTCTGATAAACCGTCTATAGAAATTTGAAAAAACAAGAAAGGCTTGCAATTTCTTCAGATTAGAGGGAGCAGGCCAGTCCAACACGGCTGTTACCTTGGTGATACTCTTGTGGATGCTGTGTGCTGAAAGAAGGAAGCCCAAAAAACTCGACCTCCTGGGTATGGAAAATGCACTTTTCTAATTTGGCGTAGAGGGAGTGTTTTTGCAATCGTTCAAGGACTTCCCGAACATGTTTTACGTGTTTCTGGTACAGAGAAGAAAATATGAGTATATCATCAAGATATATGACCACATAAAGGTCTAGAATGTCTTGAAAAATCTTGTTCATGAAACATTGGAAAGAAGAGGCAGGCGCGTTACATATGCTGAAAGGCATTACAAGGTATTCGTAGAGGTTGTAATGAGTATAAAAAGCAGTTTTCAATTCATCCACGTCTCTCAGGCAAACTAGATTGTAGGCCCCTCGCAAGTCTAACTTGGTAAACAAAATAGCATCATGGAGTAGGTCTAGGATGATGGAGATGAGTGAAACGGTTTTTAATGGTCATCTGGTTGATCTTACGATAGTCTATAGATGGTCTGATATCGCAATATTGTTTAGGGACAAAGAATAGAGGAGTGGCTGCAGGGGAAGATGATGTACGGATGAAACCATTTCAACGGGCATTATTGATATAGTCCTTCAATATTAAGTCCTCTTGCTTTGTTAGCAAATGGTATTTTGGCATTTTCTATGAAATTGATAGGACAATCGTATGAACAATGCAGAGGTAGATGTTCTGCTTGTTGCCTTATCAAACACGTTCTGGAAGTCCTTATATTCTTTCGGCAAGCAAGGAGATATAGCACCTAGGGAATGTCTTGGAGGTAGTACACCCTGACAAGGAGATGAAGGTGAAGTAGATAAGAGACACTGGTTTAGACATTATGTGGAATTGAATTCCATGGTTCTGGCAACCCAGTCTATATGGGGGTTGTGGAGTTGGAGCCAGCGAGAGCCCAATATAGTATCAATTTGTGGGGCAGCAGTGAGATCGAATGTAATATCCTCTTGATGATCTGGATACAAGGTAATTGACAAAATCGGTTTTATGAAGAACTAGGCCCAAAGAAAGATCTGTCCCATCAACTGCTCTAACAGGTTCAGGTTTGGCTTTTCGTAGTTTAGGCACCCCTAATTTATTGACTATTTCGATGTCCATATAGTTGCCTGTTGCCCTGTAGTGCAATAACACTGATGTCTGTCCTGGAGGTTTACCAGGAATGTTTAAGTGGGCACTAAGAAAGAGATGCATAGGAGTAGACTCGGGGGTCTGGTCACTGATATGTCTCATCCGTAAACCCCTCTTTAGGGACGAGCCTTCACAAAACTCGAGGACTTCTTTGATCTCCTGGGGCATTCTCAAATAAAATGTCTGATTGTCCACAAAAGAGACAAAGATTCAATCTGCGTCTTCTCTCACATTCTAGGTGGGTTAGGGGCCCTCATATTTCTCCAATCTGCATGGTTTTGGGCGTGGGTTCAGCACTGGTATGGGGGACTGGCTGAGGTGTGCATGGTAGAGGTATAACAAAGTGGGAACTCTCACCCCTTCATTCTTATCTCCGGGCATCTACTTGTAAAACTAGCTTAAGTAAATTGGGTTACATTACAGGAATACCAGGTACCACAGAGAGGGCATCTTTGAGCTGTTCGCCGAGATCCCTGTAAAACATCACTGCTTTCTTTTCTTTTCTCCAAGCAGTTTCAGCTACCAGTTAATTAAAGTATGTACCATATTCCAGTACAGTTGATTTACCCTGTTGTAAATCCAATAGTTCTATGTCTCTGGCCTGTGCTCTAAAGCAAGTATCAAACACCTTATTCATTTCCTGAAGTAAAAGGTCTATGCCATACAAAACAGGACTATTGATCTCCGTTAATGGGTTAGCCCAGACGGCAGCAGTACCTCCCAAATGTGAAAGCATGAAGGCAGGTTTCGTAGTAGCATCAGGAAAGGCAGCTGAGTGGCAGGGAAAATGCAACTTAAATTGGTTTACAAAAGTGCAGTATTGCTGGGGATCCCCCAGATACCTTTTCCTGGGTCCTAAAGAAAATGGAGTAGGAAAAAATACAGGGGCTGCAGCCTGAGGGTTAGGGGCCGGCTGGTCATCTTCATCAGGCAATTGATGTTGTGCGGCTTGCATATTAGCCAGCCTTTGATGTAAAAGGTTATTAGCCGCAATTATGTCAGTGCTTAAGGCAGATGTGGCCTGCACTAAGTTATGCAGTGGGTCTGGGGCTTGCTCCATGTTGTCAACCTGAGTGAGAATATAAGGCTTCATATTCTGTAAGGCTTTCTGATTCTTGGGAGGAAGAATCCAGCAGGTTGCCAAGATTCCTTCAACTCAATTGCCCTGTCGAGGCTTTAAATATATGCCTCAAAAAGATGATTGAGCCTACAGGTCAGCAAAGATGCAAGGGACCTTCTTACAGGAGCTGAAAAGATACAAGGGGGTGCAATTAGTACAGAATCGATTATGAGGACCCAGTACCCCAATTTACCCTGATATACCCTGTTATGTTCCAGTACAGTTCTTGTTCTTGAAGAAATATAGATTGGAACTCCTGAAGGAGGACAGGCCAGGTCCCCAGGAAGCAGCTGGGAAGGTGGAGAATAACTATCCTGAAAAACTGAAACAAAACCAATCCGGAGAATGTCCAAGAACACACCTGATTCCCAGTCTCGGAGCTGGCAGGAAGTATATGAAGCTTGAACCCAAGAAAAAACAATGCAACACGAATCCAAGAAAAAACAGGAGGAGAAAGATCCAGGCAGTCAATATCCAAATAACAATCCAAGAGCAGAGTCACACAGTCCAGTTAAAGAAATCCAAATAGGAATCCAGAAGGAGATCAAGGTGTCCAAAGAAGTTCAAAAACGGTAAAGTCCAAAAACACAGAGCAAATAAAATGCGTGGCAGCACAACCACAATCGGGTCAGCTGTGAAGCACCGGACGATAGATATTGCCAGCTCTGATAGAGAGCGGGGAATATCCAGGCACTTCCTGAAGGCGGCGCATCCCCTGACAGAACATACGTAGGAATGTACCTTGGCACACGGAGCACAATATGCTAGGGCAGATGGGTATTGCAGTCTTTTGATTGCTGATTGCAGCTAAAGTAAGCGCCATGGCAAATGCCAATCACGGTGCACAGCATTCGGCGTGACAATTCTCTGTCTTTACAAATGTTTCCCTGAGGAAGAGGGCTTAACTGTTTCTGCTGCCCTCTGTCGTCACTGGTCCCCGACCGGTATCTCTCTGTTCTTTAGTTTTGGCAGACCTGGTTCACTCTCCTGCCAGGTACTGCCACAAGGAAGATGACATCTATCTTCCCCTTGCTGGCTGGCATTTGGGTCCCAGACCCTTCTCCCTCTTCTTCCTACTGCTCCCAGACTTGGCTTACTTGCCTGCCAATTACTTTGATGAAGACTTCCCCACTCATTATTCTGATACATGTTATTGTTCGCCTGTGGTTTCCTGACGATCCCTGCATGGTTATCATTGCCTTTGTTTTCCTTTGGGAACGTTGCTGGTTCTTCCTGGGGTCCTTCTCTCCATCTCGGTTGCACGGGTGTCTCTGCATTTGGGTTCCTTCCTCTTGCAGACTTGTTGCCTTGTGCTGGGACCGAAGGCTTCTTCAATGCTTCCCACTGTAGGGGCAGGCTCCTTAATCACCTTAACCCAAGTGGGCACACCACTTGAAAAAGGAGCACATGCTTAGTGCATAAAGCAAGTTTTTTGTACAATTCTCTGGAGAGCAGTTAGATGGTGTTGCAGGACCAAACTAACCCAAGTCTCAACAAACCACATCAGTTCACATCCTCTATAATTGTTTACAACAGTTAGGACACTCCCAGATACTTTATTGGAATCCACCCCCAACATGATTGGACAAAAACCTCTTCAAAGAAATCCCATCTTTTGCCAATTCCTCTGTTTTCATTGCCAAGTTTATTCTTAACAGTTGTCTTCAGATCATATTCATAACACACCTCTTCTTAGGATGCACCTGTAGTAGGTCATGGCGTCAGCATATGGTTAAACATTAGTGTTGAAACATTCATTACTAGCCATAGTTCGCTGAAGCCGATTAAACCCTAACTCTTGATTTGCACATGGTTCGCATAAATATTTCCAGCAATATGAGGAAGGCTGGGTGAATGATTTCTCTTTGAGTTAGCGATGCTATCTCTTTCCCCAGGTCATTGATCTTAAGTGGAAAATTCTAATCTAAATACCCTGCCGCTTTTTCGTGCATAGCACATCTGACAATATCATTGAAACTCCTAGTTTCTTATTAGTTTAGCCTTGAGCATTGGCTCATCTCGTGTTTGACTGCTAGCTAAAACAAATGATGAAAAACCCCTTTTTATCACGCTCCCATGCATCAGACAATTACCTTCTGCCATCTGCGTTATAGATCAAACCATAAAAACTCATGGCCAGTTCCTGCAGCGCTGTCCACAAAGGTTGTGGAGTTACTCTCCCCTGGCATCTAAAACCTCACAGAATCAGTTATTTAACAGTCAAAGTCCACCTTGTAGACAATCCCGACTACCGTGGGTTTGATTCATTTGCAAAAACCCACTATATTGAGATGCATGAATTCCCCATGTATTAGTATTAATGTGCATGTATGTTTTTTTTTAATTTTTATTTTTTTATTTACTTGTGTGTAATCAAATGAAATGATTTTTACAAGAAAGAAAGAATCGCTCAAATTTTTCCGAAATGTACTTTTTTTTGTGTGTTTCCGAAGTTTTCAAAGGTCTAAGATAAAGTCTTATGGTGTTGAGCAGATGACTTAGAACAACAGGTCTGTAGTGTAGCTGATTACAGTTTTTAAGAAATTTTCCACAGAGTTTGTTGCCTAGTAGGAGAGTTTATACTTGGTCAGGCCCATCTGACGGCCAGACTTCCGAGACATATTGCTGCCCATTGGCACTGATTTTGGTGAAGGCGACCTCCATTAATTTAGCCGTAACAACAGCCCAAAGAGATTTTTCCCCAGAGATCAGACGACACCACCATGTATCTTCTTCTATCAAGACTGAGTCAACCCATAATGGAGCCAAGAACGCGATACGCTCTTGGGTAAGAGCTTGGCAGTTTTACAAGAGATGGCAAACTGTCTCGATGGAGTCTGGGATTTTGCATAGTCTGCAGGTTGTGGTGGTAGATAAACTTCTTATTCCCAGAATTTCTCTTGTGTGGAGCAGATTGAGTCGTGCTCTTAGAAATGTAGAACGGAGCTTTTTTTCTGGAAATTTTGTGCAGTACGCAAGAGGAGATTTCAGCTTGTTGTATGTTGGTGGAAGGTGTTTTAAGAACTTGATCGCAGCTGCTTGATCGATGGTGGCAATCCAGTCTTGGATTTTCAGTTTTTCAGTGACACTTTGAGGATTGGTGATCAGATCGTCTGTTGAACATACCAGGTCTTCCAATTTGCTTTTTTGGAGGTGTATCCAATTCTGTACGACCTTGCAGTTCGTTGAGGCCAGCTCCTGGCCAATGATGTTAAAGATAGGCAGGCCATCTTCGATTAGGGTCTTCCTGTAGAGAGCCAATGAGGCCGCACTGACGGTGGCATTTAGCGACAAAAGCCCCAGCTCTCTTCTCACCGCCGCAGTTGGAATTGAATTCGGGAGACCTAGGAGGGTTTTCCAAATGTACCCCTCCAGTTTCTGCCAAAACCCATTTGGGATGGTGATAGTAGCGTCCATGCCTTAGGTGAGAGCGGGGACCATTTTTCCCCTGTAGAAATTGATGGCCAGGGTTAATGAAAATTTACCAAACTTTCTGTCAATCGCCCTCAGTTGGGATGTCAAGTATTTGGTTTTGGTCCAGAGATGCTGTTGCATTTTCGACTCTTGTGGCGTCCCGTCGATAACTCCCAAGTATTTGAAGTGAGGAACCACTTCGATTCTAACTTTGTCCACAGACCAGGGGAAGGTGTTTTTCATGCACTGACGGTTTTTGGAGAAGATCATGATTTTAGTTTTGGTCTGATTTATTTGGAGATTGTTGATGTTCATGTACTCTGCCAGATTGTCCAGCTGACGTTGTAGGCCTACAGTCGTTTGGTCGAGCAGAATCATATCATCGGCGTAGAGTAGACGGGACAGGTCAGCGTTTCCCAACTTTGGGGGGAAGCTACGAACCGTGGCTTCCGAATCCTTGTAGTCCCCCTGAAAGGCAACAAAGAGTGCGGGGGCCAGTGGGCGGCCTTGCTTGACTCCTGTGTATGCTTGAATTTCCTTGGAAAGAGAGCCTTGCCTGTTCAGTTGAACACTGAGTGTCGTGTTGGTGTGAAGTGCTATTATCGGATTTAGAACAGCGTCTGGGCAACCCCAGTATTTCAGCTTCCCTTATAGTCGCATTCTGTCGACTTTTTCGAACGCCTGCGAAAGGTCGATAAACGCAGCATAGACTGTCCGGGCGCCTTGTTTTATTTTAGCCATTAAGATGCTGAGTACGAAGATGTTCACTGTGGTGCTTCCGTTCTTCTTAAACCCTGGTTGAAAAGGGTCGCTGCAAGGGGCCTTTTTCGCCCAGCGTTGAAAGTGGTCCAAGAGGAGGGATGCAAACAGTTTGCCCATAATGTCCAATAGGGCTATCGGGCGATAGTTGCCTGGGTCTTCCCTGCATCCTTTCTTGAAGATGGGGATGACCGTAGCTTTGCACCACGATGATGGAATTTTCCTGCTGGCTCTGCAGTGTTCAAACAGGAGACCGATGACAGTGGACCATTCGTTAGGGTGTTCTTTTAAATCGCTATTGGTCAGGCAATCAGGGCCCGGAGCTCTTGATGTTTTTAGCTTCTGAATGGCCGAACTTATGTCTCCTGTTGCCGAGAGGTCACCCAGAGAGCTTGGGTAATCGCCACATAGGTGTTCGTGGGCGGTGTCGGGCTGGCAAAAAGGTCGGTAAAGAAGACAACTCAGGCTTGTTCCGTAACTGAGTTGATCATGTTTGTAGTTGTAGGGCCTTGAGAGTTGTTTATCAAGGACCAAAAATTGGCAGTTTTTTTTGTCCCAAGGACTGTCATCATCATTTCAGCCTCATGTTGGTATAGGGCAGCCCGGCGAGACCTGATCCATGATTTGTAGATTTTATGTTCATTTTTCCACAGATCCCATGCAGCCATGGAGTTTTCCGCCTTCGCGGTACGTTTTAGTTTTCTTATAGCCTCTTTTTTTTACAGCTATTTGTTTGTCGTAGTTATGGATGTAGGATTTGAGACTAGACTGTCCAGTGGGCGGCTGCTTCTTGTATTTGAACAGCAGGGGAAGGTAGTTCGGTCTAGAGGCTAGAAAGGAGAGTGGCTCAGTCTCAATTTCTGCGGCATATTGTTGAGTGATAGATCTAACACTGGCAGATGTCAGACGAAGCCGAGATTGTTGAGGGTTAGTCTCCACCGAAGGTAAGTAGCACTTAGCCATTTGGGCGGTAGAGGACCATGCTACTGTTAGCATGTTATGGTCGCTTGCTGTAGTTTCGACCACCAAAAAATGTTTGATTTCTGAACACATGGTTTTTGAAGCGAAGATATTATCAAGGGTAGCCGCCGAGTGACCTCTTTTCCAAGTTGGTATATGTTGCTGCCCGTCCAAAATCCATGCAGTGTTATGAAGATTTCTGGTTGCCATGAGGTTCATCAAGGCTTGTCCTCTAAGTTCAGCTTGTGTGGACTGGGTGGGAGCTAAGAATTGATCTTTTGGATGGACACACTTTACGTTAAGGTCTCCGCAAACTAATACGAATGGAGTGTTCCATTCGATAAGAATAGCGTCAATGGTTTTGGCCATGTTTTGGCAGAAGAGTGTTTTCGTCCTTTATGGGTTCCAATATGTGGTAATCAGTGCATGTATGTTTTTACATTTGGTGGGTTTGACATTTGCTCTTTCTAAGCGCGTGCAAACTAATATGTATCAATTTCTAGACAAACAGTAATGCTAAAGCAACATATCCCATCCATAATGAACTACACTTTGATATCTATAAAATTGCAACATAAGAAAGGCATGATATCAAAGCAAGACAGACACAAGTTATCACAGTTCAAGGGTGTTTATTAAACTGTACAACTGAAATGTTTGGTGCTTCACAGGTTCGCCAGGCCCATTTATTTGCAAAAACAGTCCTTTGGTTAACAGATGTTTTTTCAGCCTCTGGCCCTTATCAAAACTGGACATACATTATGTAATTCCCAATTTTTTTTGCTTGTCACATCACTTTCGTGGATTCTTATATGAGACTTGCAAATCACTGGTTGATTAACTCCACGGACGTGGAAAGAAGGGGTTAACCTGTGATTTGAAAGTCTCATACAAGAATCCATGAAAGTGATGTGACACACAAAGAAACCATTGGGAATGACCTAATGTATGTCCGTTTTGATAAGGGCCACAGACCGAAACACGTGTTAACCAAAGGATTGTTTTGCATGAATAAATGTGCCTGGTGCAACCTGTGAAGCACCAAACATTTCAGTTGTACATTTATCTAAGAAAGAGGGGGTAAAAATGTCCTGGTGCATTCAGTAGTGACGAGACTCTCCTTAATACCCCAGTTTATTAAACTGTAAAATGGATGAGATAAATGCCTAGTCTTGCATGCAATTCGGTTTGTTTAGTTAAATTTTCTTGGAGTCTAGCTTCGGCCTGCATGTGATGGGCCGATAACTGGGGAGTGGCATTGGCTAGGTCGGCCATTTATTCTGGGGGTGTAAGGGTTCCTTCCGTGGATGGTTCGGAATAGAAACAACTCTCGACTCCATCGGATAAGGTCTCAAAGTCCTCTAATACTTCTGATTCTGAGTCTGCCAAAGTAAGGGATTTTGGTTGGTTAATCTCTAACTCTGATGGTGTCCTGAATTAGAGGATCTGGTGTACCCTCCTGAGACTCCTCCTCACCTTCCATGTTTGAAGAGTCTTGTTGGATCTCAGAAGATTCCTTTTGCTTGAGTCTTCGTTTCTCCTTTTCCTTCCCGTCTTTAAGTTTCTTGATCTTCTTATTGTGAAGGTAGGGTCTAGCTGCCCGGAGGCCACTTTGGCAGGGATGAGAACCCACACCAAAGGGAACCCCAGGGAGCTGACCCCTAAGTCAGGGAAAAAGCCAAAGGCACCAAAAAACCCTCAACGTGATTCAAGTTAGATAGTGCACGAAAAGCCGAAGCTTTCACTCAGGTGTCTGCAAGGTATGTCCGGTCATAGCAAATGGTAAGGGTGGCTTCGTATAGCAGAGATCTGCCTGAGCGGTAAACACAGAAGACCCAGAATGGATGAGGAGCTAGAAGGTATTAGAAGACCCTAACAAGCGAAAGGTAAGTGCAAAGTGCGAATCTGAGAGCGGAAGGAAAGGATAGGAATGGACAGGCAGAAACAGACGGATCCTAGTGGAACCGCCGGAAAGAAAAGTGTAGCAGAACAGCAGTAAACCAGTGAATGATAGACAACCAACCCAGAAATGCGCTAGAAAAGGTAGCACAGGGTGCCAGAAAGCAAGGTAACCAAGCGTAGACAGAGCAGAATTCACTACGAAAGAAAACCAAAAGCAAGCTGCAGGAGGTATGGCAAATGAGAGAGCTCAGGAAGGAAAGACCGGGAAAACAGTCCGGGAAACTGCAGTCACTGTAGCGGGCACCAGAGACGGCTACAACGTGAAGGGTGTTGGTCACGTGACTTAGTTATAGTCCCGTTCTCTATCTTGCTGCAGCCATGTTGGAGGAGGACTAGAACGTGAGACACAGTTCTCCCAGAAGGCTTGCATGATTGTTCTGATGTGAGACTCAACAGGAAGACTTCCATCTCTTCCATAAACGCCATCGCTGAGGCATGACAGATGGCCCAGTGCCAGATGACAATTGGGTGCCAAAAAGAAAAGGTTCGAAGGGGGGGTTCAGAGCACTAAGTCTAATAAAAGTAAAAACGGGTTGAACTTTTAGTACTATTCGATCCCACTGTTGTATATTTTAACTTGAGAGCGGAAGGGTGTCGAATAATACCCGGGTCTTAAAGAACAAATCTTGTTGGCCAGTCGGGATCTGGAGTTGGGAGAACAACATCTCTTTTAGTGTGGATACACGATCAGAGCCGAGGATTTCAACGATTTGGTTTTCCCCTTCTGGTGGCACAACACTTATCAGCATGGGTTTCAGTTTTTATCAGTTGAATCATATCCCACTTTTGACACCATATGTAAGAAAGGCATGATATCAAAGCCAAGACAGACAAAAGTGATCACAGTTCAAGGGTGTTTATTAAACTGTAAAATGGATGAGATAAACGCCTAATCTAAACCTAAATCTAAGATGGGAGCAAGCTACGACCATCAAATAATAATAATACTGTCAAAATGGCGTCTAGTCAAATAAAAAGGGCCTATACGAAGAAACCTATTGCCAATCCTTACCGCTATGTTAAAAAATAGTGTGTGATAATGTTCATAAAAAAAGAAAGAAAGGTTCACAAAAATGGTAAGTCAGGATGTTATAGCTGGGGTCTACCTTCACCACGTTTTCTAGGCACGGGGCAAGGTGGGACTCCTGAGCACAGCACACTCCTGGGCTTCTCCAACACGAGGTTACAGTTCCTTTTCCAGTATTAGGCTGTCCTGTGGCAAAGTCCTTCTTATCAAAAGTCTCTTGCTTCTAAGGGCCTGATACACCAAAACAGCAAAACAAAAGTTCCTTCAGGTAATCTTTACGTGGGGTGAATACCTGTCACCCTGGATCCCCCTCAGCCGGCTTCCAAGCCTTCTCTCAATTGTCAGCCTCCCTCAGTTGGGTTCAGACCAACCACTCACTGTGGACATCCCTCAGTCGGGTTCACACTTGCCCCAGTATCATAGTTTGCTTGACTTAGCTTTTCTCTTTTTCTATGACAGTCATAACTCTTAATGTCTCTTTAAACAATAGCCCAAGGTTCAGATTAGGTCCCCCTCTTCCGGGCTCAGACCAACAGAGTGCTTGCCGATTGAAACAGAGACTTCCGAAGGGCGATCTTGTCTTGCTGGGTCACTCTGTTAGTTCGCATGGTGTTTCCCTTCAGCTGGGCTCAAATGCCAATTTGTAACAACAAAACCTCTGCCATGTATCGAGGACTTTCGATTGTAGAAAGGATTTGACTTGACCTTTGTATGACCACCTCATAGCATGGCCTTCCCTATGTGCTTACAATATGGCCTCTTAGACTCTATCTCCGGAACCAAGTTTGTTTGCAAAAGCCCTCTTGTCTGTTTATCTTTTTAATGTTGCCACTGCAACCTTGAACCTAACACAGTCCATTTGACTATCAGATTCTTCCGACTCACTGGCTGTGCTGAACTCGCTGGCGGTTCCTTCACCGCTGGAGTCAAGGATGGTACCACGATGGCAACCATGTCCCCCCACCCTGGCTATCAGCGCGGAAGGGTGTCAAGCTGCAATTGCTGACCTTATGTTTCTTTTATCGAAGACTTTGCAGGTCTGCGTTGAAAAGGGCATGGGCAACTACCTCCTTGATATCCTTTCAGATCTCACCACCTTTCTCGTCCGTTTGAACTGCTGTGCATTCTTTTTTGCTCGGAGTGTGCTTGTGTGGTCCGCTTGTTATCCCTATGAGGAAGGGAAAGGGTGGTCTGGTTTGTGTAATTGACGGTAATTGCCTGACTCTGCCTGACCCTTGTGTTGAGACATGTCAGGTAAACGGCTCAGGTATTGGTCTGGTGTTCTTCATGCTGTGGGAAAGTCATGTGGGGGTAGGGTTTCTGAGTATCCTACCGGGGCCGGATGGTAAAAGGTGTCATAAGGAAGGGGATACTGTGTCTCACCCTTCGGTGTCCCACTTTCACTCCCAGAGCACCACTCATCCAGGTGATCCTCCCTCACTAGTCCACCCCCAGGAACTGGATCTAATAGCGATGGCCGTGTCCTGGCCACCTGGATGACAGATCCCCGGGGACTAGTCAGTGAGACACCTTTACAACATGAACCCCTTATAATCATGGGGACCTGTCCTGACCACCCCAACATTTCCCCCATTAGTTAATACTTTAACAAATCATAATCATTTTCTTGGGGAACAACCCCTCGACCATCTCTGATACTGGACTCAATATGGGCATACTCCTCTGCTGAAAAAACCCAACTCGTCCGGCCACCATTCCTGCAATCTACCCACTGCTCCACACAAGCATGCCAATTTGGTGGAGTCTGAGTAGCCATATGGGATGAGGTAGTGGTGACCCTAGCCGTGGACACGGTTACGGTCATCATGGCAGCAATGTTTGGTACCTGGGCAGAGCAACATTGTAAGAGCAATTGACAGTGTGAGAAACCTGAAGGGACTCTCACATCTACTCCCCAGGGATATTCTGTTCAGGTGGCCAGGCAAGGGCCATTACTTTTGGATCCCAACCCTGGGGTGGGCTAGCGAGGAAGCATCACCTGGGTGCAGGGTCCTTGGGGATTGGAGAAGAGGGTACCTGAAGGTGAGAGACGGTATCCCCCTTTCCTGATATTAACTTATCCAACCCTCCCTCAATCTTTGTAGGATATTGTTGTTCATATCCTAATGCCCCCCTGATGTTATCCGAAGTACTGCAAAGAAGATGCCCCAAAGAAGAGTACAGACTTACTATAGGAAACACCATTATAGTACTGGGACGAAGAAGAAGGGTTTGAAGACTTCAGGGCTGAAGGTTTGGTATGCCCTGTTAATTGGATTGATTGCGGTCATGAAATTGAGCCTGAGACTTTACACCTGCAGCCTGTTAAAGGACCACAGGTGTATAAAAGGTGGAGTTCACAAACACCAGTGAGAGCAAGAAGCCTAAGAGTGAGAATAGAGCAACAGTAGAGCCACCCCCGCCTGCGGGAAACCAGAGGAGAACGGGGTGCTGAGATGCTGAAAGATGGCAGAGTGAGAGGAGCTGTTCATTGCGTGGCGAGGGAGCCGTGTCTCCAAGGAGACAGAGAAGGTAGGAGAATAGTACCGTTGAAGGTACCGGTCCCTTTGCTGCGTTGAAGAACTGCTTGTTCCCCTGAATGGCAGTAACCATCCAGGAATGTCTATGGGGCAGGTGGGGAGGCCCCAACCTCAAATCCCAGAAAGCATCTTACTGAGGAAACCGAAGAAAAGTATGTTGCAGCTGGTGTGTTTCAAGAGAATGCAAGAAAACCCTCTCTGTGTATGGAAGTGAAGGAATAGCACTGTATCAGAATTGTCGCATGCGGTCGGTACATTCTCGAAAGCCTCAGAGTGAAGAAAAAGAATGAGTTAAGACACATGCAATACTTGAATTGGATTTTTCCAGAAACATTGTGTCAGAGTGGTCACGATTAAGCGATACGTGTTCAAAAGTCTCTGGCTAATGAACGACATTGTGAAAGTATAAAAAAATAATACTATGAATGAGAGAGTTAAGGCGATGAATGAAAAACACAAGGGGAGACGATGAAGTGTGAGCAAAATGCCGACCAGGCAAAACAAAGCTGTATATGAACGTCAAGCAAGTACATATAGAAAGCTAACCACCGAAGTATCAAGAAAGGTAAACCCTGAATCCTAAAACTGGTGAGACCCTAAAGTTCGCCAAAGTGGTAGAAAGCAACTTATACAAAACAAGGAGAAGTATGAAAGCAACTTTGAAATACAATAAAGCAGAACATTGATGTTTGGAGAATCAGTATTTGAGTGAAAGCAACTTTGAAATACGATAAAACTGAACAGTGGTGTTTTGAGAATCAATACTTGAAACTTGGGTAAGGGAACCCCTGAGCTCCTTTGGAACATTGTTGTTTTGGAAATCAATACTTGAAGCTTGGGAAAGGGAACCCTAAGCACCCTTTTTTTTTTTACTTTGTGGTTGAAATTGTATCCTGAACTTGTGAAGGGGGCTAGAGTCTGCTCCAGGCTTTATGTTGAACACTATTTGAGTTAGAGCGTTCCTACACCACATTTCTATAATAAAAGTGGAGGCAAGCATAGGTTTTGACACAGATAGACTTTTGAGTTGAATTTACAGACTTAAACTTTTCCTTAGTTTCTTTAGGTAGGGCTATTCCCACAATAGCTGAAGGGCACATTAGGGATTACACCCATCCTGATATTTTAATAGTTTTTCAAAACGATTACTTCTGTTGTCTTTGTCATAGTTTTTCTGATGTTTCAATTCAGCCCTCAAAAGCAAATTCCCCAATTGTGATGCTGGAAATGCATCGGAGGGACAGGGCCTCCGTATCCTTGTCCTTTACTGTTTTTCATCATGTGTTCTGTTCTGTTTTCCGTGCAGGAGTTCATGTGGGACTCCTGGCGGTGCACCTCTCTTTCTTTTGGTTTGGTGAACGGACCAGTGGGATACCCTTATGGCACCCATGGGTGGGGGTACAAACCTGTGCCCCTAGTGTATGTTTTTGGGCACCTGTGGGTGGCCCACAGAGCAGGGTATGGGCTGGTGGCAGCCCCATGCTGAATTTGACAGGTGCGCGGAGTATCCTCCATTTTGGGATACCCCGACCCTGCCATTGGGATCAGTTGATTCCTGGTGGAAAACAAGATGGCTCCGGTGGCCTCTTGCTTTCTATTACCCATTACCTTGTTTCCCCAAAGTCCTGGGAAGCCCTGACTCTGTCCCTTCCCCCTGACTGGCTGTTGGGTGGAAATGCCGTATATGGTGTTGTTGTGAAGGCCCGGCCAGACTAGCTGGAGCTTTCACGGTGATGTATGTTGTGGGTACCTCCTGTGGGTGGGACTTGGGTGAATAGAGTGTGTGACGAATATGCATTCTGTGTTGTGGGTGTCTAGTATCTGGTGGTTGACACAATGACTGAGACAACCGTGCCCGAAACCAGTATGAATGCAGCTTGGAGTGTTGAATGGCTCGGTACTTGTCCCAATACACATAACCTGTTGTGAGTGTCTGGAGAGAAGTGAATGGCCTGAATACCTCGTGTGCCTGATTGGCTGCCTGCCTGCATGAATGCCCGTAGTCGTGATTGTCGTCGACGAGCACCGCTAGGAACGAAGTTGCCACTTCATTGCCGTAGTTCACCCTGTTCACCGTCAGACATTCGACGACCCGTGACTCCCGCCTTAAAGGGAGGGCACTCAAGAAGGGCTGTCGATTCCCCGACACCGAACGCCAAGTTCCCCGACACCTCTCGACGATCCGTGGCTCCCCCCTGAAAGGGAGGCACTCAAGAAGGATTGGTCGGCGCATCGTCGGAGAACTCTACTCAACCAGGTACATTGGGGGGGTAAAACCTTAATAGGAAGAAGTGAGACTATTGAACATATGGACTGCGCTTGTGCTATATATCTTTATTTACAGGTTGCCCAGGTGGGGGGGATCTCCACACAGAACTGTGCCTAGCGGTAGGGGTCAGCATTCTGCCTATGGTTTCAACCATCTTGCGTTCCTGTCTACCTCTATTGCTGGGTTCCTCGTTATTAATCTGTGTGACATTTGAACCGTACAGTTGATGCACTTTAATGAGATTCGATAACATTACTGGTACCACTTTAGAATTGTATATATTTATCATTATTGACGTCTGAGAACAAAGTGTGTTATTGTGATCGTGTACATTAATTATATAAAGACTGTGTCTTCAGTAATACAGTGTGTGGACATTCCTTTGTGGGGGTTCGGGGACTACACTGTACTTAAGAACCAGTCCGCATCACCTCCTGAGAATCTAGGCCTTGATTGCTCGTCCATTGCTACCATATAGAGAATCTTGGCTGGGGTCCGCTGTGCCTCTCCTCTACCATATAGAGAGCGGAAGTACAGACACCCCCTATCAGTCTTTACACCAATGTCCTGCTGTTTCTATATCCGAGAGAAAAAACAAGCAGTTCAAAGGTACACAAACCTGTCGCAATTGCCAACAATGCGACAACATCATTAAACGACGTGACGGAACACAAGTCCAATGTACGAACCAAGAACCTTAAGTCTCCAGTGGCTATGCACTTTGTGGGGGCAAGACATAACATAGCACAAATTAAGTGTACTATTCAGGAACAGGTGAACTTATCAGGAAGGGGAGGGAATCTTATAAGAAAATTACTGCAGAAAGAAATCATATGGATTGATCATTTGGATTCCATGACACCTAGGGGCATGCATTTGGATTGGGACCTGACATGCTATCTCTGACATGTTATCTCTGACTATTATGTACTGGAGGCTGTAATTGGCCGTCATCTGTACTTTTGCACTTGTGAGTGTTTGTCATTGGGAAAATTAATCACAAGTAGTTCTGGTATTGGCCATAGGACTCACCTCGAAAATATAATTCAATTCAGACTGTGAGCAGACATGCAATATTTATGGGTGTGAAATGCAAAAAGCATTCTAAATGTCTGGTCCTGTGTGGCCAGTGATGTTTATGCAATGTTGGCATGACATAAAGGAAGTGTATTATAGCCGGTTTTGCCCAGAAGAACGTAGACACTACTGATTTGACAGAAGGAACATTGGCTATGCTGTGACATGAGCTTATCCATATGATGCTTGGGAGCCACAGTGATTGCGATCTTTGACAGAGGCTAAAAAAAGGACAGTTGTGGGGAGGATTAGTGATTGGTGACCCGTGATATAAGTCTTTAAAAATCAAGTGGAACTGACTACCCCACGTGGCTTTGGTTTTTATGGACAAGGTTAATCTATTAAGGTTATCGCTTTGACTACAAACAGTGTTTTACTATAGGCAGTGTTTGTGCACAGTGATCTGCCTGCTACTTGGTTGCCTAGCAACGATAATAACAACTTGGATTGTTGAAATGACATGTTGATAACCTTATACAGCCAAATACACCGAAGAGGACGGGGGAGATTTAATAGGATTCCAAATACATACTGATACCATCCTCCTTGCAACAGGGATGTTGCTTGAAACGTTTGTATATCATTTTCTATCAGTAAGGGACACATGGCAAGCATCTTTTTTTTTTTAATAACTCTATTGAGTTTAAACAACAAAACAAAAAAATAGACATCAAACCTAGGCATACAACAGAAAAAGGAAACATGGCAGTATCAAGAGCGAGAGGGGCACCGCAGGGTCAAGGGCCCGTGAGACGGTTGCGAGACAAGGCAGATAACGATGGTAACGCAGGTTCTGACTTACATCCACCAGTCGAGGAAGGGGTTTGAGGGGGGGGGGGGACAATTTCAGTGAGCATCAAGCCATTTACCCCATATCTTTTCAAATTTGCGGGGGCAACCCCGTGCGTTATAGATCCGACGTTCTGAAGCTGCGCATCTGTCCAGTTCATTACTCCAGCGGTTCAGGCACAGTGGGTCTGCAGAGCCCCATTTAGCCGTGATAAGTCTTTTGCTCGCCGCTAGCTCAATCGGCAGAATTTTTTTTTGTATTTTGACAGGTCCACTTCCCCCCAGATGCCCCTGAGTACCATTTTGGGATCCTTAGGAATTGGCGTCGCCAGGGCAGCGGAGATCGTATTGATACAGTTCTACCAGAGGACCTGTAACACCTGGCAGTCCCATATCATATGGTAGAAGGTGGCCGGCTCAGTTTTGCATCTAATGCATGACCCATCTTCGGATCCCCCATCTGGCCATTGCTGTGTGTGAATGATATGAGCGGTGAAGAATTCTCAATTGTATTAGTCTGAGTTTAGTTTCTATCCCAATTTCCCTGGGGGACATTAACACATCAACCCAGTCTTCTGGTTCCAGTTGACCTACGTCCCTTTCCCACTTTGCTTTGAGCCCTTTGAGCTGTGTAGCCCCGAAGGAGTTGAGGGCCTGATAGAGGGTAGAGGTGACCTTGGAGGGAATGCGTTGCGGGAGGATATTGGTCTCAATGGGAGAGCAGGGGGGTATATTTGTCATGTCAGGGAATTGGGTGCGGATGGCGTGGGCCAGCTGCGCATGTCGAAACCGGTCCATGGGTGCCAAATCAAAATGTTCCTGCATGGTCTCGAATTCCAGGAGGTGACGCCCTTGTATCACGTGTGCTAGTGTATGTATCCCCTTTGCGTGTCAGTGACCAAAAGAGCCCATTTTCACTATCTATGGGAGGTGCGCGTTCTACCATATGGGTTGGGATAGTGTAGGTTTTCCTTTCCAGCCGATCAGTTTGTGTGCATCCTGCCAAGCACGGCGGATATGGTACGTCATTTTTGGCAACGTCGGGAGTTGGTTGTAGGTGGCGTAAAGGATCTGCAACGGGGCTAACGGGGACATGGTCTCTAGTTCAATACGGATATGCGGTAGTGTGGGGTCTGCATGTATCCAGTCGTTTACCACCCCGATCTGTGTCGCAAGTTAATACGTGCGTATGCAGGGTAAACCGATGCCTCCCTCCCATACAGATCTCTGGAGCGTGTTGAGGGCGATTCTGGGTTGTTTCCCTCCCCATAAACAACGTGCAAAGGTTTCTATCAATAAGTGTGAAAGTTTCTCGAGGGATGGTGAATGGGGCGTTTTGGAGAACATATAAAAGTCTGGGGAGGGTCATCATCTTACATAAGGCACCTGTACCCATTAGCGATAGGGGGAGTGATTGCCAGTGGGAGGTATCCCTGTTAAACCGCTCTATTACTGGCTGAAGGTTGAGTTTGAGGAACCCTTCTAGTGTCGGGTCGAGCCGTATGCCTAGGTATTTAAGTTCCCTGATACAGATATGGTATGTGCAGTTCTCAGGAATCGCAGACTCGCCACCCTGGATCGGGAAGTAAATGGATTTGGCCTCATTCACCTTTAGGCCCGCAAAGTTTTGATACTCTCTAAGGATTAGGGAGACAGTCGGGCATGAAGTACTCGGGTTACTAAGCTATATGAGGAGGTCATCCACGTAGGGCGAGAGGTGATCTTCTCCTCCCCCCGGCCAGACGAATCAGGTCCAATTGGTATTAGTCTGAGCTCTATTGCGAGTGGTTCGATGGCCAGGAGGAAGAGAAGCGGAGATAGTGGGCACCCCTGCCTAGTACCTCGGCCCAAAGGAAATGGCTTGGAGGACCTGACGTTCACCCTTAAGGTGGCCTCCGGGGATTCATAGAGAAGTTTGAGCCATGATATAAATGTGTGCCCAAGGTTCATCCGAGCCATGATTGCCGACAAGGCATCCCACCCCACAGAGTCGAATGCCTTTTCAAAGTCAACCGCCAGGAGGGCTAAGGGGCCGGTATTTCCTTCGCTCTACTCAGCGCCAGTTGGATTCTGCGTAAGTTCAAATGAGTGGATTTATTGGGCATGAATCCACATTGATCTGGATGGGCTAGGGTCTCAGTCACCTGCAGTAGTCTATTAGCAAGTGTTCTGGCGAGGGCCTTGGCTTCTCCATTGATCAGTGAAATGGGACGGTAGGAGGCATATTCCTCTGGAGGTTTCTCAGGTTTATGTATGACAACTATGTATGCCTCCCTGAGGTCCGGAGGGAGTGCCCCTTGTTCTTTACTACATAGGAACATACGGTGCATATGGGTCGACAGTGTACCACCAAGGCACCTCCATGTCTCTGTAGGGAAGCCGTTGGGACCCAGAGTTTTCCCGGGTTGGAGTTGTGCGAGCGCCTCTTGCACCTCGGTCTCTGTGATTTCAACGTTCAGGAGGTCTGATTGGTGTTGTGAGAGTTTTGGGATCTCGATACGGTCAAGGTAGCTTGAGGGTTCGGATGGCAGGCTCCCGGTGGGTGGGGTATAAAGATTCTTGTAGTAGGCTGCAAATGCTTCTACAATGTCAGAGTCATCCGTCAGCAATGTGCCATCCGGAGATTTGATGGCACGCACATGTCCTCTGCTTTGCTCTCGTCTCTCCAACCAGTCCAGGGTCTTGTTTGCTTTGTCACCTCGTTCATGGATTTGGCACCGGACTAGCTGATGGGCTATACGTGCATTGTCTAGGGCTAGGTTGCTGATGAGTATCTTGTGCCGTGATCAGGGCCTCTTTTGCTTCTTGATTGTTGTGCTCTAGGATTTCCCGTTCGCATTCCAGGACTCGTGCTTCTGCCTCTCTGATCTTTTGGACTTGACATTTTTGGTGGGCGGAAACCACCGAGATAGCTTCTCCTCAGAGGACTGTCTTGTATGCCTCCCAGATCGAGATCGGGCAATCCACTGAGCCTTCGTTGATTTTGAAGTATTCTGTTTTTTTTCGAATGCTTCCGCAATTTCAGGGAGCCACAGATGGTATGTGTTCAAGCGCCAGTTGCGATCCGGACATCGGCAGGCGTTCTTCATGGTTAGAAGGAGCGGAGAGTGATCTGAAATTCCCCTTGCGAGGAATTCAGCAGCTAGGAGTATGTGGTTTGTGCTTCGGGGGATGAAGGTGGCATCCATCACTTTGTTGAAGTCCCCTCCTATTACCCATAGATCGGCCTCCTCCTCCAGGAGCAAGTTCCGTAGTTCGGATAGCAGTTCTTTCGTGAGTGTGGGGGGGGCATAGATTGCAGCAAGACCCCATTTCTCGCCCCAGATGTCCGCCAGCAGCATTACATAGCGGCCCCGAGGATCACTTTTGACTTTTCTGACCTATAGGGGGACTTGCTTGTGAACGAGTATCATCGTGCCCCTGGCGCCTTTTGTGAATCCAACCTGGTAGGTATGCAAGTACTTGGATCTTTTGAAAATGTTGGTGCTCGTACCAATCAAATGCGTTTCATTTAGGAGAGCTATGTCTGGCGAGTACCGGTTGAGGTACTGGAGCACCAGTCTTCGCTTTATGCTGGAGCCGAGGCCGTTAACGTTCCAGGACACTAAGGATAACGTGTTGGTGTTCATTCTATCTGCATGGGCCTCTTACGGGGGCATCTGGAAGGATCAATGGCGGTTGCGTATTTTTCGGAGGGGTGATGAGGTATTCATTCGGGGAGGCATCCGGGGTCACCCCGTGGCGGCGTGCCGGATGACTGGATGATTTTGGTGTCAACGGTCGTGCCCATGGACAGTGCTTGATTCTCCTGCCAGCGTTTGTCGGTGTCATGCCTTCTCGTCCTGTGATTCTGAATCCTTTCATCCTTAAAACTCCCCTCACCCTGTACCCCCCCCAACTGGGAGCACCTGTCGCCCAAACATTAAACTTATAACTTAGTAAACTTTCTCGGGATAACCCGGACTGGGATAGCGCCCTTGCCGCATTAGGAGCGGCAGCCACTAAGTGGACGTTCCCATGTTATTGTACTGCAGATTAACCCCCATATTGCGTGGGTCTTATCCCTTTTCCATGGGGCTCCCGGCCATGTGCGGCGTAGTGTCACCATCCGCATTGGTCGGAGATCGAGGGGGCGAGGGCCGCCCAGACCAGGGCTTCTGTGTGGGTGGGCCCAGCGGTGCGTGCCGCACTCTGGACTCCGTGAAGACTTGGGTTTCAAGCCAGTCCCATGCATCTTTCAGGTTGTAAAATAGATGAGTGGTGCCCTCATAGTGGACTTTAAGCAATGCTGGGAAGAATAGGGCATATTTGATAGATAGAGACTGGAGTTTCTTCTTGACAGAGTCGAATGACTGGCAGGCTTTTTGGACTTTTTTAGTGTAATCGGGGTAGAACCCAACCCTGTAGCCGTTGTATATGCTCGGGCCGGAAGCCCTTGCCATTTGTAGGATCGCGTCACGGTCGCGATAGTTCAGCAGGCGTGCAATTATTGTTCTAGGCAGGGCTCCCGGGGTAGGTTGGCCGGTGGGGACTCTGTGTGCCCTTTCTATGGAGAAGAATTTGGATCGGTTTTTGGGGGCAAAAACAGAAGCGAGACAATCTTCCAGGAAAAGTTCAGTGCTGGGGCCTTCCTCCTTCTCTGATATCCGTTGTAGAGGTCCATCTTGCTTTGTAGAGTTTGCCGCTTGGACTTTTCCTTACCCATGTCGTGGTTGACGGGGATCCGGGTGCTTCGCGTTGTCACACCTGGGGTGAGTGTGGGATTGGGAGAGGTCCTGCGTGGATCAAGCGACCGTGTAGAGGCTGCGCAAGGTGCCCGCCGTGCATCCGTGTGGGGGCTGCGCCAAAGACAGAAAAAACGTGGTCTCTGTGGGTATTAGTCTCTCTTCCAGGGTCGCAGGACACAAGTGAAGGGTGCAGGCTGCGGGGGAGAACTCGTCCCTCTGGTAGTAGTGCCCCTTGGGGGTCGTTTTGTCACGTGTCCAACCCGGATTGCGGTCGCTGCTTAGCAGGGGGAGAAAGTCTGGCGGTCCCCCGTAGACCAGGGGTGACTCAATCAGTTGCGAGGAGAAGTTCCTTTCTCCCCCTACTCGTAGTTCAGGTCCACTGCGCATAAGCCTCGTGGGGAAGACCGTGTCCTTATTCCATACACTGGTATGATGCTGGCCAGTGCCTATCTCCGACGTATATAGTAGCCCACGTGGATTCCATTGTCTTTACAGCTGATTGGAGTTGTACAGGAGGCCTTTAGAGGGAGATATGGCAGATCTTCCACTTCACACACACTCGTACCTTGTCGTGGATGTGTCCGTCTGCAGCGTATCATCCATCAGCAGGGGAGCGCAGCACACGGCTCCCCTTGTCGTGCTGCAGCTCGACCCCGGGCGTTGTAGTCCCGCTGATGGGAGGAAAGAGGGGGGTGGATTTCCTGGAGGGGAGGCAGACAATGTGGGCCCGAGCCGCGGGCAGATAAATTTCAGGGCTCTGCTTATTCGTAGCGCTGTCGAGGTCTAGAGGGGCGCCGCTATGTGTGGCACCGGTTGCGGCCACTTCGTGTCCTGCTCTCCGTAGGTTCCCCGGGGCAGGCTGGTAAGGGAGACCACGGTCGGGTCTCCAGTGGTGTTGGTAAGGTACCGCCAGGTCTTGCTGGCAGCTTGGCGATGTATTCCGGCGCGTCCTCCCACACAGGATCCCCTGCGTTCGTTGTGCTGTGGAGGGGGAGGGAGTTGGCGGTCGCTACGCCTGTGCCACAATGGCTGCGGCTCGCCCGCCTGTAGGATTCGAGCTGAGTCTCACGTCCCTCGCTCTGATTCTTCCCAGGGTTGCGACCACTGCTTCCCCGTTATGTCCACTGCCTCTCGTGTGCCGTTGGGGTGGAATTATTCAAGGAAAAGGGAATTTATCGCTGGATGAATGTAGCGGCCACCGGGAGCCATTATGATTAGCTCTGCATTCGTCGCGCGCGCATGCGCAGTCGGCAAGCATCTTTAAGATGGTGCCTGCTGTGGATATGTATTCCCCAAGAGCCTGGAGAGGTTCTTATGGTGGCTCAGACCAATTATTACTCTGTTTTGTACACATTTAAACAGCCAGTTGTGAGCTGTTAAGCTATAGGCTAGTTGTATGACGATCTGCCAAGGTTATGGTAATTGTAATTTACTAGAGTTTAACTGGTGGATAGATGCGTTATTAGTCTCATGTAGTTATTATATATTATCAGTTGTCTGCTTTCATGAGTTACTGGTAAATTTTTGATTCGGGACGGCAGGTTATTGAACCTGTTACGGTTTCCACATAGTTAGAGAGTCCAAGATGGCCACCGAGCGTGACCACGCACCCCTCTCACCCACATGACATTATGCAGATGTGGGTGAGTGTATCTTTATGGTTTTATTAATGTGGTATGAATGGTGAGGCTCTCTCAAGATTTCCTAAAGGCTCATTAGTCTTTTTTTGCTTTGACTTCAGGTCTTTACCCGCATGAGGGGAATTCCAAAAGAGAGGTTAGTAGTTGAGATGACATTATGCCATTAGTTGGATTTTATTGTTAATGAAGAATTAGAATTAAATAATGGGTTATCATGCATTTTAGGTCTAAGGAATTTAGAAAAAGCAATAAAACAACCTTGAAAACGGATACTGGATCTGAAACTCGTCAGC
This sequence comes from Ambystoma mexicanum, assembly GCF_040938575.1. Taxonomy (NCBI): domain Eukaryota; kingdom Metazoa; phylum Chordata; class Amphibia; order Caudata; family Ambystomatidae; genus Ambystoma; species Ambystoma mexicanum. The sequence continues at coordinate 523,777,493 of NC_090928.1, read as the reverse complement.
AAATGAGAAGTTTCAACATTTAACAGCATTAGGACAGAACACATCTGGTTTGACTGCTTGGTGTTTTGACAATACTTATTAATTTTGACGTTCTGTTTTTGCCTATAAAAGTGAATGATTGTAATTTGCTTGAAGGTTCTCTAATACCTATATGTACATTGGAAACTATTAGCGAGACACTCTTTTCCGAAATTGTTTATTTTACTTGCAGGATTCCACTGTGATGCTCAATATATGAACCGAAGTTGTTTCTTTCAACTCAATGTATTTTTCTTGTAAGAAACTAATGTTCTCTCTTTTGAACTTGAGCAAAATACTTCTTTGGAATTAAGAATTTTATTTTCACAGCTGCATGTTATATTTACTTTTTGAATTGTATTGGGATTAGTCCCACAGGAGTGCACTAGGTGTCACTTGATGAAACCAATGAGTTTATTTATTACACTCTCTTGCTGAGGTCCTGTATGGCCAGGGGACATTACCCTACTGCACCTGAAAACCATTTAAATATTGAATCCTCTAAGGCTTCTTTACTTTTATTGATTGATTTAGTAGTGCACCTCATTAGTCTAGTGTTGTCTTCATTTTTTCGGCCATGAATGTATCCAACAGGGAGTTCATCCGCGAATCGTTGTTGATCGCAGCCTCAGTCTTCATTATCACTTTCATTTTACTCAAGGCAGCAAAAGTTCTGGGGAGCGTACTATTTTTGGTATCATTTGGAGGCACAAACATGCAACAGGTACTCCCGATTTTCCAGCATACCCCACCCTCCATTGCTGTTAGGTCAGATATATGCCGGTTTTGCAGAGTCATAAGCCTGAGTGCCCTCAATTCTTTCCTAATGGCACTGAATGCTAACTTGGAAGCGTTTCTAAAGATTAGTAGTTCATTCCTGGTCACCTGGAGCCATTTGGCATTGGCCGCTGCTTGGGCACGAAAGAAAATCTTGGTGTGGCTAAACAGCCGATATCGATCAGAAATGTCTGCTAAAGCCTGTGATGATGCTGCTGAAAGGAAGTTCAATCTTCTCCTCCATTGCAATTGTTCATGATTTTCACCATCAAGCATAGCCTTTGATTTGTCCATATGGTCTGCAACTACACAGCCCAAAACAAACCTTCCTACCACTAATTCACTCACACCCCGACTTTTCAAAACACTTGCTCCTACACCTACTGCTCCCACAACCTCTTAGAAGGAGTCGGACAAGCACCATCGAGATACCCTGCCCAGCAAAGCCTCACCACAGGGACTAAACACCCTAAGAAGCCCACTGATAGCACATGGTTTGTCTTTGCATCCACTACTACCCCCAATTACAAATGCAACCTGCCTACCTCCTATGATGTAACGCACCATGCCCCATTGGATAGCCAAAGCATGAAGCTGCACTCACTCACAACACCAGCACTGTCCAATGCTCACAACCACGCACCTGCAAACCTGTACCTGACCCACACCACACTCAACAACACCACTGTCTTGCAAATCCCACTCACATTTACCTCCCTCTCATTGCCCTGCTAGTGCCTTTGCACACACTTTAATTACTCCACCTACACCAACTTCACACCATACTGCTCCATCTAGAAGCACACCTACCACTGACCCCTCCTTACCTGCCATACAAAAACATACCCACATTAGGACTGCACCACCTAACACAACTCATGCACCTAGTCAATACCAGACACAGACTACTCACACACAAACACTTCAGTTGCTTGTCGCACCTGCCTGCACACAATAAAACAACACTACCAATTCGACTCATTCACATACCACTGCACAACCATACTTCGTCAACACTCTCAACCCACAACTCACAGGCTACAGTTACAACCCTAACGCACATCCTCCCACTCCACCTCCTACGCTCCACCTTCCATCCCTGCTCTGGATTGGCACTTGAACCCTCACTTGTCAGCCTATCCCCCTACACTATCAAACACTACATCCAATACACATATGCACACCTCCCTGAATTCACATACTCAGCAAAAGTCCATACCCAAACACCCACTCAGCAGCCACCCTACCACACACACCAACCACACCACATTACACACTTACCCACCCTCTCACAACCATCTAATGCCATCACAGTTGCATCCCTAGGCACCACTAGACTCCTACACCTAAGATCACGCACTACACCACCCCACCACCTACACTTCTGCACCCCATCCATACCACACACCCCTCAACCAGCCAAAACCCTCCCCACCAATAAGCCCCTAACATGTGCCCTTATTAACACCCGCTCTGTCTGCGCACAAGCCACAGATATCCATGATCTACTACTACTCCACAACCTTGACCTGCTCGCTGCCACAGAGACCTGGCTACACAAAGCAGCTGGACCCTACCTATCCCTTGCCATTACCCCCCAACTACTCCATACTTTGCACCGACCGGCCAACCAAGGTGATGGAGTCTGCACCGACCGGCCAACCACGGTGATGGAGTCGCCATCATCTACAAAACCTCCCTCCCTATCAAATCGCTTCCCCCACCCCCTCATTAGATATGAAATTCTACTCACCAAGATCAATCCTAGCCCTCAGACCATGATGAATATCCTACTCATCTACCGCCAACCCAACACCTCTGGCACACCAGACTCCGACATACCCCTACTCATTGCCCCCTTCCAGAAACCCAATACCAAATTCCTGCTCCTTGGTGACTGCAATCTCGGATTCGCTGACCCAGCCAATCACCTGGCCTTGGCACTCGCATCAATGCTCCAAGAGATGAACTTCATACAAGTCATCCAGGCAACCACATCAAAGGCTGCACGCTTGACTGGATCCTATCCCTAAACAGCTCCACCAAAATCTTAGACATCAATCCTGTGCCCGGGACAGAACATTCCCTGATCCTATTCTCCCTAGGCCATAATGTCACCACTGAAAAACCCACCAACCCATCACTGCTAGTTTACTAAGGAACTCCTAGAACCTAACATTCCGTCTTCCCTTGAAACATGCCCTGATAACAACAACCCAGAGGCCATTCTCTCCGCGTATAACACTGCTTTGCACCACGCCTTGGATCTTCACGCCCCTCTCAAAACTAGCACTCGTAAAAAAGACCACCACCACAACTGGTTCACCGAAGACCTAGCCAATCTCTCAAAACCACGTGTTCTTAAGAACATATCTGGCGGAAAAACTCTTCCCCAGCAACAAAGATGCCTTCAGCATCTTCGCCACCTCCTACAAACTTGCCACCATCAACACCAAAGCCAGCATCTACAATACCTGCATCTCAGAAGCCCATTCAACCACAAAAGAGCTATTCAAAATCCTAAAAGAACTGGAAACCACACTCCCAAACGTCTCAACCTTTCCCAAAGCCTGGTGCATGTTGGTACAATCCAGAACCTTAGAGATAAAACCATCCTCAAGAAAGCACCGGTCCCTCAAGCAGAAACTTGCCACCCTACATTCTCACCACCCACACCCTCCATTCCCCTCTTGCAATTCACCCCCACTATGTGCTGAGCCCCTGGCTCCCACCATTACTAAATTTATCAATGTCTCCTTCAGCACCTGCACCATACCCACCTCCATCAAAGAAGCCTGGGTGAAACCACTACTGAAAAAAACCTTCCCTTGATTCCACTCTCTCCACCAACTACTGCCCCATCACTACAGTCCCATTCCTCTTGAAAATCCTTGACCGCATTGCCTACCTACAACTCCAAACCTACCTCGAAACTCACTTGCTACTCGCTCTACGGCAATCCGGCGTTAGACCAAGACATAGCACGGCATCCACCCTCCTCAATCTCAAGATACAACTTAACCTCATTCGTGACAAAGGAGACCTCGCCATTCTCATGCTGCCCGACCTTTCGGCGGCCTTCGATCTCGTAGACCACGATATCCTCTGCCACCACCTCCTTCAATTTTTCCAAGAAGCAGCTAAATGGGTCAAATCCTTCCTGAGCATCCAAACCTCTAGGGTCTTTGCCGGCACGGAAGCAGCAGACCCCATCCCAGTTCCCTATGGTGTCCCACATGGATCCTCCGTCCCACCCATGTTCTACAACACATAGACTAAGGACGTATTTGATCACATCACATTGACAATATCCCTTACACACATTTTGCTGACGACACCCAGATCCTCCTCAAACTATCTGGCACCTATGACCACGACTGCTCAGACATCAAACACATCTACAACATCATACAGGCATGGATGGCAAACCACCACCTATGTCTAAATGATGATAAAACTGAGCTCATTGTCGGATCCCCCACCACCTCAAACATCTTAATTCTGCCCACTCCTCCATCATTGCCGGAAACAGCATCCCTGTCTCCCCTCATGTGAAAACACTAGGAGGCTACCTAGATGCAGAACTCAACCTGAATGAAGAGATGAAAGCAATGACCTTTTCTGCTGCATACTCGACCAAACTTCTCAATCGCTCTAGAAAATTCCTCACCCCTAGCAACTGCCTCACTCTTGCTAGAGCAACAGTCCGTAGCAAACTTGACAACTGCTGTGCCATCTTTGCAGGGACCTCCAACGAGAATCTCAATAAACTACAACTCGCACAGAGCAGCGCCCTCTGAGCAGTTTATGGCCTCAAAAGCTCAGAGCACATCTCCCAAATCAGATGCGAAGCCACTGGCTTCCCATCAAAGCACGCATTGACGTTAAAATACTCTCCACCACCGACCGCTTCCTCTACAACACAGCCCCCCTATCTCATGCACCGCATCTCTAAGAAACCCAATCCACGAACCTTATGTTCAACGTCCTCCATCTCACTTACTACACCTAGATTCAACAGAAAACGATCAGGGGGCTCCTGCTTCGCTTTCATCGCGCCAACACTATGGAACACGCTCGCTCCCACCATCAGGAACGAACCTTCCTACCTTGAATTTCTCAAACAAGTTAAAACTGCACTTTTTAACAAATATGCATGATTACCTATGTAACTACTGTTGACTCTACTGTACTATAACTACCTATGCGTTACTGAATGTAATCTAGCGCTGTGATAACTATGGGTCCTGGGCATGTATAACAATTGAAATAAATAAATAAGGTGGTGTAAGGGATGCAAGGGGCACAGGGGAGAAAGGGGGTACAGATGTAACTTCGGGTATTGGACAGGCCAAAATCGGGTGTTCTTCAAGGACCCCAAGGATGGGCACATGAGGAGTAGAGAGACTGCACACGCTGTGCCAAGCTGGAGGCAACTGCCTTTATGCATTCAATCCACAGGTCCAAAAATTATCAAGAGGAGCAGCCGTACCTCCAGCCAGATCTGATGTGAAGCTTGCGGCTGACGTTCCCATTGGTGCCAACGGCACCGTGCCATCACCCTTAAAACACAGAGAAAAATGGGTAGGTGTAACAGGTTTTTCTGGCTCTTTGAGCTACGTCTGATACAGCAAATGATTTCTCCATACTATCCCACACTCTTGATTTATCGGCGCCACCCCATCTTCTGAGAATCCCCTCATTCCTCCAGCTCTGCAACTCTTCACCCTTTGCTCCCATCGATTTTTAGAAATAATTGCTCATTCTAAGGTCAATTGGGCTCTTTGAACACATCTAATATTTATGTGCTCTGTACGCTTGGCAATTGAACAGTCATAGTAACTTGGTATGATTGATGCCATAATTGACTGCCCTTGAACCCTGCACATGACTAGGTGCACTAGGCCTAGCACATCTGCTATCTCTACCTCACTTGGGATAAATACTCTAGGAATGAGTGAAACATGGGGGATGAGAGAGCATATGTAGCAATATCCTATGGATCCCTCTCTCCCCACCTTCCTCATATGGCTATACCATATGTTATCCGCTGCTAAACCATGTGCATTTGTTGTAGGATCTATATCATCATGTCCGTTATAAAAAAGATAATTCCCAACATTTCTTTTTCCTCTTAACATTTTCTCCTCATTCTTCATATAAATAGACAATTTTGAATGTTTTTATATATTCACTGATTGTCTTCCTTAAACATCACAAGGACTAAAAATACCACAAAAACATCCCTTTTCACACAATTTACAAGTTTAGCCAATACTTTTCCCAAACCAAATTACTTAGAATCCAGATCTCTATTTGCACGAGCAGTGAATCCTTAGGTTGTTCTTAACTTCTATACCTGCTCAATAGAGGGCGCTAGAGCGCGACCAAGATGGCGGCTCTTATGTGAGCTCCAGAGGCGCACCCAAATGAATCCTGCAAAAACATATCCAGGGGCCATCCAGCTTCTTAGCGTCGTTACCAGCATTCCCGGGCAGGCAGCACTGACCCCCCCATCCTTTCTCAGTGTCGGGGGATGCCCGATGCCACCTGTTCGGTGCGTGGGTATGTGGGGAACGAAGCCCGCCGTGTCAATTCCCAGACGCCGCCTTGTGTTCCTAGCGACGCCGGGAAGAGGCATTGCCGCGCTGACCCAGACAGATCGGTTTGTGCAGAGGAGCTCAGCGTTGAGAGCCTGTGGCGCTCCTGCACCCCCCCCCCCCCACGGGCCCACAGCAAATGTGTGGCTGCTCCAGAGGCCGCGCGCGGAGGGAATTCCCAGGAGGGTGCCTCCGCTGCGTGTCGACCAGGGAGTACATCAACACTCCTCGAGACTGCCCACGGGGTGGATCGAGTGCTGGCGCTGGGGTGGGTGCAGCGGCCAGCCCCCTGCCGGCACACCCTCAGACGGTCTCACAGCCTCCACAAGGAGCCTGACGCGAGAAGCCCTGACTCTAGCCGGCGAGTGGGTGGGTCTGCGAGGCACTAGCTGCAGGCGAGGAGGAGCAGCAAAACCAGCGGAGACAGAGGTGAGCCAGCCCCCCCATTAGCACCCCTGGGCTCCTTGACCGCAGGGGCGGTGCGCACTGGGCACCGAACACCAGGTTCATAAGTGGACTCAAAATGCAGGCGTAGCAGCCTCGGCCAGGGGACCCCCCCTCCATGCACAGAGTCCCTGGGGGGCCGGCATCAGTAGCATGCGGCGGGTGGCGGCAGCCGACATAAGCCTTACTCCAAGTTAACTACGCACTCACAAGCCTGGGGGTGCAGACTCTAGCTTATTCTGCCAAGCGCCCAAGCCCAAAAAGAAACAGACGGTCCCCCGCTGCAGCCCACAACACCTACTGAACTCTTGCCGAGGCAAGCCATCGGATGCCCCTTTAGATCCTGGGGTTCCCAAGCAGCCGCCAGCAACCCTCTGACCACAGGGCAACAGAGCCTGGGCTAGTGCTCCACTGATCAGACCACCAAGTGGTACATACCGGCAGCCGGCTGGACCAGCCCCCCGTGGACACCCTGCTTGGCACTCAATTCCTGCAGAGTTTACGAACCCTGACAGCCGCCATACACCCTCTGGTGGGATAACAAATAAGGGAGGAGGCCAACGAACAACGGGACACACCCAGGCAGGTGAGCAGCAAAGTCCTCGGGATGGGGAAATCCGATAAATCACAGAGGAAATTAACAGTTGAACCAGGAGCCGTAGTCAAAACCCCCAAGTCAAACAAACGACTAGAGAACCCTGAGGCGTCCATGTCCCACAACGACGGCTCTGACCAGGCCATAGACATTAGAGGGATCCTTTTCGAACTGAAAGTTGGTATCGGCAACATGGATAGTAAGCTCAACACCCTGTCCACTAAAGTCAACCAGCTACAACACCGCCTAGACAAACATGGGGATTCCGCTGGACACCGCCAAGCAGCGAATCTCTGATCTCGATGATAACACGGCCTCCCTGTCAACAAGGGTGTCAGTACTAGAAACCCAAATGAAAGCCGTCATGGCTAAAGATGAGGACCTCGAGGGACGATCCCACCGCAACAATATTAGGATCCTGGGAGTGAGAGAACAGCAAACCACGTGGAAAATGGAGGACTTTCTGGAAACCGTATGCAAAGAGCTATTTGGGAGTCCCGAACTGTCCAATATGTTTGTGGTAGAGAGAGCCCACAGGGTCCCAACCAGTCCACCCATCCCCGGGCCGCTCCCCACCCGATAATAGCCAAACTCCTCAATTTTAAATACCGAGATACGGTCCTGCACTTTGCAAGGGAGAAGGGAAACCTCCAACATGATGGAGACAATGTTCAGTTCTTTCCTGATTTCTCCCCGTCCGTCCAGGCGCTACGCAAAACGTTCACTGGAGTGAAACGCTGGCTTCAGGACAACCAAATGCTCTACTCCATGTTATACCCAGGTAAATTGAGAATTCAGCACGACGGAAAATCCCAATTCTTCAGTACACCCGAAGAGGCAAACACATTCCTTGATGAGCTGGGGTGTTGACACTCAATTAACAACCCAAGACCTCCCAGGAGAGACCGAGCAGGCAGGGACCCGCAGTGACACCCACTCATGCCACCAACAGGCTGCTACGTACCACTCAGCAGGGCCCCTGGACTCTGTAATCGCGATAAACTTCAGGGGGCGCCTGACCTTGGAAGAACCCTAGCACCCCAAGCGCAGCTACGTTCGTGTTTTGGGTGTTTGGGAAGGGAAGTTGGGGGTTGCCTGTGATGGGGAGGGAAGTTGTTTATTGTCAAGGAAATGTGCCCGCCAAGGACCCACACCCTGCCGCTGGCACCCACGATCTCCCGACAGATGCACCAGAAACAGCCTTAGCTGGGGAAGGCTGGAATCTATACATCATGCAACTACAATATGCCCTAGTACAACCGATCACATCCCATGTCAAAAGCTAGTCAAACGGAGCAACTACCAACGGCGTTCAAGCTAGCTACATGGAACATTAGAGGGGGCAATAACCCGACCAAAACGAGAAAGGTAATACAGTACCTCCGGAGGCACAAAGTGGGCGTCGCGTTGATTCAGGAAACCCATCTCCTCCCCGGAACAGAGAATCACTGGGCCCGGGATTGGGGCTGCCATAGATATTTTGCCTCGTATTCCTCATACTCCATAGTGGTGGCAATCCTGATAAATAGATCCTTGAAATTCAAATTGCTATCGACTAACAGCGATAAGGAGGGAAGAACGCTTCTTGTACGGGGGACCCTGGAAAATACAGAGATTGTCATTGTGAACTCCTACGGGCCAAATATTGATGGACCCAACAACTTCGACTGGGTAATGACGCATCTGGGTGAAGCGAGATCCGCAACAGTTATCTGGGGAGGCGATATGAATACCACACTTGACCCTCTGAAGGGTAGGTCCTGCTCGTCGTCTACGACTTAAGCAGCCAGCCAAATTCTTGAAATATGCAAAGCGTACGATCTGGTAGACATCTGGAGGCGCCAACACAGAGAGACCCGGGACTACACGTTCCATTCCTTGGTCCACAAGACAAGCTCCCGCCTGGACTACATATTGGTTTACGCGCACAGCCAATTTCAATGGAACCAATGTCAAATCCTGCCTAGGTCGATATCAGACCATTCAGCGGTCACAATCGAATGCACCCCACCAGATCCTTCGGAAGGGAGTCGACACTGGAGATTGAAACCAGGATCCCTACAAGACCAGGTGTTCACGGACAAACTCCGTACTGAGATCGTATCCTTCCTCAGACTCAACCAGGGTTCTCTGTCATCAGCTGGAACCATGTGGGAAGCCTTAAAATGCTATGTCAGAGGGATCTGCATAACCAAAGAACAGGGAATTCTGAAACTCATCAGACGAGAACTATCCTCAAGCGAGACCTGCCTAAAGGAACTTGAAAACAGGCATATCACATCGTCCGAACCACACGCTCTGGCATCAATGAAAAAGGAACTGGATAAGTTCAGGGTGGCAGCAGACTGTGAACTAAAATTACTATCAAAAGGACACCGCATTTGTCAGTATGGAGAGGGGCAGAAGCCGGGCCCCATCCTCGCGAGGCTGATAGCAGCAGACCGAAAACCCACGCTAATGGAACAGATGCGAAATACATAAGGTACCCTGGTACACACTGACAAATAGCGGAAACCTTCTGCTCCTTCTATCAAAATCTGTACAGTGCCAATTTCACCGCCAGCCAGGAGGAGCTAGTGCGCTACCTTGATGAAATAGAGCTTTACTGGGTAAACGCCACACTAAGAGAACCACTAAACCTACCTATCACACTTGAAGAAATTCTCCAGGCAATTAACGAGCTTCCTAACACTAAAGCTCTGGGCCCGGTTGGTCTGATTGGCAAGTTCTACAAATCATTTGCCCCTGTTCTCACCCCTCTGCTGTTGCAGGTCTTCGAGGAGGCGCTTGAGACTGGTTCCCTGCCCCCGACCCTCCAGGAAGCGAATGTGATCCTACTCCATAAAGCTGGCAAACCCCCAGAGGAGTGTAGCTCCTATAGACCGATCTCACTGATCAACCTCGACAATAAGATACTGGCCAAGATCCTCGCCACCAGACTGATCCCCCTGATGCCCGCGCTGGTGCTCGCAGACCAGGCGGGGTTTGTCCCGGGCCGTAACACATTTGGCATCAGACACATGTTCGGAGTCATGGAGACATTGGACCCCACACACCAAGTGGTGGCAGCCCTTTTAGATGCCGAAAAGGCCTTCGACTCCATTGAGTGGCCTTTCCTATTCGAGGTTCTCCAGCGAATGGGTCTCGGTAAACACTTCCTCAGGCTGACTGCCCTTCTATATAACCAACCCCGGTCACATATAATTCTAGGTAAAACCAGATCGACGGCGATCAACCTTCAACGGGGGACTAGGCAGGGATGCTCCCTATCTGCCCTACTATTTGCACTAGTAATGGAGCCCCTCGCCCCAGACCTCCGAGCCGACACATACATAGGGGCTTGTCTTTTGGCCCGTCACAAATTAATAATATCCCTTTATGCAGACGACGTTGCCCTTTACATCCGCGACCCTGCTGAGAATCTGAACCCGATAATACGAGACATCATTAAATTCGGCACCTTATCAGGATTAAAAATAAATCACAGTAATTCAATTATATTCCCGCTAACCCCAGAAGCCGAGGAATTCCCAGATGACTATGGCTTCAAATGGGAACACACCAAACGTCAGATACCTTGGCATCCAAATGGCCAGAACCCAACAAAATCTCTTCCAAGACAACTACGGCAAAGTAACTGAGTCACTCCAAGGGAAAACCAACAGATGGAAAACGCTACGACTCACTCTCTGGGGACGGGTTTCGCTAGTTAAAATGGTGATACTCCCCAAACTCCTCTATCTCTTTGTAAATCTCCCCCTATTGGTGCCCCAGAAACATCTTCAACACTTGCAAAACCTAGTCCTGGAACTACTATGAGCGGGCAAACCAGCCAGAATTGCCTACCAGTCACTAATTCAACCATTGACAAAGGGGGGCATGGCACTCCCCGATCTAGGACGGTATTACTGGGCAGCACAGGCTCAATTCCTAGGCCACTGGTACCCCACACACTTTGTCCGTCCCCACGTCCAGCTGGAATGAGCACTTGCATCCCCTAACTTGCTCAGAGCAGTTATCCTTGAACAAACAGACACACCACATTCAACTCTAAACACGGTACTCTCCACCATCGCAATCTGGAAGAAAATAGCACGGAAATGCGATATTCAGGCCATGTTCTCCCCCCTCCTTCCGATAAGATTCATTCCTGGAATCCCCCTGACCACAGACAAAGTTTATTTAAACTGGGTCGACAAGTTACAATTAAACTCCTTAGGCGACCTTTTCATCGAAGGGAACTTCCTCACACCTCAACAATACAAATCCCGCAGAGCTACCACCGCCCTTGACACATTTCTCTTTTTCCGCCATAGACGCTCACTCCAAGCTATACTGCCCTCGTTTCCGCGACAACCCCCAACATGGCAATTGCTACATGGAGTTGTTCAGTCACAGGGGGAGGTTAGACTAGTATCGTCAATAAATAAATCCCTATTAACCGACACGTCCCCGACCCCGACAGCACCTAAAACTAGATGGGAAAAATCCCTCCATATGTCAATACCAGACGAGGAGTGGGACTATATTTTAGCACAGACCCAGAAAGTTTCGCTAAACACAAGATATAAACAAATACACCTTAAATACTTACATCGGGCATACCACACTCCCGCTAGTATACACTCCTACCAACCCTCTGCCCCCCCGACATGCAGTCGCTGTGACGCCCCACTGGCAGACTTCGTCCACATAGCATGGTACTGTCCAGCTATACTGGACAGGAAGGCGGTACTGGAAAAGACAGCTGCAATCATAAGTACGCCCCTGGAGCCCGATCCCAAGATCACACTTCTTGGATTTACCAAACACCTCCCACCCCCAACGCGTAAGCTCGGAGGGCTGCTATTGTTAATGGCGCGGAGAAGGGTCGCAATGACATGGGGGGATAGGACCCTCACCGACTATTCAGCAATGGCTAAAAGATATCATACTGTCAGGACACTGAATCGAACTTCATCATACTACTACCCCGACACGCTCGACCCCCCGACATTTGGGGCCCCTACATCATCTATTTGATGTCCACCGCAAACAGTGACTCTTCAAGAGCGGGGTCCCCCGGACCTCAATAAAATCGTTTCTGCATTCACCCCAGCCTGTGAATGGAGATGGACCTGCTAATATCCACTAACTCCTGTACAAGATTAGCACCGGGGGAGGGTGGTGTGAGGTGGGGTTGCGGACAGTGTGGCACTTGTTTCTTCCATGTTATGTGTTCTCTTTGTTTCTCCTTTTCTGTTACTGTACAACTAGTTGAAAATACCAAAAATAAAGTTTTTTGTGGTGTGGTGGTGGGGGGCTACTGGTATCCTTCCGAGTGTCACTGAGCTGATCCAACTCTTGTTGCTATCCACCTTCATGGCAGTTGGAGTCGCATAGGTCACTCTATGCAACCCATGGAAATGCCGCTTGTTCCAACAAACCACGAAGGTGGCTGTTCCTCAGTAGTCTCACTGTTTTCTCCTGTTGTCTGTTAGCGAGAAGACACACCCCGTGAAGATAAATTCTTAACACTTTTCATTACTGCCCTAAGGTATTCCCTGAACACCTCTCCTAGGACCGCTAAACTCTTGTGTGCATCTGATGTCATATGTGTAGGTGAGAGAGGTGTATGTATCCTACGACCCGGTCATGATTTAATGAGGGCTCAAGTGGTGCTCCCTCCCTGGCTGATTGTGTAAATAAAACCGTACTAGTGGGAGACCCATATACCATGATTTATTTAGCTATGCACATATTTTAGCTGAACAGGCCATAAAGACCCCATTGAGCCTCTCCATGATCCTGATGGCCTGCTTTATTCCTAGTAGCAAAGTATTTTTTGTGAACAAGGCATTAAAGAAGTGGGTCCCGTTATCGGATTTTAGGACCTCATCTTGGAAATACGTCTCACCAGAAATATTGCTGCCGATTTAGCATCAGGATGTACGCAGGGACCAAACTCAAGCCACCGGGAGAATGGACAAGCCACGGCCATTAGATATCTGAAGTTACTGCACCTTGTAATCATGTCCACAAAACCTATATCTAATAGCTCCTTGAATGGACCAGAGGGTCTGGGCAAGAGCCCCCCCTCACCGACCTCATGGTATTTCAAGGATTGAACTCGATGCACGCTACACAATTCCATATGCATGAATCCTTACACTATGTTTACACAATCACATAGACATAAGTTTAAGCAAACTTTGCGCTATACAATTTGGCAGTGGGTAACCACTGACACAGTAGTCATGCATCCAACACTTAGCTTTGGTTCATTGTCCGTTCCGATTGCACGGTCCTTGGTAAGCTGTCAGTATGTGCTGCGTCTCGGATGTTGTGCAGGCTGGTTTCGTTTTCAGCTACAAAGAAAGAATATTCTGTTATTCTTGGTCACACACTCACACGGTCATTCATTCCATGCCGCATTCATGCTTTCTTTTCAGGGTTAATAATGCGTCTTCCCACGAACTATGTTGTTCGCTGTACTTGTCTTCTAGCAAACAAGTCGTCACTATGAATGCCACCGCAAACTCCGCCGCGCGTGGCTTGTGGCATTAACAATTTCGGTTGTACGTAATGCCAAGGCTGCGTTCCTCAAGTTTGCATCACATGCGCTGCTAAACGTGTTTTCCTCCCAGATCTAAGACCCTCCAAAATGGAGGACTTCCGAAAACAACTTGTCACAGATTCCCAGCACTGTTACTTATCTAATATTCCAGGGCAGGGGCGAGCGAAATGGGCTGGGACACTGTGCCCCCTGCGCTTCCCCAACTCCCTCTGCGGGCTTCCTTGGGCCTCTGTGTTGCGCGTCCCCACTCCCCTTGGAATGCGTCCCAAACTTATCTGAATGTTGGCGAGGGGCCGGATTCTCAATCTGGTGGGGCGGGGCCCCTCGCGTGTGTTATTCGGCGGAGCTCTTTGCCTCACGGCCTGGCTCTTGATTGGTCGCCCACGCGCAAGGCATGCTGGGCAATGTGGTCCCGGTGAGCTTGTAGCCTACAGGGAGGACAAAGCAGTCTCCTGTAGGGCAGCACCTTTCTCCTGCTTAATTTTACTGTGTGTATTTTATTAACACATGGTCCATGGCGCAGGGCACATACATGTTTAACTGCTTTGGGTTACCTTGGGTCTGCCCCTGACACTCTTAGAGAATTGTTACAATGGCGCCTGGTGTTACTTCCTGCAGCACATCAGGCCAAAATAAAATCTCAAATGGTACCTTCCAGGCCTGATTTCTGAACCCCAGGACCCAACTCAACAAAGCCACCACCCCATAAAGAAACAGTGCTGCATGCACGGTAACCCCCCTAACCACGCTGTTGCTACAATAGGTCTGAAAACGCGCTGCTTCCCTTACAGGATAAAACCCTTGGGTCGAGCATACAATACCTTCCTCTGTGAAGGCAGACAACATCTGCAACTTGCTCAGGCTGTCCTTTTCCAAAAGGTTTGCTGGGGTGTAAATACAATACAACAAAGGGGCTGATATATATTAATTACCGACCTTGATGCAGATATCTTCAGTATAAGGAACCGACAGGATAGCCCCAGAGAATCCCTGTGTGCCCATCGTTTTGCATGACAAGGGGAACTCACTTTCCTTGATGCAGATTTTGTAGCCCCTGTGCCACCCATGAATGAGAATGTTTGGTCACCTGCCTGTAAACCTACTTGGGGTTCCTCTTACAGATCTGTGGTAACGGACAGGACAGGACTGGCCACATCAGAGACCCCTGTGGGCTGTTCTACGCCTGGTACGTAATAACATCTGTGAGAGAAAAAAGGATTTCCCACAAAATCACTTGCTCCAGTGTAGTGTTTCTTGTCCCATGTCTGCACTGATGCTTGTGCTGGCATGGTAGGTGGGATCCCAAAAGTCTGTACAGCCTCAGTCACTGAGTTCTGTTCAACCCATGCCTGCTGCGATTGCACAGAGTCCGGGGCATATGGCAGGGTCAGGCCTGCATCTTTTGAGCTCGCATGTTAAAGTACTGTGGCTATTCACGACAATCCTGTGACATATGTTTGAACCTTTCACACGACCAGCACTGAATCCTATAGAACCCTGCATAACTGTTTCCCATCAGCCTATTAAACCAAGGTCCCATTCCTCGGAACCCGCCCAATGACCCACTTCCCCATGGAAATCCTCCATGGCCCTCGGAAACCCTCTCATCAGCTTTGGACCAGGGATATATCCTTCCATCTATCCCTGCATCATACCTGGTTCACTGTGTCCCTGTTTGCCCGATTCCCCCTGCTGCCCCTCCATAGAATTTGTGATAACTGTCCCTTCTAGACAAATCTTCACCAATTTCTTTTGAACAAACTTAGCCTCTGGTTGTTTTGCCTGCTCTACACACTCCCTCTCTTTTTATTGTCTTCTTTTGCAAAAATACACAATATGTGCTTGAATCACCGGACAACCCTTGACCTCCATCCCTAATACTTTATCTAAATCATGCTGCACATCTTTGGGAAGTCACTTCTTCAGCATGAGGTCAAAATTCATTAGCACTTTCTTGTCCCATGGTTCTCCCTTTTCTGCCCTCCACGTTTCCTGAATTAATTTATCAAGAACCTGCCCATGTCTCCACCTTCCTTCCTCTACATCCCTTCCCTGTCTTCTCACTTCATCCCACTCTAAATCTCTTTGCCACCATAGCGCAACAACCTCTTCCTCCACTAGCCTTAGCGCTTCCTTCATTTTTTCCTGTTCTTGTGCATCTAGCAATATTCGCAGCCTACCCTCTATCCTAGCAGGAAAAGGCCTAACCTCTTCTTTCTCTTTTCCAATCCTTCCTCCACTCTTCTGACTACTGGCCTCACTCTTTCTTACTCCTCCATCCTTAATCTAGCGCTAACCTAGCAGTCGGGGGAGTTATCCCCTTCCAGCACTCCATTTTCATCCTCTCTGTAGCCCTAACCATTAAAGGAGTTATCATTGCACTTTCCTTTAAATCCCAGGTTTTAGCAATCTAACTGATGGAGGCAATACCTGTGTCCATCTTGCAACCACTGGAATAGCCACTGGAGAAAATGGTGGCATGAACTCAGGGTCTGTGTACCCCTCTGCAGGCAATAAAGGATAGCACCCATATAGGGCACTGCAGAAGGAATTCCTGCACCCTCTTTTTCTGGTCTTCCCCCATGCTTTCAACTTTATGGCCCTTCCTGCCTTTGCATACATCCTCCATATTTCCAAGCTGTATAACCGCTTCTCTAACTTCAAGCCCTTGTGCTTTATAGTTAAAAAGGTATGCAGGTTCTCCAATATCCCATATCATAGATTCCCTCAATAGGCCAATAATAGATCATTTTCCCCTTTCTTTCCCGCAACCCCTCCCTGTGGTATCTTAACATTTTCACCTTATACCTGGCAATACCTGGCACAAATGATTAAATGGAGTTTCCATACTCTTCCCAAAGTTATCCAAAAATTATTTCACTGAAAAAATGTTGAGCCAAACCTGCGGCACAAACATTTTTCTCCCCTTTTTACCCTTATCCAATTCCTTAGTCGTTCTCTACACTCACGCACCACACTCGTTTCTAACGCAATTACCTCGCTTCACTATTTTACTTCAATTCTACCTCTCATTTGTACACAAAAGACAGCATCTTATCAAAAGACACTGTGCCGGCCAATATTTCAGAGATATCCCCACTACTCGAGCATAGGAGGGGTGCAATGCTTTCCACTACAGCACCACTGCCCTCGCTCTCTTTATCAGTAGTATGGCCTTCTCTACTATAAAACCTTATTTTCCTGTGTTGGGAAGAACTTCCAGGTATGCCAGAGAGCCACTGGGAGTCTGCAGACTCTTGCCAGGCCCAACACCTTCCCCAGGACAAACGGAGGACTCAGTCAACGCCAAGTTCAGACTGCGTTTTGTTTCAGACAAAACCAACAGGGATCAGCACAGGAACAGGAAGAATCCATGTGCAACTCGTCATCCTCGGCTTGCAGGCTGGTATTACACTACAATTGCGCCAGAGTGACGTCACAACCTGGGCCCTTTTCCAGGAATACTATCAGGCCCCACGATTGGATACCGAGTACCTCATCACCTATAGTGGACACTATCTATGTTATTCTACTGGCCCTGGCATGTCAGGTGGCTGGCCTGGTCCGTCCCCAAGTCACTATCTATAACTATGTTGCAGTTTGATGGACTTATCATTGGCTCTGCCCCATTGCTACCCACCCCAAGATACTAAACTGTGGTTGGCTAGAGCTGACATCCCCAGGCCTGGGATCTGCAAAGATGCTCAGCTCTCATTGTACATCCTCAAGGTAATAGGAATGACTATGTGTCTGCATTGCAGCTTGTGTGTACCACCTTAGTTTATGAGAGTGCTCTTCTGCTGTCACGACCCATGCCCCTGACCCCGTCAGGTATAACAGCCCCCTCGAAGCAGTGGGGCTAAAGCCCTTCACACTGGCTCCAAGGGCCTTAAAACTCCATCAGAAACATACATGGAGTCAGCCTTGGCACCTTTGGTGCCAGGCTCATTATCAGGAATAAGCAATACCAGTTTTGGACCTTAATCCAACATGGAGGACTATTACACAGCTCAGTTCTTTAGAACCAAGCCATGCAGTCTAGTGTTTTGGGTGTGGCTGGGTCTGGAAC
This sequence comes from Ambystoma mexicanum, assembly GCF_040938575.1. Lineage (NCBI taxonomy): Eukaryota > Metazoa > Chordata > Amphibia > Caudata > Ambystomatidae > Ambystoma > Ambystoma mexicanum. The sequence goes on along the minus strand of NC_090928.1, from coordinate 523,759,434 downwards.
TACTTGTCCTGGAACTACCTGCTTTACCTGGGTTATTTAAACCACACCCAAACAGGAGAACACGCTTTGCCTTATTTTGCATTCCTGCAGCGTAATGCTCACCGTGTCCAGCTCCTGCTCATCTGCTTCTCCGGCGGCCCGATCCTGAAGCCCTAGATCTGGATACCATTAATACCCTGGAAGAACAAGAACAGCATTAGCTAGCAAGAACACTTACCTGTGAAGTAACCGGTCTTGAATCCATCCTGCGCTTCGCTTACCTCGCTCATCTCCAGAGTTCGCCACAACCTGCAAAGGTAAAGAAACAAGGACAGCATCAATAACAATTCTTACCTGGGCAAGCAGCGAGTCCTAGCAGCACCCTGCGCTTCTCTTACCTCGCCCATCTCTGGGTTTTACCGCAACCTGCAAGGGAGAAGGAACAAGGTCAGCATTAACAAAGCACTTACCTGGGCAAGCAGCGATTCGATCGCTCATCACTCTGGAAAATCACTGCAACCTGTACTAAGAAGGAAAGAGAACACAGGTTAGCAATTAACACCAATAAACAGCACAGCGCTCTGCGCATCAATAACTCACTGTGGTCTTCGCCATCGGCGCGGCAACTATGGGATCGCAACCATCCCTGTGAAAACAAAAAGAGACATTGTTAGGGAACAGCGTAGTGGAGCAAGACGCCGAGAAGACAGAGAAAACGGAGGAAAGAAAGAGACGGAATAAAGACGGAATAGACATTATAACTCACCTGGAAGACAGCAAGCAGAGTCGGAGTCACAGCCGGTCTGGACCCGACAAAAGGGCACACGGACCAGTGAAGAAACTAGGTCCACGGAACGCCCGCACCAACCACGCGCACAGAGACGCAGGACGGAGAGTTCAACACACAAAAACCTAAGGTGAGCAATAACCCTAAGGGAGAGGATTTGGACCAGAGGAGGTGGGAGTCCACCCATTACAGAACCAGTATCGTAACCCTCTATTCGAGGGGATTGGGTCCTCCGACGTATTCCATATCTATGACAGGTAATGTCCACAGCTGTACTGCTTCGGAAAATTTTCGGCGTCTGCGTCCTGCGTCGATGACGTCGTTGCGCCGTCCCCGAGGACCTCCTCCGACGGCCGACGTCACCCAATGTGATAAGTAGGATGTACGACGCCTGTAGCCTCAGTTCCGTTTTTCCGCAAACGTGTTCGCTTTGTGAATCTCGGTACGCCTCGACTCTTTGGAGTTCTGTTGTATTCTTCTCGGTTCTTTGAACCTGTTCGGTTTTTGTGAAAAAGCCTGTTCGTGACGATGCGGGGACTGTGGGTCCAAGATGTCGGTAACGGACTCGTGCGACGCCTGCCTCTGGTGCCTCGGGGAGGCCCAGGACACGGACGACTGTGTCGACTCCCAGTTGCTCATGGCCAAGGCCTTGCGGGAGCGCAAGAAGAAGTTGTCGGTAGGTAGGGTGTCAAAGCCCCAGAAGTCGAGGTCTGCAGGGCTTTCGACGGATGATTCGAGAGGCGACTCTCTGCGTCATCGTCGGAGGTCCAGTGGGTCTCCTTCCAGGAGTCTGTCTCGCCACTCCTCTGCCTCTTCAAGGCATTCCCAGAAGCGCTGGCATCGGTCGCCTTCCCCGTCCTCTTCCGAGGACTCCGCCCGTCGGCGGGTCGCTTATCCCACCATGCAAGCGACACCAGAGGAATGGGATTCCTTTGGGAAGAAGATGTTAGCGATTCTCGAATCGCAGGGCACCGGTCCGTCCGCGCCTCCGAGTGGGGTCGGTCGTGATCGGTCGAGAGACACCGCTCGCATGCCTTTGAGCTCGGGTGGTCGGCACTGTTCACGGGAGAGGTCCCGCTCGGACAAGGGTAACCGTTCTCGCCATGGCCGTTCCAGGTCCCAGTCCTCGAGGCGCTCGAGACTGCGTGATCCTGTGCAGTCTTCGAGGAAGACGTCGACGCCTATGACGCCGAGGTCGTTGACGACCTCTCTCGAGGCTTTGCCTTCGAGGGGGTCGTCAACGCTGTCAACGCTGTCAACGCTGTCAATGCCTAGGTCGTCAAAGGACACGCTCGGAGCTCTGGCTTCGAGGCCTGTGTCGACGCCGCCGGTGCTGGCAGCGCTGCGGCTGACGTCGACGCTGATTCGCTCGACGCCGACGCTGATTCTCTCGACGCCGGCGCTGACTTGTTCGGCGCCCTCGACGCCTTTCGAGGCAGTGGTGTCGGAGGGGCCCCGTGGCACGGGGGTAGCCCCTAGAAAGGCTCTGGCTAAGGTCAGGCATAGCTTTGGTCCCCAGGTGTCTTCCTCTCACCGCCTGGAGTACATTTCAGAGGCTGATGAGGGCTTGGTTCCGGTTACGTTGCCAGATGAGCTTCTCTCGGGCCATAGCCAATTTGATGACCTGAGGCAGTCACTGCATGATGCCAGTGGTCGGCTCCCCCAGGGGAGTTTGTTCAGGATGATCTCACGGACATCCTCGATCTTGGTCCCCCCACTGAACCGGTACTGCCGTTTCATATGGCTCTGCAGAGAAGGGTGGCGGCGGCTTGGACTGCTCCGGAGAGTCTCCCGGCAGTGGGCAAGTCTTTGTCGCGAAAATACCGACCAGCCGGTAGTGGCCCCTGCTACTTGTCCAGGCACCCCACTCCGGAGAGTTTGGTGGTGCAGGCGGCTATGGCCCTGGCAAAGCAGGTGTCGTATCCTACCATCCCTCTGGATGGGGATGACAAACGTTTTGACGGCTGGGCAAAGAAAGTGTTTTCTTCAGGGGGTATGGCGCTTCAGGTGGCCAACTCCGTATGTGCCTTGTCTCGTTTCACACACACTCTGTGGAACTGTGTTGCATTAGCGGCTGAACATATTCGCGAAGGGGACGAACGGGATGGTTTCCTTGCTATGGTTCAGGATGGCAAGGATGCCATGTGTGAGGCCGTTCAGTCGAGTTTGGACATGGCAGATTGTGTCAGCCGGTCCATGGCGGAGAGCACCGTAATACGCAGGTTTGCGTGGTTGCGGAAGTCGGGGTTCGCTCCTGATGTGCAGTCCCGGCTCCTCAACATGCCCTTTGACAGTGAACATCTTTTTGGCAGCAAGGCTGACGAGAGCCTTGAGAGGTTGCAGACCTCCAAAGCTGCAGCGAAGTTGTTGGGCGCTGCAGTTCGACAACCTCCACCTTTTCGTCCTAGGGGGCAACAATGGAGGGGAGGTTCCTTTTGCTATTACTCGTGCTTAAAGCGAGAGGAGCTGTCAGTCAAAGAGGCCACCAGAGGTGGAAAACAGGGTACTCAAGGTGCCAAGGCCGCTCGGGCAGTTGCCTCTTTGCCCTCAGGCAACGCCGCAGCCGCTACCACGCAGTCATGAGGCCAGGTCCCATGGTTCGCCGGTTGGGGGAAGGCTGGCGCAGCATCTTGTAGAGTGGCGTGCCATTACTTCAGATGTGTGGGTTCTGGAGATCATAACCCACGGCTACTGTCTTCCCTTTCGGCAGAGGCAGAGGCCTCACACAATCCACCTGGAAACCTCTCTTTGAAGAGTCCGGATCCGCTCCTTGTGCAGGAAATTCAAGCCCTGCTGGAGAAAGACGGTGGATTGAGACCCATCATGGACTTGCGCGGTTTGAACAAACTGCTCAGGAAGGACAAGTACAAGATGGTTACTCTCTCTCAAGTGCTCCAGGCCCTTCAACTTCAGGACTGGTTGGTGTCTCTCGATCTCAAGGACGCTTATTTTCATGTGCCGATCCATCCCAAGCACAAGAAGTACCTGAGGTTCGCGGTTGGTGACTCGCACTTTCAGTTTCGGGTCCTGCCGTTCGGATTGACCTCCGCCCCGAGGGTTTTCACCAAGCTTATGGTGGTGGTGGCAGCGCATCTCAGGAAAGGGGGGATTCACGTCTACCCCTACCTGGATGATTGGTTGATCAGAGGGAGCTCTCCCGAGCAAGACCTGGATCATCTGTCCGTCACCTGCCACTCCCTTCACAAGCTGGGCTTCTCCCTCAATTTAAAGAAGTCCCATTTCACGCCAACACAGCGGCTCCAGTACATCGGAGCAGTGCTCGACACATCCCTGGGGCTGTGTTTTAGGGCTCTTCACATTCAGCAGATGGTGCACAAGTTTCAACTTGCCCAGACGATCCCGGCGTTCGAGTTCTTGAGGTTGCTCGGCCTCATGGCATCCTGCATTCTTCTGGTGCCAGAGGCTCGTCTGCGGATGAGATCTTTGCAGTGGGCACTCAAGATGCAGTGGTCGCAATCTTCCGGCAGGATGTTGGACCGTGTTCTTGTGTCGCCCTCGGTCGCCCAGGACCTTCTGTGGTGGGCCGTCAAAGGCAATCTGATGAAGGGGCCCCATTATGGCTGCCCTGGCTGGAGGTGACGATTGTGACGGACGCATCCCTCACGGGATGGGGAGCTCATGCCAACGAGTTGACTGTCAGCGGTCGTTGGTCTCCGTCGGAGTCCAGACTCCATATCAATCTGTTGGAGCTGAGGGACGTCAGGCTAGCCCTGAAGGCTTTTCTGCCGACTGTGCGAGGAAAGAGTGTCCTGATCCTAACAGACAACACGGTGGCCATGCACTACCTCAACAAAAAGGGGGGGCAGGGTCACTTCCTCTGTGCAGGGAGGCGATGCAGCTAGAGTTCTGGGCCATCCAGCAGGAAGTTTCGATCTCGGCTGTTCATCTGGCCGGAGACGACAACGAGACGGCGGACGCTCTGAGCAGGCAGAGCACGATCTCTCACGAGTGGGAGCTGGCCCAGGAGATTCTCCTGGAGATCTTCGCCCTTTGGGGGACCCCTCAAGTGGATCTCTTTGCCTCCAGTGTCAACCGGAAGTGCGAAAGGTTCTGCTCGCGGGAATTTCCTCCAAAAGGAGCCTTAGGAGAAGCGTTCGTGGTGGAGTGGTCATTCCCACTGCTGTACGTGTTTCCTCCAGTTCCCGTCATCCCGCAAGTACTGCGAAGGTTACGGAGGTTCGGTTCCCGGATGATCCTCATTGCTCCGGCGTGGGCCCGGAGGACGTGGTACCCAGACCTTCTTGACTTATCCATCTGCCCTCCACGTCGTCTTCCCTACCGAGACGATCTGCTCTCACGGGAGGGGGGTCAGGTTCTCCATCCAGAGGTCAGATCCCTCAAACTTCACGCTTGGCTTCTGAAAGGTTGAGGTATAAGGATTGGAACCTCCCTGAAGACATGTTGGAGGTGTTGCTCTCGGCCAGACGGCCGGCAACAAAGTCTCTGTACCGTTGCCGTTGGCGTATGTTCTGCGACTGGTGCAGAGTTAAGAATGTGGATCCTTTTGGGTGTGACATTCCCATGGTTCTGTCTTTTTTGCTTTCCTTGGCCCACAGGGGCTTGCAAGTGGGTACCATTAAAGGTTACCTGGCGGCGCTGTCCATATTTAAGCGCTCGTCTGAAGAATGTTCCTATTTTAAGATTCCTTTCATTTCTCAGTTTTTGAAAGGGCTCACTAATGTGTTCCCTCCGTCACCTTTTCTGGTGCCCGGTTGGGATTTGAACCTTGTTCTTAAGTTTCTTATGGGTGCTCCGTTTGAGCCTTTGCATTCTTGTCCTTTGAGACTGTTAACTCTTAAAACTGTGTTTTTGGTTGCGGTTACTTCCGCTCGCAGAGTGAGTGAGTTACAGGCACTTTCAGTCAAGCCACCCTTCACTGTGTTTCATAAGGACAGGGTTGTCCTTCGAGTTCGTCCTTCCTTTCTTCCGAAGGTGGTTTTGGAATTTCATTTGTGCCAGAAGGTTGTTCTTCCGGCATTCTATCCTCCTCCACATCCTGGTAAGGAAGAGGAGAGGCTCCATAGGCTTGATCCTAGGAGAGCATTGAGCTTTTATATTTCGCGCATGTCCCGGGTCAGAGTGGATGATCAACTCTTCATTGGTTACGCTGGAAAGCGTTTGGGACAAGCTGTGACGAAACAGACTTTGTCTCGTTGGATTATTTTAGCTATCTCTGAGTGTTACCGCTTGGCGGGTAATGACCCTCCGGCTGGCTTGCGGGCCCATTCTACCAGGGGTATGGCTGCATCTACTGCCCTGCAGAGGGGTGTTCCTATTCGTCACATCTGTGATGCAGCCACCTGGGCTTCGGTACATACTTTTGTACGTCACTACTCCCTCGATTCCATCCGAGGGCAGGATCTGGCCTTTGGCAAGGCAGTCCTATATTCCGCAATTTGATTGGGCATGCTAAATTTGTGTTCTAAATTCTTTTCCCAACCCCTTGCTTGGTACTGCTTTGGGAGTCTGTCATAGATATGGAATACGTCGGAGGACCCAATCCCCTCGAAGAACAAGTTACTCTCTTACCTGGTAACGTTCTTTCGATGGGATGGTCCGACAAAGTATTCCATAATGCTCCCTCCCTACCTTCCCCGCTGCAGAATTTCTTATGCGATTGCAGCTTGCGTTTCCGCAAGGCCTTGTGTGTCTGACTGGCAGAAAACTGGTGTCACACGTTCTGGGAACAAACTACAACTGAGGCTACGGGCGTCGTGCGTCCTACTTATCACACCGGGTGACGGCCGTCGGAGGAGGTCCTCGGGGACGCCGCATCGACGTCATTGACGCAGACGCCGAAAATATTCCGAAGCAGCACAGCTGTGGACATTACTTGTCATGGATATGGAATACGTCGTCGGACTATCCGATAGAAAGAATGTTACCAGGTAAGAGAGTAACTTGTTCTTCTCCTGTTATAGGCGCTACCCAACGTCTGGCACATAACCAAGCGGAGAGGGGTCTGGCATAGCGTTTAGACCTCCATCCAGTATCGTGTGGGCCCCCATGGATACCAGCTGAACGGAACATCTGCTCGGTACAACACTTGTCTCATATTGTAGCATATTTGTTGCAGTCTTCTGCCTGGTAGCCTGAGATCGGCTCTCTTTCGCCATCCATTGTCTGCTTCCGCCGAGTCAAGTGTTCAGAGACCATGAATTTGAGCTGTGCAGCTCTGAATTATGACTAATTATTCGTATTTACTGCAGCTGGGTGCCTTTGTTGTCCATAAAATGGAATGTCATCCGTATCTTGTGGCCTTGGCTGCGGGTCCTGTCTCACACGCCTTGCTCTTCTCCAGCCTGAATTCAACTGAGCGCCGCTCTTGCTGAGAGGCCTGTGGCCTGCTGTAATTTTCCTTAAACATTGTAATGCAGTTTCTACAGTGTTTGTGCTATACTACGTTCTCCATAGGCTAGTCACACTTCTGTCGGGTCCCATAGGTGCTCTTGCAGTTCCATAGGGTTATTCGCCTGTAAGCATCTGCAAGCTGTGCTCAGGATCTCTTGTGTCTTACTGTTTCTACTTTGCTGCATTTGGCTAGTGGCAAAAATAATAAAAGCAATGACAGTATGTATATGTGTCCATCCTTTAACTATAGAACTGTACGCTTGTGTTCTTCATGTACTCAAGTGTGTGTTTGTGTCACGAGGTGCGGATGGCACGTGTGCTTCATGTCTAATGCTGCTATGTCGTGGTGTCTCTAACGACTTTATCAACATGGCTTCTTGGTGCTTTAATTGAGACTGTCAATGGAGGTGTCTTTGGTTGTGACCTGGGGCTCCTCATTCACGCTGGGTTAAATTTGTACCGCACCTAGCCTCTAGGGCTTGTTGAGGGCGTACGGCTGAGGGGGTATCTTTTGACATACCTGTCAATCATTGGACCACTGTGATCGCTCTGAAATAGAATGGGTGATTATAGTCTTTCCCAGCCTTTTTCCCTGTCATACATTTCGCAGCAGGGGGAGTGGCGACTACAGGACGTTTCCCCTTCACTACTTTGACTAACCAAGAAAATCAAGGTGAGGGGCTCTGCCCGGACAGCAAATACAAAAGAATGTCAAGGCCTACTTCAGAAAGGTATCTACGGTTGGACTTACTCTAAGATACCACCCCACCTTCAGGTGAGGGCTCCTGCGGACCAGACAAGCAAACTAAAGGATATCAGGACAAGCCACACACTCGGTGTGTGGGGTTAGATACCTCCTCACACCTCTAAAATAACATACTAGGTAAAATATATATATACAGGGGACTTACAATACAGAACAGTTCAACCATTCCATCAAAAACATCCACTTTTCCAATCCCTGCAACCTCATCTAATTTCACACCCACACTCCAAGTCTAACCTTACCAAAATGCCTTCAATCAAAGAAACAACTCCTTTTACCCTTGGCTTTACACCCAAAACATGCACTCATGTGAACTTGAGGCGCTCGGATGTGGTGCTCAGTCATGTCATCCTGCACAGCTGGGCGAGGGCTCCATGTCTCTGGGGAGCAGACAGACCTTTAACCAATAGACCTCTTTTGCACCGTGCACAGAAGATTGGTCCCCGTCATGTGGTGCCGCAGCTGAGTGGTGTGGACAGAAGACCCCTAGCATTTTGGAAATCCTGGGTTCCTATCTGGTTTGCCAAATTTGTAGGGGCAGGCCCCTTAATAACTTTAACCCAAGCGGGCCCACCACTTGAAGAATGAGTGCACGCTTTGTACATAAAGCAAGTTTATTGTACAATTCTCAGGGGAACACTTAGATGGTGTTGCAGGACCCAACTAACGCAAGTCTCAACAAACCACATCAGTTCACATCTTTTATACATTTTTGCAACAGTTAAAATGCTCCCAGATACTTTATTGCAATCCACCGCCCCCCAAACATGATTGGACAAAAACTTATTCAAAGAAATCCCATCTTTTCCCAATTCCTATATTTTCATTGGCCTGTTTTATATTAATAGTTATCTTCAGATCATATCCGTAACACACCTCTAGGTGCGTCAGCACATGGTTAAACATTGGTATTGAAACATAATTCATTACTAGCAATTACTGTCCTAAGCCTTTTAAACACTAACTTTTGATTTGCACATGGTTCGTATAAATATGACCAGCGATATGTGGAAGGCTGGTTGAATGCTTTCTCTTGAGTTAGTGATGCTATGTCATTCACCAGGTAATTAGTCTAAGTGGAAAATATGAATTTAAATACCCTGCCGCTTTATCGCACAAAGCACATCTGACAATATAATTGCAACTCCTGGTTTCTTCTTAGTTTAGTTTTAGGCATTGGCTTAGCCCATGTTTGACTGTTAGCTAAAACAAATAATGAAATCCCTTTTATCATGCTCCCATTCAACATACAATTTCCTTCTGCAAAACCATAAGAAATCCTGCAGCGCTGATGGCAAAGGTTGTGGAGTTACTTATTAACCCCTCCCCTGGCTTCTAAAACCTCATAGAATCAGTTACTTAACAGTCAGAGTTCACTGTGCAGACAATCCTGACTACCGTGGGTTTGATGTATTTGCAAAAGCCCACTATATTGAGATGCATGAATTCCCCATGTATTTGTATTAATGTCCATGTATGTTTTTACATTTGGTGGGTTTGACATTTTATCCTCCTACGTGTTTGCAACTAATACGTATCAATTTCTAGACAAACAGCAACTCTAAATTAACATAGACCATCCGTAATTAACTACACTTTGAGACCTATAAAATTGCAACTTGGAGCCTAGTTTGCCGCCACTCCCAGTTAGCAATATGGTGTGCACAACATAAACCCTCATAATCATGGGGACCTTTCGTGACCACCCCAACACCGCCTTCAGCTCCTCGTTTGCCAATGTTCCACTCGGACGCTGGGGGGAAAAGGAGATTACTGGCTTTACGGGACCAGGCAGCAGACTGCTCTCTGTTCCTCCCTGTTTGGCTCTGCGTCTCCTTCCAACTTCCTGAGCTTCGTCGTCCTGCTATCTGGTTGGCTGCTTCTCTCTTTCTCATAGTCCTTCCTTGCTTTTTATGAGTCAACAAAAACAACTAGAACGTTTATCCCAGCTCTCATCATGGCTCTGTATGACTCTGTACCTCCTCTTCGTCTCAGTATCTTGTCGGGGTGATTTCCCGGGGCCCGCAGAGCCGTCCTCAGACCTCCGGGGCTGGGGAGGCCCCAACTCCTCCTGCATCCCAAAAGGAGTATGAGGCACACACAAGAGCAAAGTAATTACTGCTGTTTATTATAGTAGCGGCAGGGATAGTTTTCAACTCGTATGCATCCGGAGAGACTCTGTTTTAGTGGGGCTTGCAGGCCCTTTTTACCGTAGTATGACGCGCTACTTGCGTCACCTGGGAAGATAGTCACAAAACCTAACTCCACTTCGGGTTGGCTTCCCGAGTGGTAGGGTCAGTATGGTTACATATGGCAGAGATGATTATTGGATAAGGACAGGTCAGGTGGTACACTTGGGTTGTCCCTAACAGTTGCTACACCAAAATTGTTACATGGGGACACTTGGTGATTGGCTAGCCAAAATGGCATCAGTGGTGAGCCCCTCGTATTCTGATTGGTTCCCTTGCGAGCCCCCAAGCCTGGGACCATCGCCGTTCCCAGCTCGCGATCTACCTGGTGCTAGCAACAATGTGCAACTATGTGTTGGTGGCGGACAATGGACAGGTCTGACTAGTGGCTGATGTACATGTCTTTCCCATTGCTGTAGGTGTCCAACTTGTCGCTTCGTTGTTGCAACCTGCGTCCCAGACGTGGGACTCTGGCGACTTTCTGTCTCGTAAGCTTGGCGTCTTGTCAGTTTGGCTTGTTCACGTGTGGAGAGACCGTGGCTGGAGCAGAATTATGAGCATTTGATTTATATTTCGGCTCTGAGGAGCGCTTGGTGATAGCAGGTGTAACCTTGGAGCTGGGAGCGCGGCATGTGGGTTGCAACATCGCAGCGTTGGCTGTGGGCTCTCGTTGGGGCTCATACTGCGTGGTCAGCGCTTTGCTTTTTCGTCTGAGAGGATTTTTGTCCGAGAGGCTCCTGCCTGGGGACTCTTGTTTTTGCTGCCTACTTTGGGCCTTGCTTCTGGGTGGTGGTACACAATCCATAATATGGGGTCATGAGGGGAGACAGAGTGTCGCAAGCAACAGTAAATACATAGGGTGGCGTCTTCATAGGGATAGGTAGCGAGAAAGCATCTGAAAGCATGTATATACAAGCTCTTCAGGCGTCTTGCCTTTCTGGGGTGCTGTAGGAGGCCTATGTAACAAATAACAATGATGCGTGTCTGTGGGTGTACCAGTCTGCTGCGTCATAGCACTGAGTATGTTCTTTGTGTGGGTTGGTGTGTGAGTGACCAGTGTGCATGGTGGCACATGTGTTCTTGTCTGTTGGATATATCGTCATGGCATCTCTAACGATGATGCTGTTTGTGGCTATTGTCTAATCGAGTTGGTCCATGAGGCTGACGTCGGCTTGACCAGGACATCAGGCTCCCTGAGCGTGTGGGCCGTGGACACATGGGGTCTTGTCGTCTGGTGATGAGGTGAATGGGTTGACCTCCTTTCGCGGGGGTGCTTGGGCCTTGATGTCCTGGGCCATGGTTTGCATGTGAATGTGGGGAGGGTGTATTTTCCCATTTTCCCACTTCAATCTGTCGAGCGAGTCCTCAACAGGTAGTTCCTACTCTTCGTTGTCTCAGTGGGTGTTAAGCTTGTTGCCCTACAGACATGCATGGGATTAGTAGATTGGTAATTGGATTTCCTAGTGTGAGGAGGTGTGTAAGATGTGGAGTGAGGGTTGTTATACCGCGTTCTCCCTGATTCCTGGAGGGGGAGTCTCTTGCCATGAGATTCTCCTGCTGAAAACCAACCCAAGGGGGGCTATTTGGTAGCAGCCTGCAGCCTCACCTCCCTGGCCTCATGGGAAGGGGCTTCCTCTCAGGGAAAAGTAACGACATCTCGGAATTCATCACAGTGGTTGTTCTCTTGAGATGAACCAAGAGGCTAGCAGCCTCATTCTGCATCCTTTGGAGTCTGCAAATGAGTGCAAAAGGAAGGCCAAGATGTGAACTCTTTCCGTAGGCCAGTCTGCAGGAGATTAAGGTATTCACCACCATGACCTTTTGCGGAAATCAAGAAAGGGAGAATGTTTGAGGGAATGGAGGTGGAAGAAGAAGACACAGACAATAGCATTAATCTGGGATAATGGGGAGAGACCTGCATCCTCTGATGCCTCTCATACCTTCTAGGCCTGGCCTACAACCTTTCATGTTAGTCCTTTCTCCTCCTAACTTCGACTCCCTCTTCCACACTACTGCATCCTCCTACTCACTACTTCTCTCTCCTCCACACTACAGCTCCCTCCACACTGCAACGCCCTCCTCCACTCTACTACTACTCCTCCGTCCACACTACTACTCCTCCCTCTACTCCATCACAACTAGCACTTACCTACCCATAACTTAGGCACTCTTTCACTCTCACACTCACTTCACATTCATCACTTCTCCTAACCACACTGCACTACCACTTTCACTCTCTAGCCAATACCTCACCTCCCCGGAAATCACCTCCTCCTCCTCCGACCTCACCTGAATAACCCACACTTTCTGCGGTCTCTTTCTATATCTCTCCACTCGCCCATCCCTAGATTTCCCACCCAGGACATGTTCATGGCAGCCAAGGTTACAAGTAGCGGACTAAGCCGTGCCTACTTTCATCTTGCACAACCGCTGTAGAAAAGCAATGTTGGCCCAGAAAGTTGAATGCCCTTGTTCGTGTTAGGGGGCTTTGTTCTTAGTACCCTTAAGGTAAGTCCCATGATTGTGAGAGTTTGGGTCCTTCAATTAAGTCCCTGATGGTGTAGGGCACTCAGTGGCCACTGTGTGCGCTCGCCGCTATCACTTGACATCGCTGTGTGGCTTCTCTGTTTTCTGCGTGCAGACATTGTTGTTCTGCTCCTTGTCCCAGCTGGTCTATATCTGCTGGTGGTGGATTGCTTAACACTGGAGAGCCATTGGCTTGTGCCTGCATCTCAGTATTGCTGCAGCTGTTGTGTGGCGATGGACAAAGCTTTTACTCTGCTGTTTCTTTCTTTTTTCTTGCTGTGATGGATGATTACTAGAACAAACAGAAAAACACTGGCAAGCATCTTGTCGATGAGGTATATCATGAGAAAAAGGTAGACTGGTCAGAAATAGACTGGCATTGGGGGCAGGGAGTGGGGCCTCTTCAACTGTCACTGTCCACCTCGGGTACAACTGTCTCTGGATTTCTCCCTGCTAAACCTGCCACCTCTGTCTGAAAGTGGTTTCCGGTCCCCTGGGTGTTATCCATGTCTGATAACAGATTCCGTGCTGCACAGAAGGCAGAAGCAAGCTTGATTGTCTTCCAGAATGTTTTGATCTTCTGGTGGGACTAAAGTTGGGTGGGGGTAAGAAACCTGTTGGTATTCTCACTCCTACTCCCCTCGGATCCTCTGTGCAGGTGGCCAGGGAAAGGCCATCACTCTTGGACCCTAGGGGTGGAAATGTAAGGGAGGATCACCTGGGTGGAGGGTCCTTGAGGATTGGGAGTAGGGTACACTTTGGCGAGACATGGTATCCCCCTTTCTCTTGTGACAGTAAACCTAGCCGTCCCCAACTTTTATCATCACCTGACCGCACTGAGACGAAGAAGAGCCAACTGAGAGTGATATGGATTACCTCTTTTAACCACTTTGGTGCTGAGACGAAGAATATGCTTGTAAGCTGTGAGAGTCAGGCATGTCACTCTAATCATGGTCAGGCAGGCCTAATCAGGTTTTCACACCTGCAGCCAATCAAGAGGCTGCAGGTGTATCAAGAGAAAGAGATGGAGAAAGAGAGAGAGCAACAGGGAGACCTGAGAGAGGAGGGGCAGTATGAGACCCATGTAAGGACCAGCAGTGGTGATCTAGGAGGAATAACCAAGATGCCAGAAAAAGACCCAGAGGACTTGTGGGACCTGAGGTGAATGGATTTTGTAATTTCCCCAAGCCTGGGAGCCTCCAAAGCTCGCCACAATCAGTAGGAGCTCCTAGAGAGCGCAGAACCCTGAGTATGTGTGCTGCATCTGAGAACAAGCGTCAGAGGTGCCAGAGCAAAGGAGAAATTATGCGATGAGCGAATGAAGCTTGCACCAGTGAGTTTCCTCGCTTCTGGAACTGAAAGGAAGCTGCGGGGACCATCGAACTAACCCAAAGAGGCTGGTGATTGTTGGAGGGACACTCCAGCATCGGGAAGGTGCTAACGGACCTCCAGTGAGTAATGGTATATGAACTTTAACAATAGAGCACATATTGAATACAGAACTATATGAAAACTTAACATTAAGGCAAACAAATACATTGAATATCAAACTCACTCATAGTTTGGCTTTGAAGCAAACAAGTGTATGGTTCAAACTGAATATAATTAGGCAATATAAAACCGCTTTTGAACTCTGAACTGAAATTCAACCATAATGAATTTATGTTGCACAACCAATTACATTTAACCTGAAAGTTGAATATATTACAGGCTAAATGAAGCCTCAACAATGAACTGTAATGATTGAGTGCAGTGTGGCAAAGCTACAACTTGACAAGGGGTGTGTGATACATGGTGGCAGAGCCACAAGACAACCAAGGAGAACCCAGGGAATATAAAAGTACACCCTAAAGCCAAGAGGCCAATAAAAGGAGTCAAGTGAAGGTGAATTGGTGTACAGGAGCCAGTGCCAAGAAACCTGCGTGTGGGCTAAGGAAGCCAGAGATCCTGGTTGCGCACCCTCTGATGGGTGGACCGTGCGGTCTGATAACTGCGCCTGGACCAGAGAGCCCTGAATGGAGATAACTAAAGGACACCATGAAGCAAGCCCAATAAAACCACTGCACCCCTATCAAAAAGACTGAAACAAGTGAAGTCTTGGTGAAGGGAATCCTGAGCCTTGAGTTATTGCACTTGTTCTCTTGGGAACGAAGTCCAGAGACCCTTTTTGTTAGGATTGTGCAACTTAAAGCTTGGGGAAGAGAACCCCCAAGGATTGGTTTTGTACTATATCGCCTTGAATTGCAGAAGGTAAACGTTGAAACCTTTTGTTAATGGAACTTTCATATGCTTGTGGAGAACTTTCAGATGCTCGGATAAGGGGAGCTGAAAGAAAGCTGTGAGCTGGAAGAAGCTCAGAACTTTGCATTAAACACTGTTTCTTTTGACTTTGATATCCCTACACATTTAATGGTGCTAGCTGTGAGGGCAAGGATAGGTTTTGGACCCAGATGGATTATTAAGTGGAACTCATTGACACAGACTTTCCTTATATTTATTCAGGTAGGGAAATCCCACCATAGCATAGGGCAAGTTAGGATTTCAACCATCTTGACATTTGAGTGAATACATATCTTTTGTTTGAATATTAAGTTAGTTGTCTCTGTACTTCTTCATGAGGCCTTGACAGGGGTTGCTATCGATTCAAGGATCTTGGCTAGGACGGGGAAGTTACAAATCGGTCAGTCGTTTTTGAGGGGAGTGACAGTGGCTTTTCTGAAGCTGGATAGCATAATTCCAGAAGAGAAGGATGAGTTGATAAGATGGAGTGGGCAATTGATAAAAGGGCAGAGAATCTTTTGAATAAAATGGGAGTGAAGGGTCTGAAGTGGAACCTGAGTTTCTGATTTTAGAGAGTCGAGAGAGGGAAGATCAGGAGTGGAAATGTGGGAGTGGTAGTTAAATTGAGGGCTTAAAAAGCTGGTGGGTTCTCATCAGAGCTGTTGAGGCAAATAGAAGAAGCTTTGTTAAGGAATATGGAGAGCGTTTCACACATTGCTGTAGAGGCTGAGAAGGGGGAAGCAGAGTTCCCAGCGATGGATTGTTCACCAAGTATTTTGAAGCGTTATTTGGCAGTGTTTTGGGCATTGCAGATACATTTTTCTTTTTTTTTTGTTGCAAGCTTTAGTTTGTTTTTCAGTGCGACATAATGCAAAATGAACAATGCATAGGGTAACAGGCATATCAACAAATATTACAATATTACTTCACAAACAGCAACAATGTCATGCAGAGCTAGCAGGAACATGGCTGGGCCCACCGCCCCCTATCATCTCACCACAGCACAATGTTGTGTACAGTCAGATATGCATATTCCATTCCCCACAATGCTGTCACCCCCATATAAGCACAGTTGCAAAGCAGCGCAGCATGTCAGAAACCCCTGAATTCGGGTCAAGACAATAGCAGAATTGACAGCCTTGTGGGGAGGGGGTGTCATTCTAAAATACATTTGGTCCAGTGGAGAGGCTGCAGTCAGAAAAGGCAGTGGACCGGGCATACCAGGAAGGAGTTCACAGACCATTCCCAATGTATATGGCAGACGATTCATCTTGACAACCCTCCTGTATCACAATGCAGATCCCACCCTATTGGGGTCCACAATGCTATTAAGGTAAGACCTGAAGAGGGGACAATAGTACTTGGGGTGGACTGAGAGTGCTACTAATTCTCTGTAAGTATCTTCTTGCTCATTACACCAAGTCAAATCCCTCAACCAGTGATCTATCACAGGGGCTTGCTGCGGTCACCATCTAATTGCCACACAGTGCTTTGCAATTAACAGCGCAATACCTATAAATGTGCAGTCCCACTTCTGGGAGCTGCATGTAAGGCCTATTAGAAACATCTCTGGGCTAAGCGGGATATGATATAATAGATTATTTATAACGTGCTTAATACCCAGAGGTTTCGAAGCGCGGACCCAGGGATCAAACCTGTGGTGCTCCGTGTCGTCTTGCTTCCAAGGCGAGCATATTGCCCCTAAGCTATCCTCCCAAAATATCACAACCAAAATGAGCTATCACAACCAGTCATTTCCCTGATAATCCTTTGTATTTTTCCCCAGCATGAAGCCACCTTGAGCATCTCCGGCCATGTGCATGAAGTCTACGTTGTGCATTTTACACTGCAGGCAAGCACCCAGGGAGGTTGGGTCAATGTTTGGGGCGGAGGGGGGTGGGTGAATGAATTTGTGATGGAGTATCTTATGTTTGTTGTTCATGGAGACTTTTCTAATTTGATTGCAGATATAGCTCCAGTCTTCATCCGCGATGCTATACCCCAACGAGTTTTCCCCTTTCTACCTAGCTTTCATAGACTTAGCTTTCCGCCACCCCTGAACAATACGATGTAGCATGGATATCACGTGTTGTAGCTGGTCTTTAACTTTAACTATGAGAAATTGCAGCATATTAGAGGGTTGAGGTAACTGCAGAAATGTGTCTAAGGAGGTGCTAATTTCACCTTTATCGATGTGGTAAATCATTTGCAGTTTGAGGGTTGTAACTACCATGTCTCTGTAGTCATCGTCCGAAATGAACCTACCCACTCTGAACCACTCGTGAATTTTTACAATGCCTGTAGTAGCCAGTTCCCTATGCAGCCACGGGTCAAATGAGCTATTAAGCCCACCTATTTTATTTAAAATGATCTATCTCGATGTGGGCGCAGGATGGTTGTGCTTTGTGTTCTGCGAACGCAGTTCAGTTTGGGCACTGTGCACCATATTTAGCATTTTTGTGTGATATTCGTTGCTTACCCACAGCTGCGCAGTGAGCTTGTGTGGCAACACAGTAGCTCTTTCCAGAGCAACCTGATGTGCATACAGTGCCACGCCATGCCAATGCTTGATGTGCCTCGCTTGCGCTACATGATAGTACGTTTCAAAATCTGGGCCAGCCAGCCCGCTGTGCTCCATGGGAAAGGCGAGATCTTCCCATGCCACTTTCACTTGCCCACCTGCCCAAATGAATCTTATTACCATAGTACGTATCCTGTCAAAATCTATCCTGGGTGCTCTCATCAGGATGTTAAGAAATATGTACAAAAACCCGGGAAGAACAACCATTTTCATAATAGATATGCGGGCAATGATGGATAATGGGAGACTGCACGCTCAATTTAACTTGGCCTCTGTGCAGTTGATCGCCGCAAGGCATCAGTATATAACCTTTGCATATCTATGGAGACATGCACTCTGTTAAATGACTCCAATCAAGCAGTCCTACTAAGTGAGTGCCTTGTCTGGGATTGCTCAAGGGAAGCCCTTATTTATATATTTTTATGTCCATTTCGTGTACTCTGGATGACAACCCTTATATAACACCCCTCTCTTAGAATCCCCCTGACCCCACTGAGCCAAGAAGTAAGTTTGTTTTGCAAATTTAAACAGTTTATTTGAGAATTAAACAATATATATCTATATCGCACTTTTATAAAAAATTAATAATTGATATCACACTTAGACATATGACAGTGAGTGATCAACAATGGATGATGTGATACTAGCACACTGGGTAATTACTTGGGAGTAGTATAGAGGATAAGGTAGCTGAGAATGCTTTATATGGTACAAGTAAATGCAAGGTGGAAAAGAAGCAACACAGGAATAAACTTGATATGATTTCAGCAAAAGGTAATATAATCACTTTTCCCCTTTTGGCAATTCACCCCACCTCTATGCAATGTAAGGAGGTGGAAGTAACACACACAGTCTTCAGGAATACAATCACAGTACAATCCGAATTCAGTTCCCCCCTAGCAAGCTTAGATCAACAGGGATGATTTTAAACACATGCACAGTACTTTAAAGGTGGTATGCAAAGAAGTGAAAAATATGCTAAAATGATTTTAATTCCCTCTAGAGGTTCAGGGTGGGGGACAGCTACTTTGTATTAGTTCAGGATCACTTTAGCAATGCTCTATGAATGATTGTCAGGTGGCAAATGAATTTCAGCAAAGGAAAGCAAGGAGCTGCTATTGTGCCAAGTGAAGAAATTGAGCCAAATCGTAATTCGCGGCAATTTTTCCGAGTGCGTCCAGCGCGATTACGGAAAAAGTATAATGAATAGAAAGTCCAGAATCTTAGCCTTAAGATGAAAGTTACATTTCGTTCCTAGGACAAACGGTTCCAGAGAAACGGACGATTTCGTGAAGGTAGATTCTTAAAAGAAAAGTCAAGCTCAGAATGAGAGATGACAGTTTTCAGGTTTGAGATCACAGAAGGAACACAAGATTTCTAGGATGCAGTTCTCAATAGGTTAACATAGTTTGAATTAGATTATTTTAAACTAAGAGATTGGGTTTGCACAGTTCTGGCGGTACTCACACTATATTTTGGACAGGAATGCGACTTCGCCACGGATCGGGTCAGGATTGGACTGCGGTTCCCTTGCCACGGACGGTCTCTGCCTGGTTCTGCTCACAGCGATCTGGGTCAGCTCTGCTAGCGGCACTGCACAGCGGTCTGGATCTCTGGTTCTGGCAAAAGTTCTTGGCACTGCACGGCGGTCTGGTCTCTGGTTCCGGGTACAGCTGTGCTTTCTGGGTGTTTCTGGCACAGGGTCTTAGGCCAGAATCAAACAGCTCAGCCTGGCTGTTTTACTCTGATGTGCCCCTTGGAAGTCTGGGGTGAATCAGTTTGCAAAAGATTTTGAGGCCTGCTGACAAATTCTGAAGTCTGAATTCAAAGTTCTGGTCTCTGTCTGGATTTGAAGTCTAAGTGCTGGATCTGGTGTCTTCTGGCAAAACGCTCCGCAAGAAATCAGCTTGAAGTGGGAAGTGAATGTCCCTACCTGTCCTGCACAGTCTCCTTTTATGTGTTTAAAAAGTGGGAGGGTCGGCTCATCTTGTATGCCCAACCCTCTCAACAGTTCCTCCTCTCTCCCTTGATTGGGGGAACTGGGTTGTGAGCCAGAGTGATGAGGTAGGTTTATGGTCAGAGGATCCTCCCCTTGTCAAATTGCACACAAATCTATTTCTGATCCAAATGCATATTTATCTATGTACCATTTTTCTAATATTATATGTCCAATTAACATATTTTCTGTAGCACCAAACCATCCGATCCCTGTCTTTGTAAGATGTTGTGTCCACTTATGACCAAATTCTCCCCTTTTCATCCAGATAACAACCCCTAAACCTTTCCAGATTTTACACAAATGTGCACCAGGGATATGGGTTTTCAGATGATAAAGTGTCAGATTTTTAACATGCATACATTTGGAGTAACAACCTTTTTTCCGCTACTATCCCCAAGAACACACCACAGGGTCCTAACACCTCTTAAAATGTGCACAGAAAAATTGCAAGAATGATGATGTTATTTATTTAATTTTTACAAGTCCGCACTATGAATTATCCATCTTTTTAAAATTATGCTCTGGCCCCGAGGGGTGTGGTTTTCCAAAGCACATGGTGGAATTTCTGGTTTATCCACTTCCCCCAAGCTCAGCTTGCTCACAGATGCAGTGCCCCTCCCCGTTTCCAAGAGGAAGCCATTTACGACCCCACTAATTTAACATTTGCCTGGGCCAAGGACAGTGCTTTGTTTAGTTTCCTGTAGTCCCCAGGTGCTCCTCCCCTAATTCAATCAGAGAGGTGTCATCTCCTTTTGGCAGGGGCAGCAGAATGCAGCCAGGCCTGGGAAGAGTGGCTGAGCAAGTTTCAACTCCTGTCGGGGGTAGTTGCCGGGCACTGTTGTTTTTCCTTTGGCACACATTTCACTCATGGCACTCCTGGACCCTCACGCTCGCACTGGTGGGTGGCAGGTCAGGGGACCATTTTGCTGTGCGCAAAACTGCACGGTTCTCCAGGATTCTGTCATAAATGTGGGCTTTTCTGCCCTTTTGGATTTCCTAAACCCACAGCACCAAGTGTTGCAGCATAATAACTTGAACGTGGGCCACGACACCCAACAACTCCCCAAGTACCTTACTCCTTCTAGACCCCATCTGAACCCCCAGTTGGACTGGTTCTGAGCCGTAGCAGATGTGAGTGGGAGCAGTTTGGATTTTGCCCAGTTTATCCTCAGCCCCGAGTATTGTCCATACTCCGTCATGACATGAACAACAGGATCAATGTTGCTGGCAAGATCTGAGAAGTAGACCAAGAGATTGTCTGCATATAGCGAAACTAGGACTTTCTGAGTGTAGAAGCTAAGGCCTCTGTGAATGTGCTCAGCATGCAGGCCAAGGGCTCAATGGCCAGCGTGAAGAGCAGTAACGATAGGTGACAGCCTTGCCGCGTACCCCTATACAGCTCAATGGGGGCTGATGCCATACCATTGATCAACAATTTGGCCCCTGGTTCAATTATATCAATTAGGTGCTAACACTCATTTGGTGTAAAATAGTTAACAGGAAGGGCCAGCCCAAAGAGGTGAACGCCTTCTTGGCATCTAAAAGCATAGCCACCGCTTGGGACTCTGGTTCTATCTGGGAGAGTATTGTGAACAGGTGACACAGCTTAAAGTGAGTGGACCTCCCTGGAACATAACCATATTGGTCTGGCAGGGCTAGCTTGCTCATTAGGGGAAATAGCATAGTAGCCAGTAACATAGCCTGAACTATAATATCAATATTCATCTAGGTGCATAGCCTACTATCCTTCCCTGACTTGGGAATTTGCTTGATGACAGTCTCTCTTACTGTGGGTGGCAACCTCCTGCCTGGCTTCGCTATGGAGCACAACCGGGAGACACTCACAAAAAAATAGTTTCTTACAAATGGCAGCGAGCAAGATATACATTTCGTGGCTGTGTAATCTGAGTGGAGCCACAGATACACGCAGAAAGGATTGAGGGTAGGGGACAGAATCACAGAGAGTTGACAAAGTTTGAGGCCTCTTCTGTAGATATAAAGAAATTTGATCTATAGCCGTGCAATACTTTCTGCTTCGCTGGAAACAGCATTTGGTATTTCATGTTTTTTGGCCCTTAACCTATTCTTAACATCAAGGAATGTGCTTCTGGTAGCCTGCACAGCAACACGGAAGTCAGCATATATGAAGATGAGGACGTTGACAAACCTCAGCTCTCATTTCTTTGCGACTACCTTCAGAATCAGATCTCTATCGCACAGGGAGGGGTATCTCGGGGCAGGTTTAGGGCAAGTTGTATGGTGTGCTCTTTCAGTCAGGGAGTGATCAGAGAGGACAGGGTGCTTCAGCATTCCTATTAGCTGTTTTTGCAAGAACAACTCAGGAAAGCCCTTCACGGCCGCTTCCGGCAGACTGACTATACAAATATTAGTGCGATGAGCTGTGGGTCCCAGGTTATCATTTTTCTTATCTTTTTCCAGTCGTGTCAGTTTCCCTCTAAGGCATTGATAGTCTTCAATTCGCATCTCTGCCTCCATCATTCGACCACACAATAGCTGTTTTATGGTGCAAGCTTTTCAGCCTGTTTGCAAAAATGTCCAAGTTCTGATCCAATGGACAAAGAGTGCCTTTCATCTCCAGCATGATGGTGTGTAACTTTTCAGCCTGCTGCTCCCCAGAGGATTCACCGTGAGTGAGGCCACAGATGCTGAGGGGGTAACCTTCATATTTATGGTGCCCTTGGTGAATGCATCCAGGCAAGACTGCTTTTTAGAGATGTACCCAGACATGCTGCCAGCAGAGGTGGCGATCATTTCACAGATCACACAGCTTAGGGATCAAGTACGGCCTGCTGTCAAACCATTCAAGGGCAGGGCCGCTGCTCTCCCCCAGGTGTTGAGTTGTGCAGGATGGTGGCCAGGCAGTTGTAGGAAGCGAACACCTTGGGTCCCAATACGTGAACATGTTCATGTGGGTGAGACAAGGCACCCCAGCACAACAGCAGGAACCCTCAGGGGTCCGGTACCAGACTGCAGTGGAGCAGGCGAGCATCACTGCAGACTGATCAGGCTGCTGCGGGTTCAGAGGAGAGGTTCATGGGCACCTCCATGAGTTCCACTCCTCAATTCCGCTTCCGCGACCACATACCTTGGCTTTGCCCCCTTTAGCCTGACATCAGCCCTGACTCCATTACATCTCGCGTGGGCAACCTCCACAGCGAAACGTGGCTTTTGACTCAATGTGGCAGTCAAATCTGTCTCATCTCTTGGGACACTTTGACTCACTGGCTTCCTTGAACTATGCGCACCCAGCGCGTCCTGTGGCTGGTTTCACAGCTTTTTCCATCTTTGCGCTGGTCAAATTTGTACTCCCGCAATCTGTTTTTTCTTATAACATGTTTGATGGTGCTTTTCCTATTCCTACTCCGTGCACATCTCACTCCTCTACTTCTTGTTCATCTACCCGAAATTTAAATAACCTTACCTATCTTTCTTGTTTCCCCTATTCTATTTCTATTAATCTTGCCCTTTGGAATGCTCATTCACTATGTAACAAATCCCACTCAGTTCTTGATATTGTTCTCCATCGAAATCTTCATTTTATGTGTATTACTAAAACTTGGCTCTCATCTTCCAATACCTCAAATCCTGCTTTTCTTTCTACGTCTGCTACTGCTTTCATGCGCACTCGCCGTCCTGCGGCACGTGGAGGTGGTACAGGCATTCTCTACTCTTCATCCTTTGTTACCTCTCCCTCATCTTCTCTTCCCACCATTCCGACATTTCAGTATTCCTTAACCACCTTTGTAAAACCGTATTCCCTTACTTTCCTGCTGGTTTATCACCCTCCCAGCTCAGCTGCTACCTTCTGTGAGGATATTGATACCTTACTCTCTGCTGTTCTACCTTCTTCCATCCTGCTCATACTCCTGGGCGATTTCAGTCTTCATCACTCCTCCATCCATTCCTCGATTCCATTTCTTGCTATCTTTGATTCTTACCACCTCTCCGCTCTCCCCACTCCCCCTTCCCATGCTTTGAGTTCCAGCCTGAACCTTATATTCATCAACTCAATACTGTGCTCTCCTGTCTCTGCTTTGCCTATCTGTTCTTCTGATCATCTTCGTCTCTCTTTCTCTAGTGTCCCTCCTTCTACAACACCACCCTTAGCTGGTTCGGAGGCATCCACCGATTTCTGTCATGATCTCTGTGCTTTTAATACCCCTTTATTTATCTCATCCTGAATTTCTGCTCTTCCCTCTCTGCTGATGATGCTGCAACTTCTCTTTCCTCCTCTGTTTCCCCTTCTCTTGATACCCTTTATCCTGTTTCTGCTTTCTCTCCCTCTCGCAAACCCCCTCAACCTTGGCTTTCTTCTCATCTCTGCTTGATGCAGCAAGTTCTTTGTCGTCTCGAATGTTGCTGGTGCAAGTTCCACTCTGGGTCTAATGCCTTTTCTTTTTCATCCCATTGCTCTATGATGAGGCCCTTCTTACAGCTAAGCATAATTATTACTCGACCTTCTGCATGCCCAATCTGCTCACCCCAGCATCTTTTTCAAACTCTCTCTTGTCTCCTAACATCACCCACCCCTGATCATTCCCTCCACTCTACTCTTATTGCAGCTTACTTTGCAACATATTATTCTACCACAGTTGCCTCTCTTCATGCTGCCATTGTTCCTTCAACCTTTTTTCCTGCTCCTTCTTCCCCTACCTCCCTAATCTCTTCCTTCTCCCCCATTACCAACTTGGAGACCTCTTCTCTTCTGACTTGTTCCCATCCCACTGGCTCACCTTCTGATCCTATTCCATGTTCTCAAAATTCCCAGTCTATCCTTCTCTTGTCTCCTATCTCATCACTCTCCTTAACACCTCTCTCTTACAACGATCTTTCCCTCTTGCTTCAAGCATGTTTCTATTTGCCCTATTCTTAAGAAGCCATCTGTCGACCCTTCTCTCCCTTCTAACTTTCGGTCAATCTCACTTCTTCCCTATGTCTCGAAACTACTTGAGAGGCTAGTCTATACTCAGGTTCTTAACTTTGTTAATGACCACTCTATCCTTTCTTCGCTCCAGCATGCCTTCCATCCCTCCCACTCGACTGAGACTGCCCTTCTCTTTGTTTGCAATTCCCTGCTCTCTGCTTGTTACACTAAGCATTCCTCTCTTCTCAAATTGTTTTCGATCTGTCCAAGGCTTTCATCACTGTTGATCACACTCTCCTCTTGGCCTCTCTGGCTTGATTTGGGTTTGCCGATTCTGTTCTTGCCTGGTTTGTTTCCTATCTAACCATACTCATTCCGTCTCCTGGGCTGGTTCCTCTTCTCAAACATTTCCCCTTCTTCATGGTGTCCCCCAAGGCTCGGTTCTTGGCCCGTTTCTTTTCTGCCTCTATATTTCTCTGCTTGCTGCTATTCTCTCATCCTTTGGGATTTCCCACCACTTTTATGCCAATGACACACAACCTTTTCTCTCCTTCTCTACCTTAACTACAGCTATTCACAATAACTTATCTTCCTGTTTACTTGCTATCAAATATTGGATGTCTGACCACTTTCTTGCTCTAAACTCATTGAAAACTGAAGTTCTCTTCTTCCTTGCCACCCCAAATCCCCCCTTCCCATCCCTCTGTCTCTTTCCCCCTTCTTCTCTATCCAGTACCGCTCAAAATCTCAGTTTTTACTTTGACACAGACTTCTCCTTTTCTCTCCACGTTTCTACTATCTCCCGGTCTTGTTGCTTCCATCTCTTTAATATCCGTAAAGCCCACTTTTTTCTGACCTTTGGCTCCACCAAACTCCTGATCTCATCTCTTATTTATCCCTCCATTTTTACTGTTCTTCTTTCTTTGGTCTCCCTCTTTCCCATTTAGCCCCTCTTAAATCAATTTTTAACACTTCTATTTGCCTTCTCTACCAGTTATCCCCTCGCGGCTCCATTTCACAATCTCTGTCCTCATTTGATTGGCTGTCTTTTTCCTCCCGGCTCAAATTCAATTTTCTTTGTATTGTGTTAAAATCCCTCTATGGTCTTGCTCCCAATTATCAATCATCCTTGGTCTCCTTTTATGCCCTCACTCATTCCCTTCTTTCTCAATCCCAGCTCTTGCTATCTGTCCCTCGTCTCCTTTCTGTCCAATCCCGATTCCAGTCATTCTCTCTTCTTGCTCCCTATCACGGGAACTCTCTCCCTTTCCCCATCTGTTCTACTACTTCTTACCCTGCATTCCATACTTCTCGAAATACCTTTCTTTTTCAGTGCTAACTCTTACCTAGAAGCGTTTAAGTAACCCAATCAATCCGCACTTTATTGTACCTAATTCTTTACCTGTAAATATTTTGTAATCCAATCAATGTTCACTTTATTGTATTGTATCCTTTTTTATGTATAGTGCTTTGGAGTAAAGCGCTTAATAAATGCCACATTAATACAAAATACAAATCTCCTTCTCCCCTCCAGCCCAGGATGTTGTGAGGAGCTTGCAGGGCCGCCCCGTAGTATCCACAGCACACCCAGCACCACCAACCGCACAGAGCTAAATCACCAACAAGAGGACAGGGACAGAGTACAGGGCATGCCTGTGGTAGACATCCGTGCTACCGGGCCGGCAGCACTTTTGGTCTCTGGATCATGCGCCGAGTACGGATCGCCCAAGGGGATAGGGCATGTACCCTTTCCTCACCACTCCCGCAGATACCTGGAAAGTAGCTGGTAGAGTCCTCGTACCAGGGGGCCTCTTGTGTGCCAGCCAAGCTCAGCCAGAGGCGTGTATGACCCAGGCTGCACATACCTCACAGCTTGTATTGCCAAGTGCCGGGCAAGCTTTAGTGACCATGCTGCTTCTCTGATGCCTCTCAAACGTGAGCTTGTCTGTTTCAGGGCAAGCTAGTGTTAGCACGGTCGCTGCCACACAGACGGAGCATGATTGCGGGTTCCCTGGGCGGAGCTCGCAGTTTAGGTGGCCATTGACGCCCTCTAATGCTCCCCCACAGCATTGCATATCCTTAAGTCACATCATGGGTATTGTATCAGGAATGCAGCCACAAGTCAGAGATGTCTGCGACTTAACCCAATAGTGTGGTCAGTGTTATCACCATCTGGCCTTTCAAGATTCTTCATGAACCAATGACCGGAAGCCACCTGCTTCATCTACCCGTCGAAAGTGGTTCGTATGCAATCACTTTACAAATACCCCTCAATAAATAAACTGAAAAATAGTAAACAATTCCAATGGAGCAGATAGCATAAACAGTCAGAGGAAAAAAGACATATGGGTATACACGTCTCCCTATCCATAAAAGTAAGAGACTGCAATCCATGCAGATGACATGCAGCATATGCAATTACAGCAAAAGCTAGCTCCAAGAATGCCAGTTTGAGGTGCATTGTGGGAACGTGTGCAATATATGTACATAGAAAAATATAGGGCATTACTTTACTGTTAATGTAATACGTCTCCGACACGATTCACATAAATCATTAAAGCAAACCTAACAAAATGAAATATGCGCCCTCGCCCACCCCCGACGCTCTTTTAATCTCTGCCCCACCCTCATTCACCATCTGCCCCCTTCCCTCCTCTGCCTCCCTGAACCTACATGCTGAGATGTTATCAGAAATTAAACAAAAGCTCGCGGCTGGAATGAGAAGCCGCACATGTCATTAACACCTGGGCACGATTGACGACATGCTTTCAGAGCAGAGGTACAGTAGGCCATCTCCCCTTTCCTTTAATGCGTGCAGAGAAGTGGGTAAACATTCAGGGCATTCTTGTTAACCACGCCATCTGGCGCCTCCCGTAATTGTGCAACGTTCAACTTTCCAAACAAGAGGTAATAGCAGCAACACGCGAAACCTACTGACATTTGCAATAAGGACATTTATCATCCGCCATCAGCTTGCATCAAACGCGCTCGCAATGACGGCGGTGGCTATAAAAATCATTTGGTTTGCTAGGCCAGGCAAGGTGCAGTAAATTATAGATCATAACATATGCATGCTCCACGCGTTCCAAAAAAGCATTCGGAGATTGATTGGCCCATCCTTTGGCATGAAATTAAGAACCGCGTGTGTGGAGAAAACGCTTTAATGTCGGTTAGCGCTCATGAGTCGGGACATTCGTCAGGTGAACAAAGTTTAAGGTTTCTCTGGCTTTTTTGTGGGCACCTCTTGAGTGTCCCGTGTGTGTTGCCTACCCTATACTCCAAAATGGCCGCTTTGTTTTCAATTATTGTGAAACACAACATTGAGAAAGACCAGTGCTAATTGTTAGAGAATACACGGAATTCATTTTGTAAGTTGAGGTGGTGATTTTGAATTTCGATTGTTTTATTAGGGAAATAGGACAGGGATACCCGAAGAAGGGTCAGGCATCCCGAAACACATCGAGAGCTATTCTGAGGGCTATCTTAGAATACATGTCTGGACACCTATTGAATCACTATGAAGATATTTAGGAGCAGCATTTTAGAAATTGATTCTTCTGATTAGTGTGATTGCAATATGTAAAACAGTGATACCAATTAAACAATCTTCTTTTAATGACCTACAAAGCTGTTTGGTCTTTTGGTGAAATTGAGAACAAAAAAATGTTGACTGTATATTTTGGAGTGCGATTTGAAAGCAACGTGAAGGAACTTTGACAATGTGAATAAAGAACGAAATATTGAAATTACACGTATTGCTTTAAGATATATGAATATGGTATAATACACGCGAGAAACTGTCAAGAATGGCAAACATACCCGCTAGGAGGGCGTTTAGGATCCTCTTTTTGTTACAAAAGAGGAATTTGATTTTGTTTGTTTTTAAATGGGGCAAGTAAACCATAGCAGTAAGGTAAAGTTACCTTCGTGGTGAATTAGGTGCCCTATTTTTAGGATTACTGTCAGCACCTTCAACCTCCCTTATTTTAATTTGTATTTATTTGAAGAACAGGGATGTTCTTTTCAGTCAGGAATGACTTACAGTAACACATTTACAATTGGTGGAAGTATTCCCCTGAAGGGCGCATATGCATTAGCACAAAGAAGAGAACACGTGGTGAGTCATTTTATTACAGTCTGAACAAAGTGGGACATAGTTCAGGGAAAAACAAAAAGATAGAGAAATGGGTGACTTGTACAGACACAATTAACTTATGGCGGCAAGTGCTTGGAACTAAAGATGAGTACTTTACAAATATTTTTAAAAAACACTATTACGCATCACTGGAGGGAGTGGTGGGTTCAGGTAGGGAGGATGGGGGGAGACCGGGTGGGGCAAGCTCCATCTTTGGCAAGTCGGTGAAGTTTAAGCCAAGCGTTGAAGAGATCAATAGTCTGGCTTGCTTCACTTGTGAAGGCCAGCAGGTTCCAATGGATCGGGGTAGCTAGGGAGAAAAAGCGCAAGCGAGAGGAGCCAGCGGGGGGCATGAGATAGTGAGGTCGGAGTAGGAGCAGAGGGAATGAGATGGTGAGTAGACTAGGAGAAGGACCTTCAAAAGGGAGCGGTTGTGTCTGTAGAGCCAGCATGTATTGTGTCGATAGGTAGAAGTGGGAAGGATCTGGGTAGTGTGATGAATCAGGAGAATTTGTACCTTCTCCCTAAAGGGGAGCCCCCCATGAAGCTGGGGAGGTGAGCCTGCTCCGCAACAACCTCACTAGGGGTCGAAGCAAGTGGGAACTTGCCGGGAAAAACTCCCCCTTTGGGTACAAGGACTCAGTTACGGTGAGGAATTCCCTTCACCAATAATCCTAATGGCATCCATGGGATTACCAAATCTTGTCAAACAGAAAGACCGCGCCTTAGAAGATGCTGAAGGATATTATTCTTCTCGAGAAAAAGAAAATATCTCTTGAATGAAAACCGACTAATCTACTGAGACGAGTACACTGAGAGGAAAGCACTCGTCATATAAGGAAGTGGAACGAGTTCAGACAAGAAGAGAGCAGTAAGCCTCCACACAGGCGAAGTACCCTGGTAACGTAAGCCTGAGAAGAGGCAGAGCGATCGTGGGACACAGAACCCCCAAAATCCAAACTTGCTGTCGGGCAAGTACACAAACACTGAAATTTCAGTGTATGGAAAAGCTGGATAGAAGAAGAATCGGTGGTTGTGTGACCCTGGAACAGTCAGGGTGGGCAGCGAACCTGTGCAACAACATCTAAGGGACGTCGCTCCAGCGGAAACGGCTACCTGGTGAGATACCGAAGAGAATAGAACAAGTGCGAGGACTGCAGGCGAGGGACACCGAGAACACGGGCTCGCAAGCCCAGCGAAGAACTGGAACCACTGCCAGACCTGTAAGAATACCAGGACCATTTCTGAAGAAGAGAGAAGGTAATGGGGGATCGGGGAGGCACAGGAAGAATAACAAGAAAAGTAACATCGAACGAATAACTTTTCCCGGTATCAAAGAAGAGTTAATATATGTGAACTGTGACGAAACAAGTGTAACCCTCAGTGACGGAGAACTGGCTATAAAAGAATTACTATTGTCATGGGGAAGAGTGATAATTTATGGAAAGGAACAAGATTATTCCCTGGAGGGGAGCAAAGTAGAAATACAGTACATTTACTGAATGTGTACTTTTATAAAATGAACAAGGAAAGAATAACTTTCCCAGAGAGGACCTGCATGAAAGAGAGAGAAACCATATAAATGTGATACAAGAGGGAGAGAGATAAAGAGATCCCCAAAGAAGGGGAAAACTCATGGAACATTTTCCTATCTGGGAAAGAAAGGAAAGCCTGCGAGATACCTAAAGCAAAAGGGTGTGAAATAAAGAAGAGAGAATATAGAAAGTTAAAGGCATACATAGGCCATACACTATGCAACCAATAAAGTGGAACAAGGTATAGAATCCCCTGGAGTGGGATATAAACTGTCTACAGTGAGAAGAGAACTGTTGGAACTAGTAAAAAGAACTGCCAAAGAAAAGAGCATATATAAAGAGAACCAGTGCTGGGAGCACAACGCAGGAGAAGGGAGTCATTCTCCTGCCTTTATTTTGTTAAGATAAGTTATAGGGTCATATAGTAATAGTTTTGGACCGTAGACAGATTCTGTTTGGACATTGAGAAACAGAAGACTGACGACCACCTTAGTTACTCTTTAGGTCAGGAACACCCCATAGCCATAGGTATAGCTAGGCCTTTCTGACTATTATTCATTAAAACTGGCCTCAAATGTCCTTAAAGAGTCTGCATCATTCTTCTGACGCATCACAGTAGGTTGAAGAGAGTGCAGGTAGCGAAGTTGAGACCTTTGTCTAGGGCTTAAGGAATGAGTAGAGGGGAAGGTCAAGCAGCAGGCATGAGCAGTATTCCAGTTTTCTGAGCATTAGGGTGGAGATAAGAGTTTTGTAGAGTGGTGAATAAGAAATTAACACATTTTCTGAATGTTGCGAAGGTTACTGCAAGCAGCAGAGGAAGTGGTAGCGATTTAACTTTTGCAGGTCACTATCAAAGAGGAATTCAAGTTTGTGAGCCTTGGGCGAGAGAGCAAGAAGGTCAGGCGAGAAGTAGATAGTATAGGGCAGGTAGGAATGGCACTGGAAGTTGGGAGAAAAAGGAATCCTATTTGTGAAGAGTCCAGCATGAGGCAGCAGAGAACCATCCAGTCAATCAGGATTATCAGTAAAGCCATTGGCAATCCATTCGGAGATAGCTGAGGGAAGGAGGCAAAGGAAAAAAGAACTTCAATGTTTTTAGCAAATATATGATAGTGAAAGCCAAAAGATGAGATAAGTCTTCCTAGGGCAGACTTATAGAGGGTGAAGAGCAGTGGACCAAAGACTGATACTTATGGGATGATGACAGAGAGGGAGGTGGGAGTCAGAGGTTGGTGAGTTCCAAGAGATTTTAAAGGAGTGACTTTCAAAGTAGGAGGACATCCAGGCTAGAGCAGATTTGTGAAATGCAAGGCCCCACAGAGGGAGGAGAGAAGAGTGGCTGACACTGTTAAAAGCGTCAGAGAGGTTCAAAAGTCAGGGTATAAAATAGAGTTTGGAGGGAGCATTAGAGAGAAAGTTGGAGACATGCACAAGTGCCATCTTGGTTGAGCATTTACTACGGAAGCCATAGTGAAGAGGATCTTCAAGGTCGTTTTCTGGAAGGTACTTAGTGATCTAGTTGTAGACCATCTGTGCCAGGATCTTTGAATAATGAGGTAGGAGGGAAATTGAGCAATAGGTCGCTGGGAGTTTTGGATCAGTAGATGATTTCTTTGAAAGGAGTAGGGCAGTTGCAGATTTGAAGGAGCAAGGAATGTTACAGTGGGTCGGGCGAGGTTAAAGAGTTCAGAGATATAAGGGCAGGTGATTGGGACTAAGTCGTTGGCCCTCATTATGAGTCTGCCGGTAACCTTCAGTAGCACTGGCACACTCACCTTACCCATTGCCACAGACCAATATCCTGGTAATACCGGGATATTACGGGCAGCGAAGGGAACGGTAATGGGAACACTGAAGCACTGTCACTGTTAGTAACAGTGCCGGTGCTTCAGTGAAAGATCTGCCGGTATGGGCTTGAACTAGCGGTAGGTTAGGCCTGCCGGTAGTTCACTGTCCCTGCCGGCAGACTTGAAGTTTGCTGGTCCGGAAAAGGTGCCAGTAACCGTTGTTACCAGCACTTTTCCTCTGACCAGCAAACTTGTAATAAGGGCATTTGACTTTGTGAGGAGCAAACCGGTCGATAGGAGTGCAAGATGGGTTGGTGCTGTAAAGAATGAGTGCTTGTTCAGTAGGAGAGGTAGGCGAGAAATAGTTAAGATTAGAAGGAGTAGAGATGAGGGGTGAGGTGATGCACAGCTCATGCCAAACTTCTCTTTTTGGCATTAGCCCATGATTCTCTATCAGTTTGCACGCAATAATAAGGCATTAACCACCCGCTCCAAGGGCTCGAATGGGTGGTAATGGGTAAGGCAGAGCCCGGGATGTTATGACTCGTTCCAGCCCTTGGAATTGGTGGTTATGCCGTGATACTCAAGGGTTTGGGCGTGTAATCAAATGCAAAAAAATAATTAAAAAAAATTAGCACCCGTGCCAAAGGCTGGGACGCGGCTAATTCATAATATTTTCATTCCATGAATGGGTTGCCTCCTAGCGTCCCGTTCACGGAAGGAAACGACTGTTCAAAGATGGCCACCAAGGAATGGGAAGGCGGGGCTCTGTACGAAGCCCCTCTTCCCTTTTCATTGCAGCCAACCCGAGCAGAGAGAAGTCAGTGGCATGTTTCACCGCCGAAATGAGGTTAGAGGAGGAACGTAAAATAATAAAAGGGAACAGAGGGTGAAAGGAAGATGATGGGCGGGCAAACCGGTTATTGGAGACTTGGAACACGGGCTGAGATTGCCAGTTTCAGCCACCTAATTGGTTATATTATGAAAAATAAATAGTGTGGTATTTGAATCTATTTGAAGCCTATTTTGTCTGTGTTTCTCACTCCTAGATAAATCTGGCTTCTGAAAAAATGAAATGGAATTGAAGCTGTGAACTGCTCATTCGAGATGCTTTGATGACCTGCTTTCTGTTTGCGGTCACTGCTGCTTCCTTGTATGACTGTGTAGCTTAGTCTCTATTTCCATATTACCTAGATATACAATTCAGTCATAAACATTTTTAAAAAAATCATCTTAACCCTAGTTTGGTTCATAATTATAGACCTAAATCCCTGCTGCCGGTTTTGATGAAGCTGATGGAGGCTGCGATTATGCTATCTTTTTCCCAGTTCTTGGAAGCCAGTAGTTGCCTGTATCCATTTCAGGAGGATGATTGTTAAAAAGTTATTCCTAACGCTGTATCCCTAGCGATGATTGGTTAGCCCTATATGTTAGGAACCTCCTACACAGTCAATCCCAGCCCTAGTTAGTGCTGGTGTGTCGCCTACAAATAGGGTGTGGAGGTCCTGACCCTGTCCTCTCTCACTACTTTCCTAGTTTCTAAAAGTAAGTGCACACATAATGGAGGTTGGTGTAAGAATTTAATATTGCCGCCTCCAGTACGTGTGTCTTATCACACAAAAACAAGTTGTGTGACCAATGGTCAAAGAACGTTAAAAACAAAAAAAGCTAATTTTCTATTCACCCAACAGTGAGTTAGAAAAAAGTAGCGATAATAATTGCTTTATGCGAGCCCTTTCATCTATGTATGTCGGGTATCGGAGTCTGTATTATCAGTCCAGTACTACTTGGGGGGGAAAAAGTCAACCGGTTTCAGCAGGATTAGTTTGTAGCCACCTTCTTCAGGACGAATACTTGTGGATGTAGTATTCTATAAATGATCTTCAATTCTATGAAGGTTATGAGGATATCTTCGGGTGTCCAATGGGCTTATTGAATCAGTCCCTAGATCCTAAAGGGTAAAAAAAGAGACAAGAAAGACAAATGGAGCTATCATCCGTCTATGGGTGCTTCTAACATCAAATTTCTACTCCTCTTAATATGTGGGATTGCTTGTCCACACACTCTGAAGGTAAGTGATTTCTTACCTGTGTTTAGCAATATTCTCTTATTCCTGTCTGTTATATGTTGGACAGTTCTTGAGCTCAACTAGATTTGTTCCTTACTGGGATCTGTAAGAAGATGGATGGTCAATGCTGGTATCCCAATCTCTTGTGCTCCCATTTACTCCCCCCTGCAGGGGAGATATAGTTCAGCAAGACACAGTAATGCTCAAACAACGTATTCACCTCTTGGAGGGAAGATACAGGATCAGTTTCTCTGTCCTTGGGATTTTCTCCTGTAATCAAAAACAAGGTCCCTTAGGCAGTTGCCTTTATTATAAATGTGTATTGTTGTTCCTAGTGCAGGTATGGGGCCCCACTTTCCTATTTACATATTGATAGTATTAGCCCCTTGCCGGGGTGTATAGCCCTATGCATCACTGGATAATGAAATCATGTATGTCTGCTCATTTTAGCTCACACGTAAGTATCTACTACACAACTAGTGCTACGGAATCGACTACGGCCATCGCCCACTGTTTAAGCATGGCTCGCAATCAGCGGATAGCTAAATCATCTCATAAAGCCCAGCGTTTTATGTATATCATACGTCCAGTCCTACATATTCAATTATGGCTATCTTGCACTGTTGAAGCATAGTTCAAATTGAGTGACCTGTGGGTGCCCAAGATTCGTCATGCTCACCTTAATTTCTTTCAGATGCCGTGTCTCGTATCTCGGTTGCTGTAGATGCCATCTTGGATTGTGATTTGTTTTAATAGTGGCGTCGCGCTCACGTGACCTTGTTCTTACAAGATTATTATTATTTTGTTTCGCCGAGTTATAGTTGGAGTACCGTTAGAAAGATGTCCCCGTGCATCCGTATTGTTGAATGTATGTTCACTTATGTCTGCTAATATCCAGATTGACATAATGACTACCAATCTGCCCCAGAGGGTGCTGGGAAATGTGGTCCACGCCCACGTTCTTTTTCGCCGAGCAGTTTTTAATTTTGTTTTGCGGGACCATAACTTACAGTTGAATGTGTGGTTGTTTCTGTGTATCCATGTTACTGGCTACGTGTTTCCTTATATCTGTTGTTCTCACAATGTATACTATTAATGTGATTCTAATAAGGGAGCGTTGGGAATTGTTGTCCAGTGCTTGATTGTAGGTGACTGTCATGATGCCTACCCCCAGGCATCCGGACCAAGCCCATCAGCCCCGGGAACAGGCATCTAGACATTTAGTAAAACCTCAGCAGCCCCGGCTAGGGGCTATCTGGGTTCAGTCGGCTCATAGTAGGAATCAGTCCTGGCGCCTAAGGCGCCAGGCTCATAGTCATTACTTACCTCAGGCAGACCGTGCTGCAAATGACTCCAATCCAACATGAAGCCTGAAAGGGACTATTTTTCTACAGGGACTATTTTTTACTCGGGTGTGGTTCTAGGGAATTCTTACCTGGGACTACTTTTGAGGCTATTTAAACCACACCCGACCAGCAACACACGCTTTGCGTTATTCTGCATCCAGCAGCGTAACACTCACCGTGCCTGCAGCCTGCATCCAGTCTTCTGCCACGCCCGCCTCGAATCCGGAGCTCCTAAAACAAAGAGGAAAGAAAGGGACAAGGTTAGAAAACGAACTTATTTCTATTCCACACCTGATTCTGGATCCATCTTGTCTCCGGACCTGTAAAGAACATCATTTCTGCACGCGCCACACCTCCAGCTGCAGCGTCGCGCCATACTCCCCAGTCTTCACAGCATCCTTCGGGGCGGCGATGCCTCCATCATTTCTTTGCCGAACTTCGGCACCTAGGAGACAAAAGAAAACCGCAAGGTGAGCTGAGGGAACCAACAAATATAATTCTTACCACCATAGACTTACCTGATTTACCACCGGAGGCATCCTTTTGTGACTCTCCATATTTTCACGTGCCGCATCTGTAAAGAGAGACAAAACAACACGTTTTCCTCGTGCAACATTTACCGGACAGCGCTGGGTAATACAGACTCTTACCTGAGCGCCACCAGCTGCCACAAGAGCATCTTTTCACGAACCAGCTGCAAGACAAGAAAGGAAGGGGGGGAACAAGAGTGAACATCAGACATATTGAACTCTATGAACTTAATACTTACTGGTCCTCACCAGGAACCTCAGAGTCAATACTCTCCGGAACTCTCCCGAGCCTTCAAACCAGTGAAGTAACTGGAATCGACGCGCCCCTGCAAATCCACGCATGATGGAGAGCTCATCTTTCAAGAATATAAGGTGAGATTGCTGTGAGGGCATTTCAGAGATGATTACTTGGGGAGGACTGTGGGGGTGCCATCACTTGAATCACTTGAATCCACAAGTGGCTAAATCCATCTCTCCACTTGCAGGAGAATATTTCTACGGGTTAAGCAGACAAGATTAGGAGGACAGATCCAGTCAGTCATCGCTGCACTACGCATCACGTGGGTGGAGACCGCAGCTGTCCGGGTCCGACCGACACCCCTGTGGGAGCCAGGTGAGCGTAACAGTGACCCTAAGGACTTTCTGTGGGTCCCTAAGCGGATTGGAATACACAACGACAGGATCTTAAGATACACACATATTCGAAGATTCTTTCCCTGTATTTACTGATATCGCGGTTCTCGCAGTGATTACTTGTTAGGCCCTAAGTACTGCCGGGAATTGTAGTTCCGTGCTCAATGCCTATACAGAAATGTGTGTGTCTAACCAGTGCTCAGTTCATTTTATGTAACATTGATAAATGCATCTGTTGTAGCCATGAGCATGGTTGACTGATTGGTTCATATAAGCTCCTCCGGTGAGATATATTGGGACTCACGTAGTATTTGTGGGAGTTTTAACATATTACATAGATGTTTGATTTGATACACGAATGCTTATGCCCAATAGATCCTCTGGATATTTGCGAGTGAACCTATAGTAGGTTAGAGAACACATGAAAGGGGTCTTTCACTTGGGTACAGTTGTGTTGGATGGTTTTTTGAAACCCCTAGGAGAATACATCTTGTGTCCACACTTACCAAATCTCGGTACAGCGTCCTATGGATGCAATTTTACAAATTCACTGGACCGCCAAGGATTGCCAACAGATTTCTTCGTTGAGGCCAAGTAAATGACTACGTAGCCTAAAAATCCATTGTTGCCCTCTTCTCAGTAAGAGTGCTGATAAATTGCCACCTCTCTTTGGTATTTTGACCTTTTCTAGTATTGTCCATGTAAGGTCATTTTCGGTGTGTCCCATTTCTATATAGTGTTCAACCAGTGGGGCAGTTCTTTTTTGGTCCTAATATTGGACCTGTGTTCTCCAATGCGTATTTTAATGGCTCTCGTTGTCATTCCAATGTATTTTTTGTTACATGGACACTGGATCAGATATACCACGTTGGTTGTATTACAGTTGGTAAAATTCCTCTATTCCCAGGGGTATTTCCAACCTATGTCTATGGACGTGGTTCGTTGAGTGAATTTGCAAACTGCGCTGTTCCCACACGGTGTGTGGCCCAGTGGTCTTGGTTTATCCCAGAGTGTTGTTGTATCGGTTGGAAGTATAGCCTCTTTGTAGGTATGCACCACGGAGTCCGTCAAGTATTTTCTCCTTCTTATTGCAAAAAGAGGTTCGGGTAGTGTATTTCCTTCTACATTCAATATGTGGCAGGCTTTCCTAATTTCTTTTTTTAGACGATTAGTAACTGATGAGTGACTGAGTACTGCCGTGATTGTGTTTTCATCTCTATTTCTTTTACCATGTTGATTGAGGGTTATTTCTCTCGGTTTATTTCTTGCCCTCTTTCTGGCTTGTTTTATTATCCTGTATGGGTAATTTCTATCCTTGAGGTTATTTGAAACTCTTCCGCTTGTCGGTCATACTCGGTTCTAGTAGTGCAGTTCCTCCTGAACCGAAGAAACTGAGTAAAAGGTAAATTTTCTTTTAATGACCTTTGGTGGAAACTGGTGTAGTCGAGAAGAGAATTTGTGTCCGTCGGTTTATGAAAGATGGTGGTCTCAAAAGTATCCCCTACCCTCATGATTTTAAGGTCAAGAAAAGTATCTTCTGTTTTACTTGCCTCATGTGTGAATCTGAGGAAGGGATTTAGTTTGTTGATCCATCTGATGAAGTTATTCAATGTGGCATTGTCTCCATCGAACAACAGAAGTATGTCGTCGATGTAACGGCACCAACTCACAATATTGTTGGCAAAAGGGTTAGTCTCCGGATATATATATTTTTCCTCAAGGTCTGCAACATATAAGTTCGCTAAAGTTGGAGCTAACATTGCGCCCATTGCTGTTCTGGCTATCTGTTCATAGTAGCTTTCTTCATCCAAAAAATAGTTTTTAGTCAGGGCTATTTCTGCCAATTGCATTATTAGTGAGATGGGCATATCCAGAGTTTTAGTTTGTAATACCTTCTCGATGACTTTTAAGGTTTCTCTTTGAGGGATTTTTGAGTAAAGAGACTCAATGTCCATGGTCACAATGCAGATGTCTTGGCTCTCCAGTCTGAGATTATTCAAATGGAACAGGACTGCCGTGGTGTCTTTCGTGTATGAGCGCATTTTGCTAACTTCTTCTCTTAGGAACAAATCAGCAAATTGTGACAGTAGTTCTAGTATGGAGCCAATGCCAGAGACTACCGGATGTCCAAGTGTTGGGGAAATTCCCTTATGAATTTTAGGCAGGGCGTAAAAGGTGGGTCGCCTTGGATGTTGTGGACTCAAGAAGGCTGCTTCTTTGGCACTAATGTAGCCTTCCGCTTCTGCTTCCTCAATAATTGGATTAATCATATTCCTCAGTCTCTCTGTAGGATCACTTCCAAGTGTTTGGTAAGTGGCTCGATCTTCTATCAGGGTGTTCACCATACCAACATTTTAACAATCATCCTCCTGTCATTCATGTGGTATAACGTTAAGGTATAGACGGGGTGCGACCACCTTCCGACTCTTATTTGTTGTTAGTCTGCATCCATTTCACTCAGGTTTTTGGCCTCTGATGGGCACAGAATCTGTCATGATTTCACTCCTGGATGATCTTGCGCTTTTCCGGGACCGCAGAGAGGTTGGAGTGTTGATCCTTCTTGACCTCTCCGCAGCTTTTGATAGCGTGGATCATGGCATTCTGCTGGCCCGCTTGTAACAGGCGGGGAATACAGGGACCCTTCAGGCATGGTTTAATTGATTCCTTGCAGAGCGGACACAAGCTGTTTCACTTCAGGCTTGTCAGTCTAATCCGTCAGCAATCCACTACGGTGTTCCTCAGGGTCAGCCCTTCCCTGCTTTTGTTGAATTTTTATCTGCGCCCACTGGCAGATCTTATTGTGCAATCGGAAGTCCTAATTTATACCTAAGACGATGACACTCAGCATGTGTTTCGGCTGGACTCCCCCACAACTGAGCCTCCTGTTAAACTTAGAAACTGCCTTTCTGCTATAAGTAGGTGGATGTCTGTCAATTGGCTAAAACTTAATGGGAAAAAAATGGAAGTGCTGGTTTACGGCTCTCAGGCAGTAGCTGGCTCTTGGAGCCCTCAGTTTTGGCCTGACTCTCTTGGTCCTTGTCTGACGTCCAGTACTTTGGTAAAAAGCCTCAGGGTGAGACTTTTGCCTAATTGCTCTCGTGAGGCCCAGATCACAGCTGTCTGGGTTTGGCAAACTTAAGGTCCTGAAAAAAAATCTTGCTGCTGCACCCGCCCAATAGTCTGACACAGACACTTCCGCGATAGTCACTCGCTGGACTATTGTAATGGAATTAACTTGTGGCAGCCCAAATACCAGATACAGTGGCTGCAAATACTTCAGAACTCGACGGCCAGACTGGCATTGAATGCTCCTAGACTGACCCCTTCTGCAGGTCTACTACAACAACTTCATTGGTTACCGGTCACTGCTAAAGTAGAGTTTAAGGCTCTTTGTGTTACTCACCGGGCCCTCCATGAGGTGGGTGCACGTTACCTGAAAAGTAAGATTGAGAGGTACCATCCCACTAGATGTCTTCGTTCATCTGCTTTGCGGCTCCTCAGAGTACCTAAGTATGAATGAACCTGGGCAGGTGGCTGATCCTTTTCGGTGCTGGCCCCGACTCTATGGAATCAGTTCCTGTTACTTTTGTGGAGTATCTTCCTTTTCGGGAGGCACTTAAAACCCATCTTTTTTAATTTTCTGCCTGCTTACACTGCCAGGGTTCTTCCCTCTTCCCTACTGTCCATCTGTGGTTTTAGTGCCTAGATGCCGACTTAATACATTTTGTTACATTACATTACATTATATTGCTTGGCAACATTGAAGATATAAACCAGGAATTTATTTCTAAATGTCTTTCAGTTTACCGTGGACCACAGAGTCCTCATTGATGCCATCTGCTGATTTTCTGAAACCATTGATTTCATGCCACATGCATTCTCCCCTGCTCATCAAGTCATGCCACCTACTATTTAAAAAACATTCTAGTTCTATTTGCTATCTGTTTTTTTTGCCTGTATTATTTTTAATGTTGGCAAAGTTCAGAATTAAGTCGGTTGTTTTTGAGAATTGCATAGTTGATTCCATGGACTTGAATAAGTAGTGAGTAGGACCACTGTATTCTTGGCTGGGGTCTTGTCCCTCCCTTTATCCCTGCATGTGTATGACGTTTTAAGAATTTCAAATTTTTTCTAAGGATGCCTTGCTGTGGTGTCCAGGATCCCAGCATTAGTAATCTTAATGGAGAGCGTGACAGCAACTTGGGGTTGGTGTGTGACATCATCTGTGTATAGGAATAATGTTTTCTTCTGGGAGTTGGAAGTGTTGTTCCCTTAAAAGGTCCACAATCAGATCCAACACACAAGCCGCACAAACATCAAAAGAGCATGCCACACTCCCATTCTAGTGAGAACTGCAAAGGAAAGAGCCATTTATCAGAGCCAAAGTCCTTCTCTGCCACCAAATCTGTGTTAAGGTGGTCAGGTGGTCAAGAATCATAAATAGATCATTATTGGACGTGGCTTAGTTCAGTAAAATCCTGTTTCCGCACAACCCAACCTTTGTTTGTCGGGTAGCATTGGGTTGAAATTTATTTTGGTTAGGATTATACAATCATGCTTAAAAGGAAGACGAGCCAATAAGACCCACTGGTGTGTCATTGCTTCCCAGGTTTTAGTATTCTTTCAATTAAGGCTACAATCTAGGCCCTCCAAGTAGAATCCGACTGCCTAGCATTCTACACAGAGCCTTGCTGTAAGGGGCCATTAAGCATGGAACAATTGGACCTCAATAGGTCTTGAATAATTCTGTAGATGGGTCTGTACGTACCAGAGATTTTCCCACCTGAAAACCCCTCAAAAGCATTCATAATCATCCTTGACAAGGAAACCCTGGATCTGCTCCATGGATTTATTTAGTTTAGTTATGCAGAGGCCCTTATAGAAACAGTGACATTCTTTATTGATATGGTTGTCGCTTTATCAATTGCTGCCATTCATCTAATGAACTTCCTGAATGTCTGAGGAACCTCACTCCTGTCTTAGAGCCATTTCTAAGGGTGAGCCTTCTCACTATACCTCCTGTTTGTAACCCTCTGACCGAATACCTTGACCTCCCTCTCTGCCACTGAACTATAGTCAACTTGATTATTTTCCATATCCCCAGGGAGCACCTGATCACCAGAGGATTCAAAGAGGCATTCCA
The DNA here is from genome assembly GCF_040938575.1 of Ambystoma mexicanum. Classification (NCBI taxonomy): domain Eukaryota; kingdom Metazoa; phylum Chordata; class Amphibia; order Caudata; family Ambystomatidae; genus Ambystoma; species Ambystoma mexicanum. The sequence goes on along the minus strand of NC_090928.1, from coordinate 523,717,893 downwards.
GGCCCTTGAAGATTTTTCCAAACCATCCAGATTCTGTTTGTAACCTCAGGATGCTTGCTGCCTAAAGAATACAGACCCTCTTTTTTATATTTTATTGTGATTTTTGTTTACAACAAACCAACATATATACAAAACACCACATATATCAGCAATCAAAAAACACTTAATGTATAAAATCACATAGTTCATATCGATTAATCCAACAAACAGGCCTTTGAAAAAAGTCTTCAAAGCTAAAATCAGCGACACATTCTCCCCCCACATTAATCTACGCCAGAATAAATTAATCGAAAAATCATTGTCACTGCAACCTCTATCCTTAAAACAAGAGAACCTAGTCTTACTAAAGTATGGACAAACAGTGACCCACTGCTTCAAGGTTTCTTTCAAATTTACATTATTACAGAATCTACAATATGTTAAAGTACTTAGTGGCTGCAGACCTTTCCAATGTTTTCACCTTTCCCTGGAATGCAGCTGGTTCAACCGAAAACGTAGATATGTGACTCGTACTCTGCTACACAGGAAACGTTGCAAGCACAGCGACATACAATCTCTCTTGTGGATAAATTGAGCAAATTCTGTATATGTAGAGTACGTTCCAATACTATCAATAGTCTCGGTCCCATCAAACATAAACAATCTTCTCTTTACCACCCCGGTCGGTGTAATAAATCCTCTTCTGAACCTCCAATTGATATTAAGACTTCCTGCATTCGACCTTTGAAAGAGCTGATGGAAGTAATGGATTATTGCATCATAATGTGTTTCAAGTCACCAAAGGATGAAGAACTTGCATATAGGTTGACAATTGTCTCCACGTGAGACATGCCTTGAGGGAAGTCAGACAAAGCGCATGCCTAATAACCAAATTCGGAATTGCAAGAGATAAACCCAACACCTACTTTCACAGTTTACCCTGAATTACATTAAGCAGGTGCCCAAAATCCAATAAGCATATGTCAAGTCCATACAACAGGCTCGATCTTAGCCAGATAGAAGCATGCAATAGGCAATATAGAAAATGTACACATTTTTGTAAATAAACATTTCATTAGGGGGTACGTTTTTGCATTAGTTCCTGCAGACAGTCCCTCCACATACCTACAGATTCCTTATTAGTCAAATTGTATCCCAGATATCTCAAGGATGCTACTTGTTGAATTCTCTCGGAACCCATTACCCAGTACATAATCTTGGATTTAGAGCCCCTAGAGAACACAACCACCTTAGAGTTGGCTCCATTAGGTAACATATTATTATCAAGTGAGTACTGGAAAAATGTGTTCAGCTTACATTGTAAACCCCTCGCAGTTCTGTTGAAAAGAATAAAATAGTCTGCAAAAGCTAACCAGTACAGCCTAAGACTTCCAAGCCTTACCGACGAAATGGATGCCCCTGCCACAAAGAATCCACATCACACACAAAGATTGAAAAGGATCGAGGCAAGTGTGCAACCCTGTTCCAAACCTACATATGAATTGATTGTAGTGGAATGGGAAACGTCTCTAGTCAAACTGACCCGCAAGGTAGTTCCTGTGTGCAGGAGAGCAAGGAGTTGGATCAACTTCATAGGGATATTCATTTTTAGCATTTTTGACTCCAACAATGATCTAACACCACAGTAAACCCTGCTGGTCATGTCCAGTGAGGCCATGTAAACCTCCCCACCTTTGCTGTGATGAACATTATATAGTAGATGAGCAAGAATAGTAGCATTGAGAAAAGTCCCAAATTGCTTCCTAAACCCTGCATGGAATCTAGACAAAGCGTGTGATAATAGAATTTAGGTCTCTCAAGAGCAATATTGCAAACACCTTACTAATAGCGTCAATTAGGGCGATTGGCCTATAGTTTCTTAGGTCCAAGGGGGGTCCCCTTTTTTATATATCGGGATAATAATGGACTGTACCCAGGACGGGGGAATTACGTGGGTCCTGTATATTTGATCAAACAAAGGGTTTAGGAGAGCTGACCACAAAAAGGGAGAATCTTTCAAAACAAATGGAGGGATACCATCAAGACACTGCTAAAGAATATTTCTTCTTATAGTAGTCCACCATGTTTGTTCTGCAATCGGGGAGTCCATCGAGATCCCTTTTAATCCTAAGGTGTGGTTAATAGTAGCCCAAAATGTGTCTTCCCTCCCGTTGCAAAGTTGTAGCAACATAAACTAATTGTCGCTAATGTGTAAATCCATCTTTAAAGATATGAATAATTTCTTATGAGATTGAAACACCTTTTCCTTGCTAGATTGTATTCTATTAAGGGCAGCCTCTGCTTCTTTAACAAGCCTACATTTTTCTGTTTTCATCTCATAGACTCCACCATTCTTGGGTCAAATGTATGCCTAAACTCACCTCTACTCAGGAGATTTCTTATGTGTACTTCTTCTCAAACAGTCCATAGTGATCCTATATGATTCTTTAGCACAATCCCTGAGGGACCAGTTTTCATTGTCCCTTCATCCAGAGTTCGTGAATGTATTGGTCAGTAGTTCGGTAAACTTCACCTACGTCCTGTGGTTCCATTTTAACGTAAGCCCTCCCCTTACTGACAAAACGCAGGCAAGATCAGGTGTCAATTCAAAAGTACGGAAGGAAAGGTACAAGGGGAACAACAAGAGTAAGTGATCGACCCAAGCCTGGGTGTAAATGGCAGCACAAGGGGCCACATTTTGCCCTTATACCTGAAGAGATATAAAAGTAGTTAATCCCCGTAGGATAAACAACCTCTATGCCAAGTATAGGCTGGAAAGTCTATGGAAGATGGACACTCAGTAAGTCATGTCCCATTCCCCAAGAAAACGATTCCAATTAATCCCTTTTTGAACTTCATAATGTAAGGGGGTAGGGGTAACTTTGGCGATATTACAGGCTGATCCCTCTTCACAGTTAGAATTGTAGTCGCCTCCCAAAATTATAGAGTTGTCATTTCCTTTTGTAAACTAATCCTCAAAGAGAGCTCCCAGACTCGCCCAAATGGATTCCAGCGCTACCCGATGAGGGTTCCAATACATGCTAACCAGCAGGATAGAGGCGTTGAGTTACACACGCATTGAGCTTTACCACCAACAACCACTCTGAGTGGTGTATTCATTCACACATCATCCTTAAATTGTAATCTATCGCCTCAGCCAGGTCACCCGTGGGCCGTCCCAGCTCAGCTTTCACTGCAGGGCTAGTGAATGTATGATAACCCTCCAGATCGAAGTGTGTGGTTGACATAGTCTCCTGAAATATATATATTGTTAGGGCTCCCACCAGTAGTGAATTATTATAAAATGTAGATACATTTGTCTGACCACAAACATACCATGAGATCACCTTTACACTAATATTGCTAGGATTGACCCAATCCCTGTCTGATTACTTCAAAAGTTTTAAGAGCGGAACCCACCCACGAACTGTCCTGCCTGTTTTGCAGAAGATTAGAAATTAGTGCAGTAGGGTCCCGTACACCTTTAGTATCAACTAGCATACCCTCCCTAGGATCCTTCACACAAACCTCCTGTCGTTTAAACTCCAGGAATACCTTAGCATCATCGGCTGATTTCAGACCAAACTATTCATAACCTAGAAGCCTACGTTTGGCCCGCTGTTCCCACACCATATTGGACACTCGTTCACAAGGGGGAGGGTTATCCAGTCAATGTCATCTGATGTAATAGACCACAACTGGGGAATCTGTTGGAAGATGGCCAGTTAGACCTGTTCAACCGATGTAAATAATTGGATTGATCATTGGATACCCATCCTAAAATCTTCGAAGGACAACGCTCGTCCTGCACCCTCCCAGGCTCTTTTGATTGCAATTGAGCTCCTTCTTTAGCCTCCCCTCTGGCATGTTTCTCATTGTCACATGATAAGGACCCTTAGGTGTCCAAAGTAAGATTGCAGTAAGATTGCTGCTAAGCTGTAAGCCCTCCTTAGCACCCCCTACCATTGGAATGGTCTGACTAGCCATGGTCACCCGTGCATGGTTTTCACTCATGATCTTACCAAATGACGTAATCTTAATTTGCGGACGATCCCTAAATCCTATATTTGGCCCCTGCGGCTCTCGCAACACAATGTGCTGCAGAGTGTCTGCCGGCCCAGTGTCCAACTCAGTAGACAAGGACTTGTGACCAGTATCGGTACCCCTACCACATCTCCCCACCATAATGCCAGACTGCTGAACTTCAAACATAACTATATTGGCTCGGAGAGGTATGGTCATGGAGCACGCCTTGGTTACCCTGTGAGCAGAGTCGTGCCCCCTGAATAAAGTCACCCCCTCCAATTTCTTCAGTAATTCTAGACTGGGGATCTAAGTCAATCAATTCATCCACCCTAGGCAGTTGATATATACCTTTTAAAAATGAGTTCTGCCCCTTAAGCTTAGCAGCCGGCATATTATTTTTTGCTGTTTCAATTTCTTAGTACGTTTTTTACCCTTTAGAAGTTAAACAATTGCTGTTCAAAACAGTAGTAGCTACTTGGTCAACCCTTTCCACCAGATTATTGACCAGTGCAGGAGAAACCTGAGACTCCCTTTGCAATCTTTACAAACTAGCGACCGCCTCCAATGAAGCAGCAGGACTATTAGGTGTTGTAGAATATACAGAAGTAATAGCATCGACCAAGGTGGGGGCCTCTACTGATGCTAAGTCAGGGACATTTGCATTATCTGCCAAAACAGCCCTCACTCTGTTGGTACCAACCGATTGGGCAATACCCCCTGCAGATAGATCGTAAATTGAGGTCACCCTTTCCACCAATCTTGTTAGTTTTGTACATACCCCAATGCTAAAACTTTAATGTGCCTAATGTCCCTATTGACAAGAGCCACCCTCTTTGCAAATCCTTCCAGAAACACAATACGATTAGGCAAATTGTTAAACGCAGACTGTTGGCCGGTTAGAAACCCCCCCCCCCAGGTTTTCATGAGTATCTGCCAATGTCGTTAAAGCAAGATTCAAACTAATATGCAGATTTGAAAGCAAAGAGAATGCAATATCCTGGGGAGGAGAGGACAGGGGCCCCTTCGGTAACAACTGATCTTCAATAGGTAGAATTATAGGATGTTTTTCACACAATCCAATGTTAGTAAGAGATGGTCCAATGGCCCTATCATTTGGTACAGCAAGATTGCTTGTGCAAGATGATTGTGGTTCAGTCACATGATCACCATTAGAAGTCATGTTTCTTCTGTTGCGGACAAAAGGTTTTTCTGTATTCGTGCCCCCAAAACTAATGAACCCATACTGAGCCTGAAAAGTCAGTCTGTGGTCAGAACGAGCAGGGACCATAATACGATCAGTGACGTATCTAGATCATAAATCAATTTTTGATCCGTCAAATGAGAGCCTTGCCTGGGCAGCAGGGTCCAAAGAATAACTTTTACTGGCATACCCACATTAATCCATATCACCAGACTGTTTCTCCTTCCCTTTAATAGATGCCAGGTCCTCATGGATGGAAGTCATCTCCAGATCTGTGATGTCCCTTAGACCTTTACTGGCTGACGAGAGGATATGAAATGAGTCCTCTAGAATCTCTCCATCCTGTCGGCCACAATTATGTCCCATGGCCACCCCCAATTATAGCAGGAAACGTGATTGTAAAGACGGTGGTTGGATCGATGTCCCAGATGTCAACGAGACCCCACCATTAAAATCCCCAAATACAAATATTGCATGGTTCATGGGAGACTGTATAGGGAGAGGGCAGTCTGGATTAACCAAATCACTACAGCCAACCCTACTGTTATTGTACTTTATGTTGTTAGATGGCAGATGGGACTTTTCAAAAGAACCATAAAAGGGCTGCTGCGGTGTTGCAGCATGGAATCTTAGAAACCATGATCAGAGGTGCAGATGTACACTCCTTTGAGGCACCAATGTCTCCCTGACACAAGTCCGTCCTTTTTACAGACAAATCAACATGATGACTCTTTGCTAATATCTAGATAGTTTGAGCTTCCGTGGTCGTAGGCTCTGCCCCTACAAGCGCCAAGTGGTTGGCATTCCCCACCCTTCCATCCTGACCAAATCCCTCTTTGCAAAATCCATAACCACTCCTGAAGTTCGTCATCTTCAAGAATTCTCAAAAGTCTCAAGCACTAAACAAAATAAAAATAAAGCTAGTCTTTTCCGCTCCCGGTCGTTCCTTCCTGAGACTTAACGCTTGTATTAGATTACTGCAAGCTCTTCAGGTCAGGGATGATGCTGCCGGCGTGATGGAATTGGAGGCAGTGGCGATGGGGAAGGGGGGGGCAGTAGGAACTGGCGTCCCCACTGGAGGCAGAACGAAGGCAGACGGGTGCACAGCCCCGCAACGGATGGGCTGGAGACTAGCAGAAGGGGCAGGACTGAATGGAGCGCACAACCACAGGCCCCACAAGGCTAACTCTGTAGTGGCCACAGCGCCCCCCAAACCTTTTCCAAACACCCCCAAAACACTTAGCTGCCACTTCGCTCCGCTTCGCGGAGACCGGGGATTTTATGGGAAAACCTGTTAAAGTTACAGTGACCGTACTGCGCAGCCAACAACAATTGCAGAGTTCAAAGCTTTTCCACGGCACGCAGAGTCTCCTCAAAACACCTCCAAAACACCTAGCTACCACTTCGTCACAGGCCCTCACTATTTAAACTTTGAATGCTTCACATTAAAGCTTTAAACTAGACTAACCTCATTCATTAGAGTCTTCCAAAATGTCACAACATGTACATTGCCCTCCTCAGATCTCTAGCCCATTGAGGCTTGGTTAAACCGAGGTAGTGGTACACTATCACAGAGAGTTGGTTCAATACTGTTGGAGGTAGTATATTACATACCATACCTTTACACAGTGTATGTCCTAAACAGAAAATAATAGTATGTCAATGCACAATGCTGCTTCATGCACTGTAGAATAATATATATATTTACCATCCCCACCATAAAGTTGGCGCCAAACATCTAGTAGGTCAAAGCACACTATCACATTTTTAAGCTCTTTGGCTGCTCACTGTACAGACCTACTCACATTGCTAGACCTGTCAAGATAAAGAACGAGCACAGTACTATAATTATTGCCACACATTAGTGACCCAACAAATTCCTGCATCTTGAGGGTGGCTAACTCTGGCATTTCCACGCTGGACAAAACATTATCCAATATGAGGTTGGTAGCCCCAATATCCCTGGCCATTCATTGAGTCGGATGTAATGGCCAGGAGACCATCCATCGAGTCAGATGTATAAGCCAGCGAAGGCCTCATCCCTGAAAGTGTACTTTGCTTTGTTGTTGACATAATGTGTTTTCTGTAGGAATCCAATGTTGACATCATATCTGGATACATAAACCAGTATCTTCTAAGTCTTAATGGATTGTTTAATGCCCTAGCATTTCCTGAGGTTAAGGGTAAGCCTCCATTCTCTATGGGGACCACCCACCTTGGGTGTCATAGCAGTGTAGTAATGTAAAGACAATAGAGGTAGTGTGATGTCTGTCCTCTGCCGTGCCCCTTTAGCATGGATATGGATTGTCACAGCGAGGGTCACGTCACCAAGTAAAAGAGAATAAACTCTCTTTAGACTGACTTTAAACCCTCCTGATGTCTCACAGGCACGTAGCCTGGTGTCAACTGAAACATCAGAGTTCACGGGCATGCGCTCAAGTCACAGTATATGCCTGCTGCCCTCTTGCGGTCCACAAACATTCTGGATCCGCAACGTTTTTTTGAGGTACACAAAACAACTGTGGCCCTTTGACTTCCCATGGTCCTCAACACAAGGAAACCTGGGAATGCTTCAGACACTCCTGGTCCTCCCGAGTACTTACAAAAGGGGAGGGAGGCTGTCCCCCAGAAGCAGCCCACATACTGGAGAGGTTAGATGGCATCAGCCCTGCCACCACCAACAGAAGAAATAATTTGAATAGGGCCTCCAGGTCTTATAGATTTAGCCCTGCCCCCTTCCAGACAACATGATCCAGATCACATTCCCCAATCAAATTCAACTCCACCCTAACATGCAAGGTTCAAACTCTCCCCCAGAGTGTTATCGAGGGCGGGGAGGGAGAATCCTATAAAATCCAAGAAGTTCACTCTGGGATGGTGGGTTGATGGACAAGGAGTCTGGATAAAGCAGGCAGAGTTTGGAGAACAGAGACTGTGGGAGTTTGGATGTAAGGCCTGAGCTGGGCTAAGAAGGCGCAGCATTGTTGAGAGCAAAAAGGGTTTATGGAGGGGGCTGGAGAAGAAGTTGGTGACCAGAGGGTAAGAGAGGAAGAGTGTGTAAGACTAGAGGGTGAAGACAAGGCTAGAAAGCAAGTTTGTGAGGCCAAAGAGGGGAGAAGGAGGTGAAAGTAAAGTTTGTCAGACCGGAGCAAGAGCAGGTAGTTGAAGGAGAGTTTGGGAAGACAAAAATGAGAAGGAGATGAAGTCTTATTTTTGAGAGCAGATGGTGAGACAGAGGTGGCTAGGGAGAGCTTGAATCGATAGGGGAAAACTGAGGGGATTGAGAAGTTGGAGATCTGATGGAGGATAGGAGTTCTTAGAGGAGAGTATTGGAAGAGGCGGAGGAGGAGCTTGTGAGTGGACAGAAACCCAGCGGATGAGCCTATCTAGGGGAAGAGGATGGCAATAAAGAGCAACAGATGCAGATGATATTATGAGGGGGAGGGTGAGACTAGTGTGAAGACTGGTGGTGCAGTAGATCAGGAGGGGGGACGGAGTTTGAGTGTACCTAGTGTAAGGGTGCAGAAGGAGGAGACTGACACAAAGGTGGCATGGTGGTTGGCAAAGACTTGTATTCTTTGTAAAAAGAAAGAGAAAGGCCCATCTTTCCCTATTTCTATGAGGTGTTTCCCTGCCTTGGCTATAAAGGATCTGTCAGAATGACCGTTTAACTTATATGTCCACCGCGCTGTGTCAAAATCCCTAGTTCTGTCCCTCACACTTATAACTAAATTAGATAAGGCTAAACTGTTTGTAGCCCAGGAGAATAACGCAGTTCTCCTGGTTTTGTGATCAGTTCACTTTGTGAATTTCCATAGTTCTCAGCGGGGGAATGACTCCCTTCCCCTGGTTGAAAATGTCCTCAAACAAAACTAAGCCCATCAATCCTGATCCTTTTGAGTTGTTGATACATTAGGGGGAATGTTTGACTTCCCCTGATTAAAAAGTTCGTTTAGCATTTTGTAGTGAAAGGCCAGCGGGAATGACTCCCTTCCCTTGGCTGGAAGCTTATTCTTACTTCCGCCACTTGATATCAGGAAGATGACTCCCTGCTCCTGATTCTTCTCAGTACAATGGGTCAGTCACAGTAGACCCAGAGGGAATGAATCCCTTCCCCTGGACACTCCATTGTTTACTCTGTTCAATACCATATACATTTCCAACTGTGTTTGAATCCCAGACCTGGGTTGTCCTTCTTTGACTCAGCAGACCTGGTTCACAAACCTGCCAAGTACTGCCACAAGGAAGATAACTTGTATTATTCTCTTTGTTAGGGTTACTGACCCTGGTCTCTCTTATTCTTCTTTGGTATGGGCCCTTGACCCTTCTCTGGTGGTCAGTGGGATTCCCCCATCCACTGACACAAAGAACAGAAGCTTTCAGGTAGGTTGGACGCATATAAGAGTCAATCTTGGTGTCCCAACTGTTAAGCCAAGGGAGCGTCTTTAATGCTTGCCTCCCTTCTAACCCGAAGTCCCCTCTGGGTCTCCCATACCACCCATACGTCGCTCAGTGTTCCAGGGATAAGGGATTGCCTCTCTGCTGCTTCCGGCTTCTCTCTACATCTGCAACAACCATGGGGATTCCCACTGCACGGCTTGGCTTCTTGACAGTTCTCTCTGCATTTTTCGACAGCAGTGCAGTCTCCCTCTCTGCAGCTTGGCTTCGTTTTGTTTCTCTCTGCATCTGTCACATCAGTGTGGTACTTCCTTGCATGGTTCTGCTTCCTTCTGGCCTTCGTGACCGCTCCTGCTGTGCCCGAGAAGAAAGGCTGCAGCGGCTCGAGAGCATCCTCTGTGCTCCTTCTTCTCTGGTCCCGCAAGCGGCTTTGAAACTCCCGCACCTGAGAATTTTCACAGCTGGAGTCGACAGGTATTTTTGTCCCTATTTCGTTTTTATACAATGTAGCTGGTTCCCAGTCAGCTTGTTGCACAAGTCATTCATCTCTTTTGTTGTTTTGTTCTTGATACTGGCACAGGGCCACCTCGTACCAGTCCTAGTGTGGCAAGTGAGCTCGATGTTTCCTACACTCCTCATCAAAGTACTTTTAGGTTCCCTCTAGTTCTATACCTGCTAACAGTACATTGGTGTACACTCTACAAAGAGGTTATTTGGGGAAAGAGAGTGAAACAGGGGCTCAGAAACAGCACAGCTGGTATTTGCCAATAAAATAAAAAACACAGAGTGGAGTGTGGTATGCAAAACGCAGGGCAACCCACCTTTATTAGCAATGTAAAGCTGGGGGAAAAAACCAAGATCAACAGCCAAGCTCTCACTGAAGATTTTCTTCAACATTTCAACAGAAAACATCAGTGTATATAGTAATTCTGATGTCATCATAATCACTAAGTTATGAAAACCTATTGCTCCTGGTCATTGGTTCCCTCTGCTAAGCTGCATATATAATTCTGTATGTAGCACACAATAATGATTGGATAGCCCGTATCTAAAATCCCACCCATAAAACATCCCATAAAATGTACAACATCTTGCTTGAATAGTATTGGTAGGCTCTAAATAATTTCTGCAGTGAAAACAACATATGCTTATCGGTTTACATGCGGTGAGACTGTCCTTGAACTGCCGGGGGTATAAAGAATTATAGATGCGGATGTGGGGAGAAGACCAAGCGTGTCGCTTTCAGTTCTTAATTAAATAAAACAACCATTTTATCTCCGCCATTAAGGGGTTTGTCCTTGCTCACTTGCCAAGTTCCGGCTTCCCCTCTTGCCTCATTAGATGCCCCATCCTGCCTGAACATATTATAAATAACTAATGTTATGAGTCATGCTGCTTTGACCATGTTTAATATTTTCGTCGTGGCATCTATTTGTGATTTCGCTGCATCCGTGCATGTGCGTTACGCCTAGCCCATTGCAGAGACATTAATCTCTCAGCTTCCAAGATATTTTTCAGACAACTCCTTATCCCATGGACTTGAAATTGATCTGCTGTGTAATTATAACTACTTCACCTGAATGGTTGAACGGCCACTACCGGAGACACTGATATCTTGTTTCTTTATGAAAACCCTCCTTTAGAGTTCCATTGGCCTTGAACATTCCTTTGAGACAGCCATGTCCATAACTACAGATTTTCCTGAATTAACTATTTTTGTTTCTATAGCTTGCTTGCTGTGAGGCACTCTTAAAGTTGTAATGGCACTGTTTGTCACGTTTGATCCTTGCAGGACACCTTCACTTTACTATCTAGCGATTTCCTGATGCATGCCTGTCATATGGCATCCCTTCCTATGGGTATGCAGCATTCTTTATCTACCTGCAATCTTCTAATCTACTTGCCTTACTTCTGTTCATGCCTTCCTGTCACCTAATCTACTCTATTTTCAACTCTATTTTAATGCACACTACTTGTGCATGCTAATGCATTCATGCTAGGCCTGATCTGGCTCCTAATCGTAGCGCCAACTATCTTAATCTTTATGACAGCTGCATTTTCAGGAAACCTCAAAGTGCAGTTTCAAATGTGTCCTTTCTCACCTTCTAACCTTTCTGTGGAAGGTAGGGGGCAGCTTGCAATAACTGCCCCACTACAAGAGATTAGTGTGTGTGGGGGTGTGCTGATGTTACAAGGGCTGCACCATTGATGGTCCTAGTCATCCCAAGAGGGGGACTCCCTCCCTATGAGATTCTACTGCATTATACCACCCAAGGGGACTATTGTGTAGCAGCCTCACCTCCCTGGCCTCATAGGGAGGGGGCTTCCCCTCAGGGAGAAATGTAGTAAATCGTCACACTAGGGACTGGGGGGAGAAAACATCAAGAGGGAAAAGCTGGGAGAGCTGAAAAGGTTGATAGAGGAGAAAAGAAGGAAAAGGAGGTGGAGAACAGCAAGGTGTCTGATGGTGAACATCAAGAGGAGGCGATGGAACATGAATAGAAGGTTGGCCATGAGGAGCATCAGGATGTGGAATTTAGAGAAGAGCTTGGAGGAAAAGGAAATAGAAATGAGGTTGTGAAGTGTTGGGAAGAACTTGGTGCGAGAAGCGATCTGGACCAGTATAGAGATCAGAGGAAAAAGCTTGGAGTAAGAAGGGACTCTGATAAGGAGACAAATAAGAGGAGAGAGACTAGATTGAAAGTTAGAGGAGGTAGAGGGACACCAAAAGAAGATAAAACGGATAAAGGAGATTAGTATGAAGAATCATCAGAGGGTAGAGGTTATCCAGAGAGAACAGGACGTTTTTGTCAAGCCTGAATAGCCCAAGGCAGGTGAGATGTGGATTGAATGGGGACAGGAAGCTTACAGCAGATTCAGAGAGGAGAAAGGCAACCCTGTTCCTGACAAGCAAGAGGCCCTCCACTGTGGCTTGAAGAGTACCAAAAAACCTGCTGCTCTCCAATCCTCTGACATTAAGGCCGGCATAGACCATTAGCCTACTGGAGAACTCCGAGTGGCATTTCTCCCTCCTCAAAGAGACCCAGTGAATTTAGCAGCACCAGATCACACTTGGCTACAAACACCACCCATAAACCCCAGATAATGACTTTTGATTTCATTTTCTTTGTTTATGTTTAGACTTTTTATTCCTCTGCAATGTTTATTAGAGATGGTTTAGGGTCTCCTAGAAAACCCAATGCATATGTCCCACTCAGGAAGAGAAGAAATTGAACACTGGCTCATGGAGCCCTTGCAAGAGGGAGCCAGAGGGAGCTCACCCCAAGAGACAGAGACCCCAGGAGTTACATTTCTTTATAACACTGCACTTTGTTATTTTGACCCCCTTTCTTATGTCCCCAAATAAAGTAAGTGTGAAATCCTGGTCTCAGCTTGTGCTTCATTCATCATCACCTTGTGACACCCACATTTATGGAGCTCCATTTTGAGAAGAGAAACAGATCACAAACATTTCTTTGGAACCAACATCTCCAAACTCGCCACCCACTATGGCCAACTACTCCCACCAGTGCAACCATGTCCACCCACCCACCCACACATACAACAGGAGGCCAAAGGACCATCAGGCAACTGCCATGGTAGTACCGTAGAGCCAAACCATCATCCTGACAGACGAACTCCAAACTGTTACCTGGATAAAAAGCACTGACATTAAAGCAAATACCAGTGACAAGAAACTTTGATGGAGAGCCTTCTCACAGCATCAGTCTCCAGAAGGGTGGCACCAAGGAAGAAAGCCCGGACCCACTCCTGACCGCTCCTTCAAAGCTGGACTGCAACTCTTGAGTAGAAAGCTTTTCCAGAAAGTCGCTTGCAGCTTCCAGGGTATTCAAGTACATTTTGTCTATGTGAAATCCTCTCAACTTTGCCCGATATGGCAAAGAGAAGGAATGTTTTGCTCTCATAAAGGTTTTCTTTTACAGTAGCGCAAGATTTGTGTGTCTTCTTTATATACAGATACATTAGTACCTTGAACTGACATATTCTCCTCTCTGGCCCAATGATGGATTCCATCTCTGTCCCTTTAGTTGAGGATTTGAATAGTCACTGTTCATGGCTCACAGATTGCGCGAGTTAAATAATTTCAAGCAGATGACAAATGTTACCAAGACTTCTTTTAACATTAGACATGCACAATCCCAAATAGAAAATGTCTCTGGGCTATTTGCTTGAATATTAATAAGGCCCTGAGCATGCTTGTGCAAATGCAAATCCCAGATAAAAGCAACCTTAAAATGTTTTACCCTTGTCCCTGCCAACTTAATATGAAAAAGTAGCAAATCAGAAACATAGTGTATGAAGACCAAATCCCTTCAGGGACGTCAATTGGGGGTCGCCAGAGGTCACAAGAGCGACCTCTGCCGTTTCCCCAGTGACCTCTGGCATAATTCTGCGACCTCTAGCCTGCACTGGAGTCTGGAACTTGCTCGTTTTTTAAAAATAGTTTGCAAACTATTTATAAAAACTATTTATAAAAAACAAACAAGCTTCAGGCTCCAGGCCAGTGGAAGCAGCAGCGTGGCACGCTGGTGCCTTCGTGTCTGTAACTCGAGCTATGGTTGCTTAGAAACCATAGCTCGAGTTTATCCGGGGCTGCACTGAGCCAGAAAGAAGACCAGAAGAGCAAAGCGGGACACAAGGGCCTCCTCAATGGGACAACTATCCTTTGGGGAGTGTGGAAAGGTTATCTTTTCTGCCATATGTCCCAGCAGCACCACTGCGATTTTTCCATAGGGCTAACGGCTTGGCAGATTAACAATTTGGATATGTGAACCTCGTGCATAATGGCATAAGATTGTGAGCAGTTTAATCTCTGAAGGCAGTTTAATTCCATCCTCTCTTCTTGTGCAACGTGTTTTATACAATTTACCTTTTTTAGCATTTCTGAATCCATTCACATCAGGTGTCCCCTGTCTACATTGTGGCACTGCCTTGGTATTCATAAAGTTAGAATAGTGATGTACTCTACACAGGACAGCAATTGTCTATTTACATATCATATGATATTTATAACACACTTAATACCCAGAGGTTTCTAAGCGCGGACCCGGGGGTTCGAACCTGGGATGCTTGCTCCATGTCATCTTGCTTCCAAGGCGAGCTTGCTCAATTACGTCTGACGAAATTACCACCAAATTTACCAGTGAACTTGTAATGCAGGCCATTATATTATGGAGTGCCTCGCACTAATGTGCTCCAGGTACAGCACTTTAACGCTCTCATGGGACTGGTAAACTCGGGCGCCCTGTAAGCGATACAAGCCGAGATGAATAAGCACAATGTGGCCAGTGTTTACACAGGGCATACATAACAATATTCAGCATTTTGTTGCCTCTGAGCTATCCTCCTGAGACTAGTGTGATGAAGGTTTGTGTGTGTGTATTGCTACATGTGCAGGGACGCTCCTTCTGTCTGCTGTTTCATTGTGAACTCAGGTGTGCATATTTCTGATGGTCAAGGACAAAGTTATTGCTTCATGGCCCTCAAGTATACCTATTTATATAAATGCTTTACTATGCTTTCTCTCATTTTTGTGGTTCAATTTGAAATGTGCATTTCATGTACTACTGCATTGATGTTGGCATATTCCTTTGGAAATATAGCGTTTGAACTGTTCTTTTGCTGTGGTTTATTCATTGACGGATGTATGTATATATGTCCCTTTTCATGATGGATTTCATGATGGCGGTTTGTTGCTGTTCGTGTTCATTTAGTAAACAAACTCAGGGCATGAGCAATGTGTGGGCCTGGGGATAGTACGCCCATGCAACTTTATCACATGATAATAGCGAGAGTGGTATTTACGGAGGAGATGAACATTTTGGATTTAAGAGATGTGCACGGAAACAGGAAGAGATGTTGTGGAAAGAAAGAAAGTGAATTAACAGATGACTTAAGCAGAAAGGTAGAATGTAAGTGAGGATAAGGGATGACAGTCTAAGAGTTCTACTACAAGAGAACAAGATGGACTGTAGCTGATACACTGAATGCTGCAGAGACGCACGCCAAGGACAAGTCGAGGCAGAAGTTTCGGGCCTGTCGCTATGCCCCTGTCCCCCACTTCCCCCACGCTCCAGCCCTCAGCTGGGCCTGTCCATATTTGGAGTTAGACGGTGGAGTTGGACTGTGTGTCATAATACATTGATATTGTAACCATATTTTTCTTAGTCTAGTGAGGGATACTGCCTTAGGATGCCACTTCCGTTGATGTCACTCAGAGGTGGGGCCAAATGACATCACTTCCGTCACCCCCTTGCATTTTGTGAAATGACGTCCCAGGAATACTTAAAGAAAGAATGCTTTGAAATGTTATCACCAGTCCTTACAATCTTTATCAATGCTTTGCTACGCCTACTCAAACATGCCATACACACATCATTATCAATCGAGCCAAATACGAACTGAAGGGACGCATGGTGGCAATAGTAAGACAGACACAAGTGTCCATCCACAGTTCAAGGGTATTTATTGAACTTGCACAAGGGTGTGATGAGCGCCTATCTAAACCTAAATCTACAGATGGGAGCAAGCTACGACCATCAAATAATAATAATTCAGTCCTAATGGAGCCTTGTCAAAATAAATGGAACTATACTAAAATAAAACTATTGCCAATCCTTACCACTAATTTACAAATAATGTGGGGAAATGTTCATGAAAAAGAAAGCGATCACAAAATAATATGTCAGGATGCTCGGGTCGTTGGCCTCTCTTCATCATGTTTTCAGCCAGGGCAATGCGGTCACTCGAGCAAAGCAGACACTCTGGCTTCTGCGGCTCGAGGATAAAGTTCCATTTTCGGAGTTCAGGACCTTCTGTGTCCACGTCTCCTTACTTCCTGCAAGTCTTTTGATGCAGAGGGCCTGCTGTTCCTTTTTCTAGTATTCAATTTGGGTATTTACCCTGGATCCTCCTCAGCCAGGCCAGATTCTTTTCAAAATAAAAGTTCAACGTTGGATCTGCCTCTTCTGAGCTCAGATCCCTTTCAAAACAAGGTTCAGAGAATTATTTTTCGTGTGACTCTCGGTTCACCTCAGATCCCCCTCTGCCGGGCTCAGATCCCTTTCTTTTGTTAGATTAGTCTCCCTCAGCCAGGCTCGGACCAATTATGATGTACATTAAACTATCAAAGACTTTCAAATGTGCGCAGGGTTTAGCTTGACCCGTTGCATGACCACTTCAATCTCAATATGTCTTTCTTTCACACTCAGCATCAGCTGGATACCTAACAGAAACCTTCGAATGACCACCCACGTGGCGCCGGCCCACTCTGTGTATGGTATCTTTTCTTGGTCTACCAAAGTACAATTATAAAGTTCAACTACTTCCTTTGGCTTCCAGTTGTATTTTTGTCGCTCATCCCAAATGCCTCACACTATGTTCTCTTTATACAATGTTGCCGCTTGCAACTTCGGTTCAAAACACAAGCTGGTTTGATATCAGTCTCCCCGACTCACCGGCTGTCTTTTCTGACGCTGCTTTGTTGTAGGAGCAAAGGACAGTTCCACAGCGGCAATCGCTCCTCCCCCCCTGGTTATTGACATGGGAGAGCCCCGGGTACTGAAGGCATATACCCTTGTGAACACACTCCAGAGTAAATACAACCCGCTAGGGAATAAAGCCAAGAGATAGTCTTGCAAGGATAACAATATTTTACTCATATAAAATAAAAGTGTCAGCAAGGAACTCTGCTGCCCGAGAGCGCTCTGCTAGAGATTACATGGGCAGCACGTTAAATAGGCAAAAAGGGTCATCAGTGACATCATTATATGCAGTAGAAATTCACATGGCTGGTTGGTGCAAACATATACATGGGCCTGCTCAATAGGGGATGCTAGGCGCTAATTGGCTGGTTCTTCCTCGTCGATCTGGCTCCACGTGGATCAGCTGGGCTCATCTTCGTGGTGAAGGTCAGGGCATACATAGGATACAATATATCTAGTCTAAACTAAACAACTGAAATCAACTATTCATTCATTATGACAGGCTCTTGGGCAAAAAGGAAAGGGGTGCCGGGATGAGGAGAGGATAAAATATAGTTGTGCTGACCCCCAAATTCAGGACTTTGTTAGTTAATACTGCAGTTCCTGCACCCAAGGTGTCCCCCTGCGGTTTGATCTATGATTTACCTTCCCTGGTGCCTCATGATACGAAAGGACATATGTTGCTATTGGTGAGACATACGGTCACGCAGGCTTTAGATCTGTGGTGGGCACCTTAGGGAGGTCAGGGCCTGGGGGGTCAGATACTTATCGCTATGTAAAAAGGTAGGAGGTCAGTTCGATGAAGTGTGGCCGGCTCCAACCTGGCTGGATGGGGGTCAGGGGCCCAATGGTGGTTTAGTGGAGATGGATGGACACCGTGCTGGTGCCTGGTACAGTCTCAAGCTCTTCGCAGGGTGCATTTTTGGAAGTAAGACTAGATATTTGCTATACTGAAAAGACAGGAGGGATATAGACTTCCATGGGAACAGGGTCATGCAGAGCGGACTTGGTGCGCCGATGTCGGGGTGGGACTCTGAGTGTACTTGTGCATCGCTTGCCATCAGCATGCCTTGTCTCGGCCTAATACAAAATGGAGTTGGAGAGCAGGAGCATGGCTAGCGCTATTCACATACTTCTATACGCTACATGGCTTTTAAATGAGCCCTGTGAGTCGGGCTAGTTCCCTCTTGTAGGTTATATCGCCTTGTATGCGGTTCGCCTAACTTGAAAGTGCCTAGGGGGTGGGATAGGCTCATTTCCATCCCAACATTACCTTCAACACACTGTGCAGGTTTGATTAGCCTTAGTTCATGGTCTTCGGTTTCTTACCTTCCAAGGCTCACGAAAGTAACTGTCTTTACAGGTCAAGGGTATTTCCCTCCTGGTCTCGCCGTCTTTCTCCTTGTATTGAAGTCTTGGAACTGCTGTTTCCTTGTGTGTTTTGCCTTCCTCAGAGTGTGCTTTCGTGCTCCACCTTTTATCCGTGTGGGGAAGTGTGATGGAGGTCAGGTGTGTGAAATCCATAATTTCCTGACCCTGCCTGACCATAGTGTTGAGACATGTCGGGTACACGGCTCTGGTTTTAGTCTGTTTCGCTCACCGTGAACTGTCCGTGAAAAAGTGGATGTGTCGGAAAAGGGGATAGGAGGGGGGAGGGTTGAGTTCCTAGGTATCCTACCTGGTAGGATGGGGAAAAGGTGTTACAAGGAAGGAATACCGCGTTTCACTTTCCGGTGTCCCGCTTCCACTCCCCAAACACCTACTGCACTGGTCCACCTGCAGGAACTGGATCCAAAAGTGATGGTGTATCCTGGCCCCCTGGATGACAGATCCCCGAGGACTAGCGGGTAAGACACCTTCAGGTTTCTCACACAACCCAAAAGACCAGAAAAATGTCACCCGTTCTAAAATGTACTGCTCCATAGCCAGGTAATGGCGCTTCACAGGTATCTGGAAATACACAAAACAACTTGATGTATTTCCAACTGTCGTGACCATCCTACATCTATCTGCAGTTTAAGGTACATTTGATCACGATATCTTAATCGAACCTCAGCAGAAATCTACTGGAATGTCTAGCACAACTCTGGAGTAGATGCAGCCTTATCTTGCATCTCTGAAATGGATGCCGTCCTATCTACAGAACTCTGGAATGGAATAGATGCAGTCCCATATTTCTGACGGCACTCAGAAAATCTGGTTTGAGTCTGTTCAATAATCTGCAAATTCGTGTTGTTATGTGCTTCCTCAGAGATCTTCCCTAGCTTTCCTCCTATTCAGCTTATTTATGTGACCCTTGGCCAGTTTGTTGTAGGCAGAATAAGCAAATGTTCAAATCTATGTATACAACACACAAATACAGATTTGGAGGAGGTCCATCCAGGAGTCCTTTAGTCTAAGCACGTCATTTTGACCTGCCTCAAGTTTTTCACTTGATGAATGTGAACTACATCTGCCTCATTGGTTTAAGGACTGATGTGCTAGTACTGGGAAATGCTGACAAAAACCGTATCTCGTGTGCTTGCCCGTTTCCCTAAGTGAGGCAATTTTGTCATTACAAAAACTGAAAATCTTTGGGGCTACTCATGGTTCTGACCTTTCGTTAGTGTCACTACTGAAACGCACTGGGCGCAGTAACTTCGAGAGTAATGTTTCTAATTGCCTCGTTACGTTCCAGGACTGTATTAGGCAAAACAACCTTGATTCCAAGCAAGATTGAAGTTTTATTCTTCAACACCCTAGTTCAGTCTGTTTTATTTTGACTGATGAGCTATATCCTTGCCCTCCGCTGTTAAGACAGGCAGGAACATAGGCAACATATCTGATGCAGGCTTGTATTTTTTTCCTCAGACGACGATCTAGTTAGGAAACCCTGCAACCAAATACACTTGCTGAGAAAAATATATCCTTTTCTTGAAATGCCACAAAAAGCAGAAATAGCTATATCCTTGGTTCTATCTAAATTTTAATTTACCTGGGCCTTACCAAAATACAAAAACATCAACTTCACATGGTAAAGAATCATATGGCTAGACTGATTCTGGGCTCTAAGACACGTGACCACATGACACCCAGCCTCAAAGTGACCACATCACACCCAGCCTCAAAGCATTGTGCAGGTTCCCGTGGAGCATGGCATAAAGCTCAAAACAGTGTGTCTTACCCACCAAAGTGTCTATCAGGAAAGCCTCAATACATAGTGGCTAGCTATTGTCCCAGCAAGAATGAGTGCCTCCTTGTGCTACCCAAACCAAGGCAACAACCGGTAGGGAAGTCCTTCTCATACAATACAGCCACATTCTGAAATGCCCTTCTAAAAGCCTTGTGAATGAATAGGAGAGAATTACTTGAGATTCAAACGAGCAGTGAAGACCCACCTGCTCAAAATGGCCTTTCCAGATTGCCAGATTGCCTCAAAGGCCACATGGTTTTAGCAACTGGCTACTACGCCCTCTTTTCCATGCCATCATTTACATAGCCATAGCCCCTTTACTATGTTGCCAGTCTGCCCTATTCTTTCTGACTGACCCTCAGCTGGCGCAGGTTTCCTGAACGTGCAGCACTTAAGGGAGGGCTCCCGAAATACACTAGTACGCTGCCCCCACAACCCCTCTCCTCACCGAATTGAACACGTTGGCCTAACCTTTTTTGGTTTGCTGTCAGTTCCTGTGAAATTATGTCATCACCACAGTGTTAACTCTCTTAAAAGTGTGTACCTGCTGCCTTCCTGTGTGATGGCATTGCTGATCTGTTTGCTCAGAAGTTGTGGCTCTGTGGAGTCAACAACCATTGATAAACTACACTTGCTTGTACTCTTTCACTTGCTGATGCGGTTTCGTCTTCTTCCTCCTCCCCCTTCCTTGTTTCACTTACAGGCAGTGAAATGACTTGTTTGTATTTCTGTTTGTTTGTTTATTTATTTATAAAGCTCTCCCAGGGCTATCTGGGCGCATTACAAGAATTTTCAGTTTCTTAATTACATTTACATACAATTTCAAGGTTACATAAGGACAAGTTTACAAGAATGGGAATGGGCCGCAAAATGCTTCCATACAACATCAATCCTAGAATATATTCAACAAGTTATTTACAAAGGTACAGAAATTTAGCACAGGTGTTACTGCAAGGTCAGATAACTAATGTAACTAATAACTAAAGCCATTGTTTGGTGTTTTTCCTAAAGTTATAGAAGGATTGGTCAGCTCTTAAATCAGTAGGTAGGGAGTTGCAAAGTTGGGCAGCCATGACAGGAAAGGTACTGCCGCCTGCTTTTTTCAATTTGAACCTGGGGACTCTTAGGCAGAAGGAGTTAGACCTCCTAGTAGGACTTTTTTTTATCTGTGCTTTATAAAAAAGATCATTAAAAAAAAGAGACCCACAAGTTTGAACTGAGCATTCTCAGTAAGGTTCATTGTGTGAACCTCACCAGATACTGTATCCTTTCACAGTGGTACTATTGTAACATTGTCTACAAAGGCCTGCATGTAAAACCCTATTCGTAAACTTCAAAGTATCCAGAATCAAGTTTGTCCATTAACTCCCAAGGGTCAGTACATCATGCATAAAGCGTACTGGGGTAAAGGGACAAGATGTGTGCAATACCTTGACCAATATTACAATCAAATCAGGAGCATCTGGTCCACACACTCATTCTCAGTGTGTTTAATAGAATCATATTTGTAGGAAAATCCCAAAGATTAAAGGGGCCCGCCCCATGAAATACACTCCACTTAGCTGTTGAGACCCAATAGAATTGCATGCCTTCAGTGCTGGAATTGACTGTAGGGAACTCTGGCGATTTCCTGAGGGGTCGCTGCACCATGGGCCTCCTTTGTGTTGGTACTCTGCTTTTCTGATCCTCTTACCTTCCTTCCAATGCACCGCACACCATTCAAGAATTTGTTAAAAAAGCGTCAGCAGGGTCCGTGTACCTGATTGTCGGCATCTTAACATCTGGATCCTCGTATATTCTGCATAAAAATGTATCATTGAAGATGAACACTCTTAACATTGCTTAGCAATGCCCTCCATGTATTTCATACTTTGTGCCTCAGCGCCTACTAGCACCTTCAGTGAAACTCACCTTGAGCTTGCCTAGCCCATCGATCACACCAAAGGCCTTTCTCAGGGATTCCTCAGCTTTGAACACAGCTCATAGGGCCATATCCATTCCTGCTACTTGTCGTTTCATGCCCTGGAATCTGGGGTTCAATCTGGAAAGTACAATTCCATCCTGCACGGTGGACCATTTGTGTGGTATCCAGTGATAAAACGCACTCAATGTTTTCTCCGGTGATAATCACATATAACCCTTTCAAACAACCACCCACCATGGGGGCCTCTCCTACCACCAAAAAGAAGTTGAGCACCCTAGATTTTTTAGTTTGAGCCATTCGATGGCAGAGCCACCTATAAGCCAAAACGTCACACAGCCACACAGCTTGAAGGTGTTGGTTGGTTATTTGCCCACTCATTGACTGCCAAAGGCCATGCTAATCCCTATGGCCATTCCCACCCATTTCCTGCCCCTCCTGCCCCCAAAACACTGCTTCCTGGGAACTCCTTGAGCTCACTTTTATCAAGCATTACCATCAAACGTTGTGCTCGAAGTGCCTGCCAGTGTTTTTTCAAAGTAGTCTGCTGAGAGTTAATGATTACATTGGACGTGTAAATGCACTAACCGTGTAATAAAGATGTCTTAACCAGGCCTGCCTTTAGCCACTCGATTTTTAAGCACTATGCTTGTCCTTCCCTGACGTCCTGTTAAAAACAGGCGTTGGCAAAGCCAACAGTTTTGGCTTGTCTAGAAGCATAAGGCATTTGCCTGGCACTGCCATTAGATGCCCAGGTACTTGCACCATTTTGCACCTGCTACCATCAATGGCCAGTTCATATCACTGCGGCAGTGCCTTGCAAATGCCTTTCCCATGCTGATGCAAAATCCTAAACTGTTGGCATTGCCAATGTTTTTTTTTATGTCAACCCCACATAGAAAATATGTTCATTAACCTGCCCAATCATCTTGCTTTTCCTGTCCCTATGATTAGAATACTACTTGGAGTGTGAATGTTCTGCACAAACCCATACACTGTGTTGAGAAGGAGAGATGGTCTTCCCAACCCCTAAGCGATTCCGAATGATAAACTGTAAACCGCACATCGCGGGTGCAGGAGGGTGTACACACAAGAATGTATGATCGCGTAGTGAATGCAGGAGGAGCTATAAAGTAGAAGCAGGGGTTTTATCTAAGCACTATGTTATCTATACATAAAATAAACTGTGTGGCTCAGAGAAGTTTCCTGGGACCAAACAGCAACTTGTGAACTCCAAATAAGTGTGGGTCTGTTGTTATAGGTTTGTGCTGATGAGACATTCTGTGACGCACACTGCAATTTGAGGCCATGCCTTAGTGAGCATTGCATTGTGACTCCATGCACATAGAGGCCTTATGCCTCAGAGATTGCTGAGAAGAA
This sequence comes from Ambystoma mexicanum, assembly GCF_040938575.1. Lineage (NCBI taxonomy): Eukaryota > Metazoa > Chordata > Amphibia > Caudata > Ambystomatidae > Ambystoma > Ambystoma mexicanum. Next base: position 523,694,311 of record NC_090928.1, on the reverse strand, counting down.
TTGCTTTTTTCGACAAACCTGTCCTATCTTGACCTATGTACGAGTTAAAATGTATGTTTAAATTGTTTCACTTTGTAAAGTCCTTTTAGCTTTCTTTTGTTTATTTTATTTCACATTTTTATAGAACGGGGCCTTGGAGCCAGCACTTCAGTATTTTATCAAATAAAAACTAGAATGTACATCAGGGACCACGTAGGGAGACTTGGGTGCTCGGGGGCCAGGGAAAGACACCAGCTTCATGGTGTGACCACCGTGGAGGTGTTAAATGGAGGACCCATATGAGCTTCCGCAGTCTCATGCTCTGCCATCACCTCTGCAGGGAAAGATCTGTGGTGTCCCCCAAAAGGAAATTGATCTCGTGAGGAGAGCAAGCGGACATGGAGTACTACAGTCCTATGAGGGAAAATGAGGTTTGGCATTTGGTGGATGAAACCCTGAGAAAATCTGTCAAAATAAATATTTGCTATGATTACATAGAGCCTGGAAATATGAAGGATTCATCAGGACCAAACTGTGACCTCACTAGTGGAGCTGGACTGTGTAACTAGCGCACTGCGCCAGGGCCATCTTAACAGTTTCTGGTGCCCGGGGCACAGACAGCCTTGCCCCTCCCCCCCCCAAAATCCATGTCCTCTTCCTACCCCCCTGAAAACCATGTCATCCTCAGGACTCCTGCCCCTTCCTAATCCGCAAAAGGAAGGGATTACATACCTCGAGTCAAATTCAACAGAAACTCGCCTAGGCTTTAAATGGATTATCTAGTTATTAATCAAATATACAAATTACACTTCTCTGTGATCTGTTTCCCCAAGAGGGTGCTATATTGAAGACATGTTCACTTTGTTTTTTGATTGATATATTAATTTTGAAAGAAAATAAAGTAACTTTATTTTTAAGCAAGTATTTATTTAATAAAATGATAACCTAACAGTTCAACCTGACCATTGTTTTCTGTATGAATGTGTCCAAAGTACATGTCCTTGGGAAAACATTACATGACTAGGCAGCAGAGAAAACAAAAAGGCATGCAACAAACATCAAAATTCACTTAGCATTTCAGTTCATGCCCACGCAGCAGACAAATTGATGTCATCATAGGAAGAACCCAGTGAGTATATGGTTTCTACTGCCCATTGATGATGTGCCTGAAACACTGCCAACATTAAACTATACGTTTCCATCTAGATTTGCATTTGCAAAATCATTAATTATGTCAGAAAATTCTGTCATGAACCATTCGAGGCTCAATGCTTAATTGAGCCAAATAATTCAGTCTGGATTCAATCATAAAGGTAAAACAGGACAGTAAAGAGATATACCTCCTTTCCCTTTTATGGTAACGTGGGCCGAGGGAAGGTTATGCTCTTAAGAGGAGTGTCAAGGTGAACCAGTAGTGACCCAAACAACACAGGATCACAGTACTGAATAAAGGGAATTTCCAATCAAAGTTCCATACAAATATATATACTTTAATTAAATACACCACCTGTAATAGAACATATAGAAAATACTGTACAATAACCCACCCCAAAGGAAGAAACGAGAAGATGTAAGAAGAAACTGCCACTCTGAACGTGGTTCCAGATATGGTAGGAGAATGACTAGCCACAAAAGGATATTTCGATGTTGAAAACACATGCAATAGTGACCTAACCAGTCTCTAGGGCCCAAGTCGATCAAGGTCAGGGTCCACAGTACCTGGATTTAGTTCTTGGTGGGAGCCGAATAGGGGCAAATGTGGTCACTCTGTGCAGCAGAAGGGGTGCTCTCAATGACGAAGGTCAGAGCAGTCCCAGGATTGCTTTGCAGTTGAGCCAGGCTGAGTCAGACTTTAGCCGCTGGAAAGGGTCGATGAGTGACGCTACAACAGGAGTTGGCGGACAACAGTCATCAAAGTGGTGACTTTGGGGGTATCGATGTTCTGTTGACAAGGCGGCAGTTCAAGGATGGCTGGACTGAGCCATGGTTGTAACCCCTGGTCAGATTTGGTGTGTGACTCACCAGTGAATTGGATCGGGTCTGGCGTTGGGCAGTCGATTTGGGCCTAGCATGTGATGGACTTAGATAGGACACGAAGCAGCGTCAAGCTGGTTCAATGTGCAAGCAATAGTACGATTTGGAGGGGGAGCCCAAAAGCCACCTTCCCTGTCATTCATGGTGCAATAAAAGTGGAGAGATGGGTTCGGTCGAACAGAGAACTTTGGCTGGTCTGGCCATGCATCTACTGTGAAGCCCGCTCAGGGGGACTCGAGGACAGGATGGTTCGTTCGGGGTCTGCTCTCCTAGCTTCATGCAATTCAGGCGCAGAGTGGTAGGTCCTGGTCCACCACAAAGGTCACTCCCAATGTGCCCTGGGAGCTGGTAGGGGGAAGACCTACCTTCTGTCTTGGACGGCTCCTTCTTCACCTCAGGCTTAGGGCTTTGTAAAGCACAACTTTCCCAAAGAATGTCCAGTAAGTTCTTCTCAGGAGAATCTTCTTGTTTTGAGAGGATCCAAGAGGGTCTGAGAGAATCTAAAGAAAGGGTGGGAGACCCCTTCTTTTAAAGGCAAAAGTCCCTAGGTGATTTGACTAAAGCTAGTCTGACGTAGTGGTCCACTCCATGTTCCTGAACAGAGTGGAATTTGCCCTTCTGATTTCACACCCAAAGGGCTTTGCTCCAGAGGAAGTGGAGGGAACAGGAAAGAGAAAGAGAGACAAGGAGAAACAAGATGGTAGAAGTCTCTGTCCATTGAACAGGGCCTCCTGCCTACTCTAATTCAGGTTTTTTCCCGTCCTAAGAACTAAGTCCCTTTGAGATGCAGCACCCTTGTGTGAGGCTATTCCTTTTAAATGGGTGTGCTCCTTTCATACCCAGGCCCAGGACAGCTGCCTCTGGCAGAGGGTGTTACCTGCCCCCACAAAGGAATCAAAGAAGAGACCTGTCCTCCAGGTTCCTGTCCTGCCATTTGGCAGTCTCCACCCATCTGGCCAGAATACACACACTTTCCACAGCAGAGTTGACTTACAGGAGCAGGCACATGTGCGATATCAATTGGAAACTGGTGGCCATGATCATAAGTAATAACATGTTGAAACCCAAACTCAGGCATAGCTTAATTTAGAGTTTACCCTGGCACCCCATGGATTACTCATGTTCATCGTAGTTTTGGGGGTGGGGGTATATATGAAATGCTGCCCCTGCGTGACAGAAACATGGCTGTCGCTGTGGCTTTGGAGTGAGCATCTTCTGATTTTTGACTCTGCTCTACTCGACAAGCAAAGCAGGCACAAATACGAACCCCAGCACAGAAACACAGATCTCTGCAACAAGTGCTTAACTCACTGAGTTATCTTCTTCACCATGGTGGAACACATACTTATCAATATTCATTTCAACTTTGATTATTGCATTTTATTAATCTATTTCCCAAAGAGAGATGGAATCGCCACAAAGGTTGTACTGTAGTGAATGCACAAACCGGGCATTTAGAGGTTCAGTTGGTCTGATCTTAACCTGGTTGAAATACCTCATCAGCACACTATGCATGATCATGATGTGTTTAAGTGTTTCAACGTCTTTGCGGGGTAGCCAGGTGGAGGCCCCCTCCCAAAGTGCAACATCTCAGTGTATTGTGGAGAATCCTGTGGATCCCCCACTAAAACCCTGCCTAAAGACGTAAGTTCCGTGCCTGCTGGGCCTAGAGACCCAAGCTACTCCTCACTGATGAGGCCACACGAGGCCGGAACATGTTTGGGACGCTTGTGGTCTTGTGCAGAAGTGGTGTAACCTAGCAGCTTTGGCTGGACTTCCCCTTTGGGGGTGGAGCCAAGCCTGATTTTCATATGGTGTTTTCCCTTTCTGTAATGGCTTGACAGGCGAAGAACAATGGTCTGGAGGGTTGCTCAGAGCAATGCCAGAGGTTAAGATTTATTCTAAACCTTCCAGCCATCACCTCTTTTTTTTGCTTTAGTCACCCCGAGTGGGATGGGTATGCCCACACGTGGGTCCCGTGCTTGCTGGGCCTTGAGACCCAAGCTGCTCCTCATTGATGAGGCCCAATGAGGTCGAAACATGTTTGGAGATGCTTTTGGTCTCGTGCAGAAGGGATGTGATCTAGCAGTTGGGGCTGGACTTCCCCTTTGCAAACTGTGCCTCTTTATTCTAATTTGTACAGCTCCTCCTACAACAGGTCGACACATACATAATTGCCAGAGAAAATATTCTAACAAAAGCCTTCACACACCAAAACATATTTATTGTGCATTGGGTCAACATAATTTCCATTACTATTATTTGCTGTTACATATGGGAATGTGGCCTATCTGTCACCTGCTTTTGTTTTTTCTTGGAGACATAGGCTCCAGGGAGGTTACCCCAGACAATGACTGCAAAATGAAATGTGCCATGGTTTAGAAGTGGGCCAATATCCTACTGAGATATTATTTTCTCAACCTATGTGTGGTACAAGGTGCTATACAAACAATTAGAAGACAAAAACAACATTTTGCTCGTACAGCATTCTGTGCAAAAACTATACTCAGTTGCTTTCAGAATTGTTACCCTCTCGGGCTATGCATCCCTGCTTGTCGAAACCATACACTTATTTATGAACCCCGTGGATGGAGGAGCCCCCTCACTGTGTGCCTTCCAGAATCAAGGCTAAGGGGAGCTGCCATGACAGAAATACTTTCCTCTAAAGTGAGGATGTGCCAATGCCCTCCTCGGGCTCCCCCCCCCCTAATGTGACTACCGCATTTCTTCCTCAATCATTTAAAATAAAAATCTATGAGTTTTGTTATTTTGGGCACTTTAAACTAACCTGGTGCTTAAGTAATCAAGGGTTGCAATGCTCAGCTAAATGGTACCCATTTTATCTGCGTCTGAAAGGATGAAAAGCTGAGTCGGAGTTTAGATTGGGTTTAGAAACTGTGTCTTGCAGATTACAGAGCTCAGGGCCCAATTTCCGTTTACTTTAACTTTGTTTTTATTTTTTGTACTCTGAGAAGTTTATGTGGGAGACCTGAGGGTATTTGAATTCCTACTCCCCTTGGACCCTTTGCTCAGGTGGTCAGGGAAAGGCCATCACTTTTGGGTCCTGATCCTGGGGGTGGAAAAAAGAACGAGGGAGGATCACCTGGGTGGAGGGTTCTTGAGGATTCGGAGTGGGGTGACCTCGGGCAAGGCATGGTATCCCCCTTTCCCTATTGACGACCAACCTAGCCCTTCCTCAACCTTAATGAGCTGTTATAAACCAGCCCCCTTCAATTCCCCAAATGTGGCACTTGACAGTACTGAGACGAGGAAGAGGAGACTGAGAGTAATGCATACTATGCCATGTCATCACTTTAGTACTGGGATGAGAAAGATGCCTGCAAAGTATAGTGAAGGTCAGGCATGTCCTAATCATAGTCGGGCAAATCCAATGGGAAATTCACGCATGCAAACTGTCAAAGGGTTGCAGGTGTATAAAGGGAGACAAAGCATGCAGCAGAGGACGAAACAGGGAGGGCTGTAGGAAGGAGATCAGCAGGGGAACTGTTTTCGGAGGAGGCAGCCGTGGTGGACCTGTAGAGGAGTCAGGACGCCAGTGAGGAAACCGACAAAGCCTGTCCAGCCCAAAACGAGTTGGGCTGTTAGGCTTTTGCAGGATCCCCTGTGGCGAGAAGCCAGCAGCCAGTGCTGCTAGAGTGCAGGAGAGAGCGGAACGCTGGCCGTGTCCAGATGGAGGCAGCGGAGCAACCAACAAGGGCAAGACAAGCCTCGAAGTGTGAGCGGGGCTCTCAGCAACTTGGCCACCAACCTCTGAGGCTGAAAGGAAGCCGCCGTGGAACAACACCGAAGACCAGTGCGTGTCAGGAGAGGCACTCTGGATCGGGGGCGTTCCTAGCGGGCGGCGAGGAGTCCATGCTTTACCCAACTGAACGGAACACTTGAACTTAAACATGCTAGATGCATATTGAATACCAGCCCAAATGGAAACTTGAAATTACACATGCTAGATGTATATTGAATACTGAACCAAATGGGAATGTTACAATTAATCATATTGAACCTTAGTTAATCGCTGAACTGAACAAAATCTTACAATTAAGCACATTGAATATCTGCTGGATACCGAGTGTAATGAAATCTCGCAATTATGCTTGTTGATTATAAAATTAAGTGAAACTTTATTTGCAATGCAGATAACAAAAAGGGAATGTGCCCATATGACAACAGCATATAAGAAAAAGCACAAGGGTGAAAGAATGCCATGAAAAGGTTGAACAGCAGTAAAATCACCACAAAGTGAACTTCAAAAACAAAAACAGTTGCGGCAAGGCCAAAGACTGGCAAGAGGTGTGGGACATAATCTGGCAGAGCCAGGAGGCTACAGAGGAGAAGCCAGAGAAGTGTAAATATTATCCATAAAACCAAGAGGCCAACAAAGGGAGGGATCCTGGTTACGCAACCTGTGATGGGTGGACCGGGTGGTCTGGCAACTGCGCCTAGACTAGTGAGCCCTGAACTCTGAGAACCAAAAGACATTGTGGAATAAACTAAGAGGGGGCACTGCCAGTGATTGGATGAGGCAATCCAGGAACAGGGCCCAGCTGCCCCTAAGTTGTCTTAAACCTTTTGTTTGAAAGACTGAAACAAGTGTAACTGGCAGGGCTGAAGTCTTGGGGAAGGAAGCCCAGAGACTTGAGGAGCTACATTTGTTGTCTTGAGAACGAGGTCTCAAGACCATCTTTCCTTTGAATTCTGCTGCTTGGAACTTCGGGAAGGGAACCCCGAGGGCCGTTTGGAACTGTATTACCTTGAGTGGGAGAGAGGTAATTTCTGAGACTTTTGTGCAACTTTCTTGATCTTGGGGAAGATGAGGTGAAAGGAAGCTAAGAGCTGGATGAACCCAGAACTTTATGTAGATCACCATTTCTTTGATTGTTGACATTGCTACACACTGCTTAGCTTTAGTTATGAGGGCAAGCATAGGTTTGGACACAGACAGACCTTTAAGTTGAACTCTTTGACTCAGACTTTCTTTAGTTTTGTTCAGGTAGGGAAATCCCACCTTAGCGTATGGCAAGTTAGGCCTTCACCATCCTGACATTTAAGTTAATAAATAACTTTTATTTGAATCTTGACTCTGTTGTCTGTGTCTTGCTTCATGATGCCTTCACAGTTATTAAAAATCCAATGTAATGTAAAAGGTGAACTATTGCTGCCAGTCTCCCGTATCCTGCCAGATAAAAGCTGATATTTGAGCTATATGGTGGTAAGGCCACCTCAAACATGTGCCGCCGCATGCATGATAATCTGGCCTTTGGGCTTTGGAGGTCAAATTATGGAATCCTAGTAGTGATGGGAGGATATAAGCACATGGCATCACAGCAGCTAGCAGCTAAAATTTCTCATCACATTCCACATAATTGCACTTTTAGATACTGGGAGATGCAGAGATTGGTCCTGAATAACACTGTGCTGATCAAGTACTGAAGGTAGGATTTAAATCGAAGTGTCTGCGTGCTAAACTCAGAAATGTGGACACTAGGCCACACATCCAAATTTGTTGTTACTGGGACTTGGCTGCAGATGCTAGAAGTCCTATGTAAATATCCTACAACACAACACATGAGAAACCCCCAGCCAGCGAAGCTGCCCTGCCCTGCGAGGTCCAGGGCAGTTTGCCACGCTGACAAGCACTCCGCTTGTGACTGCCCTAAATGAATGATGAATATACATACATTCCCTGATTTGATGACCATTTGTCTCCCTCGCCTCAAGGAGCAGCAACTCGAGGAAGAGCTCCTCGGGCTCCTGGCTGTCTGTCCTTCTGTGGCACTCAGGCTGTAGGCAGCAAAGTGAAAGTGCTGATCGTGGGGGGCAGATAAACAGTAGGAGTGCTTGCAACCTGGTACACCAATCACCGAGGGAGGGCAGATGCAGAGCAGCCGCCTCAGGCAAGCTACTGCAGTGTGCCACCCGCACAGGAGGAGAGGAAGCATCCGATCCAAGGCAAGCAGGGATCAGGGTAGAAGCTCGGGTCTGCTGCCTCTCAAAGTGTGGTCCCTTGTGCTGCTTGGCTCTGAGTCTCACGAAGGTGTGCTCACTTGCTTTTGCACCCACGGTCACTCTCAGCAGTCGGGGAGAAAAGTGACAAATGATTGGCTCACTGCAAGGAGGGGTTGAGCTATCAGACAACACCACAAGCACCTTCATGTCAATCATCATTACTGTTTTTTAGTTTGGGCTATTAGGTGGCACTTTAGCGCCACCTATATTCTGAAACTATTACATTAGAGTACAGATAGGGAGAAATGGCATATGAGGAGGGACACAAAGCTTGTTTGGTAATTTGCCCACCAATTGATTGCACGTGGTCATGCTAATCGCTATGGCCATTCCCATCCAGTTCCTGCCCCTGCCCACCCAAAACACCTCCTCATGGGAACTCTTTCAGCTTGCATCACACTTGGCTGTCCAAAGTACCTGCAAGTGTTTGTTCAAAGTAGTCTTCTGAAAGTTAATGGGCCTCATTATAACCCTGCCAGTCCGGAAAGAACGGTGGCAGTAAATCCGCCGCCACCATTGTTTCCGGACCAGCTGATTGAGAGTTCTGCAGGCAGGGTGTCACTCCTGCCAGGTCTGACCTGGCGGGAGTAACGCCGCCCGCCTGCAGGTGGAAATGGAAACACTGGCTCCGTCATAGACAGAGACACTCCTCTTTTACACTTATGCAGAACATTGCCAAAATACACATCTAAGATAAGGGAGTATCATTCGGAGTGGGTTTGAGGCACGACTAATAAGACACTTATGCCGTGGCCTCAGGAGGGTTCATTGTCACAAACAGTATTACGACATATAATTACATATTTGTATGCCACATATAAGGCAAAGAAGTTACAGAAATGATTGGCTATTTTAGAATTATGGATAATGTATCAGAGCGAGAAAGAAGATACAGCTGCGAAGGAGTCGATGCTTTATCAGGATACAGGGGAGGATGTAACACCTTCGGCTACCCTTTCCCCTCCTGGAAATAGAGCGCAGACATAGAGGAGAAGGGATTTTACCGCTTAAAGGCATTGAAAGTCGCAGCGGGGTACGGTAATCCGACATATGAGCCCCCCGCTTATAATAGTGAGCCAAATGCGGACGAGAGTAAAAACAGAGAACGCAACTATATCTCGACACGCGGTTAAATTGAACAGCGTAATGAGGGGAAGGACAGGCAAAATGGACAGATGGAGATAGAGGAGGAACCAAGGAAACAGAAAGAAAGGACAAAAGTAAGGAAATGACAATAGTACAGAATTAATGGATGGGAGGACAAATATTACTCAAGCTGGATAAGGGCATTGATAGGGTTAGAGGAAGAGAGACGAGGGGGGGAAAAGAAAAAAGGAAGAAGAAAGGGCATATAAAGAAGAGAAAGAACAAGAATGCAAGAGAAGGGAAGAATGAAGGTGTGCAAGGTGAGGAAAGAAAGAGAGGTTACAAGAGAAGAGACAAGAGGAGGTAGAAGCGCCAAGAATGAAAGAACGTAGGTTGCAAAGAAGGTGAGAGAAAGATAAATTAAGAGCAATAAGGATAAGGGAAGAAGAAATGTACAGAAGTAGGGGACTGAAAGATGACAAAATAGGGTATCTTTGTCATAGAAGCATAGTGTTGATTGAAGCACAAGAATGACTTGAGGAAGAAAGACGGTCACAACAGCCCAGTTGGGAGCTGCAAGGGGTACCATGAATACCAACATGGGCTGATGTGCGAGATACCGAAGGCGTAGAGAAACAACTTGGGGATTCATATATGCAAATGAGGGATAAAGAAGGGCATAAAACCCAAGGGAATATGGAAGGATCTCTATCAAGGGAGACTGGAGGAAGGCTAGGTGACGTCATGACAGATGAGCACAGAACGCTGTCTTTAAGTAGATTAGATCTTGAAGAGGCAGGAAAAGATAATAGTCATACAAGCTGGGGCATAATATTAGACGAACAAAGGGAAGAAAATGAGAGAGCGTGAAGGGAGAGCGCATGCAGATTTTCTTTTGAATCGAGTGTAGAAAAAGGGGTAAAATGGTCAGATTTAGAGGACCCCAAAGAGAGAACACCAGAACCACCACCTTACACTGAGCTGCCACAAGCACGATCGCACAGTACAGGGGACGTATCCCTGCCTTATGTAAACAGATTAAGGGCACTACCAGGACAGAGACAAATGGGCGAGATTAGCTCCGCCTGGAAAACAAGAAGTGTATGCAGGTATGATTATGGACTAGGATTTTCACAATTCCCACTATTCAAGAAAGTGGGAGGACAACCACAATATATACCGTGGCCACAAATGGATAAAGGCAATTTAAGATGTAAATTACAGCGTTTAACTTCCAGTGCGGGAAAATGGGTTTATGAGCTAGAGAGAATGTCATCAGCAATGGCATTAGCCATAGGTGACATGAAAGGCTTGCTGGCAGCCATTATAGCGGAAAGAGCCGATGACATTTGGAAATGAGCAGGATATGAATATGATATGACACACAATGGAGCACCATTTAATATTTGCAGGGCAGATGTATGGCGGGCGCTCAGAGTACAATACCCTGATACATAAGGTATGGGTGCGATTATTACTAGCAAAATGGGGGAGGATGAAGACCCTCTCACTTATATTCAAGACATTCAAGAGAGACAGTGCCTTGAGACGTGTGAACCGTGGGATAAAACAGTGGCATTATTTTACCACATTTTGTGACCGGGACTGCCTGAGCCAGTGCAATGGCAGATGAAGAAATAGGTGGGAATGGAAGCGAAGTGAAGCTATGGGCAGAAATATAATTGACGATTGTGCACCATTGCCAATTGATGCAGGCACAAAATAAGAATAAAGCTGAGAGTAGAAAGCAGGAGGAAACGAAGTAAGTCCAGAAAAAATATTTTAAATAAAACCATAGAGGGAGCGGTATTGACGAGTAATGAAGGTGGGGTGACACAGGAGATGCAATTAATGCAGCAAAACAACGTAGTGTATCCCACAGATCAGAGTGGGCAAAATCTTTGGCCAAAGGGAGAGGAAATGGGCCTAGAGGGGATGACAAGGGGGATTTCAAAACCCTCACGGAGGTGGAGGATTTATTGGCAGACTTTACCAACAATGCTGCAATTACGGAAAAGTAGGACACACAGTGAGAACATGTAGAAGCAGAGGAGGCATGCAGCAAAATTGGCAAGCTCCAAGAGGGGGGATGGGCTATGTTCCGCTATATAATGCAGAACCACACGAGTAATATACCTAAGATCACACGCCAGCTCAGACATATGCACTGCAAATGCAGCAAGCACCATTTTAAATGCATTCGCCACAAGGGCAATCGCAGCAAGTCCCCATGCAAACACAACAGGTACAAACTCAGCAAGCACAGACACAGTAGGCTTTGATGCCACAATGGAATATGACTAGAGGAGCTCAGCAAGCATCTGCATCCAAATTGTGAAGTGTGACTGTGGTAGGAGGGAATCCTTTCACAGGTACAGGGATGAATTTATATCCGTAATAGGACCGCCCACAGAGCGACCTGATGTGTTCAGTACTATCTGTGACACCAGACCCCCAAGAAGAACCAATGGTCAGGGTGACAATAGGAGGAAAGACATGTTCATTCCTTGTGGCCACTGGAGCAACTCGTTCGCGTGTGCGTGAGAGGAACTATCTAATGTCAGGTATTGCAATGAATGTGTAGGGATTCTCTGGGGTGATGAGTTTAGTTCCTTTTACAGACAAATTACCAATTTCTTTAGGAGAACATTAAATGTCAATGCCATTATTATATTCTAGGCAAATGCTGGTTAACATATTGCGGCATGACTTAATGATGAAACCTAACATGCCGATATCTTTTACTGATGAAGGAATAGTGTGTTCCACTCCAAGGATACATTATATGAATGTGAGAGAGTTTATACTAGCCTTTACTAACCAGAAGGCATTACGAGGAGTTGCCTTAGATACAGAAGTATTTTTGTATGTAATTACTGTTTTATTATCGTGGTTACCCAGATTGATAGGTCAACTATTAAGAATACCTGATGAGTTTTTGTTCCAACCAGAAATCCCTATGGATGATGAAGGGCAGATTATCGCCTTGGAGTTTGAAGCAGCAGTGGGCAGAGAGAAAAGGGTGGTTCTTCATTAGGCAGATGATGAGGGAAGAGGATTGAGAACAGTGATAGCCCTCAGTGAAGGATACAGGCTGACAGATTTGACAGACGAGGAGTTGTTTAAGGATGAGTACTCAGATGATGAATTATTATTTTTCATAAGTCTCACTTATTGGATTAAAGTAGAGAATATAGAAATACCACAGAGAATGGCGTTGGTAAAAAGGAAACCATTCTTTCTTCTTTAAGATTTTGAAAAAGGGCCAGACATTTTATGGACAGGTCCATATCATGTGCGCCTATTAAAAGGAGTAGGAGCAGTTAAAATTAAACTTAGACCAGGAGCCCTTTTGTCACATGCAAAGCAATACCGCATGTCCAGAGAGGCGGATAATGGTATATTTAAGACCATCTCCACTCTAATGAAGCAAGGAATATTAGTACCATCTGATTCTCCATGTAACACGGCTGTGCACCTAGTGAGAAAATCAACGGGAGGGTGGAGTCATGGAAATGTATACAGGACCTTCGCCCCTTAATAATATAGTCTAAGCTGAGTTTCCTTTTGTTTCCAAACCCTGCGACAATATTGTGCAACATATCCTCTAAGGGCAAGTATTTCACAGTCATAGATTTAAAGAACACGTTCTTTTCAATTACCCTTCATGAAGACTCACAGGATTTGACTTCCTTTTCGTATAGAAATAGTTGCCTGATACATACTTGTTTACCCCAGGGGTACTGTGAGTCCCCTTCAATCTTTAATAGGGTCTTTCAAATGGACCTAGGTAATGATCATCTCGAAAGTGCAATCGTCCAATATGTGGATGACATTTTGGTGTGTAGTGAGACAGAAGAAAGATGCAAAGAGGATTCAGTTAGGCTCATGACTACACTCTCAGAAAAAGGATATAAAGTGGACAAAGAGAAGCTACAATATTGTCAGCAAGAGGTCTTGTATATAGGACAGTTGATTCCTCTTGAGGGGAGGAAAGTGACACCTGAGAGAGCAGAAGCAATTATGAAGACCTCGGAACCTGAAACAGTGAGGGAAATGCAACAATATTTAGGCCTATGTAACTATTGCAGGCCTTGGGTTTTCGATTACAGTACATATATTTGACCACTTTTAAAAGGGCTTAAAGAAGCACAGATGAGCAACAGCAAAATAATATTAACAGATGAAATGACTGAAGGATTTGAAGAATTAAAAAAGGCGATCAGTACAGCCCCTGTGTTGGGAATTCCAGATTATCATGAAGAATTTTACTTATTTTCCCATTCAAATGGATAAGTCATGTCAGCAGTCCTTACACAGAAAATGACATGGACGCAAACCATTGTCCTATTATGGTGGGATTTTAGATCCAGTTATGAACGGGCATTATCCCTATGAGCAGTCTTTAGCTGCTGCTGCATTCGTGATCGAAAAAGGCTTCAAGCATAAAAATAGGGGGTTCAGTAACATTATTTGTAAAGCATGCATTATTTGCGATTTTAGAGAAACCTAAAAGTACATTGACCACACAAAGAGCATCAGGCTACGAGGTAATTATATCAAATCCTGCGATTAAAATTGACAGATGTAAAACAGTGAATCTAGCAACTTTAATAGCTGAACCAGTAGGGGAGAATGTTTATGTATGTGATTATACTGAAAACTATAATGAAATTCCCCAAGCTAGAGAAAAAGTCCTTGGGAGGGGATAAGTTGTTTTTATTGATGGTTCTTCCAAATTTGACCAATATACTGGCTAAAGGCACACTGGATTAGTGGTAGTAAAGCTGAACCGAGAGGGTGAATTTGAAGTAGTAACAAGTGCGAGATTGCCTTCGCATTGCTCAGCACAGGCTGCAGAATTAGTGGCGCTTATCGACATGCTTCAGAGATTCCAAGATGAGGAAGTGACAGTGTACTCTGACTACACCTATGTGACATCAACTGTACACGCAGGTTTGTCACGCTGGAAAAGGAGGGGCTTCCTCCACGCAGATGGCACTCCAGCACAACATGCAGCAATACTGGATAAATGTATTGAAGTAGTAGCACTCCCATTGAATCTAGCAGTGGTATAATGCACAGCGCATACTAAAAGAGAAGATGTAATTTCCAGCGGAAACGAAGCTGTAGACTTAGAACTCAAAAAGGCAGCCTATTTTCCAACCATTTCTAATTTTGAAACAAAGTGCTAAACAGATCACAGGATGATGCATATTGGTAAAGGAGGGCTTTAACATGATGACCATTGCCCAGTTAATTGAGATACAATGTTGAGCACCACAAGAAGAGAAGGAATTATGGAAAAAGCAGGGATGTTCTTTATCCCCCACTGAGGCAATCTGGAGACAGGATAGCTGGAAAGGCAGTTATGACTCTAGCATTATTGAGGGTAGCGTTGGAGCAGCTCCTCTAGCCCATGCATGTGACTCGAGAGCCTAGCTGCTACAATCACAGACGAGTGGTTCTCGCCAAATCTGTTAGAACATGTGACACAGTTTACTGTAAATTGCATTGTGTGCCAGACATTTACTGCAGGGAAAACTTTGCAAACAGCGAGGGGAGCAATTCCTAGACCCAACGGCCCATTTCAGCATCTACATAGAGATGATGTGGACATGAAGCAGACATGCAATGGCTATGATATATGCTGGTTGTGTTATGTCCTTTTTTTCTAGCTGGATTGGGGCAGGTTCATGCACAGACCCTGGTGCCACGTTTGCTGCCAAGTTCCATGTGCATGAAGTGTTCCCAAGATGGGGTGTATGTGTGGTTTTGCGGTCTGACAATGGATCACATTTTGTAAATGAGCTGTTCGAACCAATAGTTCTTCTATTAGGCATTAAGCATACATTTTCCTCTGCGTATAACCCACAGGTGAATGGCATCTGTGAACAATTAAATGGATTACTGGAGGAGAGGATTGCAAAAGTAAAGATGACTTTAAAGAAGGGATGTCTAGATTGCCTACCCCTTACCTTATATGCCCTAAGAAACCAGCCAGGCTCAGATGTAACGCTCACCTGATTCCCGTAGAGGCGCCGGTCTTGACTGGGCGTATACCGTATCTTCAAAGGTGATGTGCAACACACGGCTGGCTCTTTGGGCTGGACCTCTGTGCACTGTATGTCTGACTTGAAGGGTAAGATGTCTGCAGATAGAAAATATGGGATTAAGGAACTGGGTTATTGAATGTCTCTCTCTTCTTCCCTTTCTCTTCTCCTGTAGAACCCCAAAGGTTAACGCTCTCACCTTAGGTAAGTGAACGCCGTGCTCTCCATCTGCCTCGGGGCAGGGTGCTGTAACCAGTTTCTTCACTGGATAAGGGGAGCAGGCCTCTTGACTTCAGAGGACTGCTGTCCGTCGTTTACTGCACGAACGGTAAGTTTCGAGTAACTCTAATGTCTTTAAAGTCTTTAGTAATGATGTTTCTTGTTTTGCAGGGTTCCGGCGATGGCGGATGACGGGCTGAAGTGAGTTGAAGATGGAGCCCGTGTGATGAATAGAAGCGCCTGGAAGCACGTAAGTAAGCGCTTGTTGCTTGCTTCACGATGCGCTCTAACTGTCTTTTTATTTTGCAGGTACAAGTTCGGAGCGGCTGCAGGGTGCCGGAATACCCACTGGGTTAGATGTGGAAAGGAGTAATGGCACGTGAGTATTAAAGTTCCCCAATGTCTTTAAACGCACCTTGTTTTGTCTTTCAGATGCGGGATGCAGCGCCGAAGGCCTCCGGAGCGTGCGAAGAGTTGGTAAGCTTTTGTCTTTCAGATGCCGGAATGCAGTGTGAAGACCTCCGGAGCGCACGAAGAGTAGGTAAGCCTTTGTCTTTCAGATGCCGGAATGCACCGCGAGGCGTTGGTGACAGCCGATGGACCAGGTAAGTGAAGAGCTGTCACTGAAGACCGTAATGCTAACCTGTTCTTTCTTGTCTTTATAGGTGTTGCTGAAGACTGGATTCAGGATGGTAAGCCTTTTTCCTTAGGCCCAGGATCAGATGCTGAAGACACGATGAGCGTTCTGCTGCAGAGGATGCAGAATAACGCAAAGCAAGATTCATCCATCGGGTGTGGTTTAAATAGCCTCCTGTAGTGCTTAGGTGTCTCCTTCCACAGCCACGCCTAGGTAAGAAAAGAGTTCCTGCTTTCCAGATGAGTTCCAGTGTTCTGAATCTAGGGAGTGGCTCCTGCCCCACCCAACAGGAAAAGTAGTTCCAAACAGAAGAGGATCAGAGGCTCAACTGGCAGGCAAGTAAGCAGCATGGTCTGCTGCAGGTAAGTCCACCCAAGCATTATGAGCCCGGCGCTTCCAGCGCTGGGACTGGGCATATTTATGAGCCTGGTGCCACTGGCGCCAGGACTGGGTCCAAAAGGTCCCAATTGGGACTGGTTGGCACTCGGAACCTGGGTTATGGATCTGCTTCCAAGGGAGTTGGGAAAACCCTGACCTTTTGGAAGCAGAGATCATGACATCAGATCACCATCTAAACCCTCATGAGATGGTGACTGGGTGCCGCATGAGAACCCCCCCCCCCCCCACCTCCCATTGCTCCTCCAACTAGGGTAAAAACTGATGCCAATAGTGTAGCAAAGACATTAGGTGATGGGATGCATGATTACCTAACAACAATGACGGCAGGTGTTTCTTTAATGGATTAACAGGTAAGAAACAGAAGGGAGGGGTCAAAGAGAATCATCAAGGACGATCAACCTATTGAAGCAGAAGATTTGTCAAAATAACCCAGCCTCTATCCAGGGGACCAGGTGCTGGTACAAACGTTTGTATGCACTTGGAGCACACCCTGTTTTGAAGGTCCATATGAGGTGGAAGAAGTTACCCCAACAGCTGCCAAGTTAAAAGGAAGAAGAGCTTGGCTGCATCGGTACAACATCAAACCATTTAAAGGAGAAAAACAGACCCGTCCTGCAACTACTGACTGTGAAACAAGAGAAGTTCTGTGCATGCAGACTCATTCTATGGTCAAGAGTAAAGACAAGGAAAATGAAGAACACAGCAGCACTTTAGACTAAAGGGCAATATCTTTTAACATTTGACAATGAATAAACAGACTTACAGTTATCCTCAAACCT
Organism: Ambystoma mexicanum; assembly: GCF_040938575.1. Classification (NCBI taxonomy): domain Eukaryota; kingdom Metazoa; phylum Chordata; class Amphibia; order Caudata; family Ambystomatidae; genus Ambystoma; species Ambystoma mexicanum. Next base: position 523,677,101 of record NC_090928.1, on the reverse strand, counting down.
TTTTAGATAGGCTAAAGGAAAAATGCATTGAATTACCAGAGCTGACAGAAGAAAAGCACATTTCATCTTTGTTACCCATTATAATGACAAAACACACATTCTTGTATGCGGTTTTTAACATACATATTACTGTCTTATCCTGCTTTAGTAAGAAGATAGATAAACATAGTGATGTTTTTGCCAATCCTAAAAACAATTATATTTTTTCAGAATAATCATAGCAATCATCTTGCAGTTTTTGATATAAAGGTGTGATTCATAGACACAGAGTTATATAGTAAAAGTCTAAGTAATAATGGGGAGATTTCAGAATATAAGAGGTTCATTGCCATAAAGAAAGTCGATGAGCTTCCCTAGAGCAATAATTGTGATATCATTCTGTGTTATGTTTTGTATTTTCCTCCTGATCTTTATGGCATTTAGACATGTTATAGGAAAGGATACAGACATCTAGGGGAACAATGAAACCATTACTGTTGCCCCTGAGAGAAGCAGAAACAGTATCCTTTATAATCTTACAAGACATCCTTTTCGGTTTAAAAGGAATATTGGGGAGCATCATGAAGATATAAACACACATCTTGATAATTCGGCTCATGTAAAGAATAACCTGTGGTATCAGCACATGAAGGAGGTGGGAGAGAAAACATCAGATGGAAGCTGCTATGTCTGTTCCTTAATACTGTATGGAGAATATGCTACAAGAGAGCTGGGTGGTCCTCTTTTTTCGGGGGCTGTGTGAATTTTTCTAAAAAACATTAGACACACAAAATAATGTGTACCAACAATGAACAAATATTCACAACACATACTTCATCAGAACCTTTCATATTATTTGAAATGAAGGTAAGGTTAGTATAGAAAGGTGCAGGAGGTTGTAATAATCAACCCTTTAAACAATTCTTCCCAGACTTTGGATTTATATCTTTGTGTCGACACTTAGTCGTGTTTCTGGGTTCACCAAAAGAACGTATCCGGATTAATCTCAATAACGTAGTTTAATGGACCTGTCTTCAGGACTTTTGTTTGTACAACTTATTCAAGACAGAATATATTGCTTAACATCTGTCTTTGTTCGTGTGAAAACTTATAAAAAAAACAAAATACAATATTGGTTACTAAAAATTAAAAAACATCATCATCTCCCTATCTAGTGCGTGATGGATATGTCACTAACCTTTTATTTCTTGAGTGGCATGTGAGAAACCATCTCTGAAAGCGATCTACACAATGGTCAAAGCAGTGACGATGATTGCACACTCTGGGGAGAGAACGATATGCAAATATTTTGGCTCTCTTTTGCTACTATAACACGTTTCAGAAGAACAACTATTAATACACAATTAATGTCAATTTGACTATGTCAATGTTACTGATCAATTTTGATATTAATCCAGGATTTTATTGGCTTAGGGATTATTAGAAAACTGAACCTCGTTGTATGCATGCAATTACCTTAATTCATTTAACTTGCATCCTCGATATTTGTTTTAAATCTGCATCTTCTTGATAGTATATTCACCAGTTGGGAACTTATATACTTCACAGCTACCTATTACCAAATGACAATAAACGGAAAACACTGCTTATTATCAGAAATGTCCATCGATTCGGAATGTTGATTGTTTGTTAATTCTAACACCCATCATGTGGCGGTTAGTTGTTGGTTCATTACCTTTGAGATGTTCCCGAGCAAGCGGGCATTTTTTTCGAACAGCTTGCTTCCTGCGATGTTCGATACGGCGGGCAGACTTGCCGCATTGCACTCACGTGAAAAGCTTTTTCATGGAAGTCTGTTTCCTGTCTAAAGAAGCAGACCGGTGCAGCAAATGTAACCTGATTTGTTTTCCAAATGCTTGTTAAGTTATTTTTGAAAGAATTAAAGCGTCTTTTACTTACTTCGATATTCGAAGACCGCAGTCATTTTCTTTCAAAGATCCAAGGAAAGCGCTAGTGCTGTCACGTGACACATGCTTTTTTACGTTCTATTAAGGGCTACAACATTTGTTTTGAGCTTATTGTCTGCTATCTTAGGTTTACTGGTCTATTTCTGAAAAATACAAACATATATTATATAGTTATCTGGTGAATAACAATTTATGAATGGTCCCTTATACGGATCTTATATAATTAAAGGGCACCTTGCTTTAATTTTCGCAGTGAATGTTTTTTGACTAAGATAGCGGAGGCATAAATAATGCCCCCACTTATATTTTGCCCCTCAACTAGTGGGTCAGAAAATTCTATTTTCTCTTCAATGATGGGATGATTATGGAAGGTTACATTTTCTGGACAATAATTAGTAACTTCACAATGCAGCTGGATTGCATTGTACTCTGAAAAAGATTCAGCTTCACAATTAGCACGGGGTGCCTCTTGGCTTGGGGCAATGCTTGTTCTGTTCAATCGTTCATAGCCTTTTAATTTCTTGCAAATGAAAGATATGTTACTGGTATACAAAGTATATGGGTCAGTCTTCCGGTAGAAACTACAATTAGGGTCATGCGACAACTCTTTGAAGTAGCTTTCATGCTTTAAAGATGGATATATAGTTGTATTCCCATAGAAAAATGGCTAGAGTTCAGGCCTCCTTTGGGAATCACAATAAGGCACATGTGACCATTCGTTAATGTAGTTTTCCCACAGTAAAGATTGTAACTTTGATATCGTCACAGTTATATGTTCTGAAATGGTCTTCACAGCTTTTCCTTTTTTTAATTAGGTACATGTGACCACTCTTTAAACAGTAATAGTCTTCGGTTAATGGAACAATGTGTTGCAACAGCAATAAATTCCTGCACAGTAAGAAGCTCTTCACTCTATACACATGTGTTACAATTACATTGTTTAGAGCGCTTTTTAATACAATGATCAACTTCTACTCGCTTAGAAGTCTTAGGCAGGTGGAAAAGGAGCTGGTTTTTGTTGCCCACAAGGCTTGCACAATGTTTTAGAATGTTGTGCTTCACACACCAGTTTCTGAAACACTTGCTCATGTGGGTTGCACGGCTTTCCCGACTTCTGCTACAACTTCTGCTGCTTCTGACTTGCTGGGTCCCACATTCTTATCCTGAACAGGTGTCTCGTGTCCGAACACACGTTTTGGGAGTCTGGTCTGCTCCCGAAACCCTCACCTTGACAATTGCTTCTGGCCTCAGTCTCCGGCTCGCCAGCAGTTCGGCAGCCATGGAAATCAGGCTCACGTGGGGAAAACCATTTCTCCTGCACGTCTACCGCTGCGCAGCCCCTGCACTTCAGAGTTTGAGAGGACAGGACTCTCTCAGAACATTCAGGTGAAATCTGCTGTTTTCACGTTCTGGCATCCCTCCTGTTATCCCACTTCTGCCTAGTTTGCCAGCCTTGTGCCTTTATTTTTTTTTAAATGTCATTTATTTGTAATGCGTTTTAGACAGGGCCCAGAGGCATAATAGCGCAAGGACGTGAAAGAAAAACAGCAAAACACAAAATAGGCCAGATCAGGGAGGTGGGGGGGGCGTTGACCTAAAGAGGACAGTTTTGAGGTCATGTTTAAATTTCCCAAAGCTTGAACAGGCTCTTAAGTCGGAAGGTAGGTAATTCCACTGTCATGGTGTCGTATGGGGGAAGGATCCCCGAGGCGCGATGGCCAGCTTTGCTTTGGGAATAAGCAGGAGATAGGAGTTGTTTGACTGGAGAGCCCTCCTTGCCGGTAGCCATTCTAGTCTGTCTGTGAGCTGGGGCTTTTCCCGTGAAGGCATCGATACGTGATGCAGAGGGTCCGATAAGTCAATCTACTTTCCACCGGGAGCCAATGAAGACCTTTCTTTAGGCCTTCCACCACTCTCACAGCATTGTTTTGAACAACCTGAAGGCGGATCAGCTCACCCTTGCAGGTTCCCTGAAGAAGACTGGCACAGTAGTCTAAGCTGTCTCCAATAATTGCCCTGGCAATGGTAGCACAGTTGGACCGATTGAGAAAAGGCCTAATTTGAGCTAGTAGGTTTAAGTAGTAGGCTGAGCTAGAGACAAGACTGTTGATATGTGCTGTCATCAATAGTTCCTGGTCAATGATGACACCCAGGGTTTTGACTTTAGGAAGAGTTCTTATGGTACATACTGAGATGTTGGAAGCCTGGTATTCATTCCTGTGTTGCCTTAACTAGGTGTCTGTGCCTGCAATCATCAGTTCTTTCTAGTTCCACTACTACAGCCTGCACTCCAGCTAACGTTCCAGCTCCTGCAACTCCTTCCTCCTTTCTCTACCTGAGGGGGCTAGTTATGCCTCCCTGGCCCTTTTAGGTATAGGCTATTAGGCTTAATTGCCTGACTGCTTCACCTGCATGCCTCTAAAGCCCTCTTCCTCGTCTCAGTCCCTCTAGAATTCTAGGACTTGTAGTTTCCTTCAACAAAGTTACATATTTCACCTTCTGCTGTTTGGCAAACAGCTATCAAGAGTGTGGGATTACAGGGAAAGTTAAATAGGGGGTTGTCCCAGTATTCCTGGTCTGTTCCTACCCCATGTGATCCTCCCACAATTCACCACCCCCAGGGTCGGGATCAGGCAGCATCTGGCTTTCCCTGTCCACATGAGGAGTGTCCCAGACCGGGTTTCTGGGAAGAATAATCTCTGATTCGTCACAACAAGCACAGCACCTGGATATAAATGAGAACAGGGGCATACAATTGGTAAGGAGGAGGAACCATTGGCCACTTACCACTCACTTAGATTAAAATAAATTGAGACATTGACTCAGCAAAGTGCTATCATTAAATTATTGATTGAGTCAAACTGTAAAAAGAAGCTGAAACTGCCAGACATCAAGGGAGTTAGGGCATTGTTCCATAGCGTGGGTGTGATTTCAGAGAAAGGAGCAGGCAAACGAAAGAAATAGCAGCAGCCAAGTCATCTGGGCCAAACTGAAGAAGAACTGAGAAGGACATGGCTAATCCAAATGTACCGTTCTGTAAAATACCTGAAGTTTATCGGAGAGAAAAGAGAAAGGTGTCTGTTGGGGGGCCTTGACCCAGAAGCTGAAAGGAGCGAGTTGAGAGCGCCCCACTTCCTGTGACTTCAACATTTACCTCATTAAATGATCAAGGTTCCACTTTTTCTTGGCCCATACCTGTTGCACATATTGCTGGGCAGTTGTTTTTCTCTTTCTCCATAGGACCATGAATGCCAGGATTCTTAGGTGTAGAAACCTGAACCCATGGCTCATGGAGAGACACGCAAAACACCATAAGAATGCCACAGCAGCAATCCAGAAGCTTCACCTGATGTAAGCACAAACTGTGTAATGGACTATACCCGTAGTGGGCAGTCATTGCACAAAGCCGGCAGACCTGTGTACAAAAAGCTACGGAGCTTGGCGCCCATTGTATGCTTTTTGATGCCTGTAACCTGAACCCTAGGAAAAAGGAAGCCAGCTGTTGGCATAGGGAACCAGCTGGTAGAGAACCAATGGAAGGAGAAGAGGGAGTACAAAATGGGACAGACGGTTCAGGGCAGTGTGGTTGACAGGTAGAGTGGAAGGAGTGTGACTGTGGGAGAAGGTTAGGGTGAAGTGTATTTTAGTGTTGTGCAGATGGGAGAGTAGCAGAGCGTAGAGTAGCAGAGTGTAGAGGGGAGAGTAGCAGAATGGGGAGGGCCAAGTAGCAGAGTAGAGAGGGGAGCGTAGTAGAGTTGGACGGGAAGGGCAGTAGAACAGAGGGTAGAAGTAAGGAGTAGAGAGGAGGAAGAGAATATTGGAGACAGAAGAGGGAGAGAGACAAGAGAGAGAGATGGTGGGAAGTGCAACAGTGCGAAGAGGAGGACGAAGCGAAAGATCCAGGGAGATGATGAGTGCTTGGAGTATGATGGGTAAGAGGGAAGGACTAGAGGAGCCTGGGAAATGTAAAGGCACTTAGTCCCAATTTTGAAGACCATTGTTTTTCTTGTGGTACCGCTAGATAGGATTCAACTCTTCCCAGAGGGAGTCAGCTAGATATGGAGTTTGCCTTTTGGCCTTCACAACCAGCCAGCCAGCTATTGGCTATTAGGGTCTTACCGATCTCTAGTGACTTTCATGAGTTTTAGTGAAAAGCCCACTGGAGAAAAGAGAGAGAGGGGGACTGCCTTAGTGAAGCCCTTCTCCAAGATTTCAATAAAACCCTTCACCTATCTTTGAGTGTTGGTGTGTTCTTGCTTCCATCTGTGACATCTGCTAGAGGCACTATCCAAGATCCTGGTGGGTGCTGCATAGCCATCCGAGTTTAAGAAGGGCATTAACCCAGAGAACTTGACCAGATCCTGTAACACACGTAAGCCCAGACAGCATGCCCCTGCCTGGGGAACTATGACTGCAGCTTGAATAAACCAAGGTGAGGTGGAGAAAACCCTTCCCATAGGATTCCCTCAGAAAAGAGAGCTAAAGTACAGGGCTTGCCTCAGTACAGTCTCGACAGAGTCTTCTAGGGCAAAAAGGGGGAAATTCTACAAAGCATGCCTTGGTCGATAATCTACATATCCCCTTAGGCCAAGAGGAGGGGAACGTTAGAGGGTCTAGTCCTGTTAGAAGTCCCTCACAGGATTGTGCATTACATCTTGCAAAGTTCACCCAGAGGAAATTAATCAAAGGTGTTGAACTAATTATGAGTGTTGTGGGTATGTGGCACCTGCCTCTCGACACGCTTGAACATTAAAGTACACCATTTATAAGACATGCAGTGTCAAAGATCTGACAAGATAGGGTTTCTGCTCTCTTTTTAACCCAGATAAAGTTTGAAAAGATGCTTTTTCAAACATTTCCTAAAATGTAAGTATGAGGCAACAGTGCAAGCAAAGGAAATATTATGATTTGTGGTGAGGACCAGAAGTGGAGAGCGAACACCTAAGCTTTTTCTAATGTGCTGTAGCTGGGCTCTCCTTTATTGATGGGAGTCTGTGCGGATGCAGGGGTTGAGAACAGAACATTAAAATAGTATATGTGTCCTCTTGTGATACCTTTATGTTCGCATACCCACCTGCTTCCAGCCCCCATACTTACGCTGCTATTTACCTACAAAATGGGCACTCCAGGCACTTCGCCCTAACCTAGGACAGGCCCGTTCTGATGGGCAGCAGAATAGTGTGGATGTTCTGAACCCTGAGTGAAATGTTTCTGTGGGGTACCCTGCATTCCCATCATTCTAGATTGGATTTCTCTCATGGAGCAGGAAACCCCCCCTTTAGGGTCCCCTACTCCACTTAGCCAATCTGAGCAGCAGTAGAGTCAGGGTCCTGACGGATTCAGGGCCAGATTTTCATGGTGCATTTGCGCTGCGGCCTTTTCTTTTTTAAACTATACCTTTCCGATCGTAGAATAGAAACGTGTCTTTAAAAGTGGCCTAGCAGGAAAAAATGATTTGCCTTGCACCACCAGGGGCCAGATTTTCAAAGCGTTGAACCTGTGCAAAAAAGCAGATCAAACCAATGTAGCATTAATGTTTGCATTTAGATAATACGGAATGGCGCAGACAGCTTTAGCTCCAATCGGTATTATCCAACATGTTTTTCACTAGGACAAACGTGAAGCAGGATGCTTTATTTACTGCGTTCGCTGCATACCATGAAAAGAAATCTAATGAAGACCTTTCGTTTTATGTTATGCAGCAAACATAGCGCAAAAAAAGAGTACCATTTATTTCTTCCCTGGTGGACACTTTTTTAGATAATATGGATTGTGTCAAAACCGGTTTGCTCCATTTTGTATTATCGAAGCCTTTGCTCCATTGTTTGCACTGGTGCAGATGTTAGTTAATCTGTATACTGTGGGCCTGTCATTTGTGTGCGGATGGGGCTAGATTATCTAACATTTGCACGGGTTGTCGAAAGTAAAAGTGAGCAAATGCTTTGATAACGTAGAATAGAGCAAACCGGTTTGGTCGCAGTCTGCATTGTCTAAAAACATGTGCACTGGGGCAAAAATAAAGCATACTGTTTTTTTTGTACTATGTGTTCTGCATAACATAAAAATAAATCTGTTTGCTACATTTCTCTTCAGGTTACTCATCAAACATAGTTAATAAAAAAGTCTATTTCCTTTTTGCCCTTGTGAAAACATGCTTAGATAATACACATTGGGGCTAAATCTGCTCGCTCCATTCCCAACAATTAATTTGGTTGACTTGTTTAGCACAAGTGCAAAGCTTTGATGATCTCTCCGCAGAGCAGTAGCAAAATAATTCTCCAAAACAGGCTTTTTTCATGCGGGTCCTCCGTGGGATTGCGTATAAAAGGCGCAACATACATTCATATTAAAACAATCAAATACTACAGGCAGACATTCCAACTTGTCCCACTAGTTTGAAAGTGTATAGCATAGTATGTTGTGCTATCAAAGTTCAAGAGCAATCCAGGGGCCAGATTATCCAAGATTTGCACTCGTGCAAAAAAGCAAAGCAAGTGAATTTAGCACCAATTGTGCTGCTTTGTTAATAAAGAACAGTGCAAAAAGGATTAGTCCCAATCGATAATATCTAAAATGTTTCACCTGGAGAACATCTGGGGCCAGATTACAGAAATTTTGCGCGAATGCAAGGGCAAAGTTGCACGCTATTAGCACTAGGGCAAAGTTTGCCCTGATGCAAATATGCATACAAAATGTATCTATTTTGCACTAGGTCAATTTTTGCCCTGGTGCTTTTAATATGCCAAACTGCCCTTGTCATGGTGCAGTAGTTTTCTAGTGTGTGCCACTGTTTTTAAAAATAGGGCAAACTTTGCCCTAGTACTAATACCGGCAACTTTGCACTTGCACAGGTGCAAAATGTCTGTAATCTGGCCCCTGAGCAGGCTGGTTTATTTACTATGTGTGCTGCGTAACATAAAGTGAAATGTAGTAGAACACCTTTTGTTGTATGTTACGCAGAAAACATAGTACAGAAAAACAGCCTGACTGATTTTTGCCCGCGTACAAACTTTTTTTGAGATAATACGGATTGTGAAAAAATGTGTTTGCTCCATTTTGTATTATCAAAGCATTTGCTCATGTTAGCAACAGCGCAAATCTTTGATAATCTGAAAAAGACACAGCACGCCGTTATGCCCCATTCCTGCTCTGCAGAAAATCTGCTGCTACAAAACCCTCGGAATGCAGGCGCAGCGCACTTGGAGACACCCCAACCCTGGTACACTGCGCAAGGTTTCCCGGAAAATCTTGCCCTTTTATGCCTGGAAAAACATGCCCAATCTGTCGCACTTTATTGTACTGGGGGCTGGCATTTTTGTTGCATGGCAGCTGGTTTACTGATATTTGACATAACTGCGACAGAGATTATCTGCATGGTGCGGAAAAGGGCATGGAGACCTGGGGCCAGATTACAGAAACCATGACAACTGCTTCTTGGCATTGTATTACAGAAACTTTGCACAAGTGCAAAGTTGCATGGTATTAGCATTAGGCCAACGTTTGCTCTATTTTTTAAAACACTGAGACATATTAGAAAACCTTTGTACTATGACAAGTGCAGTTTGGCATTTTATAAACGCAAGAGCAAACATTGCCCAGGTGCCCGAAAGATACGTTTTCAATGCATTTTTGTAGCAGGGCAAACTTTGCCCTGGTGCAAACATGCATTGAAAATATATATTTTTTGCACTAGAGCAATGTATGCTCTGGTGCTTACACCATGCAAAACTGCACTTGTCGAGATGGAATGGTTTTTGAATATGTGCCCGTGTCTTTAAAGATGGGGCAAACTTTGTCCTAGTGCTAATACCGTGCAAACGTTGCTCTTGCACCGGCGCAAAGTTTCTGTAATCTGGCTCCAGGCGTCCAACCTGGCCTTCAGTGTGAGTTGGGTGCAGTGTGGTGTTGCTCTGTGGCGCGCACACTGTCTGCTTAATTGTGCCAGCATGTGCAGCCTGCCACTGCACCTAATTTCGAGTTGTGGTCGGGCGAGCTGAGCCAGCGCAAGCATTGAGGTCGAGCCAGGGCCGGCCTCAGAGGCAGCAGCGCCCTGGCCGAACTGGTGCCCCCCTCCCGCGTGCCCCTGGTCGACAGCGGGAGAGGCGGGGTGCAGGAGCGCCACATTTGTTTTGTCCCTCCCTGCTCTGGTGCCTTGCAGGGTTTAATCACTGGAATAGGATGGTCATGCATGCTAATGCATGAGGGCCCTATTCCAATGAAAACCTCCTGGCTCCCGCGTCGGAGCAGGGAGGGTAATCATCATGTGAATAGGGTGCTTATGCTATGTATCAGCACCCTATTGTTATTAAAGGTGCCCCACCGCTGCGGGCGCATTTAATAACAAAAGGGCGCCTGCCACACCTTTTCTCACTATGCCAGCTCGGGGGAGCCCTTAAAAGACTCCCCTGACCTGGTGTGGCGGAGGGGGGGGCGTCCATAAGGCCGGCTCTGGGTCGAACCATCAGAAAAGTGTGTCTTCCTCATTGTGAGTGCTGTGGAGTTAATGTACAGTTTCAGTGGAACTGTAGTTCCATTTTATATGGGTATGGTTATCTATAAAATTTACATAAAACAGATCTAAAATAAATGTTCGTTTCATTTTTATTTTTAACTTTAAATAAACTTAAAATTTAAACACGCCCTTTTTTGTTGTCTGTTTTATGTACACATTGCACAACATCAACCAGTGTTTAATTTGTGAGGGTTTCGGCCACGCCTGAGCCCTGGGACCTATTTCTGAGCAGCGACACTTATTGCCTCAGACTTAGATTGATTTGGCTGCAGTGGTTTGTAACTATAGTATTATACCAGTCAGTCAATCATAGTCACACAAGAAGCAACAGCAGTGTGCAATGGGCCCTGTGCCTCTGCATCCCATGCAGACACGTTGTTTATGATCCTGATGAGCCGCGCCACTGCTGCTAGCTGTTTATCTATTTTCATTCAATACAGTGAGCTGGACTTGCAGACTAGCCCAACGGGCACACGCATGCATGTGTACCAGGGTCAGTGGTATGGCTAGAGCGTGGCATACATAGTGACCATGGGTAGTTCACCTCTTGCGTATAGTGAGCAAGTGGGAGTTGCAGCTTCAACCCCAAATACGTTGACACTATGGTGGTGGCAGCAGATGGTGGCAAGCTGCTGCCACCCTGATGTGACACAGGAGTCCTAGAGAATATTTTGTTGCCACATTTTGTTTGACAAATTAAGCTCTGAAATCACTACAAATAAAATGAACCTACAGCATCACGCAAGTGGTACATTTGTTTTTTGATGGGCCCCACCCCATTCCATGCCCACCCCATCAAGACCCCGAAATGGACAGCCAGTTTAGCAGGGCACCACCGCAATAGTGGCACACAGATTTGCAACAAAATCCACCACAACTACAAAGCAATAACATCTCAAAATCGAGTGCAAAAATAGATTTTGCGTGGGATCACAAAAGGTGCAACAGAAGCAGTACTTCCATTGCCTGAATGTTTTTCTGATGAATTATTGAAATGATCGTGCAACTCTTCTGTTTAACTAAAAAAAGAATGCATGCCATGTTCTTAGAAACGTTTAAAGAGTGTCAATAATTGGGTACGTTCTAGTGCTTTTTATTTATTGCACACTCGTATGTCTCCTATACGTGTCCATCGTTTCTTTTCTTGCTCTTGACAGCCTGCAGTTTGGGAAAAGTATTCGCTAAGCCCCTGTTCCCTTGGAGGAGACCTCATAGCATAGCACAGTATTTGAAGCTGTTTAACTGATATCCGAATACTGAAATGTAAAGGTAGCTTACAGTCATGATTGGGTAAGTAACAGCAGATTGCAAGGTTACCTGCACAGGAAAGTTGTAATGGGTGCAGGGGAGTCCCTGACACGCACCCCCAGGAAAACCAATCTCTAACAATGTTAATACCCTTTCAAAGCACCCCCGAGATATGTATACATTGCCTCCCCTGAAGAAGCGAGTTTGTTTATCCAAGTCTAGAAGAATAACTTGTACACGAGTAAAGAAATGGCGCGTGGATTGTCAGGAAAGGACCACCCTCGCTGGTGAAGTAATGTGCGTGCTGCAGCGTAGCCCTGGGGTCAGGCAAACAGACGCCCCTCTGAAATATCTCCATCTTGCAGTGGCTTTGACACGTGCACTCTGTCTCCTCTCCCGTCGAGGCTTGTAGTGCTTGCTGTTGAAATACATTAACCCGACGCTTTCCTCAGTAGATAGCGCGCACAGAATCCACAAGATTTCCGTTGCAATTAACCATGCCGATTGTAATGTCTTATTACTCCTCTGAGAAACATAGGTAGTCATTTGTGCTGACATTTTGTTAAAGCAAGGTGGTATTAGGGGAGCAATCCACATAATTCCAAACTCCCTTGGGCCAATTAGCGTACTTGGCTGTTAGAAAGGTGATTTTCGAGGCATGACAGCTGTTGGTTTTAAGGCCTTTGTCTGATGGACAAAACCTGTTATGTTCTGTACATGTGCTGCCTTTGTATCAATAATGCAGGAGCTATTTCATAAATTAGCTTCAGTCCTTGCCCAGCAAATTACAACGCTGCCTGGTATTGTTGTGTGGCCTTCATTTCTGGAAAATAACGGCACTGCGATGGAAAGAAATAGTTGAACTCCCACTTTGCCATAGTGAGAGCTGCAGCGTTCATATTCCCGCACAGTCGATTATGCTTGGTTAACTAGACATCACGTGGTGCACATGGGGAGCAAGAGCACCCAAACAGCATTCCACATCAACATATTTTTCAGTGGCTGCTTTTGACTGTTCATTTCATTACACTATGTGGCGAACCAGAAGCAGAACTCGGACAAAAATGGATCCTGGCATATACGTGTTTATTCAAATAAAAGGAAAAATGCCAAACTGGCCCTATGGCTGTGATGGAAATTCCCTGCCTTCTAAAACAAAAACGAAGGGTGTTTGTAGTAGTCCACAATAAACAGTCCTGAGTCCCAAACCTCTAATGACGACTTTAGAAAAAGAAAAGTAGGCTTTCCCAACAGCCTGAGTATGGGATTCTGCCTGGCTGCACTCTTGGAGGGCAACTCAGTCTCAGAGCTCTGTTCGGATATCCGTGCGCGGTATCCGGTCCTTGTGTATAGTTCGTCGTTTCATACCGTTCTTGCTTTCCCCCCCCATCTGGGGGGGAGGGGAGGTGGGAGTTTGTGCAGGGGGAGGAGAGACAGTTCCTCTTGCTTCATATGATTTGCTGTTTTCCTCTGGTTAAATTCTTCCAGGCTAAATTCAGCTTTTACCAGTAGTAAAAATCCCTCCAGGATTACTTTAGCATGCTTTCTCCTTTTATCCCAACTTTTGTGTCACTGGGACTCCCCAAAGTCCTGTGTCTCTGCGATAGGATTGTGCCCTTCTTCATTCAAGCACTTTTGCACTTTTGTTGGCTTCCCACGCCTGGAAACAAATCACCTGCATGCCTTTGACTCCCAGGTCCACAGGACATGTGTCCATAATTCTCTCACTTTCTGATACTGAACACGACTTCCCCAGACTTCATAGATGGTGTTCGTGTTTCTTTCACTCTCTTTACATGGGGTTGCATGCCTCCATGCTTTCAGGCTTTCATGCTCACAGTGACATCGCCAACCTTGATGTGTGATATACGCAACACACGTATTCCAGATTACATGGGTCTTGTGCTCGCTTCGGTTTCCCAGTGCCTCATACTCGGAATAGCTTTGGCAGTCTCTGACCCCGCAACTTGTCGCCTTCGCTGGCGTACTCACGGCTGAAGCGTTTGCCTCCCTGTTCATGCTAATCCCGCTTGGCCTGGCACTCAATGAGTGTAGCTTAGCATTTCGGGTTCCATGCATGTTTTTGGTTTTGGCATCGGTTGCTGGGCGACCACCACTGAGCTTTAGTGATCGTGCCACCAGAAAAGATGGCTTTCTTCCCGTCTATGCTCTCTTCCTAAGCAAAGCATCCTGCTTGGTTAGTCTATCCGCTTAGAAGCCTCCAGCAAGCGGGCCTCGCTCCTGCTATGCCACTGCTGACTCAGTGGCTTTATGTAGCGCTGCCCCTTTAGGACGTGTTTCCAGAGGCTAGCCTCTGTGTACCGTGGATTCTTTTCTGATCGTGATGACGTATGTTCACAGAATAAGAACTTTGGAAGGAACACCACGCACCTTTGAGTATCCTTCTTTTACGGGGGCCCACAGATAACAGTGAGCATCACCTGAAGCCATTAGGGAGGAAGGAGGATTGCTGGTACTTGTAGTAAAAATCTGAGAACACTCGGTGTGTTCCAGTCACATGTATGCAGACAATGTAATCCTTCCAGGGATGTCCTCATTCGACTGGGAGTCATTGTTCCCGAGAAGGGAGTCGCCCTCAGTGAGTTCCCACTTGCCCAGACACTTAGGGAGGGTCATGTGAAGCAGTGTCACCTCCATAGCCTCACAAAGGGTGGCTTCCCTCTGGGGAGAAGGGATGAATTGTCCAGATTCTTCACAACTGATACAGAGCAACCTATTTCTTGTATTAGTCTTGATAAGTGACCATCGGAGAAGGTAAATTTACAGTCAACGGATCCGGATACTTGGTCCTATCTCCTAAAATGTCCTAAACAACCAGTTTATACATTGTGGGCCTCATCATGGGTTGGGTGGAGCGGTAAAAATGCAACAGTAACGATATTACCACCGTATTACCACTCCGCCCAATCTCGAGTTTGGGCGAACCTCGGAGCATTCACCTCCAGCTTTTAGCTGGAGATGAATGTGCCGACTTTCTGCCTATCTTTGGCACATTTACTGCGGCGCAATTACTGCCATGGTAATTGCGCCGAAAAGAACCCAGTGAGTCCTATAAACAAAAAAAATGGGGACTTACAACGCCACCGCAACACTTAGTTGCAGGAACGCTATTTGTATTGGGCGGTATTCTGGCAGATTTACGGCCGGGATACCGCCCACTCGTGATGAGGCCCTCTGTCTTTATACCACCCACCGCACACTGTGAACTAAAACACACCATCATTGGAACCTTCCAATTTCTTGCTGGTCTATGCCTTCTTAGTCGATTTTACCCTGTCCCTCCCAAATGTTTCCTTTCCTTACCCTCCTTTCTTTCGTTTGTTACGCATTATCTTATGATAATGTTCCCTCTGTTCTGTTCTCTTTGTCATCTTTCACTTCCATTCCTCTTCTATCACATCACTTTATTTCATTTCTACTCCTTCACCCCTTCATCTCTTCCATCATAATTTTTCTTTCACTTGGTTGCATTCCTCTCTCCCAGTTTTTCTCTTCCATGCCTCAATTTCTCCCACTATGTAGTTATGTTTAACATAATCACTCACATAGTTTATTTTAATCTTCTCTCTCTGCAGTTTCATTTCCTTCTGTCGTTCCTCCACTGCCTGCAATTTTTCCTTCTATTTATTTCTTTTCTTGAAAGCTCTGACGCTGCAGCAATACATGTCGCCTGTTTTCACTGCCTCTCCCTCACACACGTAGACTTGGTTCCTGCAATGGCAAATCACCCTTACTAACGTGAGTGGTGCAGGGCTCTAGTCCTAAAAAAGGAAAGTGGGGAGGAGGGGCGGCTCTGAGGTATGAGGTGGGAAGTGACGTCACAGGAATTAAACGTAAATTGAAACAGGTTTACATATTTCACTTAAGGATGTTTTTCCCAACTCTAGAAAGTGTATAGAACAAACAAGCCTTTGCTAATAGAACAGATTTTACTAAAACATTGCTGGCTAAGTAGAAAGGGGTCCTCGCTTTTATGTTTTAGAACGTGCTACAAAACATGCCCTGAGCTGCAGGATGCCAACGCGTCGTACCTTGACTGGTGCCCTGGAGTGGCGGTGCAATCTGTTGAAGACAGGGAGGCGAAGATTATGCATTATTCTTTATCTACTCATGCAACACCAAAGAAATATATACTTTTGAGAATAAAATGTTCAGCTTTAGCATTTTTAACAGTAAACCTGCAACGAAGCTATTAATGAGCCAGGATCCTCATTCCCTCAGAACAGACATTGAGTTTTATTATAGATCATTGAAGTGGTGGAGAATTGCAAAAAGCGCCACCCAACCATACAATTTGCTACTGTTAGTAGTGAAAAAGTGTCAACAAACCACATTGAAGATAACAACCACCGTGGAGAACCCGCAGAAGTGTCTACATGTCATGTATTGCTATGATCAGGAGAACAGGAGGCACACTATCTGTGAGACATAATGCATAACGTGTGAAGTGCAGCATTGCAATGCAAGTGATGTTTAATGATTGCATGTGAAGACAGAAAGCTATTAAGAAGTAGAAGGGGGCACCGACTATACTGTTCTATTGTAAGTGAGTGAATTCAATGTGACAGCAATTTTAATCAGTGATAGTGTTTACGTTCCCTGCATCACATTTTAACGCAGAAAAAGGCGGGTGCTTATAATAAAATAATTGTCGACAGCATACCTAGCCCTTTCTTTCAGAAGGGCAATGTTTTCCTTTCCTGGTGGTAATGAATACCTGTACTACTCCACCAGATCCACAATGTGCGAGGCCACCTTACAGGACCGAAGCATACAGGTCACAAGCCACCAAACGTGAAAACCAGTGACCCCCAAAGATATGCCCTTATTCCCCACCCCTCTCCCCTGAAGTTGAGAGAATAGGCTTGAAACCGAAGTGGATTTGCTCCAAAACACACCCACAGGCAAGGGAAATGGTGATCTGGGTAGCTTGTACTTCTAGACATTCTTTTAATAACCTTAATATGGGGGTGTATGTCAGAAATGCAAGTTTGATATGGCTGCATCTCTCTGAATAATGAGCAACATTCCCTTTTTGTTATGTTACACATATTTTACACTGGACCAAGTCACCACAACCGCTGCAGTAGTCTGGGAGCATGTAGGTTTGTCCTTTTGTGCAAAATGGTAAAGGGCATGACAACTTTCTTTGGTGCAGCAGTGGTCAGACCTTTTTTTTTTTTTTAAATAATTCTGTTTATTACGTTTTAGGAACATAAACAACAAAACACACATGAAACACAGGTATACAACAGAGCATGGTAGCGAGGCAGTTTACAAAAAGCAAAAGAATCCCCTTCGGGTCAGGAGTCATCAGGCATGTGTGGGATAGGGCAAGTAACCAATGTTAACAACTGTACATGTCTATTTTCAACGGCAGATTTCAGTTAGCGTCCAACCAATTACCCCATATTTTCCGGAATTTGCGGGGGCAACCCCGTGCATTATAGATCCGGCGCTCCGCGGCCGCGCATCTGTCCAACTCATTGCTCCAGCGATTCACGGATAGAGGGTCGGCGGAGCCCCAGCTAGCCGCGATCAATCTTTTGCCTGCCCCCAATGCCAGTGTCAGAAATATTTTCTCATATTTCGAGAGATCCACTTCACCTCGGATTCCCAGCAGTATCATTTTGGGGTCCCTGGGGATTGTTGTCGCCAGGGTGACTGCGATCTTGTTGGTACAGTTCTCCCAGAAGACCTGTAAGACCCGGCAGTCCCATAACATATGGTAAAACGTGGCAGGTTCTGTTTTACACCTGAGGCATGTCCCGTCTTCCAGACCCCCCCATTTGGCCATGTCAATGCGTGAATAGTATGTGCGGTGGAGGATCCTCAGTTGTATAAGCCTGAGCTTGGAGTCTATGCCTATTTCTCTAGGGGACATCAATGCCTCTACCCAGTCTTCTGGTTCCATTTGACCTATGTCTTTTTCCCATTTTTCCTTGAGCCCATCTAGCTGCGTCGCCCCAAAGGAGTTGAGGGCTTGATAGAGCGTGGAAGTGACCTTGGTGACAATGTGTTGCGAAAGGATGTTGGTCTCAATGGGAGTATAGGGGGGGTATGGTTGTCGTATCAGGGAATTGGGTGCGGATGGCGTGGGCCAGTTGCGCGTGTCGAAACCGGTCCATGGGTGCGAGGTCGAATCGCTCTTGCATGGTCTCAAAGTCAAGGAAGTGGCCGTCCTGTATCACTTGCGCTAGTGTGTGTATCCCTTTCACGCACCAGTGACCGAAGGGGCCCATCTTTACAATTTCCGGGAGGAGTGCGTTGTGCCATAGGGGTTGGGATAGTGTTGGTTTACCTTTCCAGCCTATTAATTTGTGCTCGTCCCGCCAAGCCCGGCTAATGTGGCATGTCATTTTGGGTAACAACGGGGGTTGGTCGTGGGTGGCGTACAGAATCTGTAGTGGGGTTAGTGGGGTCATGCTCTCAATTTCAAGGCGTATGTGGGGGAGTGTAGGCTCAGCGTGTATCCAGTCGTTTACCACCCCAATTTGGGCTGCCAGGTAATAGGTTCGTATGCATGGCAGACCGATGCCTCCCTCCCACACTGATCGCTGTAGCGTTTCAAGGGCGATCCTGGGTTGTTTCCCTCCCCACAGCAGAGTGCGAAGGCGTCTGTCTATGAGTGCGAAGGTGTCTCGAGGGATGGCAAGGGGGGCGTTTTGAAGTACATACAACAGTCTGGGGAGGGTCAACATTTTGAATAGCGCCGCTCTGCCCATTAGTGATAGTGGGAGTGATTGGCAGTGGGAGGTGTCCCTATTGAACCGGTCAATTATTGGTTGTAAGTTGAGTTGTAGTAACCCACCCAGTGTCGGGTCGAGTCTTATGCCCAGGTATTTGAGTTCTCTAATGGAGACGTGATATGGGCAGGATTCAGGGATCGCAGACTCGTTTCCCTGGACCGGGAAGTAAATGGTTTTGGTTTCGTTAACCTTAAGGCCTGCAAAGCGCTGGTATTCTCTAAGGATGCGGGAGACAATCGGGCAGGATGTGCGTGGGTTACTGAGGTATATGAGGAGGTCGTCCGCGTATAGGGAAAGTCGGTCCTCCCCCCCCCCCGGCCAGGCGAAGCCTGACCAATTAGTGTTATTCCTAAACTCAATTGCGAGAGGTTCTATGGCCAAAAGAAAAAGCAGCGGGGAGAGGGGGCACCCCTGTCTCGTACCACGACCCAGGGGAAATGATCGAGAATATCTGCCGTTCACCCTTACCCTGGTCTCCGGTTGTGCATATAGGAGTTTAACCCACGATATAAATGTTTGCCCCAAGTTCATCCGAGCCATGATTGCCCACAAAGCCTCCCATTCTACAGAGTCAAATGCTTTTTCAAAGTCCACTGCCAGGAGGGCCAATGGGGCTGGTATTTCCTTGGCTCTGCTTAGCGCCAGCTGGACTCTGCGCAGGTTCATGCGGGTGGATTTGTTGGGCATGAATCCGCATTGGTCGGGGTGGACCAGGGTCTCTATAACTTGCAGCAGTCTGTTGGCTAGTGTTTTTGCGAGGACCTTGGCTTTGCCATTGATCAAGGATATTGGGCGATAGGAGGCACATTCCTCCGGGGGTTTCCCGGGCTTATGTATGACGATTATGCATGCCTTCCTAAGGTCCGGGGGGAGTGCCCCCAACTCTTTGCTGCGTAGAAACATACGGTGCATGTGGAAGGGCAATGACCCGCCAAGGCATTTCCATGTTTCTGTAGGGAACCCATTAGGACCCGGGGTCTTCCCAGGTTGGAGCTGTGCGAGCGCCTCTTGCACCTCGGTGACGGTGATTTCGGCGTTCAGGAGGTCTGTTTGGCGCTGGGAGAGCTTCGGGATCTCGATCTGGTCGAGGTAACATGCAGGTTCGGAAGACTGTCTCTCGGCCGGTGAGGTGTAGAGTTTCTCATAGTAGGTGGCGAATGCCGCAACAATGTCCGAGTCGTCTGTGAGGAGCGTTCCGTCTGGAGATACTATTGCCCGCACATGTCCCCTGGCCTGTTCGTGCCTTTCCAACCAGGCCAGTGTCTTATTCGCCTTGTCGCCTCGTTCGTAGATTTGGCTCCGGACTAACTGATGGGCTATTCGTGCATTGTCTAGAGCCAGGTTGCGAAGGGCCTCTTGTGCTGTGATCAGTTCCTCCTTCGCTTCTTGGGTGCCGTGTTCTAGGGTTTGCCGTTCGCACTCCAGGACACGCGCTTCTGCCTCTTTGATCTTTTGAGCGTATCGTCTTTGGTAGGCCGAAACTTCCGAGATAGCTTCCCCGAGGAGGACAGTCTTATACGCCTCCCAGAGTGAGATCGGGCAGTCCACTGATCCTTCGTTGTTTTCAAAGTATTCTGTTGTCTTCTTTTCCATTTCCTCCGCAATTTCGGGGAGACATAGGTGATAAGTGTTCAGGCGCCAATTACGATCCGGACCACGGCCGGAGTTCTTCATGGACAATAGGAGCTGAGAGTGGTCAGAGATACCTCTTGCGAGGAATTCCGCGTCGAGGAGCCTGTGCTGTATATTGCGGGGGACGAAGGCATAATCGATTCTGGAGAATGACTTGTGGACGCCTGAGAAGAAGGAGAACCCAGCCTCGTTGTTGTGGAGCGAGTGCCATGCGTCCGTCATACCCAGGGTTTCGGCGAACATGGCAAGTGGTGTGGGGGTAGGGCAAGTACCTGACCTCCTGTGAGATCTATCGACTGCAGTGTTCATTACTTCATTAAAGTCCCCGCCAATCACCCATACATCGGCCTCATCTTCTAGTAACCGGCTCTGTAGCTCGGAGAGTAGTTCTTTCGTTTGAGAGGGAGGTGCGTAAATTGCAGCGAGGCCTCATTTCTCGCCCCAGATGTCCGCCAGTATCATGACATAGCGGCCCTGGGGGTCGGTCTTGACCTTCTTGACCTGCAGGGGGACT
Source organism: Ambystoma mexicanum (assembly GCF_040938575.1). Taxonomy (NCBI): domain Eukaryota; kingdom Metazoa; phylum Chordata; class Amphibia; order Caudata; family Ambystomatidae; genus Ambystoma; species Ambystoma mexicanum. The sequence goes on along the minus strand of NC_090928.1, from coordinate 523,656,518 downwards.
CGCTTGTGAACCAGGATCATCGTGCCCCTGACTCCCGTTGTGAATCCAGCCTGGTAGGCGAGGGAGTAGTTGGATCTTTTGAAGAAGTGTGTGCTCGTACCAAGCAGATGTGTTTCGTTTAAAAGGGCTATATCGGGCGAGTGACGGTTAAGGTACTGGAGCACTAGTCTTCGCTTTATGCTGGAGCCGAGGCCGTTGACGTTCCAGGAGAGCACAGTTATCTTGTTGGAGTCCATTCTATCTGCGTGGGGCGCATATCCGGACATCGAGGATCAATGGTAGTCCTGTGCACTCGAGAGATGTATGGCGTTGTGCTTTCGGGGGAGACGTCCGGGGGTCGTCTCGGGTTGGTGTATCTGCTGCCCGGATGATGATTATGTCTGTGGCCTTGCCCACAGATTGTGTTTGGTTCCTTTGCCAGTGCTACTATATGTCTCGCCTTCTTGTTTCTCGATTCGGTTTCTTTACAGTCCTTAAATTCCCCCCCACCCTGTACTCCCCCCCCCCCAACTGGGAGCACCTGTCGCCCAAACATTGAACTTATAACTTATAAACTTCTTCGGGATAACCCGGCTGTGATAACGCGCGCGTAGCCTTTAGGGGGCGGCGGCCGCTAGGTGTTCATTTCCATTCCACCAATCTGCAGTTTGGGCCCCTCAGTACCGGGTATTCATCCTTTTCCCGTAGGAGTTCTTGACGCGTCGTCTTCCACATCGGACAGGGGGTGAGGGGGCGAGGGTCTCCCAGGTTGGGGTCGCTGCGCGGGTGGGCCCGGTAGCACGCGTCTCCTGCTGGGGTCCGTGAGGACATGCGTTTCAAGCCAGTCCCATGCATCTTTGGGGTTGTAAAATAAGTGAGTAGCGCCCTCATACTGGACTTTTAGCAATGCCGGGAAGAAGAGGGCATATTTGATGGATAGTGACTGGAGCTTCCTCTTGACGGAGTCAAAGGACTGGCGGGCTTTTTGGACTTCTTTCGTGTAGTCAGGATAGAAACCGACCTTGTAGCCGTTGTATGTGATCGGGCCCATGGCCCTTGCCATTTGTAGGATCGCATCACGGTCGCGATAATTCAGTAGGCGTGCAATCATTGTTACTTCCACGCTTTCAGGCTGTCATTGGAAACCTGGGCATGTTGAAACCATGGCCAAGAAAACCTAATGTATGCAAATAGAGGATGAAGACAGATAACATTATTATCTTCCATAGCCACATGAGAACCCAAAATAGAACTTTCAAAGGTAACCTTATTGTGAATTCACTTTTTTACATGGATAACCACTTGAACGTAGGTTGAAAAATACAGTTAAGATTTAATAAATGTGTCCATACCAAAAATTGGAAGTTGTAAAAGGGGGATAGGAGATATTTAAAACAACTACTAAAACCTTGAGGTAGATGTCAATTTTATTGATCAAAGAATTCATTTTACAGATCTGAGTTCTACCTTAGCATCTCCTAAGAGCGTTACCTGTCTTTCCGACGATGCCATTAGCAGCACGGGTCTTAACTTTGCCGGCTTTGCTGCACAGGTGTCTAATGCGCTGCTAATGAGGGTGTGGGCTTGCAGTGAAGACCAGTTCTGGGGAGGGCTTGGAGGAAAGGGACAGCTGTAGTGTACTGCGGGAAAGGAGACAGAGGGAGAGCCATGACACTGCTGGTGAGAAAGGAGGCAGGGGCTGTAGGTGATGGAGGCTGGGTGAAGAGAGGACCCCTTTCAAAGTAAAAGATGGAGAGGGCGCAGGTGTAGTGCAGGGGAGTGTGAAGGCAAGACACAGACAAAAGACGTAAGTTCAAACAAAAGTTATTTATTAACTTAAATGTCAGGACGGTAGAAGGCCTAATCTGCCCTATGCTAAGGTGGAATTTACCTACCTAAACGAAACTAAGGGAAATCTGAATCAAATCGTTCAACTCAAAAGTCTGTCTGTGTCCAAAACCTCTGCTTTCCCTCACAACTGAAGCTAAACAGTTTGTAGGTATGTCAATAATCAAAGAAATGTTGACCAACATAAAGTTCTGAGCTTCGTCCAGCTCTTAGTCTCCTTTTCGGCTCCCCTTCCCCAAGTTCAAGAAAGTTCCACAAAAGTCTTAAAATTACTTTACTCAAGTTCAAAACAATACAGTTTCACACAATCCTCAGTGGGTTCTCTTCCCTAAGTTCCAAGCAACACAGTTCAAAAGAAAAGGGTCTTGAGGCTTCGTCCTCAAGACAGCGTTTGTAGTTCCTCAGGTCTCAAGGGTCCCTTCCTCAAGACTTCAATACCACAACTGATACCACAACTGATATGTGTTGTCAGTCTTTCAAAGTTCAACACAAATCCAGGCCAACTTGGTACAACGTTCATTCATTGCACGTATTCTTTTCCGCTAAGTTTTTTGCCGAAACCGGCCAACCTGACCCTTCTGGTCACATGCCTTTGACTTTCACACTTCAAGGTTCCCTGGTTTAGCCACAGTTGTCAGACCACAGGGTCCACCCATCACAGGTCGCGCAACCAGGAACCCAAGGCTCTTTAACCCACACAGGTTCTTCTGTTTTTCTCCTGTCTACAGATTCACTTGACTTTTTTTGTCGCCCTCTTGGCTTTATATATCAGTTCACACTTTCCTGGCCGCACTTTGTCAGCCTCTTGATTTTGCGATTATTTGTTATACAACACTGTGCCAGTCTTTGGCCTATTCGCACTGTTCTCATTCATAAAGTTCACTCTATTGTGGTGGCATGGTTCATGCCCCACCTTTTTGTGACACTCTTTCACACTTGGGGGCTCTTTTATGGAGGTTGTGTTTAATTTTGCACTTTCCTTTTTATGTTTCATCCGTTATAAGTTTTTCCCATATTCAATATGCATAATTTGTTCATGTTTCACATTTCCATTGAGATCGGTATTCAATATATTTATAGTTCAGGGTTGTGTGTGAGGAACTCAGGGTGACATCAAGTAAGACGGGCACAAGTGATCACAGTTCAAGGGGGTTTATTGAACAATGAATTCTGTATGGATTAAAAACCTAATTCAAAGATGGGAGTGATCGTCGACCATCAAAGGAAAAATAAGGCAGTCCTAGTGGCGTTGTGTCAAAATAGGAAGGGCCTATACTAAGAAACCCATTGCCAACCTCACAACTAATACAAAAAAGGGTGTGGGCTATTTCTCAAGAAAAGAAAGAAGGGTTCTCAAATAATATGTCAGGATACGGTAGCCGGGTTCTCCCTTCCCCACGTTTTGGACAAGGGGTAAGCTGGGAGCTTGGAGCACAGTACAGTCTGAGCTTCTCCAACACGAGATGACAGTTCCAATGGCAGTTCTCAGGACAATTAATGGCCAACTCTCGTTTCCTGTGAAAGTCTCTTGCCTTCGAGGCCTGATGTGTTCAGCTAACAAAAACAAAAGTCCCTTTAACAAATGAAAGTTTGTTTCCAATATTTGCTGGGTGATAGGTTCATCCCTGGGTCCCCCTCTTCTGAGCGCAAACCCTTCTTGACTTCAATTCACTTTACTCTCAAGTGTCATGTCATGGGATTCACTTTGCTTGCTTTCTCGCGATGCAGGATTCAGTTGCCTCCCTTTCTCTCAATATGGCATTCGCATCCATTGCTTTCTCTCAATGTGGGATTCACGTCCCTTGCTTTCTCTCAATGTGGGATTCACGTCCCTTGCTTTCAAGGGCTTGTAGATCAAAGTCTTTCAATTGTACGGGATTTTGCTTGACCCTCTGTATGACCGCTTTGACCTATTTCGCTGGCCCGCCTATGGCCTTCTGGTACTTGTAGTTTCTCTCACATGGGGCTAGACCCGAGTCTCTTGAATTAGCAACCATGTGGTGCTGGTTTGCCCTGCCACCTTTTTACAGTTCATTCAAAGTTCTGTAAACTTGGTTCAAACTTGCCACTTAGCGCTTCTCGTTCAACACAGCCGGTTCTTATCGATTCTCCCCTCGACTCACTGGCTGTGATGAACCGCTTGGCTGTTGCCTCTCTGGAATCAAGGTTGGTACCAAGGGCGCGGAAGCTTCCCTTGCTCCTGTTTATCGGCGTAAGAATGCCCCGTGTGCCGTTAACATCTGCTTCAGGACACTTGTGCTATTGTTTCGCGGTCTTAGGTTCTCTTCCACAAAGGCTCTGTAGGTCTGGGACAAAAATGCCAATGTCACTCCTTTCCTCGCCACCCTCTTGATTCCTGCCGCCTTTCTGCTTCTCTTGAACTGCAGCGTGTTAGCCGTCTCATCATGCTCTCTGCCGTGCTTGCCTTACTCCTACTGTGCTCTCTGGCTCCACCATTTATCCCTGGGGGGAAGGGAAAGGGCTGTCAGGTGTGTGCATTTCTGATCAATTGCCTGACTTTGCTTGACCCTTGTATTGGGACATGTCAGGTACGGCTCTGGTGTTAGTCTGTTGTCCTTTGCGTTGTGTGAAAGGGCTTGTGTTGGAAAGGGGGGGCAGTGGTTTGGAATGTCCTACGAAAAAAGGATGGGGAAAAGGTGTTAAAGGAAGGGGGATACAGCGTTTCACCCTTCGGTGTCCCACTCCGCGAGGACCCCCATCCAGGTGATCCTCCCTCATTGGTCCGCCCCCAGGAACTGGATCCAATAGCGATGGGCATGTCCTGGCCACCTGGATGACAGATCCTTGGGGACTAGCTGGGGAGACACCTTCAGGTTTCTCACAGTTGGTTCAAGTTTTCATTCAGCTAGGTGTTTAAAATGCATATTTTCACTTTGGTTCGAATTCTCATTCAGTTCGGTATTCAACATGTATATTGCATCTTTGTTTCATGTTTTCATTCTATTAGTTATTATTCGTTATAATAAACATTGTATGGCAGTTCATCATTATGACCCTTATGACACCCATGCTGCTGCTTTGAATAAGGCCCTATCCACCTTAGGGTTCTCTCAAGCTATCTCTGAGCCGACCCACATTAAAGTTTGCACTCTGGACTGGGTGACCAACCATAACTGTTCTATTCGGGTCACTGACATTACTCCTGTTCCATGGTCTGATCACCATTACATCCAATTCGACCTTAACACCTCTTTAGGGCCCCTAAGCCTGTGATCCTGCTCCCTGCGGCACTCACGAAAAGTTATTGTCAGCTTACCAAGGACAACATCACACCCTACCTTATGGTGCCTGCCCTCCTGCCCCCTTTTTCCAAGGACCCTGAAACTCTCACGAGGGGTTTCAAACTGGCCATCACCCAAGCTGTTGAGGCCATTGCTCCACTCACCCTAAGGAAAGCAAAGAGAACTAAGCATTCGACACACTCCTTGTTTCCCCCCCCCCGCCTCGTCGCGCCTTGAAACACTTGTGTATAGGCGCGTTACAAATACCATATCATATCATATCATATCATTCCAATGCTTGGTTCATGCAGGAGCTTCTGGAACTACGTGTAACGCTCACCTAACTCCCACAGAGGCGCTGGCCTGGTTCCCGCTGCTGTGACCTCTTCTAAGGTGATGCGCAGGGTTCAGAAGACGGACTGGACCGGGCCCCCAAATCTGGCTTGCCTGGCTCGCAGAAGTATCCTTCTGTAGGCGAAAATAGGGGATTAACTGTCTGCGGGGTAATGCAATCGGCTTCCCACTTTCCCCTCTCACCCTCCTCGAAACCCTTCTGTGATTCCTCGTAGCGTCTCACCTTAGGGTTTGGAAGGACAAGCTCTCCATCCTGCTTCTGATGCAGGGGCGCGTTGGTATCCAGTTACTTCACTGGATTTTCGGATTGGTGAGAACCAAACTTGCTTGGCTTCCAGGTAAGTTTTTTGATAAGAGGTTCCCCTTGTGTCCATGCATTAATGTACTAATGCTAGTGTCTTTTTCCCCATAGGGGCCGGGGTACGGAATGCCGGGGAACAGGCACCGACCCGAGATGAGAGGTGAAATCCTTGTAGAAATCAGGTAAGTCTTTAATGAGCGTTTTTTGGTAATGTCTTTTCATTCGCTCATTAACGCTGATGTCTTTTTTTCCCCTTAGGGGCCGGGGTCCGGAAATGCCAGGATGCGGCGCGGACCCGAAATGGAGAGGGAATGAATCAACAGGTAAGTCTTAACATGGAGATTTAGCTTTCCACTCTCTCACCTTTTGTTCTGGTCTTTTTCTCCCTAGGCGCTGGGGCGTGACTGCGAATCCGGATGATCGCTGCTGAACATGGAGGTGCCCTGTAAAGGTGAGTGGAATGCGGCGCTGCAGCGATCGACGCGATGAGCTTTTAAATAAAAGTCTTCCTTTTCAGGATTGTCGGCGAGATGTCTCCGGGCTGCGGTTTTAGCAGGTAAGGACTTTTCCTTCTTCTGTTCTCTTCTTCTCTTCCTTTGCAGGTGATTCAGGATGCTGGCTGGCGTGGCAGAAGTCAGGATGCAGGTGCAGACACAGTGAGTGTCCAGCTGCTAGATGCAGAACAACGCGAAGCACGTGTGGCTATTTGGGTGGGGTTTAAATAGCGTTGGAAGAAGTTCCAGGTATATATCCTTCCTCCAATCAGGTATGTATCCTTCCCCGACCACGCCCGGATGGTAAATTAGTCCCACAGGTAAAGTAGTTCCTTTCAGGCCTCAAGGAGGCCGGGATCCTGCAGCATGGTCTGCATCAGGTAAGTGCACCCAAGCACTCCCATAATGAGCCTGGCGCCTATGGCGCCAGGACTGATGTCTTTTATGAGCCTGGCGCCATAGGCGCCAGGACACTGTCCAAAGGGCCCCTATATGGGGTTGCTGGGTCCTTCCTTGGGGACTGGATGTCCGCTTTCGGGGAAGCAGGGCTTGAACTGGCTCCCAAGGAGCGGGCATCATGACACTACGCTCCAAGAAGAGAGTAGTGCTCTCAACCTGGAAAGCGAACCTTAATGACGCCTCTAGGGTAGCCTTCAAGGCTATCTCTAAAGAATATTAAATTGCCATAATCAAGGCCAAAGCCGCATCATTTAATACGAGGATAGCAAATGCTAAATCAGGGACTAAAGACATTTTTTCCATTTTTAGAGGGCTGGAAAATCCTTCCACCCCGCCTCCTACTCTCCTCAAGGATGAAAACTGGTGCAATAACGTTCAATCTGCCATGCTTGATAAACTGAATACCCTGCAGTCTAAAATCCTAGCTCATCAACAGGCTCTTACTATCTAATAGCCAACCTTCATAGTAACCCATCCCGTTACCAATTCTGATGAATCCCTGCCCTTTGACTTCAAGGATATGACTGAACCTGAAATCATTGCCCTTTTCAAATCCATTAAACCTTCCAAGGGGATGCCTGCCCGGCTCAGCTCATCAAAGACTTTGCCCCTACCCTTGCCCCCATCCTTACTGCCTTTATTAATGCATCCTTCCAGTCTGGCCATGTACCGACTGGCCTTAAGGAAGCTTGGGTATGCCCAATCCTTAAGAAACCCCCCCTTGACCTAACGGTCCGAGGGAATAATAGACCCATTGCTACTGTCCCTTTTTTCTACTGAAAATCCTGGACAAGGCAGCCTACCTGCAAGTCCAAAAATTCCATGAAGACAACCACCTCCTTGGCCTTCGCAAGGCTGGCTTCCGTCCACGACACGGCACCGAAACAGCACTCATAGACCTTACAAATCAAATGGACGACCTTAGAGACGCAGGCAAACCTGTGCTCCTTCTGCTCCTTGATTTATCCACAGCATTTGACCTGATGCATCACAAGACACTTTGCCATCATCTCTTCCCTGCAGCAAACTTCTCCCCCAAGGCTTGTGCTTGGATCACCTCGTTTCTACAGGAAAGGACTATGAAAGTCTTTTCTGATTCAGCTTGTGCCAATCCAAGTCACATTAAATGCGGAGTCCCACGGGGCTCCTGCATTGTGCGTACCCTCTATAACCTAATCACGAGGCCTCTGTTCCACATTCTGGACACACTGGACTTCTCATACACTAACAATGCTGATGACACACAGGTGCTTATCCCCCTCTCTGGTGATTACAAGTCCGACATGAACACCCTCAACTGAACACCCTCAACTCCATTTACTCAGCGATCCAATCCTGGATGGAAGAAAACTGGTTATGCCTCAACAGTGAGAACACCGAACTTCTGGGAATTGGATCCCCTGCCACCCTGGGTAAATTGGATAAACAATATAGCTCATTCACTGTTGATAATATACCTATCACGGTGTCCCCAACAGTCAAGACCCTGGGGTGTCTATTTAGACTCCAACCTGACTATGAACAGACACATAGTCCGGTTGCCTCCTCTTCAGCATACCACTCTAAATTGCTTAATGCAGCCAGACCCTTCTTATCTCAACAGAACTGCCTTACCATTGCTAGAGCAATACTTGGATCAAGATTGGATTACTGCAATGCCCTCCTTGTAGAGACTTCAGGCAAAAATATGCTATCGCTAAATTTCAACTGTCTTAAAACAAGTGTCTCTAAAAGGGACCACATCTCTGAGGTGAGAAGGCAGGTTCATTGGCTTCCTGTTAAAGAGAGGATTGTCTTTAAAACCCTTGCCCTTATGCATAAATGCATCCATGAACTGGCACCCCCCTATTTGGTCCAAAGAATAGCTAAGCCTACCTCATCCAGGCCTATCATAATGGCTTGCACTAACAGGATTTCCATTCCTAAGACCCAGAGAGTTTGTGCAGGCAGTACCAGTTTCCCTTCTATGGCCACATCGCACTGGAACTCCCTACCCACTCACAGCAGGATGATTTACTCTCACATAGCCTTCAACAGAGCAATCCAAACTAGGTTATTTTTATGATTCCTCACCCTTGTATTTTCTCCCAGAAATCCTACATCTCGCCTCATGTGGCCAGATTTTAGCACCAGTGAGTATGAAACCCACATGAAACTGTATTTTGCCAATGCTGTAATTACTTATGTATGAATTCTCTTCAGCCACCTGTAATTGTAACTAAGAAACCTACTGTTGGGCCGCCTTCAATGTAACTCTGAACCAAGCCTGCATACAATCTCTTGCTATCGCGCCTCGATGCCTATGGGCTGTAGTGCGCTCTACAAATCCAAAAAATAAAATAAAATCAATTATCTGTGCGCAGCCTTCCTGAGGTGCCTTGGCTTCGAGTGACTTCCTTAACACTCACTGGCTTTTGGCGTCATCCCCAGTGGCTCCTACTGCCTCCGGTCTTCTTCTCCTTTCGGAGGGCCACCTCCTGCGAGCCCTGCTCACATTCTGTGTGCTCGCCTGCACATGACGGGGTCTCTGGTTCCCTGACATGGACTCAGATGGCATCCCTTCTTCTTTCCTGCCTGCCGGCAGGATTCCACCACACTTCCCGATATTGAGAATCCCAAATCTTTGGCAGCCCCACAGCTTAACTTCTCTTGGGCTCCACCGCTCCTCAGGGCATCAGCCGGCATCCTGGCCTCCTTGCAGGCCCAACCATGGCATCCTCTTCACATCACGGGTCTCCTGCTTGTTTCTCCCTCACAGGTCTCCCTGTTGCTCCCTCTGCTGTTCTTTGTTTCTCCATTTATACACCTGCAACCACTTGGCAGGTTGCAGGCGTGGATTCCTAATTAGATTTGCCTGACCATAGTTAAAAGAACATGCCTAACCCTCACAGCTTTGTGCAGGCATCTTCTTTGTCCCAGTACCAAAGTGGTGAAATGGAGTTTGAGTGTTAATTGTTCTTAGTCACCTGTTCCTCGTCTCAGTACTAGAGTGGTGAAATTGGTTACTAGTCTTCACAACTCCTAGTTGCTTCTTCCTCGTTTCAGTACTGTCAGATGAAAGATGTGGGAAAATGAGGGGAGAGGTTTTGCAGTAGCCCATAAAGGCTGGGGAAGGGTTAGGTTGCTATTCAATAGGAAAAGGGGGACATCTCTTCCTGCACCCTTTTCTTCTTCTTCCCCCTCTTGCTGGTGCTTCTAGAATAGTAGTATCCATGTGCGCGCGTTACTAGTCAGTGGGACAGGGATAACAATATCCCATAACTGCCTCTGAAATATAGGGTTCTCCCCAAAAGAGAAATGCGGAGTACCGTGTCTCACCTGTGAGCATATGGTCCCCACTTCCCAAGGGCCCGCCATCAAGATGATCATCCCTCCCTTCTCCAACCCCAGGTTCAGGATCAAAGAGCGATGGCCTTTCCCTGGCCACCTGAGAAGAGGACCAAAGGGGAGTAGGTGTGAGGACGCCCTCAGGTTTCTCACAGGAGGCATGTTCAATGAAAGAAATTGACCTGAGGCATGAGCCATATGTATAAAAGAATTGAGGGTAAACAGTCGCACTAAAGACCTGCGCCCCTAGCGCAGCGCGAAAAGACACGGAAGCCTCGAGAATAAGTATGTAAAGGTCACAGAGTTAATCCTTAAAATATTTAAATCCTTCCCTTGAACTATTAGATTGTTGTTACTAGAGACGACAAATGGAAAACTCTTCATTAACTCTGATCTTTAGATTTACCCAGAGACACTATTCACATATCTGTCAAATAACTGACCCAGAGAGATGTCACAGTAGAATTCTTCTTAAAGGGTTAATCCATTTAACCTTCTGTGGGGAACTCGAGGCAATGATGCATGTCATGCATAGAGTGGGTTTAACACATTTATGCAAACGTTTTCAAGGATTTGGACAAAGCAAAAGCTAATGAACCTACCTTTTCAGATCTATCCCTATCTAATGCAAAAACAAACACAGGTTCACAGTAGGCCATTTCATAGCTCTTTGGGTGTGGGATTTACAGTAGGCATCTCTCTGATGCCCTGGCAAATAACATTCACAGCCTGCCTCTCTCCTAGACCTTGGCCTTGTAATAGTGTTCTTTCTTCTAAAGTCCCCTCTGTGGCAAGAGTACAGGATGTGCAGTGATCCTCTGTCCTGTGTTTTGGGTTACTGAAAAGCATTCATAACAGGCATCTCTCCTAGGCATGGGCCCCTCCTGCCAGGGCCTGGAACTTCTCACCTTCCCCAGGTTTCGTGGTTTAAATCCAGAGTCTTTGGTTTTCCAGTTCCCTCAAGGCGTGGAGATAGACTGGGGCGTGCCCTGTAGGGCAGCCTTACTCTTCCAAGGCTTACAAGGCTGAACAAATCTCCCCCACCCTTCTTCCAGTTTCTCTGGGCTAGCACTGCCTTCCTCCATAGCAGCAGTCCTTCCAGGAGTCCTCCCTCCAGAGGCCTCCCCTTTTATCAAGGGAATATCAGCAGTCTCCCTCCTTACGGTCCAAGACATATACTTACGTTTCCCAGTCCCTTTTATAGCCATAGGGCTCAGGTGCATTGGACTGATTGATTTCATCTAGTTTCCCTGATCATCCTCCTTGGAATTGGTTAACCTCGATAATAACCACATTTTCTAATACCATCTCTCCACCTGGTATTGTTTCCTAGTATTGCCCAATGGGTGCATTGCTTTCCACCCCCTAACCAGCAACTGAGAGATTTGTAAGGCATCTGTGATATGTGGCATCTTGACATTCCTTCAGTCTATGACGGCGGCTCCACAGCGTTTCACAGTTTCTTCTGCTGGGTGCAGTGTTTCCTCAAGGTCTGAGTGTTTGAAAGCCTGGCCAGCGACCACCACATACGTGTTTCTATTTTTCGATCCAATCCCTTGTGGTGTATTCTGGGAGATGGAGTTCCGGTGGGAAACTGAACAGGTTGTTCCCTACGGTCAAGCTACCATGTCTCGCTACGATCACTTTTAGGTATGCAATCTTGTGCTCTACACTCTAGGCTAGCACTTCTCCTCTCCACAGTGGAAAGGAAATGAGCACCCTCTCAAATTGCCCACCGAGCCCACAGCTGGCAGTAGCCTTCCTCTGTGTATCGCTCCCCTCATACCCGAGTGTGGAGAGCTCCTCCAACTAGCACCTCCCTTATTTGTATGTTAATACTTCCCTTCCTTCCATAAGACACTCCAGAGATAGGATGGATTGATGACATGAGAACACCAATAAATCTGAGAAAAAAACATTGTATTCTTTGAAATTACTGTAATGCCAGGGTTGAGTATGTGTATCTGGAAGGGAAGCCCATTCATAAAAGCTCAACATGCACTTGAGAGAAAAAAAGTGGAAGGAAAAGTGTTCTTTATTTTATGTTGCTTTGCTAGTGCAATCATTGCATAACCGTGTGCAGTGCACTGGGAGAAGAAATGGGCCTTTTTGAGGAAATGGAGAAAAAGGTAACATTATCAGGGTACTACGATAAGTCTAGTATGAAAGCATAACCATGGAAGGGGATAATTAAGCCTTGGTGTCTGTGGAGGTTGTCATTCACAGCAAGTAGGAGACCTTAAGTCTGACTGAAGGGCCCTGAGTGAAACAAGCATTGTTAAGAGGGACTTAGGGCTCCTAATCGCCAACCCCCATGGGTGGTATGGCTTTTAGGACCCTGAGGGGGTGGAATGGTCATGGGCCCCAAAAATGGAATAAGTCAATCAGGACCATTGGTGTTTTAAGTGTCCAAGTAACCCCTTTATTGTCTTGGCTTGCTTGGATCTCTATTTTTCCATTGCTGTAGTTAGGACAGTAGGTCCTCCTCTCCACCTGCCAGACACCTGTGATCCAGCTTCGCTTTAAGTCTTGCCACACTTAGATCATGTTCCTCTAGATGCTACTGGGCCAAGGAAGCTTTATCTAGGACCCCAAAAAATGGGCGAGTGACACTGCCACAGTCTTTGCCAATGTAGGATCCTCAGGGGCTCCCTTCAGGGGACCTCTCTACATTCTTTCCGAACCTCCTGGAATAATCCCCCCAGTTCTATTATCAATCTACTCTTCCTTCTTAAATTATTGGGCCCTGGGTTGTCGCCTTCCCTTCTTTTTCTTTCTGCCCCCTTCAGAACTGTACATGCTATTACACCTCCTCCTGCTCATTGCCACCTCAGCCGTCCTGCTTCTGCTGTTCTCCCCTGATTGATCCTCTTTGGCACATGATTGGCCTCTTCTCCTATCCCTGCTACTTTTTCCAGTGCCTGTTACTGAGCCAAAACTGTGGTCACCTTTTATGCGTCCACTGACCTGTCTCTGGGATACTTGAATGACCAGTCCCAGTCGTATTATCTTGTGCTGCAAATGGCAGAGTGGCTCAGCAGACAGAAACATTAAGAAGGTCTCTCACTTGTATGTGTCACAGTGCCTGTCAGTGCGTCTCTTCACATATTCTGTAGATCAACATCTTGAGCTTCTATCCACCAAAATAGGGAAGTAACCTGCTGTTAGTCTGAAAACAAACCACTGTTGAATGCCAGCCAGCTGCTCACAGATGGACCCTTTGGTTGCAAGTCCTGCTGCCACCAGACCATACTCTGGTGCACAAGCTTGCTGTTTGTCGGAGTTTGACAAACAATGTAAAACACAGTCCTCGGTCCTGCAGACAAGGGGATGGAGGTAATTGTGGGCTTTTCCAAATACTGTTTTTTTTGGCAGACAATGATTTTAACATACCTAGTGGTTGATATGTTTTAAGTCGTGAGTCAGAGTGACAAGATGAGCACCATAGGTTAGAGATGAGATGGGGAAGAAAGGAGCACCTCACTATGCCTTCACCAGGCCATACCTCACATTGCTGGTAGTGACAAATTGATGCACGGTCTTCATCCCCTTAACCTTAGCCATGGGATTTTGTCAAACGTACCTAGCCTCAACATTTGGATGGACAATAACTGGCTGAGTCTTATCAGCTTGAAGACTGGACTGGCCACCGCCATAAGAGCAGTCAACACCAAGACACGTGCTAATCAATCGCCTTTCTTTTTAATTGACTCAACTCATTTACCTGTCTTCCAAAAGCTGGAGTCGTTTTTTGAATCTCAGCTCAATATGGCCTCACATGTCAATTACATTATGTTTAATCAGGTTTAACATCCATCATTTCAATAAAATGCATTCCTATCTCTTGGAGAACCATCTTTGCCATACAGTCACAGACAATCCTCTATAGATTTTCCTAGCTGCTAGTACAAGCCTGAGTTATATGTAAAGCAGCCACGTTAATTCATAAGCGCTAATTTAGCAAAGCCCCTACATACATGAAACCGAGAATCTCATCCTGTATTCTCAGTTGGACTCTGAGACATTTGGTGGCCCACCCTCTTAAATATTCCGATTTGTAAACTGAAACCAGCTGTGTAAACTGAAGTCAGCTGTGAGAAAGTGTTTTGACGTCTAAAGACTTAAAATCTGGAACAATCTCCCACCTTATGAATTTGTAAAATAATTAAAAACACACTTCTTTCACTTTTTCCTTAAAATTTAAGTTTTTATGTATTTGATATACTTATTAATGTTTGTATTGCACAACCCGTCACTTTGTCACATCAGTGTACTAGAAAGGGAAGAAAAAGAGGATGGGAAGAAGGAGCAGAGAAATCAACCCCAAGATTGGGTCTTGTGCCACTGCATCCTCGGGGGCTCACTCTGTCGTGGATCCTCAGACCCTGGACCTGTCACTGTTTTCGTTTTCTCTCCCCATTATGTGGATGTCACTTCCTCAGTTCTGGTTGTTCCTCTTCTCTTCCCCTCTACCTGGATCCATCTTCTTTTCTCTCTTCATTATGGTTCTCTTCTGTTCTCACTTCCCCAGGGCCGCTCCTGCTCACTGCTCTGGCGTTCTAGTGTGTTCTTCCCCCCAGAGTTCTCTCTCTGTTCTCTCCTGTTCCTCCCCTTCAGGGGGTCTCTACTGTTCTCCCCTGCTACAGACATCTCCCCTATTCCCACCTCTGCACCACTTAGCCATATTTCTTCTTTTTTTACGTCCTCTATCTTCCCTTTTCCATTTCTTTTGCTTGCCCTCCCTGACGGTCCACAATGAGATCTCAGTCTGCTTTTTCATGTTCTTGTTCTCCTGCCCTATTCATCAATACCATCTGGCTGCCTTGCTTGCCAGCTTCCTCAAGTGCTCTTTTTCCTCTTCCTCCTTTCTTGCTCCTGACCAGCGCTCCCTGCCTATCAGCTTATTCACATTCTGTTCCTTCACATCCCCTTGTCTTACTTTGTTTTGGCAAAAGCTTCCAGAGAGGACCACTTGAGCCTTCTGGACCACACTTTGTCAACTTTCCCCATATGGTTGTGCTCCCCTCTCTTGAGTCTCCCCTCCTTCCGTGCCTTCCACTCGGCCGTGGCTCTTCACCTCCTCCCTCTTGTTTTGTTCTCATTGCTCCTTGACTATCCCCCCATGATTTTCCTTGTGTGTCCCGTTTTCTCCCTTCTTGTTCATTTTCCCTTTTAACTTCGACCATCTTAGTACTACCTCTTTAGGTTCCACAACCTGTCCTTCTCTTTTGCCATTAACCTTCTCCCCTCAATTTTCTCCTTCAGTCCTCAACTTTGCTAGATTTTCAGTTAGTTTCCTCCATTTCAATTCTCTGCAGGTCGGTTTCCCTACTCAAAGTTTGCATTTTCATGTCCCTTCCTTTCTTTCCCCAGATGACAAGGCCCGCCTCACTGAGATCCCACCAACACCATTTACCCATCAGGGGTTGTGACATCATCACAGTCTCGATCAGCCGTTTCTCTTTGGTCACCTCCACCTCCTTACTCCTCTCTCTGTATTCTGCCTTGCCACTCACCAACTGGTTCTCGCTCTCTTTTTTTTTACCCATTTCTCTCTTTCTCTTCTCCTGTCCTCCACCCTGTGAATAGTCTGCAGCACCTCCTTTCCCCCCTTTGGTGTTCATCTACTTTCTCTTTTGCCTCCTCCTCACCTCCTCTTTCAGAGGCCTTACTAGCTCCTCCTACTGACTGCTCCTCCTTCCCCCACTTTCTGTGGTGTGCTCTGCTTCTCCTACTCTAAACTTCTCTTTAACTCTGTTACCTCCTTTCTTTCTCTCTCAAATGGGGTTCTCCCACGCCGCTACTCCAAACTGCTCCTCCTCCCCTCTGTCACCTTCTTGCCACCACTCTCCACCGATGGGCTTCTTTCCTCCAGACCACTCCTCCCCATCTCCTCCAAACGCTGCTCTTCTCCTTCAGCACTGCTTCTTTGCTACTACTGGTTTCCTCCTCAATGCTCTGCCACTCACTGTTCTCCTCCTCTTGCCTCCAGCTCCTCGCACATCTTTTGTTCTATCCTGCCTCTTTTTATCCACCTGAGTAGCAGCATGCATAGTCATTGTTTAAAGATTGCCAGGTGCTTCCCCTGTGTGAGTTGGCATAGTGATTGGCCTTACCTTATCAAAGTATCAGCCATCCATGTTAACCATTTGCACGCATGGCCCATGGTGGGTCCTCTCATCATGGTTATATTACGTCTAGGTTCCATTTTGGTCTCCGTAATGACCTGTTTCTTGTTCCTTCTTCAATTCGTAAGCCTGTCTGGTGTGGATGGTACTATGCAGGCTTCTTTTGATTTGGTTCTCTTTGGTTCGGCTTGTGAGCAGGTATGTAAATAATATTTATTGATTTCTGACCTGTGCACAACTAATGCTTTATTTTTCTTCCCAATGTCCATGGTATCTTTTTTTTTAACTAGACTGCCATAATTTTGGTGCATGTTTAAGCCGCTCACTAATCAAAAAGGGTTGCTCCCAAGCCGCCAAAGGGGTTCCATAGTCCAGGCCATGGATGGTCTGAGGAGCCACAGGGATCCCCATATTCCTCTGGCAGGTCCTACTTTATGGAGCTGTTTGTGGTCCTTGGCGCCCATGTCTCCCCAATCCCTTCACTTATCCTATGGCATAGTAGTTCGGCACATTGTCCACCATTGTCCACCGTGGTGGGGGTGTAGCTTGGGTGACACCTAGACACCTAGACACCTAGACCGTGGGGAAGCGGTCATCTGGAGAATTGTGGTTCCTGGGGGAGCATCAAAATAGTTAATCACTTTCTAAAACAGAGTTCCAGCTTGATAACCCTCTGATCCTGTTAGTAAACTGACCGACTTTAACAATCTGCAATTGGGAAATGGCACTTGAAGAATTTCTTTTTGTAGATTCAAACAAATAAAGGATGATTGGAAAAGATAAATAGAAAAATACAAGAATTGTGGCAGATTGACAACATATTAGTCTTTTGAAAACCTTTATAAAGGAAGTCGTCAGTATGATGACTGGATCAACTTTGGTTATACAATCAGCCAATACATAGTAATTGTATGGGTGTACTTAGCTTCAACGCTCAATGGGTATTCAGTCAAATTTCAGCTGAAAAACATCCATTTGTCTCTGACAAATGTGTTCTAGCGCTTTGTCTCCAGATGAATACTTCATCTTCCAAACTGAATTTTGCAGATGGGAGATTTGGAGATTACGTTAAGCGTATAGAAGGGAAGGGAAGCAGATGTTGGCTGAATGCATTTGTAATTGAATACCATATTAGAATCCATGCATTTGTGTGGTCGAGGCAAAGAGCAGAGAAAGCTTTGTCCTTGTGGAGAAGGCCTTGGCGAAAATGGAAGACTTAACACATAGATGGAGGACCGTACATCTAAGGTAATTTACATATCAGACAAGATTGTTCTCTACAATTCAACAAATACATGTTTTGGGATGAGGATAATCAAATGGGGTGCCAAAGTCTGCATCTTTTTTCCCCACCTTCTCACTCACTTTCCTTGTGATGCGCAAAAGGGTCAGTATTGGCCCTATGGTAAGTCAGACATAGGAGATGGATAGTAAGACATGTTTTCCAACAAAGTGATTTTATTAAAGTAATGACTGCCTCGTCTGTCCCTGTCTCTAAGATGATGAATTCCCTACTTTTCAAAGAAAATTATAAAGTAGTGCTCGTCAGGATGACTCACAAAAATTCTGTGTTCTGTGCTCTGTCAAAACCTATTCTAACCTATCATCTATCCCTACTACTAATGAGAAAACAACATAAACGTCCCTTAGGTAAGACTAATCCCCCTTTTCTTGGCTTGTGGTGGCTGGTTTCTGACCTCCAGACAACTGTGTGCTTGTTTCGCTTTCTCTCAGAGGCCTCAGCCTGTTGCCAGAGTTCAGAATGAGTCCTTGAGTCTTTTTCTGTTCCTAGAGCCCATGCTTCAGACCCCCAAGCAAATGTTCTGACCAGTTCACACAGTTCCACACTTAATTGGAGGAGCTGCTCTTGTGAACCTGCCCCTTGTCTGTCACAACAGGTTTTGCGAGTCAGTCTTTGTTTCCCTTTGTTCTGCATGGAATGTCTTTTGCCCCAGGTTGGGGTCTCTGGTATTTTGATATGTCTGGAAACGGTCCCTTGTTCACTCCTTGTCTCACCACGTTGCAGGTTTTTGTATATTTTAGCTGCTCCTGAGCTTGCTGGCTCTTTAGCCTAGTTCAACTTGTCACCTCTCTCGCCGCTTCGCAGGATGCCTGGATTCTCAGCCCTGCATAGGCTAGAAGGCTTTGCTGCCCTTCATGGCTTCTCTTTATTTTCACTCCCTTTTGGGGTACCTCGTTGCAGATTAGCTTTATTTTGGACATTTTGACAGAGACATTAGGTTGTTTTGTTGAGGCCGGGAAGCCCCTCTTAGTGTTAGGACTAGCAAGGTGTTTTCCCAAACCCATTTTTATTTTACTTTCAATAAAGTCATAGCTCTCAACTCACACGCTTTTGGCGGGTGTCACCTGCCCTGTAAAGGGCTGACTCACCCGCCAAGCCTCCTGCACGCCCATTAATTCCAATGGGCGTCTCACCCGCCAAAAACAAAATCGGGTGATTTCACCCGCCTTTGCAACAGAAATGGTTGAGAGATATGTAAAGTGCATAAATCAAACTGATACTCTTGTATCTATGTCCTACTTCTGCACCCTCACATATGGTGTTACGGGTAAATCTAGGGCACCACATTTTACAAAAATATAAAATTCCAATTGGTCTTCAGAGAATGTTCTTTAAAGGACGACCGCTTGCGCACGCTGCTAGGTTTTCAGACTACGCCATCGGTCCTAACCGCAAATTGAATCTGGTAATTCAGACCAGTGGAGATCTCCCACCAATAGGATCATTGGAATTAAACCAAGCTTGACAAGACCCTCCAAAATAACTGAAATGGTTGTCCTTGTATTTCCTTTAATTGAAGAAGGTGACATTGCAGAGAATCTCTTAGAAGGACTGCTGGAAGTTAACAAATTGACAAAAACATTTGAGAAGACATTTTTCTTTTTAGCCCAAACCCTAACCCAGTATAGTAACTACAACAACCAGAAGCCATGGCCACCTTAGGCACCTTACTGCAATGTCTCTGGATCACCACCCAACAACGGCATGGGATTCTACAGCCATATCAAGATGGAGAAGATCTGGAAAAACTTTCCTGAACTTCGAACACCTGGCCCAGCAATTCAAGGAAGACTTACAGACTGCCTATCAAAGTCTAAATCCATTAGGAACACCCACCTTCAATGCGATTAAGCAGGGCTTGTTGCAGAGAGTGGGAAAAAAGAAAATGTGTACCAGAATACATTCGGAGACCTTACACTAGCACCAGGAGACACTCCAGTACAGATAGGGGCCCAAGCACAGAACACTGTATCCCTTTGGTTAGCGAAGAAAACCCTTGGTGAAGTATTATAAAACCTAGCCCTGGAACAATTTGTAGGTGGTTACTACCATACCTTCAAAAAGCAGTTCTACAGCTAACCAAGCCAACACTAACCATTGCTGTAGAAACAGCATAGCGTTGTTCTGAGGGTAATAAACAGTTTAAGTTTTTACACAAGACAGAGGAGGTCCGAAGGGAGGTAAAATTTGGTCCCCGCTCTACACCCCCATCAGAAGTAAAGTCGGAAATAAAGGGCTACACCCCAAAAATAACTCCCAGAACCTTTAAATCAAGACCCAAAGAAATAGAAGAGAAGTAGTACCTTTCCCTTCGAGAACTGGTAGTAGGAAAAGTCAAAGAATCAAAGGTAATAAGAACCCCCTCATCTTGTGCTTTTCCTGTGGTGAAAAAGGACATTTGGCAAGACATTTTTCATGCCAACCCTAAGGAAGAACGTATGGAAATAGGATTGATGATGCAAGACCCTTGGGTCAGGCTGCAGGAACAGGAGGAGGATACAGATAACATCACTAATTGTCTTTCCTTACCTGCCCATGCGAAAACCCATGAGAATACCGTGGTGAACGGCATACGGGTAATCACCATGATAGATTCCGGTAGTAAACAGACTGCCAAAAGACCTGATTTTGTCCAACCCGAAGACCTACTAGGAAAGAACCCTGTTCAAATCACCTGCATACATGGGAACCAAGAGATATACCATTGAACCCCAGTGGTAATTAAAACCCAAGACCAGGAAGAAAGAATCAATACTGCAGTAATTCCAGGTCTTCCCACTGAGACAATAACAGGAATGGACTTCCACAACGTTAATAAAATCTTTAGTGACCTTAGCAAGACAAAATCCACTTATTCCCCATTTGATAATTGGGAAGAAGGAGATTTGGGAGAGGATACACCTGTTTGGTCCTGGGAAAGTACACCTGTAAGCCTTCCTAGAAAGAATGTGTCATGCAACTTGGACGGGGGAGCTTATGTCCTATGGTAAAAGGTATGTGATGAGTCACAGGGTCTCATCCCTTTACTTAAAAGGGGAAGTCCTGCTCCCATACCCAAACCAAGGAGTTTCCTAAAAATTCCCATGACTTCCCCTACATAAAACCCTCATCAGTCTCCAAAACCAATGAATTTTTGTAGAGCAGAACCATCTACCTATATAGCCGGTACTGGAACAAAGAACAGAGGAAAGCATATGAAGAATGACTATCTAACAACTGAGCTGAGGAGGCTCCTTGGGGATGGAAAGGTTGGATCAGAGAGCCGCAACCAGCGGCCTATTCTTTACTCTGTTACCAAACATGAGATAGAAATGGAGGAGGGAACAGAACTGCAGAGAAGTGGTCAGTGCAGTAGAGGCAGTTGGAATTGGAGGAGCAGTAGAGGACTGAGGTGACAGCAGTGTGAGAGTGCCAGAGAAAGAAAAATACTGACCGGTTGGGGGGTCAGTAAAAGAAACAGAAGACTGTAGACAAAATGCAGGGGGATGTTTGTCAGTAGAAAAGGACCGGTGGAGGAACAGTATGCTTGAGTAGTGATATTGCCAACCCGAAGGTGGGACATCAAAGCCTGGCGGGTGCCATGAAAGCGAGATATCAAAGCCTTACGAGTGCCGTGACCCGGGAATTGCGAGATAGTGAAGTTGACAATCCGCTGAGGACCACAAGCGCCAAGACTGACCCGCAATCTTTAAAGAGGATGGAGGGTCAAAAAAGCATCAATTAGGATTTTCGCAGTGGGTGTTTTGAAGAGTGGGATCGCTGCCAATATGGGGGGTGTGCAGCAGTGTCTCCAACACCTGCAGTCACAGGGCCAACGCAGAAGAGAGCACAGAACCAAGACAGAAGGTGTTTACCTGGTGGGGGAAATGGGCTATGCAGACCAGAGCGAGTGCTGGCTGTCCTTTTGGGGTAGAAGTGTCCAAGAAAGTGGAACTGACCACTATTTCCTAACATACGTGACAGAACTAGGAGCCGTGTGTAGTGCTATGCAGGAGAGTAAACCCAGCATACCACAAAAGACACATAAAAACAAGGCAGAGATACCAAATAATACTTGACAGGTTAGTGAGCCAAGTATATTTGGCTAATAATATAAGCACACTGACCTTGGCAGGAGAGTACACCAAGGTTGTGAGTCATTCTGGAGCCCAGCAAAGAACCCAGGCTAACAAGAGAACTTGTGGATGCACTAGGTTCACACAGATCTGGGTAGGAGAATAAAGACTTTGAATTATTCCAAAATTGGACAAAAAGGAAAAACATTCCTAGGACCATACCACTATAAAAATGAAGGGGCACAACCCCTTTGAACTGCATACAACTTTATTTTGGAGAAGGTTGTTTTCCCTTTTTGGGGAATTACTGGAACTTTAATAATTTTGAATAACATGGTTTGGAACTTTATCCTGGGTAACTTTTGGAATTGGACTAAAGTAGATGTCCTGAAGAAAGGACCTGAAGAAAAGACTCAAGAAAGGAGAAACAAGCCCCCTGAATAGAGTAGAACTTTATTTTTGGAACTTTACTTTTTTTAATTATAAAGGATAATCTAGAGGAGACCAGCCAAGAGACTTTTCCCCCTTTTTCTATCCTATTTTTGAGATTAGAGTGTGCGGGTCAGATTAGGTTTTGGACGCATTTTCGACATTCGGACAGAGACATGAGTTTTTGTTGAGACCGGGAACCCCTCTTAGTGTTAGGGCTAGCGAAACAATTCCCCAATCCCCCTTTTTCTTTTAATTTCAATAAAGGTGTATGAAGCAAACAAATACTCATATGTCCAAGTCCTACCCCCGCATTCTCACAGCACCTTCTCCAGATCTCTCTCAAAGTGTGATGGTAATGTCTTAGCAATGAGCATGGTGTGTTGAATTTTCTGTGCTCTATAGTTACCTGACGGGGCATGCACATTTCAAATACCATCTCTCCTCTGTCATTGGTGTCTTCGAGCAACTGTTCATCAGACACCTCACT
Source organism: Ambystoma mexicanum (assembly GCF_040938575.1). NCBI lineage: Eukaryota > Metazoa > Chordata > Amphibia > Caudata > Ambystomatidae > Ambystoma > Ambystoma mexicanum. The sequence goes on along the minus strand of NC_090928.1, from coordinate 523,634,109 downwards.
CGATGGCTGTGTTGGGTCTATGCACAAAACTGCTCTCCATTCTTCCCCCATCTTCATCTGTTCCAGACAGTATTACATTTCTGCCTTTGTGATCACTGCTTCTAAATATAATTTGATAACGGTACCTGGTGCCCTTTCCTGGGGAACAGCTGGTCTGAACAGAAATTCTGCGGGTATGCACAGTGTCTTGTCCTGAATCTCAGACACCCATCCTAACAGGACTGGTACCCCATAGAAAAACAAATCTTCATGTAAGAGCACTCCCTGCATGGTACTATCACTGCAAAGCGCTTTTGTTATTGCTGCAGTTGTAGGATGGTATATACCTGGTGTTGAACACGCTATACATTCCTCAGTAAATGAAATGCTATTATTTAGTTTGCTTAGGAGACCCCTCCCTAAAAGGTTAACTGGTAGGGTGCTGACAACTCCTGTGTTCCTACAGTGATAGGTACATCTTCAGTGAAAGGAACCGATACAATAGCCCCAGAGAATCCCTGCATGTCAAAATATTTTTTATCTGACAAGGGAAACTTTCCTTCTGTAATATAGGACTTGTTGGCCCCTGTGTCAACCATACAACTAAATGTTCGATCTCTTATCCTCACTGGAGGGAGGGGGGTTGCTCTTCTGGGTCAGAGAAGTGATTATCAGTACTGGGCACGTCAGAGTTCTCTCTGGGCTGCCCTACTGGGGATAGGCATAGTTGTCATGGGCTGGCACTCTGTTAAGAGTGGCACAGGACTCCCAGGAAGGGTTTTGGGTGGTTGTGCCGAAATAAGGTGGACAGATAAGTACACAGACAGCTGAAAGTACTGAGAACGAAGAGTAAGCAAGTGTAGCAAGGAAATAAGGTACAATAGAATGGATTCCCTCTAGGGGTGTATGCAGATATAGGAAAAGAGTATTCCGCGGACCTTAGGAAAACTTAGGAAAACTCTAGGAAACAATTGTGTATAGGCGCATTACAAATGCCATATCATATCATATTTAGCCTTCTGCACAGTTTGCTATAACAGAGGCCCATGCAGATTGCTCATTGCTTTGATCAACAGCAATGGGTGTCTGTAACACAGAAACGAGACAAGGGAAAGGGCAGAGGTTGCCTGATGGAAACCAACAGACAAGCTCTGTACAAGGGGTCTACAAACAGAACAAGAGAAGACACTAACAGACAAATCCAGGAAAAAGGAAGCTGATAGCAAACTAGCAGAAGGAAATGAAGGGAAAGTTGTATAACAGGATTGGATAGGGATAAAGAACAGAGGGTTGAAAACAAGGAAGAAAGCAAGGGAGCAGCAGTCAGGAAACAGGAGGACTGCAATAACTGATAGAAAATAAGTAGGTGAACTGTTGAGGGTAGCAAAGGACTGTAGGGTACAATGTTGAAAGCTCAGAGGAGCAGGAAAGCAATGGGCATGCCCAAAGGAGCAGGGCTGTAAGGAAGGGATCCCAGAGGAAAAGGGCTCAGGGCAGCGGAGTGAAGCAGTCTGCACGGCAAGGAGCCTAGAAGGACCGGCAGCAAGGAGTAAGCCCAGAGGAACAGGGCCGCTGACCGTAGAAGGCTGCCAAGGACTGTAGAGGGCTGTTGGACTGGACGTCCAGCGGACGAAGGCTGTAGTTTGGAGGCAGCGGCGCGTGATCGGCTGCGAGGCAGGAGCCTGGAAGACAATGGCGGAAGGTAGCAGCGGAGCGTGATCGGCTGCAAGGCAGATGCCCGGAAGGTCAAAGGTGGAGGCTGTAAAGCAGCAGAGCGTGATCGGCTGCAATGTAGAGAGCCTGGCAGGGCACTGGATCCAAAAACGGAGTAAGGAGGAACCGCATACAAGATCCGTAGCTAGAAACAAAAGAGGTGCCGGAAAGACTCCTAATGCAAGAGACTGAGCCTCTGCAGACAGCAGCTTTTATACCGCCCAGCCCAGCACAGAGGCAGGCTCATTGCTTGCACCTGGCTCAGCACACCTGCAGACAATCGGCCACCTCCCTCTCTGTTCCTGAGCTGGTGGAAGCAGAGCAAATTCCTAGGGCTTCTGGGGATTGTAGTTCCGAAGATGACGAATAGGAATGGCCAGGAATAGATGGTTATAGCCAAGTGCATTGTGGTAAGTGTAGTTTGTTGGGAAAAATAGAAAAGCACCAAAGTCTCGCAAATGGTAAACAAGGTCCAAAAAGTGAACAACGGTTGATCCAAGAGTTCTCCGCAGATAAATGAATAATAGTCCATATTGATAGCCAATGAATGCGCCCATGGCGCAGGCATGACAGTATGCCCCTATCCAGGCTCCCTGAGGGTTGACCAACAAAAGGAATGTCTGTCACACCGTGAAAGAGTCTTATTCCAAAAAGGCACATCATGAGGCACCGGAAACTGTTTAAGATTGCTATGTGGGAGTCTTGAAGGACGGAGACAGTATCAATGTTCTGAACCTTTGAGGTAGCATTAAAAAAAGACAAAGGGCCTCATTACACGGTAGGCGGTGAACCATGGCGCAATTAGCGCCATGGTTCATGCCGGTAAAATACCGGCACCACCTTGGTGGAAAGGGGAATTACCGCCCCATTCCAAGGGTGGAGGGGCGGTAATTCCCCCTTCCACCATTGCCCTTCCCCATTCCCATTTTTGCCCCATAGGGCATAATGGGAATGGGGAAGGCGTTAATTACGGCACTGCAAATTGCGGTACCGTAATTAGCTCCCTGGGTCCCTTTGTGGGTTGTTTTTTAACGCCTGCAAAAAGCAGGCGTTAAAATCCCCAACCCGCAAAGGGACCTCGTAGTAAGGCGGTAAGGATTTACCGGTACCGGTAAAATACCGGTACCGGTAAACCCTTACCGCCTACCATGTAATGAGGCCCAAAGTCTTTGGAGCACAAAACCCAACAGTGTGTTCATGAATAGAGGAACAGTGAATGTCTGCTGCAAGCTCCATGGCAAATCCTGTTTTGAAAGGCAACAGTAAGGTGTTGAAAGGTGGAGCCAGAGGTACAGCAGAGTTGGTTGCTCTAGGAAGGTTTTCCGAGGCATCAGAAGCAGCAATGGCAAAGTCAAGATTAGCAGCAGAAATTTCAGGAGTCAAAATGGCGGATTCTCCAAGATTTGTAGGAAGTTCAGAAGCCACAGCAGCAGGGAGATCACGAATGGCTGTAGATAGTTCCGATGCTGTAGCAACTGGGAGTGTGGGTGTCATAGAAGAACCAGCGGGCAGTGATGCACCTGAGACTGATAGAGTAGAGTCTGGTAGTTTGTGTTGCAGAGGCACCAGCAGGAACAACCAGAGCTGTAGTCCTAAAAGAAAAGTTGTTATCTGACTTAGCAACAGGTTCTGTCCTTGCAGGCAGAGAGGAAGGGGGTGCTTCTACTGCAGAAAGAGTGATGTGAGATGCTGCAACAGTAGCAGATTTAGAAGAATTAGCAAGAGGAGCAGCAAAGATTGGGCTAGCAGATACAGTAACAGGCAGTATGTCAGATGTGGAGTCAGGATAGGGTAGGCGTTCTGAAGGCTGATCTTCAAAGTCTGGTGTGCTCAGATTGTTAGGTGGGTCTTCGGTATAAAACCCTTAGAAGCAGAGTACATTTCTGATTTGATCACTTCAGAAGAGGCTGTAAGAGTGAGTAAAGGACAGTAGTCAGGGGTAAGAGCGGAACAATCCTTTGACTCAGAAGGATCTCTAAACAGAAGATTACACTTATCTTGTGGTGTAATGACAGTGTAAGTGATTTGGCCCAACAAAGGAGTTAATTCTTTACTGTCTGTATAGCAACCTGAGTTACTGTGGCTGGAAAGTGAAAGAGCTGTGTCAGATTTTAGAAAGGATGCATATGCTAAATTTAGGTCTTCCATCTGCTTGGTATAAGTCTGTATCCTTTTCTTCGTGGGAATTTCCAGGCCTTATCATGTCAATCTTTAAAGACAGAATATCGGGTGTAGGACATAGTGTCAGAAGGTCTGGAATATTGTGTCCCTTCATTAAATATTTACTATGTAAATAAACAAAGTCATCATAGAGATCTTCGGTCTGTCTTCTAAGGCGTAGGAGTTGTTCTTGCAGCAGTTATGTACCATTAGCCTGATCTAAAGCTTCAGAATCTGGTGTAGCAGAAAATTCGGTTGTAGCAATAGGAAGACTGACCTTAAGATTATTATGGTTGGTAGATACTGGGGAAGTATTAAGACAACCGATGGTCAGTATTGGTCTTTTGTACCCAGGACCAGGTGGACTAACCTCAGGATACCTAATGCCTTGTACTGTCAAATGAGGGTTTCCAGCAGTCTGGGGAGCTTGCCAAGGTGATCTTGAGCATATCACACTAGCAACAGCGTACTCTGGTTTAGAGTTTCCCGCAATGAGTGCTATATCCTTGGCTGTAGCAGTGTTAGAAGAATTGTCAGAAGACACAGGAGTGGTATTCCCTGTTTGGGCTAACAAGATCTGTAAGAATTCATTATCTTGCTGTAGCTCTTCAACAGATGAGGACTGCGGGTCATAGTCGCAAATGTCATAATAATTATACATGGAAGAAGGGTCAGCTAGCCAGTGAGTTTAGTACCGTGCTTGTAAATCTTTGTTTACTAAGGCAAGACTGTTCTTTAGACTAATGTTCTTGTTTGCTGTCTTTAGGGAAACTATAGATCTTTGTAAAGGTTTCTTAACACGAAAGGAACGCATCTTTGGTCTGTGTGTGCCTTTCCTGCCAATGGAACAAGAAATCTTTGGCTCTTGCATTCTGTCACGGGATGGCACTCTGTTAAGAGTGGCACAGGACACCCAGAAAGGGTTTTGGGTGGTTGTGCCGAAATAAGGTGGACAGATAAGTACACACACAGCTGAAAGTACTGAGAACGAAGAGTAAGCAAGTGTAGCAAGGAAATAAGGTACAATAGAAGGGATTTCCTCTAGGGGTGTATGCAGATATAGGAAAAGAGTATTCCACAGACCTTAGGAAAACTCTAGCCTTCTGCAGAGTTTGCTTCAACAGAGGCCCACACTGATAGCTCATGGCTTGGAACAACAGCTATGGGTGTCTGTAACACAGAAACGAGACAAGGGAAAGGGCAGAGGTTGCTTGACGGAAACCAACAGACAAGCTCTGTACAAGGGGTCTACAAACAGAACAAGAGAAGATACTTACAGAAAAATCCAGGAAAAAGGAAGTCAATAGCAAACTAGCAGAAGGAAATGAAGGGAAAGTCGTATAACAGGATTGGATAGGGATAAAGAACAGAGGGTTGAAAACAAGGAAGAAAGCAAGGGAGCAGCAGTCAGGAAACAGGAGGACTGCAATAACTGATAGAAAATAAGTAGGTGAACTGTTGAGGATAGCAAAGGACTGTAGGGTACAAGGTTGAAAGCTCAGAGGAGCAGGAAAGCAATGGGCAAGCCCAAAGGAGCAGGGCTGTAAGGAAGGGAGCCCAGAGGAAAAGGGCTTAGGGCAGCAGAGTGAAGCAGACTGCACGGCACGGAGCCCAAAAGGACCGGCAGCAAGGAGTAAGCCCAGAGGAACAGGGCCGCTGACTGTAGAAGGTTGCCAAGGACTGTAGAGGGCTGTTAGGCTGGAAGTCCAGTGGACGAAGGCTGTAGTTTGGAGGTAGCGGAGCGTGATCGGCTGCGAGGCAGGAGCCTGGAAGACAATGGCGGAAGGTAGCAGCAGAGCGTGATCGGCTGCAAGGTAGGAAGGCCCGAGTTCAAGGGCTGTTGGCAGCCGGAGTGAGGCAGGCTGCAGAGCAGGGAGCCCAGAGGACAAGGACTGTAGGCAGCCAGAGTGAGGTAGGCTGCAGGGAAGGGAGCCCAAAGGACAAGGACTGTAGGCAGCCGGAGTGAGGCAGGCTGCAGAGCAGGGACCCAAAGGACAAGGACTGTAGGCAGCCGGAGTGAGGCAGGCTGCAGAGCTGGGACCCAAAGGACAAAACTGTAGGCAGCCGGAGTGAGGCAGGCTGCAGAGCAGGGAGCCCGGCAGTGCAAGGGCGGAGGCTCGAAAGCAGCAGAGCGTGATCGGCTGCAAGGCAGAAACCCGGAAGGGCGCAGGCGAGCTGGAAAGCAGCAGAGCGTGATCAGCTGCAAAGCAGAGAGCCCGGCAGGGCAAGGGCGGAGGCTGGAAAGCAGCAGAGCGTGATCAGCTGCAATGTAGAGAGCCTGGCAGGGCACTGGATCCAAAGTCGGAGTAAGAAGGAACCGCATACAAGATCCGTGGCTCGAAGCAAAAAGGTGCCGGAAGGACTCTTAATGCAAGAGACTGAGCTCCTGCAGGCAGCAGCTTTTATACTGCCCAGCCCAGCACAGAGACAGGCTAATTGCTCGCACCTGGATCAGCACACCTACATACAATCGGCCACCTCCCTCTCTGTTCCTGAGCTGGTGGAAGCAGAGGAGATCCCTTGGGCTTCTGGGGATTGTAGTTCCGAAGATGACGAATAGGAATGGCCAGGAATAGATGGTTATAGCCAAGTGCATTGTGGTAAGTGTAGTTTGTTGGGAAAAATAGAAAAGCACCACAGTCTCGTAAATGGGAAACAAGGTCCAAAAAGTGAACAACGGTTGATCCAAGAGTTCTCCGCAGATAAATGAATAATAGTCCATATTGATCTCCAATGAATGCGCCCATGGCGCAGGCATGACAGTATGCCCCTCTCCAGGCTCCCTGAGGGTTGACCAACAAGAGGAATGTCTGTCACACCGTGAAAGAGTCTTATTCCAAAAAGGCACATCATGAGGCACCGGAAACTGTTTAAGGTTGCTATGTGGGAGTCTTGAAGGACGGAGACAGTATCAATGTTCTGAACCTTTGAGGTAGCATTAGAAAAAAGACAAAGGGCCTCATTACACGGTAGGCGGTGAACCATGGCGCAATTAGCGCCATGGTTCATGCCGGTAAAATACCGGCACCACCTTGGTGGAAAGGGGAATTACCGCCCCATTCCAAGGGTGGAGGGGCGGTAATTCCCCCTTCCACCATTGCCCTTCCCCATTCCCATTTTTGCCCCATAGGGCATAATGGGAATGGGGAATGCGCTAATTATGGCACTGCAAATTGGGGTTGATCCAAGAGTTCTCCGCAGATAAATGAATAATAATTAGTCCATATTGATCGCCAATGAATGCGCCCATGGCGCAGGCATGACAATAGTGCCTGGGAGCGGAAGAGGATTGCTCCCTAAAATGCTTGTTCCTGTGTAATGCACTACTGTGCCTTGTGGCAGGGGATTTCTATCCCATGGTTGCTTAGGGGTCTGTCTGGGTGGCTGCTGCATTTGCATCTGTATGGCATTTGATGTTGGGTACTGGATTGGCTGTGATTGCATGGGGCGTGCATTGCACTGGGGGCATATGGGGTACCTGGGGGCTGCATTTGAGACAGTGGGTGGTAGATGAGCTGAAACTCTGGGCTGCTAAGGTTGTTATAAGAAAAAGGTGGCCTGCTTCTGGATTCTCAGGCAAAATGGGCTGTCTTCGCACAAGACACTGTCCTCCAAACCTGGGTCGCATTCCTCCCCACCCGCTCCCTCTGCCTCTTTGGTGATTGCCCCCTTCCCTTCTGGAAATTTCCCATCTGCTATCTCCTGGCCCCTCCATCCATCCATCACTGCTTGGCGTTCTGTCCCTGCTACCCTTCTGTCATTTTGGAAATCACTGCCCTTTCCAGGCTAAGTTTAGCATGCTTTTTCTGAACCAATTTACTCTTTACCTTCTGTGCTTGGTCTGCTTTCCCTTTCTCCTTCTCTTGCCTTCTCCCACAGTAATGCGCTATGTGTGCCTGTATTTCGGGCCATCTGTTTGCCTCGATACTAACCACATTATTCAAGTCACCTTGCACTTCTGTGGGGTGACCCCTGCACAATCTATGATAAAATACAGCTATGTTCTTGTCCCACACCTCCCCTGTCTCCACTCATCACATCTCCTGAATCTGATGAATGTAGAGTGCTGGGTCTTCATCTGCCTTAATTTTGCAGCCCATGATTGAATTTATGTTAGATGTGTCTGGGTATGTGTCCCTCAAAGCTTTCCATACGTGTGCTCGACAGTTATTAAATTGTGCACAATCGTGGGTATCGCTATTCATCGGTACCCCTCGGTATCCTGCCTTCCTCCAGATCTCATCCGCCTGCTCTTCTAGCAGCATGGCTGTGAGATGGGAAGCCACCCGGGTGCCGGAGCAGGCTTGAGGCAGGCCGCTCGAACGACAGAGCTGGCTGTGCTTCAGTCAGCACTATCCCGACTCACGGGGAGAATGCTGCCGCGGCCCGCCTGGCGGGGGAAGCAGGAGAGGAGACCCTGACAACAGGGGCTCCTTGCCGACGTCCTGCGGCAGGACCGCCTTCGCTGCGGCGGCAGAGTACGGGGACACAGCCTGATGCTGCAGCCTCCGACGCCGAGAGCTTGGGAGTCCAGGAGCCGGGCTTGTGCCAGCCGCTCGGCGTTGGAGGACAGCAATACAGAGGGGAACAAATATGCGATAGGGGGAGCAAAGGAACCCCCTTCTTACCTGACAGGGCTGACAATGTTGGGCCTCAGGCGGGACAGACCTCCAGAGGAGCGCCATGTTAGGGGGGAGGGGCCAGTGAGGAGAACGTGCATCAGGCCTGTTCCACTTGTCTTGGCAATGAGGGAGGGGCTGGAGGTATGGTGAGGGAGCAGGGACCAGTCATCCAAGGGAAAGGAGGAGGAAGGAAGGAGGCAGCCCTATTTCTAGAGGGTGGGTGCCTAGAGGATACACCAATCAGAAGGGTGGGGAGGGAAAATATCCCTGATTAGCCCTTTTTCCCTCCTAATAGTGGGTATAAAAGGGATCGGCCTAATAGCAGTGGTGTTGCTTTTTGCAGGGAGGAGGAGAGGAGAGTGAGAGCAACTGGTGGGCCTATCAGGGTCCAAGTGTATGGGAGACACTTCAAGAGGAGAGCAAGTCCTGGCACGTTTCCCACCCTGAAGCAACTGTGGGACAACCAGGAATCCAAACATTGTGGTTAATACAGAACAATAAATCCTTGCTTTAATAAAGGTCTACCAATAGCAACCTCGGCTACTGTCCTGATTACCACAATGGCATACAAACTCTTCATGTCCCCTACAGCTAATGTGATCCCTGCTGTTTGTTGTTTTTCTAGGGCATAGATCCATTTTCCTGCTCCTGCTGTAAGGGAGGTCAGTGCCTTCATTAGGTTGTTCCAATCCATGTGTGGCCAGGGGAACTGCGTTCCCTTATTTCTATTCTGAGATATCTTCCTTCGCTTTTTACCCTTTACTAGGGCCATTCATCCGAGCCATGCTGTAAGCCTAGGGCCCCAAAGAATCTCTCGAGCTACGTCTGAATTGAGAGATTCCTCACATGAGTCTACCTTGATCTCTTTGATAACCTTACTATCGATCTTGAAAAGAACCTGTCCCACCCTCCACTCGTCTGTGCCTACTGCCGCACAATGCCTCACCTCTTGCTCCTGCGCTGCTCGAATTAGCTCCTCCACTGCTTTCTTTAGTGCTGCTTTAGCCTTATTTTCTATTTCCATAATTAATGGGTCTCGTGTTTTATCTTTCGGTTTCACTGGTGTTCCCTTTTTGGGCAAAGTGGGGGATAAATAGCGGGGGTTGGTGTACCCTCCGGTAGGCTGTAAAGAAAAGCACCCACAAGGAGGCCGGTGGTGGATTGTGCCTGATTGGCTCCCTCTGTGCTGTCATCATGGTCGTTCTCTACATCTTCCAACATTTTCCATAATTCTCTCTGCCTGCTTTTCAGCTTTTTTCCTTTATATGTTGACAACACATGTGTATACATGTGTTCCAATTTGGCGTTATCATGCGTGCCCTCCTCGGGCCAAGATTTAAACATTTTATTATCTGTTCCCTGAATCCATTCACAGTGGTATTTCAGGATTTTTTCCTTGTACAGTGGGGGAGCTTTGTACGCATATGCTCCGATTTATTACCCACACTCCTTCTCAAATCCAACCATATGTAAAACAAAAATCTCATGGACACCGGTCCAGCGGCGTCTTGCCTCAAAACCACATTATACTAACAAAACTGGTCCACCCTTACACAACAACAGTTTCTTTTAAACCACCCCTTGAAGCACTTCTACTAAAACGAACACCATAAAAGGATTCTATCCACACAATGGGCTGCCAATGCCCCACACTGCGACACTTCTATATATACAACTACTAACAAAATTAATAAGAGACCTTTCCTCTGTCTCCTTCTCTCAAGACAAGGGCACTCAACCCTCCTCACGTCCCTTTCGCTCTAGGACGGGGGGATACCAGGTCCTTTCCACACAGGACTGTCACTTTAAATACAGTGCTGTCTTTTCTCATTAAATAGGAGCTACCCACATCAATTCTTTACCTTTAATCTTATTTATGACATCATCTTTCCCCGTGGCGGGGGAGCTTCACAGCTCTACTGGTCAAAAACTTGTACACCACTTTCCAGCATTGTCTTCCCTCATCTTCAAGGGGCTACCCCTTCTCTCTTTGTTCACTTATACACCACACAATAACAAAAACTGCCAACCCCCCCTGTTTTTCCCGTAATGATGCACTCACGTTCTAGGTGTTCGCCGAGTTCCTCTGATGCTGCGTCCCCCCTTAATTGCCTTCACAGCTGTGCACAGTGCCCCGGTCCATGATCAGGCAGGCCTTCAGGGAAACACACCGCCTGAAATTCCCGTGTGGTGTGCACATGGACCGGTCACTGCAGGTAGGCGCCACAGCCCACGATGTGTGGTGGGGGAGCCCCCAGCCTCTCAGGGGTACTGAAAATCACATCGGGGTCACCAAACAATGTACGGTAGGACCAAAAAACGATTGATAAAAACAATACAAGGAATCAATAAGGAGTGCATCATTTGCATGTAAAACAGGATTTATTACAAGCAAATACGGCCGGGAGGGTCCTTCAGCTCCGTAGAACTGAAAACGCTCTTGGTCCACCCCCATTTGAGATGAGTTTTTAAAGCCAAATATGAAAAAGTTACTAGTTACAAATATCTAGTACATGTTAATTCCACACACCCTTTTGGCTAGTCCCTATACAAAAATCTAAACATACCCTATACAACCCAAACCCATTGGTTAGTAAACTACCCATGATCATCTAAGTGTATGCCCCTAGGAAATAACCTAATTGTGCAGTCAGCAGACAATACTCAATGTTGGTTAGACAACATTACTCACATCACTGTTGCTACAATTGCCTTTTTGATGTGCATAACCCCCCAACCCCCGAAACGACCCAATCATGTTGGAGATGTGAAAAGTGTGACCCACATATTAGATACAACATCCTTTTCCATAAGCACAAACACCTGGCAAAATGACACTGTTCCCAGACTTCGTGGTGGGTTGTTCTGCAACACCCTTTGCAACTCCTGTTTTGAAACATGTTGCTTTCCATTGCACGCATCCTCCTAGTTATCTCCTGAGAGCTAGATGATTTCACAAAAAATGTGGCTGAGGCTCCACCCTTTGGAAATTACATCTTCATATATATTTGTGCTACCGGGCCTTTCTTACTGTAGGCTCAGTTGTCCTAAAACCCTTAGGGGGCAGTATCACTACTTCTTGAGTTGGTATTCTTGCAATGCCTCAACTCAGGCCTTCTTCTCACAAAGATCTGCCCATAACAACTATTATAATTATGAATATAAATATAATTGTTGTTTTATAACGTGCTTAATACCAGTTGTGGTTTCTAAGTGCGGGATCGGGATTCAAACCTGTGTTGCGCTGCATTGTCTTGCTTCCAAGACAAACGCGTTGCCCCTGAGCTATCCTTCTTCCCCATTGTACTGATCTAATGTCACGAACAAAGCTGTTATAATGCATTCTACTCAAAACCCCTGTGAACTGCTAGTGCCTTGTAACGTTAAATGATATCTGTGCTGCACTTTCCCCTTCCTCCGAGGACCTTGGCTATCTGAACACTCGCTGTGGGGAAGCAAGAATAAAATCTAATCCGTCTTGTCAACCACACTGACACCATTATCACTTGAACACAGGATCCAGCGAGGAGCCCAGCTGTCATTGACAAGACGGATCACGCACAATCATCAAAGGACCCCATAGGGGGCATCTATCCATCACATATAGCCTTGATAAAGCTATATGTGATTAGGGTCACATATAGGGTCAGCCAAAACACGTGTCGGCTGACCCTAATTGGGACCATGAGCCCACCCAACAAACAAACCGATGAATAACATTTTCTCTTTGCACTTATCACCAAATAAACAGTGTGGAAAATCTATTTCTGGAAAAATAAACAAACCGCAAGGTATCCAGGATATCCCTAGATCATAATGCATTAGTGACACAACCTAATTCTCTCCACTGCAACAAAGACATAAACGAACTTGGTGATACTTGCTAGGAAACCTTTGGAGTCATAGGCCTGAATGCTAAGTGTTTCTAGGTGGACGGTGGGTTTATGCGCCAGACAATACAAGTGATATAATAATTTCCTTGCTTATTTTTGGTAAGATGTATTTTGCTGCATAATATTTTCTTTCATTTCAGATACATCCTTTCACACAAGAAGATTAAAAAAAGTATGATTTGTTTATTAGTCACAAATCCTTTTTATTCTCTTTTGTCATTCAGTTCTATCTTCATAGGATGTTAATTATTCAAAGTGTACATTCGTGTATCATTCTCTTGGTGTAATTGTGTTATTTCGGCAACACAGCCATAAAAACATGTGCATTTGAAAATCCCTGTTGACACATAGAGTATTTAAATTTAACAACATTTAAAATCTAAAACATGAACATAAACCCGGCATCAAAAAAATAAAAATTGCTCAAAAATCATCCGGGGAAACAGAAGCATAGTTGTGTAAAGCAAATCAGCTACAAAAACCTAAAGTAAAATAGTTAAACCTAATTCCCCTCACTTCACGGTTGTACTATACTAGTACCATTAAAATAGATTCAAAGCCAGTAATACATTACTAAACCCTTATTGTTTTGCAGTTTTCCAGTGATTTGTAGTAACTTTCGAATAACAACTCAGTGCAGCGCAGAATGTATCCATTATCAACTGGAAACTACACAAGCTAAACATTGTGTTTCCATTTTCACAATCTTCTCTATATTACGTTTGATGTCAGTTGGATTTTCTCCCTTAGAAACCAACACCTAAAAATGTAACGGGAGGTAGCAAGTACCACGTGCTGGTGACGCGATTGTTCACATAAGGCTAATGCCTCTCTGGTGTTTCTAAGACCCTCTGTAATAAACAGTGGGCTTAGGTACAAGTGCCTAAATCTATTGGTTGCAATGCAAAGCAAATGCAAGTGGATAATTGTTTCCTTTGGGTCTCCACATAAAGGCATGCCTCACTGTCATTGAGCTTCCACTTCTTCGTAATAGGAGCCAGCGCTAAAATTCCCAGCCTAAATCTTGCATACAAGCCCCTCTCATGGATAGTACAGGGTTAGTCCAGAAAGTTCTCAACACCAACTACCAATTTATGAGCAAGATATTCTGGACCAGTTTGCAAAGAGGTAGCTTCTTGCACTAAACGTCTTTCTGATTTAACTTTTAGTGCAGCCTTTAGTGCCAGACACACATTGCTATCTACTCTCTGTGGGGTTTCCTACATCAAACTAGCTCCTAGAGATAACACATTTTTCCCTTAAGGATTTTCCCACCTTCTAACGACATGAGGTGCTTCAGCCATTCCCCTGTTGATGTAATTCCTCTACTTGGCATAGCCTTAATCAGCATAGTACTGGTCTTGATGAGGTGTGGACACCGATAAAGGGGGCTCCCAATTCCAATCTTACTGAGCCGGAGGGAGCACTCTGCGGCAAAGGCAGCAGTTTTTTAAAAAAAAAGAACTTTGACTCTGACACTTCCAGAGCCTTCGTGCTCCCTTGTCCCCAAAGTTCGGCACCATATATTGAAGCTGGGATTGTGTTGCCTCTATGCAGCAATAAGGAGGGGAAACTGCTCCTCTTACCCATTTGCAGAACATCGAATTTACTGTTCCACAATGTTTGTACATTTTAAGGTTAGCCCTCTGTCTGCTCTCCCCAATCACCATCTTCTTAAAAATGAATTCCTAGGTAGTAGAAATTATGGACTTGCTTAAGAGGAACAACTACACTGCTAATCGGAGGGAATATGGATTGAATCAGAACAGTGAATTTTCTACCTATCTCTACACCTGCAACCACTCTAATATTTTTGTTGAGACTTTCAATATACCTGAAGAAATATTACTTGTATGCAATAGTATGAATTTATAGCTGCAAACAGTATTGTTTATTACCCAGTGATATGATACAGCTGTTATTAGGCGTACATGCATCTATACCCATGCATCACAAGAAAGAAACAACTGAAATTGGCCTTTGAGCACTATGGCACATATAGGACACACGAATATTATCAATATGGACGTAAATATGAAAAAACAATAAGTGGAATTAAACAACCAGGCAACAATAACATCTAATTAAATTGAACAACTACACAAGCAGCAGATTTAATTAACCATTGAACGAGAAATGTTTTAAAGTAGTCAAGAATAAATGCCCAAGCCTTAAACAACAAACTAAGTATCTAAGCCATTGAACAATGGCTACCGTTAAAAAGGCCCTTTAACTGAAAAAGAAATACCACCTAACTGATTACAATATCTTTTGGAAGAAGGGGTTGAATAACGCAACTGTGCTACCATGCCGTTGTGCCCATGTCGCATCTAATGATATATTGCTAATAAGTACAATTATACGTAATAATTAAGCTCCCAAGTAGATGACGAAGTATCGACAAAAGCACATTCTAATTGTAAAATTGCCCAATCAGGAGTTTGAGCAATGGCCGCTGTGAATAACAAAATGCATACAATAAAATTGAAAACCAAAATGTTCAAAACGTTTTAGAAGCGGACCAGATGATTTCACTGTAAAAATGCTAACGGGATGGCACCAATCGTGAACTAATATTATTGTCTGATACCGCCAAACGCTGGTGCCGCACGGAACATCGTTTGAAGGATACTGGAGAACTGGACTACTTTATCCAGCGTACGATCTTTACAGATCAGGAAAAATCAGGGAAGCTGCATCTCCTGAAGCATAGTTTGAAAAAATATTTTCAGACATTAAGACAAGAAATCAATGAGAAAAACTTGTGCTATTGGCCTGAAAGTATACAGACCCCAATATGGTAAGTGGATGTGTGAAAGCAACCACTTAAATAAAATCATATCTAAAGACATATGTTAAGGAAGTTAAGAGTACAAACCTTACATGGCTTTACTTACATTTTCCTTGTGCCTTTTCCTTATCTCCCAATACATTAAGCCATATAAGAAAAACTGAAACGCCTGATAATCCACAGTAATTTTAATGGGGTGAAACACGTGTTAAGGAGCAATACGGAATGGATTTGTGATTAACAAATCAAGATGTTCTATTGAATTACTGTCACGACCCTCGCCCAAAACCCCCTCTGGCAAACCCATTGGCCAGGTGGAGTCAGGACTCGGGCCTCTAGAGCCTGGCATCCTCTTCAAAAGCCCTCATGGGGCCAGTCCTG
Organism: Ambystoma mexicanum; assembly: GCF_040938575.1. Lineage (NCBI taxonomy): Eukaryota > Metazoa > Chordata > Amphibia > Caudata > Ambystomatidae > Ambystoma > Ambystoma mexicanum. The sequence continues at coordinate 523,618,570 of NC_090928.1, read as the reverse complement.
GCGCCTTTGGTGCCAGGCTCATACACCATGAAAGACAATGTGCTTGGGAACTACTTTATTGTATTGTCAGCCAACATGGAGGCATCCACATAGCTTGGTTCCTAAGAACCAAGCTATGCGGTCTAGTGTTTTGGGTGTGGTAGCCTAGGGACTACTTTACCTGGACTATTTTGTTGGGGCTATTTAAACCACAGCCGAGCAAGACAACACGCTTCTCGTTACTTTGCAGCTTGCAGCGTGACGCTCACCGTGTCCAGCTATTTCCTCGAACCTCGGAGAAGCAGAACCTGCAAGGAGACAAAAGGAACATCATTAGCAGCAGCATCTTGCCTGCAGTCTTCATCTTTAAACACTCGCAGCTACTGAGAATACCTTCCTCGAATCTGCACGCCTCCCGGACAGAACGACCTGAAAGAGGAAGATAGAGGCAACATTAAAGAAAGCAGTAGAGACATTTACAAATTACGAACTGCTCAAAAGGCTTACCTGGCTGGTCGCCTCTCGGCTGGCACCACTCTGGACATTCCACTCGCGCTGAAGAACACCGCGACCTACAAGGAAGAAAAACACAGGTTAGCAAAGGCAAGACTTTGCAGCGCTGCGCATAGTGCTTGCTTAGCGCATCAGAGCTCTCTCAATGCGCCATCATTTACCAACGGGGCTCAACCAAGCCAGTTCGCCGCGCTGAAGCTCTGCATACCTAAGGGAGAAAAAAAGAGACATTTTTAAAGAAAGGAAGGCATGCAGGATAGCAACAAAACTAAAGAACAGCAATAAGACCTACCTGAACAATATCAAACGGTCCGGCGTCAGTGAAGTAACTGGACCGCACTCGCCCAAGAAAGACAGCGCGCCCCTGCAAAGAAGGCAGGACGGAGAGCACGCCTAATTCTACCACAAGGTGAGGAGAGGGTGCCAGAGGGACTGAAATCATACGGGGGTGGAGGGAGGATACTTACCCCAGTCGGTCAGTCTTGAACACAGTCCTCCTGTATTTTCAGGCAGAACCTTCCCCGCAGACCACATCAAGGCAAAGCTGAGAAACATACCAGCGAGTAACCTGGTTGGGTGGCGTCCCTGTGGATACTAGGTAAGCGTAACAATTACTCTGAGTGGAATAAGAGGAATAATATAGGAATCATTTTGAGACTAATTAACAAGTTAAGAAGCTCTCTTGAGAATGATACCAGAATGTACACTCTGAATTTATAACATCCTACGCAGATTGAACTGAATGACAAAAGAGAATACCAAAGATTTGTGACTAATAAACAAATCATGATTTTTTTAAAAATCCTCTAGTGTGAAAGAATTTATCTGAAATGAAAGAAAATAATATACAACAAAATACATCTTACCAAAAGGAGAAAGGAAATTTGTGTATTGTTTGTCTTGTCTGGCACATAAACCAACCCTCTACCTATAGAAATGTATGAAAAGTATTGAACAGACAAAACACATAGGGTTGAGCTTATTTTGATGACGACCAAACAAACACTTGAACAAGAGATGAGATCATCGCCTAAGGACTAGCAAATGTCTGGAAAGGTTTTTCTAAATGCTAAGGGTAATGGACAGTAGCTTTTATTGCTACTCATTTCACCATGTAAGGCTTTCTAGAGTGTGTGAAATCTAAGTACAATTCACACGTGGACACAATTGCTAAAACAAATGATAGAAATACTGACACTAAAATGACCAGCTGCCCATACTAATAGAATTTACACAGCCTGAACCTTCTTCCATATTTGGGACGTTGGACCTGTGTCAGAACAGGTCAGGAAGGAGGAACTTCAAACTCCACAGTGTGCCTGACAAAAGGAGGTTCTGTCTCCTCCCATCCAAAATCTGAATATATCTGCTATTCGAAGTAGGGTCTGTTGTTTGCTGCCTCCTGGTTTCAAAGAAGGAACACCGCCATGGGCAATCTATGGATAACGCCACCCCAGATCCCATCATGGGTCTAATGATGGCTGCTACAGACGTTCCACACCAGCACCATACAACTCCCTCTGCTGGACATGAACCTGGCAGCATGAGCATGACGTGTATGACCTTCTGCTAAGGATACAAGAATGTAGAGCTACTGTTCTTTGGCATTATTTATATTTGTATTTATTATCTTTTATATAGCACTTTACGCCAAAGCGTTTTACATAAAACAAGAATACATTAGAAGCAATAAAATACCATTCATGAGTCAAATGAACAAGAACAGGATACAGCACAATTTGCCGAGGTCATTAGGAAGAAACAGGGGAAGGGGAGAAGCAAGGGAGGAAATAAAGAAGGGCTGTCAGGAGGGAGAATGAAGAAGGTGGGATTTTAAGGAGGAGCGGAAGGAAGACTATGAGGTGATGGAATGGATAGGCAGAGGTAAAGAGTTCCAGTGAAGTGGGGCAAGGAGCTGAAAGGAACGGAAGCGAGATGGGGCGCAAGGGGAGGGTGGGACAGAGAGTAGGAAGAGGTCAGCGGAACGGAGGGGTTGAGGGGGAGAGTAGAAAGAGAGGAGGGAGGAAAGTTAGGGAGGAGCAAGATCATGAAGAGATTTAAAAACAAGACAGAGGAAGTTGACTGTAAGTTGAGAGTGGAAGGAAAGCCAGCCAAGTGAGGAAAGCGAAGTGGAGATGGAGTCATAAGGAAAGAGGGAGCAGAGAGTGCAGATTGCAGAGTGGTAGAGGGATTTGAGGGGGCAAGATGAGAGGAAGGGAGGCCAAAGAGGAGAACTGAACAGTAGAGGAGACAGGAAAAAATAAGGGAGGAAATAAAGAGTTTGATGGTGTGGAAAGTGAGGGAGGATTGGATTTTGCAAACATTATAGAGATGGTAGCGACAGGCGCAGGAGGTAAGAGAGACATGGTAAGTAAAGGAGAGGTTAGAGTCAAAGTGGAGGCCAAGATTGCGGGCAGAGGCAGAGATGGGGAGATGAGTAGAGGGAACGAGGATGGAAGGAGGGGGAGAGAGGGAGGAAGAGTATTGGCAGGAAGGAATAAGACTTCAGTTTTGTCAGTGTTTTTATTGTGAGAAAGTGAGAGGACATCCAAGGTTTGATAGCAGTGAGACAGGAAGAGAGTTTGAGGTGAATGTCAGGAGTGAAGGAAGAGAAGAAAAGGAAGAGCTGGGTGTCATCAGCGTAAAAGTGGTGAGAGATACCAAAGGAAGAGATGATTGGGGCAAGAAGTGAGGTGTAAAGTGAGAAGAGGAAGGGGCCAAGTACAGAGCCTTGGGGAACGCCAATGTCAAGGGAGTGTGTAGGGGAGAAGCGGCCGCCCCTGGAGACGGCAAAGGAGCGATTGGATAGATAGGAGGAAAACCAGTTGAGAACAGAGCCTTTGAGACCAAAAGAGGATAGAGTGTCGAGGAGAAAGGGCTGATCGACGGTGTAAAAGGCAGCAGAGAGGTCAAGGAGAATGAGAAGAACAGAGGTGAGAGCAGTTTCGGTGGAATGCTTAGGACAAAAACCAGATTGAGTAGGAGGGAGGAGGTTGGAGACAAAAGCTGAGAGTTGGGAGTAGACTAGTCTTTCAAGGAGTTTAGAGAGGAATGGTAAAAGAGAGATGGGACGAAAGTTGGAAGCCAGGAGAGGGATAGCTGAGGGTTTTTTTTAAGGATGGGGGTGATAGTAGCATGTTTGAAGGCTGTAGGAAAGGTAGCAGTGATGAGAATATGTTGAAGAAAGAGGTGAGGTAAGGTATGAGAAGAGGGTAGATTCTGGGAATTAGATGAGTGGGTAGTGGATCAGAGGGGGCAGCAGTAGGGTGAGGTTTGGACAAGAGGAGAGAAATATCAGCGTTAGAGACAGGAGGAAGTTAGACATGTATGAGGAAGGGGTGGAGTGTGATGGGGAAGGGGGAGAGTAAGAGGGGGAGCGTAGAATGTTTTGGTGTAAGGTGAGTATTTTTGCGGAAAAGCAGTCTGCTGCGATGTCGGAGGGAGAGAGAGGAGAGGCGGTAGAGTGGTCAGGGGTGGAAGGGGAGAGAAGACGAGTTAGTGTTTGGAAGATATGTCTGGGATGAGAAGATTGAGAGTGGAGAAGGTTAGAGAAGTAGGAACGTTTGACTGAGCTGATATAGGAGTTGTAAAGGGAGTGGTAAGAGAAGTAGGAGGCTTGGTTGGCTGGTGAGTGATGTTTAAGCCAGCGTCTTTCAAGGCGTCAGAGAAAATGGTGCATTGATAGAAGGTGAGAGGAAAGCCAGGGTTGGGCGGGCTTGCGGGAGGGGCGGAAGAGGGAGAGAGGATAAAGTTCATCAAGACTGGAGGAGAGAGAAGAGGATAGAGTGGATGGGGCATAATTAGTAGAGAGAGAAGAAAAGTGAGAGGGGGAGGGTGGAGGAGCAGGTTTCATAGAAATGAGAGGGGTTAAAATTACAGAGATCTCATCGGGAGAAACAGATAGAAGATGAGGGGGAGGAAGGGGAGAGGCAGGAGAGTGATGGAGAAGGAGAGTAGAACGTGGTCGAACAGGTGGAAAGGGTAGAGACTGAGGAGGGGGTGAAGGAGGTGATGAAGATAAGATTGAGAGTGGAGCCAGAGGAGTGAGAAGGTGAGGTAGGGAGGGGGGTGAGAAGATAGGAGTTGAGTATGGATAAGAGGGGGGAGGATAAGTGGGGGTGGAAAGATGGAGATTAAAGTCGCCAAGTACAACTAGGGGAGCATTATGATCAACACAACAGGAGAAATGACTGGTGCATTTGTAGCTGACTTTTTAATAGCCATCGTCTATGAGTTCCTTGAGACTGTGTGCGAGGGAATGCTCATAAAGTTGCAGGTCACCCTTTGCCTGTCCCTGGGCCTAATGGAACCACACTGATGGAGGATAATAAGACAATAGGACAACAGATGTTGAGCCTTCTGCACATGGCCTAAACATGCTTCATATTTTCCAAGTGATGACCAGTTATTTCCCAATGCTTATGTCCTATAGTACTTACCTGTGCTTTTCTCTGGCAGCCGGAGCCAGCACTGGCTTCTTATTCTTCTTCTTCAGATGGAAGAAGGCTGCTGTGGTGAACATCACAGAACATTGCCATTAATGATGAACTGTAGGTACCAAGCTGACCTCGCACGTGCCTCTTTATTTTTTTATTTTTTTTTATTGTTCATTTATAACACGCTTACTACCAGGCAGTGGTTTCTAATCACGGGATCAGGATTCAAACCTGTGTTGCACTGCGTTGTTTTGCTTCCAAGACAAACGCATTGCCCCTGAGCTATCCTTCCTCCTTATCAACACCTAGACTGTGGCCAATGAGACACAAAGGCTCTTTCCCCGCCTTTGAGTCTATTTTAACTACCTGGTCCATCACTAATGCTGGCTCATGTGCTACCAGCATGAGCCTTGGTCTGAGGTTACTAGGGACCAAAGCTGTCGCAAACCATGATTACTTTCAACTTAGCAATTCTACTCTGATCAAATTTAGTCTAGACTGAACCCACAAGAAAACAGTATAAATACCAGTGGCCGTGAATTCTGTTTTACATTCATGTGAAATCTATTTTTACGTTTTTACAGCCACTGACCAAATGGCTTGGTGCACATATTCTCTGCACCTGCGTTGTACATGCTACGCGATTAGTGGGTGCTCATTAACTGAAGTAAAGCCAGCTTAGCAGCCACCAGTTTGCTCTCCTTAGCTTCTGATGCACCCTCCCCATTGCTGGTTTCCAGCTTGCATTCCTAGAGATATGACAATTGAAGTGACACATGTGTTTGGGTTTAATGTGTTGAAGAAGTACAATGTTAATCACGTTTCCTTGAAATATGGGATGATTCATAGGTATCTTCTGGGGAAGAGAAGATGGAACTCAAGAATGGTGCATAATAAAAAATATCTAGATTCTCTGCCAAAGTAAAATGTATCATTTTACGGAGGCCAAGAACTTCAACTCACCCTTGAACGATTACCTAATTCCAAGTTTGCAGTATACCATTTCTTTATTCTATTTATTTCAGATTTCATTCACTTTTTATGTAAGATTATTTTTTTTTGTTATCATTATTTTTTAAAAAGAATAATTTGACTTATCAGCTTTTATGTGTGGCACTATTTAAACATGAAATGGATTGGTGAGAGATGTGTGGAGACGGGACCTTTGTAATCAATGTATCTTGCAGACATTATAAAATGTACTTGCTTCCTTTAAAGGCAACACATTCATTTTTCTTAGAAGCAGAATAAATGTTTGCCCTTTGTTTTGATTTGTTGATAAGAGGATGCTAATAATGCTATAATCTTCTCTATTTAGACTGTCCCTGAACCATCTCATTTCTTTTCTTTTTTTCAGTCGAGTTATGCCTTGTACCACATAAATCGGAAACTCACATTGGAACCCAAAGTAACAATAAATGCCAGAATTGTGGTTGTTGGAGCTTCAAATGTCGGAATCTCCTTTCTTGAAACACTTGTTTTCTGGTATGTCCGTCTTCTTTCAGTTGTATATCGCTGAAGATTGAAATGTATAGCTCAAGCGCATAATGATAATGATTTAATAATGTTAAATGCATTCCTTTCTGTGATTGAACCCAGGCTCTCCATGCTATGCAATTAGTATAAGAAAGTGAAGGTTTTTCATCTCGTCATGAAATATGCTCTTTCACGTTGGTTAAAAAACCTGCATCACAGATGGATTCAAGTTAGTCCAGGTGGCATAGAATGGCATGCCTGATTTATTAAGCTATTGTCAGTTCTGTCACACGTGGACCAGGCAGGCAGCAGAACTCTCCCAGGGGCCATTTGTGCACACAAACCTCTCTAGAAACATGCAAAGGAGAGAGTCGTCTCCCCACGAAGCATGCACCAGAAGAGCGGAAGTATGGCACCACCACGATACAGGAACTGGGCAGGAGAGAGAAGTACACACACTTTCCTCCAGAACCCCCCCCCCCCCTCCCCACTAGCCTCTACTGAATGATTAAATAACTGAATCTGCTCTGTCTAGCAAGAACTACCATTGCCAGAAGAGTAGGATTTAAGAAGATCCACCCATCAGTGTTTTGTTCCTTTGCATGGGCCATCTGCAAGCTCTTGTTGTCAGTAGAGGACAGAACCACACACAAGTGGGTTTAGGATTACATGTGCATAGGGAATCCAACAGGAAAGTCCCCAAAACAGATCCAGGTGGTTGCCACAATCAGGTGAGCTCCTGAAAAGTTTTGGGGAGCCAACAAAGCATGTAGTAAGCTGCCCGTGTCCATCCAGGCTCAAAGGTACCAATGTAGGGTGATCTGCAATGTCTGGCAATCAGGTTGGTCATGGAAAGTTTGCAAGAATGCTGTCCTCAGAATCTCACCGATTGGCATGGCTGGGACCTCGGACTCTGCCCCCCCCTCTACAGAAGGAGGGGGTGGAGATCAGAATACATTTCTTTCCCCCTGTCTGGACCGCTGGCACCCCATAGTGTCGGGTTCAACGTGAATGCCACAACCGCACTGACAGGAGGTGTTGATTGCTGTGCTGTAGCCGGCACAGAGGACCCCCATCTCCCATCAGACTCCCCTCAATCTGTGCTGTGTGAGTCCGAAAATCCTAACAGTTATGTAAGATGTTGCATTACTATTAATTGTGGCTGCCCCCCTCAATGTTCACTTCCATTACCTCACCCTCTGAAACCTTTTTTGCTATGAGATTGGTAAAAAACATCTTTGTTTCTCCTGTTTCATATACTATACGGTATTGGCGTACTTGCGATTCACGTGTGAAATATGTCCATACGATTCTCACTCTTTGCCTCTTTTTAACTTTAGTAAGGATAGCACAGCATTGTGTATGGTCCAATTCCCTTTTCCCAATTGATATTGTGTGTCTGGTTCTGAAATAACACTGCATAATCATTCTATTTAATAACCCTCCATCATGTTTCCTGTAAACACAAGAATTACAGTACTTTATGTTGAGGGGTGTATTGGTTTTTGGTTCTAGGTCAATAACTTTGACAGATTCCCCTCTTTTCACACACCTTTTATGAAACAATTGAAATACATGGATACATGATGATTTGTTTTCTTATCCCCTGCCTTGTGCAGACGTTTGGAGACTCTTTGGGCCAGGTTGCCCACAAGTGCTGTGATCTTATATCCCTAAGAGGTACAAAAGGGATCTCCCAGAGCCCCACCCCCGACTACTCAACCTCTTGTACATTATAACTGGGGAAGATTGCGCTAGGAATGGAGGTATGACCCCGCGTCATTTTAGCTAACCAATGGTGAGGTGAGCCCACACTGCAACACCCAGTCCATTCCTTTTCATGGCTCTTTGTAGGCCCTGTTCCCATATTGTGCCACTCTATTCGTGATCCCTGCTATAGTGGATCGATGGAGCGCCAATATATGCCAGCAGAGGAATGTACATTCCAGGTTGGCCCCATAATGTAACCTGTTCCCAGTTGCCAGGCAGCCAGGAATAGCCACAGTCTAGCGGTACTGCATAAGGAAGTGTGTTCAGCATCTGACCTCAAAAGGGAGGTTTGTGCTTTTTAAATCCTCGACCAGCGACATAAGGGGAATGCAGGGACCAAATAGCAAAGGTGGAAAGCCTGGTGCCGAACACCTAAGTACTATTAGGAGAAAGGAAACACTTGATCGAGAGGAGGGACACCGGAGGAACAGCCAAATCCCCATTCAAGGAGAGAACAAAGACAGAACAGAGGCCATTCCAGGGATAGTTGGCTAATAAGATTACTTAAAAGCCATCTAAACGTGCTCAGGGGAGAGCAGGGGATGGTACAGTCATGATGGTGGTACAGAAAGGGGGAGGGGGTATTGGAGAGCTAGAGTGGGTGAGAACCAGATGCACAACTGTGACAGGGCCATTTATCCGGCCCTGTCACAGGAGAGAGGGAGCCCCACCCCAACACCCTCGGGTGCCAGAGAATGTTCAGGCAGTCCTCTCTCAGTACCTCCTTACCTGCTAGGATGGCACCAGGACAGGACGCCCTAGTGAAAATGGGGACTACACTGCAAAGAGGTGCAGAGAATAAGATGCTACAGAAGCCTGCTCAAAGTTGCAGGCAGTAGCCCCCGGGGTCACGCTACAAGACAACCCACCATAAAAAACTGCGGATAAGAAAAGGATATGAGCCTGCTCACAGGGAGAAAGTCATTAACACTTCTGGGTCCACATAGAAAAGGGAGCAGGGCTTTTAGCTTTTATCAAGTGTCCCAAGCCCTCCCCTGAAGGCAGGGGTAAGCCATTGGTAGGGCAGGTTGGCCAATCCTAGGAGGGGTAGAGGTATTCAGAAGAAGCTTGGGAGTTGTTTAGTGTGGTCTCCAATTGGGTGAGTACAGGAGGTGGAGAAGGACGTCCGTGAGACCAAAGGAGGGGAGTGTGACAGGAGGGGGAAGCTTTTGGAGACATGGGGTCTGTAGAGTGTTTGTGAGTGAGGAGTGAGTGCATTATTGATAGAACTGAAGTAGAGAGATGTGAGTAGAGGTGGTGGTAGTAGGAAGTAGAGTTAGTGGGAGTCACAGAATAGCAGGGAGATGTAGTAGGTATGTAGTAGTAGTGGTGTGAAGCACAATAGTGTAGTTAGAAGAGGTAGAATGGTAGTAATGAGGTGGTAGCAGCAGTAGTGAGCGGCAGGAGTGGTGGTAGAGAAGGGGAGAAGTGACGTAAGGACTATGGGTAAGAACAGAGAGGTAATAGTAGCAGTAGAGGCAAGGAGGAAGAAAGAAGGAGGAGAAGAGACACCAGAGGTAGCTGACAGTATTGACAGTAGTGAGTGTCCCTTGCACTTACCCCTCTCCCTCTCCTTCTCCCAACACAAGCATGTTTGTAGCGCTTTCCGCCCAGGGTAAAGGCGGTGAGGTATTGTGAGTCTGTATGCACGGGAACTGAGAAGAAGGCATTCTTCAAATCCACAACAGAGAAATGAGTTGCCTCTCTGAGGATGCTGCACAAAATGGAAGCAGGGTTTGGGACAACTGGAAACTCTTTCTGTACTACGTCATTAAGGGACAGAGATCCTGGATCATTCTCCAACTTCTCCTGTTGCCTTTTTAATGGGGTATATGGCCGTATTGCATGGTGAGGTGGAGGGTACTATGATCCCTTGGTGCAACAGAGCCTGCAGTGTTTCTCGAATCCCATACTCTGCTTTTCTGGACAGCGGAAGGAAGACAGGTAGACCTCATCTTAGGGAAAACATCATTAGTCCTTGTCAGAAGACCAGACAGACGGGTGGAACCATTCAGTAGAACTAACATTCCCATTACGGGCGCTTGGGCTAGGGAGGAGGGAATGGTTGGCGAAGTAAAACCAGAGAGGGACGGCCTTATCGCCCAAAACACTAAGTCCTGAGAACCCCAGAGAACACCCAAATTCAGCATCCAGTCTGTCTATTGAAGGTCAATAAACACCCTTAGACTTAAATACCGAATCAGAGTCATTATTTGTGGCGGGCCACCCCTTCACACAACTCAACTATTGGAGAAAACCAGGAAAAAAAAAAGAAAGGAACATGCCTTATGAGGGTGATATCTCAGACTATCACAAGATCCAGAGCCCAGGAAGAAGAAACCAAATCGTGCTGATGGTTTGAGTTTAGGAGGCTAACCAGGGCTAGTGAGTGATAAATAGCCTGTCAATTACCCAGGCAAGGAGGCAGAAACACTTTCTAGTAAGATCATGGTATTACACTGGCAAGGGGAAGAAATGCTTGTGAGTGTGACAGCCTCTTAAGGCAAAGCAGTAAAATAAATGCTTGCTGGTAGAGGAGTGTTGCAATAATGCCCAGAAACCGAGGAGGGCAACCCACAAAGGGCGAACATATCTGCACCAAGAAGAAACCTCAAACTGTAAATGAAAATTCAAGAAGCATGCTCTATGCTATGTTCATGAGGCTGTGGGTTGAACTGAGATGCCAGCTGGGCAATATAACCCTGCAACTGTGATTATTAGTGTAGGGAATCCAGCCCACAACAAGGAATCTTTTGGGTGGGTCCATACATCCAATTAGTTCTCCATCCTGACCCTTTCAGTAGAGCTGTCCCTCTTTGAATTATAGCCGACAGCCACGTGTCCCTAGTGGGCCTTCATCCAACTCCAGACTTCTAAGTTTGTCGAATAAAGCTGTTGAACTATCTTTTTGTTTTCTAAGTGTTCTGTTGGTTTTACATCAACACAATAATCTTATTTCAAGACTATATCAACAATGTTAATATTTCTTTGTTGATCTGCAGGTTTTTATTGTGATGGAGGGCCTGTTTACGAATATGAGTAAATATCTCTTGAGAGCAGAAAAAGGCAAACGCATAGCTCATTCTTTCCAGCCACTACATTGTGGATAATGCTGTGATTTGTATAAAACCTAACTGGTGGGCATTTTTCTTAGGAAACCTCACTGCATATGGTTATAGTTTTAGTCACCAGTGGCTATGGGCGGGAAACATCATCCTTGTCTCTGAAACCTTCAGTTGCGCAGAAAAAAAGGCAAAGAAAAGGTTCAAGCGCCCTTTTGTGGCGATCAGTGTCCAAAGAACATGTGACGGCATTGGGCCAGGCCTTTTTGCCATCATGACTTCCAAAGCAGACTCATTATATTGTTTATGGGGCTTCTAAGTGCAAGAGATGGGATGCAGCTGTGAACCATCCTTGCATTCCCATGGCCACTGGTGTGAGTATATGATGACTGCAGCTAACAAATAATTACAATAATAATAATGTGTGTCCCTGAGAGCGACTTTGTACATATCGCTTTATCGGGCAAATCGTCCACATCGCCCACACATCTCAACACTATTTTCCCCCATTTTATCTTCAATATACCCAAAGTGTGCAGCTTTTTGAGGTTTATCATTTCACCACGAGGTGACTCCTTGCAATTCAACGAGTGTCAAAGCACGGTGCCTTCCTGCCCTGGCTCTAAGCATGCTGGGAGTGCGAGAAGAGTGTGATGTAGTAGGCAACCTTCCAAGTGCATAGTTCGTTCAGGCACTGTGTCGAGCTGCTATGCATAGCTACCGACAGCAGCTGCAGCCATGGCGAACAGCCTCGTGAAAGTTCTTTGGTATGTGATTAACGTTTAAAAACCATTGAGGCAAGGACCTTTTCGAATAAACGGTTAAACTCAGTGACACAGGAAAAAAAGCAGTGGAAATGCTGCAATAGTACAAGAGAGCAGATTTGAACTTCTGTCTCATGTCGCTGTATATGCTCGCTAGGTTTGGTCTTGCGCTCAGTCTGTGGTCTTTGACTTCTTCAGATGGTCTGGGCCTCATTACGGGTGTTGTGGTCCGGATACAAGGGTGCCGGTAAGGTTACCAACATCCTTGTTTCCGGACCGCCATACTACGAGTTTGCCTGCCGGGGCCGTCGCTCCCTGCAGGTCTGACCTGCTGGGCCCAGCGCCACCGGCAGGCTGACTTTTCACAGAAGCACCGGCACCGTTAGCAACGGCACCGGTGCTTCCGTCTCCCCACTCCCATAGAATCCTATGGGACTCCATGGGAATGCAGCGTTACAGAATCCGGCGACTGACTTCCCACGCCACCGGGGCTTGTAATGTCCCGGTGGCATTGGGAAGTCAGGCACCACATTCAGTGTCACGGGGTTGGCGGCATCCCGCTGGGCGCACCAAGATGCCTCCTGTCCTTTTGATTGATGTTGGCCGGGGCTAAGAAAGGAGTATCCAACGCTCGGCAGAATCTTCAGATTCCCCAATGCTGGGTCTACCGTCTCCGTCTAATAATAGGCTGCTCTGCTTTTATTTTATTTTGCCTTCTATCTTACAATTGCTTAATATTCTTGAAACAAGCACAGTCGGAAGAAATAGGATGCATTTGCTTTCTCAGTACATGTTCAAGTATGTATGCACTAAAATAGCCAACATCGCAGAAGTATGGCACAAAGAGTTAAATAAAATCCAGAAAATGTTATGCACAGTGGTAAAAAAAAAAAAAAAATGGAATCATTATCTCACTGGCACTGGTTGCTTTATAGTTCTACAACCACCAGACTACTGTTGCAGCATAAGTGGTCACATGGAAGTAGACAAGTACGAATATTGAATTTAATAAGTCTAATTACAATTTGATGTTAGGAGAGCGCAGTGCCCCGTTACCAAACCCTTAAATAGTTCTAAATCCTATCTCACAAAGAGGTACACTTCCAGAAATGGGTTGAAATTCTGCTCAGTGGGTTTTCCTAATGTTAGAGACTGGCAGTTATATCCGCAATTTATATTTTGTACATGTCAGCTATTTGTCATGCAATCATCACTCTCTGTAGCAGATGTGGCCGCATGGCTAAAAGCCTACTAGGTGTCCCTGTCAGGGGTATTGCTAGGTCTGGAAAAGATCCGGGGCTACGCTAATGTCAGGACTGTCAGGACTCTGGGCTAGCCAGCCTTTTGGTTGTAGCCACTGAGCTTCTATCCTGGGCTACAACCATAAGACCCGGGGCCATAGCCCCCCCCCCAAACCCCCAAGTAACAGCTCTGGTCCCTGTTATAGAACGGGGACCGGGTTTGAAGCTGGCGTGCGCCTCGTCAACTGGATGACCCCGAACTCAACTGGGATCTAGGATTTGATCTGCTCCACCGCTGTCACTTTTAATGTATTCCATAAATATTACACCTGCGTTATTGACTTATTTGTTTTGCTTTGCTGTACCCCCTATTTGTACTTGTTTAATATTTGTTTTATTTGATCCCCTGCTGTTTTTTGGTGCATATTGTTATTGGTGTTTGTCATTTCATGTTGTATTAGGTACAGGCTCTCTCAGATGCATTTCTGTTTCTACCATTACTATACTACACACATTAGTACACATAGAGTATTCATACAGAATCTTGGGAAGCTGGGTTTGAAGTCGCTGTAATATCTGCAGATCATGCCATGATTGGAACTTCAACTGCCATCAGCCCTCCCCACTGAATTCCCTGTGTAAGGCTGATGGGAGTGGTAGTCCAAAGCATTTAGCCAGTGATGAGAAAAAAGTGTAATTTGTTGGACATTGCTTTGTGGGAGAATATGGTTTGTTCACCTACAGTACATTGAGCATATTTGTTTTACGGACCGGGCTATTCATCAGCAGAAATAATGTTTACAGTGATGTGTACAGACACGTTATAAATGATATAACATAAGTGTTTCTAGGCACAACAAGACACAGGAGGGAAGACAGAGGGAGGACAAGACAAACGATCTTACTAGGCGTTGTGACATTCAGATTGTGCATGTGCGCCAGTGCAAAGGTGCAGGGGGAAGGGAGAGGGGGAAGTGTAATCAGGGCAGCAATGCTCCGAGTGAGTGCAGCCAGGGCAGCGTGGCTTTGAGTAAGTACAAGGAAGCAGGGGACTGTAGGGGTTACTGTTACATCCTCTGTGCGCTATCAGCCCGGAGGCAGTGCGGAGGGTGGGGAACTCTGAGAGTAGCCAAGCAACCAGTTGACGCAGCAGGCAGGTAGGTCAGCAATAGAGAGAGAGAAAGCAGAGGAGAAAAGGATGGTCTGCTTCTCGGAACTTCAGGTGGTGCAGCTCAAGTCTGAGAGGGGCAGGGAGGCCATTCCAGAGGGAGGCACCTGCAGAGGAGAGAGATCTACCCCCACTCTCTGCTTCGAGAAGCGTCTGACCCTCAGAGTTGGAGGTGGCGTAGCAAGGGGCTCGAGAAGGAAGGTGTTTGGGAAGAGAGAGTTGGATGTAGCATATGTGCAGAGCTCTGTTAGATACACCCCACACATCCCACTGCCAGCAACACATGAGCACCTTTCTTATGCCTTATTACTTAATTACAGTGGAGCTCATGGGGGGCCCTGATGAGCTATACAATTATAAAGAAAGCCATATGGTGTTGCCGGGAAAGAAATAGAAAAACTACCAAAATGTGAGCTTGGTGTTGAGCTTTGACAGCTGGAGGGGAGTGATAACGGGTGAAGGTGTGCTGAGGTGGGCAGGAAGAACCCTGCAGTAAATGCTCTTTTTTCCTCCCACTGTAAACAGCACCCGGGTCAGAGCTCGACTCTCCACATGTCAGATCGCAACACGGCGAGGGGAGTGGCTTGCGCTGCGCTGCATTGTCCGCTTCCTCGGTGCAGCTGCTGCAGCTCGGACCGTAACATGACACCTGCCCTGGGAAGGCTAATTATGACCTTGGTTGCTGTGCCTCACATATTCCAGAAACAAATCGAACTCGTTTACATGTAGACAAAAAATATGAATAATACTGACGTTTTGGGTTAAAACATTCTATTTATTTTTCTATTGTTAATGTTTGTGTTTTTCACACTTTTTCAAAAAGATATGACATTTAAAGATATCAACAGAATTCCGAGCGCCCGTGCAGTATGTTTGGGAATCTCAAACACGAGAGGTGGGTACCCGAAAGATTGACGGGGGATAAACTTCGCCGAACTGAGAGTATATCTTAGAGGAAAGAAGCACGCCGCAAAGCTTTATATTGCCTTCCAATATATGTTGAGTCTGAAGGGGGCCGACACGTGGTGGTGGTCTTTGGCACGGCATCCGCCGCATCACTTGTCAGCGAAGGCATTACTGTTTCTGCTAAATAAAGAATTGTCACAAAATCCACCGTCGCATCACCCTTTCTCCCCCTCTCAGACCACGCCCCGGCCCAGTGCTTCAATGAGGGATGGGACGCGTTTTCTGTGGCAGTATAATCACAAATCTTGACTGAGGTGCAGCGTATTGAAACTCTCAGGTATACTGCGCTTTTTAATCCATAATAAGATCTCCGCATAAAGAAATATGTTACTAGGGTGTCGTGCAATGTTCTGTACTAGTAACAGGAGGGATAGCCCAATTATGTCAGAACAATGGGCTAGAAATAATTGGTTTACAATTGGGGTCTGTTCTGACATGTGATATTTCAGGGGAGCTACTAGTTGGTTATAGTAGACCTTATAAAATTTTTTGTGTCTCAAAAAAATATACAAAAACGCAATAAATGTGAAGATGTACAATGAGAAATTCAGACAAGAATAGATATGATTCGGACAGCTTTTTAAATTTATTTTGCTGTTTGATGCATTTAGTCGTCATGCAAAATTAGTATTCAAAAAGAGAGGTATTTGTAAAGATAACAGACAAAAATGCAACTAAATTCTTCACAAATACTTGAGTGTACAGGGAGGTTAATTCTCAGTCTTATCCTAACCCTAACACAGTTATAACAAGGTAAATTGCAAAATAAAGTTGAAAGAAAAAAACACAAAATAGTACTATAAAGAGCACTGTGTAACCACCACCTTTTGTGATAAGCGATTAATGTGTATTTAATACAAGACAATCCAAACAGAAGCAAAAGATGCAAAAACTTTTTGTTGTCTATAGCCAGGCTGAAGGGTGACCTCATACATGGTCGACGTCTAGAAGTGGATCAAAAAAAGGTGTTGGGACCAGGAGAAATCTAAGTGTTGGTCCTGAGGACGTTTCGGCTGAATGCCTTCATCTAGGGCCTGGTAGGTCTCCCTAAGGTAGAGATATAAGGACACTATTAGTGTCTGAATTGTGGGTTAAAAACTGTTTAAAAGACACAATGCAGAGTCTGTTCCAAAACTTTGGTACACCTCAAACAAATAGGGCTACAAGGAAGTAAAAAAGGGGGACTGACCTTTAGGGGCTGCAATGCTGCATGTAATTGGAGGTAGCTGGTGGCCCCACAGTAGAAGAATGGGGCTTATTTTTGAACAGTAGCTGCAAGCTGTGAAAGACTACCGGGGAAAAGGGAACAATATAGGGTAAGATGCCAGTTGTGGAAATACAGAACTGGAACATGGCTGGCACTAAAAATAGGCGGGCTCTCACCTTGATAAATGGCTTTCGTGTGAAAGATCACATGAGGTAAGCGGGATGCCGGTGGGGCAGCTATGTAGTGTCCCATGCGTTTTTAAGTCTTGGGCTGTTGAAAAAAACGAGAAATAAGTGCCCGTTTTTTAGGATAGTAAAATTAAGATACAACGTTGGGTGCAGGGATAGGGGGACTGTTCACCTGGAGTCCGAGTCTCAAGTTCTCTGCTGGTTGGCGAGCGTTGTCTCGTCTGTGGCTTGCGAGTGAAGCGCCGCGTTCACAAGAGAGAAAGCACCATGAAAAAAGCCGAACTAAATACGGCTGTGTTGGGAAAGCGCATGCGCGTCTCGCGTAGTGTTCCCTGTATTGCCCAGCGATTGCGCATGTCTGTGCGCGCGCTCCTGTAGTGGTTCCAAATGAGCCTGCTAAAGTGAAATGCTAATCACTAACTCCTGCGCGTGTGGCACCGGTGTCTCCATTGCCTTGCGAGCATGAAATGGAGGGAGCGTAGCCCCATAACTAATGTGGGCTATTGCGAAATGTGTAATGGTAATGTATTAACTCTGAAGAATATAAAACGGAGTGCTACAGAAAACAGTGTGGTACTGTGAGCCCTAAAATTGGGGCTGTAGTATTGGATGGTATCTAGAAAGGATAATGGTATATGCTTAAAATGAAAAGGTAAAGAGGTTTATTGTGGGATAATAATATAATTATCTGTAAAAGCGAGTGGGGTCCATCTCGTTCAGGCCATTAGTGATGCTTTTGAGTTTAAAAATCCACCATGCTTCTTTATGGTTGAGAGAGTTAATAGCGTTGCTTGTGTTAGGTACTAAGTCTGCTATCCACCACAGGATATCGTCTGGGCCATGATGATTTTCAATGAAGTGTTGTACCAAGGGGGCATTGGCAGATTTGCAGCGGATGCGGGATCTGTGTTCACCTATCCTTTTGTGGCTTTGGCGAGTTGTTTGCCCCACGTAACGGAGACCACAAGGACATTCAATGATATAAATCACGTTAGCTGTTTTGCAGTTAGAGAACTGTCTGAGTTCCCAGTCTTTTCCACCAATTTTGAATGAAGACATTTTTCTAGTGAAGCGGCATGCTGTGCAGGTACCACAGGGGTGGTGCCCCCTTATTTCCCGCATGTTCCAGAGCGTGGATCTTTGAGACTTCTTCTCCAGTCTGGCGTGTGATAGAATGTCCTTAAGGTTCTTCGATCTTTTGAGCGCCATTCTTGGTGTCTTTTCTTCTGGCAAACTTAGTTGTACTAGGGGCCAGAATTTTTTCAGTATCCTTTTAAGTTTGGTCGTATCAGGGCCAAAAGTGGAGACGAATGTGAGAGTGTTTTCCTGATCCGGATTGTTTGGTTTAGGTGTTAGCAGACTTTCCCTGGGCGTAACGCAATGTTCTGTAGCCAAGCGTGTAAGGTCCAAGAGTAAGACCTTGTTTGCACGAATTGTTGAGCTAATTAAGGCAAGGGTATGTTTCGTGAACGCTCTTAAACTTTTTGTAAAGTGATGGGCATAAGTCATCTTTGCTCTCGATCCTTCCTCTCCCGCTTTTTATGAGTTGTGGTGGTGATGATATATGGGTGTACGTTTAACTGCACCCTTACATGTGGAATGGATTTGCCTTCCTACTACATGGAATCTTAGCAGAGATAACAAAATGAGGTGCCTGCCAAGTTTCACTGAAGAGAGACTCTCAATAAATCTATGAGGTTACTTAATCAGTCAAAACTCAGATCCAAGTTTTGGGGCCGAGCAAGGCTGGAAGTTGTGTTATTGATATTTTTTCAGTACTCTATCACCAGCGATGTGCCCTCATAGTGCTGGTATGTAGCCTGCTCATGCTCACATGGGGTTTTCAGGAGGGTAGAACCATATTTCCAGAACCTTCTGACGAGAAAGTGGGCCTTAATGTTTCTGATGGCCTGGGAAAGAGGAGGAAGGCTTGGTATGCGAAGGAGCAGCCTCCTATTCAGTCTCTTTGTGAAGTTGTGGCAAGTTTGCTGGAATTAAATCTTAAAGATCTTCTGCGGATGCATGAAGTGTCACAGATGGCCTCAACCACACACCAATACTAGAAGACAGTTCAAGGGTTTTATTTTCAGAATAGTTAAGGGGCTTGCTACGGGCCATCTCTCTCTCTTCCCCCTTAGTGTGGGCCGTTACTTCCCTCTCCCAGGCGCCCCTGAGCCCAGGATTTAGTCTAGAGATCAATAACCCCTACTACCTTTGAAGCTATGTGTCCGGTTGTAATGGCCAAAGAGCAAATTCCTTCTGTATTGAACTCCCTCGGAACAATTTAGGTGGCCCTTGACTTAAGTTCCCTAATGCAGTATGTGCAAGGACTGGTACCTTCCAGGCACTCAGGCCACACTTGGCCCGTTCCTTTTGTGCCCTTTAGTCATCTCTCTGTCCCTCTCCCTTACCTCCTACTCTCCTCCCTACTACTCCGCCCACCATCTTCTCTCTCTGTCCCACACACTCCCTCTTCTATCCCTACAATGTTCCTATCTCTACTACCTACCTCCACGCTCTGATCTTACCCTCTACTACTCTCTCTCTCCCTCCTCCCCACTAATACTACTCTACTTCTCAACACTGCCACTAATCTTTCCTCTCCACTCCACTCTCCCTTCTCCACTACTCTCCCTCTCCTAAACTGCTGCTAGCCTCCCCTTTACAATCCACACCACCAACACCTTTTCTCGCATTTGCTCTCTTTTCACTTTCTCAGTCACATTTTCATTTGCTCCCTACTCTCCGTTGATCAGTCCCATCATCCACCTTGCACGCACACTCAAAACAAAATACCACTGTCTCCTAGCAACTAGTACCCGACCTTGCACATTGCTTCAGCAATCCTCATTCACGCTCTTCTGCAACATCCTTCCTCCATTTGGTATGTTGGTCCTCTCTCCTCCCTTGACCTCACCTGAACAACCCACACATTCCTTTTCCCTGTGCCCTCTTTTACTCTTTTATCCTTATCCTTCGCCCTTCATTGGCTTTCTCCCTCACCTGGTTCCCGGGCCAACTACTGTTTTCCTTTCCCCAGGCGAGGTGTTACAGGTGATGAAACACAAAAAAGGGGTTTAAGCTCTACCCATTCCTAAGACACGGGTCCGCCGGCTCTGGGCAATGGCATCCCACTACATTCACAGTTATTGTGCCAGTTCGCGTGTGGGTTTCCCAGTGTGTTTGCGTTGCCATTTTGGCAGGGGGACCCCTGCCCATCCCTTTTCGTAGGTAAGTGCATTGTTCTTGTGCTTTCTTTCAGCGCACTGAGATCGTTGATATATTGAGGAGAGTGATTGGCGTAGTTGCTAACACTGGAGCCATTTTCCTCCGGCTGACCCATGTCACGAAGTGTATCAGTTTTTCTAGTCTGCAGTGCGGATTGCTGAGTTCCGGCAGCTCTTCCCCGTCTCTCTCCGAGGC
Organism: Ambystoma mexicanum; assembly: GCF_040938575.1. Lineage (NCBI taxonomy): Eukaryota > Metazoa > Chordata > Amphibia > Caudata > Ambystomatidae > Ambystoma > Ambystoma mexicanum. The sequence goes on along the minus strand of NC_090928.1, from coordinate 523,598,377 downwards.
AGGCTTCTCACTCTTTCTTCCACCACTGTGCATGCTGTATATTGAAGTCTTACAGGAATAAACTGGCCACCATTGAGCAGTACAGGCGCCGGGCAAGAGGTGGCACTCATTTCAAACATGAAGGCACAGGTATAAGGGACAGGGACTGTGACTCTCAAAGACCCCACAATCCACCTTGGTGCAGGACTGGCTCTGGTGAAAACCCTGGTAGACCTTCCACCCCAGGTTGAGGGGGGTCCCCATCCCCTCTTGACATGGTCAGGTCCTAGACCCTGTCACTGGAGTCAGTTGAGATATGAGGAAGCTCTTTCTACGATTCAATTGATTTTGAACTTGACACATGTTTTCCAGTGGAATGGCAGTGTAGAAATCACAACACCAGTGAGATATGTGTTGGTAAGAAGGTGTGATGCTATGTATTACAGTCTTTGGAGGTTTTGAAACAGACATTTAGGGGATCCTAGGTACATTCAATTTACACAGTCCAGGTGTGAAAGGATAATGGCAATAGCAGCTAGTTTTGGATAAATGCATGTTAGATCTTAACTGTAACAACATAACCAATCGTATTTTTGTGACATGATTGCGACGATTTGGATTCTGCTCTGCAGGAGTACAAGGTTGAATAGGGACAATAATGCCCACTCTGCTGTCATGCTTCTACAAACCAAGAGCCAACATAGAGATATAGCTCCTTTGCCTTTTGTGGTAACGTGGGCCAAGGGAAGGCTATGCTCTTAAGAGGGGTGTGAATGTGATCCAGTAGTGATCCAAACAACACAGTAATACAGTTCAAAATAAAGGGAATGTCCAATCAAGGTTTTATATATATATATATATATATATATATATATATATACACACACACCCACCATCTGTAGTAGAACTATCTGGAAAACACTGCACAAAACCCACCCCTATGGACAGAACAGAGAAGATGCAACAGATAGAAGAATGTTGCACTCTTAGTGTAAATGCAGGGGTGATGGGCAAATTATTAACCACAAAAAGGATATGCCATTGGATTTAAAAAAAACAGGTGCAAACATGTCCTAAGCAGTCTTTAGGGTCCAAATGGACCAAGGGGGCAGTTATTGGTCAATAGTACCTTATTTCAGTTCTGAGGCGGTTAAACAGCATTGAACCTTGGCTTTGAGCAATGATGCGAGCGGATCAAGCTCAGTTCCAGTACAGTGGATCGTGGGTGTTCAAGCTGCAAGCAGGTTTCGAGTGGGTTCAAATGCGGTTGCTTTGTGCTGCTCAAAGGCATCTTTCGGCGGTGCAGGTCGGGGCACCCACCAAGATCTCTTGGAGGTCGGGCCAGGTCGAGTCGGTCTGTAACTATTGGGAAGGGTCGATGAATGACGTTCCAACGGTTCGAGCCAGTGGGCGGCAGTTGAAATGGTAATCTTGGAGCGCCAGTGTTTGGTAAAGCGACCCTTTGACGGCGTGTCGAATGGAGTCATGGTGTAACCCCTGGTTAAAGTCAGCAAGTGACTCTCCAGCAGTTCGAGTTAGGTCCCTGCATCAATCGAATGATTTGAGCCTAGCAGGTGATGGGCGCATCAAGCAACTCAATGTGTAAGCAATTTTTTGAAGATTCAGAGAGGTGCCAGGCGTAGCACTGGCGGGATCCCTCGGCATAGATGATGTCGAGCTCAGCTTTGATGGCTGGGTGACTCGTTTTGAGGGGGCGGAACGGGGGAGCATTAGCAGATTTAGTCCTCCGGATGAGAGCCAATTCAAGGGGTCAAGGACAGGGTGAGTTCATTCAGGGTCTGCTCTCCCACCCCAGGAGATTCTGGTGCAGAATAGCAGGTCCTGGTCCACAGCAAGTGTCGCCCCCAGTGTGCCCTGTGAGTGGGTAGAGGGCAGAATCCTCCCCACCCCCCATCTGTGCTGGACTGCTCCTTCCTCACCTCAGTGGTTGTGGGCTTTGGAAAATGCAACTCTCCCAAAAGAGGTCCAATAAATCCTTCTCGGGTGTGGTTCCACAGTGAATCAAAGAAGTGGTGGTAGACCTCTTTTAAAGGTAAACGTCCACAGGTGATTGTACTAAAGGTAGCCTGCCTTTAGTGGTCCAATTTCTGTCCTTGAAAGAAGTGAACTTTGTCCTTCTAACATCACACCCAAAGTGCTTTGCTGCAGAGGCAGCGGAGGGGACAGAAAAGAGAGAGAGAGACAGAGGGAAACAATATGGTTGAAGTCTTACTCCACTGTATAGAGCACTCCTGACTACTCTAACCCTCCCTTTTCCTTTATCACTGGGATCAGAAACCTTACGAAATGCAGCACTCTGATGTGAGGCTACTCCCTTTGAATCAGTGTGCTCCTTTGATGTCTGGGCCAAGGGCAGCTGCCTGTTGGGCGTCAGCTCTGGTGGAAGGGATTACCTACCCTTACAAAGAGATCAACGAAGAGGCAAGGCCATTCAGGTTCCTGTCCTGTCATTTGGCAGGATCAGCCTATCCAGCCCGAATACTCATCCCCTTACATAGCTTGATCTGGCTCACAGGAGTTGACACATGTGTTATATCAAATTGAATGTGACTGCAATGGTTATTAGTAGTGCATGCACCATGCCTTAACTCAGGCATAGCTTAATTTTAGAGTTTAACCTGCCACCTTTATGGGCTACTTATGATCATCGTAGTGTTGGTACAGTGGCCATATCTTAAATGCAGCCCCTGCTTTGCAGAGACTTGGATGCCACTGCAGCTGTCAAATGGGCAAATGTGACCTCTGAACCTGCTCTGTGCCACTGGTAGAGCAGTGGCTGCAAACCAGGATAGTGATTCAGCAAGACCCAGATACACCCTATACTTTTGGCAAAGAGTTTATCAAAGGGGACTCTGATCAGATTATCCTTTCAGAGATGGAATAGCCTGCACATTTTATTGCAACATTTTATTTAATAACAATCAAAAAATCTAGGGCGTTTGCACCCTTGCCATATGGCAATTCATCACAAGGATTGATCTGTTAAGCTAGAGAAAGCTCTATGGGCCTCATCATGGGTTGGGTTCGCCCGTGCTAATAGCATTACCGTCACCCAGTCCGGCACTATTAGCGCTGGATGAAGGGTTGGACTGTAATGGATATTCCCCAATCCCCATTGGGTTCATTGGATCCAATGGGGCATTTTCAGCGCAATTAGCATCTGCTAATTGCGCCCAAAAATTGGCATTTCTCCGGTACATTTACCCCCAGCTTGGAGCTGGGGGTAAATGCTGCCAGACTGATGTTTTGGGCGGACCCTTAAGTGATAGGGCTACCGCCCAACTTGTGATGAGGCCCAATGTCCAGATACACTCCCAGGTGTTATATGCTGGGGGCTGATGACGGGGGCAGAGGCATAGACAGGGTGGGGCCTGAGCGGACAAGGCCCAACCAAAATCTGCAAATGCCCACTCAGCAGCGCTGTGTGTGCATTCAGAGATGTTAATGTCACTGCGCTCGGCACAACTACATTAGTTTCAGACCCCACTTGTTAGACAATTCTGGATACGCCTCTGGACAGGGGCCTAGTAATTGTGGTCTAGGGGAGTTGATACTTAATGATGGGTTGCCAGTAACTACTGCAGGAGCTTAGGTTTTGAGGAGAACCATCTCCAGTTCCAGAAGCAACTCAAGACTTTCCTCTTTGCTTCTGCCTTCTCTCCTCCTCTCCCCTGTTGATCTGTTCTGTCTCGGCATCGTGCACCTGATCTCTCTCTGTCTTTGGGACCCAGGTCCTGCTCACCCTGCCACCCACCCGCACTGCCTCCAGGCAATCCCTTGCACTGGGGTCTGCATCTGTAACCCTACAGCCCCCCCTTTCTTTTTCTGCACTTATTCAGACACACCTTGTCTGTTGCCTTATTCCTAGCACTTGCCCCACCTGCTGGCTGTACTACTACCGTTAGTTGCTTTTTGTTATTTATTTATTCATCTTTCATTTACTTATTCTTATTTGTTGCTCAGCACTTTCCACCTCTCCCTCTGCCATGCACTTGCACATTCTCAATGTCACTGGGCCTAGTAATATTGTTGTTTTTGTTCTCCCTTGTTCTCCGCCTTTGCCTTGTCGCGCTCTGAAACACTTGTGCACGAGCGCAATACAAATAAAATATCAATATCAGTTTTGTGGTTTGATTTTGCAAAGTTTTTCAATTTAAGGCCCTTGCAGAAGGCTTGAAATGGACATATCTTCTGTGGCAAACTGATTATATAGAGGGTTGAGACAGCCCTTCAATTCCATAACTGGCAGCATCTTTAGGATTGTGAAGTTTCGTACTGACCGAGACCTGGACAATATCGTGTTATTGTTGCTATAGCATCTGTATGTTTAATGCGATTGGTGATATGGCAAAGTCCTGTGGAAATTCATTCTATGTCCGCTTGTAATCCAACATTCATCATACTGCATTATTCAATAAAGCAAATACTTATTTAAGAACATCATTTTTTTCTATACTTATGATTGCTTCTTCAATTGGCAATTATCAAAATCTATACTTTACAATCAAAAGATCATATACTGAAAACAAAATGATAATCAAAGAAGTGTGCAGAAGTTACAAACTGACACAAAAATACAACCCAAAGAATTATACAATAACATTTTTGGCATTGGGAAGTACACAGTACCGTCATGTTAAAAAGAAATGGCCAGGGCTCTGCTCAGGGGTGGGCTTCTGAGCAGAGATGTGCTGCAGAGCAGGGGTGGGTGTGACAGAATGACTACTGCTCTGCAGGCATACAGGAATGAGTAATGGATAGACTCCTACTGAGCCCCACATAAGTTATGCCAGTCGTGAAGGTGCAACGGGCATAACCCGAAAAGTATTCCCCATTTTGCTTTTGTGGTAACGTGGGCTGAGTATAGGCTGTACTCTTCTGGGAGAATGTGAGCTAGCAGCAAAGGAGCATCCAAACAACTATCGTTCTGTGGTACCAAAATACAAGAAATGTGCAATCAAGGTTATATAAAAAGAGGAGACTTTAATTAAACTGAAAATAAACACACTATTAAAAGCACCAACAACCCACCTCTATAAAGGAAGACACAGAATATGCAGGCTATGTGATGAAAGATGGCTCTCTGGGTTGGGAGACGGGGGTACACAGGCAGTACTTTCTGCAGCAATGTTCAAGCTCAGAGATATGCTTTAAAAAGGTATGGAGTAGGGTCTTAAATTGTCACTACAGCCCCTAAAAGCAGATCAAGGGGACCAAATTATTTTTTTCTTCTGTAGTCTTTTCAGTATCAAACTGGGAGCCTGGGCACATTTGGTGCCAAGCTGGAGTCGAGTGGGGGAGCAGTGTCTGTTATCCAACAACACAGTGTGGGTCAACAGTGGCAATGGCTTGCGGGTCAAGGACTCTTGGAAACAGGCAGGTGATATTGGGTTAGCAGAGATGGAAGAGTCAGTGGGCCTCAGATACGGAGAAGTGAAGACTGATCTGAAGATGGGCACAACAGGTTCGACACAGCATTGTGGTTCGGCAGTATGAATGGGCTGGGGTCTGAAGAGTCTGGTGACCAAGCAGGTGGTATTTAGTCGGGCCATCAGAAGGCTCCTCGAGTCTCATATACAGAGACAGCAGAGCTTTGGCATTGGCGTTGAAGACAAGTCCCTTTTTACGCACACTCCAGAGTGAATACAACCATCTACAGAAACAAGCCAGGAGATAGCTTTGCAAGGATAACAAGGTTTAATATTACAGAATACAAATGCCAGCAAAGGACTCTGCTGCATGAGAACGTTCTGGTTAGTCCTGATACAAACAAGAGCTTAAAAAGCCTGGTGGCATCATCACATACAGTAAAAAACAGTGCCACTGATTTGTGATACTATATACATGGGCCTGCTCCACAGGGGATGTCAGGCTCTAAATGTTTAATTCCATCGCCGTCCGTCAGGCTCCACGTGGGTCAGCTGGGTTCATCCTGTCGAGGAGTCAGGGCCGGGTTGCTTACAAGATACATTTGTCTAAGCTGGCACACTAGGCCTATTATTATATCACTATGGCATGCATCTGGGTGGTTTAGGGAATTGGTGCCAGGGGGAAGGGAGGATGAAATACAGTCACGCTGACCCACACATTCTGGGCTTCGTTGATACCGCTCCTCTTGCACACAAAGTCTCCACTCTTGGTTTGATCTTCAATTTAATCCTCTGTGTACCTTGTGTTTTAAAGGATGTATTTCATGCTGGGGGTAAAACAGTCGTGCATGCTTAGATCTTTTATGGACACTTGACTTGTATTAGGACAGGGGGTTGCTTGCTTATCATGGAATGCAGGTGTATGGGGTTGGGTTATTGGTGTGGGGCTGGCTCTGGATTGGCTGGGTGGGGGTTAGAGGTCTTTTTGGCAGCTTAGTGGTGATGAATGGGCATTGCGCAGAGCCTGGTATTGTCTTATGCTCTTGCAGGTCCCATTCCTCTGAGAGATACTAAATGTTGGAAACAGTGAAGGGACATGGGGGTAGTGGACTTCGATGGGAACTGGTGGTGTGCATTCATTCTGCTATAATGATGTTGGGCCTAGTGAAATCTTTCCATGGAGCTGGGCTGGTGCAGCGCGCTCATGCAAACCTGTGTGTTCGCCATAACTACAAAATGGTGTTTCTTTTTATGTGTCTCCTAATGCCATGCGTCTGCTGTTCGGTCTATATTAATTTTGCACCGAGTTTCATAGTGCGATTTTTCTCGCCCTTATACACTACACTACCTCATAGGGGATTCGCCTCACCTGAATGCGCTTAGGGGGGTGGGATATACTCATTTCCATCACAACATTCCCCCCCTTTCGTTACTTCTACAGTAACAAATTCTCCTCCCCTATATTTACGCTCACTAGCTCTCCTTACTGCTTCCTCCCATGCGGGTATTCCCTTTATTAGCTTCCAGGCTCTGCACACATGTCTCAAGCTTTCCCCTGTTTGCGCTTATTGCTCAGGTGTACATGTCATGTAAATGCATCCCCTAGCCCCCACCAAGTCAACCCTTACTTCTTTGTAATTTTCAGGGTCAGGGGGAGGAACAATGGTTGTGTGGTATAGATTATCTACTATATCTCCAACAGGAATTGTGACCATGTGGTGAATGGGGTATTGCTTTGGCACAACACCAGAGACCCATTGGCACGTGCAGAAAATTACCAAGATGAATACGATGATGGGCACCATCATTTAAAAAAAATGTTCCAAGCCATGATGGGATCCAGCTGAAGGCCATAGTTAACTAATCTTCTTGAACCCCAGCTTCTGTTCTCATCTAGTTCAAGTTCTGCTGCAATGACGTGTGACAATGTTCCATTTTCAGCATCTTCGGAAGGTACGAATGTGCAACATGAACTCTCGATCTTTTTGTAAACACCTCCTTCCATGGCTGTCACAAGATCCAAGACATATCTATTTTGCATTGTCATTAGTCTAAGGGCCCTCAGCTCCACCTTCTATGACGTTGAACCCTTGTTCGGTGTTGTTAGCCAGCTGGATCAGCTCACATCTTACAATTTGGAGCCATGTTGCATTGGCTCATGTCTGGATGCTGGGTATTAGGGATGCAAACAATTTCTCTGCTGAATTATAGAGCTTGTATTCATCAGGTATTTGCATAAGCAGCTGGGACGATTCTTTTGATAGGTAATTGGAGGATCTTTTTATTTTCTGCAGCTGGTCGTTTGGCTCTTTCTCAGGGAGGATGCGAAAGTCTGGTGGTGGCATGGTGTGCAGTGCTTCGATTGTTGAGGGCACATTGGGCAATTCATCAAGCAGGGCCCCCCCTTCAGGTGTTATTCTGGCACCACTAACAGGGCAGAGTGCAGCGTTGTTAGCGAACAGTAGCCCCTCCAAGAAGGCGGGAGGTGCAAGTACGCTTGCTGGCCTCAGACCCAATAACAGTCCATCAGTGCTGCAGTGCCTTTTCTGAGGCCTGCGATTAGGATAGTTCTGTTACACCGCTGGTTTGATCCAACAGAGACAGTTTTTTCACTATAAAAAAATAGTTTGATCGCTTTTCTTGATGTATTTTTACTGGTTTCTTAATGGCCGCAATTCAAGTTAATTTGGTGATATGCTCTATCCATGTTTGCGCGCAGGTCTGCTCCACGAGTGCTATAATTTTTTCAGACAACTCTAAAAGTCCTTCAGATTTGCATGCATTGTTTCTTGACACTCGTTCTTGACATAGCTCGCTCCTTCGATCACCAGATGTGGTTCTTTCAGAAAGTTGGGGTTAGTGGAACTGTTTTTACATTTTCGGGGGTCAGGATTGATGAGTTCTAGGTGGACGTTGCATGCCTGGAAAGTGCCTCTGATCCTACATATCACAAGATGAATTAAGCATTGGGTCTATCATGGGTACTTCTTGTGGTACTAAAACCTTGGGTGCCCCAGATGCATGCTGTATAAAGGAACAGACGTAGCAACTCCCATTGGTAGTTCCTCTTCCCATTTCACTCATGTCAGAGTACCAACTGTTCGAGTGTTCAGGATGGCAAATATCTTCTACTGCATCTAGGCCTAAACCATGGAATTCATCATATTTATTCTGGCGCGCATGTCTTTTCCTTCTGCTATTACGTCTCGCGTGCCTTTTGACTACTGTAATTCTGCTGCTGGTCATATTTACATTGCTGCTTTCCTTACACAAAAAGTTCCCTTTAATTTGGCAGTAGTATTCTGAACATTTTGCTTGTACATACAGTTGCATGGGAGCTGCTACTATCTGCAGGGATAACATTATGTACTGGTCCTGCTTTCGTTATATTGTTTAGTTCTAAGAAATTGAATGATGCGCTTTCATTTCTCCAAGTCAGGGCTCAGGCTGGAACTCAGTGTCATTACATTGGAGGATATGGAGTTCAAGGAAAATTCAGTTACATTTGGGCGTGCAAGGCTCCATTTACTGATATTGGATGGTAGTTCAGTTACATTCGAAAGTAATTCAGTGATTTTGACAGGTAATTCAGTGGTATCAGCGGTATACTCATGTTCCAGGTCCCCATGGTCCCCTCCCTTTCTTTTAGATGGCCAGCCCAGATAAAAGATGTTCACCAATAAATCCCTAATAAAAACCAACATTACTGTAAACAAAATGGCCACAAAATGGAGGCCATAGTTACAGCTTTATATTCTGGTACTACTAATACTATTTCTATCTACATTTGAAGAGTATCTCAGTGTCCTCATCTCCATCGTTGTTCCACCCGTGGGTTTTAGAAAAAACGACGGGAGGGAAACATGATGAGAGGGGAGAGGGAAGGTAGGAAGAGAGGGATTTTTTTTATTCATGTAGCTGGTGCTCTAGCATGTATTGTGTATTTCCTCACATGCACTTAATATTGTCAGCAAGATGTTACACAAACTGAGGTAGTTGTGTTGTTTTCATTCTGGACACTTAGTGTCGAGTTGGGTGGGGCCCTGCGAATGTCAGAGAGGTGTATCCAATATCTGAGAGTGTTCACCTTTACTGTGAGGGGGTGAAAAACATGACCTCGTAGGGCCCATGGAATCCTGGGGTTGTTCCATTTTCTTAGAAAACTTCTGACATAGACCATTTCACACGGTAACAGTGATTGTACGGGTGTGCTGTCAGTTTGTGCGTTTTCTGTGTTTGGCGGAGCCATTTGTTTTGCAATACATCTTATTGCACGTGTCAATTTGGACAGATATTGCTTACATTCTTTCCCCAGGATTGTTGCTGCTCTATGAGCTTCTGATGCTCTTCTCACAAGTGACAGAGGAGTCTGCATGCACCTGCCAGTCACTATTTCATGGGGGGACAGGTGTTGGTCTTTGCGCAGATGAAACAGTGCTAAGGGCAAGCAATACACCCAGTTCTTTTTTTAGGTGTTACATAGTTTGGAGAATCTGCTCTTAAGGAGGCAGTTGATCCTTTCTACCACCCTATTCGCTTTTGGGTGATAAATTGAACCCATACAATGCTTTATCCCTAACAAGGAAGTTATTTCCTTGTAGAGCTCCTTGAAAAATGGGTGCCATTATCTGATCTTAAAGTCACACACTCCTCAATAGGGGAAAACCTCTCTCACAAGAAACTTTGCAGCACACTTGGCATCTGGGTGGGCACATGGCCCAGCCTCAACCCATCTGGAGAATGGACACACCACTACAATTAGATGTCTTGCCCCATTGCACCGTTCCTCCATGTCTGCATAATCAATGTGCAGTTCATGGAATGGGCCGACAGGACGCGGCAGAATTCCTCGCAATGTTCTGAGGGTCATTCCTGTACTAAATACTTGGCACGTGGTACATTGAACAACCATAGTTGAGAGGTGTTCCTGTAAATTGGGGATAAACCAATCTTCCTGAATGTCTGCTGTAATGTGTTGTTTAGAGCTATGAGAAGGGTAATGCAACTGTTCAAAGGCTGTGTGTAATAACTTTACTGGCATCACTACTTTTCCCGTACCTTGTTGTCTCCATAAGAGGTCTGTGGTTTATTGCACGCACCAACGTTTGAGCCATATATCCCGTTCTTCTGGGGGTGCCCTATGCTGCATCTCAATTATCTGTGTGATAGGGAGAGCTCAATATGCTTTTGCATCTGTCCTGGCGCGCACTGTTGTTACAACGTACTCGGAAGACGTAGGCATGGGTAGATATGCAGCAGCTTTCACTGCTGCGTCGGCAGCATTTCCCAGTGAGATTTTGTCTGTATTGTGTGTATGTGCTGCGCATTTGATGACTACCACCACAGAGGACTCTGTGAGGGCAGAAATCAGTGTGTTGAGCAGGGCCACGTGCTGTCCTGGTGAGCCATCTGCTCTCCTGAAACCCCTCCTTTTCCAGCGCGACAGACCTGCATGCACCATGGTGGTGACATAGGCAGAGTCTGAATAGATGGTAATATTGCACCCCATAGCACCCCTTAGAGGCCTTTACTGCTTCTATGAGTGCTACCAGTTCAGCTGTTTGTGCTGAATAATGCGTGGGTAGTCTCCTCATTACAAATGTTTCATATTCTGCCTCCTCTAAGAATACCACTGCTGCGCCAACATGTCTTTCATCTGTTACTTGATTAATTGAGGCTGACCCATCAATGAAGAGGATTTCTCCCTCTCCCAGGGGCTGTCTTTGGTTTTGGGGATATCATCATCTTCAACTTCATACGATGCACAGTTGTACTTTTGCAAGTCTTCTGCGGTGCATGGTTGTGTGAGGAACGTGGCTGGGTTTACTGTCTTGCATCCAACAACATGCATGTGGGGGTTTGACAATATGATTTCATAAGCTGATGCTCTATGTGTGGTGAGTGTGGACTTTAAGTGATCCAAAATCACAAAAAGTGAGTGCTCCACATACAACGTTACTGAGCACCCCATGGCAATTTTGGAGCTTTTTTCAATTGGGAAGGCTGCAGCTGTGAGAGCTTGTTCGCAGGCGAATTGTCCCTGCATGACAGAGACAAGTGTGCCACTGTAATAGGCCATTGGCCCTATGGCCAAATGTGCTCCTTTGCGTGAGGACTGCCGTCATTAGCGTACCATTCAAGTGCGAAAAAATGTAAAACTCCTTTGTGTAATCGGGGGTGCCAAGGACAGGTGCTGTCGAAATCACTTCTTTGAAGTCATTGAAACTAGTTATCATCTCTGGTATCCACTGTATTGTGGTGTTCTCCTTCTGTACTTCCCTGAGGCCCTGTAGGAGTGGTCATGTGTTTGTTGCATAATCTAAGATCCATGCTCTGCAATAGTTGAACAACCCTAGGAATTTTTGCATGTCTTTTACTGTGAGTGGTTTAGGAGTGGCACACACTGTTGCTGCCCAGTCAGGGAGTATTCTGTTTCTATCTTTAGATATGTGTTGCCCCAGATAGAGCACCTCCATTTGGCAGTACTGTAGTTTTGCCTTGTCCACTTTGTACCCTTTTCTTGCCAGCAACTGAAGTAATGCGATGAGTCCCTTCAACAGCTTTGCTCGCTGTTGCTGCAGACCAGCATATCGTCTACATATTGAATTATTGTGCTGGGTACTTGAATGTTACCAAAGTCTTTGTGTAGTATTCTGTTGAAGATACTAGGGCCATCGCAGTACCCCTGTGCCAGTACCCTGTTCGTAGTGCTTTCCGCCCAGGGTAAAGGCTGTGAGGTATCGTGAGTCTGGATGGACGGAAACTGAGAAGAAGGCATTCTTCAAATCCACATCAGAGAAATAAGTTGCCTCTCTGGGGATGCTGCACAAAATGGATGCAGGGTTTGGGACTGATGGAAACTCTTTCTGTACTACGTCATTAAGGGGACAGAGATCCTGGATCATTCTCCAACTGCCCCCCACTGCTTTTTCAATGGACTATATGGCCGTATTGCATGGTGAGGTGGAGGGTACTATGATCTCTTGGTGCAACAGGTCCTGCAGTGTTTCTCGAATCCCATACTTTGCTTCTCTGGATAGCGGTTATTGTTTCACCCTTGGGAGTACCACCCCTGGTTTAAGTGTGATTTTTACATGTGTCACCTCTTTCAGAATCTCTACATCATATGTTTTTGTTGTCCATAAATGTGTGGGGACGTATTGTAAATCGGCTTGGCTGAATGGGGGTGTTGTAACAGCCTTCCTGTATTGTACCATGATTTCACAATCTCGAGGATACTTTATCCATCATTATTGCCATCCTCAAAAAGTTCTTCATCTGACAATTCTCTTAGGGGCACATTGGGATCAATGCATAACACAGTGTGCCATTGGCACCCGTGGGGGGTCAGTACCCAGCACTACAATCCTTTTTGAAGACACCAGTAGGCTTTCCAGTTCTTATGATAGGATTGTGCCAGAAACCAGCTCGGGAAGTACTACATGTCGAAAAATGAAGTCAGTGGGTACTCTCCACTCCTTTCTAGTGATCTGGGGGACAGCTTGTGCGGGTACTTTGATACCGTAAACAAACATGTCAGGGTTGATGGGGATACCTCTCACTGCCACGTCACTCGCCACTGCATGTATCACTAGCATTGCTCCTAGGGAACACATGGCAGGTGTGGCGCAGACAATACCTCGGTCTGTAAATGAAATCGCCATGTTCAATTTGCTAAGCAGATCCCTACTGAGCAAGTTGACAGGAGAACTCTGAGTAGAGGAGGGGGGCTCGTACAACCTTCCCTCCCACCTTGACGTCTAGATCTTTTGTGTAGTGAACCGTTAAAACAGCCCCAGAGAATCCGTGCATGTCGAGAGTCTTTCCTGATAGCGGGAAGTCACCTTCGCTGATGCATGACATCTCCACTTCTGAGTCCACCATAAAGATGAATTGTCGGTTCCCTATCTCTGCCCCACCAAAGGTTCCTCTTCTGGATTTAGGGTCATTGACACGCAAGTGCTCTCTGTGAGCAGTCCTAGTCGGGGTAGGTGTCTGTCCCAGGGAACAAAAAAAGATTTCCCCCTACTACTGTAGAGCCTTGATGTGGGTCTGCTGCTGCGTTAGGTGCAGTGCCGAAGGTATGTCTTTTCCCTTCTAGTGGTTCGTTAGGGCGGGGCTGGTATGGTTGTTTTGCTTGTTGATGGTGTGGTAGGGGCTGGCGATTTGTGGGGCTAACTGCATATAGGCCTGACGAATTTCATATGGTATTGAAGTCATTTGTGGAGTGGGCCCTTGGGGGCTACCTGAATGGGGACACTCATGATGTTGCTGGTTGTAGTTGAAATTCCCTCCCTGTCTGCTGTGACACTCTCTTGAGAAATGGCCCCACATCCTGCATGTCTAGCACTGTCCAGGCCCACAACCTCTTGGTGCTGGACCTCCAAATCCCCGTCCTCTAGGCCCTCGGAACCCACCTAGTCCTTGTTGCTGTCCTCCTTGCCACTGGGGTCCCAATAATTGCTGGCTTCCTCCTTACTGCCCTTGTCCTCCTTGAGCCCAAACCGCTGCCTTTATTGCCTGGGCCGCATTAGGGGTACACCCCTCCTCCTGCGTTTGCTCTGGGGGCGGCCCTGTCGATACTGCAGCCACTTTCACCAGTTTATTTGGAACTAGTTTTGCTTCCTCTGCCTGTCGCCTTTGAATAATTTATTTTTCTTGCTCTTTGATCCTTCTACAGTGGTGAACTATAATGCTTTGAATTTTGGGCCACCGCTTTCCTTCCACCTCAGCTATCCTATCAAGCACTTTCTGCACTTCTTTGGGGAGCCCCCATTTACTATGAAATAAAATAGTGATGTTGATGGATCCCAGGCTCTGCCCATTTCTGCTCTCCACATCTCCTGAACACTAAGAATATACTGCGCAGAGTCTTCCTCATCCCCCATTGTGCACTGCATTATTGATTGTAAATCTGGATTGTCTGGGAACGTGCGTCAAACCCCTGCTGTGTTTCTTCAAATGCATAGATCCATTTCCCCACCCCGCTCTGAGCTGTAGGAGTGCCTTGAGGAGGTTATTTTTGTCCATGTGTGTCCAGGGTACATAGTGTGGCCACCCTGCCCCTTTGTATATAAGTGGCATGTGCATTTTCAGTTTTCCTTTCCTGCCCTTAGTTGCACTTCCCTTTTTCAGTGCTAACGCTATTCTGCCAAACCTTTCCGTCTTCCTCCCCATAGACTCTCTAGTCTCGGTGTGGCCTGGGGTGCTTGCTCGACCCCTCCCTCTCCTTCTTCTGTGTCATCGAAACCACTCCAATGTTCCTTATCCCCTCTCCAAGACCCTACATTCTTGTATCCCAAGCTGTCTGTTTCCCCGTTCCACTCTACGTGGATGGTTCTAATAGGCGCAATGTCTATTCTAAATAGGAAGTCACTTGACTTCCACTCGTCGCCAGGGGCTGTTGGGGTATCCCTGCGGGCAACATCGTTGTCCCTGCCACCCTAGTCACTTCACATACTACCCATAACCTGGCCAATTCAGTGCGTGTTGACGCCAGCGCTACCTCTAGGTCTCTTGCGCTCACCCCGTTGTGGGCAGTAACCTCCGGAGGTGAGACATATGGCGGGGTTGGGGCTGTGCTGGGTGCGGCCACCATGGTGCCCACCGATACATTGGGCTGGTGTACCCTTCTGCTGGTCGCGTTACTAGTGGGTATATCCCCTTTTTAGTCCCCCCTTTCTTCTCCTCTTCCCCTGCACCCATCTCCTTGTTGCTGCCTGTTGTTGCCCCTTCCCCCTTTGAATCCTCTGATTCGTCAAACATTTTCCATAGGTTTAATACTTCCCTCCTATTTTGTAATAATCTCCCCTTATACTTTGCTGTCAGGAAGGTAGACATGGGTTCCAGTGCACATTTGTGAAAGGATCCTTGCTCTGGCCAGCAATGGGGCATTCCCTGCCTTTAGACTCAGTCACCCTTTGGTTGTGGTACTTTTTAATTGTCTCACAATACAAGGGTAAAGCCCTACATATATGGTCTAACGGCTTGTCTGTCCCCATGGTCACGTCTCGTGTGTGTCTTGTGTTGGGGCTACGCCTTTTCTATTGCACCACAGTCAATAACCGAAAATCGTTCAACACGTTTAGAACAAATACAGTTCAGTCTTGTCTTTAGTACATGTCGATGCTATCAATAAATTCACATAAATATCATTGGTTCCCTTTTTCCCCCTCCTGCAGTTCTCCACTAGAGCTTCTTCACACACTCCCTACACACTCACCTGATGTGTCACACCTGCCCCTCCTGGGCCCCCTCCTTACTTGTTAAAATACACCAAAAAAACAAACTAAAATAACACGCCAAAGTAACCACTACTTCTCCCGAGCTCTCTACTTATATCGAGCACCTATATGTCTCCTTATATTTTTCCTGCACTGGTCGAGACAGTGCATGTGGTGCCACCCTCCCCCCTTCTCAGAGGGGCTCTCATATTTCTTTTTCCTTATCCTTAATATCATTAAAAAAGTAAATACAAAAAATGACCAGACAAAATCACTACAATCCACAAACCAAAACACAAACTCAATTTCATTCACTGCATGTCCACCCTATTCACACTGCTCCACACACCCAACCCTACTTTGTTATCCCTTGCAGGCTATACTCATGAGTTCACGTTCTCCCGAAAGCCTCCATTCACAGGGATCCACAACAGGCCTGCACCTCTGCTTGGGGCCGCAGCCCGCTCCAACAGGCAGGTGGGATTCTGCAAAGACGGCACCCACAAGGGCACTCAGCTTACACATTTTGGGACTGGTCACCATAAGTGGGCATGGCCCTTTCGGAGAGAGGCCGCCTGGATACCTCTGCAGGTACGGGGTCGATGGATTCACATTGCAGGGGTCACCAAATGAAGGCAAGTCCCTTTTTATGCACACTCCAGAGTGAATACAACCTTGTAGGGAAATAAGCCAGGAGATAGCTTTGCAAGGATAACAAGGTTTAATATTACAGAATACAAATATCAGCAAAAGACTCTGCTGCATGAGAACATTCCGGATAGTCCTGATACAACCAAGAACTTAAAAAGCCTGGTGGCATCCTCACATACAGTAAAAACCAGTGCCACTGATTGACGATACTATATACATGGGCCTGCTCCATAGGAGATGCCAGGCTATCATTGGTTAGTTCCATCACCGTCCGTCAGGCCCCACGTGGATCAGCTGGGCTCATCCTGTCGAAGAGTCGAGGCCGGGTTGCTCACAAGATACATTTGTCTAAGCTGGCATACTAGGCCTACTATTATATCACTATAGAATGTATTTGGGTGGCTTGTGGAATTGGTGCCAGGGGGAAGGGAGGATGAAATACAATCACGCTAACCCACTGATTCCGGGCTTCGTTGATACCGCTCCTCCTGCACTCAAGGTCTCCACCCTGGGTTTGATCTTTAATTTATCCCTCCCTGTATCTTGTGTTTTCAAGGATGTATTTCATGCTGGGGGTAAAAAAGTTGCGCATGCCTAGATCTTTTATGGACAGTAGATTTGTATTAGGACAGGGGGGTTATCACGGAATGCAGGGGCATGGGGGTCGAGTTAGTGGTGTGGGGCTGGCTCTGGGCTGGCTGGGTGGGGTTAGAAGCCTATTGGCAGCTTAGTGGTGATGAATGGGCATTGCACAGAGTCTGGTGTTGTCTCACAGTCTTGCAGGGCGCATTCTTCTGAGTGATACTAAATGTTGGCAACAGTGAAGGGACATGGGGGAAGTGGACTTCCATGATAACTGGCGGTGTGCATTTATTCTGCCATAATGATATTGGGCCTAGTGAAATCTTTCTATGGAGCTGGGCGGGTGCAGTGCAGTCATGCAAACCTGAGTTTTGGCCATAACTACAAAATGGCATTCCTTTCTATGCGTCTCCTAATGCCATGTGTCTGCTGTTTGCGCTATATTACTTTCGCACTGAGTTTCATAGTGCGGTTTTCTCACCCCTTATGCAATACACTACCTCATAGGGATTTGCCTCACCTGAAATCGCTTAGGGGGTGAGATATACTCATTTCCATCCCAACAGCGTCAAGCATACTCAGAAATGCTTGAAGCGTTGAAGTTGAAAATAGCTCCAGGAGGACTTTTTCAGCAGCTTGAATGGAGTCTCAGGCGCCGATACTGGGAGTGAAGGGTTTGAAGAAGTGCAGAGAGCTAGGTGTTACTTGTATTTTTGGTTGCATGGGGCCGTGCCCAGGGTATTCAAGGGCACAGGAAATGTGTGTGATCTAAACATCCCAAGGTATGTGGCTTGTCTTTCCCTGCACCCTGCCCCTGTATACGTGTAATGCTAGGAGTGATGGGCATGTAATGCTGTGTGCGAGAATGTTATGGAGGAGAAAGGGGCTCTTGCTTCAAGAGTTTGTGCTACATGTTGTTTGGTACTGAAAAGTTTGTTGGTAGTACAAGAATTAGATCCTGATTTCTTGAATTTCTTCAGGTAGAGCTCAATTGAGCAGAGAGAGTCTTAAGAGTTCGTAGCATTATTATTTTTGTTCTCCCTGTTAGTTTTTGGGTAGTTGCCTTATTCAAATTAGAGTTTTAGAATAGTGTGATGTGAGGCCTGTTGAATTTCTATTGGTGTGTTTTCGTTTTTGGAAGGCGTGGCCTCTGTTTAGAAATATTTAATGTGCATTTTGCTATTGTTTTGTTGAGAATGAGGGTGCACGGAAAATAATATTGTTCTAACATTTTCTTTTACACGTTGGACCTTTTTAGTTTAGGGTTAGTTAGGACATGGACTTTTTAAGTAGTAGGGTAATGTGCAAGTGATTATGCTTGTTCTGTTTAACCTTTTAGAGCAAAGGCTGGGTTTTTTGTACTAGATCATTCAGTTGGAGGTTATATTTCAGATGCATATTTTAAATGCTTAAGTAAAACAGTGTGAGAGTTTTATCTTCATATGTGTAATGAACAGTGGGAACTGTCTCGAATATTCTGTTCGGCATTGTCTGGTGTGAATGTCATGATGAGGTGTGTTTGTGCTTGGCTTTCTGAATTGGAGTTGCTGAAGTTGTGGAATGTGGACTTTCAGCACAGGCGTTCTGTGTGGTGTCGACAGCCGAGTACTGGAGTGCTTTCTCAGTGGAGTGTTGGTTAATCGGGATACTCTGAGTACCCTGCAGTGTTGGAAATGGTGCACATGTATTTAAGGTGGCTGAGCTTTGTTTATGGTATGATGAGTGTGTGGTATACTTTGTGTTGGGAGATCTTGTCTTCGTGTGTGTTTTAGGAGATCTGCTCTCCGTGCCCTTCTGGGGTACCCTGGTATGTTGTAGTGGAGAGGTGTTTTGGAGATCAGTTCTCCCTGCCTTCCGGGGCACACTTTGAATGCTAGTACGGCATGGCTTTTGCCTCAGTCGTGTGGTTTGGGGCTAGAAGCCTGAAGTTGTTGAATGATTTGGATGTCGTATCCTTTGTTCAGTGGTTGGTGTCTATACCTTAGTGGTAGAGGAAAGAGAGAGGCATTTTATGGTGCAGATTTTGCCACTGGGTGAGGACGGTTACAAGGTTTGTGCAGTTGCGTCATTGGGAGGAATTGTTTTGGAAGCTGAGGGCTGTACATATGGTTGCATATGTAGGTATGTCTCTTGCTTCTTTGGTTTGTCTTGTGTTGTTAAAAGGGGAAGATATGTTATGGCTTGTCTTTCTCTGCACCCAGCCCTGTATGCGTGGAATGCTAGGAGTGACTGACATGGAATTTGGTGAGAGAATGTTCTGAATGGTTCTATGAATGTCAGTTGAGAAGATGGGTTGCCTGAGAGAGGATACCGGTGGATGGTCTGTTCACGTAACTTACCTGATGTGGCCTAAATGTATTCCTGTACCCTGTACCCGGAGCTGGTACTCAGTAAAGATGTTTCCTGTTCCTACCAGAGTGTCAATGTCATGGTTGACCAGGACCCAGCTTATGAAACCCCTTACTTGGCTGCAACCATTCTCCTGTGTTACTCGAACTCCTCCTCCTAACCTGTCAGCCCCACATCAAAAGGTATCAGGCAGTTACCACACTGATGTGATCACTCAATAGTCCAGACAAGGTTTGCCTTTGAAGCACGGGTTCACAGCTAATCCCTCTCCGGTCCTACTGGGATTGTGACACACCTTCCCAGAGAGAAAAGGAGGCTTCTGGGCTGGATGCAAAGGGTCTGTTTTGGGTGAAACTCAGTCACATACAGCTCATGCACAAAAGTCCTTGACAGTTGTATAATTCACCATAAACTAGGTTGGCAATCAAATGACCTCAAAAGAGCTTTTGACCAGTATAATTGTATATTCCCACAGGCCACCATGTCAACCTAATTTGATTTATATGTATTAATCTTCCATCAGGCCTTATGGCTTCACAATTGTGTATGATTTGGATCAGGGTTTCCCACGGTTAAAGACAATCCTGGCTTTCAGACCTTTGGGTTCCAACAGGCTGCTTGCAGGGATCCACATGTTACTCTAGAACTGCCATGTTGCTAAACTACAAGGCAGCTGCTGGGGGCGTGAGTAGTGTGACACATCTGGGCAATTCGTCCCTTCTCTCCAGAGGCGAGACCCTCCCTGTGAGGCCAGGGAGGTGATCCCTCTCCGCAAGACCCTCTGTAGGGGTCTGGCCAAGTGGGACCTCACTGGAAGTGACTTCCCTCTTGGGAACAAGGACTCCCAGTGCAATTAGGACCTCCCTGAAAGGAGAACCTTGTCTGCATATATGGGATTTGAAAGAACTGTTCTCAAAATTCAACTACAAAAACCAAGAATCCTCCTTCCACCCTGTTGGCTTCATGTAATGCTGACTTCTATCTGAAGGGCACCGTAAAGGAAGGACACACCTTTCCTGATTGTGATGACATACGTACAACCAATACGAATTGTGAATGGGCAGAGCCCTTGAGAGAGGAAGTCAGCCAGGGATGTAATTTCACCAAAATGCCTGGGGTACCGGAAGTGACATCACAACGCCACGCCCACACGAGTGACATCACAGGAAGTGATGTCATTTGACCACACCCCCACATGGTATCACAGGAAGTGGCATTATCCCATAGTACACTAAGAAAAATATGGTTACGATATGACTAATGTGACATTTCATAGAAGAATGGATTTGCATAACATTTCATCAAAAACTCCCCCTTGGCTACTATTTAAACAGTGTCACTAAAGGAATGAATACGCATTTGCAACTGTGGTCCACTTTTTCATTGGTGCCCGAGACAATTATTTTGCCCAGTCCAACCCTGATGACCTGTGTGAAGTGAAGCACACAAGTCAGCCTGGGTCTGGGCCCTGGGCCTGGGCCCTGGGCCTGGGAGGGCGCAGCCCACCCCACTCCCCCTACTCCTGTCCCCAGGAATTTTCTAATTAATGGCCTTCTGCCAAAAGTGCTTCACTGATCTGACATGCCAGGGTGACCCGGGCAAATGAAAAGGTGTCTTTCTATGAGACTCCTTTCCCAATCGCACAATTACAGAGCCATCACGAGTCCGGCGTAGGTGCTATTACCACCAGAAAACCGGTGGAAAATTCACCAAAAATACCCCTAGCAAAATGCTGGAGGTAAAAGACCACAGTAGACCACAAAAAGTGCCAAGGTGAAACCAGTGCAAATCGGAGGCCTACAAAGGACCCGCCCATGCACGACACACATATCCAAACACCATGCTGCCATTTGGAGCCGGGAGTCTTGACGTGGGCATCTACTTGCTGCGCCTGAAGCTACAGAGGCCAGTTAACCAGGCCAGGACCCTGGGAGCACAGGGGTGGGGATGAGGAGAAGGAGGAGGAGAGGATCACCAGTAAGGCAGACAGCCATCCCCAGGGTCAGGCCAACACCCTGGGTCCTGACTGATGGGCAGTTGGTGACTGAGTATAGGCTGGACATGGCAACCATCACAGAGTTGCTGGACACAATCCAGGAAGACTTAGGCAGCCGTATGGCTATCAGCACTGCAGTTCCCCCGCTCGTGTAGCTTTTGTACGTGCCACAATACCCTGGGACTGGCAGCTACCAACACACCGTTGCCATGATGCATGCCATGGCCCAGTCCACCCTCAGTGCTGTGCTGGGACATGTGCTGGACATTGCATTGGCAGCCACACATGCACAGGTGAACCAGCTGAAGGGCCAGTGCCATGCCATTGGACAAGACATGAATGTCATAGCAGCTGTGGACTGCACACATGTACCACTAGTAGCACCCAGGTCACATGATGAGGTGTAAAGAAAACGTAGGAATTACTATCCCATGAATGTGCAGATGACATGTAGACCTGACCTAACCCTCAGCCACTGCTGTGCCCGCTATCCAGGATACACCCACGGCTCCATGAACCAGTGCAATAGTACCCTGCCACCATACATGAAAAGGCACCAAGCTCTCAACACATGGGTGCTGGGCGAGTACAAATGAAGTCCGAAATGCATATCGGATGAGATCTGATGGAGGGTTGAGGGGGGTGGAGACACACAGTGAAATCCATGCATGCCAGCAGAAGACATAGGCAGAACTGGCAAAGCAACTTTCACATGCATGTCCCTTGCACTCGAACCCTTGGACACTTGGAACAAATCAGAACACAGCCAGTCTGTATGGCAAAGACAAGTGGGAGCACAGTCAGATATGGAAGGCCAACTACCACAATGCATCCTGTGTGTATCGCAGTGTTGCTCCCCACCCTGACACACCATAGACATCCCACCCTGGCCACCTGACAGTCATGGCATTGGTGCCCGAAAGTAGGCACATGCACAACAACACAACACACAAGTTGCTTGATCCATGACAATGTACATTCCTGAAACAATGAGTCCTGATTGGCCAATCATATGCCAGGATAAGTGTACATAATAGTGTAAATCGGCAAACGCAACACCACGCAAAGGGAATGCCAATGACACATGGCCAAACAACATGTCGCATGCAAATGCAGATGCAAGGGTCCCCTCATCCAGCGACAAGGAACAGACCTGATACATCTATACCCGGGTGTGATGCTAACAGTAAGTAGTCCATCGATCCAATGCTGCCCCTTGATCACCACACACCACAATGGAAGTGCCCATATGACAAGTAGTGCACATGTACCAGATGAGTGTGATACACATGAAGACTCACACATACATCGAAACACAGCTGCATTGTGACCTCAGACCATGCATGTCCTGCAAGACGCAGTGTGCATGGCAACATAGCAATGAGATAGCAGGACCTCTTCAACACAAACTTGATTTTGCTGCCAATGTCACTGATTACTGAGCTTTGTGCACCCACTTTACCAACCTTGTCCTCATAACTGCATTCCCTCCCCTGCAGTTGATTCATGATGTCCCCAGTACACATGGCTCATGACCCCTGTGCTTCATCCACACACTCAAGCTGAGTGGCCATACACATTGCGCATGGACGTACACATTTATGCGTTGAGAGTGCATTTGGACTGCTGAAGGCACGCTATTGGTGCCTACACCGTACGAGAGGGGCATTGACATATGCACCTTGCAATATCTGCAAATTCGTCCTAACGTGTCATGCTGCACAACATTTGCTGTTGCAGGAATGTGCCACTGCCCCCGATGCCGATGTGCAGCCACCTGGGGATGGAAGTCAAGGTGATGATGTGCCCGGAGCTGGTGCACGTGTAAACAGGAATGGGGTAGGGGAGGGGAGGTTGGCCAGATAGGGCTTGATTGAGAATTGACTCAGATACGGTTGTTGGGTACATGTAACAAATATCACTTGTACATGAAAGAGCTCATGATTACAATCATGAATGTCCATGCTTTGTATGATTTTGGAACGTGATTTATTAAATGTTTGACAATCCCCCTCCCCAGTGAACACCCCAGCACACAATCCCCCCTTCCCTCCGTGAACTCCCCAGCACACAATCCCCCCCGCCCCCGTGAACACCCAGCACACACCCAGACCTAGCCGGTCAGATAGCACAGAGAGTAGAGCACTCGCTTTCACATCCGTGCAGAGCCTGCTGACGCAGGTTCGAATCCCGGCAGGGCCAAATGAGCACCACACACCGTGGGAAAATAAGCAGCGCTCAGATACCTGAGGGTTCGTAGCGCTATATAAATGCACAAAAACAAACAATTCCCTCCTACCCCCAGTGACTCCCCAAAACAGTGCAGGTAGGTGCATGTTCTCAGGGCCCATAAAAGCTGTGCCATGTCCATCTATAATGGTCGCGGGTGCTTTCCAAGTCCAGGACCCTCTGGTGACCGGGCTCTCAGGTGGCGCATTGATTGACACCTAGGTGAAGGCTACACGGACCCCTCCGTGGGTGTGATAGAGTTCAATGGGATGGCTCTGGTGATCTGCAGCTGCTGGCGGAGGTTGTTGTTGGATTCCCTTGTCTGCTCTACATGTGCAGACAGTCCCTCGCACAAGTCCTGTACCCTTTACCCAAAACCTGTCAGGGCCGTGGTGCATCCCTCTACCACTTTCCGGGTCCGCGCGTTGTCTCGGGCCACGTACTTAGTGGCATCCCATATGGCTCTGCTGATGGCCTTGATGTGGCAGCTGTGCACTTTGGCCATGGACTCTATTTTCGCCTGTTTGGCCTCAATTACGTCCACTCGTGCCATCACGGCAGCTCCCGTGATCATAGGTACCTCGGGTGTGACGGGGTCCGGGCTGACAGCTGTACGCTGCCTAGAAGGGGGGCTGTATTGGGACATGTTGGCAGCTTGGATGGGGCTGCTGTGGTCCGAGTGCCTATCCTCTGGTGTACCATATGATGGAGTACATGTGGGGTGTGTGCTTCCTGTCCTACTGGCTCTGGGCTCACCTGAGGTGTGGCCATTCCTTTTGTGTCACTGCGTCTGGGTGAGCTCAACAGTTCTGGCTGAGCTGCAGCTGTAGCTGTCTGTCCCTCACTGGTGGAACCCTCTACAACCAGAGGTATTTCGTTATCTAACATAAAACTAAGGGTCTATCCAATGTCAAGATGCCCAAAGAAAACTGCCCTGTGTCCAAATTACTATTCTGGCCCTCACTTTCTAACAAAATTAACTCTAAGGCGAAAAGGGTAATGTCGTTGGCCTTAACTAGTATGTAAATGTTCATAAAGGAAATACCTAACTCCAACACTTAAAGTTCCAGAATGACACAGTTCTTTGTCCCAGAGGGTGGTTCCCTTCCCCTGGATATCTTTTGACTCTGTTTTATACTTTCAAGAATATCAGTTCCTTAGGTTTCTCTTGATGAACAATACAATTGGCATGCAAAACAATGTGGCTGTTAGTTTGTATCTTTGTAGGATACCTGGTGTACTCTCCTGACAGGTTTTCTCTCTTCTTGGGTATGTTTTAACTTAGCCTTTTGCCAGTCCTGCTGTATCTTTACCAGGACTCCCTTAGCTGATGTATTTTACACACTGTTCAACTTGACCTTGTCTGGTATGCTTCCTTACCAGGACTTTCTTATATGAATACTTTTGCAGCTTGCATCTGTCTGGTGTACTCTCCTGCCAGGGCTTTTCTCTATGAACTGTGTGGAGTCAGACATGGCATAGATGGAGTTTTCTCACAATTTGCCATTTATTGAAATGATAAAGGGTGATACAAACACCTATCTCTCCCTAACCTAACAAAACCAAGACTAAAGGAAAAATGACCTAGTGTCTAAAAATGTCTGTCCCTCACACCATTACATACAAGGAAATCCTACAGGAACCATTTGGCAGTGTCAACTTTGTAACTCAACATATATTCAAATATAATGAAAACAGAAACTTTTATGATCAGGTTTGGATCCCCTTCCCCTGGATCAATTCCAGACAATTCAAACCAAAATTCTTCTCTTTTGCCTAGTACCACTCCAGGTTGAATACACAGTTATCTCCAATATATCCTTCTCTTGGCAAAGTGACGTCCCAGTTCAAAAGGTGTCTCCTTCTTAGTTCAAAAGATTTCTCTCTCTTAGAACAATAGCTAAAGCTTCCACTTGGCAGTTCAGAAAGTCTTTCTCTTCATACATCCATTTGAAAAGGTAATGACAATGAGATTCTTTTCTCAGGAGGCCAATCACTTTTTATCACATTATGTTTCTTCACAAATAACAGCTTGATCAAAACAGATCACTCCGAAGTTCTACTTCAGTCGGGATTATCACATTATGTTTCTTCAGAAATAACACCTTGATCTCAACAGATCATTCGGAAGTTCTACTTCATTCAGGATGGGTGTACAACAGTTCATCAAACACAGAAGTAGAATTTGCCAATTCCTTTCCACCACAATCAGTTACAACCTTCTACTACATGTAAAATACTTCAACTTATCTTCTTCCTGTTCCACTCGCCTGCCAGGACTAACAACTATTTGTCCTTTTCCTGGTATAGTCGCCTGCCAGGATGAAATTCCTACTACTACTACTACTACTACTATTCGTACTTTTGTTCCCAACTTTCCAAACTTGACTCCTCAATGGGGAAAGTTAAACCAACAACAGCTTCTGGGATAAGTATTGTAACACCATTGGCTTATAACTTCTTTCATACACATGCTGCAAAGAAGGACAATGATTCTTGCATACATTTAATTGCCATTGGCAATGCAGGTTACAATTCTATCCCTCTTGATCTTTTCCACAAGGAGGGCCTTGACCCGGCTGTCTCTTATCTCTTTCCACACAACCTATTGGCTGGTGACAATGTAATTCACAACTCCTGTGACTGCAACATTCAATCTGCTGTAGAGGAGCAGGTGGTGCCTCTTCTGTTGTCCCGCCCTCTCACCATCCTCTTATTGGAGTAGCAGATGAAGAGCCACAATTGGGAACCCATGCTCAAGTTTATGCGACATATCCATACTGTGTCGATTGTATGAAAGACGATATGCACTCAGACATCCATTCAGGAGATACCCTCATTTTGAGACAGTGGAAGGAAGTCACCAAGAAGGATGCCCACTGCCAAAGTGCCGAAATGCGGCTATGGGAATCATGGATGAATGCTAAGTAAAAGTCTGATGACAACAGAATGATGTCATGAAGAAGATATATAAACCTATGTTGAAATGTTATGAAAATACTTAAGACTGACGATGTAACTGAAGCACAAAGAGAAACATGTACCTAAAAATTAAGTAACCGTGCAAATAAGATGAAGTAACTTGCTGATCGATAACTATATATACACGCTGTAAAGCAACGTAGACAAAGCCTATAGGCGCTTACTAAAAAGAGGTATATACAAAACGTTTAGGACAGCCATTGGAAGAAAATGGACAACGGCCTGTGTTAAAGAATAAACCCAGCTACCTCAAAATACGACCCTAGCAAATTGAAGAATTGATGAAGAAACTGTTTTTGTGTGCAGAATAAGGGAGTCCGTTGGCCTGAAGTCAAGGAGGCTATTTCGAGAGATGGGTGCAATTCACAAAGGGAGTTGAATGAACAGACCATTGCATGAGACATATTTCTGCTAAGATTAGGCGAGACAAGGACCTTTGCAGGTGCCAAGTGTTGGACAACCACAAAGGTAAAAGCCTATGTGAGGTGGAATGAGCAAGTCTCTAAAGGCCAGACGGGGTAATAACACCCTGTTAAATAAAATCAAATAGCAGTAATGCAGAGGCTGAAATGGACAAAATCTTAGTCTCCTAACACACGAAGAAGAACTCAAAACAAAAATTAGTCATTAGAGCTTGAGTTAAGATAGTGGTGTGTTCACACTCCCCCAAATGTCCCAGAACAGTGAGCAGACTATGAGGTCAACTACAAGAGAACAAGTGACTTTAATCTGCCTGGTATTCTCTCCTACCAGGGCTTTCCTCATATGTGCATTGCTCACACTTAAAGATGTAATAGTCTTACATCTATTCTGTTTTCTCTTGACCTTGCCTGGTTTACTATCCTGCCAGGGCATTTCTGATAGGTATGCAACATGCACTCACAAACTTGACAGTCTCCTAAATTTCCTTTCTTCTGTCTTTTAAAGTAATATTCAGTTTCTCGTTCTTTTTCATACACTTCATTCAATGTTATTTGCTTTCGGGAGGATTGCCAATAGGCCCTGGTGTCCCCACTTCCTTTGTGCCTCTCAAGGCTCACGCTCTTCCGTTCAGTGTCTCTCCAGACTCGGGCAGTGAGGAGATTGCCTTTCGTCACCTGCGAACACTCTGAAGCTTTTCGTCTGCTTCTGGTATCCCTGCAGCGTGTCATTCCTTGCTGTCCATTCCTCTTGGTTCCTTCAGTGAGCCTGTTGGCTTCACAGACCTTGCACCAGCTCTGCAGTCTCTGGATCGACACTGAGAGGACTAGAGTTCTCCAGACAGCGTCTCTCTGGAACTCATCTACCAGTTTAAATCTCCCACCAACTTGCCTCTCCCTGCAACAACTAGAGCACAGCTTTAGCTCTTGGCCTCCATTGATCTTCATTTCTCTGCATATCTCCCTCATCCTAGTACTTTCGCATTCAGGAAAAACAAAGTCAGTTCTCAATGACTTGTATGGAAAGTCTGGAAAAGTAGTTTTGAAAGGCAAGTTATGTTTTGGTGACTTGTATACAGAGTATAGGGAAGGGTTTTCAGTAACTGTCCTAGGTGTGTGAGGGGAGATTTGACCATATGCCATTAAGGCCTGGGGAATGGATGGGGTATCCTCAAAAGAAAAAGGGGGATACCATGTCCCACCCGATAATGTCATGTCACTTCCTTGGGATTTGCCTCCCTCCATGTGATCCTCCCTCATATAGCCACCCTCAGGGTCAGGATCAGGTAGCGGCTACCGTCCACATAGGGAGAGGTCACCACTGGGAAAGAAGTGACAACACTATCTGATTCATCACAGTTAGTATATAGACTATGTACATATCTATATATACATATGCAAATCGGGGTCAGTGATAGTGACCCTGTAGGACTCCCCATAGGAATAGCTCTCTTTGAGATGCTTATAAGTTTGGTGCTGTCTGATTAATGTTCACAAAATGTTCCCCAGAAATATATACCCGACTCTGAATTTATTTGCAAAGTTTCATGAGGTTCCGTCAAGTGGGGAACAGTTATAGTGGAGGATTCCTAAACTTGCTTTTTCCATTCATTTCTCAAAGGACAATTTGTGCTGTCATCTACAGCACAAACCGCTGGGCAGGTTCACACTAATCCTTCCAGATGGCACGATTTGGACATTCTGGAATAACTAAAGTTCAATTGGGAGATATTGGCCCTCATTACAACCCAGACGGTAAGTGTTTAACAGCGCCGTAAAGAGTGTCGGCGCCGTTAAACACTTACCGCCTGATTACAAGGTCCCTTAGCGGGATGGTGACTTTAACGCCTGCTTTTTGCAGGCGTTAAAAACCAACCCGATAAGGGACCTTGGCGATAATTACAGCAACCGTAATTTATGGTGCCGTTATTATCGCCTTCCCCATTCCCATTATGCCCTATGGGGCAAAAATGGGAATGGGGAAGGGGCCATTGGTGAAAGGGGAATTACCGCCCCACTCACCTTGTAATGGGGCGGTAATTCCACCATCAACCATGGCGGAATCGTAACCTTAGCGGCATGGACCATGGTGCTAATAGCACCATGGTCCTCCGCCAAGGTTGTAATGAGGGCCATTGACTCTTCGGCACATCCCAAATGGTATTTATGCTCTGAGCCACTATGGCTGCTATGTGATACTGAGGCACCCTAACCCCACTGTGCAATTTGATTGGATGCCAGATGCTGGTCACCAAAAATCAAATGACGGACTGATGCGAGTTGACCACAGAGTTGAGAATTTTCTTTACCAGGATGCCAGTTGGAAGATTGTGCATCCCCGTAACTTACATAAGGCTCTTAGACAACTGTCACTGCTCCCTTCACCATCTTTTGCTCCACAGGAGGGAATGGTCTGTGTTCTTGCGGAAGGATATACTCCCCTACTAGTCCAGCTTCAGGTGCCTTCTTCTCAGCCTCTGACTATAGGTGTGCTTTCCTTGCAGAAAACAAGGGGGGTCCTGGGAGTCCCTCTGCTGGACATTAGTCCCGGTTTTCGAGAGCCTTACCCAGATTTTTTAGCTCACTACCTTTCATAGAGGAGAAATATCCCAAATATATCAGTCTTTGTCCTGTCCTGGGACAGTCCAGCACCGAAATACTAGCCAATTTTCCTCTGAACAAGAGTACCAACAGCAACCCCAGAAAAATGTTTCGGTCCGGTTGCACCACATCAGTAAGGTGTCACCTCGAGTGGGACAGGTATGCCCAGAAGTGGGTCCCGTGCCTGCTCGGCCTAGAGACCTAAGCAACTCCTCACTGATGAGGCCCAACAAGGCCAAAACATGTTTGGGGATGCTTGTGGTCTTGTGCAGAAGGGATTTGACCTAGCAGTTTGGGCTGGACGGCCCCTTTTGGGGTGGGACCAAGCCTGATTTGCATATTGTCTTTCCCCTTCTGTAATGGCTTGGCAGGCGAAAAACAATGGTCTGGAGGGTTGCCCAGAGCTATGCCAGAGGTTAAGATTCATTCTGCACCTTCCAGCCATCACCTCTTTGTTTTTGGTATGATTTCCTTTGCAGAGGCTTCAGCTCCAAGCTTCTCATGTACTCAGGGCCTGACAGATCCTGGCACATTGTAGTAAGTACACTGAACATAGTGCTGTTCATCCCTATCAGGCAAAGTAATTTTTTCCTCACTTTACTTCCAGTGGAAAATTGGAACTAGCCCATCATTGTACACATTATCTTTTTTGGTAACTAAATATGGACCTTAAAATGCCCAAAGTACTTGTAGCCCATTACTACGAAGAGAACTAATGCCTCCAGTCACAGATGCTGCAGCTACTTTCTGTAGGAGGGCACATAGAGGATTATCATGTGGGAGACAGTGTCCAGTATTGCTACATTGCTGACTCTGCCCTTGAAAAAAGTATGTCCATAATTAGGGCACACCAGGCCTTCCGGAAATAACTTGGATTCTTGTGAGTTACTCTTAGGCTCTATGGATTTTACAGCCTTTTCATACTTTGGCTTTGCCCCCCTTCTGGCTGGGTTTGTTTTATACAGCTTCAGTTATTATTACAACTTCTGGGACAATGCCTATAAGAGATACTTCATAGGAGAACCTGAACCAGATGCCTGGCTGTACATGGCTCGTTCCCTTAAACATCTGCCACTCTTTGCCCCTGGGTTCATCTGGGACTCTAGAGCTCTGTCTGAAGATGCACCCATATACACTGCTTAAGACCGACAAAGTGGGGTGGTCTAGGTGGTGAGGGATTATTAATCCTGATGATGGAATTCTGTTACTTCATTCTGCTGTGTCTCAGTCTCTGGGTGGCTGTCATCAGTGCCCAGAATTGGAGAACCAACTGGCAGAGTTCTCTGAGGGATTTGTTCATCATACACCTATTTCTTCACTCCAACTTCTGGACTTTATGTGAAGCTATGTGGATTTATCTCCCCTCTTCTCTAGCCATAGTCTGAGTAGCATTGCTTCATCATCCTCTGGCAAATATAGCACCTGTTCCGTGGAGGTGGCATCTAACTCTGTGGTTGCAGTGTCCTTCTTGTGTAGATCATCCTGAAGGCTGCTTCAGTGCTAGACACATACTAAATGAGGTTGCCTACCCACCACAGTCAGTTTGACAGAATACCATCTGCAAGGGTTTATTTTTGCTCTACGAATTGATGGTGGTTTTCTCTCCACAAAGTCTGCTCTGCTAAACAGACCTCCCTTTCCAATGCTCCATGGTTGGCCTTGTTTACTGACACATAGGAAGCTGCAATGTGATATAGCCACATGATAGATTCAGAGTGACATGCACCTTCCTAAAACAGTCTGCTGGAATCAAAATAATTCCATTAGCCATACACTGCCTATAACACCCATGTTCAAACTACCTTTAACTACATATTCTCATTTGTCTGGTGGCAGTACTTTTGTTAAATAAAAAATGATGCACTATCTAATTAGATATAGTTGCATATGATGCAATGGTATCCAGTCAAAATCTTGAAAAAAAAAGTCGAATGACAATAATCTCGAAAAATAAATCTCGAAAAAAAAAAAAGTTGAATTCCCTCTTTTTTAATTATATATTTATTTTGGGGTCCGGGAATAAAAAAAAGGGTAAAACAAAAAAAAAGGGGGGGTTGGGGGGAACCCCTCCATTTCGAATAAAAAACGTCATTAAAAAAATTCTTTTTTTTTTCGAAATATTTTTTTAGAGATTTTGACATTCGACTTTTTTTAATTCGACCTTTTCACTATAAACCTGAGGCAATATAGTTAAACTGCCCGAAGCCAATCTGGTAACATTTATTTTGTCCACTTGGTTTCCACTGTTACCTGCAGAGCCATTTGTGTGTCTGTGTCTGGCTCTGGGAGTTTAAACCACAACAGATGGTGGACCTGTCGAGGCTGCAATGTGTCCTCTGATGTGAAGCCTTGACACCTTTCCCAAGAGAACAGGACATACCTCCTGTTGGGGTTGGGTAGGAGCAGGGAACTTCAAAGGGGCCTCTGCAACATAATTGGGAAATCACACCAGTGACAGAATTACTGGGGTCCTTTCATCTGAGGCAGACAAGGGAGAGGGGCAAGTACAGTGTAGCTGGAATAGGACCTACGCACTGTAGAAAGGGCCAGCCATTTTGAATATGGCCATGCCCCACTTTGTCCCTGAGACTCCTCCCTAATTTCTTGCAGACAAGACTCTCTAGGAGCTGATATCCCAAGGAATAACCCTTGTTGAAGCAGCTAGGATGGCCCGTTACAGAAGGCGTGCAGTGCAATAATCAGCTGTGGCAAAGTGATCATATAAGGTGTGAGACCCCCATTCTTCAAATCATCTTTGGGAATCCTCTTTGAATCATCTTGGATCTATCTTGGGAACAACTTGAAGATCATTGCGCTGGAACCTTGTTTGGGTAAGGGCAGGCCAAAGACATATCTGTTGGGAGTGGACAAGGACTTCCAAGGAGAATGCAGACTCTTCGCCTAACCACCTCTGAAGAATTCTTTAGTTGCTAGAGGAAAGCCTGACTGCTGCTGGACACTGGTACACAGGACTCTGCCTGCTGAAATGGCAACCTTCTCAGTTCCCCTGGCAAGCTACCTGGCTGGAAAATGCAGAAGACGGTTTTATCTTTCCTTCAGGACTCAGTGGAGAGTCATCCAGCACCTCAAGGACCGAAAGAATCTGCCTTTGGCTCTCTTCACCTTTCAGCTGCTATGAGTGTTACGAGCTCCTTTGAGCTGCTGTTGAGACATTGAGTTGAGGGCACAGACTGTTTGTTGCTTAGAACCAACTCAATTCCATGAAGCACTGAAGCAGAACCTCTGATTTACCTGCATTGAGACTCAGTCCAGCCTTCAAGCTATGAGCCTGAAGCATTGCCCCAAGTTTCTTAGATGTAGGAGCCATTACTGCTTGTCAAAGAACTCTGCTTTTTCGAATCTGGTCTAGTCAGCTTGCCACATTGAACCACACTCGCAGCATGGCTCGAGACCAAAAGAAGATAAAACTCCTGATGTGCCTACTCCTGTCCCTATCACTCCCCACCTCCTTTCACCAACCCCTAGACATTCTGTCATTGTTCTGTCTGCTCTCTCCTCCAGCCTTCTCCAAAGTAACTCCTCCTTCAAACAAACACACTGCCCTGATTCAGCTTTTCCCTCCATTTTATAGTCTTGAATGTTTAGTAATTGGCAACCTAACAAGGGTAATGTTTGTCTGTGTGAGGCCTTTGGGTTGTATGATTGGGACAGGGACTTAATTCCCCCAGGTGTAGGTGGCTCCGTGGACTTATGCATTGCTGGCCTGAGTGCTGAGGACTTAAGTGTGGGGGTGACCGACTTAGTATTACTCTCTCTTGGTTTAACCCTGTGGAGAAGTTCGATTTTGCTGGCTCCCCACTGCTCTGCTGCATCTCTTTCCTCTATATTCATGCTGGATGAATTCTCCACATGCTGGGTCCTTGTGAGGTGATGACAGAAGTTTTTTTCTCACAGTTTTTTTACCTTCACTGTGTTAATGATTGGGCTGATCTTTTTATGTGGCGGTGTGTATGTCTGTGAAGTAGAAATGCAGGCTGTTTTTCGAATCCTTATTTCCTGAGACATTGATTCTCTTTGTGGCTTACATTGGTGTCCCTTGTCCATTAAAGAGACGGTTATCCAAGGTTCTTTTGAGTGGTGATCTTCTGTCTTCTTTCTGTGGCCTGGTTGAGGTAGCCAGGGGATCCTTCACATGCCAGTCCTAGCCCCAGCATCATGCAGCTGGTGGCAGCACCCATCCACCTCTTCTCCGATATTCTTCTCATTCACTACCACAGTCAGGGAGGGGACTTTGTCATATCCCGATTTTCAAGGTAAACCCAGTGATATTGCCTCACTGAAATCACATTGGTAGTGGAAGTGGCATTTCGTGACTTGTGATGCTGATGCCATCACAGGGAGTTACACTGCACAGTCTTTCACCCTGGCATCCTGGAAGGAAGTAACAACATGTACAATTTGATCCTGATGATATACCAGGAAGTGGATTTAAATTACATTCAGTGGAAAATCAACTAACTGACTTAATAATCTGACTAAAGCCGAACATTCGCCTCTATCCTTCAACCTTCATGGTAGACATCAGCTCCCTCACCAAGCTACCTCAAAACAGGTTTTGCCAATCTCCTCCTCCTCCCACCATTTTATTTTTTTATTTAACATGAAGTACACATCATAAGTGGCCTCATGTTCAAAGGGCATATGCAGACATGAAGAAATGCATATATTGTTTTGTACCTTTACTTGCCTGTAGTTGCTAAACTGTAAGTGCCCTTCTTGTTAGGGAACTGAGGTCTCTGGCACCCACCGTGTAAGGATGCCCTGCCCTGCAGGGTGGGCGCATGGGCCCATTGTTGATGAGTACTGGCTGTTAGCAGAAGTGCCGAGTCAGACACAGCTTGGTTTACAACTGGCGAGCGTGAGACCGCTCGGCACCTTTATCAGTGCCTGTCACGTGCACATGCGTGTGACCCTAGACATGTGACTCAGCACAAGCACTATGGCTTGGTGCTGAAGTTACAATGCCCCATCCCATGTAAACCAAACAAACCACCCAACAACTTAAGATGGCATGTGTCCCAGTACCTGCTAAAGATCACACTGACTTTGTGGGTCATTTTGGAACTCACATTCTTAGTTAGGCACACTACTGTACACACTAGGTACAAGTGTGCATTACCAGGGGTTGGGCAGTTCAGTTCATTGTCTTGTGAAGGATGATGATGATAGCTCAACATTGATGTCAAGCTGTTCTACGGGGCCTACTTTTCACTGAATTACCAACATACCTCTTTGATCTGGTATACACTTAGGCACATATATACATTGGGGTGTAACACACCTCTGGGGCTTTATTACTACAAACTTTATTAGTCTAATAAGAGAGTGAGGATCGCCCCACAGGCTGGAAAATCTGCACCAGGGATCCCAGGCCCACATTGGCAGATGGTCACAGGGCAGTCCCTCAGTGTCCGCTCACTCATGATGGAATGCGCTCCACTAGCCGGCAAAGCCGCGCCCGTGGATACCGGGGGGAACATCAGCTATCGTCTAGTCAGCAGGTCTCTGGTCTGTTTGCTGTAGGATAATTCTCCAGCAGGCCTGGGTGGTCTTTGTCCCTTGCGGAAGACCGTAGTCAGGAGTATTTCAGGCCCCCTCTTCCCCCATGTAGATAGGGACAAGGCGAGGACACTCTCCTGGCATCGCTCACTGGGTTAGGAACTGCTGAACGGCAATGGGCAGAGCCATGTCGAGGTGCCCTCTTCAGGCGGGAATTCTTCCTTGCTACCGCCATGGTGGCAGTCCCTTCCTGTTGAGGTTCCCTCTGTGTGAGTCGGTGTGTACAGCAACTGAGGCTGCGCAGTGCTCATCTCTTCCCTCTGCTTGTTACCTTGAACTTCTGTTAATATGGCGGCAGCAATGGCTGTGCCGTGGCCAGGCTCCCACGTCAGGAGTTTTTCCTGGCTAGCCTTTTGCCTGACCGCACAAGCACTCTCTTTGGGGAGAGCCGCGGCTTATCTACGGCAGTTGTCCACTTGTTGTCTCCCCCAGGCGGGAGTTCTTTCTGGCTCGCCTCTGATGTATGACTACTGTGGCGTCGGAGCTTGCCACATCACTCTCCAGTGTTGTTGGCAGCATGGACGTACCCCAATGCCTGACCTACTGCTGGCCCTTTGGACGCAAGGATAGACAGAGTCCCTGTGGTGGCTTGCGTGAAGCCTTGGCGGTGTCAGTTGTCACTGCACCATTCTTCTCTCCCAGGCAGGGGCTAACAGCAGCCTGTTTTGTCCAGGGGTGCTTTCCTGCCCACCTTATGCCTCTCTTTGGGGAGAGCCACGGTCATGCCAGCGTTGTGGCAGGGATCTGTGGAGCTTGGGTGCAGGATGGGTAGCCGTCCATATCGTGCATCTGCTGACTTCCTTCCGGGCAGGAATGTTCCCTCACTGTCGTAGGCTCCGGATACAGCCACTGCGGCAACTATTCTTGCTGTGACACTCTTCGCCTGTTGAGTGTTGGGGGCGTGCCCCAGTGCATGACCTGCTCCTGGCCCATTGGCCACAAGGATAGGCTGAGTCACAGTGTTGGCTTCCTGCGAAAGCCACTGCAGCGCCGGGTCTTGCCGAGTGGCCCCTCTCCTCCCAGGCCTCTCCCCCAGACAGGAGCTGCTCTAGGCAGTGCATCACTCCCCCCCCGACGGGAGAGCCTTATTTGAGGCGGTACACCTCTCCCCCTGAAGGGAGTGCCTGTTTCGAATGTCCAGTGGGCCAAGATGCTCCTCAGGATGTTTCCCCAGGCAGGGGTTTATAGCGCTGTGGCAGTGTGGGCCATCTGTTCTCCCTCAGACAGGAGTACCAACAGTCATCGTAACGGCATTGGCCACTTGCTCTCCCCCAGGCAGGAGTCCAATCGTCCCTGTTGTAGCATGGGCCACCTGATATCCCCAAGGCAGAGTACATAATGTCGTTGTTGGGACAATGGGCTGCCAGTTCTCCCCCCCCCCAGCAGGGGTCCCAACTGTTGAGGTGGCACCTCACACTTCGCCAGGCCGGAGTATGGTATGTCACTGTGGCAGCATGGGCCACCTGTCCTCACCCAGGCAGGAGTTTGTCCCATTGCTGGAGCATGACTGGCTGCTCTTCTCCCCAGGCAGGAGTGCCTCTTGTAATTGCCTTTGATGGCAGCACGAGCCACTTCCTCTCCCCTGGACAGGAGCTCATTCCGGCTCATGGCAACTAACCCGCTGCGTTT
The DNA here is from genome assembly GCF_040938575.1 of Ambystoma mexicanum. Lineage (NCBI taxonomy): Eukaryota > Metazoa > Chordata > Amphibia > Caudata > Ambystomatidae > Ambystoma > Ambystoma mexicanum. The sequence goes on along the minus strand of NC_090928.1, from coordinate 523,561,767 downwards.
TCTGCCCCCATGTGGGAGGAACTTGCTTCATCATTGTTTGTCTCCGGTGCAGGCAGGGGCCGCACCGTATGCTCTCCCTCTCCAGGTAGGACAACAGCTTTTCTTTCACCATGTTGGCAGTAGCGGTCCACGTCCCTCCCCCTGGCGGGAGAATATATATACTTTTTTGTTCTTTATGGCGGCATGACTGCCACGCCATTCTCCATCCCCCAGATGGGAGACTACATTATTCATTACTCGATGCGGCGGTATGCAGTGTCACTCCCCCAGGCGGGAGGATATGAGATATTCTTGCAGCCACTTCCTTCCCCCAGGCAGGAGACTTACTTCATAAGTGCGGCTGTCCTAAGGGCTGTGGGACACCTGCGCTGCCACAGGGGGGGGGTCGAGGTCCATGCTCTGGCAGCTTCTCTCATGGCCCTACCCTTCCTGCAGGGTGCACGGACGCCGTGTCCCTCTTCCGTGTTTTTTTTTTCTTCTTCAGTGAACCAGCTGCATGTCAGATGCTAGGGGGCCGGGGTCTCCTACTCCCACCATGTGAGAATGCCCTGCCGTGCAGCGTGGGCATATGAGCCCATTGTTGAGGAGCCGCTCTTAGTGGCAGTGACCAGACAGGCAACGGCTTGGTTTACAACTGCCGAGAGGGGGACAGTTCAGCACCTTTATTAGTGTGGGTCACATGACCCCTAGACATGTGACTCAGCATGAGCCCGATGGCTCATTGCTGACGTTACAACACTTCTCTCACTGTGTGGCTGGTATGTTCACTGTATGACTGGTATGTTAGATCACAAATTCATGCCCCACCACTTTGGCTACTTCCAACTTCCACATTCTGGTTGGCTTTAAAGAGGGTGTAGCAGGAAGGGACACTTTGCAGTAGCAAGGATCTGCCTAGAAGTATCGGCCTCTTCCACTTGCAACCTTTAATGGCATTCCATGTTAAATCTTACAATGAATATGTGTACGCTCTTTTGCTTATTGGAAGAACTAGACCTAGGACTTTTCTTTTTTGATGCCAGTCCTCACCTATAGGTGATGACGTAGGTTTCTAGGTGATTAAGACAGGTTTCTTGGATATTAGAAATGCAAGCAATAGCCACCCAAAATCAGATGTAGTACATCTTCATTGTGTTGCTTAACAACAAGATCCCTTCAGTGTAATTTTAAAAAGGCATTTGTGTTTCAGAGCTAGCCGTATGTGAATGTGAGGCTCTTAATTAGTCATTTTAGGATAGATTCCAATGGTGTTAACAAATTCATTCACATTCATAACCCAATAAACTACATAGGTGTGTTCAAGGCAGGCACATATATGCCCAGTTATTTCAATCAGCAACTGTGCTTTAAATGGCCTAATTATATCAATCCTTTGGTGCTTTAGAGCATGTCATTGTGACAAAATGGCTTCTGCTATGATGAGTATGCCGGTGAGAAGTAGTGAAACCACTTACTCAGCCCTCACACTTCTACAAACCAACAGTGATCCCAAACTTAAAGGTAAAATAGACACAGTTAAGAGACATAACGTCTTCGCCTTTTCTGGTAACGTGGGTCGAGGGAGGGCTATACCATCAAGAGAGGTGTGCATGTGAATCAGTAGCAACCCAAGCATTAAAGTAGAACAGTCAAAAATAAAGAGAATGTCCAGTCAAGTGTCTATAAACATATATATAAACTTTAATTGAACACGCCACCTGTGAATACCTAAATGGGAAACACATTGTACAAAACCTACACCTGTGGAAAGATCAGAGAATATGTAAAGAAAGATGCAGCACTCTGGGTAAGAATACAGGGGTGAAAGGCAATTCATCAACCATAATGTTCTTTAAAAAAAAACGATATGTCTTTTGATGAAAATGGTGAACAAGTGCCCTCTGCAAACATCTATTGAACCTTGTGCATGAAGACAAATATTTGGTAATACTTGGGAAAACAAATATACCCTAAGGCAATGGGTATTAATCATGTCTTTTACTATTTTACTGTGGTAATTGGATAAAAAAACATTTAGATACTTATATCATTTATAAAGTGGTACCTAGACCAATAAAGTGCAGAGGTGCCCTGACACACACATATACATATTTCTTAACATTCACAAATGAACAAAACACAGTATTCAAATTGATTCTGAATAACAATGAAGCACCAATCTTAGAGAAGCACAAGCAATGTCTGTGCTAGATGATACAACAGTGCAACATCTATTAGATAGTGTCTACTGTGAGAAACCAAAAAGTGTCTCACCCACTAGTCCCCGGACATCTGTCATCCAGATGGCCAGGACACAGCCATCGATTTTGGATCCAGTTCCTGGGGGTGGACCAGTGTGGGAGGATCACCTCGGTGATGGGTCTTGTGGGAGTGGGATACAGGATGGTGAGACGCGATAACTCCTTCCCTTTAACACCTTTACCCCATTTTACCAAGTAGGAGATTTAGCAACTCAACCTTCCCCAACCCCTTTACAACACGAACACTTTCTCATTGTCAGCCCGCTATGAGAGAAAACAGAATAAGACCCGAGCTGTATACCTGACGTGTCCCAATACAATGGTCAGGCAATTACTGATCATCGCACACACCTGACTTCTGTTACACTTCCCCACACGAATAAAAGGCGGAGCACTAGAGCACACTGGGAGAGAGGCAGAACGCATAAGGAAACAGCAGTTCCAAGATGATCGTTTAACACGAGAGGAAATACGGCAATACAGAAGGGGATCGCAAGGAGGGAAATTCCCTTGATCTTTTCGACAAAGAACAATTACTTTACAGAGGCCTCAAAGATGGAAAGCTTAATACCAGGAATCCAGGCTGCAAAATCCTGCATTGTGTGTCGGAGATACCCAAGGCCCTCCCGCGTCAGGAATCAAGGGGGGGGAGAATCGCCAGCCTCCGTGGTACCGTTCTTGGCTCCAAGTTCAAAGCAGCCACTCAGCACAGCCGGTAGATTGGGGAGGCCAATACAAGACTGGTCTGTGTTGAAGTCAAGGTTGCAAGCAGTGTCATAGTATGGCGAGCGCTGGAACGAACATTGTTAAAACGCGTGTGTTAAGAAATGAAAGTGAAGTTAAACGCCTGATGAGCGATTGAACTTTGAAACCAATATACAATACCTTTGACAGAGTGGTCCAGAACTGCGTGTGTGTTCAATCAAAAGTCTCTGTAAGGTATCCAGCTGAGAATTGGCAGTGAAAGTGAGAAAGAGAGCACATCAAGAAGAGAACGAGTAATTGTGAATCGAAGTGGTCCTGCGGCGGATTGAGCAAAATCCTGTGCACAATCGAAAGTCTACGATTTCTGAAGTAAAGAAAGCTTGTTCAAATTAGAGGAAGTTGGTCCAAGCCCAGCAGAGGGAGAAAGCTTTGTGTTAAAGTGGGTCTGAGCCCGGCGGAGGGGAACCCGTATGAATCGAAAATCACCCAAGAAGTTGTATATGAGAATCCTGAGGACAAAGGAACTTTTGAATGTTTGCAGGCCCTCTGAAATAAAAGACTTAGAATGACAAGAGACTGTGGCAAAGAAGACGCGGATATTGAGATTTGAACTGCATCCTGCTAGAGAAGCCAGAGACTGTGCTAAGCTTGAGGGTGCCGCCTAGTCCCATGCTGAAAATGTAGGGAAGGGAAGCCAACAGCTTGAATATCCTGACATAATAATTTCTTGTACATGTTTCTTTTGCATAACATTGTTTCCCAAACTGTTTGTATTTAGAAGTAAGGATTGGCAATAGGTTTATTAGTATAGGCCCTTTTTGTTTTGACAGACTCGATTAGAACTGCGTTGTTCTTATTATTATTCGATTGTTGTAGCTTGCTCCCATCTTTAGATTTTGGATTAGATAGGCGTTTTTCAAACCCAATTGAAGTTCAATAAACACCCTTGGACTGTGATCGCTTGTGTCTATCTTACTGTTTGATACCATGCCTTCCTTATACTACCACTATGGACCCTTACTCTTCTATGTCCTATTTATCTAACTCTACCCTACATTTTCCAACCCTCTATGTTGATAAAGGGGTTTTCTTCAGGGGATGTATAGTTGTAAGTGGTGCAAACTTGACATGGTTTTCATCAGATGTTGGACAGATGTCTGTAGTGTATGGTACATATGGAGACATATTGATGTGAGATGTGATGTGAGAATGTGTAAGGAGCAGGCAACAAAAGGGAGTTTGAAATTATCAACATTATAACAGAGGAAAAGTCCATAGTTGTTTAGGAACATACCTCTTCTGTGCTGGAGTCTTCAAAAAGTGCTATAGAGTATGCACCAATTTTGATAAGGCATTCGTCCTGATTTGTATGCTTCAGTTTATATTAATATTGTAATGACAACCCGGTTCTGTGAGGAACACACACAACACTGTTGTTTAAGGAGCTAGTGACCAGATGTTTACAATGAAAAGTTAATGTGCACTAGCGAACAAGAATGGATATGGAGGGCAAATGTGTATATAGGGGAAATCTTATATTGTGACAGAACAGCGTCACTAACATGATCTAATAGGAATCTGTTAAGTTTAATGCTTGAGTCAAATAAGTGCAGTGAGCCTTTCAGGATGGGTTCGAATATTTACTAGTTAAAGGCTGAAGTTACAAGGGTAAGTACATAAGGAGAAAGGAGTGAGTAGGTGAATACAGAGGGAGACATCCACCGGCCCCTTATTCACAGCTCTCCTTCTCAGAGGTTCTTGGAAGTTACCAAACACTTCGTCCAGCCATTCTAACTTCGTCAGATCATTACTAAGTGGCCACTTTCCGCCTTCCAACATAAATTCAAAATTGCATTCCCACATTCCATTCTTGGCTGCAGTACATTCAGAATCTCTGCTAGAAGTCACATCGCTATTAACGGTATCATTGTTGATGCCCCAATTGCAGGTGTCGTCGTTGATATGCCATTTCTCTTGCACACAAAATCATTACTGCATTATTTTCACTCACATCCCCGGAAACTATTCTTTCCATGTTCGCGTCGTTCGCATATACTTCACCAAACGTACACAGCCATTGCGATAGGCAAGCACGCTCGCGAAAGCACACAGCATCTGCGGAGAGCCAACCGTTGCGCTCAACATTCTTTGGCCCCTCCTCACCAGATCCTGACGTCATCACTCTCTCCTTGACTTTCATAGCGTGATGATCGTTGGCCCACCCGCCTGAGGCGTGATGATCGTCGGTCTGACTCTGGGACAGCCCACTCAATACATGGTGACCAGGGGCGACGTACAGACGGTGCCTGCCACCTTTGCTGCACAACACCCCATTGGGAGACCCGCTGCGCTTTGTTTTTCTCACGCCGGAACAACACCAGTTCACTTTCACATTCTATTTTCCTTAATTTTTTATCACCCAACATCGCTGTGAATGAAGTGACGCCTTGTGGTACTTGCATATGAGAAACTCTACAGTCAGCTGAACAGCAGATCAATGAAAGGCGCCAAAAAAATATATATAAGAAGGATGGCAATGCAATCCTTCCCACTGGGGACAGGTGGGTACCGGTGGATGCCTCCCGCCAGTGCTAAACTTAATGTTCTCTTAAGCCTTGTACGATGCACCCCTCAAGCCTTGCAACACTCCTCACCTCAGTTTCTTAGATCTCTGCACAACCGCAGCCTCATAGTCTGTGATACATGCTTCTCCTCCACTTCCAGCTTTACTAGTCCTCGTCGCCAATGTTAAGTTTAATGCTTGAGTCAAATAAGTGCAGCGAGCCGTTCAGCCTGGGTTCGAATATTTACTAGTTATAGGCTGAAGTTACAAGGGTAAGTACATAAGGATAAAGGAGTGAGTAGGTGAATACAGAGGGGGACATCCACCGGCCCCTTATTCACAGCTCTCCAGGTCCCAACTGACTCTCTCTAGAACGTGTACACCAACTCACACAAACACATTCCAGGCTAACATTCTGAAGAGCTGACATCACACATAGGGAAAGAGATATCTAAACCCAACAGAATCCTTTCTTGGGAGCATAGATTACGCTGCAGCGCCTGGCTGGACTCGCAGCACGAGTACCGATCCTTTTTTTCGGACAGCAAAACAAAGTGTTTCTCATGTTATTTCTCAAAATAAAAATGAAAAATGTGGCTACTTAGCCCGTTTGGGTGCATGACTCTGTTTTATCGTAAGTTCGCTATGAACCTTGCGGCGAGCGGTCGATTACCAATGCTCACGGCTTGGATAAAAATGGAAACATTGTATCCAATTGTACTTACGCATTGCCTGCCTGCGTGTGGTTTAGGAGACAGCCATTTGTGTTAGAAAGAGTACCGGTTACTTGGATATCCTGGAGAGAATGCACGGGTTTGTGCTTCTATTGAAACAAGACCTGTGTGTGCAGGTGCCCAATGCTCACTACAGTCACCAGGTTGAAAGTAACTAGGTACCTATACATTACCTGCAATGAAGTGCCATATAGTTAGTTGTTGACAAATTGAATACTGATGTACCACGTAGTCCGACATAAATAGGCCTTGGGAGGGATACACAAATGGCAGTACATTTGAGAGGAAGTACTTGAGTCATGTCTTGTTTATACATGAGATGTATGCATATCTGATCCTGTTGTTGAATGGTGTTGGATATGACGGTGTAAGGAGGGCCCATGTCCTAGAAAATTATATATTGTTCCTTTTTTAGTCTGGACACTCTAAATTAACGTTGTCAGGAAACACATCAGTGGACTGATCTCGATATTATTATGACAGCAGCTAGTAACTATTGGAAATTAAACGATAGCAGTATTCGATGTCATGGATAAAATCACAATAGCATGTTTTAGATTAGTGCTGATATAACCTTGTACGGGTACTTCTCATAGAAAAATGTCATGCTAAAAAGTGCTGTTATATGCAGTGACTCTGTGTGAAAGAGTGAGGCCCATTGAACTTTAGAAATATGCAAAAACAATCTCGGTGCATCAGTGCCGTAAATATACATCATTGCACCGAGTGCAGACTCAATAGATACATGTTACTAAATGAACATATTCCAAAAATACATATGTTTGTAGATAGTCACTGCCAAACTGTACTGACACTGCAGATGCATGCAAACAATTGCTGTTATACCCAGGTGAGATCTTCGTTCAACTCACTGACATGTGACTGTGTTTTGAAAATAAGTGGTGGAGGAGCAACTTCCACATACTTTTTCTTCACCAATTTTATTGTCAAACAGAGGTAGGGGTGATAAGGCCATGGATAAAACGGACTGGATTAATAGAGTTTTGGTAATCGGGGCAAAGCAAATACTACGGGTTTTGGAAGTCAAGAAAGAAACCAAAAGTGGGAGATTGGTTATTGGATGTGAAAACTCTGTCAAACTATGAAAAAGTTATGTTTTTAAAACAAGGAAGAGAGGGTTATTATTCTTGACTTTGGGGGTCATTTAATGAATTGTATAGCTAGACTTCCTGTATCATATTTACAATTGTTTACTTGGATTGGATTGATAAATATATATATCGTTGTCTGTTGTGCTTTTTAATGTTGTCTTTTCTTGCTTGTTGTACACTCAAGAGCTATTCACTGATTGTAAAATAGTACTTTGTGATTGCGCTTAGTTTCTCTGTTTCATGAATTATAAAGAATACTGTATGATTATTGTTAATGATCTGCATTTTACAATCTAGAAGCACTGTAATGGTATTGAATTTGTGTTATGGTTCTGTTCTTTGTATGTTCATCCAAAATAAAAATAAAGTGATTACATTTTTTTTAAAAAAGCCTCTGTTCTTTTTCAGACAACCTCCATTCAATATTGGTCCCTTTCAAGTTAGAAATTGAGATTGTCCATTCAAGATCCGTTTCTTTATGATTCCTCATCATGAAATGTTGTACCAATGGAGCTTTTACATTCTTATTTTTTGTGCAGCTCTTATGTTCTCCCATCCGTACTCTAGCCTTACTCATAGTCATCCCTATGTATAAGAGGTTGCATGGGCATCTTATTGCGTACACTGTCTTGCTTGTGTTACAGTTAATGAGAAGTTTTTGTGCTGTAAGGAAGGCATGGTATCAACAGCAAGACAGACACAAGTGACCGCATTTGAAGGGTGTTTATTGAACTACAAAAAGGTTTTGATAAACGCCTATCTACACCTAAATCTACAGATGGAAGCAAGCTACGACCATCAAATAATAACGCAGTCCTTGTGGTGTCTTGTCAAAGTAAAAGGGCATATACTAATAACCAAATCCTTACCTCTAAATACAAATAGTGTGGGAAACAGTGTTACGAAAAAGAAAGAAGTGTTCATAAAATGATATGTCAGGATGTTCAGGCCCTTGGCCTCCCTTCCCCACGTTTTCAGCACTGGTTAAATTGGCACAGTCGAGTTTAGCACACACTTTGGCTTCTGCAGCACGAGGATGCAGTTCAGAACAAACACCAGGGACTTCTGCAACAAAGTCTCTTTCCCCTTGAAAGTCTATTTTTAGTAGAATACCATGGAGTGCAAAACAATATTTAAAGTTTGCTTCTCTTTCAGGCTCACACAATTGAAATGTAATATCCTTCCCCAACTTTCTTACTTCCAGATTTACTTTGCTTTACTGTTAGAGACTTTCGAAACTATATGGCTTTGCCTTAATCTCATACATGACCACTCCGAAACTGCTGCATTCTGGTATTTGTATTTCTTAAGATCAATTCCTTTTACTTTACATTCAGTTCTGTTTCAAACACGCCTTCTTGGGGATTCTATACACTTTTCCTCTACTTTGTGATTTCCCTGTTGTGGCTTTTAGTTTCATTGGCTTTTCAGTGTTCACATCACTTCCCTTCACTTCAAGGACGTGGCTTTCATTTTACAGAGACCTCTGATATTGTGTTCACTCTACGGGGTCACTCTGTTACTTTGGCTTTTATTATCTTTCAGATATCACTTTCTCGGGTGATTCACAGTTCACCCCGGATCCTCCTCAGCCGGGCTCGGATCAATTTCACATTCCTTTTTGGGTTTGGGCCACTTGCTCGCTTTACTTGGTGCCTTCCCTCACACGCTCTACTTCTCACCTGTTTTATCGAGTCTCTCTCACTTTCTCTTTTGATCAGACTCACTGGTCAGCGCTATGAGGTCAGCGGCTCGGTCCTTTGGCGTGGGGATGAGGTCAGGGTCTCACCACCTGCCCCTCTAAATCGGCACTGGTACCAAGAGAGCAAGCAATTGTCTGGACCTCAACAGCAAGGTCCTGGCTGCCTGAATCCAACATGTAGGAGGCACGGCTCCTGTGACACGCGGCCACACTTCCTTCTCACTGGGCCAGCGTTGCCACAGACTGTCCTTCTCTGGATTCACCTGACAGCTCCCAGCGTCTTGGTTTCTCAGCTCCAGTCAAACTTTCCAGCTTGCTTTTGGTGTTTGGGATTTGAAGAGGGATCCTCTGCCTGACCTTTCTTCCTTGGCAGCCTCCCTTTATAGATCTGTGTGATGTTAATGGGCAGCAGGTGTGTGATTAGGGTTGGGTCTGCCTGACCTTGCCTGACTTCATTGAGGGGACAGCCTGCTGTCAGAGTGTTGTAGTCTGTCTTCTGTGTCTTAGTGGGTTTTTCACTGGTAATCTTCACCCCCCAGGTTGCCTCTTCTTCTTCTTAGTATTATGAAAAAATGGGGGGAAGATATTCTGTGTTTGAAAATACCCCTAAAAGACAGAGGGGTTGTGTGGTTGCGGATGATGGGTGAGAGGGGGATACTGTGTCTCACCTAGGGTATTCCCATGAGAATGACCCCGGACTCCCCTACCCGGGTGATCCTCCCACAGAGGGTCTGGATCCAAAGGCGATGGCCGTGTCCTGGCCACCCGAATAGAGGATTATCAGGGTTCAAATGGGAGGATACCCCTATGTTTCTCACGCTGCCCATGGATTGTTCATGCCTAAATGAAATGAAATTATATTTTATTTATATCGCGCTCGTACACAAGTGTTTCAGAGCACGACCAGGCAAAAAGGGAGGGGAACAAGGGAGAAAAAAAAAGAAAACCGCAATCTTACTAGGCCCAGTAACATTTCAGAAAGCGCAAGTGCATGGAAAAGGGAAAAGGGAGAAAGTGCATGGAAGAGGGGATTGGAAAGTGAGGAGCAAAGGAGAGAAAAACTGAAATAAATATAAAATAAAAAAATAAGGGCGATAAACCATGGTAGTGCAGCCAGCATGTGGCAGGTGAAAGTTAGTCAGATAACGTATATCTGATAAGTGCAGAAGAAAAGTGGGAGGGGGACTGTATGGGTACAGATACAGAACCCTAGGGCAGAGGGTGGCCTGAAGGCAGTGCAGGAGGGTGGCACGGTGAACAGGTACCTGGGCCCGAATGACACAGGGTGGCCAGGTGCACGATGCCAAGAGAAGAAACAGATCAGCAGGGGACAAGGGGGGCAAAGGCGGAGGCAAAGCAGAAGGTCTTGAGAAGCTTCCGGAACTGCAGATGGTTTTCCTCAAGTTTCAAGGTGGCCGGCGGCTGTTCCAAAGGGAGGCACCAGACGAAGACAAAGATCTACCCCCAACTCGTTTCTTTGCAAAACGACTAACCCTGAGGGAGTTAGAAGTAGAAGAGCGAAGGGCTTGAGAGGGGAGGTATTTACAGAGGGATAGTTGAAGGTATTTTGGACCCAGGCCCCAGAAAGCATTGTGGACAATGCAGAGGGTTTTAAATGTAATCCTTGCATCCACTGAATGGCTTGGAGCCAATTAAGGGATTTCAGGGCTGGAGAGATACAATCCCAGGGCTTGAGGCCAAGGACAAGTCTTGCAGTCATGTTCTGGATTAGTTTTAAAGGGCAGAGAGTGGAGGCAGGTAGATTTAGAAAGTAATCCAGTCTGGAAAAAACCAGAGCTTGGGGGACATTGAGCTTTTGAGGGAAAGAGAGGAAAGGCAGAGTACCTCTAAGGAGGTACAATAAAAAGTTTGACTTGTTGTAGACGTCAGAGATGTATGCGGAGAAGGAAAAGTGTAGAGTCACAGATAACCCTGAGGTTCTTAGCCGCGCGGGTGGGGGGGTAGGAGGATGGCCAAGGGAGGCAGGCTACAGAGTGTGAGGAAAGGATAGAGATGGTGAACCAATAAGGAGGATCACAGTCTTGTTGGCATTTAGACATAGATCGTTGGTGGCACACCAATTTTGAATGGATATTAGACAATCAGAGATCAGAGAAGGGGAGGAGGAGGCTGAAGGAAGCCTGAAAATGAGTTGGGTGTCGTCAGCATTGCACTGGAATGTTGAGCAGAAAATGGAGATGCAGTAAGCGAGAGTTGCCAGGTATTGGTTGAAGAGCCAGGGCGAGAGGTTAGACCCCTGAGGGACACCACATGTGGAGAGGGAGATAGAAGATAGGAAGGATCCAAGTTGTACCTGGGAGGGCCGATCAGAGAGAAAAGAGGTCAGCCAGGCCAGAGCCTGATCAGTGATACCCAGGTTGTCACGGAGACGATTGAGCTGGGTGGTATGGTTGACCATGTCGAACGCAGAGGAGAGATCAAGTAGGATGAGGACAGAGGGAATGTTAGAATCGAGTTTGGAGAGCAGGTCTACCTGGATGTTCAGGAGAGCTGTGTCCATGCTTCTGGCAGCTCTGAAGCCAGATTGGTGGTCATGGAGGGAGCAAACAGAGTCGGAATGAAGATTAACCTGGGAGATGGCCAGCTTTTCCAGGAACTTACCCAAAAAGGGAGTAACCGAAATTGGCCGGTAGTTTGCCAGACATGATGGATCAGCAGTGGAGGAAAGGATGCACAAGGGAGTGCTTAAGAGGGGAGAGGAAAGAGCCAGAGGCAAGGGAGAGTTTGCAGAAAACTGTAAGGGCCGGAGCAAGGGTGTCAATGTGGTCCTTAATGGTTTTAGAGGAACAGGGATGGACCTGTTTTTATGAGGTTTTCATAGATCGGACATGTCTAGCTACCTCAACAGAGGAGAAAAGGGAGGGAGGTAGCTGCGGCAGGGTCAGCAAGCTTGAGAAGGAGAGGGGGGAGGAGCGGGAGCAGAGGAGAGAGTGGACAGGATGTCCTGGGTTTTAGAGATAAAGTGAGAGGCAAGGGCATTGCAAAGAGCCTGGGAGGGGAGAGGAGGGGTGGAGACTGCAGCAGGGTTGGCCAGCTCCTTGCAAATTTTGAAGAGTTCGTAAGAGGTACTAGCTTTTGTTTGGGAATACATGACACAGTTCCCACATGGGACATGTCCTACTGGGATGGTAAACCCCATAACTCAGTGATGTTGGAGTGGACCTCAGTATTTTGGGAAGAGCTGAATGAACTGACCTGTCCTCGAAATTCTTGCTTCATTTAAACAGTGGTCGATCCGGTTGAGAAGGACCCTTCTCCAAGATATGACATTGTCTCAGGATGATATTCTTGATCTTAAATGATTACTGTATGTGTTTAAACATACCAATCTGTCTGTAGAGCTATTGCTATTGTCATTATGTTTTTCTAAAATGGCTTCTCTGTTGTTGTTGGCAGCGCTTTTTTTTATACATTTTTTAGGATAGTCACGTTCTTGTAATTTATTGGATAAAGCACTGGCATGTAACTAGAAAGTGCTCCTCTCTTTACTGTTATGATGAAGTCTCAAAAATTGTCCATACGGCAAGTTGTCTCGAAGTGGGTGGGGATGAAAGCTTTGGTAGTCTAGTAGAGAATTTCTGGCCATAGGTTTTGTGTATGGAGCTACTTTTAAAATACTGCTTTCTGTGTATATGGTTAAATCCAGAAAGTTGAACAATTCTACATTATGTCACTGGTGAATTTCAATGCTGGATTTAATGTGTTGAGACAGTTGACAAATGCTTGTGCTGTTTACAATGGGCCATTCCATAGGTAAAGGTTATTGACAAAAGGATTATTGTCTTGGTAAATAAACTGAAGTTTGTATTCTGCAACGTAGAGTTTAGCTATGCTGGGTGCCACTGTCGAGCTCATTGCTGTGCCTCTGGTCTGTTTATAAAGTTTATCATCAAATTGGAGAAAGATTTCAGTGAGCAAAATCTCTGCACGCCAGAAGATGAAATCAATGGATTCAGGACTAAGTGTTGCATGGAATTGCTGTAGATGTCTCTTGAGCAGCTTAACTGTTTCATGCTTAGGAATAGATGTGTAAAGGGATTCTATGTCGCATGTTATCAAGAATTGATTATCTGTTTTTTAATTTTTTTTTATTGAAAGTTGTTTTAATCAAGTAAACTTGATTTTTCAACAAATACAATTACAAAATATTGTTAAGAATTCATTACAATGAATTAAAACATTTCTAAAACGAGAAACAAAAATAAAATATATTTGACAATTCAACTTAAATCAAAAACAAAACAACTCTTCTTTTAAAGACAGTAATAATAATAAATGATAAGATATCCAACCTTATTTAGAAACTAAGTACAAAGGACAAATGCATATGATCATAATTTGCTCTGGATCGATCTCTTATCTATCAATCTTAAACTGTACAAGAAATTCAGAATGGCATATCTTAATGATTGTCTATTAGTGTGAAACAACAGGTCCCACAATCTGTCACTAGTGGGTATGATGTGATCCATTAGTAATGGTTTAAGAAACTTGATTCTTTGCATAAGTAACGTAGGACAGTCTGAAAACAGATGTTTCAGGGTTTCTAGAGAGACCTTACAAAAACAACAAGAGCGCTCGTGCTCAAATATTAGTTTGCATTTGTATAGTAGTTCATTGGTTGGCCAAAGATTCAATCGATAGCGCAGGAAATCATCACGCAGCCGTGAACTGGGGAACATGATTAAATAACTTTCAATTGTACCATAACGTTTCAGATTAAAGGGCGTATTTATAAAAGTCCAATATTGGGTACACGCAAGTCACATCCGTATCCAATCGTACTCCCATAATCGTTTTTTTGCTCGGTTCGGATTCTCTAGTAATAATGTTATTGAGATCCTGGATTCACTGATGATTTCTTGTGCTTTAAGAGGAAATACATCCATTGAATGTAGGAGATATTTCGCAATGATTTTAATTAAACCAGATTTATCATCTGCCATAACACATTTCCTATAGAGTGAACACATTTTCCATTTGCAAATGGCATACAAAGACACTAATCCCAATTCGTGTTGCACGATACACATGGGATAGGAAAGTGGTAGGTGCAAGACTCGTTTCCAATAATGTCCCTCGATGGCAGTCCAGGTTATAGGTTTTTTTCAAGGATGCCTCAGTTGCATAAATTATTACTGGAACAAACTTTTGCTTGTAATAAACAATTGTCGGGACCAAAGAGAACTTGCAATACTTAGCCTTGATTAAAAGGGCCTGTGATACTGCTGTTATGACCTTTTGCTTTACACAATGATCATCAGCATTGATATTCGTGTTATTTGTAACCAAAGTGCCTAGATATATGATGGTACGGTTTCCAAAGTTGTACATTGTAAGGGCCATTGATGATTAACGCATCGTTGTTTCCTCGTGCCCAATTGAATTACCTTAGTTTTCGCTATATCGACAGTTATACAATTTTCCCTAGAATAGCGGTCCAAAGCATTCAGTAGGGCACGGAGGCCATTTGCAGTTTTCGAGAGCAATACCATGTCATCAGCATATAGCAAATGCCTAATTTGGATATCATTAATTTTCGGAGAATCAGTAATGATTGAGGCAAATATTTGTCTTACATCGGAGAGGAAAAAATGAAATATTGCTGACGCCAAGATGCAGCCCTGTTTGAGGCCACGTGCAGTCTCTATTGGTTCCGACAATAGACCTTCATTATTCAATCTAATCTGTATGGAGGTACCCGTGTGCAACTGGATAATCCATTTCAGGATAAACCAAGGACAGCCTTTATCCATGAGTTTTCTGTATATTAAGTCACGGGGAATTGCGTCAAACGCCATGCGAAAGTCAACGAAGGCCATGTATAGTACTTGGCACCGTTGACGAGCATGTTGAATGACGGAGTTGATTGTGATCACATTGATGGCAGTTCCTAATACAGGTATAAACCCTGTTTGCAATGGATCCCGTAAATCACTTGAATCAAGCCAGAGATTGAATTGTTTTAAGACAAGACGGGCAAAAATGTTGCCCGGGCAATCGAGAAGGGCGATAGGGCTGACCCTACAGCATATCGTCCTATCGCCCTTTTTTGAAATTGCCACAATAATTGAGCGCCTCCATGAGTTGGCGATTTTACCAACATTGAAGATGTGCTGAAGAATTTCGAGGAGAATAGATGTCCATTCATGAGGGTGATCTTTGAGCATACCATTATGTAGGCCATCAGGACCAACCGCTCTTGACCGGCTGAGATTTTTAATACAATCTAGGATATCTACACGGTCTATTCGAAAGTCATGAGATGAATTTATGATCCGTAACCCCCATAAGAGATCTGGAAAAGGGGAGCGATATAGGATGCTGAAGTGCTCACACCGTTTGTCATTTGGGACTGCAGAAGTAAGTACAGCAGACTGCAGTCTATGGGTGGCTGCATTTAGGCAGTTCCAAATGCCACTGGTAGATTTGGTGAGCATCTGTCTCAACATATCCTCTCCGTCTTTCTGATATTGCAAGCACTTCTGGCCTTTCAGCCAGTGTCTATATCTGGCTTTCAGGAGTCTTTTCAGTGTTGGTCTATTAAGGGCTGGCTCGTCCCTTAGGTTTCGTATAGCTTGCCTTAGCTTCGTCTTTCTTTGCTGAAGTTCAACATCATAGCTATGTAAGTGCTTATGTATGATACTAGAGTCAGGTATTTTGATTTGTCTGAAGATTTGCATCATGATGACATAACACTGGGGATCCTTAGAAGACAGAGCTCTATGAGAATCAATCAAGTCCTGTTTAAACTGATTCAGTGTCATTGGATTCCAACGTAAGCGGGTGCCGCTATTATTCACTTTGAAAGATTGTGAATAGGAGTTTTGATTTAGTAGTTGTTGCCCTGCTGGATAGTCAAAGTGCATAACAAATTTATTATGGTCACTCACTGATGAGGATATCGCATTCATAGACTGCACCTGGGATAAGCATTTCTTATTTATATAGATATAATCTATGATTGCCTGCCGCAAGCCACAAGACCAAGTTGCACGGGCGGGTACATCACCCGCCACAATATTGGATTATCTTTTTCAAAGCTGGTGCCTTTGATAAGATTGATGACATTTGTGCTGTCTTTTACAATGGAGGACATTTTGGTAATATGTTGTTTTAAAAAGAAGTCTGTAAAGCGCGACACTGGTTCCAAAACAGAACCTATGCCAGAGATAATGGGACTTCCTGGTGGTCGGGCTGTGTGTTTATGTATTTTTGGTACTGTGTAGAACACAGCTGTTTGTGTTAGAGTTTGAGTCAGATACAGGGCTTAATTGTCTGACAACCTCCCCTCCTCAAGTTCAACCTCTACATTCTCTTTTATTCTGTCTAGAATATCTTTGGTGGGGCCTATGTCAATCAGGGTATAGCTACTATTATCCCCCAACTGTCTAAGACACTCCTCAATGTAGCAGTCTCGATCTTGTGACACTGTGGCTCCTTCGTTATCCGCTTGTTTGATCATTATCATCTGGTTGTGCGAGAGATCATTTAAAGCTCTTTGTTCTTCTAAGGATAGGTTGTGGTAAATCCTAGAAGTGGGAGGAGATTCTAATTTCTGCAAGTCAGATAAAACTCAGCGTTCAAAAACCAGAAACTCTGATGATCTAGTGATGGATGGAACTTCAAAAGTGGATGGAATTCTTAAATCAGTCATCAGTTAAACAAGGGCCCTTACCAGTTTCCAGGGCCCAAAACGGACAAGGGAAGCAATTGTGGGTTACTATTACCTTTTTGCTGGTCTTTGGCAGTTTGACACTGGCAAACCTGGCTTTGAGGTATTGCACGAGTGGCTCGAGCCCAGTTCGGTTGTAGTGAGTTGTTTGCCTAAGCGGTGAGCTGGCGTCCAGTCGGTTTGAATGCTGTGGCCCATAGCTGTTCGAAGGTGGTGTTTGAGCAATACAGGTTGGAGTGCTCACCAGGATTGGTTCGGAGTCGAGCTGATTCTTGAAGTGTAGTTACCACGGGGGTATGGTTGATGCGTGATGCTCCAGAGTTTCAAGTTGAAGGCTGGCGATGTTTTGAAGCGGTGATCCTGGTGGACAGGTGTGTAGTTCACTGAAGCAGTGGTATGAGGGAATGTTTGGTCGAGCCATTCAGTAACTGCTGGTTCAAGTCGATGAGTGACACTCCAGCGGTTTGAGTTGAGGGTGTTGATGAGGTGTTCATTAGAGTCGAGCCTTTGGCGGGCTCAGTGAGGACACAATGCAGTATTGAGCTGGTTCAAAGTTTCAAGCACAGTAGTCCATAGGCTCGGTTGAGTGCCAAAAGCAGCACCAGCTGATCCATCTGGTTTGATGGTGGCAAACACGGTTCAAATGCAGTTCAACCTGACCAATGCAGTAGAAAGGGGGCCTTAGCTGATCTGGTCCTCCAGCTGCTATGAGACCCACTCCAGGGGCTGTAGAACAGGATGATTCCATTCAGGGTAACCTCTCCCAGCTTGAGGAAGGTTGGTGCAGAGCCACGCCCAATGTGCACTGAGAGTGGCTAGGGATCAGAGTTTGTGCACCTTCTACACTGCAGCGGTTGAGAGCTTTGGAAAAACCAACTCACCCAAAAGAGGTGAATGGACTAGAGCAATCCTGCTTTTGGGGTCCAATCTCTATCCTTCAAACAAGTGGAGTTTGCCTCCTGACATCATACCCAAAATGTTTATGTTTAAGTAAGTGGAGGGGACAGTAAGGAAGAGAGATGGTGGAATCCTCCTCCCGCTGATCTGAGCTTCCCTGTCTACACTAACTACACCCCTTCACTTGTCAATAGCACCATAGGCCCTTTTGGTATGCAGCACCCTGGTGTTAGCCTAGTCCTTTTGGGATGGGTGTGTCCTTTGATTCCTGTTTCCCAGGCCAGCTCCTGCTGGAATGCTGGCTTACTGTTGAGAGGTGTTACCTGACCTTACAAAGGATCAAAAGGAGCCATCCATTCTCATTCCCTGTCTCTTGGACGGGCCAGGCTACCTGACCAGTGTATATAACCCTTCCACTGCTGAGCTGCGCTCACACTGCTGATGTGTTTTTGTTATCAAATTAATGTGGTTGTAATAAACATGACAGATGCTAGCCAACATACCCTAATTCAGGTATGTCTTATATTTAAAGTTTACAACAGCCACCAGTATAGTAACTCATGGTTATGTAGTTTGTGAACAGGGGTGCAAGTCTTAAATGCAGCCACTGTGCTGCAGCGACTTGGCTGTAACTGCAGCTGCCAAGAGAGCACCTTTGACCTGAACCTGCTCTATTCACTGGAGACCAGGCACTGCAGACCAGGCTAGTGATTCAGCATGGTACAGGTGTACACCATGTTTTCATCATGTGGAGAGGGGCTTTGGTCCGCAGATCACTCTCTCTGAGAGAGCATTACATGCATCCCTTAGTATTTATTACAATTCAAGAAAGCCAGAGTGTCTGCACCCTTGCCAGATGGGCACATCCTTCAGTCCTGCAACCACCCTCTCCCCTTTGTTATGAAGAAAGGTTTGGGCAAGGTGGGGCGCAGTTGACGAAGTCCAATTCTTGTGGTCTCCAATATACTGCTTCTCTGTTGAATTAACTCCATCCAACTGGGCCATGTCCTTCAACCCAAGAAAAAACCTATAAGCGATCTGCTGTGGAAATGGCCCATGTGGCACAAAATGTGTTCAAGTGAGCCACATGTACTCTAGGATTGCCGAAAAAAGGAAATACGTACAGCATTTAAGGCTTCCAGTTTTCTGTTTTTACTGATTTTTACACACTAATACAGATGGAAATCAATCTGTTTTATGTCTGTATTTATTTATAAAAATTGAAAAAAATGGAAAAACAGGCCTTTCTGTTTAGTTCTCTATGATGTCACTCATACATCGTAGGCCAATTTCATTGCACATTGGCAGCATGAAGAGTGTAAAAGTTGTATACAAATAGCATTAAAGTTCTTCAAATTTCTGACACCATATATCCTAAGGCAGCAGCAGTCACAGGAGCAACAGTTTGTTGTTATGGAACAAATTGAACTAGTATTTCTTTCCTATTTGGCTGCATGTGTGCTTTAATAAATGCATTTTTGCTAGAATAAATGCAGAAAAATGCTGGTTGCGAAATAGGTTTATGTATGACAAAAATAAATGTGAATAAATACAGGAAAAAAGGGCAAAATATTTGTGGATAAATACAGAGAGAAATGGCAGAAAATTAAATACCATAAAACCAGGAGAGCCTTAAGCATGATAAAGAAGCATGAAGTAAATAAATAAATAAAAATGATTTTGATATTACCCAACGAGTGAGCAGGGAAACTGTACGCTCTCACGATCTATGCTTGCATTCCTGGGTTTGATTGTGGTGGCCAGATGTTCTGTAATGGTACACAGGATATACCAAATGACAATTTTATATAGCTGCCCATCACAAACAGCTGTCTTATCTCTGAAGCGGATTAGGAACTGTGACTTACCCCAACACTTCTACATGCACTGTGTGAGAAAGCCGACAGTGTTCCCTCACCTACTTCCCCGGGATACTCCAGTCAGTCATCGCTTTTGGATCCTGACCCTCGGGGTGGACAAGCAAGGGAGGATCACCTGAGTGTGGGGTCACAGGGGATTGGAAGGTGAACATCCGAGGGCAAGACTTGGTACTCTCCCCATTTCCCATTTTACCTCAAACCCCTTTCTCTCAGCTTTCACAGGTTATTTCCAAAGCCATTACATCGGCTCTTTCCCATTTCCAACAAATACTGGGACGAGGAAGAGGCAACCGGGAGTAGTGAAGATTTCCCATAGGAGTAACATGGGGAGTGCAAGGGAAAACTGGCTGTAGAAAGGACTTAAGTTATACCATTGATAGTCAGGCATTTACTAATTATCACTCACGCCTGACTCCACTTGACTGATATTCCAACTATAAAAGGTGTGGTTCTACACAGGTGAAAGAGTGAGCTAGGGATGTTGTTTGGACCCGTGAAGCCAAGGAGCAGAGAGCAGCAGGATCTATGGCCCAGAGGAGAACAGCATGCCTCGATGCTGGCCCGGTGTTTTTGAGGGGTTGCAGAGTGGATAGGGTGCCGTGTGTCCAGAGACCCAGAGCAAAGCACCTTGCAGGCTGCTATTGGCAGTCAGAACATTGCTCATTCCTTGGGACCTGTGCCGGCCCCAAGGGTATCTGAGAGGCAGGTGGTGAGACCCTCCTCAGGCCCGCACAACCAGAAGGGAACGCTTGTCACCGTGCAGCTAGCTGGGTGAGTCTCGTAAAAGAGAGAGATATAGAAAGAGAGAGAAAGAGAGAGAGAGAGACAGAGAGAAAAAATGCGACTGAATGAAGCAGAGCGGGCAAAAGGAATGCCTAAAGCGGCACAGATCATGCAAGTAAGAAATGCAAGGAAACTAGTAAAGCAATATAGATTGAAAGAAGAGTGACAATATCCAGAGAAAGTAAGAGAAAGCAAGAAAAGCAGAGCGCTCAAGGGGCGCAAAGTGAAAGAACTGTAATAAAGAGGGCACAAGCGACCCAAAATGTCAGAGAAGGGTGCAAGCGACCCGGCAGAGTGGAAAGTGTGCAGGTGTGCACGAGAAAGCTGGAGAAAGTGCCAGGGGTCACAAAAAGGACATAGAAGGTGCAAGTGTGCACAGAGGAAGTTAAAGAAGGTGCCAGTGGCCACAAGAAGGAGAGAAAGGTACCAGTGGGCATGAGAAAGAAGTCAAGAAAACAGAGGGGAACAAGAAGGGTTGCAGGAAGCCCCTGAAGGCAAAAGGTTAAGAGTAGGAAATAAAATAGAGGGGTTAAAGCTCGGAGTTGTCGCGCTCAGGAGGTGCAAAGAACCTGGGGTTCTCGAAAGACTGATGCTACCCCTTGAAAGTACTGTATATGAAAGAATGGTAAAGCCTGACAAACTGAACTCATGTTTTGAAACTCAAGAGGGGCCTGCGTTTGGGGCAGGAAACCCTCAGAAGCATAAGAGCTGAACTTATGTTTGAACTTGAAAGAGGCTGAGCTGGGGAAGGGAACCCTAAGAGGCTTATCAAAGTGGAATCTTGATTATTTTGTGTTACTGAAGGAATTGAAGCTTGGGGAAGGGATCCCTGAGATGCTTAGAAAAATAACAGTGTTTTTTATTGGTTATGTTTTTAACTTGAAAGGAATCGAAGCTCGGGGAAGGGTGTCCCAAGGCATTATGGGGGTTACATGGTGCTATTAGCACAGGCGCAATAAGAGCTGGGCTAACAGCATCCAAAATGGGCATTAAATGGAGATTATTACCTCCAGCAAAAAGCTGCAGGTAAAACTCCCATTTACCGCCAAACTCCATATAGGGCCAACCCTTAAATGTGGCGGTAATAGACTTACTGACGCATTTAAGGGTTAGGGCCCAACTCGTGATGAGGCCCATGGACATTGTTTCAACTATGAAGAAGCTCCTATGAACAGTCCCGTTTGATTTAACTTATTCTTTTGAAGCTGACCAACCTGCACTTGGTGAGAAGACCACCTGAAACTAATCCTGTTTTTTCCTATTTTTGTTGAACCACCATTGGTTTGCTTTTGAAAGACTTTCTAACACATTTTTGTCAAAGAGTGAGGGCAAACACAGGTTTAGAGACGGACAGATTTTTATGTTGGACTTTGACGGCTCTTAGAAACATCAGTTAAGGGAACCATCCCTTTAGTGTTAGGGCCAGATAGGCATTGCACCAACCCAGGAACTTCAGTAAATAAAGGTTTTGAAACAAGCATCTTCGAATCTGTCTCTCTCTTGATACCATCCCTGTCTCACAACTGACAGTTGGACCAAGTGGTATGAAGTTGTGGGTTTTCACCACAGTGGCAGACTTCTGTGAGTGTTTGTCCTCAGTACCTTCCACAATACCCATGTGCTTGTTTGGGAGTTAGGCCACTCAGCATTCACCAACTCCTGTCTGTGTAGGGTGGAGCAGCGTGACTGTGGTTGTTGTTTCCAATAGGATTGGATTCTTAATGGGGTGTGTAAAGGGTGTTGCAACCTTCCATATCTTGTGTGTGTATATATGTGTGTGTATATATATATACATATATATATACACATATATGTATATATATATATATATATATATATATATATATACACACACATACAGTGCAGTCATGTGCGTTTTGGTTGTGGATTTGTGACTATTCTCAATATCTATATCTATGTTGCACTGGGTCCTCTTTTGGATATGGGCATTTATACAGTGGAAGTTCCAGGGGCAGGGCAGGGGGACTTTGAGATAGAGAGAGAGAGATTTTCCTTACATTTCACAATACCTGCTACTGACATAGGACATGAGCTCTTGAGTGGTGACTAGCTAGAAGTGAGACCCCGAGACAATACTGTGGAAAGTTAATGTAATCCAAATTAGTCTAGGGTAGAACTGATAAGAGCAACCAGGAGAGTCACCAGATGACAATAAGAGAGAGATGAAATTAGCCTCTTGAAAATGCAGTACTTATTTCTGTTCTCAGTGGCAGACAGTAGGCTGTGAAATATTAGTGACTTGAAGTTCACCTACTGCTGTGTGGCAACGTGTTGTAGGATCCCAGTGGTAGAATGTAATCAACTTGTACTGCAAGTTTATTGCGAGGATGGTTAATGCGCCCATGAGCAGCGGCGAACCAGTTCCAGATGCCTGTCATCAGATGAGCCCCCCTGAGTGCCTGCTTCGCCCTGCTTAGCTGATTTGCAAACACCTTTCCTCCCTATGCTAGCACTCCCACAAGTAGTTGTACTCAGGTTGTCAAATGATAAGTTAGCCTGCCCCTCATTAGCTACTAGCCACGCAATAATGCGTAGTCTTCCATTTCAGAGTTCTCTCACTGAGAAATGTCAGTATAGCAGCTTCAAATACTAGGGCACAGTACTTTTGTTGATGTGCAACCTGTGAAGTTGGTGTATATGTTTGCAATTCTTTTAAACGGCCAACTCATGTGTTGGATAGATTAAACAAGGGTGTGGGAGCCCCCTACTGAGAACAAACATGAGTCAAATACCCTGTTCTTTGGAATTTCTTTCACTCGGAAGGGTCTTTGGTTTCGGTTGGGATCCTAAATGTGTGTGTGTGCACTCCAGCCCCCAAAACCCTTAGGATGGTCATGAATGGATGGCTGAGTGTAGGCCAGAATAAGGCAGGAGTTTGTGAAAGTGAGTGATTGACTCAGTTTGTGAGTGTCTGCACGAGTCAAGAGACAAACGGGCATAGATGACAATCTAATAGTGTGATTTTATACAGCACCAGCCTATGGAGAAAATCGATTTACCATTGGGCCTGTCCCCAGGCTGGATTATACACAGATATTCCTCTGCGACGCATCACAGTTGGGTCTGTGGCCTATTGGCCATTTTATTTCTCCAGACATTTTGTAGCCAATCCATAACTGGTGAAGCCACCTTTACCATTACCAGAGCGACCACCTTGACCCCTCTGATAATGATAAAAAGAGGGCTCATCACATAGATAGTAGCGGCACTACCTGTTTGCAGATGAACCTGTAGGATGCTTCAAAACATCATCTAGGACAATGGACATCCACCGTTTCTAATAAGTGGGGCATATCCTTTCTAAATAGAACTAACACCATTGTTTAGCAGAATCTATACCTTAGTATGAGAGATATGTCTAAAGAACATTTGAAAAACATCAGTTTTCTAGTTTGAGATCAGCATTGATGGCATCTCCCTCAGAAAGTGCAGTGACAAAGAGTGCAGCCACCCGTTTTACAGTGTTCGCTTTCATTTTTTCTGTAGTTGAAATGCATCCTTCTGTATTGTCTCGAATGTTCGGTACATAAATATACTGGCAGATAACGTTCTACGTTACATGGATTATGAGTTATTATTTTTTTATTTTTTTATTTACTTGCATATAATCATATTAGATTTTTACAAAGACGTTTTCAGCAAGAGAGAAAAGAAAAATCATAGAGTAGAACAGCCTCTAATGTTCAAGACTGGAAAGGAAAGAAAGCAAGAAAAAGAAGAGAAGAAAATCTTCTGTTCGACTATGTTTTCAGGTGGAAGTTGCAAAGGTGATCAGACATGGTTTAGTCTTGTCCATAGCGATGTTCAAAAGTTTCGCTGTCGCTATTGTCCATCTGGTCCTGTAATGAGACGGTTCCACCATATTTCTTCATCGTTGACAAAAGAGTTTAGAAGCAGAGGGCTGAAAAAAGCTTTCCTTTCCTTGTTCAATGCAAGGCAACTCATCTAATTGTTTCTGTCTTTTGTGGGTCTTTGAAAAGTCTGCACGTCTTCTCTTCACTGGCTGTCCTTATTGCTAAAATTTAGGTAGGAAGGAGGTTGAGACGCGCTTTCATTAAAGTTTTCATTAGAGGTTTGCTCAGATATTTTGCACAGTATGCCATAGGTTCCTTTAGTTTAAGTCAAGTCATTGGCAAATGACTTAGTAGTTTATTTGCAATTGCTTTCGCGTTTGTGTCAATCCAATCTTGACATTCCATTTTTGTTTAAATACTTAGTGGTTTTTGCAGCAGCTCTTCTTCTGTGCAAGCAATCTCTCATAGTTTGTTCTTTTGGGCCTTAGCCCAATCATTTAGGAGATGGTTGCTTCTGAGTTGATATTGTTTGCAGCATTGATATAGTGTTTAATCTCTGCCATTTGATTGATCTCTCAAAGGAAGAACGAGCCTTGGTTTGTACGAATGGAAACAAATCCTAGTATTCTTCAACTGTACTTTTGAAAAGGTACAAACATGTTCCATTATCCCAATGACAGCTGCAATGTTTGTTTCTCCCAACATGAGGTACTAGGTGGCAGGTCCAGTGTCATAGACTTCGTATTGCCTCAAACAACATGAATAACGACAAGGATGAACCTCTTATTCAGTTTTGACCACAAAACTATGGAACACCCAATCCAAACCTCTTCGACTGGAAGTGAACCACCTGACTCTCAGGAAATATCTCAAGACTTGGCTTTTTAAAAAAATGAAAATCTTTTTATTGCATTTGCAACGAAAACTCACATATAAACAAATTACACAGTGGGCAGTCACGCCCCATATCATATATGGACATCATCGACTAAACTTAACACTGAAGTAATCTCTGGAAAGTGTCCCCACAAATCCACCCCAGCAACAAGCTACCCCCTCCCCTCCTCGAACATCCCCTCCATCACCTTCCCTTGACCCAAATCCGATAGATAAGGATAACGTACCATAGCAACAGCAATACAAACACACATGGGATTATAAAACTCCCACAATACAAAGCAAAGATTCAGTAAAAGAGAAGAAAGGGAATACACCAGTCCCACTGAGTGCATTGAGAAACAAGCCATCAACATACCAGTCCATGTACAGAGAGAAGGTTAGAGCCTAGATGAACATATCTGCCAGGTCCCAGAATGTATCCACCCGCACCGCGAAAGCAGACCTTCAATAGCAAGTCTGCTCGGCAGAGCAGATTCTCGACGGAAGTGATCGCCATTGCTGAAGTGTTGGCGGGTTTGGCTTCTTCCAGTCCAGCAATATAATCTTGCGAATGGCAAACAAAACAATATATATCAGCCTGCGGGTCAATGCATTCCCATGCCAATTTTCATGTCCCTGCCCATATAACACCGCCGTCGGGGTTGATTCGATCGCAATCCCTTCTATCCCCAGAAGCTTATGAGACACCTTTGCCCAGAGAGACCACAGCCACGCCAGTACTCGGCCGTCCTTGGAATGCCTATACTGTATAAGCTCTCTGTGCAAGTTTAAATTGTATCTCCCTTTGACGGAAACTACAAGACACTTGGGTAATCATAGAAAAGAAATCATAAATGTCTTCAACCGTTATTTCCACCCTGAGGTCCTCACTCCACATATCTGCTAGGGTCAGGTTCCTCTTATAATTATTATTTATGCTGAGTGTATACAGTTTTAAGTACGAAGAAGGGAGGTACCTCAATACACATTGAGATACAAATAGGAGCACAACAAAATACAACTCAAAGTTGTAGATCAATTTCTTGAAAAATGAAGTTTAAAAAAGTCACATTTATTAACCAAAAATATGATTCAAAATAAAGTTTCCAAGAGCAAGTTTCCAAAAATAAAGAACAGTGTTACTTGACACACTTCAATGTACAAAGGATATCTCAAAAATTAACAAGTAATAAGAAAGAAACTGATAATAATATTTGCATTGTATTCCACATCAATTACATCAACAATTTAATGACTTGTAATTCACAATAAGAACTAGACATTGGTTGTCTGCTCCTAATTTTCCTTGGTGAGATTATCTCAATATCTGGGACAGGGAATCCCTAAGTGAATGAACTCAAGGCTACTCCGTCTATCTAATGCTACACGTTTCGGGTGTTGCGCCCTTCTTCAGGTATTCATACTGCAGATATTCATTCTGAAATTTCAACAGAAATAAATTAGTTTCAGTTTAAATTGTGTTTACTAATTTTCACTAAATAAATCAAACTTAACATAAATTTTAATAAATTTAGCTGGATATAGAAAGGTTCTTTTGATTAACCTGTCAAATACATTCAAACAATATGAGGGTATTGTTCATTTGTTGCCAGAACAATGTACCACTCCTAAAAATAAGAGTAGAAAAATAAAGAGTAATGAGGTATAACCATCCTGTACACGGGGTATCAGACATAGACATTTTGATCGTAACTCCCCAAAAGCCCTTCACATTTAATCTGAGGCGGGACAAATCGCTCAAAAAGCGTGGTGTCCCGCTCAATAAACAGATCTACGGGAAGGCTGGGGGATCAGAGAATATTATTCAAACAATTAATGAGTGTGACACACGATAAAATTAGTCCTGCCTTGTTGGAATGAGTTATTATTGAAATCACGTGTTGATCTTCGTATTAGTATTCTCCCTTATTTCATGTCCACTTGCTGTAATAATAAATGCATTTTGGTCACTACCTGGTTGTATGTGATATATATCTCAATCTCATAGGCGTTATAACTAGTTGTACCTTCATGTATCTCAATCACTCCACAATGAGTCCACAGCATGGAGTCTTGAGTGGTATTATTTGTTCATCAATAGCTCTACACATGTTGAATTGGATTTACCAGTTCGCAGAATTTTTTCATTTGTTTCCCTAAAGGAATGAGCAGAAACATATATTCAAATATACTAATTCTCCCAAAGTGGTCAGCCTGTTTGTCAGTATATAGACTGAGGAGTTATATGATGGCTTATCCGGATAAGGCAGCATTGAGGTCGCTGTACGGGCAAAGAGTTGAAGATGTATTCGGAATCAAAAGCTATACGGTAGCGTGTTTCCAAAGTTCCTCGTTGCCGCACTGTGAATTTAACCAAACAAAACTGTCACTAACCTCTGTGACTAAATGATTCTTTAATCTCAGTTTAGGCAAGCGATAAACGAGGTAAAAGCTATTAATCTACTTACTGTGTATATGCTATTCTTCCTCGATTAGCGAACTTGATTGTATCTGTCACAATTACACAGGTACAGTGTGTTCCTTAGAGATGCGATATATATTCTTAAACATCACAGTAATTATTGTTCATATGTGACATATGGTATTTCTGTTGACTAATTTGATTTTTAGTCAACAGAGTTGTAGAGTTTGTCTACATTAAAATACATATATCTGTGTGATCAGGTGAATTCTATTTTGAGATTTGATTTAACAACATCAAACGATTACTAATAAATATCTAAATACGCTTCTTTTAAAATTAGAGAAGTTTAGTTTAGTTTATTCATTTATAATGCGCACCGGACCCTGAGGTATCAGGGCGCAAGAGTACAGATAATGCGAAGCTTGATTAACAGGTTACATCATTGGCAGAACAGTATGAAACAATAAAACGCATGGTGGAATATGCAATGTATACCGGTACAGTAATTGAAGTTTAGTGCACGATACAGGCAAAGCAAAGTACATGTATATAAAATACGCAGTTATTAGCACATATCCAGCAAATATACAGCAGTAATGCCGGAGTATGATCCCGGATACCTAAAAGTAGGCAGCTAGATGTCATTCGACTGAAGCCAGTTGATGTAGCTTAGTCTAAACTTTGGATAGGATTGATCTTCTCTAATGTGGTGTGGTAGGGAGTTCCATAGTTGGGCAGCTTTGACATGGAAGCTGTTACCACCATCCTTGGATACCCTAAATCTATGGATAGTGATGCAGTTGGTATTGATGCATCTTGTGGGTCTAGTGGAAGTTCTTCTTTGAAATCTGTTTGTGAGGTAACTGGGTGCAGCATTATTCAATTCCGTGTGTGTCAAGGAGGCTGTTTTTAAATGAATCTTGTTCAGGGTAGAGAGCCAGTTGTTTTGGCGCCTTATTGCTGAGATATGGGATCTTTTAGGCACGCTGAGACCCGCTCTTAGGGTGTTATTTTGGATGATTTGGATCTTTTGTATGATAGATTTGTTGGCACCAATGTATAGTGCATTGCAATAGTTGAGCCTATATAAGATCAGGTCTCTTGCCAGTGTAATGCAGTTGTCATCCAAGAGAAAGGGTTTGCCAGATTTAATCAGCTTGCATGTGTAGGCTGTGGCAGAGGCCATGGCATTGACTTGTTTGGCAAGGGAGAGGGTGGAGTCGAGGTAGAAACCGAGTGTTTTTACCTTCTTGGCTACCTTAATAAGATTTTAGCAAAACGAAAAGGTGATGGCTGGAAGGTTTTGAATAAATCATAACCACGGGCAAAGCTCTGGGCAACCCTCCAGACCATCGTTTTTCAGTCTGCCAAGCCATTACAGAAGGGGAAAAACCATATGCAAATCAGGCATGGTCCTACCCCAAAAGGGGCAGTCCAGCCCGAACTGCTAGGTCACATCCCTTCTGCACAAGACCACAAGCATCCCCAGACATGTTTGAGCCTTGTTGGGCGTCATCAGTGAGGAGTAGCTTGGGTCTCTAGGCCCGGCAGACTCGGGACCCACGTCTGGGCATACCCGTCCCACTCGGGGTGACTTGAGCAAAACGAAAAGGTGATGGCTGGAAGGTTTTGAATAAATCATAACCACGGGCAAAGCTCTGGGCAACCCTCCAGACCATCGTTTTTCAGTCTGCCAAGCCATTACAGAAGGGGAAAAACCATATGCAAATCAGGCATGGTCCTACCCCAAAAGGGGCAGTCCAGCCCGAACTGCTAGGTCACATCCCTTCTGCACAAGACCACAAGCATCCCCAGACATGTTTCAGCCTTGTTGGGCGTCATCAGTGAGGAGTAGCTTGGGTCTCTAGGCCCGGCAGACTCGGGACCCACGTCTGGGCATACCCGTCCCACTCGGGGTGACTTTAGCAAAACGAAAAGGTGATGGCTGGAAGGTTATCCAGACGTGGACCCCTTGCTCACTATTCTTAGAGAGGCACAGTTACACCCTACTGATGAGGTTCAACCAGACCGAAACACGTGTCTGGGGTTGCTGTTGGTACTCTTGTTCAGAGGAGAATTGCTTATCATTTCGGTGCTGGACTGCCCCAGGGCAGGACAAAGACTGATATGTTTGGGATATTTCTTCTCTGTGAAAGATAGTGAGCTAAAGACTCTGGGTAAGGCTCTTGTAACCAGGACTCATGTCTGGCAGAGAGTCTCCCAGGACCCCCCTTGTTATTTGCACATTTCAAGTAACTTTGGGTGTTACCCTAAGTTACTAGGGTAATCCAGACGTGGACCCCTTGCTCACTATTCTTAGAGAGGCACAGCTACACCCTACTGATGAGGTTCAACCAGACCGAAACACGTGTCTGGGGTTGCTGTTGGTACTCTTATTCAGAGGAGAATTGCTTATCATTTCGGTGCTGGACTGCCCCAGGGCAGGACAAAGAATGATATGTTTGGGATATTTCTTCTCTGTGAAAGATAGTGAGCTAAAGACTCTGGGTAAGGCTCTTGTAACCAGGACTCATGTCTGGCAGAGAGTCTCCCAGGACCCCCCTTGTTATTTGCACATTTCAAGTAACTTTGGGTGTTACCCTAAGTTACTAGGGTAATCCAGACGTGGACCCCTTGCTCACTATTCTTAGAGAGGCACAGCTACACCCTACTGATGAGGTTCAACCAGACCGAAACACGTGTCTGGGGTTGCTGTTGGTACTCTTGTTCAGAGGAGAATTGCTTATCATTTCGGTGCTGGACTGCCCCAGGGCAGGACAAAGACTGATATGTTTGGGATATTTCTTCTCTGTGAAAGATAGTGAGCTAAAGACTCTGGGTAAGGCTCTTGTAACCAGGACTCATGTCTGGCAGAGAGTCTCCCAGGACCCCCCTTGTTATTTGCACATTTCAAGTAACTTTGGGTGTTACCCTAAGTTACTAGGGTAATCCAGACGTGGACCCCTTGCTCACTATTCTTAGAGAGGCACAGCTACACCCTACTGATGAGGTTCAACCAGACCGAAACACGTGTCTGGGGTTGCTGTTGGTACTCTTGTTCAGAGGAGAATTGCTTATCATTTCGGTGCTGGACTTCCCCAGGGCAGGACAAAGACTGATATGTTTGGGATATTTCTTCTCTGTGAAAGATAGTGAGCTAAAGACTCTGGGTAAGGCTCTTGTAACCAGGACTCATGTCTGGCAGAGAGTCTCCCAGGACCCTCCTTGTTATTTACCTTAATAAGATTACCATCAATGATGAAGTATGAGTAATCTGTCCTAGTTTTTTCAGGTTGGTGTGGGTACCCAAAATGATGAGTTCTGTTTTTTCATCATTCAGGCATAGACCATGAGTAGCCATCCATGCCTGGATGATGAGATACACCCTATTCACCAAGGCCAAATCCTCTCCATAATCCACGGAAAGTGGGAGGAGAATCTGGGGATCATCTGTATAGTTAGTGTAGATGATACCAAGAAGGCCCAGATCATCGAAGAGGGGCTTGGTAAATATGTTGTATAGAGTGGGGGAGATACAGGATCCTTGCGGGACACCACACGTGATAGGAATCGGGTCTTCTGCCACTGAAGGAGCAAAAACCCTCATGGTTCTGTTGCTCCAGAAGGACTCGATCCATATTATAGCATCTTTAGAAACATTGGCAGCAGAGTCCAGGTGTTTGCATAAGACCTTGTGATCCACCAGTCAATGCAGCTGAGAGATCAAGAAGTAGGAGGAAGGCCATTTTCCCTTTGTCTCTCAGCTCATCAACCTGTGCCTTCAAGTCAATAAGGGCAGTCTTTGTTCCGTGTTGGGGATGGAAGCCTGATTTACGTGCTCCTAGGAGTTTGTGAGATTCCAGAATTTTTTTAATCTGGAGATAAGCAACTTTGTCAAGGATCTTGAGTAGGAAGGGTACAGTTGTAATGGGACGATAGTTGGTGGGTATGAGCGGATCTAAGGTTTGTTTTTTTAGTAGTGGGAGCACCCATGATTGTTTGAGATTGGAAGGGACAATGCCAGATGTGAATAAGGCATTAATCAGTTTGGCTATGAAAGGGGAAAGATCTCTTGCAGCATCTTTTATGACCTGCGCAGGGCAGAGGTCCCCCTGACAGTTAGAGTGCTTGAGTGAAAGAATTACTTTCTCAGCCTCAAAGATGGAGATTTTGGTGAAATTGAATCGGGGGATCAGGTTGGCCAGTGTTTCCTTCGAGGGGACATTCGGAGCACTATGGTTCGGTGGGCGGTTAAGGGATTTGTTTTGTGATATTTTGTTTTGAAGGGTGGTCACTTTATTAGCAAGGGCTTGTTGTATGTCAGTGCACCACGTTTTTTCCTTGTTACAGATTTTGGGGGTGATGATAGGGGATTCAAGTTCTTTAAGGATGTAAAACAGTTCTTTAGTACTAGAATTAGCACTAGAGATGTGTTTGTTGTAGGAATTGCGTTTGTCAAGGAAGACTTCCTTTTTGTATAGGGATGAGATTTCGGTAAATTTAATTTTGTTGGATGTGGATGGGAGAAGTCTCCGTGTAGTTTCACTGCTCCTTTTTAGGTGTCTGAGGTCTTTGAGTTGAGGCGTGAACCATTTATTCAGATGTGCTTTCGGCCTGCTAGGTCTAAGTTTAAGTGGTGCAATGGTATCAAATGTGGTCAGCATAATTTTATTGTATTCCTTGACGAGTGTCCCTGGGTCAAGGTTGTCTTCTAGCAAGTTGAGGGTAGGCAAGATAGCTGGGATCACTTTATCCCTTTACCACTTTAACAACATTGAGTCGGCTACACTGCCATTTTTTATTCCAAAATGGCTGCCCCAATGTAGACTACAAGTCTAGTTGTTATAAACAGGAACTAGTTGGTCCGATCGCTGCCCGACGTCGGAACAAACAGAAACAGTGGAAAGTTTGTTTTCGTTCACTAATCGAGGAAGAATAGCATATACACAGTAAGTAGATTAACAGCTTTTAACTTGTTTATCCCTTGCCTGAACGGAGATTAAAGAATCGTTTAGTCACGGAGGTTAGTGACAGTTTCGTTTGGTTAAAATCACAGTGTGGCAACGAGGAACTTTGGAAACATGCTACCGTATAGCTTTTGATTCTGAATAAATGTTCAACTCTTTGCCCGGAAAGCGACCTCAATGCTGCCTTATCCGGGTAAGACAGTATATACCTCCTCGGTCTATATATTGACAAACAGGCTGACCGCTTTGGGTGAATTAGTAAATTTGAATATATGTTTCTGCTCATTCCTTTAGGGAAATAAATGAAAAAATTCTGCGAACTGGTAAATCCAATTCAACATGTGTAGAGCTATTGATGAACAAATAATACCACTCAAGACTCCGTGCTGCGAACTCATTGTGGAGTGATTGAGATATATGAAGGTACAGCTAGTTATAACACCTATGAGATTGAGATATATTACATACAACCAGGTAGTGACCACAATGCATTTATTATTACAGCAAGTGGAAACGGAATAAGTTTGAATACTAATACGAAGATCAACACGCGATTTCAATAACAACTCATTCCAACAAGGCAGGACTCATTTTATCGGTGAGTCACACTCATTAATTGTTTGAATAATATTCTCTGATCCCCAGCCTTCCCGTAGATCTGTTTATTGAGTGGGACACCACGCTTTTTGAGCTCTTTGTCCCACCTCAGATCAAACATGAAGGGCTTTTGGGGAGTTATGATCAAAATGTCTGTCTGATACCCTGTGTACAGGAGGGTTATATCTCCTTACTCTTGATTTTTCTACTTTTATTTTTAGGAGTGGAACATTGTTCTGGCAACAAATGAACAATACCCCCTTTCTATATCCAGTTAAATTTATTAAGATTTATGTTAAGTTTGATTTATTTCGTGAAAATTAGTAAACACAATTTATACTGAAACAAATGTATTTCTTTTGAAATTTCAGAATGAATATCTGCGGTATCAATACCTGAAGAAGGGCGTAATGCCCGAAACACGTAGTATTAGACAGACGGAGTACCCTTGAGTTCATTCATTTAGGGTTTCCCTGTCCCAGATATCGAGATAATCTGACCAAGGAAAATTAGGAGCAGACGACCAATGTCGACTTCTTATTGTGAATTACAAGTCATTAAATTGTTGATGTAATTGATGTGGAAGTTAATGCAAATGTTATCAGTTTCTTTCTTATTGATTATGGCAGCACTCACCTCTGCTGTCGGTGTTCAGGCACTTTGTACAGCCTGTCCTCGTCCACCTTCAGCAGTACAGTCGGCTTCGGAGGGCTGTGACAGCACACAGGGAAGGCGAGCTGGCATCCCACATGCCTCACCACCGGGGCATCGGTCCTCTGATATCCTCCGCTGTTGCTGCAGTGCGCGGGAAGCAAGCCCACTTTGGCACCAACAGAGAAGGCTGCTAGAGTACTGACTCGCCACTCTAGGGTATTCCCAGAATGTCCAGGATTTCGCCTGCTACTGCTCTTCATACTTAGGAACGCTAGGGAATCATTCTGCCAGCATAATACAATTGTGCAATGGTAAACATAAGTATTGCAAAGTCTGTCGTCTGAGGAGCTAGATCACCCTGCAGCCATCTTGCTCAGGCTTTCGAGCGCCCCCTCAAGTCTTAGCTTTTGAACCAACCACTTTGGAATAAATGAAAGATAATAGCAGTCGGCTAAAACCGTACACCAGAAACCTGGACGGCATGAAGACGGGAAATTGCGAAACTCTTCTGTCACTACCATCCATGGAAATCCAGTTTGATTGATGGATACTTTGCTGCGTGACACCTGTCTGCACTGAATCTCAGTGAAATCTACAACCAAGGGCCAGGAAGCAACAACCTAACTCCCCTCCCACTCTCCATCCCCTTTCATCCCTCAACTATCTCCTTACTACTAAAATATTGCACCCTTTCATTCCCCACACTCCTTCAGACGACCGACCAAGCCTAGTGCACTTTATAAACTCATACCATAGCTATCTTCTATCAACAACCATTCTGTTAATTTTTGCGCTTCACAATCTGAAGACTGCCCATATGCTAACCTGCCCGGTCCATACCAACAAAAAACAACATAGAGATGTCCCTATCAGCACGTAGGAAATGGGTACTTCCATCTGCATCCATCAACACCACAGATTTCTGGATCTGCCTTCCCCCTATGAGACTAGCACACCCTGCACTCCTTTCTTACATAGCCATGCACAACAAGGCCAACAATATTGGCTGAAGGGCGCTATGTAAAGCCACTTTACATTCTATTTAGTCTTGCTCTGGGTGGACCACTTTGAAGTTGGTAGAAGAATAGCTCCACTTTTGTTCCCATGCAATGTTTGACCTCTCATTGGTGCTGTATGGTTTGACGCAGACATCTGTCTAATCAAATGTGTTAAACTCCTGGCAATCTGCTCTTGATAAGAGTGTTATTCATACGAGTGTGCATGCACTCTAATCAGCAACTGAATGTTGCATCACGTACTACTGGCCCCTCATGTAATATTAGAGAGCGCATGAGTGTTTAGACACTGCATTCAACAATTGTACTAATACCATTATCCACACTGAATTCACCCTAGGTGAAGCCCATTTGACAATCTGTCAAGTACCCTCCTAGTATGTGTTAGAGCAAATAATGATCCTTGAAGTCCACACTTGTCTGGATCCCACAGCTACGTGAGTAACCTTCGTACTCTCAAATAACTTGGATGATACCACACAGTAGGACTATAGTCTCCTGACACATCTGAAATTCTTGATGATCATACATATACGTACATTTATGGACACGTGTAGATGAACCAACACAAATGACTATAAAGCCCCTGGGGCCCCTCTGAACTTTTCAACAATGTGTCAAAACTCCAGTGCTGACAGGTAGGCTGCTGACAGCAGCTACTCCTTACACGCAAATCGCATAAGTATACCTGTAGCAGACACGTTGTACTCTCCACATAGGGAGGAGACCAACCGGAGCCTCGTCCTGCAACGCATGCACGAATCGTCTAACTGTGTCTGTATATGAAGAAGTGAGCACTCCTACTGTGGCCTTCTAGTTACTAAGGTGAAACCTTTATGCGCTAACTCTCTGTTGGGTTGCCATTATTTACTTATCACCAATTCTTTTTGCGAAAGATACTTAAACTAAATTAAGTTTTCTACTAACCTTTCATAGATACATGAAGCATGAAATTTGAAGATTTACTGTATGAAACTTAAGATTTTTTGCACCCAATGAAGGGATTTATGTCCCGAAACGCGTAGAGCTCAACTATTTATATTTATTGTTTATAATTATTGTTTTTGTATTAAAAATCTAAGAGCTGATATTTGGCATGTATATGCCTATGAACTGTTTCTTGAAGTTTTGACTGATTTTTCTCAGTACTAATGGTGTGCAGGGGCCAGGGTTGTCCCCCAACTGGGACACTACTAATTTCTTCGCTCTGAGGAGCCTGGTAACTTGCATGCAGCTTGTCTGTCCTAGTATGCCCTCAGTAGGACCTCATTGATTTGGGGCCAGAATGAACTAAACACATGCCAGAAGCTCTGTTTAAGTCGGCCGCAGAGTTAGTACAGCCTGTGCCAAACAACCCTTGTTATCGGCTCCTTTTTTTTCAGGTTGCTGTATGAAAAGGTTTTATTCCTTGATCATAATGAAGGAAAGGGTACTCAGCGTAATTCTAGTAGTGAAATAGAAGTACATGGGCCCACAACATCCCACTGCTAATGCATTCTTTATTGTCAGAGACAAATAAGCAAACATGCATATCCTGCTATGTTACCAATTATCGGTCATTACTGTTCAGCTCTTCTGGGATGTTGTATAAAAACTGGTGACCATGGAAATATTCAGCAAAGAAAGATTTTGGTGCTTGTGTGTGCGCGTACGCGCAGGCTACCAGGCATGTTTATGTGGGTCAGTTGATAGCCAGCGTGCACAGTTCCCACTGAAACCATGGAGCCAGATGCGTGTGATCAACAGCCCTTGATATTAAAACCCGTACCAGAACAATTACGTCCATGAAGAGCAGAATTTACAGATTAGATTTGTTTCAGAAAAACTGGAAGCATGCTTTCCTTTCCGACAAAGATGATAGTTTGTCTGTAGCAGAATGTTCCCTTGCTTTCCTTTAGAGACTTGTGGGTCACTGATGGTCTCTGTGCTCAGTGGCAGAGGAAGGGTGAGGGCGGAGGGTCATCCACCCAGCTGGCGCCCCTCCATCACATCCTGGTGCCACCTGGCATGCCAAGCGATCCGTGCTGCTGGAGAAGGCGAGCTGGGTTGCAATCACTCCAGACCAGCACAGAGCTTGCGTGGCATTCATGTTCTGGTCTCACCACGTGCCCGTTGGCACCACCTGCCTGTTCCTTCCTGGGGCTTATTGGTCACTGGAACACAGAGTAGACTGAAGAGACTATCACTCTGCGGAAGGGTGCGTTTTTTTTTTAACAAGGTGTTTGTATGTGTGTTTGTAATGCCATGCAATGTGTGCGTTTGTGTGTATAAAAAAGTTTAAAGGAGTGTGGGTGCACTAGAGTGAGTCGGTGTGTATGCATGCATGCATGCATGCATGTATGTATACGTGTCTGAGTAAGTGGCTGTATGAGTGTGTGTGTTTGAGTAGGATGTGTGTATTTTGTGGGCACGTGAGGCGGGCTCCACACCAGCGGCATGACTGTTCTTTATTTCAGTAGCACGCTGGAACACCTTCGTGTTCCCAGTGAACACTGGGCACCTTCGTGATCCTTTTATACTGGCATATATTTGGGCACAGGCGGAATTAACACGTCTTTTACAGGAACCTGCTGGCAAACATCGTCGACACAGTCATCATCAAAGGGTGCTTTAAGGTGGCAGTGCTAATATATATTGGGTGCACCATCATGAAAGTGTTTTAAAGCGTTAATGCTGGCAAATTGTTTTGGCACAGCCATCATGTAAATGTTGTACTATACTCTTTTGTACTGATGGTGATATGGCAATCGCCTATTGGATGCTTGCTTTTCATGGATTGCCACATGATGCCACAGGGACCAGTTCGCGTTATGATTGACACATATGCAGCCCGCAGTGGGCCCCACTATTACAATATTGCTCCCAAATAAGGAAAGGCTGAAATTTGTGAGCAAAGTAATACTCCAATGAAATCAGTATAAGGGTAACAAAAAGCCTTCTGTGCTTATTAAAACGTGTTTCTGCTTTAGATTCACATGCTAGGAGAGCAGAGGCACTCACTCATTCAGGCAATGACAACAGGGCTCTTAAGAGGAAAGTGGGAAACTACACACTTGTTCAGAGCCTGTGGGAATCCAATATGGCTTCTGGCCTTTATGTAACCTCAGACGAGCCCCAGTCCATGTTACATGACCACCAATGATATGATATGATATGATAAGATATGGCATTTATAACCCGTCTATACACAAGTGTTTCAAGGCACGAAGTGTTTCAATACCTGGCCCTCACACCTACCAACAAAGCCCTCAATACACAGGTGTTCTTAATAACATTATGTGCCACCCCGGGGGAGAAGGAACACTGCTATACAAGACTGTCAGATCAGTCTGGCAGGGTTGGGTTATTCCAGTAGGAGTTGGGTGAACTGTATTTTTTGGAGAGTGTTGAGAGAAGAATGCTGAGATGACAGCAGGAGGAGGGAGTTGGAGGTTGTGGGGAGAGTGTCAAACCCGGTTGGAGTAAGAGAGATGTGTCATCAGGGAGAGAAGTGGTGTTGGAGAGTATAGGAGATTGGAGAAGGAGAAAGTTGTCATTAGTTGGAGGAAGAGCTGAAGAGCTATTAGCAAGTGAAGGAAACAGACTACTGTAAGAGGAGAGAGTGGTGGGAGATTGGGCAAGAAGTAACACCGGGAAGCCCACAACCCAGGTCAGAGAAAGGGGTGGTGACCCTTAACAACTGTGTCAGAGAAGAAGAAGCTAGAGGGAATTATAGCCTTTCTAGACCTGAAGAGGCTGGAGGAGAACGTGTGTAGCATACCAGGTCAATTCCAGGGCAGAGCTCAGTGCAAGTGGGAGGAGTATGAGACAGTGGGATCTCACCAGGGGCTATGGAGTTTATTCTAGGAGGACCTAAAGAGTCCCTAGTTCAAGGAGGTAGTTAACTGGCCAAGAATGACCCAGTCTGGAACCTAAGAGATTGGCAGAGGAGGGTCAGTCCTTGCAAAACTCATCCATTGTCTTGACATGCCGGAAGAGACCTGCAGCCTGATCGATGCCCGTACAGTACTGGCTGAAGAGTGGACCTCCCCTGGGGACCCAACTGACAAGGGTTTGGGAACCCTGCAATCCCACTGCTGGAAAACAAAGACAAGGGTGGACTGTCAGAGCACTCGAGCAGGGGTTGACAGACCCCATTGCTGGAAGGGCTGTTGGAGACTTTTTTTAAAATAATTTTGACCAAAGACATTCCAAAGACCTTTCTTGCTGTTACTTGTATTGGAAAACATTATATCCTATTACAAAACGCTTCCAGGTTGTCAGCCTCGTTGTGTGTTTCACCCAGATACCCTATTGGTAACATGTGGGGGAGAGGCCTAACAACATAATTTATGAGCAATGATGAGCATTATTTCTTCAAACCAATATTCAATTCACATGTAGACAGTCTTTCAAAAATTAACCACATGTTAAACACAAAATTAAACACAGTCTGTGGATCACTAAATGCAAACAATTACTTTAATGTTTCATTTTATGATCACAAGTATTGCCAAAATAGACATTCAGCAAGCATATCACTCATACTTTTAAATCAAGAGTACATAATGATTTGACTTTGTAAAGACACTCATGATCAAACACAGATACATCTCACAATATGCAAAGCGCCAGCTGAAGTTTGCATTTTACATTAAACCAAGGAAAAAAGGAGGTGAAATCGCCTAAGATGTGCAACCACAGTGTGCAAAGGCGTAATTTTCCAGCAGCTAAATGGGCATTTAAAGTGGAAATGGTGCAATGTGCAAATTACACAAGAGGTTTGCAAAACCGTATACAAAATCTGAACTACGTTATTCAAAAAAACAGCAGTCACCTTAAGGAATACAATTCTTTTTGGGGAACATCTTCCTAGTTCCACCTGCATAGAACTTTTTAATAGAAATCTTTTTTTACAATACCTGAACCCTCCTATCAGAATAAATGCAGGGGCCTGTTCACAGTCAACATCGGTAAACGATAGCCTGAATGTAAGCAGGTACTGGGCGTTGCTGATGGCTGTTCGTATTCGCCTGCCTTACAGCAATGTCGAGTACTTATGTAAAGCTATTTTCCAGACCAGGTAAACTGCGCCAGTGATAACTCATGAGTCCGCAGAGTAAATGGTGGATCAAAACTGATCCAACTTATGGCAAAGAAGGCGATATCCTCTTTGCTATTCATTCATGAGGCACAGGGCATTCGGTCAGTATACACCTGGCTGTTTCTACAGCGGTTTTACAGAGGCATCACTTTCTAGCTTCTTCTGAAACTTTCTGCCAAACTCAGGTATACTCATGCACTGGTAAAATAGTGAAACGTAGGTACATAAATAAGCGAGTTAAAAGTCAATTGCCACATTTTATTAAATAGCTACATGGATGATCTATTTGACGGAACAGCGTTATATATACTAGGTATCTTTTTTCTTTCTGCAAGTTTCTCTATAAAATGTATTCTGTCCCAAGCCATGGTCTTACTTTTGAGATCATTATAGAAACGTCATAAATTTGCCTCAATAGGGGTAGCTAATTTAATTTAATTTAAATGATGCCCCACTGTGTTAGTTAAAGCTACATGCACAACATTTCTTTGTCAATAGATTGGATGTTTAGCAGACAGCACTAACATGCAGTTTTCTTTGTCCATCTCACATCTGATCTGATAGTAGAACGTGCAACAGGCAATCTTCCAGAGAGATGCCAGGGATGGTGCATCAAGTTCCAAGCATAAAGCCTCTACTTGGACAGCTTTAGGTAGGCCATGGCGGGAGCACAGTACCTTGTGAGCGCCCCCACCCAGGATACATGTTTGGAGAGGGAACATTTCTAGGTAGGCCATGGCGGGAGCACAGTACCTTGTGAGCGCCCCCACCCAGGATACATGTTTGGAGAGGGAACATTTCTAGGTAGGCCATGGGGGGAGCACAGTACCTTGTGAGCGCCCCCACCCAGGATACATGTTTGGAGAGGGAACATTTCTAGGTAGGCCATGGCGGGAGCACAGTACCTTGTGAGCGCCCCCACTCAGGATACATGTTTGGAGAGGGAACATTTCTAGGTAGGCCATGGCGGGAGCACAGTACCTTGTGAGCGCCCCCACTTTAGACCGTTTAGGAGCGCATATACCTGAAGAGCATTAATACAGCGCTGGAGGCCTTTTGGTGCTAAATCCACAAGAATGGTATTGTCTGCATAGCAGATTCAAGATATCGGCACTCCTGCTAGCCTAGAAGGAAAGGCGTTACATTTTCGTAAATAGTCCTTGAAGTCGGCTACATAGAGGAGAGGGGCAAGTACACTGCCTTGTTTTAGGGTCAGTATTTGTGGGTATTGCTTTGGTTAGTGCACCCATTTGTGAGGTTCTTGTACCGTCGTATTTGAGTATAACAATTTTATAAAATATAGCAATGTTGGATCTATGCCCTATTTTTTAAATTTGCTCCACAGTCTAGACCTGTTTAGGGGGTCAAATTCTGCAGTTTGGTCTATGTAGCAAATTTATAGGGGTATTCCAATAGCAAATCTCGCATCCTCTGTAAGTGCATACAGCCCACCGTCCAAATATGGTGCTACAAACTCTACGAAAGCCAATCTGTTGCTACTGTACCAGAGCCAGAAATGCTTTATAATAAACTCTATAATAAACTCTTGCCACACTTCTTCGGCTATCCCACGGACTTCTTACGGTTTCTGCTCGTTAAGGTATTTTCTATATAGAAACCAGCATTTTTTGCAGTCGTGGGCCTTTAAGGTGGTATGTATTGCTCTCCAATTGGCAGTATGTTATGTGCTTTTATTTTGGCTTAGCCAGTTTTTATATTTAGAGCGAAGTGAGCACATAGGAGACTATTTTTCGCTGGGCTCAAGTAATTTGTCTTAATTAATTCGGCAACAGCTATTTTGCAAGCATTTCTTTTCAGCATGAATGTTGCCATCCTAGGGTGCCGAAAGAAACGGATTAGTGCCGGTGTCCCTAGGCTGCGTGAGATGCGGGCCATTTGTTTGCGTTTCACTGCTGGAATGTTATCGTGCACTACTTGCACCAAGGCTATATTTTCATTCAGTGGTTCTGGTTCCGGAAATTGCAGCCATTTGTCCAGAGTTACCGTATGCGCGCCCCCGTTTCTCCCATTTCTCGAAGCTTTAGAATGTATGACATGTTTTGTCATTGACTGTAAAGACCGTTTGGGTCTCGATGAGCACAATGCTGACATTTCCCACATCCGCCAGGCGTCTGCATTTTTTTATATGACCCGTTAGCATTCATTCTGCCTTCTTTTTGGTTTCCTTGTAAGGCGCTTGTTTCTGCCTTTTTGAGTTTTTGTTGCCTTTTGATTAGAAGCCACAGGTTTTAACATAACCGAGGTAACAGCCTGACTTTGGCTCGATGCCTCCTACGTTAAGTGTTTTTCATTAGTGTTGGGTTTAGAAATGTTAGTACAAAAGGACTCCTGCATATCATTAAAGTCAGATGTTGAGAGCAATTCGTCTCCGCCACTACCAGCCTCGTTGGGGTTCATGGATGGAGAGCACGGTTTAACAAAATGATATGGACCACTGGAGCCATGGCTTGCTGGCCGTGTACCGCGGTGGATACCATACCGAATATGGCATCCGCCGGGGCTGCCCCAGAGCATTCAGACTAGCTGAGCAGGTTGCTTGTTCAGTGGTGAAGGTTAACTAGAGGGATAGCCCAAATAGTGGAAGGTCTTGGGGCTTTAAGCAAATTATGAGACAATGGGGGCGTCCTGCCACATAGATTTAAGTACTCCCTCAAAATAATTCATGTAAGTCTAGTAGATCTATTTCTTTAATTGGGGCTTCCATATGTCTGCCCATTTACATCCTCACCAGAGATAGCTCTGTATCTGCACGTGTATTTGCTTAGTAGTACCAGCAGCTACAGAGCTATCTCTGGTGTGGATGTAAATGGGCGGACGAATGGAAGCCCCAATAAAAAAAAATCTACTAGACTTAAATGAATTATTGTGAGTGAGTACTTAAATATATGTGGCAGGACGCCCCCATTGTCTCATAATTCGTGTTCAATGGCGGCGTCACTGAGAGTAGATATGAAGGATCGACTACTTACATCCTCATCTTCAGTTAAACAGGCCGCAATTCGCACAAGATCCAGACTAACTGAAAGATTTGTGCCTGGAATCATAGTTTTATCAGTGTTAGATGTTAAATAATCCACTGATGTTACAATTCTCTGGGATTTGGTTTGTAGTCCCAAGCTTAGATTCAGCATTAGGAATTGTTGTTGACCAGCTCCTCAGTGGTAGAAGGGGAGCTTGCAATTAGCAAAGCCAGCAGGATCTGGTCCTCATTAATTACAACTTGTCTTGGGTCTTTTAATATATTGGGGGGTAACGGGTAATTATGGCTCGTTTTCCATGAACCGGTTCCTGAGTCGTTTAAGCATTTTCTAAGTCAGGATCTACCTCAACCAACAGATTATTAAAGATTTCTTGTGGGGGAGGGGAACTGCTCAGTTGGAGATGCTTTTTAGCACCTTTTAAGCCCGCCGCTTTCTCGGTTTCTAATAAGAGATGCAATTTTTTCCCGGACGACTTCTCAAGGCGTACGAGAGTGGGAAAGGGGTTTTGGAAGTCTTTGCCCAGAGTTTTTCTGTGGCAGTCACAATCATTGTGATAATGCTTGGTTGCAAGAC
Source organism: Ambystoma mexicanum (assembly GCF_040938575.1). Lineage (NCBI taxonomy): Eukaryota > Metazoa > Chordata > Amphibia > Caudata > Ambystomatidae > Ambystoma > Ambystoma mexicanum. Next base: position 523,518,444 of record NC_090928.1, on the reverse strand, counting down.
TGGGAAAATACAATAACCAAGAGTCACAAAAGCACAGCAAGGAGGGTTTGGGGAGGGGGAGGTTCTGAACAAAATTGAGAGCTATTTCTGGAGCACGGGAGGAAAGGGGGTTAATGTATAGAACTTCCCCAATCACCCGCCTTCCCGCACTGACTACTCCCAACTCAGCTCCAACACATGCGCATTCATGCGCTATTCTTCAGTTTTTAAACTCTTCACAGCCCAAGCGAGTGGAAAGCCAAATAGCCAGGGAATATAGTCGAGCACCAACATGGCAAGGACTCCTGCACAGACTGCTACCAACTCATGTCCGACTCAGCTCCAACATTCCGGCATCTTACTTTAGATCTGTGTTCCCCAATTCTTTTGTTCACAGGGTGGGTCGTCTGACCTACATACTTCAAGTCACAGAGGCATTGGATGCAGTATATCATCTTAGGGGTTTTGCAGTTGGAAACATTTTGAATAGCCCATTCTCTCTGATTAACATCAAAGAATTTCAACTTTTTGGTAAGCCTGCAAGGATAATGACCAGCTATTTCTCTCAGGTTCAATATCGTAGTTCTGGTCTGTATTTTCTTGAAGTGAGTGTGTCAAATACTCATTCCCATTTTTAGATCTTTTTAGTGCCATCCATACTGCGGGTCCTTCCGGTAGACTGAGTAGAACAAAGGGACAACATTTTTTAATCATTGACCTGAGTTGTGCTGTGCTCTGGCTAAATGTAGTTACACAGGTGAGTCTATTGTTGGGCATATCTTTATCTCGTGGTGTTGGATGTGTATCACGCAGGGTATACCTTGCCCTCTTCTTAGTGTCTTGACCAGTTTCTTTGGGTTACCCCCGAGCTCTTAATCTATCCTTCAATTCGTTAGCATGAGAATGAAAATCTGCTATGTCTGTACAGTTTCTGTGAATTCTAAGCTATTGTCCATATGGGAAGTTTTCTTTGAGGCTTCTAGGGTGATAACTAGTAAAGTGCAGAAGTGTATTTCGGTCTGTACTTTCTCTATACAAATTGCAGGTAACTCTCCCTTTCTTATTTTGTATGATCAAGTCAAGAAAATTGATGTGACTCGAGCTGCTAGTCATTTCAAATTCAATCTGTGGGGTTCTGCCATTCAGCCATGCAAGAAACTCAGAGTAGGTGTTTCTCCTCTCCACACAAAGATAATATTGTCTGTATATCTCTTCAATTTTTTTAATCCTTTGATGGAATGGATTGTTGTTGCCAAAGACGTATGTCTCTTCATAATTCGCTATATGTAACTGTCATGACCACTGTGACGGGGCACAAGTTGTGCCACAAGCAGGCTCCCACCAGAACCCTGAGGGCCTTAAAACCACTGCAAAAGGGCTCCTGGAGCCAGTCCTGGCGCCTTTGGCACCAGGCTCCTATGTAGGAAGGAAGGGCTGTTCAACCTAGGTCCCGTTTATGTACATGGGCCTTTAAATCCAACATGGAAGCACCCACACAGTCTAGTTCTAAGAACCAAGCCATGCGGTCTAGTGTTTTGGGTGTGGTAGGCCTGGAACTACTTTCCCTGGTACTACTGTACCTGGACTATATAAACCAAACCCTGACTGCAGAACACGCTTTGTGTTATTCTGCAACCCGCAGCGTGACTCTCACCGTGTCCAGCTCCTGGTCTTCAGCATCTTCCTGTAATCCTGCAAGAACAAAAACAAGATTATTCTGTTTTACCTGAGAAAACACCATCCAGCACTCAGCATCTCAACTGGGCTGCAATCTGTTGAAACCGAGAGAAGAAGAAACATTACTCACCTGTGAGTACTAGCTTAAGGACTTGCGGCGAACCGCTACCACAGCTGCTGTTCAAAATTTGCAACCAGCAATAACGAGAAAGGGAAAAACAATATTAAAACGTGCGCTTCCAAAACATTGAATTCCATCAGTCTTACCTGAATTCCATCGCGCTACGCCATGCTTCCATCCAGAGCACCACAGCAACATCTGCAAAGGAAAAGAGACATATTCAGGTTCGCTTTCCATATTAAATAATTTCACAGCGCTGTACTTACCTTAACGGATTCCGGGGGCCTGTTTTTCATCGCACTCTCATCCACTCGCAGCACCACAGCGGCATGTGAGATGAAGAAGAAGAAAACACATGTTAGCTTTAAAAGACAATAAAGGTGCTTCTCGCTTTCTCTTACCTACAAAACGTGCCTCTCCATCCGGCACGGCAGCATCAAGACCTTCTTACCTGAAAAGAAGGAGATAAAGACATTAACTAATTCCCACCATAAACAGAAGACTTACAATTAACAAACCTACCTACCTACCTACTAGCAGATTTGGGGTCACAGCAGGCCTGGGCCCAAGGAAGGCGTACTGCACGAGTGAAGCAACCTGGGCAGCTGGCCAACAAATGCCCCTGCACAAGAAACGCAGGACGGATAGCTCCCCCTACAAATAACTAAGGTGAGAAAAGAACCCAGTGGGAAGGGAATCGGTCAGAGGGAGGTGGGAGATTCACCCATTAGAGGCAATTATCACAAATCCTCCCTTCTTTAATTGCAGATTCATTATTCAGCACTGTGCTCTTACGCATCCAGGGTTCCAGATCTCAGAGCCTTCCAGACGCCCCCGGGGATATCAGGTGAGCGTAACAGTAACATGGCTAAGCTGGTCGAGAAGACTGTTCTAATAGCAGTACTGCAAGTTTGCAGGTAGGTGTCATCAAACATGAACACATTCTTGCACAGGGTAATAGTCAGCGATTCACTGATAAACTTAATTAGCATGTGTGAGATGCTCTCTGATACATTCAGTTATGGCTTCTTGTGGCATGCTTGTATACAGCACTTTAATATCCCTGCTTACCAAGAGTTCTGTTGTAGAATTGAATGGTTCATTGTCATAATATTCAACGCTGTTCATAGTGTCCTTTAAGTAAGAGGTGGTGTTCTGGCTCAATGCCTTAAAGAAATAATCTATGAACTTGCATAATGGTTCCAGGATCGAGCCACATCCAGAGACTATAGGCCTCCCAAGGGTGTTCCTTTGATACTTATGAATATCATGTAAGGTATAAAATGCAGGAACTCACCCCGGGAGTTGTTAAGATATTCAAATTTGTCTCTCGTAATCCATTGCTGACGATATCCATATGAAGTGCTGTCCTCAATCAGCCCTTTAATCCCCGGTGCAGGAGCTCTATCAAGTCTCATGTAGTTAGTCTTGTCCTTTAGAAGGTCCATTACCATCTTCCGATATTGTGCCACTGTAAAAACCAGAATACCTCCTAATTTTTCTGCCGGTTTTATTATCACATCCGGATCATTGCTCAAAGTCTTGATTGTACAGACTGATTGTGCCACATCCTGCCTTTCCTGGTTTGCAGACTGGACATTTCTTTTAAACTGCATTTCTCAAATGATGTCATGTGATTTTCTGTTGGAGTAAATGTTCATTTCGATCTGAGTCTAGCTTCTTGCTGGGGATCCGTCTCACTATTTAAAAAAAAAAAAAAGGTTTTCAGCCAGATGGTGCAGAAAAAGCGCCGCTTCTCTGTCTCTATCGTAAACCAATTGGTAGATTATGAGGGAACAAAGGAAAAGGCCCTTTGTTAAAACAGACTCTTCATCAGTAGTGAGCTCCCTATCCGACTGATTGAATATTTCTATGTGGGCTACAGAGTTCATCTCCTCTGTGTTCACCGTCTGGGTCCGATTGGTCTCCATGCTGGATACCGGAAGAGATCTTGGTGGAACGGACACCACAACTGACCTCTGGGGTCTCCTCTTCATAAGAAAGGCATCCATCTACCACGTCCCGGTCTTTATGGAATTTCCTCGTACTCTGTTTGATCCTCATGGGATGAATCTGAACTTGAGGTAATGGAGAGCGTCACCCTCTCTGTCTTGGCTACCCATTGAATTGGGGTTGGTTCCTTCTCCTTGGTCTCTAAGTAATTGGGTACTAGGTGCGGGAAGGCCATCTCAGGCCTCAAAATCTTTGATGTCCCTCACCAATTTTCTTGTCTTTTTATCAAGCATGGTTGACTTAAACTATTCCAATTACTGTTTCTCCTCTGTCAATTTGTCACAGGCACAGTGTTGTTGAGAAATGTCTCCTCTTCTGCAACAGCTAATCCTGGGTAGTTCATCCCCTGATGCAGTTATAGACACCCCAGGATTGGTGCCTGAGAGATTAAATAGCGATGGGCCTCTGATTACTTCCTCAGTAAAACTAATGGTATTTCCCATCATGACATAATGAAATGGCAATACCTCTAAAGTAGATTCATTTGCAAGTCCTTTAGAAACCTGGATTGACCCCCCACTTGTATCTTATCACTGGACACTCACTGATGTCTCAAAATGTCCAAGAAAACACAAATATACTGTCTGAAAGTCTACTACAAAATTCAATGTCCCTAGTGCAGCGGTTGCTTTAGTGTAACTGTATCAACGGGAGGGACATGCAGATACAATATTAGTAGCAGGGTGGGGGAGGCGGTTACAACATAATTCTTGAGCAATGTTGAGCATTATGTCTTCTAACCAACATTCAATGTCTGCGAACATGTAGACAGTCTTTAAACCACCTTTTATAGTGTGTGTATCACTGAATGCAAACAATTCTTTAGATGTTTCATTTAATGATCACAATTTTTGACAAAAAATACATTCTGTGAGCATATCATACTTTTAAATCAAGTGTACTTAATTATTTGACTCTGTAAACACAAACATGATCAAACACAGATACATCCTACAATATACTTAGCATCAGCTGAAGTATGTATTTTACATAAAACCATTTAAAAAAGGAGGTGAAATCACCTAATATGTGCAAAATGCGCAATTTTACAGCACAAGGCCCTTTAAAGTGCAAATGGTGCAATGTGCAAATTCCACAAAAGAGGTTTACAAAATCTGAAATACAATTTAATCAAAAAACCTTAAATCACTTTAAGGACTTTAATTCATTAATGGGGAACGTCTTCCTAGTTTCTTTTAATTTAACTTTTTAACATAAATCTTTTTTTACAAAACCTGAACCTTCATATCAGAATGATGGTTACTAGTATATAATAACGTTAAAAACAAGAAATAATTAAATTAGCTGCGTGTGACAGCTCAGTAGTCACTAAGCTTCAGTAAAAGAAATCCCAAGATTGGGAAACGGGACTGGGAGGGGAGGATACAGCTTGCTTGAAGGGCTAATCCTCATAGGCAGGAAATTGTGCAGCGTGGGGACTTGCAAATCTATAGCACGAAAAGAAAACCAGCCCTATTCGAATATAAGAGGTTCATGTCCCTATGTTCTACTAACCCTCAAACCAAGAATGTACAATGTTCAACGCAAAAGATGTTTTACACCTGGGCAGGTTTTCACTCCTTGAGGTATCTCATTTAAGCTCCCTTCTATGTTAGAGGAGCGACCTAGGGAACAGGAAGAGGTTGGGAAGTTGGCATCAGCCTATTTTCAATCTACTCCACTGCAAAATTACTCAGAGCATGGAGATATGCGTGCAAGCCGTGGATCAGTATCACCATACCTCAATGTAGGATCCATTGAAGAGATAACGGGACGCTTTGCCCCTCGCAAGGAGATGGTGCATATTGCATTCAATCCGTTCCAAGCAACGCTTAAAAAGGGAAATGCCATATACCTGTAACGGAACGTGACAAAATCACACTCATGTATTTACTGATAACCATTCACAGTCAGAGGTCCCATTACCCTATATGTTGTACTAATGGAGGGACAAACATATACCTTGTTGGAACATGATGCAGGTTATCTGTCTCCCGGATAGGGAACCGCAAGTGTACGCGGAGGCTGCTACTGTTAAAATGGAGCTCCATCACGTGATGGCATGTCTGCGTCCGATGAAAAAAAAACATTGGGACAGCAGTTAGAGTGCTCAAGACCCGCTACGGTACACAGTTTCCATAAGGAACGCCCATACTGGTGTGAGTGCAGTTACATAGACACATTGGCTGAAAAGTCACCAATGGAGCAAAAAGTATGGCCAGATACTGAAAGACGACAAGCACTGTTACTGCTCGTTGTGTAGAAGTAATACACTCGCTCTCGCATATTAGATTTCACATTATAGGATTAGAATGGGTATAATCTCTCAGGGATACCCTGTCACAGATGTTTACCCTCTTTTCCTCAGTCCTGACACGCTGGGTCCACTCCAACGTGGCTATAAACGTGCACCAAATGGCCAGTGACAGGATGGATGTGGGTCATTGCTCTCTCATCTTCATGTGATTGCCTTGTCTCTGCCAATGGACTATCCAACATTTTTCTGTGGGCTTTTCTTATCTTTAGACTTTTGAAGAAATAGAGGGGGCTGTTAAGGTGGCCGCGTCTGTCTAGAGGTCCAGGGCGGTGGAATTGTGGCAGTCGCGCTGCCCCCTCTTTTGAAGTGGCTCTGAATATTTGCTGGTTGGGAGCCCGGGAGTGGTTGTTACCGGAAATAAGAGTCCTTGCGGGTTAGAGTGATGGATGTGCAGCCATGTGATTGTGCGGCCGCAGGACTGGAGCGCTAGCTCCCATCCCATCTGTGTGAAGGCCCGCTTGCCTTGGGCTGGCATATTCGGGCCGGAGGAGGCTGAGCCTGCCAACACACCATTAGGGTGCAAATAGGAGCCATTTGTCCCCTGACTTCTCTAGTTTCCTCCCTGTGTGGGAGATGTGAGGTGGTGGGGGCATGGTGTGGCTGGCTGAGCGATGCAGAGATGCTCACCCTGGCACGACAGAAGATGTGCAAGCACTGGACTAGCCCCTAATATCTATCCTGTGAAACCTGCACTGCTTGTTGTGGAGTGTGCCTGTGGGGTCTGCAGCTGCGTCGGGCGGGGAGCCCAGGTATCTGCTGGCACAGTGGCAGAGTACCCCGGTGTTGGAGGGGGCAAACGGAAGACACTCAGATGCTGCTGCGCTGTGAGCCTCTCCCGTCCTCCCTGACCGGTGCTTCTGATGAGCTGGGGCAACCTGATATTGTGAAAAAGGAACAGCAATGCCTGTAAAGATCTGGTCCAGGCTTATTTGGTGGCTGTACGATCATCATTGGGTTGCTTTAGTTCCAGCCAATTTTGCAGCCCCTTGTGGAAAGTAACCGGGCAGTATACCTCGTTGAGCAGAACAGCACACCCAGTGCAAGTGTTTTTCAATCCTGCTGCCTGCTCTGGTGGCTCATCCCCAGTCTCTGGGGCTCACCATTAGGGTCCTTTGGGCAGTGGGTTGCCTGTGTATTGGCTGTGGATGAACCCAGTCTGTGTGTCCCAGAAGGCTAACCGCCCATTGGTCTGAGAATGACGAAGGATGCGGGGAAGAAGCAGGACAGTATGGATGCCTATACAATGGCTGCACAGAAAATCCCAGGGTGGAGTGGCGGACATGAGAGAGGCTGAGCAGCCTGCAGATCCATCAGGAGGTTCCTGAAATCCAGAAGATGATGATGTGTATGCAGGAGGGATTCACTGCGGTTAATGCCAAGCTGAATGATATTACTGTTAACATCAATTCCATCAAACTAGGCTTGAAAAGAAAAGAGACTTTCAGCAGTGACGAAGTGGGCAGTAGAGGAATGACGTGGTCAATCTAAAATCTAACATGTCCACTCTTTCTGATCAAGTTCGTGTAGCCCTTAGGAAATGTGATGAATTGGAGTCCATGTCACGCCGTAATAATGTACGAAATGTGGGCATCCCAGAGGATAATGTCAAGGGAGACATGGAGTCTTTCATTGAAGGTACCCTCCTCTCTATATTATACAATCCTAAATCATCACCCAACTTCGCGGTGGACCGTGCTCATAGGTTGCTGGCCCTGAAACCCAAGCCCCTCTGAGGCCTATTGTTGCTTGCTTGCTCAATTACAGGGACAGGGATGCTATTCTGTGAACAGTAAGAGAGAATAGGGACCTGGTCTTTGGCTCCCACAGAGTGCACATATTCCCTGACTTTTCTGTGGCGGTGCAACAAGAAAAGAAATCCTTTCTGGGAATGAAGAAAATATTAAGTGAGCAGGGTGTAAAGTATGCAATGAAACTATGTTTTGAATTAAACCAGAAAACTTAATTTTTCACCCTGCTAGAGGAGGCAATGGTCTTTGTTGAGGCCAACATTCTGACGCTTGGGGTGGCTGGCTGTTCTCCCCAGAGCATGACTTGAAGGGGGTGGGGGAGTCGAAAGTGCAGAACAGAGGAGAGAAAAGAATAAGTTAAATAAATGAATAAATACAGGCAATGAAAAAGTGATAGTGCAGCCAGCAAGTGGCCAGTGCAAGATTAGTCAGATAGGGTATATCTGATAAGTGCAGAGGAAGATGGGGGACTGTATGGGTACAGATACAGAACCCAGTGCAATGGGAAGCCCGGAGGCAGTGCAGGAGGGAGGCAGGGTGAGCAGGTACCTGGGCCCGAAGGACAGAGGGTGTCCAGGTGCACAGTGCCAAGAGAGAAAAACAGGTCAGCAGGGGAGAATAGGGGCAAAGGTGGAAGCAAAGAGGAAGGTCTTGAGGTTCTTCCGGAACCGGAGATGGTTCTCCTCAAGTTTCAAGGTGGCCGGTAGGCTGTTCCAAAGGGAGGCCCCAGCCGAAGATAGAGATCTGCCACCAGCTCATTTCTTGGCTGTACATTTGCACATTTCATACACAATTGTTATGTTCATACGGCACGTGCAGGGTGAACCTGGGTCTATGTTGCATGCTGTTGATTCCTTTACTATAGTTGTGGTGGGATTGCTGGTGTTGGATATCTGAGCTGGAATGTTAGGGGCCTGGGCAACCCAGATAAAATGCACAGAATAATTGCGCATGCGACAAAAATAATTTTTCTTCAAGAAACACGTGCGCTGACGGGGCAAAATGAGTGCTATGCAAAAAAATGCGGTATGAACAGATACTACACATCCTATTAGTCTCAATCTTGTGGGGTTCTGACGATATTGCACAAATCGCTCCTCTTTCAGCACATAAAAATGCGCATTGACCCACCGGGGAGATATGTAATTGTGTATGGAGAGTTTGCTCACAGAGAAATGTTGTTGATCAATATATATGGCCCTAATGTAGATGACCCACAATTTTCCAGATGGGGGGGGGGTCGGGGTGTGGGTGGGGGTAGGTGGTTGGGTGGGTGGGGGGGTGGGTGGGTGGACGTGGTCACCAACACCGGTCTAGATCATTTCGCTTGACCAGGGCTGCACTCACTCACTGTACTGGAAGGGATGGACAGTATGAAACTCATGGATGTGTGGAGGATAGTGCACCCGGTAGTTAGTCAATATACATTTCACTCCTCGGTGCATGATTCCTTCATCAGGATTGAGCTTTTGCTGGTCTCTGGCTCTCTCCTGAGCGGTATCTCAGCCACCCAAATCCTTCCCAGGAAATACTCGGATCACTCTCCTGTAATTATTACCATGTGCTTAAATGAAATACCCTGCTATGCTTGAAAAATGGACATTCAAATCATAGGCACTTCAAGATTTAGCATGTGAAACCAATATCCGTGACAACAAACTATTTTTTGACACTAATACTTGCTTGGTGGACCGAATGGGCACAATCTGGAAAGCTTTCAAAAGTGTACATTCGGGCCATACCCATGTGTACAGAATTATTTGGAGACTTGCAGGTCGTTCAAAAGGTTATTAGAGATTGTGAGGAAAATAACAAAAGTCTTGAAATGGGCCAGAATGCGCACACACCTACAGCCTCCTATGCGCAAGTTGAAAAGCCATTGATGAATTCTGCCATAATGCAGAGAGGAAATTGAAATTGTTCAATGTCCCTGTGGCTGCTAGCCGATCTGGAGAGAGGGGAGTGCCCGGGGAAGCTGTTGGTACGAATTATGAAACAAGAGGTGGGAACAATTGTTGTTCACTAATTAAGGATGTCACCGGAAATCTGTTAAACTTTAGCATGGATGTTAATGCTGTATTCCATGATTTTTAAATCAGGCTCCATATGCATGGGGAGGGAAGCTCAGAGAAGGAAATAGTCGTTTTTAGAGGGCCTGCCTCTAGCGCAGCTGTCAGATAGATACACCAATAACGGTGGAGGACATCATTCGTTCTGTAGGTGCTGTTTCCTGCTGGAAAGGTGCTGGGCTTCGATGGCCTAGGGCCCGACTTTTATCAACAATAAAAGCTAATCCTTAACCCCTATATGTTGAATCTGTGGGAGGAAGCCCGGGAGAAAAAACATCTCCCCGAATCGATGCGTGAGACCATTATTACTGCCCTTCTCAAACTGAATAAAGATGCAGAAAACTGTGGCTCCTACAGGCTGCTGTCACTCATCAACTCTGAATTGGACAGAAGTCCCTCATCACAAGACTGAAAACCGGCTTAAATGCTCACAAACTTGCCTTATTTGCTGATGGCATGATCTTGATGACAAACCCCAAATACACCTTACCAGCAATAGTAAACGCACTAGATCAGTCCAAATTAGTCACAGGCTATAATATTAATTATGCCAAATCCCATGCTCTTAATAAAATGGCAACTAACACTGATATAGAACAACTTTTACACCAGTTTTCCTTTAAGTGGGAAGTCGAGAAACTTAAATACCTGGGCTTTTTTCTTACATGAAACCCTTTACCAACATTATTTTCCTGATCCCTTATGCAACCTATTTCAAGAGCTCGATTTCTGGAAAAACACTGTAATTTTTTGGTTTGGTAGATGCACTGCAGTTAAAAAGAACTTCACTGTTGCTTCTTTAATGTCTTTCAAGCCCTCCCTATCCAAGAAGCACTTACAACAATCCAAAACTTGCAAACTAAAATATGGGATTTTAGTTGGCAAGGAAAACCTCGCCTAATATCCAGGAAGATTCTGACACCCACAACTACCCGATAACAGAACAAATCTCTGTGCTATTTGATTTTGCAGATGCCCATCAAGTTAAGAAGTGGAAAAGGTTTCAGCATTTGGACCTCAATGTTCTCCTAGCCTCTGTCCAATGGCTTTCACCTAAAAACCGACCAGCAAAACAAGTCATGAGGGGTTTCATTTTTGTTAGCCTCTTCTACTGGGATGTAGCGCTTGGAAAGTTAACCTCACCACCCATCTCTCTCTTTTAACTCCAGTTTTTCAAAACCCTAGGATCACACCAGGTATGGGCAAACACATTTTCCCTAGATAGAAAGATGGAGGCCTTCACAAGTTGGATCAGCTGTACGAAGACAGCGTCCTGCTACTGTTTGAACAATGTAAGATATCTATCGCTTTCAGAAAATTAAATGTTGAGATAAAACTCCCAGGTAGGTTCAGGGCTACTAGGAGTTCGCAAACCCAGAACTCATGGAAGGCTCAACTCCTTCCCTTCCCAAAAGGAACGCAGGGCCCAGACAGACAGCAAGTTCAAACTGCAGTTTACTACAGCCAAAACCAACAGGGTTCAGTACAAGTAACAAGCTCCTGGAACGTCTCAGCGATCTCTGGCTCGCAGGCCTGTTTTGTAGCGCTGTAGCGTCAGCATGACATCACAATCTGAGCCCTTCTCTAGCAAACCTATCCAGCGAGTGGATGTTTGCATTGAGTGGTAGTTCCTCTTATAGCAGTCCCTATATGTGTTAGTTTACTGGTCCCCCATGTCGGGTGTCTGGCATGACCCATCACAATATTGTTACAGTGTGAGGGTCCGATCATTGGTTCTTGCCCGTTGCCAACCACCCCTAGGGTCCTGCACAGTGATTGGCTAGAGCTGTCGCCCCCAGGCCTGGGATCCGAATCGGTTCTCGGCTCGGAGTGTACCGTTTCAAGGTAATGAGAACAACTATGTGTCTGCATTGTAACATGTGTGCACCACCAAAGACTATGAGAGTTCCTGGCCATATCTTGCAACATTCGGCTTCTCCTGTAACGACTTTGTTGTAAGCCATTGTCTGGCTTGGTAAGACTGCTCCGCTTTCCCAGCTGATAGTTTCGGTTCATCATCAGCTCGGCCGGATCACCTGAACTCGTACGAACGGTCATGGTGCCTTCGATTCTTCCGGTTCGTGTGTCTTGTAGGAGGAGGAGCAGGGATAGAATTCGACCTTCTCTCTTCAGAAAGAGTTAGCTACCTACAGTTGCATCATTGGACATACCAACCTGAAATCAGAAATGGTGATGCTAGAGAATTTGCTGCCTTTGAAATATTAATGTCAGTTAATCTTTCAATGCATAGGTTTGCCAACACATATAAAATACGATCCAACGACAATGCAGAAGTTGCACACAACTATATGAAACGGTGGGAACAAGAGTTGGAATGTTTCATTCCAAGCGCACCCAGAGAAGTTATTTGAAGAAGAGCCGCTAAAATGTCCATCTGCACGACAATTACTGAAAATGTATATGAGGTATCTACCGTTGGTATCTTACACCAAACAGATTACAGTCGACAGCAACATTCTAGATCTTAGCTACGGGAGACATAGCTTGTCGCTATTTGTTCTGGTCTTCCTCTAGCTTTAAAGTATGAAAGGGACCAAAAAAATATTGTGCCGCTTCCCAAGACAAAAACAAGTGGCTCAGGCTTTTTAGCAGGCTGTATAGGCGAGTACTGAACTGTTCAGTTGTCGTATTGGTTAAATTATGTATCAGTTATTACTCATATGGAAGATAAAACCCTTCCTCCTACCAGAGGACATCAGAACCAAGTGTAATGGATCCTGCAAAGTCATTACTGATCCCCAGCTTAATTTTTCCTCCCATTTGGCCAGGGGAAGGCAGCAGCTACCTGATCCTGATCCTGGAGGTAGAATTTTGAGGAAGGATCATGTGGGAGGAGATGACTGTCAGGGATATTTGATGACTTCTGTAGGATAGACACCGTATTCTTCTCTATGTGAAGAGGAAGAGCCCATAATTGCTGAATATTTTATGGCATGTTGTCATTTAACAAATCATTCCCATGTTAAAACCCAAACCACTGTGTATAAAAACCCTCCCCTACAGAAAAACATTTACCCCTCAGGTATGCATGATTTACATTCAACATCTTTTGACTATAAGGATGTTGACCTGGATAGGAGTTCTGAGCAAAACAGCACCACACATAATATTAATTTAACCTCTGTTGGATCTAACAATCTCTACGTCAACAAGTATTTAAAACAATATCACCTGGACTCCAAGATGGTGGCCGCGGCGAGGAGACGTGAGTAGAGGTGGCTCCCGCCCAGCGGCGAAAACGAAGCACCTCACTGAGACATTGGGGAATGAAAACAGCGCAATTCCATTCCAGTGGCACTAGCAAATTTAATTGTTTGTGACACCCCGCGAGGATCTCAGGGCTCTGCGTACACCTGTCGTCGGAGCAGTCGGAGCACCATCACGGGCTGCGGCCCATTCGGCATCCAGCCTGATAAGGCACCCAGCCAGACGTGACTCCCCCCGGCGGTTTGGCGGTCTTGGTTTGTGTCCCCTCCGCAGACAAGAAGGGCGGCCATCATTGGAGAGGAGCTGCAGCACTGCAACGAGAGGCGGGAGGAGGAAGGGGGCAGCGGCGACGGAGAAGCTCCGGAAGGTGAGGGATCTTTATTCGGCGGCTGGAACGGAAGAGAGACCGAGGGGAGCCGGAGCAGCTATTCGGAGCGGGACCCCCGCTGCACAAACTGGCGTGGGAGTTGGACCGTAAAAAGGGCTGACTAGACTGGAGTGGCAGCGGTGCCCTCCACGCGCCGGAGCAGGAGAGAAGAGCTGGTGAGTCGACACCCAGGTGAGGAGCGGCTTGGGCTGGGGGCAGCAAGGACTCACCCAGCACCTGGGAGAATCGCCTTTGGAGCCCACGGGACTAGTCGGAAGGGCGGCCCCTCGGCCCAAGGAGAGTCACGCAGGCCCTGTGGGTGGCCCGGAGGGCTGAGAGCAGTGTGGCTGCTCTGGATTACCATAGGGCCCAGTTACGGGCACGAGCCCGGAGGAGGGTGCAGATCACCCCTGCAGGGGGACGCAAGGCAGCTGTGAGTGGTCCACCTAAGCGTGGATCCAAGGTGGAGTGGCTATCCTCTGACTGGTGGCGACTGGACCCCAAGTACAAAGAAGATCCAGAGAAAGCTTCAGATCTGGCCCTGGGGGGTAACTGTAGCCCTCCATAGGAGAGGACTAGGGATCTGAACTGGACACCCCACTGGGGGAGCCGCTAATTTAAGACAGGACACTTGATACACTGAGGTATGGGGAGGTGAAGAGCCCCAAGGAACAGGAACACGTGGCTACGCTCCACGCCACAGGATGGGGGGTATGCTAACCGCTTATCGGAGGTTGTGGCCCGGAGGGGGCAAGTGTTACGCTCACCTGGTATCCACAGGGATGCCACCCAGCCGGGTTACACGCTGGTATGCTTTTCAGCTTTGCCCAGATGTGGTCTGCGGGGAAGGTTCTGCCTGAAAATACAGGAGGACTGTGTTCTAGGCTGACCGACCGGGGTAAGTATTCTCCCTTCACCCCCGTATGATTTCAGCCCCTCTGGGACCCTCTCCTCACCTTGTGGTAGAGTTAGTCGTGCTCTCCGCCCTGCCTTCTTTGCAGGGGCGCGTTGTCTGTCATGGGCGTGTGCGGTCCTGTTCACTGACGCCGGCCCGTTTGATATTGTTCAGTTAGGTCTTATTGCTGTTCTTTAGTTTTGTTGCTATCCTGCATGCCTTCCTTTGTTTAAAAATGTATCTTTTTTTTCTCCCTTAGGTATGCAGAGCTTCAGCACGGCGAACTGGCTTGGTTGAGCCCCGCTGGTAAATGATGGTGTATTAAGAGCGCTATGATGCAGTAAATAAGCGCTATCCGCTGCGCTGCGAGGTCTTGCCTTTACTAACCTGTTTGTTCCTTCCTTGTAGGTCACGGTGTTCTTCAGTGCGAGTGGAATGTCCGGAGTGGTGCCATCCGAGAGGCGACCAGCCAGGTAAGCCTTTTGAGCAGTTCGTAACTTGCAAATGTCTCTACTGCTTTCTTTAATGTTGCCTCTATCTTCCTCTTTCAGGTCGTTCTGTCTGGGAGGCATGCAGATTCGAGGAAGCTGTTCTCAGTAGCTGCGAATGGCTAAAGATGAAGACTGCAGGTAAGATGCTGCTGCTAATGATGTTCCTTTTGTCTTCTTGCAGGTTCTGCTTCTCCGAGGTTCGAGGGAATAGCTGAACACGGTGAGCGTCACGTTGCAAGCTGCAAAGTAACGCGAAGCGTGTTGTTTTGCTCGAGTGTGGTTTAAATAGCCCCAACAAAATAGTCCAGGTAAAGTAGTCCCTAGGCTGCCGCACCCAAAACACTAGACCGCATAGCTTGGTTCTTTGGAACCAAGCTATGAGGAATCCTCCACGTTGGCTGATAACACATTAAGTAGTTCCCAAGCACATGTTTTTCATGGTGTATGAGCCTGGCGCCATAGGCGCCAGGAGTGGCCCCAAGAGGGTTTTGGAAAAGGATGCCAGGTTCTAGAGGCCCGAGTCCTGACTCCACCTGGCCAATGGGTTTGCCAGAGGGGGTTTTGGGCGAGGGTCGTGACAGTAAGGCGGGATGGCTGATCTGCCAATAGGGGGCGGACAGGCCTCACTGTGGAAGGAGAGGAGCGATAAGCCTACTACTTCCCAGGAGCAGGGGGTGCCTAGTCCGAGTAGGCGCCTAATTTCAATCCCGGCAACAAACTAGCTGGACACAGGCACCAGCGAAAGGACCCTTCACTTGTAGAGGACTGCGGGGAGGGCGGATTGACTGGATGTCAAAGTCTAAAGGGAAAGGGGGACCGCAGGGCGGTCAGCCGCAGCCATCCAAACAGGAAGCCAGCTTGGTCCAAATATGGGCGACAGACAATGCGGCCCAAACAAGTGGGAAATCAGCACCCGAGGCAGCAGAAGAATGTTCGGAACTTCCCCCGCAGGTGTCGCAGGCCTTGAATGAGGACATGCAATCATGGTTTAGAGAAATGTAAGAAAAGTTCATGTCCACGGTGCAGGAGTTCAGTATGATAAGGGAGGACGTGAGACAGGCGGTGCAGGAACTCCGGTCAGATGTTGCGAAACTGGAAGAGCGTACAGATACTTTGGAGAGAATTGTTCAAAACGTGGCAGAAGAAGCACAGCAGCATAGCGAGACACAAGAACAACTGGTGCAGCCCACTCACAACCTGGAGCTGCAGTGCAAGGACCTTGAAATCGGTCTCGAAGGGTGAACATCCGCATAAAAAATATGGTGGAGTCGGTGGAGGATACGGATCTCAGGATGGCGGTGCAGGAAGTTTTCAGAGACATATTGGCTGTGGAAGAGGCAGATGAGATCAAGATAGAGTACACCGGGTGGGCCCTAAGAGAACGGGGGAACCTGGGGAGCGCCCAAGAGACGTGTTGGTGGCCATGTCCTCCTATACCCAGAAGGAGGAGATTCTGAGAAAGGCCAGGGGGATGGACCATGTCAGGATGAATGGAGTGGAAATCCAGCTGTTCCAGGACCTGGCCAGGTTACGCTGCAGAAAAAAAGGGCTATGCGGCCTGTGGTCAAAGAACTTCTCTCAAGGAAGATCAGATATAAGTGGACTTTTCCGTTTGGCCTCCTTTTCGCGTGGGAGGGGAGGCAAAGAAGAGTAACCTCATGTGAAGCGAGATTACAGGTGATGGGCATGCACGAGGAAGCCCAGCACATTGGGGGCCGACGAACAAGGGAGGAGAATCAAAGGAAGTCCTGGGAGTGGAAAACCGTGCAGCAGAAGATGAAGCTGCTGGGTGTAGGGAGGCGCGGACAGCAAGGGTGACTGTCCTGGCTTGAAGGGATAAACCGGACTAGTCAGGGAGGAGGCGCTGCTGGACCAGGGAAGAACGGGGAAGAAGCAGCCCCAAAGGTTTGCTAATCTCACGGCCCGGTGGTGGGGGGCGCACCCACCGGTATTGTACACCCACAGAGGTAATGCAGGGTTTAGGATCCCCGGGAAGTTAATCCCGATTCAGCAGAGAGCCTGGAGAGATGAGCTGCGCACCCTAGCAACTTTAGGTCCCTGGTCCCTCTTTGGGTGTGTTGTTTCAGTTCTAGTTGGGGGAGTTCTTAGTTGGGGGGAGGGGGAGATGAAGGGAGAGGGCAGGGAGTGGTAGGAATATCATACTTGGCAAGCAGGAGGGGAAGGGGCTTTTCTCATTGGGACAACTAGGATCTTGGGGAACTTGAGAATACTTACGTTTAACGTCGGGGGCTGAACACACCCCTAAAAAGGAAGAAATTGGAGCACATGCTCAGAAGGGAAAATGGGGACATTTTAATGTTGCATGAGACCCACATAAGACTCTGAGACAGATCTAAGTTGCGTTTAAAGGGGTACAACCTGGTAGGGCAATCCAATGCATCCGACCAAAAGGTGGGGGTCTTGATAGTCCACAAAAGCAGGAACATGCAGATTCATGGTACCATGGTGGACAGGGCAGGCTGGTATGCATTTGCTAATGCCACAATAGACGGGCTCCGCCTTACCTTGGCCACCATCTATGCACCAAACTCTGGTCAAGACAGCTTCTTGCAGGAGACACTGGGGAAGTTGGAGGCGTTTGCTAGCAGGGAGATAGTCTTGGGCGGGGATCTGAACATAGCTGGCACCCAGCAACAGATAGAAGTTTGGGAGGTAATCAGAGGCAGGGGGCCCCCGCGGGGTCCCTCCGTCAGATGATGGCCCAGTTGGCGGTCAGAGACATATGGCGTGAGCTTAAGGTTCAGCAAAGGGGATACATGCATTTTTCTCATGTCTACAATTCTATGTTAAGAATTGATTATTTCTGGGTTTCGGTGGGCCTGTTGGGGGAGGTACAGGGGATAGAAATGGGGCCAATCTCGCTGTCAGATCATGCTCCCTTATGGTTTGAGGTCAAGGCGTCTAGCAGAAATAAGGGAATGTGGAGATGGAGGCCCCCTCAGGAGGTATTACAGGATACCATTATGGGGGGGCGCTATAAGGGAAAAGATCCAAGAATATTTTGCCATCAACGACATGGGTGAAGTAAGGCCGGGAACGGTGTCGGAGGCCCTTAAGGCAGTCATTAGAGGGTACTTTATAGCTATGAAGGCGTCAAAGGACAAGCTGAGATACCAATGGGAAAGGGAGCTGGAAAAGAAGCTAAAGGATATCCAAGGGGAAATCCTAAATAGCCCGACTCGGTCTCTGAAGAGGGCTCTAAGACATGTGCAGGGGCAGCTGGATGCATTGTGCACAAAAAAAGGCAAAGCTGTCCAACATACGGCCTGCGGGTCACAATGCGGCCCTCCGAGCCATTTCATGAGGCCCGCGAGGCCATGGCGTGGTTTATTTATTTATTTGCTCGATTTTTGTCGGGTCTATGGACCAGATTAATTAATTTATTTCTTCAATGCTGGGACGGACTAGCATTGCGGAAATAAATAAATTAATCGGGTCCACGGACCCGACAAACATTGAGCAAATAAATAAATAAACTGGGCTCTGACGGAGCACTGTTACTGACGCTGGTGCCCCCTGGGAGGGGCACCAGAGGCAGTACAGCCCATGGCCTGGTTTATTTATTTATTTGCTCGATGTTTGTCGGGTCCGTGGACTCGATTAATTAATTTATTTCTGCGATGCTGGGTCCGACCAGCATTGCGGAAATAAATAAATTAATCGGGTTCACGGACCCGACAAACATTGAGCAAATAAATAAATAAACCGGGCCTGGTGGAGCACTGTTACTGCCTGTGGTGCCCCCTGAAAGGGGGCACCAGAGGCAGTTACAGGCCATGGCCTGGTTTATTTATTTATTTTTGCAATGTTGTCGGGTCCGTGGACCCGACTTCTGGGCCGTGGTGTGTTGTGGCCATGGCCTGGTTTATTTTTCAATTTGTATGGGTGTGGATGTCCTGTGAGTGCGCTGCTTTCCCTATTTTGCCAACCTCTGAAGCCTGAAAAGTAGATGCATACATGCTTGACATGCAGCCAACTTTGCACCAGACCTGCAGATGAACTTAACTGGTCTGCTGTTAAATCTCAGTTACCAGTTTAATGGTATCCACTACCGAATAATTGCTAATTTTACTATAGACAATATGATAGCTCATTTGGTTGAGCGCTCACTGCTACGATGTGTGTGCTTTCGGCTTTCAGCATGACATTTAACTTCTGCATGCTGTGGAATTCCACTATGCCCCTGATTAGTTGCAATGGGCTTGAGGGATTCTTGGATTTTGAGAGTATATTTTACATTGTTATACCCAGTGATCCCATATCTCCCTGCACAGTGGTGTCACACCAACTAAGCATCCACATGAATTACCCTTGCTTTCTTAGTACTGTTGCTCACCTAAATTTAGGGTTCTTTTGTATGGGAAAGCATTCCTAAATGACTCATTACTAATTTGGCCTAAAAGACTGAAAAGTATTTTGGCAGTCAACAGTTCCCTGTTTGTTTGTGCTCCTTCAAGATAGTTGGCACACACCGATGCCTCTTCAGGCATAGTATGTGGAAAGGTGCTTTCTCTGAAATCATCCTGAGATACATAGGATGTATTGTTCAATACAAGATTCTTTTCAGCCGAAAGATGGATTTTGATTCTCCTCTTCTGAGCCTGTTCTGCTATTCCTTCCTCTTCTTGTTGCACAACATCCTACGAGAGTAAGGGCCAGCATTCATCTCTTGCTATCTGAATTGTTTGTTTGCTTCAAATGTTTTCCATTAATTTAGTTGGTGTTTGATGGAAAATTGAAAGCTTGCATTGCTAGGCAAATTTTTCCCATCGCTCCGTCTTTCTTCTTAATTTAGATGACAAAATCATTGCTAACAAAGTGGTTTGGTGTGTTGTGTAGGGGAGGCATGGTATCACAAGTATAACACATACACAATAGGTTCAATATGAAAAACCTTTATTGAAATTTTCTGGGGTCGGACAAACTCCTACTTGCCCTATGACTAAGATGGGAGCAGTCCTCAATTGGGTTCACCTTTGGGTGATCAATTTTCCACATTTTACTTTTGAATGGGATTATGCTTCTTTCATTACCATACAAGTAATGAATGTGTATTACAGAGATAAGCTGCCATATGTATTGGGCACACTACACATGCTAAGGCAGCATCAATCATGCTTTGTACAGGACAGTGCTGGCCTAAATTGGGAACAACCAGCATAGACATGTTTCTACAGAGGCATATTTTGGGCACGACCAGCATGCCAATTTGTTACATCAGTGACAGTGCTGTTTTACACTGTAGACACATTGATCATTAAAATGTGTTGTGTTCTACAATGTTCTTGTCTGCTGTTGGTGACATGGAACGTACATGTTCCCCTTAAGAACTGATTGTAAACTTGTGGCTTTTTGGCCACTTTTCCTGCTGTTAAAAGCACCATTTCAGCCCCAAATTTGAAAAAAAATCCTCCCTAGATAATTATAGCTCCCTCGCTACGCTCGGTCGTCCCCACTATTTCAGAAAAATATCAACACATACACACTGGAAGAAATCACAAGAAACTAACCTTTCATCACTGTTGCTGACACCAAAAGCTATCTTTGGGACTGCATGGTTATAACTGCATGTGATGCTATTGTGTCAAAGGTCACACACCTTCGATTTTGAATATACTGCTTTGGGTGAGGGTGTTGACTTCTGGCTCACCGGCCCACTGGGTGACAAAAAGTTAATGCTTCGGCCCCACATTCAAAATGGTTGGACAAACCTGGTCTAAGGCATTGGTACTACCGAAAGTCCAATAAGGCGGACAAACTGCTAGCGAGGCAATTGCGAGCCAAACAACAAAACCTCACGATCAGGCAAATACGGAATGTTCAGGGAGAGAAGCTTACCTGCACCAGTGACATCGGCGAGGTGTTTAGAGGCCATTATCAAGAGTTATATTCCTCAGGGAACCCTACTGGGACCGACCAAGATACATATCTAGAAACTCTCCCCATACTGCAAATAACAGAAGAAGAAAGGGAGATTCTGGAAAGGGACATCAGGGAAGAGGAAGTGAGGGAGGCAATTGCATGGCTTCAGATGAACAAGGCGCCAGGGTTCACTGCAGCATTTTATAAAAAGCACGATGAGGCTCTGACCCCTTTTCTAGCAAAGCTGTTTAATTTATTCCGGGAGGAAGGAAATGTGACCCCGACCATGAAGGAGGCTAAGGTTCTTGTGTTCCACAAGGCTGGGAAGGACCCGACCCGTCTTATCGCCCAATAGCCCTCATTAATTTGGACTCTAAAATGTACTAAAAAATTCTAGCCGCAAGGTTGTCCCCGCTCCTCCCCAAGCTGATAAATGAAGACCAGTCGGGGTTTATCCCAGGCAGGCAAACTCATGACAATCTGAGGCACATAATTCACCTGGTGGAGAAAGTTGGAGTCAAGCAAACCCTGGCAATCCTCCTTGCAGTTGATGCTGAAAAGGCATCTGACCGGGTGGAATGGTCTTTCCTGTTTCGTACTTTTTCCCCAATGGGATTTGGGGAAAACTTCCTGCATATGATAAGGGCCAATTATAATTCTCCCTCCATCAGAATCGCCATAAACGGGGAGGTCACGAGCAGAGTGGAGCTCTCTAGGGGCACTAAACAAGGGTGCCCGTTGTCACCCCTTCTCTACGCAATATTCCTTGAGCCTCTGCTTACCAGGATCAGGGAATTGCCAGCTACTGAGGGGATTGAAATGGCTGGCAGACAGCAGAGGGTGATCACGGATGCAGACGATGTGATGGTTGCCATCACTGACCCGGCTTGCAACCTCCCGGAGGTAATTCAAGAGCTAGAGAAATTTGGGGCGATCTCTGGTCTGAAGATCAACAAGAATAAATCAGAGATCCTACCCCTTGCAGGGGATAGAGGAGTGATCGTACAGGTGGCAGCCTCCTTAGGATTAAAGATCGCAGATAAGGGGGTCAAATATCTCGGCATAACCCTAACTGGCAGGGTGGATCAACTGTACGGGGGGAATTACCCAGCACTGTTTGGGAAAATTAAGAGGGATTTGGATAGGTGGAACCCACTTGCGATATCTTGGTGGGGAAGAATTGCCTTGGTGAAGATGCCTATCCTTCCGAAACTGCTATCCCGATCAGGGTCCCCAAATCTTTCTTCAGGGCACTCTCTAAGGCTATCTTCGCCTTTATATGGAAGAAGAAATCCCCAAGGGTAGCTAGGGCAGTCCTAAGGGCTCCAATCCTGGAGGGGGGCATAGCACTCCCGCAATTTTTCAGGTACTATCAAGCTCGCAACTGTGGATTCTGAGAGAATGGATGGGGGGAGCTGCAGCAAAAGGTGTGGGCCGAGCAAGATAGGGCAGTAGCGAGAACACCGCTGAGGGAGCTGCTATGGAAGGGGGGCCAGTATAATCACTCAAACCTGCGCATCAGCAAAGTAATGAGGGCCGCGCTGGAGGTATGGGATGACCTAACATGAAGAGGGACAATAACAGGGGTGCCAGGTCCGTTCACCCCAATGTTCAGGAACCCAGAATTCCCCCTGGGGATGGAAAAGGGGGCTTTTGCAAAATGGGAAAAGGCGGGGTGCACAAAACTAGGAGAAATGATGCAGGATCAAGAGGTAATATCCTTTGAGGCATGCAAGAGCAGCCTTGGCCTTAAGGATACAGATAGATACAAAAACGAGCAGCTCAGGCACTGGCTAACTACCCCTCCCATTTGGCAGGGGCAACAAGGGAGCTTACACCTTTTGAAAAGTTTACGCTGACTGATCCAGGTACCAAGAAGCTTGTCTCGGCACTCTTGTGCAGGGGGAAAAGTTCAAGTCGAACTACATGGTAAAGTGGGAACAAATGCTGGGAGAACCCATCAGTGATCAGCAGTAGGAAGATCTTTGGGGCAATATCCCGAAAGTGGCCCGCTCGGTCGAAATGAGGGAAATATGGGTAAAGGTGGTGATTGAATGGCACCTCATCCCGGTGAGGCTGCACTCAATGTTCCCTAACGTGTCCAAATTATGCTAGTGAGAATGTGGGAGGGAGGGTACATGGAGACATATCTGGTGTGTCTGCATGGGGATATGGGGATTCTGGGCAGAAGTGAAGGTGCAGATGCAGGCGATGTTTCCAAATGTGGCCCAAATTGGGGAGAAGGATTGGATGTGCAGGATTAAAGACCCGGCAGCGAAGAAGCTCACTAAATCTCAATGGAGGTGATTTATGGGCCTACTAATAGCGGCTTGGGCGGCATTGGCCCAGAGTTGGAAACAGCAAGATCCTCCTCTGATATTTGGTTGGATCCCGAAGGTCCGGTCTCTTGTAACCATGGAAAAATGAACCCACACCCTGCAGGGCTCCGGGGGCTCCTTTGTGAAAGAGTGTGGGGGGAGGTGTTGAAATATCTGCAATCGTACTACATGGAACAGTGGTGTCCACACAAAAAAAGAATTTTGGACATGTTCGTGGTATGAATGAACCCCAGCTGATGCAGAGTACCGATCTTCCAGCGGGAGGGAGGGATGGGGGTATGTTGGGGGAGAGAGGTTTTTTTTGTGATGTTGTATTTGAAAATAATAAACATTTCGAGGGGATTGGGTCCTCCTACGTATTCCATATCTTTGACAGTAATCACCACAGCTGTGCTGCTTCGGAAAATCTTTCGGCGTCTGCATCCTGCGTCGATGACGTTGATACGCCGTCCTCGAGGACCTCCTCCAACGGCCGACGTCATCAGATGTTATAAGTAGGACGCACGACGCCCGTAGCCTCAGTTCCATTTTTTCCACGAACGTGTTCACTTCGGAGATCTCGGCGCGCCTCGACTCTTCGGAGTTTCTGTTCTTTTGGTTATTTAAACCTGTTTGTTTGTGAAGTATTGTACGGGATGTCTTCCTCTTCTTCTAACCCGCGTGCGGGCTTCAAGAAGTGTGGGGACTGCGGGTCCAAGATGTCGGTGACAGACTCGCACAACGCCTGCCTCTGGTGCCTCGGGGAGGCCCACGACACGGATGCTTGTGTCGACTGCCAGTCACTTACGTCCAAGGCCTTGCGGGAGTGTAAGAAGAAGCTGTCAGTCGGAAAGGTGTCCAAGCCCCGGAAGGCGAGGTCCACTGGGCTTTCGACGGACGATTCGAGGGGCGACTCTCTGCATCGTAGTGGTAAGTCTAGGGGGTCTTGGTCCCGGAGTGGGTCCCGCCACTCCTCTGCCTCTTCAAGGCACTCCCGGAAGCGCCATCATCGGTCGCCTTCCCCGTCCTCGTCCCAGGACTCCGCCCGTCGGCGGGTTTCTTATCCCACTAAGCGCTCCTTTCCGGAGGAATGAGCTTCCTTTGGGAAGAAAATGTTGGCAATTCTTGAATCGCCTGGCTCCGGTCCGTCCGCGCCTCCAAGAGGGGTTGGTCGTGACCGTACTGGAGACACCGCTCGTACGTCTTCGGGCTCGGGTGGTCAGCACGATTTGCGGGAGAGGTCCCGCTCGGACAAGGGGAATCGTTCCAGTCATGCCTGTTCCAGGTCCCGGTCCTCGACGCGCTTGAGCCCGTGTGCACCTGTTGAAGTCTTCGAAGAAGACTTCGACGCCGGTGGCGCTGAGGTCGTTGACAGACGCTCTCGAGGCTCCGCTTCTGAGGAAGTCATCGACGCCATCGGCGCCCAGGCTGTCAAAGGACACGCTCGGGGCTCCACCCTCGAGGCCTGTGTCCAAGCCGTCGATGTTGTCGGCGCCGCGCCGTTTCACTCAATGCCCTCAACGCCTTTCGAGGCTGTGGTGTCGGAGGTACCCGTGGCATGGGGGGTCCCCCTAGAAAGGCTCTGGCCAAGGCAAAACATGTCTTTCTCCCGTATTCTTTGCCCCCTTTCCAGCCTATGGAGTATATCTCCAAGGTGGAAGAGGGTTCTGAAGATGGGTTGGTTCCGGACACGGTGCCAGATGAGATTCTTTCTAGTCATAGCCAGATTGAGGACTTGCGTCAGTCACTGCATGACGCCAGTGGTCTGGACACCTCTCCGGTGGTGGAGTTCTGTAGGCCTGAGCCTGGCACCCATTCCGAGTCATTGTACCGGTGCCTTATGTCGAGGGTCACGGACTACTTGGGGTGGTCGGCACCCCTAGTTGATTTTGTGCAGGATGACCTGACGGATATCCTCGACCAAGATCCACCCACTGACCCGGTACTGCCATTCCATATGGCTCTGCAAAGAAGGGTGGCAGCAGCTTGGACTGCTCCGGAGAGTCTCCCGGCAGTGGGCAAGTCTTTGCCGCGAAAATACCGCCCAGCCAGTAGTGACCCCTGCTACTTGACCACGCACCCCACTCCGGAGAGTTTGGTGGTGCAGGCGGCTGGAGCCCCAGCAAAGCAGGCGTCATATCCTACCATCCCTCCTGATAGGGACGACAAGCGTTTTGATGGCTGGGCGAAGAAAGTGTTTTCTTCAGGAGGTATGGCTCTTCAGGCGGCCATCTCCATATGTGCCTTGTCACGTTTCACGCACACTCTGTGGAACTGTATTTCATTAGTGGCTGAACATATTCCCGAAGGGGACGAACGGGTTGGTTTTCTTGCTATTATCCAGGATGGCAAGGATGCCATGTGTGAGTCCGTTCAGTCGGGTTTGGACATTGCAGAGTGTGTCAGCTGGTCCATGGCGGCAAGCACCGTGATACGCAGGTTTGCATGGTTGAGGAAGTCGGGGTTTGCTCCTGATGTGCATGCCAGGCTCCTTAACATGCCCTTTGATAGTGAACATCTTTTTGGCAGCAAGGCTGACGAGAGCCTTGAGAGGTTGCAGACCTCCAAAGCTGCAGCAAAGTCGTTGGGCGCTGCAGTCCGCCAACCTCCGCCTTTTCGTCCTAGGGGACAGCAGTGGAGGGGAGGTTCCTTTCGTTATTACTCATCCTTTAGTAAAGTGAGAGGAGCTGCAAGTCAAAGGGGCAACCGTAGGAGTGCCAGAGGTGGAAAACAAGGTACTCGAGGTGCCACGTCCGCGCGAGCAGTTACCTCTTTGCCCTCAGGCAACGCCGCAGCCGCTTCTGCTCAGTCATGAGGCCCATGCGGTTGGGGGAAGGCTGGCGCAGCATCTTGTAGAATGGCGTGCCATTACTTCAGATGTGTGGGTTCTGGAGATCATAGCCCACGGCTACTGTCTTCCTTTCCGGCAGAGGCCTCACGACAATCCACCAGGGAATCTCTCTTTGAAGAGTCCGGACTGCTCCTTGCGCAGGAAATTCAATCCCTGCTGGAGAAAGGCGCCATTGAACTGGTTCCTGTAGCGGAGAGGAACAAGGGATGGTATTCCCCTTATTTTTTGATTTCGAAGAAAGACGGGGGATTGAGACCCATCATGGACTTGCGCGGTTTGAACAAACTCCTCAGGAAGGACAAGTTCAAGATGGTTACTCTCTCTCAAGTCCTCCAGGCCCTTCAACTTCAGGACTGGTTGGTGTCTCTCGACCTCAAGGACGCTTATTTTCATGTGCCGATCCATCCCAAGCACAAGAAGTACCTGAGGTTCGCGGTTGGCGACTCGCATTTTCAGTTTCGGGTCCTGCCGTTCAGATTGACCTCCGCCTGAGGGTTTTCACCAAGCTCATGGTGGTGGTGGCAGCGTATCTCAGGAAAGGGGGATTCACGTCTACCCCTACCTGGACGATTGGTTGATCAGGATGCGCTCTCCTGAGCAAGTCCTGGATCATCTGTCCTTCACCTGCCACTCCCTTCACAGGTTGGGCTTCTCCCTCAATTTAAAGAAGTCCCACTTGACGCCAACTCAGCGGCTCCAGTACATCGGAGCAGTGCTCAACACATCCCTGGGCAGTGTTTTCCTCCCCAGGTGAGGGCTCATCACATTCAGCAGATGGTTCCAACATGCCCAGAGTCTCCCTGAGTTTGAGTTCTTGAGATTACTCGGCCTCCTGGCATCCTGCATTCTTCTGGTGCCAGAGGCCAGGTTGCGGATGAGATATTTGCAATGGGCACTCAAGCTCCAGTGGTCTCAGTACTCCGGCAGGATGTCGGACTCTGTTCAGTTGCCGTCCTCGGTTGCCCAGGACCTTCTGTGGTGGGCTGTCGAAGGCAATCTGATGAAGGGGGCTCCTTTTTGGCTACCTTGGCTGGAGGTGACGATCGTGACGGACGCATCCCTCACGGGATGGGGAGCTCATGCCAACGAGTCCAGACTCCATATCAATCTGTTGGAACTGAGGGCCATCAGGCTTGCCCTGAAGGCTTTTCTGCAGACTGTGCGAGGAAAGAATGTCCTGATTCTGACGGACAACACAGTGGCCATGCACTACCTCAACAAAAAGGGGGGGGCAGGGTCACTTCCTCTGTGCAGGGAGGCGATGCAGCTCTGGTTCTGGGCCATCCGATTTTGGCAGTTCATCTGGTCAGAGACGAAAACGAGACGGCTGAGGCTCTGAGCAGGCAGAGCACGATCTCTCACGAGTTTGAGCTGGCTCAGGAGATTCTCCTGGAGATCTTTGCCCTTTGGGGGATCCCTCAAGTGGATCTCTTCGCCTCCAGGGTCAACCGGAAGTGCGAAAGGTTCTGCTCGCAGGAATTTCCTCACAACGGAGCCTTAGGGGACACGTTCGTGGTGGAGTGGTCCTTCCCGCTGCTGTATGCGTTTCCTCCAGTCCCCGTCATTCCGTAAGTGCTGAGGAGGTTGCGGAGGTTCGGTTCCCGGATGATCCTCATTGCTCCGGCATGGGCCCGGAGGACGTGGTACCCGGACCTTCTGGACTTGTCCATCTGCCCTCCTACCGAGACGATCTGCTCTCACGGGAGGGGGGTCAGGTTCTCCATCCAGAGGTCAGATCCCTCAACCTTCACGCTTGGCTTCTGAAAGGTTGAGGTATAAGGATTGGGAGCTCCCTGAAGACGTGATGGAGGTGTTGCTTTCGGCCAAACGGCCGGCAACAAAGTCCCTGTACCGTTGCCGTTGGAGGAAGTTCTGCGACTGGTGCAGGGTTCAGAATGTGGATACTTTTTGATGTGACATTCCTGTCGTTCTGTCTTTTTTGCTTTGTTTGGCCCACAAGGGCCTACAAGTGGGTACCATTAAAGGTTACCTGGCGGCGCTGTCTATATTTATGCGCTCGTTTGAGGAGTGTTTTTATTTTAAAATCCCTTTGATTTCTCAGTTTCTGAAAGGGCTCACTAATGTGTTCCCTCCGTCACCTTTCCAGGTGCCCGGTTGGGATCTGAACCTTGTTCTCAAGTTTCTAATGGGTTCTCCCTTTGAGCCTTTGAATTCTTGTCCTTTGAGACTGTTAACACTTAAAACTGTGTTTTTAGTTGCGTTCACTTCCGCAGAGTGAGTGAGTTACAGGCACTTTCAGTTAAGCCACCCTTCACTGTGTTTCATAAGGACAGGGTTGTCCTTAGAGTTCGTTCATCCTTTCTTCCGAAGGTGGTGTCGGAATTTCATTTAAGTCAGAAGGTTATTCTTCCGGCATTTTATCCTTCTCCACATCCTGGTAAGGAAGAGGCGAGGCGCCATAGGCTAGATCCTAGGAGAGCTTTAAGCTTCTACATTTCACGCATGTCCCAGGTCAGAGTGGACAATCAACTCTTTATTGGTTACGCTGGAAGGTGTTTGGGACAAGCTGTTAATAAGCAGACTTTGTCTCGATTGATCATCTTGGCAATTTCCGAATGTTACCGATTGGCGGGTAAAGACCCTCCAGTAGGCTTTTGGGCCCATTCTACCAGGGGTATGGCTGCCTCTACTGCCCTGCAGAGGGGTGTTCCCATTCGTAACATCTGTGATGCAGCCACCTGGGCTTCGGTCCATACTTTTGTACGTCATTACTCCCTCGATTCTATCCGCGGGCAGGATCTTGCCTTTGGCAAGGCGGTCCTTTACTCTGCAATTTGATTGGGCATTCTAAATTTGTATATTCTAAATTCGTTTCCCTCCACATTATGTTGGTACTGCTTTGGGAGTCTGTCATAGATATGGAATACGTCGGCGGACCCAATCCCCTCGAAGAACAAGTTACTCTCTTACCTGGTAACGTTATTCCGATGGGATGGTCCGACGATGTATTCCATATCGCTCCCTCCCTCCCTACCCCGCTACAGAATTTCTTATGCGATTGCAGCTTACGTTTCTGCAATGCTTTCAGTGGTCATACTGGCAAAAGATAGGTGCCACACGTTCTGGGAAAAAACTACAACTGAGGCTACGGGTGTTGTGCGTCCTACTTATAACATCTGGTGACATCAGCCATCAGAGGAGGTCCTCGAGGACGGCGTATCGACGTCATCGACGCAGGATGCAGACGCCAAAAGATTTTCCAAAGCAGCACAGCTGTGGTGATTACTGTCATAGATATGGAATACATCGTCGGACCATCCGATCGAAAGAATGTTACCAGGTAAGAGAGTAACTTGTTCATCTTAAAAAAAACAATATCACCTTGTAAAGTTTACCACCTATATGGACTCCAATTCCCATAAGACCTGGGGTACTGGGACGAAGAAGAGGTCCGGAGTCAATGGGGAGGAAATGTGATGTTAAGTATGAAGTGCATTGTAGTTGGTGTGAGGGGTCGGTAATGCGAGGCGGACAACTGCTTGTAGATTTATAAAAATATGCCATTTTAGTAAAGAAAAGAAAATAAGAAAATAGCTTACTTGCTCTACGCTACAAAGGAATTCCCTATCTAGTCTAGAGGCTAAGGGAATATTCGCTAGCATGGGTAAACTAGCCCTTGCACTAAACAACAAACATACAAAGGAAATGATATAACAACATGATACAATAACCAATATCAACACAATATTTGAATGGCCTTCTCCTTTCCTCAACTCCAAAACGTTCATCAAAGAAAAGAAAAGTTTTGAACCAGATCTTGCAAGTTTAAAGCCAAAGTAAAAGTTCAACAAAGAAAAATCCACTGGTAAGAACTCTTTTGTTCCTGGATGAAAAGATCACCTTCCAACTTCCAGAAAAGAAATAGCATCAATGGTTATCTTGGTTATCATGATAAATTGCCTCTTCTTCACGATAATTTGGCACAGTTCAAAAAAAGGTGTAATATTTTCCAAATGTCAATGATAAAAATCTTTTAATAACCGTGAGCTGCTTTAATCCACCCTTGCAATGTTATCTGGAGTCCTGGTGTGTTTCTTTGCACCATTTTTCATAATTGTATGGTGTGATGCCTCAGTGAATCTTTGTTGACCTCCCTTACAACATGGCTACCTCCTAATTGCTGCTTCTGGAGTGCCTAACCTCCCCTCCCTGCTCCTTCCTGATTGGGCCTCACTTCCACCTTAAGGCTCCAGCAGGTGAGCCGGAAGGCAAACGCCAGCCCACCCCTAAGGCCCTGTCT
The DNA here is from genome assembly GCF_040938575.1 of Ambystoma mexicanum. Taxonomy (NCBI): domain Eukaryota; kingdom Metazoa; phylum Chordata; class Amphibia; order Caudata; family Ambystomatidae; genus Ambystoma; species Ambystoma mexicanum. The sequence goes on along the minus strand of NC_090928.1, from coordinate 523,488,226 downwards.
GAGCATGTCAAAGCATGATGGGGCATTGGGGCACCTCTCCCTGCAACCTCTCAGCCCTAAGAAACACGCAAAGATCTACTGCCAGCCCTGATAAGCTACCATGAGGCATGCTCTCTCTCCTCCTCCTGTGACACTACCTTTCTGACACTTTGGGTGATCTCCTTCACGCATGAACTTTCTCCTACTTCCACATGGCACGAGTCATCATCACCTTGCCTCACATGCCTCTAATTGCAAGCCTAGCCAAAACATTTCTTCAAATGCACATTCCATCTCTGTTGCCATTTCGTTTTTGTGTGATCACAGTGCCTGTATCAAAAACGGAATGTAGCTGCCCTTACATCTGTGTTGCCATTTCATATTTGTGTGGTCATAGTTACTGTATCAAAAACGGAATGTAGCTGCCCTTACATCTGTGTTGCCATTTCATATTTGTGTGGTCATAGTGACTGTATCAAAAACGGAATTAAGCTGCCCCCACATCTGTGTTGCCATTCTCGTGTTGTGTGCCTGATTGCTATTTCCAGTGCATCCGTTTTCTCGCTCCCCTCGGCTACTAGGCCGCCTGGTGAGTTTGTGCTCGTACTGTGCTGTGAAGCCCCTCCTCTTTCTTCCTCCTATCCTCTGCCACCCCTATGGCACTTTCCATCTCCCTTATATTTTCTAACTGTCATACTATCACCTATCGTCCCTCTCTCACAAAGTCTGTAAGAAAAAAGCTTTAAAAAGATATCCTGACAACTAAACCTGGCCTAACCATCGCAGACATCTGACAGTGCATCTTACAGACATATCTTCATTGATATCCTTTTTTCTGTCCCATATCCTGATCTATGGACTTCATCTTCACCCATTAATGGTGCTACTAAATGGGAAGTCCTGTTGGCGGGCTTCGCACCATCTAGGTGCATCATTAATGTCTATCACACTGGCACCATCTTGGTTCAGGGTCCTCAACCCAACCTCCTCCTCTTTGGCTGACGCCTACCGTCCCTCATTAACTTACTTCCCACACCTGCTACTACTTCTTCCACCCTTTCTGTTCCCACCCCCCCTTCAACTGGTGTACCATGCCTGTGTACCCCTCCTTGGAAAACCTTCAAAGGTGAAGACCTCTTACATCTTGCCACACTTAATTCTTGCTCTGCCATCAAACACTCTGCCGACATCTGCCTGCTCCTTGAAGACCTTGACCTCCGTATCCTGGCTCTTACTGAGACGTGGTTCAAGGCCATCTCAGTCACTGCTTTTGACTCCCTCCTCCCTGATGGCCTTCGAGGGCCTGGTCTGCAAGCTGGTATTCTCTCCCACCTCCTCTCTGACCATTGCCACTATCTACAGACCACCTGTCCCTTTCATCCCGTTCCTCCCCGCATGGGCTGAATGTTCCTCCACTCTCCTCACAACCACCTCTAAACTCCTTTTTGTGGGTAATTACAACATTCACCTTGACTCTTCAACCACAGCATCCACTATCTTCCGTGACCTTTGCTCCTCGCTTTCCCTCTCCATTCTCCCTTCTGGTCCCATCCACACAGCTGGACACACTCTTGATGCCTTCATCCACACTGATCTTTCACTCTCCTCCCCACTAATCACCCCTCTCTCCTGGTAAAACCACTCCCTCCTCTCCTCTCACATGGATCCTCTCGGCCCTCTGACAGCACCTTCCCCAGCCCTCCCAACCATGTTCATGAACACCCGTCCGATTAAATGAATGCCAGTTGCTGCCTTCACATCTACCTTCATCCCCCCTTGGAAGCAAGACGTCACCAAGCACCACAGGTTCAATTCCCGGGTCTGCACTTAGAAACCTCTGGGTATTAAGTGCGTTATAAATAACGTATCATATCAGTCATGAGAATTCACTTGAAACATGCCTCCAAGCGTAATACCTGTTACAACTTCAAACTTGCAGCATTGAAACGCAAGTGCAGAGCTTCGGAACGGAATTGGCAGACATCATCCTCACCCTCTGACAAACTGGCCTGTCGCTTGCTCCAAAGACAATACAGACTCTACATCTGCACCAAGAAAAGGGCCCACAGCTAGGCTCGCTTCTATGGTGCATCCAACAGCACGGATGAACTCTTTGAAATCTGCAGGGAACTAGCCAATCCTTCCGCAGTCTCCTTATCACCTCTTCCCTCCCTGGCCCTCTGCAATGCACTGGCCACACACTTCACTGCAAAAACGCAGGACATACTGAGCGCTCTTGCATCCTTCTCCCTGTCCTCTTTCCCCACCCCCCTGTCTCTTATTGCTCCCATCCTCCCTCTGCCTTTTCTCCTCTTTCTCTTCTATCATAACTGATGAGCTCACCAGAGTTGTCGGCTCCATGAAAGTCTCCTCCAAACAGGTTTCCCCCTGCTCTTCCAGAACCATTGAGGAAAACATTGGCTCTCTTGCCTCTGCACTTGCTGATTTCTGCAACCACTCCTTTGCTACTGGATCTTTCCCCTGCTGCCTCAAGCACTCCCTTGTGCACCCCCTACTGAAAAAAATCTTCTGCTGATCTCTCTTGTCCAGCCAACTACCGCTCCATCTCCATCACCGCCTTCCTTGGGAAACTCTTGGAGAAGCTGGTCTTCCCCCAACTTACCCAGCACACTGAATTTGTTGGCTGCCTTCATGATTATCAGTCTGGACTCCAAGCATCCATAAGTAAGAAAACACTGCTCTTCTGAATACCCGTGAAGAACTGCTCGCATCTCTTGATTCCAACTCACCAGCTGTTCTCATTTTACTTGTACTCGCTGCATTTGATACGATCAACCACTTCATCCTCATAAAATGGCTCCAAGACACCTTAGGTATCTCGAGCGGGCACTGGATTGGCTGACCTACTTCCTCAATGACCATCCATCCCAGGTTATTCTGGGCTCTTTCTCCTCCCCCACCCATAGCTCCACCTGTGTTGTCCCCAGGGCTCCAACCTCTCTCCCTGGCTCTTTAACACCTATCATGCCCCACTTGCACACCTCATCTACACCTTCTCCCCTAACTTCCATTTTTACACAGACGACACACAACTCTTTTTCAAACTTCCCTCTGACCCTCTCCTTACTTCTTCAATCATTCCTGATTGCATATCTGCCATCCAGTCCTGGCGCACTTCCAATGATCTCTGCCTCAACGCCAGCAAGACTGAGATCCTCCCTATTGGGACTGCTGCTCCCTTTTTCTTCCCCTCTCTCTGGCCATCTTCTATGGGCTCTCCCTGTTCTCCTTCATCTGAAGCCAGAAACCTGGCAGTCATTTTTGAGTCGTCTCCTTCCTTCCTCCCTCACATTATGGACCTTTCCAAGAAGGCACACTTTCAACTCTACCTCCTCAAAGGAATTCTTCCTTTCATCACTTTCACCTAGAAGCTCAATGGGCCTCATTCCAAGGTTGGTGCTAGTCATGGGGCTATTAGCGCCATGACTAGCACCATTACCGGTACCGTGTCCGCCCTGGTTCAATGGGGATTTACCGGTCTAGTCCGACCTTTGCGGGACCGGTAAGTCCCCATTGAAAATACCATTCCCCATTCCCATTTGAGCCTCCATAGGGCTCAATGGGATTGGGGAGGGTGCTAATAACGGTACCGTAAATTACGGTACCGTTATTAGCTCTGAAGTCCCTTTGCGGGTCCTGTCCTTAACGCCTGCTAAAACCAGGCATTAAGGAAGGACCTGCAAAGGGACCTCGGAATAGGGCGCAAAGGGATTACTGGCACTGTTGTCATTACCGGTGCCCGGTATCCCTTTGCGCCCAGCTTGTAATGAGGGCCAATAGCTCTGGTTCTCTCTAGACTAAACCACTGCAATAGCCTTTCCCTTAATCTGCCTGCTTTGTCTCTATGACTCCTCCAGCTAATCCAGAATAGGTCTGCAAGACTTATCCTTGGTCTCAAGACTAGGGACTGCAGCTCTCCAGCCCTAAAAACTTTCCACTTGCTGCAAGGATAAAATTCAAATCCCTCTGCATGACCAATAAGGCTGTCCGGGGCAGGGGACCACGCTATATACAACTGGCTCTCACTAACTACACACCCTCCAGAGTTCCTCTGGCACCAACTTGCTGCCTGTCAAACGCCTCAGTAAACAGCAAGCTTGTGGCCAATCTCTTTCCTCTGCTGGCTCCCTCCTTCGTCCTGAACAGGATCTACTCAAATTCTAGAAGATCCTCAAGACTTTGCACCTCCTCCTTCCTTTCATCCCTCCTCTGCTAAAACCCCACAGTTCCTGAGATTGGTCACCAGGGCCTTTATGTGTCCGCTTGGGCCCTGGCCTCCCATACCCAATCACCTTCAGCCTCTGCCTGCTCCCGGCACTTGCCTTGGCACCCACTGACCTATGCCACCACAGGCTTGCCCTTATTTATTTATAGGCAGCTGACCACTCACCTAGGCACTTACATCTGCTCACCCACTAGCACTTCCCTCCTGGTACACCTACATTTATCCCACCCAAACCCCTCACCCCTTCTCTCTCTCTCTGCACGTGCACGTTCTGAATGCTCACACGGCTTAGTTGTATCTTTCATTGTTTTTTGATTTTCATTCCCATGTTCTCTCCTTGTTGCCCTGTGGGCGCGTTAAAGAACAATTTACTTGTATAAACTCCTTACAAATGCACAATAAAATACAAAATTAAAAAATACACGATTCTTTAAGACTTCTTCAGTTACAACTTTACGTTTATTTGTCACGATGCTTTCTCTGTACTGCTACTTATGTTTTCAACAACCACTCTTCTATTGTTGGTACTTTGAGAACAGTCACCTTTGTCCCACAATACAATACTGCTTCAACCACTTCAATGTGACATCTGCTGACAACTTAATATACCACCACGGTTCATGTATTACTACTACTGCTTCAGTTCTTTTGAATTATTAGGTATGTTTTGACCAGACACTTCAACCTCTTCATGTAGGCAAGGCAAGCTTCCTTGTAATGGCTTTCTTAAAATGGGCAGCCTCGTTGCCTCTTCCATCTGACTACCACAAGAATCACCTGCTTCTGCCCACAAGACTCTCTCCCTTCGAGCTTCAGCAGTCTTTCTCACCCAAGGTTGCATCTTACTTCAAAGTGTTCTTCAAAAGCATTTACTTCCCCTTCCCCAGCTTTGTTCCCACCTTTCTGCCAGTTATCAGCCCAAGTTATTGCCCAGAAGTTTATTTGCCACACTCTCAGCTTCAGGCAACAATGATGTACTTGTCTCTTATACCACTTGACTGTTAACGACTTCACTAGATAGTAAGATGGCTCTTTAGCTCTTGACAAGACAGGTTTCACTACAAGGGAATGCCTCTTGGCTTCAATAATGCTAATTCTGCTCTTCAAGGTTTTAGATTCCTTACTTATTTTAAATAGAAAGATTGTCACTTCTGGATACTGTATAGAGTTCAGTCTTTCAAGTGAAAACACAATTAGGCACACGTGACCTCTCTTTAAGATAGAATTCAAAGTTTAAAGTTGAATGAGGAATTTTACTCCTGTGTAATGGTAAAGGATGCAATTCTGACTTCCATTGGGAAACACAATTGGGTAGCCGCAACCTTCTTTTGATGGAGTTTTCACTCTTTGTTACTTGTAACTTTTATAATGTCAATATAAGGAATCCGGTTATGGGGTCTCATTATAACTATGCTGGTCTGGTAACAACGATGCCGGTAAGCCTATCGGCACCATGGTTACCGGACCGGCATAGTACGGCACTGCGGGCGGGCACCGTGCTGCCCCCCGGGGTCAGACCTAGTTGCCGGAACGGAACCTGCCTGCATTGTTTCACAGCAGCACCAGCACCGTTGTTAACAATGCCAGTGCTTCCGTGGTCCCCTTTCCCATGCAGTCCTATTGGACTCCATGGGAATGGGACTTACAAAATGAATGGTGCCTGACTTCCCGGTCGCTGGGATCGTAATACCCCGATGTTACAGGGAGGTCAGGCACTGGTCATTTTTTACGGGTCCGGCAGCAACCTGCCAGTATCCCCGGCAGGGTTACCGCCAGACCCGTAATGATGACCATGGCCTATAAAGCATTCCTTTTCCTCAATTAAGGACACGCGACCACTAACAGTAACAAGTTTTAAAGTGTTCAACAATGGCTTTAAATGCCTTTTCTTTCTCACACGAGCGTTAAAGCTTTCACGATAAGTGCCAGTGTTACAAGTCCATTGTTTAACAAGACTTCAATTATACCAAACACCTTTTACTCGATTTAAGCCATACGGAAGTCACTTTGGAGCTGGCTACCGTGACTGGCAAGGCTCGTGCAGTGTAACTGAACACTGTGCTTCACTCACCGGCTTCAATGGCTTCCTATGCCTCTTCTACTACTTCTGGCTTGCTGGGGACCCAAACCTTTCTCCAGCACTAGTGTCTACGGTCCAACCACTTGATGTGGGTGTTTCCTTTTCTCCCGACACGCTCAGCTTGCCTTCTGCTTTTGCCTTTCTTGCCTGCACTTCCACGGCTCTGCATTCACTGTAACACAGATCACATGGGCAAAACTCAGCCTCCTGCACGTCTTCTGCTGTGCAGCCTCAGAATATAAGAGTTTGGGTGAACAGGATTCTCTTAGAGCTTTCAAGTGAAAGCTGCAGTCTCCATGCTCAGGTGTCCCTTCTGATCTTCCACTTTCTTGTGATTACCTTTCTTTGATGAATGCATCACGTAGGCGTGCTGGCCTGGCAGTGCCCTGGGCCCTAAACCCATCCGGCAACAGCGTGGCGCCAGTTATTGCAAATGCAATGTATCGCAACAAAAGGAGCGGCTCCTGGGTTAGGAGCCGCTCCTTTTGTTGCGATTCATTGTGGACCCTGCACCATGTCCTGGGCTCCTCTGCTCGTGCTCAGCGCCCTCTGCACAGGTCTGGGGGGCCAGGCACGCATTTGTGTTCACCTGCTCTGCAAGTGCCATTGGTGGCAAAAGTGTACACTGGTACGTGGTACCAGCAGAAGCCTGGCAGCGCCCCTCGGTTGGTATTGACAGCAGGCCCTCGGGGGTCCGACCGTCACGGCCCGATTCTCTGGTGTACAGCAGTTAGTGGAACTCTGCTGTGTGGCTACAGCCGGTTAGTGGTCGACTGGGTGCGCTGCAGGCAGGGTCTGCCACCAGGGGAGCAGCTTGCGTGAACTGCATGCACAGTGAGCAGCAGCGAACGCCAGGGTCATACACCTCCTCTAACCTCCCCTGTGCACACGTATGCGTCTTCACACCACGAGGCCTCCCGGGGAGCACTGTCAAAGGGGGCAGGTCCTGTGAGTCCTGAAGTTTGGAGGTAAGGCAATGCCTGCTAAGTACAGCCCCTGCACACCCCTAGCAGATCCCCACCGGGCATCATGAGCGCTAAGTGCACGAGTTATACCAATGCAGAGAAGGTGCTGGTGGGCGCGTTCATCTGCCTCTGGGCTCCCACCGACAGCAAGGCAGAAGTCTACTGCTGCGGCTTCTGTGACAAGTACTGCTGCGACAACCTCAACAGCTTATTTCCTTACGACCACAACTACATGTGGTGGCAGACCCAGGTAAGCAGGCACTGGGGGTGGGCTCAGGTTCCACCAGGTACAGAACAAGGCCAGAGTGTGAGGGCTCAGAGTGCCACTGCGGCGAGGTGGTGGTCGGGGTACCAATAGGCAGAACTTCAGGCACTTGCAGTTCCACCATCAGACCCACAGGAGATGTGCTAAGGGTGCCACCGCGAACAGAGCCAAACTCATTAGAGAACCGGGGTGTGCAGATGGAGTAAAGGTCCTACTAGATGCAGAACCACAGGGTCTCGGTGGGCCACCTGGTACAGACACAGAGCAGATGGGGTCACAGTGCAAGTGGATGGCAGCTGTGACAGCGGCCCCTCCCGACTCAGTCCCAAACTAGAGGGGCTCGGGCCCCTCAAGATCCAAAACCTGTGCTGATGTTCCAACACACAGAGTAGAATAAGCATCCATTTTGGACTATGGGCCTCATTATAAGTTTGCCGGTCCAGTAACAACGGTACTGGTAAGCTTACCGGTACCGTTGTTACCGGACCGGCAAGCTATACGAGTTCTGCTCGCAGGTGCCTTTTCGCCCATCAGGACTGACCTGGCGGGCGGACCGCCACCGCGAGCAGACCATGTCGGATCACCGGCACCATTCCTGAATGGTGCCGGTGCATCCAGCCTCCCCATTCCCATTGAGTCCTATGGGGCTGGAATGGGAATGGGAAGCATTTTTTTCCGGCGCCCGGTAATGGGCAATGACCGGGTCCAGTTGGGCCGCAATGACCAAGTAATTGACCATTCCCAAGCACCGGAAATAAAATTATACCGGCAGCAGCCATGCCGGTTTTACTGGCACGGCTACTGCCAGTCTCATAATGAGACCCTATGTATTTTGAGTTTCGCAAGCAGTAATAGCATGTTTTTGGCTCTGTCACGATCATCACAAGGCATTCCATCTCAGTGTCCTCGGTCACTTGACAAAATCCTTGTGCCTAAAAGCTTCTGTACAGTGTAGAAATATTTGACCATAGCACACATCAAGTGGCCATTGACTTCATTGTGCCACAATTAATGCTTTGTAATGTGTCTATCTTTCCCATCTCCCTGGTATGCTGTTCAGGATGTTTGCATGTATGAGGTAACGAGTGTTGAGAGTGTGGGATGTCCTGTTAGTGCGCTGCTTTCCCTATTTTGCCAACCTCTGAAGCCTGAAAAGTAGATGCTCGCAGGCTTGACAAGCAGACAAATTTCCACCAGACCTGCGGATTAACTTAACTGGTCTGCTGTTAAATCTCGGTTATCAGTTTAATGGTATCCACTACAGAATAATTGCTCCTTTTGCTATAGCCGATATGATAGCTCAGTGGGTTGAGCGCTCTTTGCTGTGATGTGTTTGTGATCTGCAGGTTGCAGGTCCTAATCCCAGCAAGACCATCTCTGCCTTTCATCCTTCTGAGGTCGATAAATGAGTACCAACACAGGTTGCGTGATATTGTATGAATATTTTTTCTATAAAAAAGAGCTTAAGCGTAAGTGCTGTACAATAACATATCAACATTTGGACTTGGATGTCTGCTTGCATTCACAGTAATTTGACAATATGGATCTATACACACAGATATTAATGATACATCTGGTGATCCATTATTGTATGCAAAGTTATGTTATTTTATGAGTTGTGTTGTAATGTAACAGAGACATGAACCCTCCATAAGTAGCATTTTCTATAAAGTCGTGAATTGAAGAGATTTGGAGAGATGTTTTGAGGCCTACTTTTTTGAGGTGAGGGGTGGGCCACTTTTTTGAGGAGAGGGGTGGGCCACTTTTTTGAGGCGAGGGGTGGGCCACTTTTTTGGGTGTCCGGGCCTATTTCTTGTCCCGGTCCGACCGTGTTTGCCAGCCTTGTGCTTCTCCTCTGCTACTCCTACTACATCCAGCCTGCCAGCTCCTGTTCAAGTTCCTTCTACTCCTGCTTTCCTGGTGGGGTCTTTTATGCCTCACAGGTTCAATGATAGACTTCAGGTGTGGGCCGTTATTCTTAATTGCTTAACTTCTGTAATGGCTATTAGGCTTAATTGATTGACTAGTACATCTATATGCCTCTTCAGCCCTCTTCCTCATCTCAGTACCTCTAGGATTCCGGGACTCATAGTTTCTGCCACAAAAGTTACATTTTTGAACTTGTACAGTTTTCATTATGGGTAGATTTAATTCCCATAAGGCTTTTAACAGAGAGGCTATGAGAATTAGCTATCATAGAGGAAGATGATTTATTGAAGACATCATTTCCATAATCCTTTACATTGTACCCTTTAGAAAGGTGTTTAGTCTGGGATACCAAAAGGATCTTTCTATCGGTATAGTTTGTTCTGATTTTACAACCTTGGGGTTCACAACCTCAGATCTCATATGAGGTTTGACAGACATTAAAATGACAATAAGCCATAACCACTTTAGGTCCAGTGGTAAGAATCTTCCTATCAAAGCAAAAATACTGTGTCTCATCCCACAGAATCTCGTCACCACTCTGGGCCCTGTCTCCTCCCAGGTTATCCCCCCGCAGTACACCACCCCCAGGGTTAGGATCAGGAAGTGTCTGACTTCCCCTGGCCACCTAGGAGGAGACTTTAGGCACGGGCTCAGTGAGGGATTCGTAGGATTCTTCACATAGTCCAAGATTGAATCAGTTGCATGGGGCATTTAAACCCAAAAGTTACCTACAGCTTTGTGATTGAGGAAGGAAAGTGGAGAGATGCTGCAAAGAGCACAGCATGTAAAGCGAGACCGGTGACAGAGGCAGTTCCCAGGCGAAGGGCTGTGAGGAGATCGTGAATGGCTGCCTGTGGCAAGGTGGCATGGTTCTGGACTGGAGAGGAGAAGCTCCTGTGAGGGGAGGGTGAACGAAGCGCAATGGGGTGTGAGAAGGAGAGGCCCTGTTGAGCTGCGCAGGTTCTGGCGGCGAAGGCAGTGCATGCCAATGCGAGAACGAATGGACCTGTGGGGTAAAGACGCTCAGAGCAATGGCAACGGCATGGTTTACTAGTGAATCAGCCTAAGAGAAAAGGGGGCCCGAGACGTGCCAAGACATTAAAGAGTATATGAAAAATACTTTTGAATATCAACCAAATTAAATTATAAATAGAAGGCAAACATGGTACAATTCTCCTGACATGAGATGCGGTTGGAGAAACCTGGAGCCAGCATTAAACCAAAAGACTTTGGAAGTGAAATAAAGAGGCACGCACGGTATAATTCTCCTGACGTGAGATGTCAGTTGGGGGAAACTTGGGAACTACATAGTCATAAACCAAGAGACATTATAAAAGAAATAAGAAGGTACAAGTTATGCAGATCTCCTGACATGAGATGCCAGTTGGAGGAAATCTGGTGCAAGCATTGCCAAGATAGATTGAAATAAATGAAGGTTGGCAGACAGAGCTTGAACAAACCCTCAGTAATCACTGAAGTCAACAAGTTGAGTTATTGAAGAAGTATGATTGTGTGACATGTGGGGAATCTGAGGGCATCCGCAATTCTTTCCCCAATATATCCCCATCCCAAGGGACCAGGGACGGGCAGTTGCTATCAGATCCTGAGGCTGGGGTGGATATGCGAGGGAGGATCACCGGGTGGTGGAAATTTGAAGAGTGGGCATGAGGCACCCTTGGGTGAGACATGGTGTTCCCCATTTCCCTTTTGCAATGAACCTAATATCCCCCAGGACTCTGTAGGTTACTATCAGTCCCTTCCCTATTTTTTCCCATACATTATTTCCTAGTAGACATAAATCGAACGAGGAACAGACGCAACAGAGCCATACATCCTCTCTATAATGACTCTTAAACACACGTTCATCACTTTGGTACTGAGACGTGAAAGAGGCATCAAACACTGAAAAAAGACTGTTTGTTTGCCATTGATCGGTCTAGTCTTTCTGACACCGTAATTGATGCCGGGAACTTTAAATCAAAGACGCAATGGAAAGAGAGAGACTTCTGTTTTCCTGTGGGAACACTGTCACAAGAAATGAGGTAAACCCAAAAAACTAATCAAGGGCTGAACTCAGTGGGAATCAATAAATATAACAAAAAAACAAGTCCAAGCTGTAGATTTTACATAAGGATACATAAGAACCAAACACTTATGCAGATGCGGCACAGAACAATAAAACAATCATGGGCATACAACAACTTAGTATCATGAAAACAAATTTATTAAACATACAGGCATATTAAAAAAGCAGAAATAAAGTTCTGCGGAACATAGTCACTTAACCCACTAACACACAAGCAAATCCAGAAATTAATCTGCAATCAACCCCCTGACATTGATCAACAACAGTCACACTCTATGTTCACACCCAAAAATTATAAAATAACGTAAATCCATACACAGGAGCAGGTGGAACAAACCAGATCCCACCCAGCACCAACTTCACTAATACTGTGTGTCACTACTCTGTACAATGTGGGATACAATACTTTAACACCTACGTAATCAAAACAAAAAATTCATAAACGGTCTATTTCGCCAGCATTGGATCTTTCATAGATTCGCATGTTATGAATATTCCCTGTCGTCAGGCTGGGAATCCTTGGTAACATAGAGCAGTTTAAACTTAAACTGAAAACTTTCAGTCACGTTTGTGCTCTATCATAGTCATTGTGGGTCATACTGCCCACAGCCAATAGGAACACCTCCCTTAGCTCCTCCCCTGTTAGCCATATTCAGATTTGTTACTGCGCATTAGTGTAAGGAGTCATCTCTTCAACATTTCTACAAATAAACTTAAACTGTAACATCTTTTCTACGAGAAAATAATAATTTTCGACGACCTACTCGACGACTGGCGCTAGCGGCGACACTGCAAGTTCCGTAAACATTTCCCACCACCAATAATCTTCGACACAGCTTTGTCTGCGCAGTTGAACCTACCTCATGGCAGCAGAATACGCGAGAAAGAGCTTGTTCAAGGCCTGTGCCCACTGTGGACTGACGGTCTACATGGAGAATCACTACAATGACTGCCTCTACTGCCTTCCTCTTCACCACTTTATCAAGGACTGTGAGATCTGCCAATCGTTTTCCAACAAGATGCTGAGATATCGTTAACGATGTCTCGTGGCTCGAGGATGCCCGGCGGGGTGTCTGACTCTGCTTCGGTACAGAGTCATGCCTCGTTACAGCAGGCCAGTATGGCCCAGCGTACCACCTCTGATAAGAGGTCTAGGTTGCACGAGGTCCAGGCCACCAGCAAAAGGAGAAACAAGGAAGCCTCTGGCGACGAGCCCAGGTCATCGCACAAGAACCACTCTTCACAAAAGGGATGTCGGAAGGGAAGGAGAGCCAAGGACCTTTCCATTGCCCCAAGGAAGCAATGTCATCTAAGTCCCTGTCGAAATCTGGTGGCCACTCTTCGCCTTCAGTGTCGAAAGCTGGCCTGTCGTCAAGACCGGAGGCGAGTATGTCATCGGCAACGGTCAAACCTTTCTCCAGGTCATCTACCCCAAAGCTGTTGACACCGTCCACTGGCACCCCTTCAACGAAGCCGCAAATTATATAATATGATATGGCATTTATAACGCACCTACACACAAGTATTTCAAGGCGCGATGAGATAAGGTAGGAGAATCATAGGGAAGAAAGATAACAATCCTACTTGGCCAGGTGACATTGAGATCGTACAAGTTCAGGGAAGGGGGAAGGGGAAAAGTGTGGGGGGAAAGGGGATGGGGCAGTGCAGTACATAGGATAACAGTAATTTAATAAAGACAATAATGGCCACAACTAGGACTACAATGTCACCAATTAAACCATTGATGACCACGACTACCTTGTCATCAAGGATCTCGTTGACAGTCCCGTCATCAGCACCCTCATCAATGACCCCCTTGACGGGGAAAAGTGCATCTTTCCATCGGGTTGTTATCACTGTCATTGTGACTAACGTCATCGACACAGATACCAGCACATTATCCGCATTGACAGCTCGTCCACAGGTTTCATACCCTAACATTGGGGTGGCTGTGCTGCTGGGAGGTGCTATTGTATCAGAGTCGAGTCCTTACCTATCGGAGGGTATATAGGAGCCAGAGGATGAATCCATCATGTCCCCACCTTCATCACCACCGCGCATAACAGCGCCTCCCAGTAGGCAACCTAATTCCCTGCGGGGTGAGGCAAGCCTGATCAGACTACCACCTTTACCTCCTCTGCATTCATCTCAGGCCCAGGCATAGGGCAGTTTGCCTTTAATGCAGCCGGCTCCATTACCACGTTCCCAAAGAATAATGTCACTGGCCATTTTATCTAGCTTAACTATTCGAAGGGACTCTGTCGTCACATGCATTCCTCATCTTTGATATATTCAAGTCTGCTTACAGCTTGCTTCTAAAAGTTTTTTCATAGGGTCAAGCATCGTGCAGCATCAAATCTTGGTCCTCAATGGTCTCCGTGGCGTCCTTCGTGACGTCGACGGTGATATATATTGGCATGCGTGCTGACCGTTACCTCTGTTCCGTTTTGTCTGCATTGCTGCATCCTTTGGCGCTAATCGCCTCAGCGATTAAACTACTTTTTACTTCGAGAATGGCCTCCACACCGAAGACGGGCTTTAAGCGTTGTTCGGACTGTGGGGCAAAGATGTCGATTACAGACCTGCACCATGTTTGTCTGTGGTGCTTGGGATCGGGCCACAAGGTCGATGACTGTGGCTCGTGTCAGTTGATGACGGTTAAGACCTTGCTAGAAAGGAAGGGGAAATTTCGATGCAGGTTAGCCCTCCCCCAAATCCGAATTCGAAGAGGAAATATTCCTCTGACTCGAGAGATGTCTCTCCTGTTAAAAAATGTTCAAAACATAGACATTTGAGGTCTAGTTCATGACGCTCATCATCCTGTTCCCATCCTCTTCCCATAAAAAGGGTAAAAAATGGCATTGCAGGTCATCATCTTTATCTTCCTCTTCTGAAAGAGTTAGTTGCCCAAAAAAACTTGACTCCAGCGGAGTTAGAAAAATTCTGCTTAATAATGTTAGACATTTTTAAAAGACATGCTCCTCTGAGTGTTCCTCTAAAGGAGTCTGAGAAAAGTGGCCACCCCTCGCCGTCTATTGAGACCAGTCGGGAGTCCTGTATGTCCCCTTCTCGTGCCCTTAAGAGCCAAAGAAGAGAAATTCCTCGACATAAATCCAAGGAATCTTCCTCAATGCACAAGAAAAAGCTGGTGTCTGTTACCTCGAAACATTCACTAATGACATCGAAGCCTTCTTTGAAGGAATCGAAACGTTCAAGTTGTCACCTGAACCTTCAAGGCATGTAATTCATATTGAGCCTTCGGAGCAACACAAGGTGTTGACGTATTCGTCAACAGTTTTGAATAAACCGTCAAAACTTTTGACGACTTTGACCTCATCGGAGCATTCTTTGCACTCGAAAATTGTAAAATCTATTCCTGAGCCTAAATTGTTCCAACCCATTCCAAGACCTGATTTATTTAGGCATGTGGGTTCTATCTTTGAAGATGATGATGATGAGGAGGAAGAGGATCAGCCTCCTTTTGGGTATGAATTTGGAACCCCAAATGTTCCAGAAGAATTACTTTCAGATGAGTCCAAGATGCTAAATCTTGCGGATACATTAAAGGAAACCAGTAGTTGGGGAAACATCACCAGAAACTGAATTTGGTACTGCTGAGATAGCTGGTTATACTGATTCTTCTCACAGGCTGATTATTGGTAAAGTATCTGAATATCTGGGATAGTCCAGACCTGCAGCTACTGTAGAAACGGATGATCTCACTGACATTTTAGACAGTGAGCCCATTAGGGAAGCTGTATTACCATTCAGTGCAGCCCTGAGAGTAAGGGTAATGGAGAACTGGTATTAACAAAGAAATACAAGACTGCTTCTGTAGATCCCCCGTTTCTGAACAGTCACCCAATGCCTGAAAGCTTAGTGGTTCAAGCAGCAACAGCATCTTCAAAGGCTGCAGTCTATCCTTCTGCTCCAGCAGATAAGGAACATAGGAGGATTGACTCTTTAGATAAGAGTTTTTATTGCAGGAAGTATGGCATTAAAATCTGTCAATGCTACCAGTGCATTAGTGAAATACACACATACCGTTTGGGATCTAGCTGCTTTAGCAGCAGAACACATACCAGAGGGAGAAGAGCGAGAAGGGTTTTTAAGCCTGATACAAGATGGCAAAGATGCCATGAGGCAATCTCTTCAATCTAGTTTAGATACAGTGGATTCGACCAGTACAGCCATGGCTGCCAGCACAGTGCTAAGACGCATGTCTTGGCTCAGAAAATCTGGGTTTTCGGCAGACGTCCAGGCAAGTCTGCTAGACATGCTGTTTGACGGTACTTCTCTTTTTCGGGGAGAAAGCCGATAGTAGTCTAGAAAAACTGCAAGCTTCTAGAGCTGCAGCAAAATATTTAGGGGCAGCAATAAAACAACCGCAATCTACAGGCCAAGGATGGAGAGGTTGTTCTTTTCGTTTATATTCCTGCCAAGGATGGAGAGGTTGTTCTTTTCGTTTCTATTCCTCCATATCTAGAGGAAGAGGTCAGTGTTCAAAAAGAGGTCAAAGAAGACCCTATTGAGGAAGAAGTAGAGGAGGAAGGACTCTGCGTTCAGCACCAGCAGAGCTACACTCAGCTGCAGGTGGAACAGCAAAATGACTCCTTCAACCACAAAACTGTGATAGGGCGCATACTGTCTTACTATGTCCAGAGTTGGCAAAGCATAACTAGGGATGCATGGGTCCTACAAACAGTAGCAGACGGATGCTGCCTACCATTCCTGAAAAGACCTCCTGGTTGCCCCCCCCAAGAACAAAATCAACCTTTGTTCCAGATCTGCTCCTCCAACAGGATATATTCACCCTTTTGGAGAACTGTGCGATAGAATTGGTACCTGTAGCAGAGAGGAGCCAGGGTCGGTACTTTCCTTACTGTTTAATCCCAAAGAAGGACGGAGGAGTGTAACCCATCTTGGACTTGAGATGCTTGAACAAGTTCCTCAGGAAGGACAAGTTCAAGATGGTAACTCTTTGGCAGATCCTTCAGGTCCTTCGACTCCAGGATTGGCTGGTGTCATTGGACCTCGAGGATGCTTACTTTCATGTACCGATACATCAGAAGCACAGAAAGTACCTGAGGTTCGCGGTTGCCAGTTCTCATTATCAGTTTCGAGTTCTGCCATTCGGGCTCACCTCCGCTTGAGGATTTTCACCAAGCTTACGGCAGTGGTGGCAGCAAGTCTAAGGAGGGGGGAATTCACATCTACCCCTACCTGGATGACTGACTGTTCAGAGCTGTTTCTCCGGAACAGTGTCTGGTTCATCTCATTCGGACCTGCCACCTCCTCTATGAGCTGGGCTTCTCCGTGAACTTCAAGAAGTCCCATTTGACACCGTCTCAGAAGCTTCAATTTATTAGAGCAGTCCTGGATTCAGCCTCGGGAGAAGCTACGCCACCCAAGTTAAGGGCTCACCATCTTTTGCAGAGGGTCCAAAAATTTCAGAGTGCCCAACGTCTTCCGGCCTACAACTTCCTAAGGTTGCTCGGCCTCACGGCATCCTGCATTTTTCTGGTGCCAGAAGCCCATCCAAGAATGAGATCCCTTCAGTGGCTATCTCAATTCTCCAGCAGAATGACAGACATTCTCCAAGTCCCGACAAGTCGCCCAGGATCTCCTGTGGTGGGCCAGCTGAGAGAATGTGATGAAAGAAGAACCTTTTTGGCAACCATGGCCAGAAAAGACAGTTGTGACAGATGCCTCCCTCTCAGGATGGGGAGCGCACATGAGAGTTTTCAATAAGCAGACACTTGTCTCAGTCCGAGTCCAGACTCCATAGTAACCTTTTGGAGCTGTGGGCAATCAGACTAGTGCTGATGGCCTTCCTACCCTCGATATGGGGGGAAAAGTGTCCTGATAATGACTGAAAAAACAGTGGTCATGCATTACTTCAATAAGAGAGGGGGTATAGTGTCACTGTCCCTGTGCAGAGAGGCAATGCAGCTCTAGTTCTGTGCACTAAGAGAAGGAATTATTCTTCTGGCAGCTCATCTAGCTGGAGAAAAGAACACAGCGGCGGACGCTCAGATCAGGCAGAGCATTATCTCCCATGAGTGGGGACTAGCTCAGGAAGTCCTTCAAGACATCTTCACCCTTTGGGGAACCCCTCAAGTGGACCTGTTTGCGACCAGTGTCACCTGGAAGTGTGAGCTGTTCTGCTCCAAGGAATTTCCTCAAAGAGGAACTCTAGGAGATGCGTTCGTAGTTGCCTGGGAATTTCCACTCCTGTATGCATTTCCAATAGTTCCCATCATTCCTCATGAATTACGGGGGTTGAGGAACTTAAGGAAAACCATGATCCTCATTGCCCCGTATTGGACCTGGAGAACACGGTACCCGGATCTTCTGGAAATGACCATCTGCTCTCCAATTCGTCTTCCCCAAAGAGAGGACCTACTCGCAAGAGGGAGATGACATTCTTCACCCAGAGATCAGGACTCTCAACCTTCACGCGTGATATCTGAAAGGGTGAGATATAAGGATTAGGATCTTCCGGAAGACGTAATGGAAATGTTGCTTTCGGCGAGAAGACCAGCAGCCAAATCTCTGTACCGCTGCTGTTGGAATATATTTCGTAGCTTGTGCAGGGAAAAGAAACTAGATCCTTTCATGTAAACGTACCCAGGTTTTATCTTTCCTACTTCACTTGACCCATTCTGGGTTGCAAGTGGCAACGTTGAAGGGCTATTTAGTGTCCCTTTCAAATTTTCAAAATATCTCTGAATGAGGGATCATATTTCAAAGTACTGATTGTGACAATTTCTGAAAGGCTTAACAAATCTGTTCCTGCCTACTCCCTTCATCATACCATCATGGGATCTAAACCTTGTACTAAGAGGTCTTATGGGAGCTCCCTTTGCGCCCTTACATTCGTGCCCTCTAAGGATGCTCACATTAAAAATTGCCTTCTAAGTGGCTATCACATCTGCCTGTTGGGTAAGTGAGCTACAGACTCTATCTTCCAAACAACCTTTCATGACCTTCTCCAAGGATAAGGTTGTTTTAACGGTTAAATTCTCTTTCTTGCCTAAGGTTGTGTCAGAATTTCATTTGGCACAACGTATTGCGCTACCATCTTTTTATCCTCCTCCTCATCCAACTAAGGAGGAAAAGAGACTTCATCATTTAGACCGAAAGAGGGTTCTAAGCCTCTATATCACAAGGACTGCAAATATTCGCCAGGATGGTCAGTTTTTTATTGGTTATGCTGGTCATAGATTAAGATTAGCTGTCACAAAACAAACCATCTCTAAATGGATTGTTATGTGCATAACTGAGTGTTACTCATTGGCTGGCAAGGATTCACCTGAAGGTCTAAGAGCATACCCTACTAGAGGAGTGGCTGCTTCATTGGCTCTTGAAAGAGGTGTACCAGTGAGGGACATTTGCAGAGCAGCAACATGGAAGTCCCTGCATACTTTTAGTAGATTCTACTGTGTAGATTCTTTTTCAGGAGAGGAAGACAAATTTGGCAAAGCTGTGCTCCAAAACATTAACAAATAAAGTACATTCTTAGCACCCTCCACCAAACCCAAACTGCTTTGGGAGTCTATCAAAGATGCAGAATATGTGGGAGGACACAATCCATTTGAAGAACAAGTTACTTACCCCTGGTAAGGTTCTTTCGACTGGATGTTCCTCCGACGTATTCCTCATCGCCCTCCCATCCATCCCCTCTTGCCTAGATTTTCTGCGCCTTAAACCTTCCTCTCTCGCAGGGGAAGATTATCTCCTCCTGGAACACAGCATGCTACTTAAGGAGGGGGAAAAACTAAAAACTGAGGTAATGGTCAGAGAGTGTGCCAATATATATCAGCATCGACGTCACGAAGAACACTACAGAGACCGTTGAGGACCAAGATTCGATGCAGCACGGCGCTCGACCCTACGAAAAAAAATTCTGCTGAAGCAAGTTGCAAACAGACTTGATTACATCAAAGATGAGTAATAGGTGGGAGGAACATCCAGTTGAAATAACGTTACCAGGGTAAGTA
Source organism: Ambystoma mexicanum (assembly GCF_040938575.1). Classification (NCBI taxonomy): domain Eukaryota; kingdom Metazoa; phylum Chordata; class Amphibia; order Caudata; family Ambystomatidae; genus Ambystoma; species Ambystoma mexicanum. The sequence goes on along the minus strand of NC_090928.1, from coordinate 523,468,673 downwards.
ACTTGTTCTTCTGGTAGCAATATTGCAACAATGGCTGCATGCGCCAGTCCCGGCTCCAGTGTCTCATAGGTGTCCTCACGCAGATGTCCCTGGGCCCTACAGGGAGGTGGATGACATGGCTGCCCTCACCAGAAGGGGTGAAAACCTGCCCACCAGTTGGAGGACGTGGTTGGCATACATTCATCCCACACTGACTAATTTTATGATTTTGTCACAGGTGATGGGGAACCAGATGACATTCTGCTCAGGGACTCACCTCCCGATGAGGTTGGGTCTTTTACATGCTCTTGTGCAGGGCGGCCGAGATGTTTGTCCTTGCACCAGAGGAGCAGTGAAAGGAAAGTGTCTAGAGCAGCGCAGGAAATCTGTAATGTCCATCCCGCTGTTGGAAGACGTCTGGAAGGATGGCCTGGTCACCTTGGCGCATCCTGCTGCTGCCCCAGCTTTAAAGGACCAGTTCTACAAAAAGTAAAGGGCCTCAAAGAGCACTGCCGTCTGCTTTTGCACCCAACCCACGGCAGATTCGGTTGTCTCTGCTGCTGCCAGGAAAAGGTTGGCTAATCCATCATCCTCCTGCTTTGTCTCTCCGGACAAGGAAGGCAAATGCCTAGAAGGATTCAGTAAGAAGGTTATTACAGACATGACTGTAAAGGCAGCAAATGCAATGGCCATACTAGCACGCTATGATTGTGAACTATGGTACAAGATGGGTCCCCTACTAGAGTTTCTTCCCGAGGACAAGAAACAAGAAGCCATGGATATCTTCCATGAGGGCAAATTGGTGTCAGACCATGCCATCATGATCTCAGTGGACATCGCTGATACTGGGTTTTGTCAGCTTGGAAATTGAGCAGTTCTACGCAGGCAGGGTTGGTGCAAGGCCGCAGAATTCCAACCCAATTTCAGTCCAGTGTGGTTGATATGCCCTTTGACAGATATGCCATTTTTGGAAATAAGGTGGATGAGGCCCTACAGTCCATCAAAACGGAGACAGAAACCACTCGCTTCTTGGGCACGCTGCAGCAGAGGCACGAGTCCTTTCGTTTGGGGAAAGGGCATTATGGCAGGACTTTCCGGGATAACCACCCCACATACAAATCTTCCTCCTCTTACAAGACCCTGTATTCATCAGGGGACCAGTGCAGAAAGAGGTCCCAGTCCTGCATGGGTTCGCAACATTGCAGTGGCTCCCCCCAATCTAGGGGCCAATCAGGCAAACAGACATGACCAGCCCAAGGCAGGCCCTCTCGCCTGTAAGGAAGGCATGGTATCAAAGTTAGACAGAATCAAGTGATCACAGTTCAAGGGTGTTTATTGAACTTTATTAGGGGTGTAAAAACACCTATCCAAACCTAAATCTAAGATGGGAGCAAACTAGGACCATCAAATAATAATAATACAGTCCTAGTGGAGTCTAGTCAGATAAAAAGGGCCAACACAAAAAGGAAAACTATTGCCAATCCTTATATGCTACCAAATAGTGTGGGATAATGTTCACAAAAAGAAAGAAGTGTTCACAAAATGATAAGTCAGGATGTTTAGGTCATTGGCCTGCCTTCCCCACGTGTTTAGCACGGGACAAGGCGGGTCACTCCAGCACAGCACACTCCTCGGCTTCTCTGGCACGAGGTCACAGTTCCTTTCACCAACATCAGGGCCTACTTTGCCCAAGTCTCTTTTGCGCAAGTCTCTTGCCTCAGAGGACCAAATGTACCATAAACAACAAAGAAAGTTGCTTTCTCAATATTCACGTCGGGTGATTTACTCTTCACCCTGGATCTTCTTCAGCCAGGTTCCGATCCTTCTTTCACTGTTTGCCTCCCCCAGTCGGGTTCAGACCAACGTCATTTTGTAGGCATCCCTCAGTCAAGTTGACATTTGCCACAACAATCTTCTCAGTTGTCACTGTCCACCCCGGGATCCCTCTCTTTCGGGCTCAGACCCCTTTTCTGCATTTAGAAACCCTTAGCCGGGCTCAGACAAATTTCAGTTTGCAGACAATCGAAGACTGTCGAATGTGCACAGTATTCCTTATAGGATGGGGAAAAGGCGTTATGAGGAAGGGGATACCATGTCTCACCCTTCAGTGTCCCATTTCCACTATCTGAAGACCCGCCCCATTCAGGTGATCCTCCCGCACTGGTCCACCCCTGGTAAGGAAAAAGTCACTGCACAGCAAGTTAGGGGGTTGGAGGCCCATATTAGATCTAAGGGTGATCAACAAGTTCCTAATGGCACAAATGTTCTGCATTTTCACACTGCAACAGTTGTTGTCCCAGCTGCAACAAGGACATTTATGGGTTTCCCACCACCTAGACGATCCTTATTTACACATCTTAATTCACCACTCATAGCAGCGCTACCTAGTTTAGTGGTGGCTGATGTGCATTATCAGTTCAAGGCCCTTCCGTTTGGCCTGCGGTCTGCTACTCGAGTGTTTACCAAATGCCTTGCGCACTGGTGGTGCACTTCTGATGTAATGGAATTCATGTCTAGCTGTATCTAGATGACTGGTTGGTGGGAGCCCCCTCCTATCCACTGGCAGAGGCCGACAGCGCAACCACCATTCAGTGTGTACAGCAACTGGGTTTCTCTATCAACTTCCCAAAGTCGTGCCTGGTTCCATCACAACAGGCACTCTACTTTGGAGCAAGACTTGACACCCAAGCCTGCCCAGCCAGTCCCTTGGCCAGTGCAAGAATTCCTGTATGCCCGCTGGATACAAGCCTCAGGGCCCTCAACCGCATTACTCTGACACTGGTTTTCGGTCTTCGCTGGTGGTCAGTGAGGGAACATCTGGTGCAAGGTGCCCTTTTCAGGTTGCCGGACCATCAAGCCACGGTCAAGACAGATGCTTCGCTGGAAGGCTGGGGTGCCCATTGTCAGAACCAACACACCAATGGCCGGAGGAGGAAGAGTCAGCACATCAACCTGTTGGAGCTACAATGCTGAAGAACCAGAGTTACAGGTAAGTAACTTATTCCTTCTGTGGCATATTCTGCAATATATAAATGCCAAGTTTCGGCTCTTTGGGTCAGCTCTTCAGTTTAAATGACCCAGCCTTTTTCAAGGCACAAAACCATTGCAGGTGTAACATAATTCTCCATCCTCCAATAAACAAGACAATAATGGAGGCTCCAATGCTGGTAGGAGATAAAAATTTAAAAATTGACCAACTTGAACTCAGCCCTATTTTGTCAAAAAGGGGGGGGACAGGCAGCAGGCACCAACAACCACCACCTCAGTGCCCCCAAAGAAAGCAGACAGGCAAACCTTACTTAGGTGTTCACCCAACCCCACTGTCACTGTGTGCAGCATGCAAAAGAACATGCAGAATAACAGTTCAATGTGCCCCTAGCTCTATAGGTTGGATGGAAGCAAAGAAATACCCTGTGGGTATTTTATGTTGTATATTTGTACAAGGGATAAGGACCATTTCCAAGTCTGTGGAAGCACCCGGCCCGTAGACCACAACAGGGTTTTCTCTCTTACCTTGTTCTGATCATTGTTCCCCATGGTTGTCCGCTTCTTTTGTCATTAAATGTGAAAAAGTTACTGTATAGTGCCAGATGTAATAGGGCTATTAGAATGTCGGTTGATACATTGAGTGGCCCGGGACTGGAGTCTGGTGTTTTAGGGATAACTGCAAGGGCCTCTTCCTGGTGGATGTCAGTATAGAGGGCAGTTATGTCCAAGGTTACTAACAATTGGTCAGCTGGATCAAAATACAGGCCCTCGAAAATGTTAATTGCTGCTGAATATAGGATATGGTGGATGGCGCACATGGTTGCAAAAAAGCATCAATATATTGGTCCATAAGTTAAAGTATAGACCCGCATAGTGCCACGATCATTCGACCTGGAGGTGTGGTGATAGATTGATGCATTTTTGGTAGGAATTGAAGGCTGGAACTCTACAATCCGGTGGTGTCAGAAATTCAGCCTGCTTCCTCGTGAGGAATCCTTCCTCAATCCCATCTGGCATAGTTCTCAAAGTTCAGTCAAAATCTGATAGATATGATTTGTTTGTATTTTTGCGTAATGAGCCTCATTCAAAATAAGTATCTGTACCATGTGCCCTTGTCCGTTGGCTTGATCACTAAGTGATTGTTGCCAGACAGCTGTTTCAGAGCCTGGTTTTCTGCATGTGTTATATTGCTATAATGGTTATAGTGGTCGACTTCCTGAAATACCCTGGCCATGTCCTTTGAAACCATTCTTTCAAAGGTAATGAATGACCTCTGAAGGTACCTCAGGGTCATTCAGATGGAATGTCAATTTAGGTATAAATTTTGTCGCAGCGGGTTAATCCATAGTCTCACGTCCTTCAAACAATGTTCTCAGTCTGATAGTCCTCAAAAACATCCTCACTTCCAGTTCAGTTTGCTTAAATGAAACAAACTGCATAGGGAAACTTAAGCCTTTTTCTAGTACCCTCTTCTGTGCACTACTCCGATCATGAGCCAACCGATTGTGGCTTGTGTCAGCCGATGATGCTGAAAGTTTTGAAGGAGAGATGGTTGAAACTGGAGCTTAGTCGATCCTCGGTGAACTCCCCAAGCACAACTCCATCAAAGAAAACATTGCCCGAGGGAAAAGTACTGGACTAGACGGATTGGTGTCCCATAAAATCTAAAAGGAAGATTTCACTCCCATCGTGATTCTCATCATTCCTCCTCTTCCTTCAGAAAGAAGAAGAAGAGAAGTAGACACTCATCATCAGACTCCTCGCCTGTTAGGCCAGTAAGATTTCCTACGAAATCCACTTTGTCGGAAAAATGGGAGGTATAGAGATTTAAAATGTTGGCGTTTGTTCAAAAATCAGCTCCCTCGTGTTCCTCTTTGGAGCCGAAGGCCAGAAAAAGATCAGAGCCCACAGTGCCTGACAAAGCCGGTAGGGACTCGAGGAAAGACTCCTCCCGTGCACTGAAAAGCCTGGTCATGAAGTTGATGCTGAAAAGGCTTGAAAAGCCCAAGTCAATGTTGACTGTCTCAAAGCTCTTCAATGCCATACTGGAGTCCCCTTGGAAGGGCCCATCAACGTCTAGCATTGAAGACTCTTTGATGTTGAGATATATCCCTAAATCCAGGAAAGACATCGGTCTTCTTTCATGGACATTTTCAATGAAGAAGGGGGATCAGGTCCTATTTGAAATGGAGCCTCTGCATATTCCCGACCCTCCTGAGAAGTTTTTTTTAGCGGATGCAAGGATTCAGGACTTGACAACTTAACTTCCGGATGTTAATTGGCCTGACACATCCCCTGAGGTGAATTTTGACCAGCAGTATTCCCATGCTCAGCCTATTGCTGCATAATGGTCAGTAATACCTGGCACTTCTTGGCCACCGCATTGCCGCTCTCTGCCCCAACTTTCAGTGCTATGCAGATGACACTCGGCTCATTTTCAGGCTTCCTTCAGCCACCTCGTCTCCCTCTCTTATCTCTGACCGTCTGTCTGCTATCCAGGAGTGGTGTGCCGCCAATGATCTCTGCCTTAATGCCAATAGGACTGAGATGCTCCTGATCGGCACACCCGCTCCCTCCTTTATTGTCACTCTCTGGCTGGCCTCTCGTGTCATCCACACTCTCCTTCTCTCCCCACATCTCCGACATCTCTAAGAAACCACACTACCAGCTGCACCTCCTCAGAGGTATTCTTCCTTTCTTCTCCTTCCCCCAGAAGTTCACTGTCTCCAGAGCTCTGGTTCTCCACTAGGCTGGACTATTACAAAAGCCTCTTGTCCTTGGCCTCAAGCCCAGGGATCGTATCTCTCCAGGACTGAAATCTCTGCACTGGCTCCCAGTTGCGGCCGAGGATTAAGTTCAAAACCCTCTGCATTGTCCACAAGGCCTTCTGGGGTCTGGGGCCTCAATAACTTCAACTCTCTCTTCCTAGATATCTTACTTCTTGGGCTCTTTGCTCATCTGCCTCCAACTCCCTCAGGTCAGTTGCTTCTCCAAGCAACGAGTTGGCGGTAGGTCTCTTTCTTCGGCTGGGGCCTGCCTCTGGAACAGCCTCCCTGCCTCCCTGAAACATGAGGAGAAACATCTCTGGTTCCGGAAGCACCTCAAAACCTTCCTCCTTGCTTCTGCTTTCTCTCTTCCTCTCCCCTGCTGAACTCTTGGCTGAAACTGAAACTGCACTGGTTACCTGGCCACCCTCTGATCTCGGGCCCCCGCCCCATCCCTCGCCAGTTGCTCACCTGCACTGCCTCCCTGGCAACCCCACACTTGGGGACTGTATTCCTACAGTCCCCTACCAGCACTTGACATCTGATGTTTGCACGTGCCCTTGCTCTTCCCACCAGCTGGCCACACTTTTTACTTTTTACTTATTGCTTTTATTTATTCTTTTAATTTTTTTTTCTGTCAATCCCATGTACCGCATTGTCTCCTCCCCCTACAACCCCTCCTGCACTTTACCCCTTTCCCTTCCCCTGCACTTGCGGGATCTCAATGACACCTGGCCTAGATCATTGTCTCTGTCTTCCATCTGTTCCCCCTCCCTTGCCTCGTCGCACCTATACACTTGTGTACACTTGTGCATAGGTGCGCTATAAATGCCATATCATAATGAGGAAAGTCTCAGAAGCCTTGGGATGTGGTCCTTCAGTTAGAAAATGTAACAAGGTATGATTTCAGCAAAACAAATGAGGTGATGGCTGGAAGGTTTAGAATTGATCTTAACCACTAGCATTGCTCTGGGCAACTATCTAGACCAATTTTCCTTGCCTGCCAAGCCATTACAGAAAGGGCAAGACGATATGAGAATCAGTCTTTGTCCCACCCCACAGGGGTGGAAACATGTCTGAGGTTGCTTGTGGTGTTTTTCGGAAGAGATGTGACCAGGCAGTTTGGGCTGGGCTGCCCCTTTTGGATTAGGATCATGCCTGATTTGCTTAGGGTCTTTCTCCTCTCTGTTGTGGTCTAGAGGGTTGCCCAGAGCTATGCCAGAGACTAGGATCTATTCCAAATCTTCCAGCCATTGTCTCTTTTGTTTTGCACAAGGTATGATTTAACTGACATCTTGGATAAAGGGTGACTGAAAGGACAGTGCTTCCTTTTGATGCAGCCCTAAAATACCCATTAGTGAAGCTATAGAATCCCTGCTCTATGCCAGCAGTACAGGGTGACCTTATAAAGATATATAAGCCAATGTCCACAGACCTAGAATTCCTGTACAGGCACCCAAACCCAGAAAGTCTGGTCGTGCAGGTAGTCACCTCAGGAGCAAAGACTGTAGCCCACCCCTTCCCTACCCCCAGATGGGGATGATAAGAAGGTTGATTTTTGGTGGAATTGATTTTTTTTTGCTTTAAAAGCATTTAATTCATATGCTTTAGTAAAGTACATCTACACATTGTATATACATTGTTGGCTGTGTTTGAGGGAGCAGCCGAACCTATTCTGGAGGGTTAAAGGGAGACTACCTAAATATTATTGCGGCTCGAAAGAAAGCAATGTGCCAGGTGCCTCAGTCTGGTCCAGATGCTTCAGATTGTCTGGCTGGGCAGTGCAATAGGTACGAGCTCAGTGTTGACATTTTTCTCTTGGCTCAGGAAGTCTGGTTTCACACCAGACAATGATATGTCATTTATAACGCGCCTGTAAACAAATGTTTCTAGGTGCAACAAGGTAAGGTGGCGCAAAAAGGTATGGTGTGGAGGCAGAGGGAGAATGAAACAGACGATCTTACTAGGCTTTGTGTCATTCAGATCGTGCAAGTGCAGGGGGGAGGGAGAGGAGATGTGCCAGGGGAGGGAGAGGGGGAAGTGCGGTCAGGGCAGTAATTGCTCTGAGTAAGTGCAGCCGGGGACCCGGCTCTGGGTAGTGCAAGGAGGCATGGTACTGTAGGGTTACAGATACAGCCCCTAAGTGCGCGGAGGCCCGAAGGCAGTACAGTTGGTTACAGGTCGTGGAGGAGCCTGGTGCCCATTGTTTCAGCGGGTAGCCAGGCGCCCAGTCAATGCACCAGACAGTAGGGTCAGCAAGGGAGAGAGAGAAAGCAAAAGCGAAAAGGAAGGTCTTGAGCTGCTTCCAGAACCTGAGGTGGTCCTGCTTGGGTTTGAAAGTGGCAAGAAAGGCCATTCCAGAGAGAGGTTCTTGCGGAGTAGAGAGATCTACCTCCCACTCTCTGCCTGGAGAAGCGTCTGACCATCTGTCAAGCTGATTGGCCCTAGAGGACCGCGTACCTGTAGTCTTGGTGGATGGTCTTGCAGAGGCCGCCAGTCTGGAGTCCGGAAACTGATGAAATAGCGGCACGAGGAATCAGCCTCTCCACCACCCAAAAGAGGAACTGGGTGAAGGATGGACTGACCCCCAATGTCACGTTAAGTACTCTCCAGAAAAGCGTGACAAGAGGATTGAAGGCTCAGCTGGGTGACACCACAGTCCAGGTAGAGTTGGTTGTCGAGAACATGAATCTTCCAGGTCCAGTGTAACAGCGAGGTATTTGCAGTTGATAGAGGAGTTCGATTGGTGCAGATGGTTCCAAAGGTTTGCAGGATAAAGTTCGGAGACAGGCAAGACAGGAAGAGTGAGAACAGCTGAAGGCTGGCTGACTCAGGGCAAGACCCAGGTAAGTACTGTAGGTTGGCAGACCCAGGACAGGCCACAGGTAAGGGCTGGAGGTAGGCTAGCCCAGGACAGGCCACAGGTAAGGGCTGGAGGCAGACTGACCCAGGGCAGGCCACAGATAAGGGCTGGAGGCAGGCTGACCCAGGACATGCCACAGGTAAGGGCTGGAGGCAGGCTGACCCAGGACAGGCCACAGGTAAGGGCTGGAGGCAGGCTGACCCAGGACAGGCCACAGGTAAGGGCTGGAGGCAGGCTGACCCAGGACAGGCCACGGGTAAGGGCTGGAGGCAGGCTGACCCAGGACAGGCCACAGGTAAGGGCTGGAGGCAGGCTGACCCAGGACAGGCCACAGGTAAGGGCTGGAGGCAGGCTGACCCAGGACAGGCCACAGGTGAGGGCTGGAGGCAGGCTGACCCAGGACAGGCCACAGGTAAGGGCTGGAGGCAGGCTGACCCAGGACAGGCCACAGGTAAGGGCTGGAGGCAGGCTGACCCAGGACAGGCCACAGGTAAGGGCTGGAGGCAGGCTGACCCAGGACAGGCCACAGGTAAGTGTGGAAGCAGGTTGGCCCAGGACAGGCCACAGGTAAGTGTGGAAGCAGGAACAACGAGGCGAGCAAAGCGAACCGCGTTGAGACGCGACTCGCTGAAACTCGCGGCCTCTTTTATGGGCCGCCGGCGCCCGAGAGGCCTGGGACGCAGGCCGTTCCGTTTCCGGACGCCGGCGGACCCATAACGAGGCTTGGAAAGCAAGCCCCACCAAGGAGGTGAGCCCGGTCCACGGCGCATGCGCGGAACCGAGAGAGAGGTCTTCCGCGCATGCGCCGAAGGCCGCCAGCCCCGTAGCCCGTCGCTCCCCTCCCGGCGAGTCCCCTCCCGGCGAGTCCCCGAAAGCAAACGCGCGGGTAGACACGCCAGGAGGAAATGGGAGCGGCAGACCCCAGTCTCCCGCGTGACATGACACCATCATAGTTGGAGTACCTGAGCAAAGGGCTTGAGAAGGAAGATGTTTAGGAATGGATAGTTGGATGTAGTGAGGGCCTCAGCCCCAGAAAGCCCTGTGGGCAATGCAGAGGTTCTTGTACTTGATCCTTGAAGCCCCTGGGAGCCAGTGGAGAGATTTCAGGGCTACAGAGATATGATCCCTGGGCTTAAGGCCAAGGACATGTCTTGCAGTCCTGCTCTAGATTAGTTCCAGAGGGCGGAGAGTAGAAGAAGGCAGGTTGAGAAAGAGGCTGCTGCAGTAGTCCAGTCTTGAGAGAACCAGGGTTCTGGAGACGGTGAGCTTCTGGGGGAGAGTGAGAAAAGGAGGAATACCTCTGAGGAGGTGGAGCTGGTAGTGGGACTTCTTCGAAATGTCTGTGATGTGAGGAGAGAAGGAGAGAGTGGAATTGAAGATGACCCCAGGGCATTTTGCCTCACAGGAAGGCGCAGGGAGAGGGCCCAAGGAGGGAGGCTAGAGTGAAAGCAGAAGAAGGTGTCCTAATGAGGAGAATCTCGGTTTTGCTGGCATTGAGGCAGAGACCGTTCAAGGAGCACCATCCTGGATCGCAGAGAGTCAGGAATGATCAATAGAGGAAAGGAGTCAGTGGGGAGCCTGAAGGCGAGCTGAGTGTCAGCAGCATAACACTGAAAATTAGAGGAGAAGGTAGAGATGAGGTGGGCCAAAGGGGCCACGTAGAGTTAGAAATTCAAGGGTGAGAGGTTGGAGTCCTGGGGAACACCACATTTAGATAGAGAGGTGGTGGAGAGAAAGGACACCATTTGGACCAAAGAAGGGCAGTACAGGAGGAAAGAGGTCCACCATGCGAGTGCCTGATTGGTGATGGCCAGGTTCTCACAGAGAAGATTGAGCAGGATGGCATGATTGACCATGTCAAAAGCAGTGGAAAGATCAAGGAAGATGAGGACAGAAGAAAGGCTAGAGTCGACATTAGAGAGCAGGTCTTCAGAGGCGTTCAGGAGAGCAGTTTCCATGTCTCTGGCTACTCTGAAGCCAGACTGATGATCATTGAGACAACCAACAGATTCAGTGTGAAGAGTAAGCTGGGAGGTGGCCAGCTATTCCAAGAGTTTGCCCAGGAAAGGGGACATAGAGTTTGGGCAGTAGTTTGCTGGACAGGAAGGATCGGCGGAAGGTTTCTTCAGGAGGGGATGTACAAGGGAGTGCTTAAATGGGTAGGGGGAAGTTCTAGTGGCAAAAGAGTGATTTCAGAAATCGGCCAAGGCTGGAGCGAGGGTGTCGATGTGGTCCTTGATGGTTCTGGAGGAGCAGGGGAGCACCTGCTTGGATGACACTTTCATAGATCAGACTTGTCTAGAAACGTCATCAGGAGTGATCAAAGAAAAAGAGGAGAAAGGGGGAAGAGAAGGAGAGGCAGCCAGGAAGGGGCCAGGAGAGATAAAGGGAGAGGAAGATGAAAGAGAGGAGGAGAGAGAGGGCAGGATGTTCTGAGATATAGTGGTGAAGTGAGAGGCCAGAGCCTTGCAGAGGGCCTGGGAGGAAACAGAAGAGTTGGAGACTGCAACCGGATTGGCCAGCTCCTTACAGATTTTGAAGAGTTTGGCCATGTTATTAGAGGCCACAGAGACCCAGGATTGGATGTGGGCTCTCTTCCTGGACAGGACAGAGAGTCTGTATTGCCTTTGGAGCAGGCAACAGGCCAGTTCGTCAGAGGATGTGCCCGATACCCTCCACTTCCTCTCAGCCATCCTACACTTAAGTTTTAGAGTGGCGAGGTCAGAGTCATACCAAGAGTTGCACTTGAAGGTAGGCTTCAGGTGGATTCTCATGATGGGGCAAGGACATCAAGAGTGTTAGTGATAGAAAGATGCAGGCTAGAAAGGGCTGTGTCAGAGTGTGAGTCAGCCGCAGGAGTAGGAGGAGGAGAGAAAGTAGCGGCAAAGGCCTCAGCTGAAACACACTTCATGGGCCGGATAAACAAAAAGGTTGGTGGCAGTGCTGGTGTAGGCTTCACCTGGGGAACAGAGAGCTTCAGATGGGAGGAGAGCAGAGAGTTGTCAGTCCACGAGAGAGGAGTAGTGAGAGGGTTGGAGAGGGGGATGTCAGAGGAGATGGGGACATCCATGGTGTGCCTTGCGGAATGTGTCAGCCCAGAGGGTAGAATATAAAGAGAGAGAGTGTCGCAGAGATTGCAGAAGAGCCCCGAGGAGGTATTAGAAGCATCCAGATGGATGTTGAGGCCTCCGGGTAGGAGAAGTTGAGAGGTAGAGGCAAGGATAGAAGAGAAGAGGTCAGCCCATTCTGGGAGGAGACGGGCAACCTGGCCAGGTAGCCTGTTGATGGTGGTCACAGTTAGAGAGAGTCCAGGAGGGATAGAGACCCTGCAGACCAGACATTCAAAGAAGGAGTAGTCCTGCGTAGGGATGACATCAGGGACCCACTCCAGAAAGATTAGGGCTACTCCACCTCCAGGACGGTTTGTTGTGGGTTTGGAGAGTATCTTGTAGTCCTTGGGGAGGAGAGAGTCAAAGCCTGTGATAGACCTGGTCGTGAACAATGTCTCTGTGAGAGTTAGGACATCCAGGTCGCGTTCTTCAAGGAGGTGACAGATACCCAGAGGAATGTTTGACAGCAGAACGAGAGTTGGGAGTTAAAATGCAATGTCAGTCTATCTAAGATGAGGAATCTGTGGGAGGATACAATTCATTAGAAGAGCAAATTACCTCTGGTAATGTTCTTTCTGACGGATGTTCCTTCCACTGATTCTTCATCACCCTTCCAACCAACCCATCTAGAAGAGCGCCTTATTCACTTAAATCTCTCCTTCATTGCATTCTGAACCATTATGTTATGTTAATGACTTTTATAAAGCACACGCTCGCCAGAGTCATCAAGGTGCTGAGGGTAACACCACAGACAGAGGGGGTCAAGAAAGAATTGTTTTTTAGGAGTCAGCGGAAGCTAAAGTGGTCATCTGTGGCCTGGAGTGACAGAGGCAGAGCATTCCACAGTTTGCCTGCTGCAACAGAGAACAAACAGCCACTCGCCTGAACCTGTCAAAACCGGGGGATGACAAGAAGACGGCATCACATGAGGGAAGGGCACGGGCAGGTTGATATGGCTGAAACTGCAAATATTTTGCTCCCAAGCCATGAGCCCGGTGGACAATGCAGAGGGATCGAAAAGTAATCTGCTTCTCGACCGGCAGACAGTGGAATGAGCGCAGAACAGGAGAGATATGGGCACCATAAGGGGTATTGGTAGCAATACAGACTGCACGGCTTTGCAATAATTGCAAGCGATGAAGAATGTAACTCGGTTGAGCTACAAATAAATAATTGCAGTAATCAAGCTGGCTAAGAATGAGAGAGTAAACCACGAGCGGATGGAGCTTGGTAGGAAGAAAAGGCAGAACTTTCCTAAAGACCCTTAGCTGAAAATAGCCAGTTTTGCATATAGGAACTGACTTGGCCTGCAGCCAACAGAGGTTCAGAAAACATGAAGCCCAAGTTCCTCATCGAAGAGACAGGTAATGGACAGGGGCCAAGCTCTGAGGGCCACCAAGCGGAGGACCAGAGTTACAGGAAAGTGAGGGACCGGGGGAGGTGTAGGAAGAAGAGCCCACCACCATTACCTCTATCTTGTCCCCATTCGCTTAAGTCAGGAAGGAAGGAAGGAAGGAAGGAAGGAAGGAAGGAAGGAAGGAAGGAAGGAAGGAAGGAAGGAAGGAAGGAAGGAAGGAAGGAAGGAAGGAAGGAAGGAAGGAAGGAAGGAAGGAAGGAAGGAAGGAAGGAAGGAAGGAAGGAAGGAAGGAAGGAAGGAAGGAAGGAAGGAAGGAAGGAAGGAAGGAAGGAAGGAAGGAAGGAAGGAAGGAAGGAAGGAAGGAAGGAAGATGGGGTTAAGTGAGGGTTTCTTTAAAAAAGGAATAACGCAGGATTTGTTTCAAATTATGCTGGAATAAAACCAGCTGAACAAGGCCGATTAACTTCCAGGCAAACTCAGGGGGCAATATGAGCTATGATTTCCTGAAGAATGCCTAGGAGATGGCATCTGAGGGAGAAATGGATTTAAGGCGCTTGATTGCCCTTATGATATCAGTCGGTGTGAACAAAGGGAAGGCCGACCACATTTTTGTATCTGCCACAAGAGGAGCTGGAAGGTCCTGGGTGATAATAGGCAGCCTTGTAGCTACGATCAGCGTTCGAATGTCTCTGACCTTGGTAACAAAAAAATCAGCTAGAGAGTCACAGAATATTTGTTAGGGGGTAATGCCTGCCGGGGAGCCTGTCTTGATTGAGAGAGAACGTACCAAGGCGAAGAGCTTCTTTGGTTTGTTCAAAGCACACTGTACCTTGTGCGTGTAGCACGCACAAGGTACAGTATGCTTTGAACAAACCAACAAAGCTTTTCTACACTGTAGAAGGAGGTTTTCGCTAGAAGAATCGCCTGGTGGTAAGTATTGGAGCAGCGTCTAAATAGTAATCTGTCTTCCAAGGTATAAGAGGAGCGCCACTTAAATTCCATTTGACGCTTTTGTTGGCATTATAACTTTTAAGATAATCCATCCTAGAATGGTACAAAATGGAAATTCGCCAATGGGACTGAGCACGGGAACAAAATGAGAAAACTAATATAGCGGGGCGCAGTGATGGCTAGCTATGTGTACACCAACATCACGTCCATCCGTGACGTCAAAGCCTGATGCGGAACCTCGACGGCATAGCTGCACAGCGCCCCTTGCTGACAAACACGTTTCCAAAGTTTGTAGCTTCCAAAATATCAGTCTTCCTGACAGAGGGTCAGTGTTTATTCAAACAGAGCAATGTCAGCCAAAATAGGTTTTTATAGAAATGTCCCTGTTAAATACATACGTTACATAGCAATGCATCTACTTCAAAATGTATTTTTGTAAGCATTGAACTTTATATGTCCATACCAGAGCTTGAACTCCGCAACGGAAAGCCGGTTACACAACATAGAGAACGGGCCCTAGGGGTGGAACCGACCCTCCTAAGCTCTATCTTAGTATGTTTGTTTCTGTTATACTGGTGGCAAGGTCACAGGTTTATGTTGAGGTGTAGCCCACACCTCATTTGTTTAGTGTAGTTACACGTAGTGGCGTCCTGCTTAGGATAAGCAGGACGCCACTGCGTAGGAACATGAAACACCAGGGCCCAACAAGAGCCCAGCTGTAATTACAGGAACTCACGCAAATACCAAACAAGGACTCCATAGGGGGCGCTGGACAGCATTACATTGCCTTGAAAAGGATCTACGGGTCGAAACACGTGGGCTGACCACATCGGGACATAAGAGCCCCCACCGTATCTATAAGAGGTGTTCCCAATATAATCAGATGAAATAAACAAACCCTCTTGCAACTGAGCACAAAAACGTGAGACAACTGCATGGAAAATCTATTTCTTTTGAAAAAGCAGATGCGAGGTATCTAGGTTAACCCCCCTTCTCTCTGGTTACACAACGTATGTGCTTTCAGCATTAACATTGGCCTCTAGTGTCGTAGCCTGTATATGCTTGGTTCCATTCTCTTTTTTTATGTGCAAAGTGCAGCACCTTACACTCACAGCTGACTGTGGTAGTTTGCATTTCTTTTGGGTCCTTATTCTACTTCGAAATTGCTTTTTTTTTTTGATTCAACACTGAACTTTTATTTAAAGAAAATGCTATTGTAAAGTTTATTTTGCAATATAAACAAACAAAATATAATAACAACTAGTCAAATATCCAGTAGTAAAACATAACAGAAGTGCACCATCCAACCAGAGAATAATAATGAGTTAGCTAATAAAAACTATCTAATAAAGTCAAGAGAAAGGTCAAGAAGAAGAAATGAAAAACAGAAAAAGGAGAAGAGAGAAAGTCAGTAAAAGGCCGCAGATAATTGATTAAGAAATTGAACAATCAGATATACAAATTATGGAGAACATCATATATTAATATATACATGAGAATCATAGAATGTACAGAACATGAGATCTTCTAGGGACCAAAATTAAAGCATTGCAACTCACATATCTACCATACATATCGAGGAAGCATCCCCAAATATCCCAAAACTTCCCAATGTCTCCTGCTTGTTTATGAATCACTTTTTCATAAGTATAGGTGTTAAGCAGTTCCTCTACTCAGTTATCAATACAAAAGGAACTGCTCGATTTCCAGGATCTTAATATCATTTTCTCTGCAATCATGCAAGCGCGGAGGAGCCAAACCTTTTTGCAGCATGAAACTTCCTCCATCAGAGACACATCTCCCAAAATCAGCAAAGAGAGACATTCAAAGGACTTTGACCACCACTTGCATACATTGTGGTCTTTTTTGTCAGTCGGCCATCTTGTTTCAAAAAGAGGATAAAGAGGGGAAACAGGTGTTATATCAGAGCAGCACACATGATCATCTCCTGGCTGTCTCGATTTAAAACCAAATGAACGTTATAGTTGTTCACAAACTCACATAAAGTGCTAGTGAGTGAGCGACTAATGACTATCGATGCTTGGAATATGGATTTCTTCATAATTTCTGATTTGTATTGTTAGTAAAAATCAAGCTAAACATTCTGGCTTTTTAATCAGTTCTGGAATTCCTGCTGCAGTGTTGGGTCCTTAATTGGGTAGTGATAGGGTGTGGGAGATAGGAATGTTGAAGAGGTGGACGCCCATGCCCTTAGCACTTTACTGGTTTTAAGAAGCACATTTATCCAAAATGTGTGTTTGTATTTGCTGCTTTCTGTACTTTTATTTATTGAACCTGAAAGATGTTATTTCTAAAAAATGTTGTCTGCAGAATGCAGTCTAGATGACTGAGGTAATCCCAGGTGGGGTGCTTTGCCTTTTCTTTACAGGATGGTTCTTTGGAGGAGAGTATACCATGTGATTGCGGAATTGTGTAATATAAACCAGACACTGTGTTAATGGAACAGGCACAAGATATACAGTAAGGGCCTAGTCCCAGAACAAAGGAACAGTTTACATAGTTACGTTCTTACATATGTGTGACCTCATCAGACGAGGCTGGCTGGGGTCAGTAGAGCAGGGGTATGCATGGGTTATGAGAGGCCTCATCCTCAGCTAGCAAGTGTTGCTTGAGTAATGTCTTGACCAGTTCTGCTGATGGGCAGGCTTTGAAATCTGGTGGAGAGCATTCCAATGGAGCACGGCCAACGGAGAGAAGGAGCGGACGCTGGAGGAGGCGCGGGCTGGTGAGGGCATGAAATGTTTGAGGAGAGAGGAAGATTGCAGCGTTCAAGAGAGAGAGTTCATGTATATGCAATAAGCAAGATAATGGGGTCAAGACTAGAGATCGATTTAAAGGCGAGGAGTATGAACTTAAAGCAAGAGATTTTTCATGGAGGGCCTTCCCAAATGGTGTAGGTGTGAGGGATTTGGGGAGGATCTATGTAGAGTATTGAAGGTCAGTGCAGTGAAGCCGAGTATTTTGTTTTGGAGCCAAGAAGAAAGAGTGGAGTAGAGCACATAGTAGGTTCAAACACTAGACCACTTTGCTTAGCGGGCAGGTGGACATCGGAGATTTGGCCAAGTTCTGGGTGACGTGGGGCAGATTTTCCATGGTCATAAGGTAGCAGAATAAAAACATTAAGTACACGTTTAGTAATTGATGAATAGGAGGGCAGCAAGAAGTTGCTGGTTTGTTGGATATTCTTATACTTGTCCATCCTTCTTTTCTAATGTATTGATCTATGTTAGCTGATGAACCCCTGAATGAAGCACTTTACAAAAGCCGACATCACTCTTTGACTATATTGTTTATATGGGGCTTTGACATTGTCTGGAATGTTCTTTGTAGTCAAAACCTTACAAGTCAAGCCAGAGAACTTTACTTTATGTGCAATGTGAGCTGATATGGTCAAAACATGCCTTTCAAAGATTTCAAGGCCGGACCTTTTCAACAGAACAGTCAATTCAGCATTCATGGTACACAAACACGTTTAGGCCGCTCGTGCAGCCCATGTATTCAAAAGCCTCTCCCCCTGACCGTTTTTTTTAGTAGTTGTAATATATCTGCTCTTGCCGACATTCCACTCTGAAAGATTTGTCTTAGTCAGCCCAGGAAATAATGTTGGCCGAACTTCCCAAAAAGTGGCACACGGATATTCAGAGTCACATCTGGTGTGGTGACCTAACCATCACCAGTTTCCCCGATGCAACCCTATGCTTCACATCCCCAAACCTCAATGCCCAGGGCTTCCCTTCCCCACCACAGCACCCCATGGGGAAAACGTCCTCAGTGCTGGAAGTAGAAAAATAGGTGCGCGTGCCCCACTGCCCCGAAGGGAGGGGCCTGTCAGGCCGAGTAGCTCTGTTGCATGTTTTTCCTTAGCTGCCCTTAGCAGCGTGGGTTATCATACCGCCACCTTTGCCCTATGAGTCTTTACCCCACCACAATGGCAGCACGGCTGGCAAGTATTTCTGGGTCAGGAGGTGGATGTAAGGGGTCAGTCAGGGAGAGTTGAAATTGACTAGGAGGTGGGCTGCCTCAAACAAGGGACAGGGGGAGCTGACACTTCTATTGAACGGCACCATGGAAGCAGTGGAGTAACTTTGCTGAAAATGTTTGGGGGGGGCATGACATCTGAAGAAAAGGTGCCCCCAGCGAAATTAATGGGGACAAAATGGTGTGCCATGAAAGTTGAGGGGGACAAACACCCCTGCCCCCCCTAAAACTACGCCCATGCATGGAAGGGGGCCCCCTGCCAAGCAATAGGATACGAGGGGTGGGGTTGAATGGAGGGACCATCCGTTGAGGAAAGGAATTTGTGCCTGGAAGGGACCCCAATGAAGCATCACATAGAGTGGCTAAAGGCCTAGCGGTGTGGGAAAGACATGGAACACAGGAGGGCATGTTTTATAGCCTTGTTCGGGATGGGAGCAACCTGCTCCTTACTCTCGGGGCACTACTTGTTGACATTAAGTGAGCCTCAAATGTTTGCAGATATAACCTAAAACTCCAACTGACCGATAAGAATCCATCTAAATTCTAGCAAAAAGGTGTATTTGATTGCTCTATGTAGGTTTTGCCATCACTTTTTCACAAATAGGTGAAAACCCTAAGCTAAATGTTCTTTTTAGTGCTGCTGCTATTCGTTGCTGCTGCTTCTCAAGTTATACATACTCGGCCAACATAAGTACTTCCATATCCTTGGAAAATTGGCATCAACGTGCATTCGCATTGTAGTTCTCCTTTGATTCCTCCATTACTTCTTTAGACATTAGCCAATATTTTGATGTACCCTGTTGCCAAGTTCATAGGAAAGTGTCTTAAATCAGTCTCTGTTCCATTGAATACACTGCATTCTATAGGGGTCTGATATTCCTCACTATAGTAGTTTCTGCACCCCTAACCTTTGTATGCACAAAATGACAGCCAGATTTTAATGAAAGTTTGCCCTAGGTCATTGTGCTTGCTTTAGAATAGCAAGTGCAAGCAGGAGCATAAAGAAATGGAGTATTGAGTTGTACTATTTGGTGCGTTTTGAAAATCTGAGAGACAAAAGTAATCACAAATGCTTTGAGTAATTATTTTTAAATATTACGCTTTTATGAAATAGCATAGACCCATAAACGTAAGCATTTTTTTTGTTTTGGCATCCATAACTTATAATGCAGCCTATTACTGTTCCAAAATCAATTCAGATAGGCCTTTCATACAGCATACTGTAATTCCTCACTGTAATTTTCTGCCTTTCTCTGCAAAGGTTGCACACACTAAAAATAGATTGATTGAAGCAATTTGCAGGCCTGTAATCCTTAAAAGAGGAAGTCGTTTTCTCTTCATTATTCTTCGTGCCTAATTATTTTAAATTAGCAGTTACTACGGTAACACAACTATAATGTGCTTACCTGCATAACCAAAATGGATTTTAGAAATCACTGTGATTCTTATGAAAATAGAAGATTTTGTTTCTCTTTTTAATGTAGTTAAATAGGTTTTGTCTTGTAGCATCATCCTTTACTCAGCTAAGACTTTTTGAGCACTGAACTTGTTACCCGGAAATGACCCAATGTCCACTGCCTAGGGCGCCGTTTAAACAGTGAATGTCAAACATTTTCAGAGTTGGGAAACAAAAATACATTGAAACCCTTCACATATTATGCACTCTGTGCCAATGTATGTGGCTGTGTAGTTTACGGCGTGTAGCTTGCCTAAATTATTTTGTCCCTTTTACGTGCTTGTTGTAATCCTTTAATTTGTTTTATCCTGTGCTGTGCTTTCAAGACTCGTTTTTTAACAGTTGCTCTGCTGTTTTTGGTTGCAGTGCCATTAAAGTTAAATTGAACTAAATCCGTTTGTGGTACTTCTCTTGTTGTTGCTTAAGTAGTGCATGAAGTATCAACATGAGACATTAGCGCTCCAGACATAAAAAATTGCCTTGAACAGGTGAACGCATGGATGACAGCAAACAGACTAAAACTCAATCCAAGCAAAACAGAACTGATGCTCTGCAATCCCCCAGTTTCTAACTCCACCACAATCATTGGCCTGACTTGGTGGGCCCTTGCCCAATCCTGTCTACCGCAGTAAGGAATCTTGGAACCACAATGGACAACAAAGTCACTCTCATCGCCCTCGTCAGAAGCTCTTTCTCCCATGTTTTCATGCTACGCCACTTCTTATCTTACTTAAAGTTCACCCACAGCAACACGTCCATAATTTCTCTAATATTATCCAAACGAGATTATTCTAACAGTTTGTATTTTGGACTCCAAGATTACCAAATGCGGTAAAAAGTTAAAAATGTAGCAGCAAGACTCTTTTTTTTTTAATGCGATTCGAACATCATACCAGCAATTCATTTTTTCCATTAGCTTGCCCCCCCAAAAAGGGTTCATTTCAAAACCTTGTACATTGCCCATTGTTCATTCTTTGCCTGGAATTGAACCACCTGACTTTCAGGAAACAGCGCAAGACTTGGCTCTTTGACCAACCACTTTGAAAGAAATTAAAGCTATTAGCAACCGCCTAAAACTGTGGGCTACTTTACGACATGTAAACAAAAATGTGGAGCATGGTTGCTGTGTCAGCAATAGTTTTTTTGATTAGGTTTATGGCAGATATCTCAAATTGATAACACATAGATCAGTAGTATGGTGACTTGCTGATTTATTTGTGCACTTGATACAAATGTTTCCTTCCATTAGTAAAATATTCATTACGACTGACCAGCTCTAGTGCACTTCACAGACTCAGACTCTATCAATCTTCTATCATCAACCATTCTGTCAATTCTGCACTTCACAAGCCGGGGGCTGGGCTTCTGGCTAAACTGACCCAGTCCATACCAACCACAGAGATTTTCATATTGGCACACAGGTTACCGATACTTCCGACCTGCATCTATTAACACCAAAGGTTTCCACATCTGCCTTCTCGCTCGTTATCCGACTCATAGATCCTGGGTCCAGCCTTGCCAGACAGGTCCAGTATCGGGGGGAGAGTGGCAAGCCTCCCTCCGTTGATGGTCAGTTCAGACCGGCACAGGTGATGGGGATGAGTACAGAGTGGTTTTGTGAGCTGCCCGGCGATTTGGTCTTTGCAGGACTGGTGGGCCAGACTCTGCCGGCAGGGTAGAGAAGCGTTGGGTGGATTCAATGGGTCCAAGACCCCCCGGAGCCAGGTTGGAGGCGCAAGAGGACCGGAGGTGAGGATAGCCTGATCAAGGGTTGCTGTTGTCGGGCGAGGGTGCTGCTTTAGATGAAGGAATGCCCCCCGACATAGATCTAGATTTTCGGGGGCTCTCCACGCGGGTCCCGGCTCCAGCAGTGCATGCAGGGTCCACTGGGGTGACGTGCAGAGGGCTCTTGGTGGGTACGCTGGGGTCCGCCTGGGGGGGGTGGAGCGCCAAGGCCACTCTGAGCGTCAGGAAGAGCTTTCACCGGTGTCAATCCGAGCCCCTGAATCCCAGGCATCGCTGGCATGAAGCGGGTGTTCCCCAACCAGACCCAGCCGAGGCGGAAGGTGCTCTTACCCAGAGAAAGAGTTTGCGAGGGCGGTCCCCGCTTTGTGGTCCGCTGGATTGCCTCCCGGGTTGGGGGGGGCACGCCCTCAGTGAGCTCGGAGCCGCGGGCTGTGTCCTGCCGTTCAGCTATACTTCGGGGCCCGGTGGCAGTCACCGGAGCCCCCCGCGGGGCGATGATGTGTCCGGGTTGGGGAGGAGGCTCCGTCCGATGGGGCTTCTCCCGGAGCCTCGCCAAAAAAGTGGGTGCAGAAGATGAAGCAGAGGGGTGCCCCTCCCCCACCGGGGCCTCGAGTGCTACGGGCGCCCGGTCGCCATTTTAGATTTTCCAACGCATGTCCGACGGGAGCGAACTCGGCTCACCAGGCTTTCAGATGGCATATAATCGCTGCCAACTCCACACGATCGATGCAGCAGGACTTCATAATGCTGTAGATTCTAAGATCGGCTCGGTGGGAGCCCCAGGCCGCGGGGAATTCACTCCGACGACGGGGCCGTCCAGGAGCACCTAAGGAGCCATGCCGCACGGTCGGCTCCTGGCCACGCCCCCAGCATATTGATGTTTTTTATACACTATGATACTGCCAGTGATTGGGCAAGGTATGTGGCCATGGCAAGCAGCTCCATTCCCCATGAAGTGGCAGCTGGCCATGACTTTCAGCAAATGACACTGTCCCACTATGGCCTTTGGCAATGCCTCACAACCCGAAGGAACCCTTAGTGACCACTTGTCATGGCATGGCCAGTGATCACTTTTCTCCCCTTCAGCCATGCTCAGGCCCCCCTGATTGGCAGTTAGTGGTCCCTGGTCATGATTAGTAGTGCTCATGCCTAAGTAATTCCTTCAACTATGCCCTGTACTCCCCAATCCACCACAAGTGACAACTGCCACAGAGTCTGCCCTTTTACATGCCCCCCATCATGCCCACTGGATCACTTGGCCCTCAACCCATCATCCTAAAACCTAGCACTTTCTCTACTACCCCGTTCCTATATCATGCTCTATTGTCCTTGTCCCTGGTCCATGTTTCTACCTCCCCTGCATCCTCTGGTCTCATATCCACACCCTTTAACCAATTTTTAAGGACACTTGTCCTCTACTCTGTAAATCAATGTTAACATGTTTTGTAAGCATTTTGTGCCAAAAATGCATTGTTTTCCCTGTAATATTCATTAAATAAATACATAAAATCAACAGGCAGCCCCAGTAATCACTTCCCCCATTGCAGGTCTACTACTAGGGCTACTAGTGGCCTGTGGGTTTGAAGGCAGGAGTCCACAGTCCTGGCTGGTACCTGGGAGCAACCACTTGCCTGTGAACCGAGGTCACAGAGCTACTGGTAGCATGCATGTTGGTCTACTAGCCATATTAGTATAGAGGCTCCAAACGTCGGTTTCTTATATATTTGACTCCTTTTTCAGCCTGGGTATGGTCAAAATATGCAAGTCACAGCTTTGTATATCCAGTTACTTCTTTCATATGCCATCTGCATCCTCAAATGTCCAGTAATGACACCCAATGTTAGTTAATGCTCTGTACACCTGGTATGGGATGAAGTCAGAGGAATAGCCAGCTGACACAAACCACCAAACACTGTAATAAGTAACACCTAACCCTTTATTTCTTCTGAAGACTGTCATCATAATGTCAAGTTTATAAAGGCAATATCTATTAATTACATTTTAATCCAAACGTTCATAGCAAACAAACTGAAAGGGAACCCATGACACCTCAACATGTTTCGATCCGTACATGGCTCAGCATTAGGCGGACCAAGAGGCTGACCCCGCAGTGTTGCACTCTTATATGGTGCTGACCATAAATGCAGTTGACATTACATTCCTGAACTATATGGTGAGTGGCATATATGGTTGAGTAGACCTTTCTACGATTCACACCTCTGACCTACAAAACACACATGAATACCACCAGTGAGCACTTAACCCGCTGAGCTATCTTGCCAGCTATTTCTTCTTAAGTGTGAATACCACAGCATTTGGTAATGCATTGGCTCTGGTGGTTACATGTCTTATTAAAATAACACTTATATTCCTACTGCTTCTAAGTACTGTAATGATGTCATGGCCCACTAGTAAACCTGATAATAGTAGTGCTATGTATAATTTTTTTGAAAGTTCTGCAGAGGACAGGAGAGGGTGATTGGTAGATATCCTGTTCAATGATTTTAACTGCACAATTGATTAAACAGCATTATGTGTCGCAATTGGGTAGCTCAGTGAGTTAAAAGCTCATCTCTGACACGTGCCAGCCTGCACTTTCCATGACCATATTTCAGCAGGGCTGAATCAGTCATTCATCCTTCTAAGGTTGATACACTAAGTACTATTACATTTTGTACTAATAACACCTATTTTTACAGTGTTTAACAGCAGGAGGCATCAGGAGTCAGACATGAAGTGCTGTACATAAAAATATGATCTAATACTAACTATTTTACTTGGAAATGGGAAAATCTAGGCCACAGTAACTTCAAAACATGGAACACTTTTGTGCAAAATGATAGGCCTCTGAAACATTAAACAAACAAGTAGACTCTGAATAAGTAGCTCTTCATCTGGAGCATGCAGTCTGTCTGGCTTATACAGACAAACAATACTCTTCAGCCTTGCCTTTGTGAATATGGCACATTAAAGAAAGCCAAACTTTACGGTGTGATTTCCAAAAATAAAGGAGGTTCTAAGAACCCACTTTGTTTTTCTTCACACTGCCACTGGCGGCTGGTGAATTTTTTAATTGTTGGGGCGTAAATATTTTGCACAAATTTGCAAGAGTGACCAAGCGTAGCAAGGGAGCCTGAACAAACCAAAGATGGTCCAGAGGGGAGGGGGTTTCCCCCCAGAGAAAATACTTTTAATAATAGGTTAAAATGGTGCATTTTGCAGCACGCCGTGAAAATTGTTTAAAAAGCCAGACAGTTTGCAATTGGTTTTGTAGGGTAATTCATATAAAAATGCAATAGATGCAACTCATCAACAGTGCACAGGAGCATTTCTCAACACAGTTTAATTATGCCTTTCCCCACAATATATGCCAGTATAAAACATATTTTATCACTGCCTGTGTCCATAAATGTCCATGCTGACTGCCCCTATATATGACAGTATTCCCACATAAAAACATACTGTGAGAGACAGGCATGGTATCAAGAGAGAAATAGATTAAAACATGCTTATTTCAAAACCTTAATTTCTCAAAGTTTCTGGGT
This sequence comes from Ambystoma mexicanum, assembly GCF_040938575.1. Taxonomy (NCBI): domain Eukaryota; kingdom Metazoa; phylum Chordata; class Amphibia; order Caudata; family Ambystomatidae; genus Ambystoma; species Ambystoma mexicanum. The sequence continues at coordinate 523,443,914 of NC_090928.1, read as the reverse complement.
TGGTGTAATGCCTATCTGGCCCTATCACTAAAGTCATGATTCCCTTAACTGATGTTTCTAAAGGCTGTCGAAGTCCAAAATAAAAGTCGGTCTGTGTCCAAACCTATTCTTGCCCTCACTCTTTGCTAAAAATGTGTTAGGAAGACTTTCAAAAGCAAAAAGTGGTTGTTCAACAAAAATAGGAAACCAGGATTGGTTTCAGGTGGTCTACACAACAGATGTAGGTTGGTCGGCTTCAAGAGAATTATTTAAATCACAAGGGACTGTTCATAGGACCCTCTCCATAGTTCAGACAATGTCAATGGGCCTCATTACGGGTCCAGCGGTAGCCGTGTCGGTAAAACTGGCAGGTCGCTGCTGAACCTTTAATGAATTACCGGCACCTGACTTCTCGGTGCCACCGGGCTATTCCAAGTCCGGTAATCTGTAAGAAAAATGGCATGCCATAATAAGATATTATAGCTAGACTGTTTGCACCAAAATGGCACTCTAGTCATGTAATAACGCTTATCTTGCCTGTTTTATCATAGATGCCCAGGTAAAAATGTCATGCCACAATAACAGATGGCAAGATTGATTGCAGCAATATGGCAGTGTAGCCACGTAAGAACACATTTCATGCTTGCTTTATCATGCTTTTAAAACAAGCATGATAAGTGTTATAACGTGCCTAGACTGACATTTTGGTGTAATGTAATGTAATTTGTCATTTGTATAGCACATTTTTTCCATTGGCATGGACTCAAAGCGTTGTAGGTGAACGCCCTTGGGAAACTAAAGTCCTAGGTATGGAAAATGTTTTGCAGTAGTTCAGAATGCATGTGTGCATTTGAGCCAATATGAAGTAGGTGGGGTGGTTAAATCCCTGTTAGCTACCCATGTCGAGCTGACATGTGATTGGGAACTGTTCAACACAGATCTGTTTCTTATCAGCTCTCCCCTCGACATACCAGCTGTGATGAACCGCTACTTTTTGGAGTCAAGGTTGGTACCACAGAGACGTGTCTCTCCCTGGCTTGGTAATCAGCGGAGGAGAGTCTTGTGTACCGCTGACACCTGCTGCAACACACGCTGCCTATTGTCTGCCGTTTTATGCTTCCATCTGCAGAGTTTCACAGGCCTTAATCGGAAAGGGCAAGGCCTGTGAAGGCCTTGTCACCCTCTCAGTATGCTATGTCTTTCACCTCCTCTTGAACAGCTGTGCTGAGTTAGCTCTCAAGTCGTGCGGTCTGCATTGCTCGTCCTGTGGTGTCGTGCTACACCCTTTATTCCTGTGGGGAAATGAAAGGGCCGTCAGTTGTGTGTGTGTGATTCTGGTTAATTGCATGACTTTGCCTGGCCCTTGGGTTAGGACATGTCAGGTAAACAGCTTTGGACTTAGAACGTTGTTTTCCATGGTGAAAAAAGGTGTTTGTGTCAGAAGAGAGCGTGTTTAGAGTGTCAGAGTATCCTACGGGATATAGAGAGGAAGAGGTGGTGTATGGATTATAACCCTCGTACTAGAGGGGTTTGTGGTGATCTGGGAAGGATGGTTTTTGTAGGGTTTGTGAAATGAGGAAGAAGTTTTGTGGGAACTGTAGTTGTTGGTCCCATTCGACTGGGCGTTTTGGAAAATGACAATCAGAGGAACAGGATTCGTAGGGTTTATGAAGCAACCAGGGATAGCCGCAATCGTTAACTGAACAGAGGAGATTGTGGGAACAGAAGTGTTTTGTCAAGGTAGATTGGATGTTCGGGAAAGAATAATTAATCATAAGGACGAGAAGGACAATGGGTAGGAGTATTCGGGCAGGGTACAGGAAAATAGGGATACTGGGAGAGATAATATCTGGGTACAACAGGGTTTGGGATTCTAGAGCATTGGTTATGTATGGAGGTGTTATGGTATTTGGTCAAGAGAGATTCAGATAGAGGCAGGCCGGCAGATGTAGTAGAACCTACAAAGGCCTCTGGGATCTCATACTCCTTTCTTTCTTCCCCGATATAATTCTGAGTCTCACCCTGGATATTCCCTGAAGCATAACCCCAGGCTCCCCTGTCCAGGTGATCCTCCCTTGCTCGTCCACCCCCAGGGTTGGTATCTGAGAGCTCCAGCCCGTCCCTGCCCACCTGTCACACTCACCTGTGTCTCTGCATGGAGCGATGGACGAGCCTCCCTTGACCCCGAGTCTTCACTTCCCCTGTTTCACCCGGAGGAATACCTGTCAAATACAAGGTGTACACTCAGACCTGAATTCACCCGATTCCCCTGGGCCCTTCTCTTCTCTTTACTGTGTGCTGTGATGTCCCCCTATGGGCTTACCTTGATCTTTAGTAGGGTGTGCACTCCATCCTGCATTTGCAGGGGTGCGATTCACTCATGTGATTGGTGCCAATGTCTGTAGGCTGAGTTCAGATGCCAAACGCTGTTTTATGCCTTCACAGCAAGGCCGAGAGTTCAAGGCGCCAGTTTCTTCACTGGCTAGAAAGTCCTTCCCACAAGTGAACGTTGCGCGGGGAATGTTGAGTGTCCAAAATTGTGCGTATTGTCTTTGTTTGCCAGTATTTTTGTTGGTGAGTAGCGCTGCATGTCGAAGCTAGCTGCTGGTAGGTTTGCGCAGCGCCTTCAATTCGAGCGCGCCTAGTAATGTCTCTCCCTTTCCCTTGCAGGAGAAATTGTGGTATTAGCGTCTCGAGTCTGGGTTCAGCGCTGCTGGAGACTTGGTAGTTGGGTAAGTTTGCATGGAGGCTTTTGGTAAGTATGCATCGCGTAGAGAGAGAGAGAGCGCAGTGAAATAAGTGTCCACGTTATTCGAGCGATCGCAATGAATTATGTCTCTTCTTTCTTACAGGGGTTTGTGCGCTCGTGCAACTAACCTGGATTCCAGCATCGCGGGAAGATTCGGTGAGTATGCGCAGCGTTACTGATGTGCGCGTGTTAACGCTGTTTTTTGTTCTTACAGGTGCTGGTTTAGAAGTCCCCTCTTGACTGGAGATAGCTGCGGCGTGGATTAAGAACCAGGTAAGCTGAAGCTGAATGATCCAGAGCAGGTAAGCAAAAGTAGGATGATCCGGAGCATGTAAGCAGAAGCAGGATGATCCGGAGCAGGTAAGCAGATGCTGGCTGATCCAGAGCACGGCAAGTGTGTTGCTGGTACAGCTCACAGTAAGCAACACGAAGCACTGGAAGAATCTTGGGTGTGGCTTATATAGCCAGCCACACCCAAACACTAGAGAGCTCATGAGTTATCATGCACTTCCTGTTTGGCAACAGGAAGTTGTAACCAGGAAGTTACGACAAACACTAGGAAGGAATGGAAGGAGGGATTTGTTATGGGTTCTTTGTGAGCCTATGCCAGGCCTGCCAAGCCTCTACCCAGCTTGCCCCAACTACCTGCCTGATACCCATTACACCACCTGAATAAGGGATTCTCAAGGTCTACTTGGGAGAATACCCTCAGGTTTCTCACAGACCCCATTGGTGACGGTGCAGGGAGCTGAGGTGAAGGAAGGAAGGAGGGTGATTTGTCATCTGTTAGTGAGGAAAGAGGAAATCCACCTTAGTGGTGCGTGCATCCCTTATGCAGAGCGTTTGGAGTTTGTCCATGAGGATGCTGTGGTCGATGATGCCAAAGGCTGCAGAGAGGTCGGGTGCATAGGTGCGGCATAGCTTTCTGAGTCTGTGCTGCTTTTGAGGTCATCCCAGATGGAGACAAGAGATGATTCAGTTCCTCACAGGTGTCTGAAGCCTAACTGGGCGGGGTCGAGGAGGTGGTTGGATTCGGTGAAGAGGGAGAGCTGGGAGTAGGCCGTTCGGTAAGTGCGTTTTGCCAGAAGTGGTTGTTAGAAATAGGTCTGTAGTTGGCTGGAAGGAGGGGGTCAAGGGAGGGTTTTCGAAGGAGGGGTTTGACATGCGATATCTTGAAGGCTGCTGGGAATATGCCTGTGGTGAGGGAGAAGGTAATGATAGATCTCCCAAAGCCGCCTGCACAGGTTGAGGAAAGGATGTCTTTGAGGAGGGCGAGAGGGCATGGATCTCCCATGGATACAGACAGGCAGCTGCTAACAAGAAGCTTCAGGAATTCGGGTCGAGAGATGGGAGAGAAAGAGATGATAGGGTGGGAGGGTTAGTGGTGTCTGACTGGGGTGCAGGGGATTTGGACTGGAGTTTTGCTAGTTTGGCACCAATGGTGCAGCATGGTGATGCGGGGCAATGTCATTGAGTGGATCAATATATCCCACAACAGAAAGAGATACTTGGTTTTGTGGGATTTAGGAATCTGCTTCAGAAACCGTCCAGAATAAGACCCAAATGAAGAGTGGTGAAGACCTCTGTGGGACAGACTGCCATAGGACACCGCAGGGACATGAAGATGAGATTCAATGAATGTCACCATGGTCTGGTGGTGACAGGCCATTTTTCAGCTGTTAACACAGCCTGGCTGCGCTGGCTCTTGTGCGCACCAGGACCTCAAAACTGTGTTTTGGCAGCAACAAAAAGATGGCTGCACCATCCTGCCTACACACTTCAGGCAAAATGGAACAAGGGGACACACTGAAAAAGTATTCCAGTGTGTTCTGAAACCTATAAATGGAATCAAGTGAAAGGGAAAGCCTGCTTTGCTGCAAAAAACCAAAAATCCTCTTCAAAATGAAACATTTTCACCCTTTAAAATGCTGTTTTTACGCTAATTCCATCTGTTCATTTTGAAACCACTGTGATTCAAAAGGCCCTGTCATAACCCAGGATATTTCACTGTGCTTCACCAAAACCAGGCATAATTCCTGAGTGACAGGCCCAGTCAAGCCAACTCTGAGAGAAATCAATAAGCAACTTCACTTTCACTCGCACGGGAATATGCGTTGATTTCGTTCCAAATGTATCCAGGCTCAGCAGTTCAAAGATACTTTACCTCTCTGAGCCAGGTGAAGTGTAAATGTATCTATGCTTTAGATAAAACTCCTGCATTCAAGGAAATGACTGCAGCTGCAAAGACCGTGTGGGCAATCTGGTGGAGCTGCCAAACCGAATTTAAAGAAAGAAATGCTAGCAGTTTTAACACATGTGGAAAAATGGGCTTTGCTGACTGAAGAAAGAATTGGCCTGTTTAAAAATAAATTGATAATGAAAGCCTGCTTACTTAGCAATTTAAAGGGATTATGATAGTGGTGATAATACACACATAGGCTATCGTCTTTCACAGGTTTGTTTTAATTCCGAACCCAAAATAAGAAATTAAAGAGTTTAAAACACATGGGCTGGATTTGCAAGCTCTCAGAAAACCAGTCATTCCAGTTGCCAGCCATGAAACTTCCCCAAGGAAGGGTGATACACCATACATTCAGGACTTCTAAGTGATAATTGCCAGCTTGAAAAACTTTGAATGGGCCAGGACAAAGAAATTTCACATGCTCCTCAGACATTCTGTGCAGGCTGACACAATAGAACTCCTGGGACACTAACCTGTCAAGTTTAAGGGGCAATAAACCCTTCAGTTAAGATGAGAAGCCCCCTTTGCCTTGAAGGAAATGACAGTTGATTGCAGTTGAAGTTAAAGAAAATAAATGACCCAACAAAGGAACTGCCATTTGTTCACAAAGACTATTTTATAAAGACATTTTAAAGGCTTTTATTTCTGCAGCAAGAATTAGTAAAAATGCAAAAAGTTTGCATTTTTAAATATAAGTTTATGGGCTTTTGTTTAAAACTTGGTAGAACTCATTGCTGCATGAGGAACAGAAGTTAAAAAACATGAAAGATTACAAGGAAAGTATTAATGTTGCGAACATGACATTTTGTACATACATACCTGGGAATAATTTGCAACTGTGTATAAAATTGTGGGATTTTAGGCCAAATCTTTCATGTGTTAAAATTACCAAAATGTATCAGAAAGGCAAAACAAGGTCGCACGGACTGGAGGATTGGACTGATATGTGCTGCACCTGATATGTTACCTGTGTGTATAATTTGCCAAGAGATTGCAAGTGTATAAATATATGTTTTTGGCAAAATCTGATTTTCAGTAAAGTAAATGTGGGAGTTTTTAGACATTGTAAAACTCACCTCATAAACCTGACATGATACCCTTGGAAATCCAACCAGTTGAGAGCGAGGCGGAGACTAGCACCCCTGCCCAATCCAAGTAGTTTAGGGGCATGCGTAGTTAACCCTACCCAGCCTCTACTTTGATGATGTCATTTTGCACTATAAATAAGGGTCCCTGACAAGACTCTACAGACACTCTTCCTGATTTCCTGTGCTGTGTTCCTGTACCCATCATCTTCCTAATCCAGAATCCAACTGCAAGGCCAAGCATTGCTGATCCTACTCCAGGGCCCATTGCAAAACCCAAGCAGTGATGATCTCATTCCCAGCAAGGCCTACAGTATAATAAACCAACTAAATTTTCCATTAACAAGGAGCAAACTCTGGTACTTTTGGCATCCTGATCCAGCTTGGTTTGCTGCCACTCACTGCATGCTGCTGCCATCCTGCTACCCTGATGACCTATATTATCCGGTGACCAGAATTGCCAGTCCAGAAGTGCTACCCGGTAACCAGACCCTGCCCAGCTTATCCTGTCCCGCAGATTTTGTCTGGCTGTCCTTTGTTAGACCAGATCCATGTGGTGACCAGAACCGCTGACTGTCCTAAATCCAAAACTAAAAAGTCGATTTGTGAGTATCATTAGGAACCATAGAAAACCATAGTATACCTTGCCTTGCCTGGTCCTTAGTTCCCCTCTCTGTCATCCTATCCTTATCCTGATAACTTGTAATATTGTCAGAATTATTCTTGACACCCTGCCTTTGATTTCTTGTGCTACCGCCATCTCTGTAGTAATTCTGCCTTGTGTAAATCCTAAACTATTAATCCTATTTCGAGTGATCGGACTGGTTCCACCGGGGCGGGCGCTGGGGAGCTAGGGTTGAATTCACGAATCAACCCTGGAGCTTACTTTGTCCCTCTTTGGTAGACTAGTCTGAATGCTCTAGTGTAGAGTAAAACTGTTCTTTTCAAAACTGATTTCCTTTCCATTTTCACAGTTCCACTTTACTCAAAACGCACCTTTCTAGATCTTGCATAACTCCCTCAATTTACCGGCTAGAGACCTAATTTCACTTCCACATTGTACCTATGATCTATAGCTACACGCCAACAGAATTGCGATTTACAATATTGCACACATTTTTATTAAAAACCGTTTGGGTAATTTCAGGCGGGAATTGAAAAAGTTTGCAAAATTTCCAACGTGTCATTTGCTGCATTCTGTGTTAAACCCTGCCACTAATTTTCGAACTGTATGCTCTTGCTAATCCATTGCTGGTGATTGTTTGCACCTTTACATTGTTGCTTTAGTGAAGAATTGTATTTGTTTGAAGGGTTTTGCACACATTCATTAATTCATTTATTCATCCATTTCCGAGTGTCATTTTTAGCATTGCCAGAGTTTAAAGTCCGTTTTTCCCTCTTGTTTGGGGAGGGAAGGTCAGATTTCAATTCTGTTTTCCATTTGTCATTCATGATTACCTGCTGCCTCTGTTTATCCACTCAGAATTGATTACTTGTGGGTTGAGGGAACATTGCAGGAGGAAATTCTAACTCAAGTGCTATCTTCCCTAAAATCAAAAAGTGCTCCTATTCCCTGGTGTTTTGTAGATGTGTCAATAGAAGGTTAAACTAAGTGCATTGGTTCCATTCCTATTGTTATTATCACCCCATTGGTGATTGCTGCCCCATATTAAACATTATATGATTTCTTTTGAATTTTAAAATAAATAAATATTACATTTTATCAACCAGCCTGGTTCATGGCCCATTGTGACCCATGGTATTTGAAAAGGGGGTGTGATATGAGTGGTGTATCATCTCAATATTGAATCTAATTTAAAAACCTAAGCATTTCAGTTGCACGCTGCATACTAGGCAGAGACCAAAGTGTATGTCACCTGATTGAAATCCTTAACAAAGTCTAGGCAACCCTCACAAATGGAACCAAGACAGAAGAACAAGCCAGCAAACAAGTCTGGAACCTCTACAAGTGGTATATAGAGGAATCTGAGCCAGGGGGTTAAGTCTACATGCCTGTCTCACCCCTCCAACCTCCCGCTCGCATAGAGTAATAAGTGTGTACAATTCCTGACCTTAACTCACTCTTACCTGACCTTTTGGTGGTGGAACCTGGGTTAGGGATCACTCCCAAGGCCTATCCTAGAGTGCTGGGATTGAGCCGAGTTCTGATCTGAACCACTGACACTGCAAATCTCAATAGAAACCTACTTGAAAAGTGAATACTTTGGAAATTGTGATTTTTGGGCACAAGTGTGAGAAACCAGAAGGTGTGTCACCCACTAGTCCCTGGGGATGGGTCATCCAGGTGGCCAGCACACCGCCATCACTTTTGGATCCAGTTCCTGGGTGTGAACCAGTGTGGGAGGATCACCTGGGTGAGGTCCTGCTTCCAACTAGTTTTTCAAGACATCATTCTTCATTTTCTTCAAAGCAGAGTTACCGTTCCAAGGACTCCTCTGAGGATTCAGCCTTGCAGGTAACATTTCACACCTAATTCTCCACCCTGGAGGAATGGGAAACTGTTCCGCTGAAGATACTCAACATCTTTGTGAAGGCCTAGAGCTGGCAGCTGCTACTTTGGTGCCAGCAGTGTCAACAGAGCCCACTACTGCACTTGAAGGAGCCAGCAGGAAAACCCTTGGGAGACTGTGACTGCACGCCTAACGACCAGACCTGTCTCCAAAGGTCTCTGACCCAGTCCAGCATTGTGCTGCTCCGCCTTTATGCATCAAGCTCCCGTAGCTGGATTATGCCCCTCTTCCTATGGCCAAATTCATGTAAACAATGTCCTTTGACTAGGACGAAGATCAATCCTATACTGTTTGGGCTATAACCACTTAGAACCAGCAATGTCAGAGATTTCCCTGAAGAATTTTACGGTGAGGGAAAGTATCTTCTGGACCTGGCCTCCAATTCACAGGAAGCCAGTGGCCTCGGCACCTCTCTGGAGCTTGACATCCTTTTGGTGCCAAATCTGGGGACACCTCAGGCTTCTTGTAATTGTAATTGGTCATTTATATTGGGCTTAATATCCAGAGGTTTTTAAGAGCTGACCCATGCATCGAACCTGTGTTGCTCAGCGTCGTCTTGCTTCCAAGGGCAGCACGTTGCCCCTGACCTATCTGGCCGAGACAAAAGATATTTTCAATAGATGGCGCCCAAGGTGGTGGGCATAGTAGGTTTGTCGGCATCAACCAGATCAAAAGTTCAGTTTGAATTATCTGAAATTTTGTGATCTTACTACTGAATTATCTCAAAGGGAGATCTTACTGCCTTCCACTCCAACCTGGCAGTGAAAGCCCCACTTTTGCATTCCTGGGAGAAGACACTGTGAGAAACTGGAAGGTGTCTCACCCGCTAGTCCCTGGAGTTCTGTCAGTCAGGTGGCCAGAACAAGGCCATCGCTATTGGATCTAGTTCCTGGGGGTGGACCATTGTGGGAGGATCACCTGGGCGAGGGATCTTCGGGTAGTGGAAGTGGGACACTGAGGGTTGTGACGCGGTATCCCCTTCCCTGTAGCACCTTTCCCCCATGTTACCCTGTAGGTAGGATATTTAGAGACAACAGACTAACACCAGAGCCGTTTACCTGACATGTTCCAACACACGGGTCAGACAGAGACAGGAAATTAACAAGAATCATGCACACATGACAGCCCTTTACCTTCCCACAGGGATAAAAGGCAGAGCACAAAAGCACACTTGGAGCAAGGCCGAATGCACGAGGAGACAGCTACACCAAACCAGCTGTTCAAATGGAGGAGATTGGCGGCGAGACCTGGACGGATGATGAAGGGGTGATTGCCCTTGCCCTTTAAACTCAGACCTGCGAACCCTCCGAAAGGGAAATTGTAAGACTGGGAGTTACAGCTGGTGTGCAGAGCAGCAGATGTCAACAGTACACAGGGGCCTTCCGCACTGAAAACGCAGGCAGTGAGGCCAACTGGCTACTGTGGTACTATCCTTGACTCCAGAGATCAGAGAAGCCAACGGGCTCAGCACAGCCGGTAAGTCGGAGGAAGCTGATAGCAAACCAAACTGTGTTGAGCCCAAGGTTGCAAGTAGCAAAAATTTTAACGCAAGGAATTTGAAATAGAAAGAACTGTTCTGCGTGTTTGACCTCTAAAGAAAAACCTGTTGAGGTTCAGCTGCAGAGGGGTCTGGTGCCACCTGGGCGCCCATTCGAAAGACTCTGACCGTGACCTGTTTTTGAAACTACAAGAACCAGAAGGCCCTAGGAAGAGGTGGCAAAAGGTGTCAGAGTGGTCCTACAAGGGTCACGTCAAATCCCTTGTACAATCGAAAGACTCTGACCCATTGCCAGAGGAAAGCTAGTAGACAGGAACCCTGCTTTCTGATGAAAATGAACAATGGATGAACTGTGCTAGAAATACATGAACTGTGTTAAAGAAAGGCTGTAGTGAACCCGACGGAGGGAGGCCCAAACTGCAAGGAGGATCTGAGCCCGGCGGAGGGAGATCCTGGTGGCGAAGAGCAATCACCCAAGGTGCAAGATCACCAAGAGAACTTTTGTTAGTTTGTCGTTGTGAATCAGCAGACCTTCTAAGGCAAGCGACTTTGTCAGGAAAGAGACTTAGGCTCTGAAGATTTTGATATTGTTGAACTGGACTGTTAACCTCATGCTGATGAGGGCCAGGATTGTGCTTTGCTTAGAAGTCCCACCTTGTCCCATGCTTAAAACGTGGGGAAGGGAGACCCAACCATACCATCCTGACTTTTCATTTTGTGAACACTTCTTTCTTTTCTGTTGAAAATTATCCCACACCCTTTTCGTAATTTAGCAGTAAGGATTGGCAATATTTTTTTTAGTAAAGGCCCTTTTTATTTGACAAGACGCCACTAGGACTGCCTTATTATTATTTGATGATCGTAGCTTGCTCCCATCTTAGATTTAGGTTTAGAATAGGCAGTTATCTCACCCATTATAAAGTTCAATAAACACCCTTGAACTGTGATCACGTATGTCTGTCTTTACTGTTGCCACTACAAGTTCCTTACATCACCTTCCATCAATGTTGTGGACCGATACCTGGCCATGAAAAAATGCCCAGCACACTCTGAAGTTGCGTCACCTTTTCAGTGCCTTCCACAGCCCCAGGCATGAAGCCCCTGTGAAGAAGACTTCCAATATTCTATCCCATTGGGGGTGGCCTCTCTCTGTTCAATGAGGAGTGGCATTGCACAACTACGACACTTGGGCCTTACAAGCCATATTGCCTCCCAGACCATCCCAGCCCCTCTTTGTATCCCTTTCTTGGAGGTCTGTCAGCTTCTGGCAAAGGGTGCCATAGATCTGTGACCTGCAAAACAAGGCAAGGGTTGGTATTCTCAGTACTTTCTGGTTCCGAAAAAGGACAGGCCAGGTGGTCCATTCTGGATCTGAATCACTTAAAGTTGCATGCGTCCTACAGGAAGCATCGTGAACCTCATCAGGCGGACTCAGAGCCTTTAAACTACAATCCTCAACCCAGGCGGACCCTAAGCTTTTGTTAAACAAAGATCTCTCATCTTAAGTTCAAACAGTGAAGTAATTCAAAACTGGCAACAAAAAAAAATCGAAATTCCACAGCGGGCAGAAACTGCCATTTCAGTACACCAAGTGTGAATTAGAGCATCATATGAATACTTTTCTTAAACCTAGGGAGGACCCTTTTGTTAAGGGCACAGTGAATTAATTTGATTGTTCAAAAACTCTACTGATGATCCATTCTTAACAAATCTGAATGGTGAAACACGTTCAGAGAGACAATTTTGAAAATAAGAATAACAATAAATGATTGAGAAAAGCAAGAAATTGCATTATTTAATTTCTTTCTAAAACTAGCATCAGACAAACAAGGGAGCCCAAACAAATCTAAGTTGGCGCAAAGATAATTTATACCAACTCTGTATTTACAAATATTACCTAAAGTTGCACCTGCGCGAGGGCGTGGCCAACTGCCAAGCAATGTGGACGTAGTCCTCCAGAGTTCCGTGGGCTGCCGGAGAAATCCTGTACAAATACCCTGCAATTGGGGACATAAGTGTGTACAAACACACCTACACTTGCGCTACGATAGCAGCATTGCATGGACGACTTAACAGCTTACACCTTACTAAATTTCCTGAGAAACTGGTGCCGCAACATCCTGCCCGAGATCGCACTGCTTGGAGGGCAAGATGGCTGCCGACCATGCCTGAGAGGGCGTTCCTACTGCTGTAGACGATTGCCTGCCAGCAGATTGTGGACGTGACTCCCAAGGCTAACAAGATTGCAGCCTCAACACCAGATTTTGAAGTTCTTGAGCTCACCACGGGGAGGGAGCTAGGAACGGGGGACAGAGTGGCAGGCTAAGAACCATTACGCTGGAGACTGGTTTGTGGCGTAGTTCATGGGGACACCGCCGCCTGCCACCCCCCTTGGCACCTGCACTGGAATCGGGAGGCTGGGGCTGGAATGGAGGAGCTGTGCCGCGTGAGCCCGGCAGAGGTGAGAGGAGGAGGCGCAGCCGCCGTTGGCCAACAGGGTTAGAACACTGCAAACATACCTGCGGTGTGGGATGAGCTTCCTGTGCACCCGCGGGAGGCTGGCGCTGTGGCCGGGTGAGAGGGTGTGAGACCAGCACCATACGTCATGCTCTCGAGGTGAACGATTGAGGCAGACGAACCCGGTGAGGAACAGGCTGCGAAGTGGTAAGCCTGCATAGCCACACGCAGACGAAGCCTGAGGCATGGAGCCCGCAGAGGGGGCGTTGCGAGGAGGAGACAAACTCAGCTGGAGGTTTCTCTCGCCTCTCCCCAACAATAGCGCAGCAGTGGGGCACGCAGCGCAGGGAGGGGAGCGATCAATTGTGGGTCTGCCTTCATCGAGGGTCAGGATCATGCTGGAGACACTGCCTCAACTCTCCTGCAGCAAACTCTGGGTGCATGGTGCAGGGCAAGTCACACCACAAATTGAGAGCCTACCAACCTCACTACCACCCACAAAGCTTGCTCTTTGAGGGCGGTGCTGCCCCTCCACTGACTTGACACGGAGCGGGTGTGTGCCTGCTCTGTGTACTGAGGCTCAGGTGGACACTAACAATTGTACCTGCACCAGCTCTGAAAGATCCCGCGCTGCCCCTCTCATAGGCACTTCCTGCTACCGAGAGATGTCACTATACACAACTCAGACACGCATTACAACAGCATCTACCTGCTTTGATTAAAATGCCAGATTGCACCCCTATGGAGAGGAACCTTGTTGTGGTACGTATTAATGCCAAGGTCACTACGGTTATGTATGGTGCAATCACCTCCTTTGCTACTCCTGAGCTGTCGAGTTTTAAAGCCAAATGGGAGAGGGAGGTGGGAGATATCTTACCAGAAGACTGGGTCACGGCTCTAATGTATCCATGCAAGTCCGCAAACTCGGCCAGACTACGGTTGATCCAACTGAAAATACTTCACAGGATTTATTATCCAAGGGTGGCCCTGTACCGCTGGGGTAGAGCTGCGGAGCCGAACTGCACGCAGTGTCAGGCAGAGGAGGGGACATTCTTCCACATACTATGGGACTTCCCGCATATACAGTACTTTTGGTAGCAGTGCTGCAACATACTGTTGAGTCCTGAGGCAGACGATTCCCAGGGAACCTAAATTGTTATTGCTTGGGGTGGAAGGTGATGTGAAAATGTCACACTATGAGAAACTATACTTTTCAACCACCACAGCTGTGATCAAACGAAACATTGCTGCGCTGTGGGGCTCTGCGGTTCTGCCACAAGTTGAGCAGTGGGTCACAGACGTTCAAATATATACAGCCGTAGAACAGAGAGTGTACAGGGCGCGTTGTTGCCCGGACAAGGCTGGGAAAATCTGGCAGCGATGGGAGGAAGTTGTATGAGCTCCTTGACATGTTTGTTGCAAAGGATGAACGAACATGATGATGATGATGCAGAGAGTGTCCAACTGCACATCAAATGTGTGATCTGCTTGAATCTAATGTCTTTTTTCTACTTGTTGTTGGTGTTAGGCTCCAAATAGGAGTCTATTGTTGTATGTTTTGAGAATAAAACTAATAAAATGGGTCATTAAAAAAAAAAGTTGCACCTGCGCATTGACAAGTTCAAGATGGTCACTCTTGCCCATTTCCTTGAAGCCCTCGATCTGTGGAAATGGTTGGGTTCCCTGGACCTTATCGACACCTGTTTCCATGTGCTGATCCATCATAAGCACAGGAGGTATCTGTCATGATCCCAGTCAGGAAACATACTCTTCACACTCAGACATTCAGGCTAGACAGAACACATTACATCAATCAACAGGCCAAAGGTGGGGGTTAGCCCGGCACAAATAACATTTACACCATTCACAGCATCCAATTCCATAGACTTCCACAGGCTTCAATAGTAATTCCATACTCTTAAGATGGCCGCCCAGAGGATCCATTTACAAGCAGCAGCACGGGACTATTCATTTGTCATAGGGAGCTACTTAAGCCCTGCCTCAGCTGGAAAGCGCGCTTTGCGTCTGCTCCGCTGACAGCGGTGTAACGCTACTGGCGTTTCTCCTCACAGAATTTTAAGAAACCAAAGATAAGAAAAATATTAGTTCTTGCAACAAATTACAGAGCATCACAGACTACAGATAAGACTTACCTGACAGAAGTTTTCCTCCAAAGCTGTCATTTTCGTTGAAGAATATTTGTTTGGTTGCAGCATCTCCTCAGTCCGAGGTTTTCACTCGCAGCCGGAGCATCCTCCGAAGGTTTTCCCTCCTGCGTTCCGAAACCCTGCAGAAAACATAAAAGGTCTTTCATTACAAAAACAAACTTTACAGACTAAAAGAGAAGACTTTTTTAATGCGCTTACGTACCTGAAGTTTCATCAAGTTATCACCTCACACTTGTTACCGTGCTCCACTTTTGAAGGTTGCAGTTACTCTGAATTGGCGAACTTACGTTTTTACGTATTCTCATTCTGAGTAACGCTGCACCCATCCCGCATCCATAGTTCCTTCTACATAAAGAAAACTCATCTTTTAAAGTGCGCATCATTTGTAGTCAGCGCTCCAAAACCCTAGAACCTGCAAAAAGGGGAAAACACAAAGGTAATTAGCAAGAGAGATCTCTCCAACGTAGGAATCATTTCAAACTCTTAAGGACTACAGTATCTTCATCTGCTTACCTACCTAAAGACTCATTCTTTAAAAAATAGACACTCTCCTTCAAAGAATTGTGGAGTTCTTCAGTATGCCAAGTTGGCAATTGTTTCACCATCTCAACGCGCCCCTGTTGAAAACAGGATTGAGAGCTCCACTATTACAAAACACAGGTCAGAAGGGAATTTAGCACCAGAGTTATAGGGGAGTACATTTGTAGGTGTTTATACTCACCTCATCTAGTAGTTGTCTCAGTTAATAGTTTTTATAGCATATATATTGTTGTTATCTGTCTGGCCTCACAGAAAAAGAATCCTAACGGCTTCAAGGTACCAGGTCTACAAGCTGAAGGGGTATTACGCTCCCGAGGAGTCCAGGTGAGCGTTGCAGTATCTGAGCTTTGTGGTGGGATTATCCCACTACCAATTCATTGTCCAGCCATTCAGTCTTTCTTCGGGACCCGGGACTTGAAACTGCTGGCAATGGTTGCTGTTCCCCTCAGGAAGGAAAATATAATGTCTCCCCCTACCTGGATGACTGGCTCGTCCATACTCACTCCCCAGATCAGTTGTTGCCACATTTGTACTGCATGTGCAGCCCAATGCACAGTTTGCGCTGCATCCTGAACTTCAAGATGTCCCATGTTTTGCCTTGTCTGTCCCTCTGATTTATCAGTGGAGTTTTGGACACTTGCCTTGGCAGGGACTTCAATTCCAAGGATCGATTTGCAAACATCTTCCAGATGGTTAATGTCTTCTGATACCAGGAGCAGGTTCCAGCCTGAGCCTTTCTGTACTTGGCTGGGTCTAATGGCTTCATGCATTCTGGTAGTGCCAGATTCCCGACTGTTCATGATGTTGCTTCAGTGGCTTCTTCACTGTCAGTGGTCCCAGTTCCAGGGCAACATGTCAGAACCTTTTTGAGTATCAGAATGTGTTTCGTGGGATCTTGTATGCTGATCCCCGAGAGACAACCTTCAGAGGGGGTTGTTGCTTTAGCAACCTTGGGCCCAGCTGACAGTGGTCATGAATGCATCCCTGAAAGGCTGAGTCACTCATCTGTTGGACCACGTGGTGTGCTGATTTTGGTCTCCAATGGAGAGCCGAGAACACATCAAATGTTGGAGCTATGAGTGATTAGGCTGACTCTGGTTGCCTTCGTCACCTTGATGCAGAGCAACTGTGTGCTCATCCAAAGGGGCAGAGAAGCAATGCAACTGTGGTTTTGGACTCTGCAGTATGGCATATCTCTGATCACTAGCCAGGAGGGAGAACATCTTATTGGACACATTGAGCAGACAGGCATCAGCCTCCCACGAATAGGAGTTCTACCAGGAAGTTCTGGAGGAGATCTTCTGCTTGTGGGGGACACCTTAAGTAGACCTCTTTGCTTCCAGTGCAAGCTGAAAGTGCGAGTTCTGCTCTGTGTGCGTTTCTTCTGGCCTGTGATACATGGTCAAATTTGGGGATGTGCAGTGCAGCGCGGAGAGCATTATTTTGCACTATTTGGAGCCTGTATACGTTTTTGGTTGACGTGCCAGCTAAAAGGGCATTGCAGTAGTCCAGTCTGGCTCCTATAGTAGCTCTTGCAATGGAGCGGCAGTAGGGTGTGGTAAGGTAGGGTTTTATGGCATAAATGAGTTTGGTGGTCAGTGCGGATGCTGAGGAGATGGCGCTGACTTGTCTTGTCATGGAGAGTGTGGCTTCTAGGTACTCCTAAGGTCTTCACAGCTGTGGAGACAGGTATGTTAGTATTGCCAATGGTCATGTGTGAATATTCATGGCTGAGTTTGGTTAGAGTTTTGCTGGGAGCTAGAATGATGATCTCGGTTTTATCGCCGTTTAAACAAAGACCATTAATAGCCATCCAGGTATGGATAATGATGTAAATCTTAAGGAGAGCTTCTGTGTCTTGTTCATAGTCTCAGGTGAGGGGGAGGAGAACTTGTGTGTCGTCGGCATAGTTTGTGTAAGCTATGCCGAGAGTGTCCAGTAGGTCAAAGAGGGGTTTGGTGAAGAGGTTACAGAGGGTCGGTACGGTGCATGACCCTTGTGGGACTCCACAGCTGATGATGGTGGGGGGAGCGTTTGGCCTGATCTGAGTACACTTTCATGGCCCTACCTTCTAGGAATGAGGTGATCCACGTGGTTGCCTTGTGAGAGAAGTGTGCTGCATTGAATAGGTGAGAGTTGAGGATGTCATGGTCCACTAAGTCAAATGCTGCGGAGAGATCAAGTAGTAGAAGGAGAGCAGGTTTGCCTGTGTCCATTATTTTGGTGATTTGATTCTTTAAATCTAGGAGGGCAGTTTCAGTCCCATGGCCTTTACGGAAACCTGATTGTCTTCTGCCTTAGATGGTATAAGTTTCCAGGTAGTGTTGGATTTTAGGCATTGTGGTACGGTTCCAGAGGAGAAGGAAGCAGTGTACTACACCACATCCAGTGCCAGTCACGTAGAGGTGCCATGCTGAGACGACGCTGAATCGCACTGCACTCCCTGGTGGCAAAAGAATTTCCGAAGGCAGTTGGCCTTGGAGATAGAATGTCATAGATGAGGAATTCTTGGGAGTAACAGCCATCAGTAAGGATATTACAGTGAGGTAAGTAATTTGTTCATTATTCAAATGGGCTTGATTAGTGAGTGTTAGGATGAATGTATACTTTCAGTGTTTTGATCAGAAGAAAATATAATCGAAAGAAGGGACGAGGGCCCTCTTTAGTACCTCGCAGAACTTCTTTGGAGGCCTCGCCCACCTCTCTCTGTCTACCCCTCAGGTCAAGCTGCCACCTACATTCTCGGTCATCCGACCCATGAAGCATGTGTCGGTGGATGCTTTCGCTACTTTCTCCCCTACATCTTTGGCTGACTCACACTGACACAGCCCTCTCTAATCTTCATCTCTCTATCTCTAATACTCTTGACGTCCTTCCCCTGTCATGAGGATCCATTTAAAGCCCACTTCCAAGTGCAACTCTTGGTACGATTCCAACCTCCCCATCCTTAAACGCAAGTGTAGAGCGGCTGAGAGGAAGTGGAGGGCATCAGGCGCACTCTATGACAAACTGGCCTGCTGACTGCTCCAAAGGCAGTACAGACTCTCTGTCCTCTCTAAGAAGAGAGCCTATATCCAAGCTAAGCGTCTCAGCAGCATCTAACAACTCGGCCAAACTTTTTAAAATCAGAAAGGAGCTGGCCGATCCTGCTGCAGTCTCTACCTCTCCTGTTCCCTTCCAGGCCCTCTGCACAGCTCTGGCATCTCATTTCACCACTACAACTCCGAACATTCTATCCACTCTCCCTTCCTCTACCTCCTCTTCTTCCTCCTCCTCTGCCACCACTGGCCAGTCTTTGGCCACTTCCCCACCTCCATTCTCCTCCTTTCCCCTGTTCACCCCTGACAGTGCTTCTAGACAAGTCTGATCTAGGAAAGTCTTGTAAAAGCAAGTTCTCCAATGCTCATCCAGAACCATCAAGGACCACATCGACACCCTGGCTCCAGCCTTGGCCGATTTCTGCAATCACTACTTTGCCACTGGAAACTCCCCCCACCCCCTGCATTGTGCACCCCCTTCTTAAAACGCCCTTGGGTGATCCTTCCTCTGCGGTTAACTATCTCCAATCTCCATCACTCCTTTCCTGGGCAAACTCCTGGAAAAGCTGCCCATCTCCCAGATTAATATGCATACTCAATCTGTTTATTGTCTCCACGACCACCAGTCTGACTTCAGAAATGCCAGAAGCACAGAAACTGCTCTCCAGAACACCTGTGAAGACTTGCTCTCTAATCTTGACTCTAATGTTCCTTCTGTCCTCATTCTCCTCGATCTATCCTCTGCCTTTGACACAGTCAACCATGCCATCCTGCTCAATTGCTTCCGTGACAACCTGGGTATCACTGTCCTGGTTGACCTCCTTTCTCACTGTCCGAACCTCCCAGGTCCAACTGGGGTCTGTCCTATCTTCTATCTTCTTCTGCTAAATTTCCAGTGCTACGCTGATGACAATCAACTCATTTTCAGGCTGCCCTCGGCCACCTCCTCTCCCTCTCTCATCTGTGACTGCCTAACTGCCATTCAAGATTGGTGTGCCGCCAATGATCTTTGTCTGAATGCCAGCAAGACTGAGATCCTCCTCATCGGCACACCATCTCCATCCTTTTCCCTCACTCTCTGGCCGGCCTCTCTTGGCCCTCCTCCTACCCCTACCAGTGAGGCTAAGAACCTCGGGGTCATCTTTGACTCCACACTTTCCTTCTCCGCCCATATCTCTGAGGTCTCTAAAAAGTCAAACTTCTTACTGCACTTCCTCAGAGGTACTCTGCCTTTCCTCTCCTTCCCTCAGATGTTCACTGTCTTCAAAGCTCTGGTTCTCTCTAAGTTGGACTATTGTAACAGCCTCTTTACAAATCTACCTGCCTCTACTCTCCGCCCTCTGCAACTTATCCAGAACAGGACTGCGAGACTTGTCCTTGGCCTCAAGCCCTGGGATCGTATTTCTCCAGCTCTGAAATCTCTCCATTGGCTCCCAGTGGATGCAAGGATTAAATTCAAAACCCTCTGCATTGTCCACAAGGCTTTCTGGGGCCTGGGCCCAAAATACCTTGAGCTATCCCTGTGCAAATACCTCCCCTCTTGAGCTCTTCGCTCCTCTACCTCTAACTCCCCCCGGGTCAATCGTTTTTCAAAGAAACGAGCTGGGGGTAGATCTATAACTTCGGCTGGGGCCTCCCTCTGGAACAGCCTCCCTGCCACTCTAAAACTTGAGGAGAACCATCTACGGTTCTGGAAGCACCTCAAAACCTTCCTCTTTGCTTCTGCCTTCACTCCCCCTTTGCCGAGCTGATCTGCTCTCTCTTGGCACTGTGCACCTGGCCACCCTCTGTCCCCTGGGCCCAGGTACCTGCTCACACTGCCACCCTCCTGCACTGCCTCCTGGCCACCCCCTGCACTGGGGACTGTATCTGTACCCACACAGCCCCACCCCCCATGTTCTTCTTTTTCTGCACTTATCAGACTTACCCAGTCCGCTGCCTTAAACACAGCACTTGCTACTTGCCACTTGCTGGCTGCACTACCACTGTTTATTGCCTCCATTTTCTATTTATCTGTTCTCCTCTGCTTCGCACTTTTCCCTCTCCCCTTCCATGCACTTTTTCCCTTTTCCCTTTCCCATGCACTTGCGCGTTCTCAATGTCACTGGGCCTAGTTAGATCGTTGTTGTGTTGTGTTCTCCCCTGTTCCCCACTTGCATACGAGCGCGATACAAATAAGATATTTCATATATCTCTCTCTACTTATGATGTTCGCAGGGGTATAACCTTTCTCCCTGACTATTCAACCACTACCTGGCACCTCTGGTCCACTGCATCGCTACATTCTGTTCTGACTTTCAGTGTTATGCGGATGACACCCATCTCTCCTTCAGGCTGCCCTCAGACACCTCTACTCCTTCTCACATACCAGACTGTCTGGCCACAATTCAGGAATGGTGTGCTGCCAATTGTCTCTGCCTTAATGCCAGTAAGACCGAGATCCTCCTCATCGAGACACCTGCTTTCTCCTTTCCTCTCGCTCTCTGGCCACCCACCACGGGCCCTCTTCCTGCTCCTTTTTGTGAGGCTAAGAACGTTGGTGTCATTTTTGACTCCAACCTCTCCTTCTCTCCTCACATCTCCGACGTCTCTAAGAAGTCACACTTTCAGCTGCACCTCCTCAGAGGTATTCTGCCTTTTCTCACTTTCCCCCAGAGGCTCACTGTCTCTAGAGCCCTGTTCCTCTCTAGGCTGGACTATTGCAACAGCCTCTTTCTAAATGTGCCTGTCCCTACTCATCGACCTTTACAACTCATCCGGAACAGGACTGTGAGACTTGTCCTTGGCCTCAATCATATCTCTCAGCTCTGAAATCTCTGCACTGGCTCCCTGTGGCCTATGCAGATGATACTGTCTTATTAGCACAGACCCCACGGTATCTAGTTAGTTCATCTAAAACCATCCCATCTAATACCATTGCATTGAAATGTTTCCATCTAATAAATGTCCATCTAATGTATGTTTTCGGGGGGTAAAGGGTTAATTTATGTTCGGGTGTATTTTAAAGGGTAAAAAACAGGGGTTATCGGGGGAACCCCCCCAAAAAAAGACAAAAAAGAAATAAATAAAAATCATTAGATGGAAAAATGTCGATGGAATGCCATTAGATGCAATGGTTTTAGATGAAATTACCATAAACCCCTCTAAATCATCAATTTTAGTCTATTTATTAGGCCAAAGACAGGTGCAAATACCAAAGATGTATACTAATAATAAAAAAATCCCAAGAGTGAGAGCTTTTGACTGCTTGGGCATTCGCTTTTCTACAGATCTCAATGGATATGAAATATAAAAAACAGACTGTCAGAATGTGGCAGGCACTGAGTGTTGTTACACTGTTCAGAACGATGGTCAAATCTCAACATATTGACAGGATGTTAAAGGTATACAGCGTCAAATTTAAATCGATAGTTAAATATGGGCTACATTGTGGGTTTTTTCTCCAATGGAACGATATTCCAGACATTTGAACATGATTTTATAAAAACATTATTGGGACTCCTGAGCTCGACAGCTAATTATGTTTCCCACATAGAATTAGGGCTTCATTGCTTAGAAGATGAATTGTCTGTCGAGCCAGTACATCATTGGGAATGCATCTGGTCAAACCCTAAAGCTGAACTTACTCCATTTTTAATGAATGGCATCTTCAATAAGGTGGGAGCCAATAGTATTCCCTTTCTCCAACACATTAAACAGCTTATAGAAAACATTAGCACACTTAGTCACTTCAATCACCCTCAGATTTTAAATCTAACTGTGACCTCTCACTATAAAGAAAGTCTGGGGCTGTTTGTTTGAGAAAGTGTTGAACTAATGAAACAGTCGAATCGTTCTCACATGGTGCTTGCCTCAGTTACATGACAGGATTATATAAGATGGAGTATTTGTGCTAAGGACAGATATTTAATCACTGGGGCCAGATTCAACTGTATCCCACTAAGAGCTGTTAATGCAGTCTAGAGGGGGTCATTATTGGAAAATAATTGTTTTTGTATTGGTCATTTATACTGCGCCCTTTCCCCATTTGTATGGCCTCGATGTGCTTTGTGGTTGGAACGCCCTCGGGGACCGAAGTCCATGTATGGGATATTCGAAGAGTTAACTTTAAGATGTGTGAATGCATTCTGCCAGGTTATGTCTTATAAGGGCTGGCTAGGCTCCAGTAAGCAGCCTGTAGGTCAGGCATGTTGGTGGGTGGTGTTGGCGGTTTAGGATCGAGTGCTAGTGCAGGAGACTCTATATGTGCCCAGCTAGACCGACATTTTTCATAGGTGGTCGCTGCATACTAATGGCAGAGGTCTTGGGGGTTTCAGTGTGGTTGGCTACGCGGGCTGCTAAACCGGATTTGCATAGCCATATCTGCATTATATAGTGCATGGATGGCTGGTCATGCCTGCAACATGTGTCCACAGATGTGGTGCAGGTTATACATACCTTAAACTCGGATGGAGTTCATCTTCAATGTCACTTTCCTGGGTCCAACATTATTGGCGTGTCTCTCTAGATTGAGAGCCTGAGCAGTGGGAGGGGTCCCTGGCGGGACGGTGAAGTGATATACGATCATCTGGGTTGGGGGATTAGGTGGATTGGGCAAGTTTATCACAGTGGGTCGCTGTGAACGCTGCCGGCATCTGCAGAGGAAATGGGGGGATAGGTGTTGTCGGGTATTGGGCCAATGCTTCCGTGCGTGGATCAATCACACCATAGAGTGCGAGAAGGTTTCAAGAGAGGGATGGAAAGAGCCATGTTTAGAAAGCCTTTCTGAATGCCATGTGATTGTCAATTTTGTGGATGTGGAGAGGCAGAGAGTTGTAGATGGTCGGAGCTTGGACAGAGAAGGTGGATCCGCCCTAGTCTGGTGCAGTTGTAATGGGGGACAAGTAGGAGGGATGCTGTGCTGGATCGGAGTGTCTAGGGATTGGGTTTAGGTAGATATTGAAGAGGATGGGAGATAGGGATGCTCCCTGTGGGACCCCTTTTGGTACTGGGCAGGATGCAGAGGTGAAAGGGTGGGGGAGCATGATGTGCAGGCGGTTGGAGATGGAGGAGATCAAAGTCAGGACAGTGTCTTTGATTCCTAGAGAGTATAGCCTGTCTCGGAGATGGTGTGGTCAATGGTATCGAAGGTGGCAGAGAGGGCCTGGAGAATCAGTGTAGCGAATCCTTCAGCATCCACTGTTCTTTTTAGGTTGTCCCAAATGTACACTAGGGAGGACTCAGTTCCTCGAAGGGGTCTGAAGCAAGATTAGGCAGGGTAAAGGTGGTTGTTGGCATCAGTGAAGTGGCTGAGTTTCTTGTATGCTGAGTTTGGCCATGAAGCGGG
Source organism: Ambystoma mexicanum (assembly GCF_040938575.1). Lineage (NCBI taxonomy): Eukaryota > Metazoa > Chordata > Amphibia > Caudata > Ambystomatidae > Ambystoma > Ambystoma mexicanum. The sequence goes on along the minus strand of NC_090928.1, from coordinate 523,420,301 downwards.
TGTTGGAAATGGTCTGGTAATTCTGGAGAAGGAGTGGGTCGAGTGTAGGTTTTTTGTGGAGAGGTTTGATGTAGGAGGTGTTTAAGGCTTCTGGGAAGATTCCTGATGTTAGGGAGTGGTTAAGGATTGAGCATTCGATACTGCCTGCACAGGTTGATGTTAAGGTGTTTTTGCGGAGGGTGGGCGGGCATCGGTCCTCAGGGGATCCTAACGGGCAGCTTTGTGCTAGGAGCAAGAGGAACTCTTGGTGTGAGATAGAAGAGAAAGAGGTGAAGATTTGCATCGGAAGGGAGTATGGGCAGGGAGTGAGAGGTGGACGGGGAGCAGGCAGGGGCATTATTTCTATTTTAGAGAGGTTGGCAGACTGTCTACACCGGTGTTCTGAAAATGTTCTAAGTCATCGCAGAGTGATTAGGAGTTGGGAGGAGGGGAGTTGAGCAACCTGGTGATTTGAATTCAGTGATGATTCTATGCAGTTCCTTGCTTAGGTTGCGAAAGTACAGGATTCTGTTCCCATAGAATGCTTTTTTGGTTTTATGATTTCTGATCTGTAGGCTTTTGTTAGTCTAGCTAGTGTGATTTTGTTTTGAGCGGTTGGGTTGGTTCTCCAGGTATTTGTATTTATTTTATTTGTATTGCGCATCTTGCCCTGGGGTATCTGGGCGCATAGTTTACAAGGTAATGGTAACATACAGGAAAGCAAATTTCACAAAGAAAATAACTTAAGGCAGAATACATGTTACAGACACGTAAATCGCTACATTGGTTACTCTAGACATTTCTGGTAGTATTTCTAGGGCATACAGCAGAGTAAGCTAGAAAGCGAGGATAAATAGACGAAACAGGTGCAGAGAAAGGCAGGCCTCAGATAAAGCATAGGGCCATAAAGGATTATGTATGTTAGGTGGATGCGGTAGATGCGTCAAGCTCAAAGAGACAGAGTTTGATTTTGTTCTTAAAGGAATCGAAGGTCGGTTCCATTCTGAGTGTGGTAGGTATTGTGTTTCAGAGTTTGGCTGCAAGGACTGGGAAGCTTACTCCCCTGGCTGTCTGAAGCTTGATGCTAGGTATAGTCAGTGTGTGGACATGGGCCGCATGAAGCGGTTGGCCAGATAAGTGGGTGCCAGATTGTTCTGGGCCTTGTATGTTAAGGCAAGAGTTTTTAGCGATATTCGGTGCACAACGGGGAGCCAATATAAATTGTGTCTTGTATCAGAGATGTGTGATCTCCTCCGGAAGCAAAGGGCAGCCCTGATGGTATTATTCTGGGTCACTTGTAACTTATCAATGTTTCTTTGGCTAGTCCCTAAATATAGGGCGTTAAAGTAGTCAGTTTTTGCCATGATTAGAGTTCTAGCAAGGATAATGCAATTATCGGTCTTCAGGAAAGGTCTGCAGGCTGTGATAAGTTTGCAGGTGTAAACTGATGCAGATACCACCACATTCGTTTGTCTGGTGAGAGATGGTGTCGAGTCTAGGTAAATACCAAGTGTTTTTGTGTCTTTGGAGACTTTAATGATGTTTCCATCAACGGTAAATGAATTGTAGGCAGGGTCTAGTTTAGTCAGTTTTAGGTGCGAGCTGAGGACAAGCAACTCTGTTTTTTCGTCATTAAGGCAAAGCCTGTGGTGTGCCATCCAAGCCTGGATGACTGTGTAGAGTTCATTGAGTGCTTTAGAGTCAGAAACATAGTTGCCTGTGATGGGGATGAGTATCTGGGTGTCGTCAGCATGATTGGTTTAGGAGACGCCCAGATAGTCGAGTATGTCAAAGAGTGGCTTTTAAACACATTGTACAATGTGGGAGGGACACAAGAACCTTGTGGGACTCCACATTGGACAGGTACTGGTTCAGCAGAGGCAGATGGAGAAAAAACCCTCATGGTTCTGCTAGCCAAGAAGGAGCTGATCCACGATGAGGCTGCGTCTGAGAAATGAGCAGCAATTTTAAGGTGGTGACAGAGAATTATATGATCTATCAAGTCAAAAGCTGCTGAGCGATCAAGGAGAAGGAGTGCCAACTTACCCTTGTCTTTTAGGTCCTCAATTTGTGTTTTTAGGTCAATCAAGGCGGTTTCCATCCCACGTCTGGGACGGAAGCCTGATTGACGGAGACCCAATAGTTGGTTCGATTCAAGGTAGTGCTTAATTTGTAAGTAGGTAGCACGATCCAGGATTTTTAGTGAGTGTGGCACAGTAGTAATAGGCCTGTAGGTGGATGGGCTACTCGGGTCAAGAGTGGGATTTTTGATTAATGGGATAACCCAGGCATCCTTGAGGTTGTCCGGGACAATACCAGATCTGAAAGTGGTGATAAAAGGCGCAAGGTCGTGAGAAGCCTCCTTGATAATTGGTGCAGGACATGAATCATTCCAGACAGTGCTTGAGGTCTTTTACGGATTTGAAGTTGGGGGTGTACCCCTGGGTGTGGGGCCTAATCTCTGAGAGGTCCATTTTGTTGGTGTGAGGGTGCTGGAGAGCCAGTTGTCGAAGAGTTTGATTGGGGAGGGGCTTCCTGGAGGGAGAGTGCTGGGACGGAGTTGAGGAGATCAGTGGTCATAACGACTTTGTTCCAGACTGGGGTGAGCGATATGGAGGCTGGTGGTCACCAGGCGTGACTTTGGATCTGTTAGGGGGAGAGGGCACTGTTGAGAGATGTACACAGAAGAATATTGCTGAGTGATCTGTCCATGTTAAGGGGCGTGGAGGCAGTGTGGATATGTTGTTTGTGGCACTAAAGACTGCATAGAGGGTGTGGCCTGCGGTGTGGGTGTGCAGAAAAATGCGTTGTCAGGTTGAAGGCATCTAGGTTGTCTGTGAGAGAGCGGGTCATGAGGTTTGCAAGGGGAGTCAAGCCAGATTTTGAAATCGCTTAGGATGGTGAGTGCTGGATGTAGGTTGAACGTAGTTGTCAGTGCTTTGCTGAGTGTATCTGCAAAGTTTCTATTGTAGCCAGGAGGTTTGTAAATGAGAAGGAAGCTATGGGAGTTGGTGGGTGAGATTTGGAGTTTTACAAGAAGGGATTCATAATTTGTGGTGCTGGCTGAGGTGTCCTTGATAAGGAGAGGGAATTAGTGTTTGTGTAGAAGGTCAAAGATGTTAAATTTATTTTTAGTGACTGACCTGGCGTTGATGAGAATGCAAGAGATTTGGTGGCAAGTGCAGGATGGCACGAGTTTGCACAGGTTGAGGTGGGGATTGTTGTAGGAGAGGGAGTGTGTAGGGGTGGTGGCGGCAGATTGAGGGAAGGGGTGGCCAGTGGAGGGTATGGGGGTGTATGTGAATAGGAGTGAGGGGGGAGGAGGGGAATAGTGCTAAGATCGGTTTGGGATCCGGAGGGGAGGTTTGGGCGCTATAGCGGGGAGGGCAAGGATTGGGATCTGGGGTGGAGTACAGGTGATGCTAAGTGGGGTCTGAGGTGGCAGAGGCCTGGGTCATTTCTAGTCTTTCAAGTGGCCCATGGGTAATAGTGGGGGGGAGCTGTTGAGGTTGGGTATTGACAATGGCTGCCCTTGCTGCACTAAGAGAAGGAAAGTGGGAGTTGGGGGCAAGGTGGCCTTGCTGTTTGGGAGAGGTGAGATGTGTGGGAGCAGGTGAGGAGGTAGTGAGGGAGTTGGAGTAGGAGGGTTGGCTCGACTGGGTGGGAGTGCAGTGCGGAATGCTCAGGGGGGTCAATGTTTTCAACTCTCATTCTCCAACAAGCTGCTCTGGCTTGTGCAAAGCAAGATCTAATTGGAGGTTGGAGCAGGGGGAAAAAGAGGGATTCTGAAAGGGGCCAAGGTGGGAGTGTATGCCTCAGAGTTTTGGATGGTGGGGACGGGTTGCATGATGGGGTGGAGGACTGGGCTCTGTGTGGTATATGGGTTCGGGGTTTGGACTGGTGGGTATCGTTGGGCATACTGGCGCATCAGCTTGCAGCTCTGATTTGGGCAGTAATTGAGAGATTAAACATGTATGAACGGTGCAGCTAGGGTAGTGAGGGAGCGGGGGGGCATAACAGTAAATGCAGAAACACCTAGATTTGAGATACCTGGATAGAGGGAGAAACGTATAAAATGGGGACACAACAGTAAATACAGAAACGCCTAGATATGAGATACCTGGATAGATGGAGAAACGTATAAAATGGGGACACAACAGTAAATACAGAAACACCTAGATATGAGATACCTGGATGGAGGGAGAAACGCCTAAAATGAGGACACAAGAGTAAATGCAGAAAAACCTGGATATGAGGTACCTGGATAGAGGGAGAATGCCTAAAATGGGTACACTATAGTTAATCAAACGGTGCTTAAAAGTTGATGTGCAGTAGTGATGGGACTATTACTTACTAGCTGGCAAACCTTGATGTGCTATGTTATGCAGGTGAGAGGAGTGGTAGGAATTTTCCAGAATACAGTGATTGCAGTACTCCCCACCCAGACCACACTTAGCCCATCAGTCGCTGCTGGTTGACGCTGCAGGCTTCCCAGGTGAACACAGTCAAACACGTCTGGAGCTACTTCTTTGGGAGCTGCCCTTTGCTTTGGAGGTCTCTACTTAAAAAGGCACCAGGCCCAATTAGGGGTTGGGGGCAGGCTGGGGACTGGGAGTAAGGAAGGGGGCTCAGGGCTTGGAGCAGGGACTACACACACTGCATGCAGCCAAATAAGCAGTAAAACAAAATAAAATCAAATAAACTATGCCAGGGCACAAGGGCAAGATCTCAGAAGGCAGTGCGCACAGCTTGCATCCAGAGGAGACTGCAGGAGTAAATGCAGGAGGAAATTAACTTGGTTTCACCCCTGCACGTTTGTTGCAGTGAGTTGTTGGAGTTGTGATGGTGTATGAGATTTGGCTAAGTTTGTGTTTGTGGTTTAAAGACATGTTTGCATGTGTGCTGTTGTCACGTGGCAAATGGTTTTCTTTTTTGCATGGTATAACCCTCATTTCCAAGCTGTTAGTGCAGGCAGTTCTGTAACAGTGGATGTTTTGTGGCAGATTCTTTTTTGTTGTTGCGCGATGCATTCATTTTTTGTTGCCTTTTATGTTCCTCATTTCTTCATGTCCCCTGGCTGTTTGTTGTTCCGTATATATTTTCAATCTTTTGGTCACTGCCTCTTGCTTCTGTGAATTCTATGTGGTAAATCAGACATAGGAGATGGACAAGAAGACATGTTTCAATGCTATTTGTTAAAGAAAAGAAAACCTGTACTAGCCCTATATCTACGATGAGGTTCCCTATTTTCAACCAAAATTACAAATCAAAATGCTTGTTAGGATGTCTCACATAAAATCTGTCCTACGTCCTAAACCTATTACATCCTATGATAGCCCTACTACTAAAATTAAACAATGTAACTGGCCTAAGCAAGTTGGCTTTACTCTACTTTGGCTCTGGGTGCCTGGTTTATGACAACCACCCAGTCCTCTCTATGCTTCTCCTCTTTGTCTCAGGCCCGGGGCTGACAAAAAAGGGTCAAAGTTCAGTTCTGTTGAGTCTTTTCCTGCTCCTGGAAAAGATAAGTTAGTGCCTCCAGGTAAACTGTCCCAACAGTTCCAAGAGCATTCTTACTCTTATAAATGACTGGTTTTCTAAATGTCACTTGCCTTGCTTCTCAAAGCAAATTTCTATTTCTTTAGGATAGAATGCAGTAGTGCATTTCTCTCTTCAAGTCCATCTTGAGATATTTGACCTTTCAGCCCACTGACTTTGTGGTTTACTTTCACCTTCTGGTGTGGTCCTGTCAGTTTCTCGTAGGCTGGTCAGCCTTTCTGACCTTAGGATTCTCGTGCTATGTTTGCCCCCCTCTGGGATATCCTCACAGGTGGTCCTTTGCAGGCCTTTTGGTTTCCTCTGATTCCCCGGTGGGGTTGTCTTACTTTTGTCCCCTCAAGGGTCTCTTCATTCCCTGGTTTCTCCCCTTCCCGGGTTACTCCCAACTGTAGCACCTTGCTGGTTATTTTCAGTTTCGGCTCCTTGTAGGGCCTTCACAGTAGTACCCCATTGTGCACTTCTTTGTTTGCCTCCGCCCTCCACCCGCTTCCAGTCTCTGCCTGTGTACCGGTTTACTTGCGGCGGTGCATGGTAGTGCATGGACGGCAAATTCGACTTCCTCGCTGTCGGGTCTCCATCCCTGGTTTCTCTTGTCGCTGGGGGACAAGACTTTGGTGTCTGGTTGTCGGTATGCCGGGAAGCCGCGCCTGCCCATTTCTTCCTTAATTCGCTTAGGCAGCTCTAGGCTTTCCACTTCTTCCTTGGGATTGGCAGCGTTCCGTGGGTTCCCAGTCCACCACACCTCCAACGTAGTCCTGCCTCATGGTTGATGTGAGCGAGAGCGTGCCTCCTCTGCATTTCGATGCAGATTGCCTTGCTCCAGTCATGGATTGGCTCTCTCCTCTCTTGCTTGGGCCCCAAGCCTTTTCAGTTCTTTCTGGCAATGCAAGAGAGGACAGCATTGTTCCTGGATTTTCGGTAGGGGTGTCACCAAAACAGAGTCAGAAACCAAGTCAAACCTGCTTAAAGTTCCCCGCCTATTATGACAAGGTTCGATTGCCATACATCCTGCAAAGGTTGAAGAGTCAGCAGATAGGGAAGGGTGGAAGCATCTCTGCTTGTGAGGCCTCGTCCCCTATGGCGGGGGGGGTCTCTCCCCCATTGAGATCCTTTTTGCCCTGTCCTCCAGGGTGTATATTGCGTAGCTGGCTCACCTCCATAGTTCCAGGTAGAAGGGACGAATTTCCTGGATTCCTCACATGCCCCATACCTTTAATTAGGGAAGCGACTGAGAAAGTCTACATTCTCTTGTTATTTTCCCTTTTGATTTTCTACGGTGAAAAAGAACAGCTGTGAATACAAGAACCATCTCATGATTGTGGCATTGGAGTCTTTTCTCAAGCACATCCAGGTAGGGGAGAATCGTCAGTTTTTTTTAAATGATTTGCATTTTTTTAAAGCGCTCACACAGCCCGGGGGCATCGAGGCGCTGTTACAGTATTTTTTGTTCTTGTTGTCTTAGTTGCATATTTATAACACACGTAATACCCAGTTCTAAGCGTGGACCTGTGGATCGAACCTGTGTTGCTTCGTGTTGTCTTGCTTCCAAGGCGAGCACGTTGCCACTGAGCTATCCTCCCATCAGTGATTAATGGAAACCTCTGCCCAGTTAAGCAGTTGCCTAAGCTGGTGATGACCCATTTAATTGCCAGAGACTTCACTTCTATAATGGCATATGCTTGTTCTCTGGTGAACAGCTTCCTACTAGTACATAGGACGGGATGTTGTTGTCTGTTGTATTACTGTGAAAGGACTGCACCCGGGCCTACTTAGATGTGTCCATCTGTAGGATACATTTACGGTTGAAGACTGCCATTTTTTAAATTGGTTCATCACACAGGATTTGCTTTAACACATCAAAACTTTTCTGGTCTTGTTGGGTCCAGACAAATTGATTCGGGTGAGAATTGAGTTTATCTACAATTTAGGCTGCAAGAGATGACAAATTCAGGATGAACCTCCTATAATAGATGGCCAACGCGATCTTGGGACAAACCCCCAGGTAGGTTTGATGGCTGCTAGGAGTTTGAAGACTCAGAACTCTTTGAAGTCCCAACACCTTCCCCCCAAAATAAACGCAGGTCCAGGCAGACAGCAAGTTTAAACTGCGGTTTATTACAGCCAAAACCAACAGGGAGAAGTACAAGGACAGAAGAAATCTGTGGATGTCTCAGTGTTCCCTGGCTCGCTGCCCACTTTTGTGGGCACATTGCGTCACACTGATGCCACAACCAGGGCCCCTCTCCAGTAAACCTATTGTGCGACTGGATTGGGCTTTGAGTGGTAGTCCACCTATAGTGGACCCCATACATGTTAGTTCACTGGCTCTCGCATGTCAGGTGGCTGGCCTGGCCCATCCGCAATTATCTAACACTACACAATGTTGCAGTGTGAGTCTACCATTGGTTCTTGCCCGTTGCTACCCACCCCTAGGGTACTGAACTGCGATTAGCAAGAGCTGCTCTTCCCCAGGCCATGGATCTGTAATGGTTCTCAGCTCTTGGTGTACCTTCTCAAGGTAATAAGAGAGACTATGTGTCAGTATTGCATCTTGTGTTCACCACCTTAGACTATGAGAGTGCCCGTTCACATCATGCAACACTCGTCTTCCTTGTAACATCTTTGTTGCAAGCTTCTGTCTGGCAGCGTGAGCTCTGAATATTGGAGAATTATGTGTTTTTACTGCAGCTGGTGTTACTGTCGTTCAGGGAATTGAATGCTGTCTGTAGTTAGTGGCCTTGGCAGCAGGCCCTGTCTCATAAGTTTGCTTCTCTGTGCAGCCTGAATTCAGCTCGGCTCTCGCCGAGGGTCTGTGGCCCGCTGTAATTTCCTAAACCATATCTTGGCTTCTGTATGTTCTTACTATTCTATATCCTCCATACGTTAGTCGTCCATGGCTCTGTCAGGTCCCATAGGTGCCTCTATAGCTGCATTGGGTTAGTTGCGTATAAGCATATGCAAGCTTGCTCAGGATCTCTTGCTTTTTGCGGTTGCTGCGTTTAAGCTAGTGACAAAATAATAAAGCAATTACGGTATGTACGTGTGTCTGTCCACTAACTATAGAACTGTTACACATGTGTTCTTCGTGTATTCGGGTGTGTGTTTGTGTCCCGATGTGCAGATGGTGCATGTGCTTCCTGTCTAACGCTGCTATGGCGTGGTGTCCCTAACGACGTCAGTAATGCGGCTTCTTGGCACTTTAGTCAATACAGTCAATTTAAGTATGCTTAGCTGCCACCTGAGGGTCTTCATCCACTCTGGGTAGGATCTGTACCACCCCTGGTCTGTAAGGTTGGCTGAGGGATACCTCTTGACATATTTGTCTATCATATGATCACTAGGAATTGGTCCGAAATGGTATGGGCGATCGCGGTATCTCCTGTTCTTCTTCCTGGCCATGTATCGTAAGGGAGGGGGAGCAGGGGGTGGATTTGTCCATCCCTCTTCAGCTAGTAAGGCCCTTATTTCTTGCTTGGTCTTAACCAAAGGTGTTAATGTTATAGCCTTAACTTTTTCTGTTTGTGGTTGTATCAGCCCATTTCCCACTAAGTAGACTAGGCATTCACTAAGTAGACTAGGTATTAAACGGCACTCTGAGCTAAGTGGCATTTTATTATATTTACTGGGAGTCCCACCTTTCCTAAGGCCCTGGTGACTTCATACAGATGGTATAGATTTTCCTCCCAACTGTTGCTGTGAATTACAATGTCTTCGAGGTAAGCGCCCTCAGAGTTGGAGTACGGACTTAGCACTTTTCCCATTAACCTCTGAAATTTGGCCAGGGCACCTTGGAAGCCAAAGGGGAGGACAGTGACACTGGAATAACACCTGAGGTGTGGAAAAGGCTGCTTTAGCTTTATCACAGAGGTTAAAGGGAACCTGTTAATACCCCTTTGAAAAGTCGATGATTGATATGTATTTGACGTTCCCCTGACTCTCAATCAATTCATCAATGGGATAATTGTTCATGGTTGAAATGGAGTTTAACATCCTAAATTCAGTACAAACCCTCCACAATCCAATCTGGTTTGGCGACAAGTACAATTGGTAAGGACCAAGGGCTTATCGAATGGTTCAATCACTCCCATCAGTGATTCGGTATGGTGTTGGGTTTACCGTCCGCCCATGAGGGGTGCAGATGTAATGGGAGAATGTTTGGACACAACCAGGCTCCTCAGAAGAATCCTCTGGGAATTAAATTAATAGATCTTGAAGATCCCGTTTTTCTATGTTAAATTCTCCGGTATCAGATCGCCTTCCTCAACTAAGAGGGCAGGAATCGTGACTGTATTCTGCTCAACCAAGTCGGTTTTGCTTGCTTTCAGGAGGCCGACATTGTATGTTTGGGTTTTCTTTTTCCTCTTGGGCTGAGATATCAGGTAATTAAGGGGTCCTTTATTCCAATACCTTATAGGGGCCATACCATGTGGAGACCATTTTGTTGTCTGAGGTGGGTAAGAGGATCAAAACATTGTCAATCGAGAAAGTGGCTTGCTAGTCATAGTTTTCTTTTTGGTGTTTTTGTGCTCTTGAGAGATATTAATTAACATCTCCAAGACCACTTTCATATGTGACTTCAGTTTGGCAGCAGCTTTGGTGGAGGCTGGTTTCTGACTCTCACCCACTGGTGCATGAAGTCTCTGAAGACTCTTAAGCAGCATCTCTTCACAACAAACTAGAGTCTCAAAGTTCATCTGAATGCGTCTTTTTAAATAAACAAAATGCCACAAACAAGTTTTGTTCAGTAAGGCCTCTGCCAGGTACTCGTATTTATCCCATCTGTGAGGATATTGGAGTTTGTCCTTAAGGTCTTGGACAGGCAACTTCCAAGAATGCTGATCTCAGGTTTCCTGGTTGTTCTGGGTCTCCGGCCTCAGGTAGGTAGTGGGCTTCTACAGCCCCCACTCAAGATAGTTCCTATTAGGATGTGGATTTCTCTTGCCCCTGCTGTTCCTTGATGAACCGCTTGTGGGCTTAGGCTGTCTGCAGCCCTTACACTTCCTTGGTTCAGTTTTCCCTGATTGTATGCATCTCTTTCTTTGGCCTCAGCTCCGCTGTGGACTTCTTAACCCCAGCTTGTGGTGGCTTTTCGAAAAACTACTGGTGTTTCTCATGCCTTTAGCTCCTCGGTCAGCCCTTAGCGGGCTACCGGTCTCCCAAACTCTTGTGGTTCCTTGATTAGCCTCTCACAGGCTATGGGGGTCGGCAGCCCTCCTCGTTTCTCAGCTTGTCTGTCCTGGACGATAGGCGTCTCTTGCCTCTTCTTTTCCTAGTTTAGTCCCTCTTGGGCTATGGGCTCTTCTAGCCCAGGCAGAATCTTAATTCGCCCCTGTTGAACTATGGGTGTGTCTTGCACCTGTGGTTCCTCTTTGGGACCTTCTCGGGCTTTGGGCTCCTCTGGCCCCAGTAGTTCTTTGGTTCGCTGTCCTGGTCTTCGGCCCGGATTAGTCTACCATATGTAAATTGGTGACCTCAGCATCTTCAGGCGCTGTTTGACTTTTTTTGTCACAGGGACAGTGCCTCCTGCTTCATTGGCTACCCTGGTGCTTGGGTACTCCACCTTCGTCAGAGCTCCGATGTTCTTCTCCCACCTTGATGTATGTCTTGCGTGGGACTACTCCCTTTCTCGACTTTCTGAGCTTGGTCCTGCACGGCAGATGGCAGATGTTCTCCTCCTCTTTGGCTCTGTGGCTGATTTTATGTTCCTCTGTGGATTGCAAGAAGCAACCTCTTTGGTCTGGGGGTTCAGTGAAAAGCGGCACCATATCAGGTCAGAAACCCAGTCTCTCATTTTGTCCCTGTACATAATGGCCCTGCTTAGTGTCCATATATCCCACAAACATGTCCGACTGTAAGGAAAGGGATTGGGAATGTTGCTGTCATTAGGCCATTCCTTGTCCCCAAGGGGGTCACTCCTAGTGGCATCCTGCTTGCCCTGTCACCAAGAAAGGATGTTGTGTAACAGGCTCCCATTCCTAGTTCCAAAGAGGGTTGGTCTCCCTTGGGGAGAGGGGTGAACTCCCTGGATTCGTCATACATTATACAGCTCAAAGAGTATACATGCATGGGTGATGGGGGTAACAACAGATTCGAAACCCAACAACAGAAAAATCACACAGGCATAGCACTAAATGATGGTCTAAACTCCAGTAAAGCCACACTATCGATCTAAGAGAGGATTCCCACAGACTTATGAAGCACAACAGCCCAAGCTGATCTAGGGAAAGGTTTACTTAACACCAGGTCTATCCTACCAATCACCTTGCTCCAAAACTAGTTATATTTCTCACATCCCTATGACATGTGCGTTAGTGTGTCCATGGGCTGGTAGCATCCCCAACAGGTCACTTTCTAATACATTCAGCCTGAAAAATATTCCTAGGAGTCCAGTACAGCCTAAACAGAATATTTTGTTTGATAAGCTTCAACTTGAGATATAACTTACTGGTATGCAGTGACTAATTTGTCTAACCACTCTGTTAACATTGTCTCTTCTTTTTCACATTCCCAGTTCTCTCTCAAATGGCTCCATTCTATTGGATTGTGTCCTCTGTAAGGAAGACATGGTATCACAAGTATGACACTGGCACATGAGATACAATTTCAAAACTTTTATTAGATTTGTGGGGATTGGAAAAACTCATACTTTGCCCTATAGCTATGATGGGAGTAGTCTCTACCACCAAATAATAAAGGAAAAACAGTCCTAGGCAGACTCTGTCAAATCAAAAATGGCCTATACTAACAAAACCTAATGCCTGCCCTATCTCTTATACAAAAGATATGTAGAGGGGAATATGCATGCTAAGAAAAGTCAGTGTTATAGCATAAAGAATCCAGATGGCTGAGTTGGCTCTGCTTCCCACGTTGGACAGCACCGAATAAGGCGCCCCCCAAAAGCAGGATGACGCACTGTGGCTCAGATTATCAAAAAGCAGTTCAAAACGTGGATCGGGGCCAGCTTGGCCTTCCACATTAAAGTCACTGGTTTTCCAGTTCACCTAAGTTCTTTCACAGTTCAATAAAAAGTTCACATAGGTCTCCCTCTCTCGGGCTCAGACCTCTCAAAGCAAAAAGTACCTGATCCAACGTAAATCTCCCTCAGCGAGTCTTGAAACTGGCACAGCACTTGCAGGGGTTCCCTTCCCCAAGCTTTATTCACATTCGTGAGGGGTTCCCTTCCCCTAACTTATTTCACGTTTCAAGTCTACCTCAGTCTGGCTCGGACCTTTCACCGATGTGGAAGACGTTCGATTGTGCAAGGCTTGTACTATGGACCTCTTCAGGACCACTCCGACTTTCACTTCCACTTTCCTTTTGTGTTATTTGCCACAGTGATTCTTGGTCTTGGTAGTTCTGTGCCATAAGCAAAAAGTTCAAAGAAGTCTATCTCTTCAAGCATTCATCTTTTCACTTCCCCTTTTGCCGGGGTTAATCTTGACCATTATGCATTTCAGAGTTCATTCACTTTGCAGCTTCAATTCAGGAGTCAAAGTTAATACCACTGGCTTGGCCTCGCCTCCCTAACTCTGTCGTTCACCCAGAAAGTTTGCTAGCGTCCTTGAAACACAATGCAGTCTTCTTGTCTGGGATTTGTCTCTCTCCCGGTTTTTCGAAGGCAACGACCTTCTGCAGGGAACTTCAGGGTTTGCCAACCATTCGCTCTGGTGTCTCGATCGGTTGTTCTGATCCAGTGGGTTCGGCTTTGCCCCAGAGGTTCTGCTCATTATCATGTTCCACCCAGCTCTAATTCTCATGGCTCTCTCTCAGCCGGGTTCTGACCCCTCCTTTATCTTCTCACACAGGTCTTCCTGAGTCGGGCTCGGACCCTCTCATTTTGCACAAAAGTTAAATAAAAAATGTCTCTGGACGTCAAGGTCCACAATGCATCAGTCTCTATTCCCCTCCCACTTCGCCAGCTCCCCAAAAGGGCATTATGCAGGTTCTCGGAGTTGTGGGGCTTCCAATGGGCCTTTTCAGGGGTCAGGGTGGTCCCACCTGCCCCTCAGAGGCCTGGATTTTAATGTTAAACCCAGGGGATGAGCCTTGGCTTTGGTCCTGTCAGATAGCTCCAGCTGCCCCTGGTCTGGCTTCCTGGAAGCACAGCTCTCTTGCCACACTACAGCCTCCCCTGCACTCATAGCCCCAGTGACTTGGCAGCCTGTCCTCCTTCTCAGGGTTGCTTCCCAGGGTCTCTGCAGCTTCTCCTTGGCTCCTCTTGACATCACGATCCTCTCAACCTCCCCTGCTCACTCAGTGTGCATGTGTGCTCTGTCTTTTATACTGACTGGGAGGCTTAACAGGCTTCAGGTGGGAATGATTGTGGATGGAGGCCTGACCTTGCCTGGCCTCATTATTGGGACAAAATGGTGACTGCCCATAGGAATCCCTGGTGTATTGGCTCCTATGGGTAATCCTCATAGCTCCTTTTTTCCTCTTCTTCTTGGTATTGTTCAAAAAAGCGGGAGGGGGACATGTAATGGCACTGCACATATTTCCTAAAGGCAGAGTGGGTGTGATGGTGACTGAGCGCCTGACCCTGCTTGGTGTTCTAAGTGGGACAGGATCATTGCATATCATTATAGGCAATCTTCCCAGTCTCGGTCTTTGGGTTTTTATAGTTGATGAAGGGATTGTGGGAGTTGTCGTTTCTCTTAGGGATCATGGAAAAACCATGTGGGATTTTGTAAGGGTGAAGGGGGCAGATGTATTATTGTGGGTGAAGGGGTTTTGGGTGATAATATCCCACTATGACTGAGGGGATGTTGGGTAGGGATGTATTGGAACAGCAGTATACCATGTCTGGCCCGAGGGCGTTCTGCCCACAGTCTCCAAGAATCCCTTTCCCAGCTGATCCTCCTTTGCTTGTCTGTCCATAGGGTTGCGATCCAAGAGCGATGGCACTCTCCTGGCCATCTAAGTTAGGGATCCCCGGGAATAGCATGGGAGAAACGCCTCAGGTTTCTCACATACCCTTCCGCTATAACATTGGCTTTCCGGCTAAGGAACATGAATGGAAGGTTGTCTAGGGAGCTTTGGTGGAGAAGATTATTTTCCACAGGGCCCCTTCCTGTATGCACAGGGTTTCAGTGGTTGACCCAGTCTCTCCGTAGTCTTGGTTTGACCTTTCCCAAAAAGGGTCTGAGTCATCATCGACAGGAGACAATATCTCTGGGTCTAGGGGTTCATACAGGGGCCTTGATAGGTCATAGGTTTCTCTTTCCTTTGCTTACATCATCTGTTCTTCTAGGTTTTTTTGGACAAAGTCCTATAGGATGACATAAGAAGGTGGGATACTGCATCTCACCCGTCAGTGTCCCACTTCCACTTCCCGGGGACCCCCCATCCAGGTGATCCTCCCGCACTGGTCCATTCCAGGAAATGGATCCAATAGCGATGGCTGTGTCCTGGTCTCCTGGATGACAAACCGCCGGGGACTAGTCAGGGAGACACCTTCAGGTTTCTCACAGGGGATAGGCAGCGCTGAGGCTGGAACAGGGACCCAAGGTGATGGCGGTAAGTACAACTGTATGTACATGTGCATGTAGTCCCCAGTCACATGCATCCACCAGCATAGCTGCACAGAATGGGCATGTGAACGGTTCAACACATGGCAGGCACAGCAGATGCATGCACATGGACACATGAGAAGCACCCATGTGTGCCACGGTTGTCCACATCAGAGAGTGATGCCCCACCACACCCAAGACAAAAACCCATCTTGGCAGGCCAACAGGCAATGTGCACATGCATGCACTGTGTACACACTCTTCGGGCACCACTACCACATACATGCAAAAGCACTGATCAAAGCATTAGCACCCAAGTGATCCATATGAAATGTGGAACTCTGGGACACACATAATGTTGCATGAGTGTAATGCAAGCCCACAGGCCTGTCTCCTAGATGGCTAAGAGCATGTCATTACATTTCCAACAGGAACACAGTCCACGGACATTGAAGAGTAATTCTGGTGCAGGTAATTCCGGATGAGTTGATACCAGCGCTGGTAATTCTGGCAACTGTGTACCAGCACACTCGTACTTGGCCAGTCTAGTAAACGGAATTACCAGCACTTTTACTGTATACCAGCAACTCGTAATGAGCCCCACTTTCTCCCAGACAGATACACAAAATGGCCATTCAGCAATGCAAAAATAAATGGCAAAAATAAAACTAATCAAGTGGTTCATGCACATCATTTCCATGCTCTCCTTTGCTTACACACATATTAACCAAAATGCACTCTGATCGTCTCACAAGATAATTTTTATCGAGATCCACAGCCACAGTGAATGACACCTGTAAACATGCAAAATAAATATGTACACACTCACATGTTACCCAAAGAACAACCAATATATAAACTCATACATCACTAATATCCAGAGAACCACAAATACCCACATTTACTAAAACGTCAAGAACACCCAAAAGCACATCCCAACATAGAAACCCTCAGGGCCAAATTCTCAAAAATGAGTGCAACTGAGAGAATCACAGAGAATATGCTTTTTTGATTTGCGTTACTTTCTGAAATGCTCAGGTCACCTTATCCTCATTTCAGCTGGGGCTGGACAGTGGCGCAAGATTGCACCGTCCAGCCCCGTCTCAGTGAAATGCTCGAAAGAAAGAAAAAAGCATTTCCATCCCTGTTTAGTGGATGGCAATGCAAGTGGGGCAGCCGCAGTTAAAGCTGCCGTTGTAACACTGCAAAAAAAAATCATGAAAGGATCAGAAATGACCCGGTCATGATCATGATTTATGCCTCTCCAGAAACAAGGCTTTCCGACCCTCATTTCTGGGCATTCAACAGCCCATCCGGTTTGTGAATTCAGAATGGACATTTAAATGCCCCGAAACTCCCCCTAATATGCGCAAAGGGGTGAACAAGGGCAGCTGAATGAGCGAGATGCCCGTTGGGAATGGGCATGCTCCCGTTTCTGGCTTAGTGGCGCCAAAATACATTTTGTGAATCTGGCTTTCGGTGTTACATTCATCACATTCTACTCTGGCTAGGTTGTGCAACATGTTTGTCACATGCTTGTTGGGACGAAGATATTGTATAGTAATCCTAGTATTGCATAGTAATGTGTTCTTCGCCCCTAGTAAATGCCCCATCATCCTAGCCTCTTAACAGATAAGCGATATCTAATATTTAAATAAAACATGTTTCTGGTCACTTGCTATCACACGCCATTGTGTCAAACAGAACAAGAGATCGTATCCAAAGAAAGTACAATGGCTTAAGCCTAAGGAAAACAACATCTTGCTATATTTGCTTACAGTAGTTGGTGATGCACACTTGGTCATTCAGTAGGTTTATGCATCTATCACTAGTGCTTCTAACATTAGACCTGTGATCCCCAGGGTTTATGCATCTATCACTAGTGCTTCTAACATTAGACCTGTGATCCCCAGGTTGCTATATGTGTGTGTTCACTTCTGCGCTGATGGCTTTTCTTTTTTAGGCAGAGAAGAAAGGAAGTGCCAACTTTTGTAAAGTTATTTAAAATAAAATAAGAGTCCCATTTTCAGAAAGGGTTACTGACCGTTCAGTTATTGGTTTGCTTTGCATCTGTGGGTTTTTTGGTTGCGTAGCCAGACAGAATCGATGGTTTAGCTAGCGGGAATTCGAGCCTGAAGTTTATTTCTTAAGCAATTGCGGCCAGATTATTAAAACTTTGCACTGGCACAAAACAACTGAGCAAATGAAAGTAACAGCACTTTTGCTGCTTAGATAATAAGGAATGGAGAAAACGGGTTTAACCCCAAACTGTATTATCTAAAAACGTTTGCAAAATTGAAGCAAACTATTTGATTTACTATGTTTGCTGCATGGCATGTAAAGAAACTCAGTAAGCATATTCCTTTACATGTTATGCAGCAAACATAGTACAAAAACAGTCAGATAAAATGCTCGCGCTAGTGCAAATGTTATTAGATAGTATGCATTGTGACAAGCCTGTTGGCTCCATTTGATATTATGTAAGCATTTGCTCAATGTTTAGCATTGGTGCAAATGTTAGATAATCTGGAACCTGGACAATGGCAGAGGCAGCTTCTGGTGCCAGGTGGCTCCTGAGGGGGCCTTGGCATTGTGAATGATTCAAGTACAGGTATGGCAGGGGAATAGTTTTAGTGGATGGGCCTTAACATCTGCTAATAAGCAGGAGCGACTGAGCGTAATATGGGATGCTAACTAATGTTGGGGAGTTCAGGGTACAGAGGGTTCACCCCTGAGAAAATGTTTAAAATAATGTGTTTAAAGGTGCATTTTACAGCACCATTGTTTTATAGAGAAAATGGGGTAGCAACCCATGCAATTTACAATTGGTTCCCTAGAATAACACAATAAAAGTTTCTTTTAATCTAATAAATGACATGCCACTAACAGCACACAGGATTATTACAACATTTTCATGATACCTGTGTCCACAACATATGCCAGCATTGCATTGCAAGTCACCTTCAAGAAGCTGGGGCCATAATCTATCTTTGCCAGTAATGGGCCATGTAAATGACTTGATGAAGCTCTAGCTACAACCTCCTCCAGTAATGGTCAGCCTAAATTACTTTCATGAAACTGTGCCCACACCACACCATACCATACCATACCAGGAGCAGTGATCACTGGTGTGGCCTGCTAACCGACCATACAAACAGATCTGCTTCTCCAACTTTAAAGGGGAAAATACTCTGAAGGATAAATAAAATGGGAAACCGTGGGTTTAACTCAATGGACTCGTCAACTTTAAGGGCCTGATTCATGGAAGTGTTTTATAATGGCGCAATCCCATAGGAAAACGTTCCATGAATCAGGTCCTTAGTGTTTACTACCAGTCATCTACACCCAACCCAGTTCCTTTTAAAGTACATGGGCGCCACAGATCCTTCTAAAACACCAGAGATGCACATCGCTCCTGTTTTTGCCACAGCCCATTAAGAAAATGCTCTTCTAAAACATCAGTTCAGCCACAGCACATTCGACCAGGAAGACATAGGGAAAATAGGATATTCCTCAATGAAAAGAGGACTACTGTATCCTTTGGAACCAGATCCCACCTCTGCATTTTTGGGGGTATTTAAGAGACACAATCCTATCTTGCGCAGCTTCTTCTGCTTTTATTCAGCATTATAAAACTGTTCTGTTCAATCTGATGGATGTGTCAAAAGACTAGTGACAAGGATATTCTAAAGGCGCCATTACAAAATGATTGCCTGTTTTTAATGGACCATTGTAGAGAATAGAGTGCATGTAAGAGGAGCCCTCAAACTATCTAAGAGTGGGGTACGATATTGGCCAACTAAAACTATGCAACTTGTGTATCGGAAGTGTTCCCCTTATTACCAGACATGCTGAAGGTGTTTATACCATAGTCTACTGAGGTCAGTTTCTCCCTGGAAATGTTAACAGACTAGAGGTTTGCCTTTAATGTCCCAGGTCAGGAAACAAATGAAATAACTCTTAAAATCTTAAACGTTCAAGAAACTATGAACTGCCATTTTGGATCATCGGACTGATGGACTGGACAAGACAGTAAACAAACCCTTTAAACATCTATATAAGGTCATTGACAAGGATGGTGAAATTAGGATGTCACGTTACCCTGAGCTCTGCTTCCCGCCTGCAAGACTCCTCAAATGTCCACAGGTTTTTCTCTGTTGAAACTAGTGCATGGAGGCAGTCCTCGAGATGTCCTGGATATGGTATGGTTGAAGATGGGTGGACAGACCAGAACTCCAGTACGAATTTGACAGAGTTCATACAAAACTCTGGAGAAAAATGAGATTGGTCTGACACTGTGTTAACAAAGTACTTTTCAATGCCATGGCTCTTACAAGGTGGTGGAAGTGCTGTGAATTTAAATGATAGAGCACATCGACCAAACTGACAAAAGATAAATCCAGTATATATCACATAAACTGGTTAAAGGTCTGGGTACTTTGTGAAGAAGAAATGCAGCCTATCTCTTATAGAACCAATCAAGACGAAGATCAGGAAGATCTGTGTGTTGCTTTGGGGATGCAGGGGTGGTGCCCTGAAAAACTCCCTGAAAACCTGAGAGGAAGCAAAAGTCTTGCAAACGTCCTTAGAGTTCCAAGAGTTACTCTAGGACAATCCTGGCAGAGTAGTAATATCATCAGTCATTTGATAAGATGACTTCCACTAAAAATAGTGCCAAACAGTTTTTCTGAAGTATTTCTGATAACTTTGCAGATCACCTGGTATACTCCCCTGCCAGGAATCCTCCTCAAATTCAGCTACCTGGTGTACTAACCTGCCAGGACGTTTATTTAGGGTTTTCAGATTTCCTGGTATACTGTGCCAGGTCTCTTGACACAGGTTTGAGCTGCCTGGTGTACTCGCCTGCCAGGACTTTGTGTGTTTGACTATTATTTGGTTATCACAGTTCTTTGGTTATACCACAACAGCATATACTGTCAGGTGCTTTCTATACCTGTCCATGTTAACCTTCACTCAAACTCTTCCCCACATTAGCATCTCATGCATCTATACTTGATTGGGGTTTGCCTTCATACTTGTCGGTTTTCAAACATTCTTATTATTGGGTGCTGAATTTGTACTTTGCCTTGACTGCATTTAAACAAACTTGGTGTATTTTCTGCATCAGAAATCTCATACCATACAAACATTTGTTGGTGCACTTGTTGGAACACCCTGGTGTCCCCAGCTGCTTTGGGCAGACTCACTGGTTCCTTCCAGCATCTCTGATGCTGCTCATGCCTCTGTTGTGTTCTTTCTTCACCTGCTTTCCAGTTCGTAGTGTGCCTAGGTTCTTCCAGCGTACTCTGCGACTCTGCTGTCACATGCCAGCTACCTTTCTTGGCCCAGGCTGGAGAACGCTCTTGCGTCTAGTGGACCAACCTCCAGGCGCTCCTGTGCAGCTCCCAGCTTCTCCACAGTGCATCTTGATTGCAAGCAGAGCTTCTCCTCCTGTCCCAGCGGTCGTCGGTTTCGCCAGCTCAGTCGGGGTGCCTCGCATCCATGAGCTTCAGCATGGGTCGCAATGTCTCCTCCATTAGAAACAAACGTTGTTATGTGTTAGTTGGGGGTGTTTGGGTCAAAGGAGGATGCTTGACTAGAATGACAATAGGCCATTAAGAACTCTGATATCAGAGGGTCTTCCTCATGGGAAAGGGGGTGGGGGAATACCGCCTCTTGGCCAATGGGGTTAAAATATCTGCCAAGTAGTTGTCTCCTCCCCTGTGATCCTCCCTCATAAAACCGCCCCCAGGGTCAGGATCAGGTAGTGGCTGCGGCCCCCTGAGCACATTGGAGGAGGTCACCGCCTGGGAATCCGTGGCGACTCCATTGGATTCATCACAATAGCCTTACAAAAAGTGAATTCTATTTCAGATTTTAATGCCTACCCCATGCCTTCTTCGATACATTAATTGCATGATCAGGGCTTTCTAAATATATGAGCACACTCAACCTCACTAAAAGATACTGGCAGTTGCCAACTATCCTTAAAGACACAGAGCACTCCTCCCCTCAGCAGTGCTCCCTTTGTCTTTGAGTTCAAAACTTTTACCATTTAAACTATGTGGACCACTTCAACTTTCCAACAATCACTTCTTGTAAAACCATAAAGAGTATGCAGGAGCATACCTTGGCGATGGCCTTATACAGAGTCCAGCCTCGAAAGATCACTTATGACTCTTCAGACTAGTATGTTCCACCCATAGATATACTGCCAATTCAGTGAAGTGTACCCTCGCTATGTCTGCCCTAATGTACCATATGGGAAATTAAGTAATACTACCTCAGTGGCCAAAGTACAGGCCATAGTACAGTGTCGGACTGTCTGTGGGATGTTTTAGCCTACAACTTCAACTAACTCACTAGGGCTGATGGGAGTTGTAGTCTTACACATCTGGGGGGCTGCATGTTGCCCACCACTGCAATAAAGAATATTCATGCCAAAGAGAATATCACCCTTCCTAAAATGAAGAAAGACCATGGATTCTTTTAGGATCTGATCAGCTACTGCTGACGGTTTATCACCCAATTCCCTATCAAAAACAGCCATCTAACGGGGGGCGTGGCTAGGCAGCACACAATGAAGACGTGTCTGCTGTGAGCTCCGCCGAAGGGCCCCCTTCTTGGCGTTATTTAAGCAGCCCCGTGCACTTGCATGGCTTCCAAGCACACGAAATTGGAGAGGAACTTGGCTGGACCCTTTGGAGTGTGGTTCCGAGCAGAAACGGAGTAAGGGCATGGGCAAACTCACCGCGACAAGGCTGAGCCCCCCGGCGACAACGGCTGTAACCAAGATGGCGACACGTGCCATTTCGCCATGTGGTCGAGGGAGATTCCGGTGCCCGGAGCTGTGATCCTCCGCGTTGCGACGGGGAAACCTTGTGAGCCCCCCCTGTCCCTTACCGAGTGGAGTGGAGTGCCTGCGACGTAGCCCAGAACGGAGCAGCTGCTACGCTCCATTACCCCTGGGGACTTGAGGCAGCTGCCCGCCTGCACGCCTGCCGGACAAGAGAGCCTCCTCGCCCGCCGACCATCGGAGAAGGTACGGAGTGAGCCCTACATTGGGGCGAGAAGACGGATGAGGTTGGCGACCACAGTCGAGGAAGCGACCCGAGAACCCTGGAGCCTGCTGGTGCTGGGAGCCGCGACGGCGCTCTGAGCTTCGCCTTAGAATCAGAGAAACAGTGGAACTTACGATTGCCTTGCTGCGGCGGGAGTTTCTGCCCTCCGGCACCTACGAGGGGGACGCTGGAGTTGCGCCGCTGCGACCTGGAGGAGTGACGGTTCTGTTCCTGGACCCGGGGTAAGTCCCGACCCGCTGGGAGGTAGACGGAACCCCGGCTGCTGTATCCGGAGGAGGAAGGGGGCTTGAAAATCCGGCGTTGGGCCGCTACTCTCCCGCTGTGCTTTCTGGGCTCTGCTGCGGCGTTGTGTGTCCCCCTCCTCGCTGCGAATCTCAGCGCTGGCTCCTCATTGAACATTTAATGTCAGGGGCTCCCCCCAGAAAACACTGTAAAGTCTCACTGACTTTAAGAGCTCCTCTGCAACGTGCTATTCGGAACTACGAGATTCGACTCCCAGCGATGCCCAAGGCGGGTTCTAAAAAGAGAATCAAGCACACGACATAAAAGCTCTCCTGACATCCCAGGCAGCTCCTAAACCTCAGAGCCACACAATATCAGTAGACACTCACCCAGCTCCTATTAAAAACCCTATAGCAGACATGGCCCTCTCCAGGTCAGACTTGGAAGACATGTTGCGAACGCTCAAGCAGGAAATCACTCAAGACATCAAGGCAGAGATAGCTACCTCTAAGGACACACTGGCCAAGTCTTTAACGGAACTCACCTCCCATTTAAATGGTATTGTGACCAGAGTGAATGACCTAGAGGACACTACCTGCAAATTGACACATGACACAGAGGTTCTCTCGGAGCGAGTCCGAGTGATTGAGGACCATCTCGAGGAGATCTGGGCTAAGCAGGCGGACCTCGAAAATAGATCTCAGCGCAATAATGTGCGTATTCGAGGAATTCCCCGCCAAATTACCGATCAGGAATTGCCAGACTATGTTAGCGACTTGTTCCGAGGCCTTCTGGGTCTAGCCCCCTCTGATGCCCTGCTACAGGACAGAACCCACTGAGTGTATTCGTCTATACAGCAGAGAAGAAATCTCCTCCCGGTCGTCCTGACCAGAGTTCACTACGTTCGCCAAAAAGAAGAGATCATGTTGGCGGCCAGGAAAACAGAACCTGTTCAGTTTCGAGGGGTGTCAATTCGCCTATTTCAGGACCTTTCCGCATATACTCTCGCCTGCCGTTGCTGCCTGCAAAAAGTTACCATATGGCTCCAGTCACAGAAAGTCCGCTACCGCTGGGGGTTCACCTGTAAGCTACTCTTTGACTTCCGCAACCAACATTATGCGATCTCTACAGAGCTCGAGGCGAGGGAACTGATGGCGGAGACTGATGAGACATCTGCGCTGGATCTGGAGGCTCCTCCAAATGAAGATTCCATCCTCCGCCCTGCCGCACCGGACAGAAGAAGGAAGCCTAGGGGCTGGTGACAAGTCGGTGGTCCCACCTCGCACAACGACCGAACTATGATTGAAGGTCAGCCCCGCCTGGCCCTGAGCTGTCCGGGAGGCCGCTCTAACTCGCCTAGCCCCCTGCGGTCAGACAAAGTCCCTGCCTGAAGGCGAATGGAAAAGATTTCGGAACAAGAGCACATTCTTAGTTTCACTGAAGAGAACATGGAAGTGGAGTTGTAATTCAACTGATTGCGACAGCCCAGCCTGGAACGGTTTGGAGTCATGGCAGACTTGAGAAATATTGAGGAACCTGCTTTTGTGAGATAGACCTGAGGGCCATGCGGCCTGGTGCGGGTCCCCTGATTGAACTTGAGACTCCGGTTAATCGTAAGAGAGATCACTTTTGAGGGTGGTTTTACGCAATGTGCAGGACTGCATGTGGTTCTCAAAGTGGGGGCACCTAAGTCGGAAAGCGCCCGAATTTGTTGAGGTTAACTGTAGTTTCAATGGAAGTTGAGGCTAGTGAAAACTACTCGCGACTTCTGGTTACCATAGTTCGAGAGATTGTAGCGTATTGTTCAACGGTACAACCTGTTTTCTCACTTGTTCTTTTCTCTTATTTGATTCTTTCAAAATTATTTCTATTATTTTTTCTTACTTTGGTACACTATGTTGGGACCTGCCTCGGACAGAGGCTATCAGTGGCGAAGTAATTCTCATAAGGTCGGCTTTAAACCTGAAACTTTGGCAGAGTACCTTGATGACTGGGTCAATTGGGAGGAATCGAATTTCTGACTGACAATTACCTTCTGGACTTCTCAGACCCGGGCTGGGAGAGGGCTGAGGGGGGGATGGTGTGCAATAGCAACCTATGTCAAATATGTATACTACACGAGGGAATACTGAGATCATGACACCGAATATAGTCTGTTTGACCCTCAACGCCCAGGGCCTCAATTCCCCGATTAAGAGAAAGGTGTTATTTCACCGACTGGCAACATACGACCCACAGTAATATTCTTACAAGAAACCCACTTGTTGCCGGTGGACGAATTTCGCCTGA
This sequence comes from Ambystoma mexicanum, assembly GCF_040938575.1. Taxonomy (NCBI): domain Eukaryota; kingdom Metazoa; phylum Chordata; class Amphibia; order Caudata; family Ambystomatidae; genus Ambystoma; species Ambystoma mexicanum. The sequence goes on along the minus strand of NC_090928.1, from coordinate 523,395,661 downwards.
ACGATGGACTCTACCCGACCAAACTCTGCGCCTCTTCGGGGACGAAGAAATGTGGTGTGGCCATTTGCATTCGAAAGGGGGCCCTGTTGACAATTCATAACACTTGGTTGGACAGAGGGGGTAGATATGTTCTAGCGATAGCCACACTATATGGAAGGAGGATGACCCTATTGTCATTGTATGTGCCAAATGTCAACCAGCACCAGTTTTTTGCTGCCATATCGGTAATGCTGAGTGAACATGCTGAGGGTGACCTCGTAATTGAGGGAGATTTTAACGCAGTGGTTAACCCTTTGGAGGACAAAACTCTCCCTCCAACCCCGACAGACAAGAAGAATTTTGTGGTCTTGACTTCTCTTCTTAGAGAACATTCCCTGATTGAGGGATGGCGATTTTTCCACCAGGGTGAGCGGGATTACACTTTCTTCTCTCCTATACATAGAGGGTTTTCTAGGCTGGACATGTTTCTCCTTTCGGATACCCTGATCCCCCATGTCACAGAAGTAGAGATCCTCCCAAAAGCTTTATCCGATCATGCCCCAGTACTGATCTCCATGTCTCCGCCTAATGCGTCGCCAGTACCTCCTCGAACTTGGCGACTGAATGAATTGGTGTTACTAGATCCTCAAGCCCGCTCCCGCATTGCTGAATGTATAGATAAATACTTTGCAGACAATGATACGGGGGAACTGGAATATGCGATAGTATGGGATGCGGCGAACGCGGTCATTAGAGGTCAGGTTATAACTCAAACAATTGAACGTAATAGAATCCATAGACAGACCCAGACACATCTGGAGACGCAACTCCGCGAGGCGGAAGCGACACATAGAAGGAAGACTTCTAGACGGGCACTTAGAGAGGTCCGCATGGCACAGAAAACTCTCGAAGCCCACCATATGAGCCGAGCAGCCCTGGGTATAATGCGTACAAAACAATACTACTATTCCAAAGGGAACAAGGCAAATCCATTGTTGGTGGCCAAACTTAAACAGCAAGCTAGGCGTAACCATATAGACTCTTTAAAAGACGCAGCGGGGAGGCAGATCTTCACTGAATCAGGGAAACTTCGAATTGTGGAGGAATTCTTTAGAAACCACAATGCTGCCCATGTGACAGACTCAAAGTTAGCCAGGGAATTTATTCAGCAAGCTGATCTCCCACAGGTATCTAGAGAGTTCCGGGATTGTCTTGAGGCCCCAATAACCTTGGAAGAGACAGACAGGGCAATTCGCTCCCTCCCAGTAGGTAGGGCCCCAGGGCCAGATGGTTTTACTAATAAGTTTTATGAAACCTTTCGAGAGGAATTGACCCCTCATCTGACGAAACTCTTCAACTCAGTATGGAGAGTGGGGGTGGTCACAGCATCCATGGCAGTATCAGCTACGACACCGGGGAGGGACCCTACAGATTGTGCCTCCTATAGGCCTATTGCATTATTAAACAGGGATGCCAAACTGTTGGGGAAAATACTAGCGAATCGTCTAGACCCGGCCCTTCCGCTACTGATAAATAATGACCAGACAGGCTTTATACGTAATCGATCCACCTATGATAAAATACGCCGGGCCATTAATCTAATTGCCCTCGCCTCGAAGATCCCGGGTGAACTGTCTATCCTGTCCCTGGACGCCCTCGGGGCTTTCGATAGTATGTCTTGGGGGTACCTGGAATTAGTATTAAAGGGGTTTGGATTTGGCCCGGAATTCTCTAGACTAATATTCTCAAATTTTCAAATCCCCTCAACTAAAATTTAAGTTAACAAGAATTGGGCCCCCCTAATTAAATCAGCCAAGGGTACAAGACAGGGCTGTCCTCTGTCCCCGCTGATATTTGCCTTAGCAATGGAGCCTTTTGCTTAGCGTATTAGACTACATCCAGGCATCCGGGGATTTGAAGTAGGGGGGCAGTCCCATAAAATCACCTTATACGCAGATGACTTACTTTGCTTCTTACGGGACGCCCCCGCACACTTCCGCCCCATTTAGGTCTTTTAAGCCACTTCGCTATGATATCTGGCTTCAGGATAAATCCAGCTAAATCGGTGGGTATGCCTCTGTCAGATGACTTAGGCAGATTAGAAGATCTGCGCGCACTAACGAGTTTGCCCTGGTCCCCAATGGAGATTCCATACCTGTGAGTAAAACTTACCCAACATACGCGGTCCTCTAGGGCGAACATTCCCCCTCTATTTAAAGAGTTGAAGGAATGCTTGCGACGGTGGGACTCCCAAGAAATCTCGTGGCTAGGCCGTATTAATGTGGTCAAGATGACCCTTCTCCCAAAGCTGTTGTACGCCTTTCACTCCTTGCCAATAACCATCCCTGAATTTGAGCTTATAAATCTTCAAAAGGAGATCTTCCAGTTTATCTGGAGAAGGAAGAAGCCACGTATTCCCAGCAAACTCTTGACAAGGGGGAGATTCTTAGGAGGACTAGGCCTTCCCTCAATATCGCGCTATTACAGGGCTGCACAGGTAGCGGTAATGCTTTCCTGGAGAGACTCCCCAGACCCTCCCAAATGGCAAGGGATAGAACAAGCGGCTCCTGCGCTACCTTTGGCGCATCTCCCGTTCCTCCAGAAAGGAGCGCGCAATTTCAGGACTGGAATACTACCAACCACCTTGTCCACTCTGATGAGCTGGGATAAGGCGCGATCGCAGAGGGGCATCCTTTCAGGACTACGGCCACTGTCCCCTATCAGGCAAAACCCGGCTTTCACCCCAGGCTTTGCACCCTCAGCGTACCGAGTCTGGTCCCGAGACAAACTTCTGTGCCTAAGAGACCTATACGCAGATCAGGAACCATTGACTTTTCAGACATGTAAAGAAAAGTTTGGTCTCCCAGAGACGGAACGCTTCCAATAAATACAATTGCGTACCTGGCTCACTAATAGAGACACCCGCCGAGCAGCCCAGAGAACGCCCCTGGGCATAGAGTTGAAAATCCTTGAAGGCCACCAATCCCATAAGATTTCACTATGTTATAAACTCCTAGAAAAAGCCTGCACAGAAGAGAAGCTCCCATATATGAAAGCTTGGGAGAGAGAGCTTGGTCTGGAGATCTCAGAGGAGTCTTGGCAGCGTATCTGGCACCGTACCCAGACCAGCTCTCGTTGTACCCTAATAAAAGAAAACACTATGAAACTCTGCTTTAGATGGTACTTCCCCCCCCCCCCCCCGCTAGCAGGCTTCACTCCATTAATCCAGACTACCCGGACACATGCTGGCACGGATGTGGTGAGCGAGGGGACATGGCCCATATGTGGTGGCATTGCCGGATTATTCAGTCATAATGGCTGGAGGTGAGGTCTAGAATCAAGGAAATCATGGGTTCCCTGCTCCCCATGGATCCTAGGGTGTTCTTGCTCGGAGATGTCCCAGAGGATGGGTCCTTCCCTATGTCTGGGCATAAAGCATGCCTAATCTCCCACTTATTAGTAGCGGCCCGCATTACTAGGGCTAGATTTTGGAAAACGATAGAAGGCCCACATCTAGCATATTGGTGGTTGAAATTATGGGAATTGCTAGGTCTAGAAAAACTTTCAGCGGTAATGGAAGGGAAACTCTCGAGATTCCGGAAAATTTGGCACCCCTTCCTAGACTTTGTCTCTTACAAGGAACATATGTACTTTCGACCTCAACTCTTAAAGCACTTCATGAATTCTTGAATCATTCATGGTCTCACTAACTTGCATTTGCACATTTCGAATTGAGAAGGCACAGCAGTGGTAACTATGCTTATGAAATTGTGATATCCTCTACTCCTCAATGAACTGATGGTCTACTCTGGTTAAAAGATAGATGATTGTCCCAATGTACTCAATTTAGTGTATTAACTCCCCCCTTTTTTTTAAATTATTATTTTTTTTTTCCTTCTTCGTTCCCCCTCCCCAGCTTCTTCCTATTACACCAAAGGAATGAACTGAGGAATTAACGCATTGTACACTTTATTATTCATCGCTAACCTCTATGTTGAGCATGTGATATGTGGAAGAATTGTTGAGATGCAAATGTTTTCCGAGTTGTACAAAAGGAAATTCTGGAGTATTAATTGTTCTATTGTTTTTTTTATATACTGAAATCAATACAAATATCTAAACAAAAAACAGCCATCTAACTGATTTGTTGGCTAACAGCAATCCCATCCGTAAAGGTTGGCATGAATATGCTGAAAGGTCTTTTCAAGATTTAAAGATTGTAGCAATCAACCCCTGCTCAGAAGGGCGTACAGTGCAGGTAACGGACCGCCAGCCCAAGCCTAGGCCTAGGTCAGCCCTGTATGCCCCCCTGAGAGGGGGTGATTGCTGGGTGCGAATAGTTGTATTTTTCTTTATTTTTTATAGCAGATAGGCTCTGTGCGTATTTTCCAAACTCCCGTTAAAAAAAAAAAAGATGGCAGCCGCTGTAGGAAAAGGGACTTAGTCCCTTTTCTTTTTCCAAAGTGGCGGCCGTTGAACGGAGGAGCGATGGTCCCAGAACACAAAGCTCCAGTCCAGCGGGTAAATGCGGGGGGAGAGGGTGGGGAAAGGAAGTGCAATGTTTTTGGGGATCGGGGAAGGGTTGGGATGTTGCCTCCCCACAATCAAGATGGTGCCACCTGGGGAAGGGCCTGTGGTAGTTGGAAAATGGGGGTGGTATACTGTGTGTTCTCGCCTGCATTTCCAGCCACCTGATTGGCGGAACTCCTTCCCTCGGCGCAAATGTTATGTAATCCATCAGAACCAATAGCACATGATTTCAGCCTGCCTTCTCCCTCCAAACACATGCACCAAGGGGAGGTTTGGGTGCAGCACTATCACAAATCAGAAATAGGTACGAGATGCGTGCAGTGTTCATCAGTAGAAAATGGTTCCTGTGGGATCCTTGGTATTTCACCATCGAGCAAGAGACTTTGGCTTTCAAGTGGACAGTTGAAGTACTCAAATATTGTTTAGCCAGAAGACATTTTACCATTGTCACTGTCAATAAACAAGGGCACTAACACATTTATGTTGAGAATGTACCTTGCGCTACAACCCTTTCATTTTTACATCTTACATCAGAGTGGGCAAAGCCACCAGAATGCAGATCTTCTTTAGTGCTTCTACACTTCTTTTGAGGATCAAAAGGAAATGTGACAGTTAAGGAGGGGAAACTTTCTTGGCTGATTGTTAGGTGACATGACCACAAAAGCACCAAAGCGCACAACTAAAAGTGTAATATCCAGCTATTACATTCCTCCCGTTATAATCGACAGTTTATATCACAAAAAACAGGTACGGGAGTAGGTATCACTGGTGAGTCATCCTCACCTAACTACTGTCTATAGGACACACAGATAGTAACTGTCCCTAGTCGGAAGCACACCCTGACCCTGTCAAGGCAAGCTCTCCCTAGGAAGAATGGTGATGTACCGCCTATCTAAAAGGGATAGTGAGAGACTTGTCCCTCATCTACACATCATCTTGAAATATATCACAGGTACTTAAAAAAACAGTACATGTAACAATAAGAGATTGTTTGCATTAGATCATGCCTCTTGTCTGTTATATCTAAAGGAGGTGGTATCACGTCAGAATTTCTCTGTCAAGTTTTAATGAAAAGCTCTGTGGGGCACTCCTAGACAAACAAACCTATAACTGGATAATTAAAACAAACAAGTTCTACACATACATAGCATGTGGGACCTCCTGGAATTCAATGTGCCCAAAGGGGGCTACTAGTCATTCGAATTGTGTTCACATGTGTTTGTGGGAACATCAGACTGGTCATGAGGTGTCTCATGAGTCTAAGGTCGACCGGTTTCGATGACCATTTGTGTTGAGGTCATCTTCTTCAGTATCAGATGATTTGTGTTCGGTATCATTCCATGTGAAGTCAGTGGGTGTGGATCTGGCGCACACTCTATCCTCTAGGGAAAGGGGAAAAAGAAAGGGGGGAATCTGAGAATCTCGTCCCGATTTTGTTGTGCACTCCAAGTGTGTAAGGTTATTGAAAGGGCAATCTCTGTGCGTGAAAAGTTTGTACATTTAAAGGCCACTTAGTGTTGGCAGTGTCCACAACTGTGGCTGCTTAGTTGACCAGTGGTGGAAGTCTGGGAAGGGGGGGGGGAATGGCAAAGGGAGGTGTATGGGGGTGAACCCAGAGAACCCAGGAAAGTGCTCTGCATTGTATGCAATTAGGTGGACACCTCAATGTTGTGCAAGGTGAATAGCATGCAACACAAATAGTATTAAGTCATCACAACATACCGGAGCAAACACTTGTAAGGACTCCGGGCGGTGGAAATCACAGCTGTGGCGTGGTGCGCAGATCAGGGACCTCGCTTCACGTAGTAAATGGGCAAGCAATGTACATAATATCAATGATATAAATAAATAATAATAAATAAAAATAATATCAATGATCATGAATCAAATGACACGTTCCTATGCACTAAAGTCTCTCAAAGATGCATATTCAGTGTGGAGTCGCCCTACCTTGCGTGCGCATTGTTGAGGTATTCGGTGCGCTCAGGAATTGGCCCGCAGTTTGGCTTTCGTGTCTGTAAGGAAACTAACACCAAAAGAAGGGAGTCAATGGGACCGTGAGCGTGGTCCATGTAAAAGAGGGCGAGAGTCTGGGTACATGCTTACCTGCAGAGATCGCGGGCAAAACGAGTCAGGCTTCCGCAGCTCAGTGCAGTTGGTCTGTGGCTGGGAGCCGCCTCATTTCTCCGTGTAGATATAGACACAATGTGGATCTGCGTTCGTCATGGAGTGGGCGTGTAGTTACATCTACCCACTGGGAGTGTTGTAAATGCGGCGGACATGTTGGAACGGGAGATGATAGAAACCCTTGGGTGTGTATTGATATGTGTGATGCCGTTGTTCAGTGATTATACTGTCATGTTGAAAACATCAAATGAACATAATGGTACAGAGATATAAAAATAATTATTACAAAAAATAGGTGACATGGACCACAGCACTGCAACAAGAAGAAAAAGCTGGTGGAAGGGTAGTCTGAGGTGTGCTTTGATGATGTGAGGAGTGAGATGGGCTGAGTATCAAGAGAGCAGGCAGGACTAACAAGACTTGGTGGCTGTCAGGCACACAGCTTCTCAGCAGCTGCGAGGATGAGATGAGACCCACAATCATACACCAAGAGCCCAGGATGACACAATGAAGACATAAAGGGAAGAGGTAGATGAGCAACTCCAGATGCAGACGACCAGCAAAGCTGCCAAAGGATTTTCTCCTGACAGAAAGGTGTGTAAAGAAAGCAGATCATGAGATGGTGGGAGGATGGTGGATTGAACTGAGAAAAGTGATGGTTTGTAGATGGATGCCAGTACCAAGAAAGAGGAACCGTGGAGAAGACTGCAGGATGCAGGAAAAACATTCAACTCTAAACACTGATGCAACACACCATCGAGAACACTGATACAACACACCATTGAGAATGGCAACATGAGGCAAGCATGCTGGAACTTCATGTCAGAGTTCCTAGAAAACATTGAGAAAGTGAATACCAAGCTAACAGTTGAACACATAGACGCAAGGTCCAAGGTCGCAAAAGAGATTGAACAATGGAGTGCTAAGTAACTCATTGAAGAAGGGGACCTAAAATACAAGGTCCCAAAAAACATTGACTTGGTGAGCACCATTACCTAGATTGCTTTGTGGCACCTGAAGTCCAAAGTAGTGAAAGACATTCTAGAGTAAAAAAAAAGGCTTTGACTGCTCGTAACCAATGATTTAGTGTTCCAGAGCAATTGACACATTTATCTTCATCCATTGAGTCCTCAAATTGTGTCTTAGCTGGCTTTGACATTTTCTTCCATTTTCACCACAATGAGTAATCCCTTAAATATCCCTTTATCTTGTCTTGCTCTATTGTATACAGAAGCTGAGAACCCACACAGTAGTAGTGCATGTGTGTTTGATTTCTCCGTGCAAATCTCTGAGAGGTGTGTCCTCAAGCTCAGACGCTGGTTGCTGAATTCTTTGGGCCACATGTGATGCTCGTCATTGCACTAATACACCTGCCAGTAGATGGTTGTAAGTCACACACAAAGGCCTGAACTAATAAAATAGCTAATTTAATTAAATCACTAGTTTTCTTATCAGTGAGAATTTGATGCTTGCACATTGGCGCAAGAAGAAGATTGACCCTGATTCTTCTGTGTTCGATTAAATAAATAACCATTCTAATTTGATCATTATATGCATAGATTCAGAACAATGCAAAGCATTTGGGTGAAAATATTGGAAAAATGCATGCATTGTTTTTACTTGGCTTTCATAACTCTTGTTGGAGTTGAGTGATATTTGGCTGTTAGAATAGCATTGGTATAGTGTGTCAGATATGTAAAGTGCATGTATCCAGTCCTATGTTGGCCATCTGCTTGACAAAAGCGCTTAATAACATACGTTTCAGTAGTCTTTCCATCACATAGTGTGTCTTCAGTTACATAGGATAATTGCTCGTAGAGGTACGCAACTTCAAAATTCACATGAAATATATTTAGTATGTAAAACATAACACAAATATTTGATATCAGACATAGTCATAGAAAAATCTGTGTCCGTTCATCCAAAAGTAGCAGTGGTTAATTAATGAAACAGTTGTATGTCATTTTGGGGGCAGGAGGGTGGCGGCTGCAGAAAGGGCTGAAGCCGCATATCAGCTTTTTGGCCTGGTATTTTTTACAGCTGCAGAAATGCACAGTATTATCAAATCACATACCTAGATATGTATCAGCATCTCCCTTCCCCAGGAAACAGCGATCTCCAACTGAAATGTTGATCTTATTTAGGCTAATCCTTGAGACCTGTAATTGCATTTTCTCCTCGTTTAGAACATACATCAGCTGCAAAGGGGCATGTTGCAGGAAGTCCAATAAATTCTGATGTCTGCACTCCTGCAGTAGCCGCATTTTAATGAACACTGTACAGTATGGCAGCATCTGTGCAAAGGAGCGCAATAGGATTACACACGTGAAATGTTGTCAATGCTATTAGGGTGGAGTGTACAGTTTATCGACTGTATTTATACGTTGGTGCAAAGGATAGGCTACGTAACTCGAATTTATCTAAGAAATCGAGTCCTCTCTGGAAAAAAGAGACTGCAATTTGAACCACCTAAACATGGATAGAAAATGTAAACACGCTTTAACCATGGTCATGTTTAGACGTGTGAAGCGTCAAAGAGTGTCCGGAATGTAAAGCATACTTTGCATAACAGCTACGGTTGTAAAATATACAGCTCCATTGTGTAAAGAAAACATCCATTGGATACACTTTTAGGTTAAAACATAGCAAGGAGTTCGATGTGGGTGTGTGAATCGAAACCACGGGCAACATGATTTCAAAAGCAGTAATTCCTTCCTTTACTTAATGGAAATCCAATGGTACGGGACGTTTTGATTTATTTCACCAGATGCTGTGCAAGGCTTCAACTGCCCCATATATGCTACTGGCTTCTCGTCTAATCTGAGCAGATTTCCAGGGAAGAACTTCCAGCGCACTCTTGAAAAGCAGTCTAATATCTTGCAAACATTTTCAAACTGCGTCTTTCTCATGATCACTCTTCCACCACTTCCGGGGCAGTTTTGCAGTGAGGACTTTTCCAATTGTCCACATACTGAACCAGGGGAGCCGACTTATGAATTTCCCAAGGTGCCCAAATATAGGAAGTGACATCACCAGCAGTTATATGACCGCATTTGCACATAGTCGCCAACTTTGTGCGAAGGGGTTGGGGGGTGGGGGGGAGGGAGTGCAGAACAGTAGAAACATTGGCTAGCATGTACTGCATATACTAAAGTCAAGTAAGAAGGAGGTTTAAGCCTTCCAGTTGCATTCCAGTAGGCCAACATTGCCCCTACTCCACCCCTCTATAATCATCCAGGTTGTAGTAGCCCTCAAAAGGCAGAGCAACACAGCTAGGATGGGAGAACGAAATGTCATCTCATCCTGTGAGTGTGTCAAACCTCGGAGCAAAGAATGTGCGCGTGCCTCCTACCTTGGAGCACAATCTCAATAATTTGGTACAAATCTTGCAAGTGGAAGCATGGGAATCGTCTGCAAGTGTGTGGGCTGCAGACCCCAGATGACATGCTCACTTCTTCAGTGTGAAACTCTGGCCAAGACTCTTTGAGCAAGCATTCAGGATGGTCTCACACCTTTAAACAGTGCGATATATTGAGTGGGGTCCTCACGCCTTGGAGCATAATCTATCCGTTCTCACTCCAATTTTCTCGATCTGGAGAACCATACGATATTCATTCAATGTGTGTGCACGGGTGATAACTTGTGTCAGAGAGAGCTCATTCTTTCATTCAGGAGAGATAAAGGGGTAACAACCCCCTATATGCGGGATCAGGCTCATTTTGCGCCGTGGCCCCTCACGCCAGAATAAGTGAGCAGGTTTTAAGGCCCTGATGATTCTGCTATCCTACAGGCTCGAGCCTTCTATCCCTTACCCCATCACAGCTTCTAAAATCGTGAGCAGCAGATTATGGACAGCAGGCAGCTTGGGACATGCCTGTTGCAAATTGAATGTAGCCAGATCTACTATTTAGACACTGGGAGAGAGCCATGAATCCACATTGGTGGTGAGGAAGCACTCAACATACAGAACACAATGGTATAGTGTTGCAGTCCTGCTGAGAAATGATAATTTGCTCTGTTTAAATGTAAAGCAGAGTGGCTGAGGAGTACACGCACTGTGCCATTAAAAATAAAGCAGCTGTGGTGGGTGGAAGTGCTGCTTTGGTGGCATCAAGAGTATGCAATTCCCAGCGAGGTAGTGTTGGTCATTTCCTATTGAAGTATAGCAGCCCTATTGAGAAGTGCCATTAAAAGTGAAGCTCTCCAGTAGGCTGGATCAGTGCTGCCCCATAAAAGGTGTAGAAGCCTCTGTGAGAAGTGGCAGTACTGTCCCAATGATGAGAAGTGTAGTATTTTCACATTAACTATTCTAAAGCACTTTGGGTTATTGAATAGTGCTGCTACATTCTGAGTAATTCCATCCCTTTAAATATATTAGCTCTTGTATAATCACAACACTGTTGAGTTTTTCTGATGATGATGATGAAGATGATGTTAGACTTGCTCGATAGTTCTGGTTCTGTATCATTAAATGTACTTCGGATCTTCAGAGTATCGGGAGGATAGCTCAGGGGCAACGTGCTCGCCTTGGAAGCAAGACGACATGGAGCCACACAGGTTCGATCCCTCGGTCCGCGCAATACAGGTTCGATTCCTCAGTCCGCGCTTAGAAACCTCCGGGTATTACACGCATTATAAATAACCAATTAAAATAAAAAATAAATAAATCTGCTGAGAAGTGCTGGGGCCTTGTCAATAAGAGTGTAGCAGCTCAACTGAGAAGTGCTGATGTTGTCTAATCAAAAGTATAGCAGCCCCACTAAGATGAACTAGCATTGCCTCAACAAAGCATAGTATTACAATTATAGAAGCCCTGTTTAGCGAGCTAACTGAGGAGTACCAGAATTGCCCCATTTCAAATATGGCAGCTCTAGTAGAAAATAGATTACACGGCCCTGCTGAGAAGTCCTGTTACTGTCTCTTCAAAAATATAGACGCCCATTAGCTCTGCACCATTAGGCCCTGCAAGTACTGTCCCATTGAATGCTATTACACTGAACAAGGTCAACAGTTTGGCAAGGTCCATACTGGGTCCTATGTGATAATTCTGCATTTTGAAAAACAAATGCAAAAAAGATTTATTTCGGCCCATTTGTTTGGTCTTCGAAAGGCCGAATTATCACATTCTACTGCCCCTCCACCCCGCTAAACACCCCCAAGAAGGTGATCCCACCTCACCCCACACTCGCACCCTGTTACCATCCTTAGAATTCAGGGGAGTTACCTCCCTCAACGCCTCTGTTCCCCGCCCATAGCATGGCATTCACCCTCACCACGTACACACTCAGAGACATGCAAACAGTCTCATTTGCCTTCTCCCTGCCACCTCCCTCCGCAGATGCAATGCATGAGGGGTGCACAGATGTACAAATACATCCAACCCAAAAAGAGTTTTAAAAATTGAGGGGCAGACTTGCTTTGCATCTGTGCCTCCATTTCTAAAAATCGTTTGGAACACAGGGCCATCCATACTGTGTCTCTTCTCTCCGGCCGAGGGTGGGGGGGGGCACAGCCCCGACTTCATTCTGCCGCCGGGCCCCGGAGCACCCTCGTACTCGGCGCCCCTGAACTGAACAGGTTACCTACTCATGACATCGCCAATCCATGTGCTGCACAGTCCTGCCTTTGACTTTCTGTGCGTTAAGGGCAGTCCTCAGAGGTCACAACCTCTGTGCGTTCCCTTGCTTCAGTTGAGCTGCCTTTTGAACTGTATGGCAGGTAGCAAGTTCTGTTGTGAAATGATGCCATTCGGCAGGAGCTCGGAAGGATGGAATGACCAGGCGTTCCGTGGCACAGTAACTGAAGGAAATGGCATCATGTGGCGGGGGGGGGGGGGGGGGGGGGGGAGGGGGGGTGTTCGGGGGATGCACAGTATCAAAGTGTTGCTCTGTGAAGCAATGTTCTTTAAAATGTCAATTATGTTGCTCTTTGTACGGACATGGAAACATGTTTTACATTGTCAATTTTGGTTCACATTTCTTATAGTTTATGTACAATTATGGTAGAAGTATGCCATTTATTAATGTGATTATTAATGAGAAAATGCATGTTTACTTAATTTCGCAGTTGCATGTGGAGAAGCTGCAGAATATGATATGATCGTGTTATGAGATTCTAATCATTAGAATAGAGACTCTTCTTTGAAAACATTCACATAAGTGTTGATTTTTCTTCTTGTTGGAGTCGTTGGGCACTCGTAATTAAGGCTTAGGCGCCACAGGGAGCAGGATTCACGGCCATTCAATGCCTGGAAGTCCAAATTAATGGCCCAATGGAAGAAAGGGCCATTTATGTGAGGGCTGAGGACACGCGTGCGGGTGCAGTTGGAGCCAAAAATTATAAGGACATCCTTGGTTTGTAGCTCGTATAGGAAAGCAAAACATAAGTGCTCGCTCGCATCGTTCCTAAAATTAGGGATTTCTAAGGCAACTGGCCACTGCAGAGAAAAGGGGGCAGCATGCGACTGTGTGGGCTGAGCCATCACTCGCAAAAAAAGCATGCGACTGAGTTATGGCCGCGAAGCGCTGGAACGGCTTGCAGAGAAGGAACGTTGGCTGTGCACATTCACAAGCAAGCAGAAATTCTGTGCAACTATCAGTTAATAGTACATGGACTTGCTGCCTTCTGATTGGCTGACGTGCAGCCAACATTCTAAAAGGTGTGCTAATACAGGTTGTGCAGAAGTCAACTTTTACCTGTTAACCCCCACACCCCTGCCACTCTTGGCCTTTCATGTATCTGCCACTATGAATATTGTGAAATTGCGCATTACGTTAGTTTTAATCTGTGTTTCAATGAGGGGTTGGAATAAAAGGACAGTGTTAGGTTGCTGTTTAAAAAAAAAAAAAAGAAAAAAAAGGCTAAAAAAACACACTCTTGCAGAGACAGTACCGTTATTAGTCTATGCTAATTTTGTGTCAGCTAGCTATCAAGGCCACGCTTCTCTTTATGATGTACGATATTGTTTTCTGTGCAGTGATCAGAAGTAGCGTCTTCGTCAGTTTTCTGTGGGCATTGCTCACTGGATAGCAGTTCTAGAGCAGGCGCTCACTTTGGTCAAGCAGTATTTAGGAACATGTTCTCTGCTGTTTGGGATCCTTCCACTCTGGGTACAGTGTTGCTTGCTACTTTCCCATAGGTGTGGAGGAAAGGGAACAAGACATAGTCTGAAAAAAGTACTACCCTTAGTGACTGCTGTACTGCTAGTCCTAAATTTCCTTTCTTCCATCCGCCTTCCTTTCTTTCTCCTAGTCGAGTTAGTTAGGCCTCCCGGTCCTAAGGTAAAGGAGCTAGAGGGGGGAAGTTCACGATGTTCCCCTCTTCCTCGTGAAATTCTTTTATTTATTTAAATAATTGAATTAAAGTTATCATCTTAAATCAGTAATTACAATTTGAGATCTATTATTAATAGAAGTTATCAATATTTATTTATTGTATTTGTTCATTTATCCATATACAGTAGGAACCATGCTCTTCTGATCACAAAAGAACGTACAAGAGATGAGCAATCAGATTTGATAGGAAGCAATGAGTTTCTTACAATGGGGTGAGTTTGGGGGACATTCTGACCAGGTTGCAGAGGGGAGTAAATGGAACAGTCACCAGGGACAATACATAAGAGGACATACATAAAGGACAACCAACATTGGACATTTTTCAGTGCAGGTAGGCGGTATGGCCAGCTCTGCGTGGCCATGATGGGTGAACTACTAGTATCGAGGCAGAGGAAGTGAGGGACAGAGGCAGATTAGAGGCGAGGGAAAAATGTTAGCTAGCAGGCAGATGAGAGGTAGTTTTAGATGGTAACTCAGAGGCGAGGAGGTAGGCTTTTAGCTTGGTTTTGAACAAATCTGTATGGACTGTTTCTCGGATGTCTGGGGGAAGAGAATTCCATGAAAGTGGAGCAAGAAGAGAGAAAGAGCGGAAGCGAGAAGCACAGGGAGGGCGAGGAGCCAGACGTGTAGTCAAGGAGGCGGAGCAGTGATTACGAGAAGGCTTATAGAGTTGGATACAGGAGGATAGATACAGTGGTGCCTTAACGTGGATAGATTTGTGAACCAGGAGAAGAATACATCTTGCCCTGTTTTTCATCATCAGTCATCCAGCCTGGTGACAGTAGGAGGAAGTAGGGGTGAAGTGAGGGAGTTCAAGGAGGGTCCTGGTAGTGAAGTGAATGATCTTGTCGAGAGGAAGAGAAAGCATAGTTGCTGAGACCAAAGAGGATGCTGGCACAGTAGTCCAGTTTAGAGAAGAAAAGAGTGGTTAAGAGAGTGTTGAAAGGAAGGAGGTGCCTGCTTTTCCTAATATTTAGGAGGTGGAGGTGAGCTGCTGTTCCAGTTTTGGAGATGAAAGTATAGAATGTGTGAGAAGGGTCATAGATGACAGTGAGGTTTCTAGCTGAAGAAGAGTAGGGGAGAGTGTCAGGTGGGACCTGGATAGGCAGAGGAAGAGATGAGAGAGAGATTTTGGCAGGCAAGAAGAGTACATCTGTTTTGGTAGAGTTTAACATCTGAGAGTGTGAAGCCATCCAATATTTAATGGCAGAGAGACAGTTGGACATTTTGATAGAGAGATCAGAGGAGAGTTCAGGAAAGGAGAAGATTATTTGGGTGTCGTTGGGGTAAAATTGTTATGAGAACCCAAAGGAGGAGATCAGTGCCCCAAGAGCAGAAGTTTATAGTTTAAAGAGGAGTGGACCCAAGACAAAGTCTTGTGGAACACCAACAGTTATAGGAGTGAGTTGTTGCTGCTCCAGGAGAGAGAGAATTGGCAAGGTGCAAGGTAGGATTTAATCCAGGGAAGGGCTTGATCATGAATCCCAAGAAGAGAGTATTAAGGTGATCAGACTGATCGGCAGTGTCAAAGGCAGCAGACGGGGTCAAAGCGAATTAGGATAAGAGGATAGGTACGAGTGCTTAGCAGAGTTAATAAGTGTAGGAAGTTTATCATGTTTGGGAATAAAATCCAAAAACCTTCAGTAAATGAGCCAGCACTAATCGCAGTATTCAAGTAAAGGGAGCACAATTGAAGTAATAATGGAGCAATGGTGGTGCAAAAAGTATTATAAAATTCAATTGAAAATTGATCACGGCCAGGCGTTTTCTCCGTTTTAAGATCTTTAATTTCTTTAATAATCTTATCAATAGTGATGGTTTGTTCTGAGGGGAATAAATCAATGATTTTGGCTTTCTGATTTTGAATACCCATTAAAATTTTGTGAAGGCAGCCCGATTAGTAACTGATTCAGAATTATACAATTTTGTATAAAAGTTCAAAAATGCTTTATCTTTAATTTGGTTACCCTTTTACAATCTAGTAATTGAAGTAATTGCTTTCTTTTTTTTTCCAAATGTTTTAATTAAGAAGCTTATAATTTACTAGATTTATTGGAACCTCCATAATATTTAGTTTTGGTGTAGATGCGCTTGCTTTCTCAATACAAATTGTGTTGCAGTCAATACGTTTAGATATTCATTCTTTAATAGTCAGTCCATTAGCATTATTGTAGTAGGTATTTTCAAGTGTTTTGATCACAGATAGCAGGTCAGATTATTTCTTTTGGCAAGGTTTGTACTTATGGGATACATATTGCATAATATATCTACACAAAGTTGCTTTATAGGATTCCCAGTTATTTTATACTCATGTATCTATAGTAAAGTTAATTCTGAACAATTCTTCAGTAACAGTGCTCATATGTTGTATGCTTCCACTTCTGAGGCTACCCTATCTGCAATGCTGAGGGCTAGGTGCTTGCTGGATAGCTTAATTCATACTAAAGCAGAGAGAGAGATATTTACACCAAGCAGGTGTTTTGGGATCCTGGGGTGAAATCCGGTGCCTTGCTTGCAAACAGACTGAGGGATAGAGAGCGAGGAAGACAGGTATTGTCCCTGGCAATTGAATTTTTCTTAAAAAGAATTAAGATATATGTGGTGCATTCCAGAATTTGTATGCATTGTTATACCGTGAGGATGGGTATATTGATGATGATGATGAAGTGTTGGAATATCTGGACCAAATACCTCTCCCTAAGTTAGATGAAGGTTATACACTTTGTCTGGAAAGTGAAATAACAGAGCAGGAAATTATAAATACCACAGGGCTATTAACGCCTGGTAAGTGCCCAGGTCTGGATGGGTTTCCAATAGAATTTTGTGTTACATTCAGTTCCTTACTTGCTCCATTTCTAGTTGATCTTTTTAGGGAAATCATTGATTCTGAACATGTGGCTGTTTGCATGAAGACTGCAATAATATAGGTGATTCACAAACCCGGTAAGAATCACTCGCTCTGCAGTAATTATAGACCCATTTCTTTTCTAAACGCGGATGTTCAGTTATTAGCAAAAATGTATGAGGTAAGACTTAACCCTCTGCTTCCAGAATTGGTCCTCCCAAATCAGACAGGCTTCATCATTGGTAGGAATAGTTATGATAACCTGAGGGAATTACTGGATGTTGTATATTTAAAGAGTAACTCTGTGGACCCCCTCGCTGCGGTCAGCATTGATACAGAAAAAGCATTTGATAGGGCTAGTTGGGTTTTTCGCCGTCAAGTATTAATTAGAGTGAACTGTGGCCCTCGTTTCTTGAAGCTATTTTCTGCTCTCTGTAATGATGCAGAGGCAAAATTCTAGTAAATGGTTGTCTATTGGATTGTTTCTCAATCCATGGGGGTACAAGACAGGGTTGTCCCTTATCCCCTCTATTGTTTGCCCTTTTTATAGAGCCATTGGCTAGCTCAATTAGGGAAAGTATTGGCATAAAGGGTGTTTTGATGGGCAAATGCACCTCTAAAGACCTGCTTTATGCAGATGACGTTTTATTTCTACTTTCTGATCCTGGAGCCCCGTTCAAGGAACTTATTTTGGTACTGACTAGATTTGGTGAAGTGTCAGATTATAAAATGAATGTATCTAAAACATTAATTTTCCCAATTTCAGCCTCGTGTCATAGAGGTCTTTTCGGTATTGAGCGGGACAGTTGGGCTGGGAATGACTTTGTATATCTGGGTATAAACATTTCTAGGCATGTTAATTGTTTGTTGGCCTCCAATATTCGAATCAAGTTCGCAGAGGTTGGCCTGCTATGTTTAAAGTGGAAAAGGTTGAACCTAACATTGTGGGGTAAGATTAATGTAATAAAGATGCCTCGACTGCCAAAACTACTTTACGTATTTAGCATGCTTCCTCTTCCTTTAATGGGAGATTTGCTTTGTGACATTAATAGAGTTTTACATCATTTTCTTTGAGGAGAGGGGCAAATCCAGGATCCCAATGGAGATAATTATGAAGCCAGTACGTTTGGGTGGTTTTGGTTTCTCTGATTTAGGGCCTCATTACACGGACGGCGGTAAGGGTTTACCGCCTTACTACGAGGTCCCTTTGCTGGTTGGAGAATTTAACGCCTGCTTTTTGCAGGCGTTAAAAACCAACCCGCAAAGGGACCAGGGAGCTAATTACGGTACCGCAATTTGCGGTGCGGTAATTAGCACCTTCCCCATTCCCATTATGCCCTACGGGGGAAAAATGGGAATGGGGAAGGGTAATGTGGGAACGGGGAATTACCGCCCACCAACCTTGGAATAGGCCGGTAATTCCCCTTTTCACCAAGGCGGTGCCGGTATTTTACCGGCATGGACCAAGGTGCTAGCAGCACCTTGGTCCACTGCCGTCCGTGTAATGAGGCCCATAGTCTCGTACCATAGAGCCTTTTCCCTGTGCACTCTGCATTTCTGGTTAAGACGAGATGCAGCTAGCTGCCCAAACTGGGTCAACATGGAGAGGGACTTGGTGTACCCTGTCCCTTTGGATTGCCCTCTTAGTATGAAAAGAAATACCTGTGGATAAATCCACACCGTTTGTTGGCCACATTCTAAAAGACTGGAAGAAATGCTGTGGAATTTCTGGAGTTAAATACCTACTGGGTCTGGAATCTTCGATCTGGAGAAACTCTGCAATATGTTTTAATAACCGTGCCCTCTCATGGCTCTTTAGGCAATCTGCAGGTATCTGGCGTTTGGGACAGGTACACAATGGGGTTTCAGTGCTCTTTTTTGAATTCCTCAGGTTTAAATATAAGTTTCATATGTCAGAGGATTATCGATACTGAGTCCTCTGTGATGTTTTTGCGAATCTTCTTACACCTTTAAATGCCTCGTTCCATAGCATCCCTCCTATATTGCAACTATCCAAATGTATGCCTCTATCGGCTTCTACTCTGTACAAGCTTCTTGTGCATGTGGGCAGCGATGTTCCTTTTGAGCAGGGTAAGGCAACTTGGTCCCTGGATATGGGACTTGAGTTATCTGAGGAAGTATGGAAAGAAATTTGTACAGGGGCTTGTGGGTATAAAGTTGATCTGGATTTGAAATTTACTCAGCAGCGGGTTGTGCATAGCATCTACTGGACACCTTTAAAAATGAAACGTTGTAAGTTTGTGCAGGATGACACATTTTGGAATTGTACATCTAATGCTGGTACTGGTTTGCACATGTTTTGGTCCTGTGTGAAAATTAATAGCTTCTGGGATGATGTTCTGCAAAGCATGCAACTTGTCTTGGGTTTCTCGTTGCCCCGCACCCTTTTTCTATGTGTACTGGGCTTGTTCCCGGTAGATATTCAGCTTTCTGTTGGTCAGCTCTTTTGGTGTTATAGGGTGCTATTGGTAGCAAAAAAGCAAATATTGAAATACTGCAAAAGTGATGCAAAGCCTTCAGTCAATGGTTGGTTGCAGGAGTTAGCCATTCTTTCAAGTAGGGAGAAGGTAATTTATCAGAGACTGAAAAAAGCTGATACATATCTGTCTATATGGAATGTCTTCAATGAATTGTATATCTGAATAATTTCCCTTTCATTGTATTGTTTAATGTACTTGACATTTCTTGCTCTTTCTTTCTTCTCCCATCTCCTGTCCTCCTTCTCTCTCATTGTATGCTTTCTTTTCTCTTCCTGTATGCTATCTTTCTCTCCCTTTTCTATGACTTTCTTTCCTTTCTTGCGCTATATGACGCCCGTAAAAGTTGTGTAAATATACTCTTCTATTGTTTAAAAGATGTTTATTTGTTATAGTATGATATTGCTATTTATCTTCTGCATGTTATACAAATTTCAATAAAGAAATTTCATTTAAAAAAAATTCTTTCAGCAGAGAAGAATTGAATTCCCGCCTATTTTAAGTGTAATTGATTGGGACCCAATCAAATGTGTGTGAAAGTGGAGCATGGCCCGATATAGTTAGAGTGCTAATATGAGAGATTTGAAAATTCTATATTAGTTTGGTATTAACAAAAATCTGATCTAATCATGAGAAAGATGTACGAGGGAGAAAGAAGAAAGTATATCCTCTAGTTTCCAGATGGTGAAATCGCCATTAGTCATGTAGATTCAACAAAAATTCAAAAAGGTTTGCATGTTTCTGGATTCATTTATTAAGTTGCTGATTTACAATTGAGCACAAAATCAAAGACTTGATCACAATCCCCACATACAATAATTATATCCAAATTATAGGTCGTTTTTACTTCAACCCATCCAAGAATAAAGTATCAGGGCAACAAGGACCATAGACATTAACAATAGCAACTGGTAACTCATTAATTACGGCATCAAGAATAATGTAGCAACCCATTGAGTCAGTCTCTGCATTGAATCTTTGAAAGCTGAGTTTGGATTTTTTGAGTGCGATGCTGATAACAAAAACACTTGACCAACACACTGTTTTTTAAGCTTTTTATTTTCTTCCTCTGAGTACAAGTGTGACTTTTGTAAGCAAACTATGTCCAATTTAAATTTTGCAAGCTGAGTTAATATCTTCCGTCACTTTACTGGGCGGTCTGAGGAGTCAAGAATGAAACTCATTCACAAGTTAGTCATGTTTTTGGTTAAAGACTTTTATTGAAAATAAAAGGGGTTGGGAAAATGCCTCTCTGACCCAGCTCTGAGAGGAATTTCCCTACCTAAACCAAAACTAAGGATCTGTCGGTGTCAGAATGTCTACAAAAAAAAGTTCTGTGTCCAATGTTCTATTCTGACCCTCGCACTAAAACTAAACTCTAAGGTGAAACGGAAAATGTCTTGGAACCTTGGAAGGTTTAGAAAAGTGTTTACAAAAAAATAATAGGTGGCTCTAACACAAAGGTTCTGCAAGGATAAATGTCCTTGCTCCAGAGGATGGTTCCCTTACCCTGGAATCCTCTTGGTTCTCTGCAGTTTCAGATTCAACAGTTCCTTCTGCCTTTCTTTGCCCACAACCATATTGATGTAGAATCTTGTCTTGACATAGCAATTATGTCTCTCTTGGACACCTGGTTGATACACTCCTTTCCTAGTCCTGAAGTTCCTTCTCAGAACCTCTTTGATAAATAACACAGTTCTGGTTGTCTGGTATACTCTCCTGCCAGGACTTCTTGTTTTCACACAATTGTGATTGCCTTGTATGCTCTCCTTCCAGGGCTTCTTATGTTCACACACTTGTGATGGTTGCCTGGTATACTCTCCTTCTAGGACTTCTTGTTTTGATACACTTGTGATGGCCTGGTATACTTTCCTGCCAGGGCTTCTTGTATTCTCACACTTAGGATTACCTGGTGCACTCTGCTGCTAGGGCTTCTTGTATTCATACACTTGTGATGGCCTGGTATACTCTCCTGCAAGGGCCTCTTGTATTGACAGGGGCTCTCTGCCCTTTCCCAAAGTCGCACACACATTTTGTTTGCAAATATGTCCCCTGGATGTAATGTACAGTTGTTGTTTTTCCTATGTATGCACAATTAATATCAGTTTGTAAGGGTTTTATCTGCAATTTAATTCCCTTTTTAATGATCAGTTAATTTGTTCTTTCTCTCTCACTTGCTTGTTGTTCATTCACTTGTATTTGACATGATCCCCACTGCCTCTGTGATGACGCACTGGCTCTCGTTGGCATTTCTGGATTCTCCTGTGGTCATCCAGAGAAGTGCTTTCATCTGCTTCCTTCTCACGACCGCTACCGCTGGTTTCTTCAGGTCTCACGGCTTCCACTTGCAGAATCTGCTTTGCTACAGGCTCCGGTAAGTAAAGCACTGCTCTTGGTAATCTGCAAACACCCAATAGTCCCTGACTGGCTCTTGGCGTTCCTACAGCATGTCCTACTCGCCAAGCAGCCCTCTCCTCCTTCGCAGGTGAGCCGCCTGGATCCACTACGCCGGTAATCGCCTTTTGGTATCCTCAACCTTACGGAGAGATGCAGCTCTCTCCCACCAGCAGCAGACGTTCACGTCCTACTTCACTTGCCTTTTAAACTTCCCAGGCACAGATGTGTATGAGCAACCACTAGAATGCTTACTGTGCTTTTGTCTTCTCTCATTCTGCATCGCTTGATTACTCTTCCTCGCCCCAGTGTTTTGGTCATTCTGGGAAAATAAATCCAGTTTTTGGAATCGATTCAGAAGACTTGAATAAATATTTTCAGTAATCTTAAATTGTTAATGACTCTTGGATGTGTAGAGGAGCAGATGTATACATCTGCAGGAGATCCCGCCCCCCTGCCTCCTTTGTATTGGAGACATGAGACCGTGCCTTGCCTGACACCAGCTATCGCACCAATACCGCAGCAAGTATTTTGAAGGAGATATCCATTGAGACACCCCATCGAATGTACCCTTGAATTGATGGCAACCTACAGCAGGACCCCCCTGAAGGAATATGAGAAAGAGCTAAGAAAATGAACTGATGACGTTATAAGGAAGTGTGCACGACCTCCTGGCATACTGAATGAAGACGATGTATGGATCCTAGAGGATAAATGACGAAGTAAACAATCGAGTGGACTATCAAAGAGGAAAAAAAGATTACACGTTAACAAAGTGCTGCAGAAAACAGAAGTTCAATGAATGTACAGACGCTGAAATGCAAGTTAGATCAAGTCATCGTATAGGCTAGCTATGAGTAGTGAATAGAATGCAGGTGGAGCCACCATTGTGTAGAAACTGGACATTGGTATCAAAAAATAAGTAAGCCAAAACCATGAAAGGGGAATGAAAAGCTGTGTCGCAGTAGAATAACAGGTTTCTGAAGCTGTGTGGCGAGGCTGCCTGGCTTAGAGTCAAGATCCTAGAAATCAAGGTAAGCTATCTACTCTGAAGAGAATGAGTGTGCGGAGGATGAATCCTCTCAGCTTAAGGTGCAAGAAAGAACACAAAGGATGCCAAGTTTTAATTCATTTAAAGCATTTAAAAGCTGCAGAATGGACTAAATCGTGGTCTCTTGTCACGTGAGGCAAGAATGGAAATAGCGTTCAAACTAGAAGTTCCAGACACGATAGCGAGTGCCCTCACTCCTGTGCATTCCCAGGACGAGAATACTCTGCAAGGCCAAGTACAAAGACAATTTCATGGCAGAAGGCATGGGTGATGAGAGATGTTGGGCTAATTGGGTGGTGAGGTAGCTTCATGTCCTATTTCCCTGCACATGGGTCTTGGCTTGCGTGCTGCTAAATGAACTGACTGTTCCAGACATGGCACAAGCTTGCCAACCAATTGTATTAGTTTGCATAATGAAGGTCCTTATAGCTTAGAAGACTGATGAAACACAGTGTAACTATTTTTTCTTAAATTACATATTTGAAGAGGTAGGCATACGATGTTCACCTGATAAAGGACAGCCATTAACAATCCTAGCTCTTATATGATTGTATATGTAGATGTTTCCCTTAACCAATCCCGACCCTTGATAGGTTTTTCACTATTTCCACATAGTATGACATCACTGATGCATAATGGAGTATATGAAGTACATTTTTTGTGGAAATCACAGAGAGACTAAGCGTACATCCGTTGATGTTCGTTGTAACCTCCCTGTTTTAGATAATGGTTAATAAAACAGTAACTTTGCATCTTCTTGAGTTGGTCGGGTGATTTAAACTCAGAATTTTTCTGTTGTAATCCCACCCATTAACAGATGCACATTCCAAGGGCCTTAAACTCAGATTATTGATAGGTGCAACTGGAAATGGTGATGTCCCTATTCTTCATGGGAGAAGGAATGGGCGTATGACAATCGGCCATGAAGGTATTAGATATGGGTGGGTTGTTATTTTCAAGAGAAAATGGGGGATACCATGTCTCATCCGATGAAGACATGGCATCTCCCGAGAGGTTGTCTCCCCCATGTGATCCTCCCTCATATAGCCACCCCCAGGAGTAGGATCAGGTAGCAGGTGCTGTCCACTGACCACATGGGAGGAGGTCACCGCCGGGAAATCACTGATGACTCCATTAGATTCATCACAGCGGTTAACTGCCTTCACATTCCAGGAAACTGCTTTAAGATGCATCAAAAACAACTAATGGAATAATTGATGAGGAATTTTATTCAAAACATTAGAAAACAGTATCATTGTAAATAGTCCAATGTGATAGGTACCATTATTATAAATTAATTCAGATAATAGCAATAACACCAGGTAATGGCCCGGGGTCCCGGGCCCGTTACTACCCGATCTGGTGGTAATCAGTACACATATGGGGCCTCATGATGAGTGGTGGTCTGGAAACAAGGATGCTGGTAACCTTACGGGCACCCTTGTTTCCAGACTGCCACACTCAGAGTCTGCCTGCCGGAGCTGCTGTGTCCGACAGGTCTGACCCTGCCGGATGCAGCGTCTACGGGTAGGCAGACTGGTCATGGAGGAACCGGCACCGTTAGCATGGGAGTTTATGGGAATGTGGACTTAAAATTTACAGGAGCTGGGCCGCCGAAGTTGTAATCTCTGGGTAGCACTGGGAAGTCAGGTGCCGGTAAATCTTTACGGGGTCCAGCGGCAATCCACCGGTAGCACCAGCAGGGTTACCGCTGGACCCGTCATGAAGCCCATGATCTTTGACGTGATAAGATGAAACTTTAACAAACAAGAGGAGAGCAAGCTTTAATAAGGAGTTAGAAACTGTGAACAGAAAGACACAAGACTATACATTCTCACATCATGTTTGATCAGGAAAGTTTAAAGTTGAAGACAAGACAGTCAACATTATGAGCAAAAGCAATGTTATCATGTATATGACCAATAATGATTTACTGTGAAAAAAGACTCTTTCCTTAGGAAATCTCTGTGCACCAATAAACACATTTTTCAACTCTGATTGGATTCTCACAATCCCTTTATTCTTAATAGCTTAAATACTCAGCAGATGCAGTAGCTTTTTTGGGGAACAAAATAGGGAACAATTATTTTCATGAAAGAGTGAGAGAGTAAGCACCATAGGACAACATACATCTGCTAGAATATTCTGTCAACTCTGGATAAAGTTGTGTATATTCGTTTAAAAAGACATTCTGTTAGGAATAAAGTAGATTTAGACTTGAGGTTGAAACCCTTTGAATCAACACTCTATTGTTTTAATTGGCAAAGTCAAATACAATTGTCATATCGCACATTGCAGTAGAAGTGGAAATTGCCTCTGTAATTTGTGCGTTGTGTGGCAGACCATTTTTCCTCTGTTCAGCCATCAGTATGTTTTCAACACTGTGTAGCTCGATCAATGAGGGCATGCTTTAATCGTCACATATGAGAGGAGTGAGCTAAGTGAGAGCCATTGGCTAAAAGCACTATTCTTCACTACTCCACTGTCCAGCATGAGTAGTGGCAAATCTCAGAGGCCACTAAGTAAGGTTATGAAATTATCTTAGGTGCGTATGTCCACTGTTATGTTTGTGGTCCTCCTTCGTAGTGAGGTTTCTGCATATTAAAAGTACTGGTGAGCACGCTGATGTGAGCGCTGTTCATCTGTCATTGTAGCAAAGGTGCATTACAGATATTAAGTATCTTAAAACTAAAAGGTTGGGTCGATGAGCGGAGCATGGAAATCAAGACGCCATCTTGTGGGCTGCTGGCCATGCCCTCTTTGTGAAATTCTTAAAGGGGAATTGTGCGCATGCTGCTAAAAGGTTCTGTTCCATCCCTGCTTGGGGGAACTTTTATAAGTATAGAGGAAAGGGGATTTAGGACTAGGAATACAGCAGTAACTAAGATGGGTAACTTTTCCTGATTATTGTGTTGATAATAAGAGGGCAGTGACATATCCTCCCCCTGCTTCTAAGCACTGTGAAGTGCTATATTAATAGGAAATATAACCTCCAGCGTCAAGACACTACCACAAGCTGTCAGTATGCAGGTTTAAGGGGAAATGGCTAGTAAAATAGTTCAGTGGGTTAAGTGCTTGCTACTAAGATCTGTGTGGGTTCTGCAGGTCACAGGTTTGAATCCTGGCAAGGTAAACTTAGCCTTTCATCCTTCGGAGGTCAGAAAATTGGTGTTCATTTTGGTTTGGTAATACCTTGATATAAAAGTGTTCAATGTAAAGCACTTTGGCGAAAGCACCAGATTATTGTACATTTTCTAAATATAAGAATCAATAATTACAAGCAAAAGCTCAGAATAACGGTATAGTCTAACATGAGTATTGCTTTAACTGTGCCCGGTGTTACTGTTATTCAACTTCAGGCATGTATGATAAAAATCATATTCAAGCATTTATTTGCTTCCATGAGATATGTACAAATCAATGTTTTATACTAGCATGCCTGAAGCTTAATGAGACTGGGTTATGAATAAATTAGCAGTGAGATAATAGCCCTTCGTAGCAGCTTTCTGGGAACAAATAAATCCGGACGTCACCAATATATAAATGCATATGTGTTAAGGTATTCTATCAAAAAACAAAGGTCTACAAAGTGTGGGAATACAAATGTTAAGGTACAAACACTAATTGCATTTCAAAACAAATTCAACCATGAAACTCAAAGTATAAACAATCACTCCATACCACTATAAATCCACTATAAAGCCAACCTCAAGACTCACTTCAACTATGGTATTGATGTAACCTGCAAGGAAGTGAGTCTTAAGGTTGGATTTGTAGTGACATGAGTGTTTGTACTTTGAGTTTCGTGGTTGAATTTGTAGTGGTATATAGTGAGTGCTTGTACATTTATATTGTTATACCCCTCTCGTTATAGGCTTTACATTTTGTTAATTAACCTGAATAATTTTATCTAAATGTTGTTTTATATTTCTAATTTCAGTGTTTCTTTTTGCGGGGAGCAAGGCATATGTTGTAGACGTGTATGGCGGATAAATGTATGTAGTATATATGCTTAATGTATGCATGAGCTCTAAGGTTTACATTTTGTACATCTATACAATTCACATCTCCTACATGTCTCATATACCTATGAAAATTCACATCAGTTATTCCTGACTTTGATGTGAGTTTTTAAACGTGAAGTAGTGCACATATAGGTAATGTACATTTTATACTTGCACATGTCCAAATCATGTACAGGATTTCCATTCATTTAGAGCATGCCTTCTAGCCCTTCTTTATGTTGGCTTATGGGTGGGCTAAATGTGTGCCATTAAGTGCATGTGTCACAAGAGTGTATAAAACACTCTTGTGATGTAAGGTGTAAAAGTGTTTGGTGTGAAGTTATGTGAAATGCACATGTCCTCTAGGCCTCTCATACAAATAACTCACATAAAAGTGAGGTTTCATTTTGATGTGAGTTTGTATGTGTTTAGGAGGCATATACAAGTGTTACAGTTGTTACATCTCCTACATATTTCATATACATATGAAAAATGGCTTCAAAGTCTTGTCCGACTTTGATGTGAATTTTCATACTCATATTGGTGTACATGTACGAAATGTATATCTCCTACATGTACAGTTTGTATAGAATTTGTACATTAAAGCGAGTATTGTAAGAGTATGTGCCGTAAGTGTTTATAGTGTAAGAGCATGTGGTATAGGAGCTATGCAAGTGTGTGTTGTAAATGTGTGTATCATAAGAGCTTGTGTCATATAAGTGCATTTGTCATAGAAATGTGTGTCGAAAGAGCATGTGTGTGTTGTATGAGTGTTTGGGGTCTAAGTGTCTGGCATTTGAATATATGACATGTAGGTAGTGGTGAATTCTTTGGATAAACTCATGAAGTACAGATGTCCTATACGACTCCTGTACATATAAAAACTCACATTAAAGTGAAGTTTGACTGTGATATGAGTTTTTATACATATAGGAGGCATTGTGTACATGTGCGAACTGAACATCTCCTGAAAACTGACATGAATGTTTGTCCTGGCTTTAATATAACTTTTCATACACATGTGTGTACATGTATGAAATGTAGTTCTCATACACTTACAGTTTGTATATAATATGCACATTCATACTACTCATGTTTTGTATGCTACCTATACAAATGCAAACTCATATTAAAGTGAGGTCTAACTGTGATTTGAGTTTTCAGTGCATATAAGAGGCATATTGGAGTTTTACATTTCGTACATGTACATAATTTACATCTCCTATATGTACATATGAAAACTGCCATCAGTCAGTCCTGTCTTTGATGTGAGTTGTCATACATATAGTAGCATACATGTATGAAATGTACATATTATACATCGTTTGTATAAAAGTAGTACATTCATTCTGTACATTTTTGATATAGAGATACATCTTAAAGCATGAATATTTCAAAGTTGGCCTGCACGATTTCCAAAAATCTTTTTCAGTGCATCAATTCATGATAAGATCTAGGTACTTTCCAAATATCTTGAAAAGCAAAGTGGCCAATTTTGAAATATTTGGGCAATATTCTATTTTTCCCTGAGAAAAAAACCCCATATTAAAAGCTGTTCAAAATATGAACAACATTTTTATTTTTTTAAAGGAAGCTGTCTGTGAAAAATCTTCACATTTTCAAACCAGGGACAGCTGCGTTTACATTTTAATGTGGATTTATTTCAGTTGTTTTCATAAGTGTTCAAAGGTTATTAAGACTGGAGTGAAGGGTAGACACCACTTTTTGTTTAACTCAAAACTAATTTAAATTTCTAAACAAATTCATCAAAATGTTTTTAATTGAATTTCATCAGAGTGTATAAACAAAGCCTTGGCACAAGGATATACTGTATACAAATGGAAGCTAAGGGTTTCCCCTAAACTAATGGTGCACTCTCGCTGAGCCCTATGTGAAAGTTGCAACTGTTTCCACTAATTCAATGTCTTTTTTTTATTATCTTAAGTGGTTTCTGAATAGTTGTTCATAAATTCTTATGAAAAAGGTCCCAGTGTCACTTTTGTTCCATCATAAATAGCAGTATACATCCAGAGAGTCAGGGCCAGTCTTTGCATCAGGCAGCTCAGGCGGCTGCCTGACGTCAATCAGCCTCCAGGGGGCGCTGCACGCAGTGCCAGTGCTAAAATACACGTGTAACATGTTAATTTCCTAACATTATAAAAGTGAATGTGCCTGTTCATTTTTAAAATGTTAGGAAACGAAAATGTTACACATGTATTCTACCACTGTCACTGCTGCAGGCTGCAGCCTCGGCCTTCAGGCAGGGCAGTGCTAGAATACACGTGTAACACGTTCATTTCCTAACATTATAAAAGTGAATGTGCCTGTTCATTTCTGTAATGTTAGGAAACAAACGTGTTACACATGTATTCTACCAGGGACGCCAATTCACCAAAATGCCTGGGGTAGCTGAAGTGACATCACACGACCCTTGACCCCCTGATGACATCACAGGAAGTGATGTCATTTGACCCCACCCTGAAGTGATATCGCGGGAAGGGATGGAACACAACCTTTCACCCGTTGACAAAACTGGAAGTGGCAGCACATAGCCTTGTACACTACGAAAAATATGGTTATGTTATCACTACAATGTGATGTACGTTTCATACAAGAATGGATCGCATATGTAGCGTTAAGATCCGTATGTATAGGCCCATATTACAAAATAACTGTGAATGCAAGCAGACGTCCATGACCAAATGATAATGATGTGTTATTATATAGCACTTAAGCTTAAGCGCTTTAATAGAAAAAAAATACACCCAATATCACCTAACCTGTGTTGGTACTCATTTATCGACCTCAGAAGGATGAAAGGCTGAGTTGAGGCATTTAAGAACAGACTAAATCAATAACTCATCCCCTGAAGTGTGCCTGAAATAAACCTTTAATCAGTCTAGCAATTATTGTATAGAGACACATTTGGTATTCCTATTGTTTCTTATTTAGGGTCAGGGCTGAAAGTGTTAGACTTGTGGCACTCCTGTTCTTATTTTTCTTCTTTTTTTAAGGGGCTTGAACAAGAAAGCCATCCACTCCAGAAGTAAAGAGCCACATGGTGCTGGCCACAGCCCAGGAGCTTGCATTACAAAAAAACAAAAAAAAAAGTGTATTATTATTATTATTATTATTATTATTATTATTATTCTTTTTAGAGGTCGCAAGGGAGACCCTAGAGGTCTCACGGGAGACCTCAGAGGTCGCAGTTGCGACCTCTAGCAACTCCTAAATGACGTCCCTGTATTCTACCACTGGCATTGCTGCAAGCTGCAGCCTCGGCCCACTTTTATGATGTTAGGAAACAAACGTGGTACACATGTATTCTACCACTGGCACTGCTGCAAGTTGCAGCCTCGTCCCTCAGGCAGGACAGGGCAATTGGCAAATAAATTAGCAAAATGTGTTTCTTTATTCACTTCCCCTGGCACCGCGTGGTGCCGGCGCCGCTGGCGCCAGCGAAGCCCATGGGCGCACGTGCGGCGTGCCCTCCTCCATGCTATGCGCGTGCACTGACACTGACAGTGAAGTGAGGATTGATTGGGGCTGGCTGGTGTTGTCGGCCCCGGCCAGCAGTAACTACAGCCTGCCGAGGCAAGCACACTTCTTTCCTCCTGCTCCCGTCCTCGCAAGTGAGGCCTATTGCTGCATAGGTGTTTTACTCATTTTAAAATGGTGTTGCAGAGATGATTGGGCCAACCAAGAACGGCCTCTGGTGGCCACAAAGCTAGACACTTTTGTCAAGGCTCAAGTAGTCATGAAAAAGGAAGCGAGCACTGGTGGTGGACTCTCCTCAGGAGATCAAAGGGCCAGTTCACGGAAGACCTGGGCAGAGTGTCACCGTCAGCAGATCTTAGACAGTTGCAAGTTCCAGCACGGTTGGATTGGTTCGTCCATCGGCCATTCAGCCCTGGCCGGGCCGAAATCACTTTGAGGGCGGGGCACTGGGGGCCAGTACCACGCTTGGGCCGGTTTGGGGGTTACTACGCCCCCCTAGATCCCGCTCCCGAGCATATTGTTCGTTGTTCCCTCTTTCCTGGGCATGCACTGCTGACTGTATTTTAGTGCAAGAGTTTCATACATTTCACTGTTTGCTCAGACTTGTTTTATACTGTTCTTTGTCGTTGTGCTTCTTTTGTTTGGAAAAGGAATCATGCTAGTCTAATTCGATAAACAACCACCTACACGAACGCGCCTTGCGAATGATGGTTGTGAAGGATGGATGCAGGCGCTGGACCAAAAGCTGAGCAAAGTCTGCACAGCAGCTGGCTTAGGAAAGCGACTCAGCAACTACAGTAGAAACCGTCTCCATGGACGGTTGGCCTGTCTTCCGTATAATGCAAATACCCAGACTTGTAGAATGCATGCTTCACTTTCTTTGTTCCAGTGGGGGCGACATGCTGTAGCATCAATTCATGCCCTTTAAAATACCCTGCACAGTGCAGCTTCTGATCTCCTTTAACACAAATGCTGGGAAATGGCCATTACTAGCTAATGCCACATTAATCAAAGCCAGGTGGGGAATCACCTGCTCACACTGTCTGTCGTGTGACCAACCAGTGCGCAAAAGATGTTTCAGAGCGCGGGGCTCTTGATGCCACCCGTTTTTGCATTTGATACACCAGCAGCTAAACACACCGCAGGCAGGCAGCTCCTTCTGCATAGTCCATTTCTCCCCCAAGCTCTGGACAATGTTCTTTACCATAATGGAGAATGTGAAAAAGTGCAGGGGTGCAAGGCTGGGGGTTGGGGATGGAGGGCAAAGCGCACTACGCTTGGGGTACACTGGAGATGCTGCCCCAGATACCTGCAGTACTCCAAGTCCCTTGAAATGAAATTCGACTATAGACTGTACAATGTGCACGGGACGCTGTTATTCAAGCAGCATGCAACTAGTCATTTGCAAAAAGTAAACTTAATGAGTCCCAAGAAAAGGTTGCCTTGCACCCTATCAGAATGTGATTGTTTTTGTCTTTATGTTGGGATGGTAGACATCATTTTTCTTTGCAATCTTACAGTTTCATGGTGCTGTCAGGAGCTAAAATGAGTGATCACAAAGGAAACATTTAAGAATTTTGAGAGTTCACGAGCATGAGCGAAACAAACCCCAATACTCAAACTGCCATTTCTCTGCAGCGAAAATGCACTGCAGTGTGTTTCAATGTAAAGTCAACAGTGTAATGTCATAATTTTAGAATGCCACTTCTCCAACATTTACATTGTGAGCTATGTTGCATATCAACTCTCTGCATATGTTTAAAGTAGACTTTACCACTCACATGGAGTAGTGATATTGTTTACGTGTGTCCCTCCTAAATATATTTAACGTCCTGTGATATATTTGATGCAATACATATTGCATAAATGCATGTATTTTAATGCTGAGATAGACAGGTTTGAACAGCTATCGGTGGATATGTTGCTGGTGCTTGTTCTTGGAGGTTCGAGTAACACTGTTCAAGACCAGTTCATCGCCTTTTAAGAGTGGCTAAATGTTTGAGGTCATACGAATGACATTAGTGTAGATCTGAAATTGTCGATTCGCTGACCTGAGTCACAGCAGCAAACTGGTCATTGCTAATAAAAATGAAGAGCAAAAGCAAACTAACATAACCAGGCCTGTTCGGGTTTGACCCTCTTATTGCTGTTTTCAGAGGTTCTTGAAATTCAGCAATGCCAGCATTGACAATTATGTTAACTCAAAGTCCCCACTCCCGCTGCTCAGCCCATGACACATGCATGAGATCACAACCTGGGGTTGGGGGGGCGCCAATGATACTTTCTGCCTGGGGTGCAATCTGGTCTAAGACCGGCCCTGCAGAGAGTGTTCCAGAAAATTGCCAATGCATTTGGGAAACACAGTCCGTCATCAGGGCTGGACACTATTGTATCAACATTGTATGTGTTACCAAAGGTGTAATAGAATAACTAATTAATAAATCAAACTATAAGTCATAAAAATAAAAAATAAAAATAAGAATAAATAAAAATATGATGCATCCAAATAAATACACCACTCAGTATAGGTGAGATCAACATAGGAAAAAACAGAAAAAATACACATTCAGAAAAACTCCATAATTTTTATTCAAGCAAATGTTTCTCTAGAAAAACAAAATAGAAAATCACAGTAGTTTTACCTGACTGCTTTAAAAATCTAAGGACATCTAGAGAAAATAGAAATTATGTGGAGGGTTATTAAGAAACATCTTCTGAAACTATATAGACGTTTAACCTTAGCTATGACGTGCGCTAGCGTGATGGCATAACGTGTCTGGTGTTGTTTCATTATTCGTTATGTTATTGGACAATGTTATTTGTCTACTGTGTACATCACCATTGTAGTGATCTTAATTCACCAGACCATATACTCCCAGGGTGGCATCCAGACTGTGTAAAATATATTTACTTGAGAGGTCACTGCTTGTAATGTCTGTTTTCCTTCAGAATTGTGTAAAATATTCATCCTTTGAAAAGGCTTGCATTTTGATCACTCAAAAGGACAATGGGTCTCATTATATGTTTGGTGGTATTTTGATGCATCACCTGCTGAAATACTGCCAAACGGAATGACCGTTACCAGCACTTGTTTTCCGTGGGGTAACCACAGAATTACAAATCGCTGTAATTTCCCAATTTGTGAGTCCATAGGACTCCATGGGAATTTTTGGCAAATTTACGGTTGGCGGAATTACCACATGGTAAATCTGCTGATTTTTGGAAGGAACATAGAGGATTTACCTGCAGCAGCAGCAAGCTGGAAGTAACTGGAAGTAAGCTGGAAGTAACCGTAACTGCAATTTTTCCTCCAAAAAATCAGTGGATTTACTTCGCGTAATTCCGGGTCCTTATATCTGCCCAAAATTATAATCTGGTGATGCAGGAAAAGTTGCATTGATGGAATTACCGCCACTTTTTTCCTGCACCGCCAAACTTGTAATGAGGTCCAATGTTATTTCTGCTTAAAGGTTACACCTAGCTGAACTGTGTGCATTATTTATAACGAATGAAAAAATAACGACGCTGTTTTTGATATTTTCATTATTTTATTGAAATGCCCTATCCAACACTTTCACCAAATATTCTAGGACTGGGCATAGTATATAAAATTACACCAGTCCTAAAATATCTTGGGGAGGGTGTTTTGTGCATTTAAGTAAAATAATGAAAATATCGAAAACACTGTCGTTATTTTTTCATTTGGCATAAACACACGGAACCCATGTAGTGTTTTTGAAGGCAGAGGATGAATAAATGGTGGAAATGTTACTTCTGCTTTACTGCTCTGCCTCTGAATAAAATGAAATGTCTGAAGTGTGAAAGGCAGGTGTACATGGCATGAGCCTTGAATTTGCGTGTCACTTATGGGCTTTAAGCACTTGAAAACTTAGCCTGACAGAAGAGGAAGAGAAAAAGGAAAGAAGGAATAATAAGTTATACGAGAAGTTTGAGACTTTGAAAACCCCTATAACGGAACTGTGTAGTTTGATGAAAACAATTATCAAGGTTTGTTGGAAATACCTTGTTGAACTGAAGCTGGTGGAAGAACCACGTAGGGAGTCATTCTCCTGTTCCTTAGTTATTCTAAGCATTGATAGAGGGAGAGTAGATTAGTTTTGTACAGAGGACTCAACTTGTTTTGGACTTTTACTGACGACTGACAAGCACCCTAGTTCGTTTTGTTAGGTAGGGAAGACCTATAGTTTGGGGAAAGTAAGGACTGTATACCCTTTTCAGTTAATAAAATATCAGAAAAATGGAAAGTCGTAGTCTGTATCCTTCTTCTGACCCGCCACAACACATATCCCAGATTATGTCTGATTTTCGCACAGATTGAAGCTGTAATTTGATATAGGGCATAGAAAGATTAGTTGCATTGGCTTGGGATGTTTTTTCAAACCCTGTCTCAGCATGTTTACTATGACTGCACCATCAAGAATGGAGATGTTTTTTTCCCAAGGTGTGAGCTGTTCCAGGCAGTGTAATAAATCAGCTTTGTTTCTTTTCTCAGGCTCTCCATACTTGAAAATGCAGAATGATGGCCATGATTTACAAGCTGACAGAGATTATCCAGATCACCATTACATATCTGGGATGCAATGTATAGTCCAGAAAAGAGTAGCAGTGTCACAGATGGCCTTTATGATTTACGCAAACCGGGAGACTGTTCAAATTATTTTATTCTTATAAACTATTTAAATGCAGATTGTTCAATCTTGATAGGAGCAAATAATTAAATATGTAGAAACTATCGTACAAGGCTGTAAGGATGGGGTGCATATTATCACGATTCCCTCTCTCGTGGGCATTTACCTTCCTAGCCTAGGCGTCTTTAAATCCTGTGTTTCCCAACTAGTGATCTGTACCACCTACTACTTAAGGCTAGTTTAGGTGAGGGCCTAAAGGCAAAACGCCTTGTTTTATATCTCCCTCTAAGTGTTCTTATTACCTAATGATTTAAACATAATGAAGGTTTATTTGTGCCACTTGCAGACACCCTCACCCTTTCTCACACTCACCCACTACTCTCTCCTATCCCGTGATGTTAATACTCCTCTAGCAAGCAGAGCCTGTGTGGTGATGCTGAGTTAGATTTAATCATTGCACCTTGCTACAGACGAATGATCATATCAGTTCTTAGTTGCTTCAACATTTGCTATTTTAACATTGTTTAATATCTTCTGACTGTTATTAAATTAATTGTACCCTAAAGTGATTGGATTTAATGCCAGGAATTAAGTTTTAGGATTGCTATCTGTTTTTAAACGTGTAACTGTGTATCTGTGTACAATACAAGGTGTAAGGGTGCAGAAGTAAGGCTCGGATTCAATGGTGGCATATGTTTGGGCACAGACTTTGGTTAATCGAGAAAGGGTTGGGAAAATGCCTCTCTATCCCTAAAGCTAAGAGGGGTTTCCCTGCCTCAAAGAAAACTAGTGAAATTGTCAGGATGTCCAAAACCAAAAAGTCTCACACTTTTGTGTTTCAAAAGCGTACCTTTGTCCCGAACACTAACAACTTTAAACAACTATCCAAGGATGATCTCTTCCCAAGGTAAAGTGTTCATGGTAGTTCCAACAAACAGAAAAGTTCCCAGTCTCTCAGGCAATCAAAAGTGATGAAATAAACAATGTTCATAAGCATAGAATTCCAAGGCTAGGGTTGTGTTTCTTTCCCCTAGACTACTTCTACTTTCAGTCATTTTGGGCTTCTGAGCCCTGCATCCTATTAAGTAACTGTCACTTGGTAATTTACAAGGATATTCTTCACAACTTCACAATTCTTTTATCCCCTCAACTTGACACACTTCTCTACCAAGCATATGATTAAGTCATTTTCGCTTCCAGGGTCCTTGACTCCCTTGTTCTCAACTTCTTATGTGTGTACGGGTCCCAGACTTGCAAAGAGGTGACCAGCTTGGTTTACTCTCCTGCCAAGCCGTTGTCCTCTCATGGAATGTCTCTCTTTCTCTTACAGGGTCCCAGAACCTCTTGTTCTGCCTTTCCCATGGGTGCGGGTCCCAGACTCACAATTTAGGGTTTTACTCCCCTGCCAAGCATACAACTTCTCATTGTTTGCTCCTTCTTCAATTAGGGTCCCAGAACCTCTTATTATTAGTTTCTTATATGGGTGCGAGTCCAAGAGCCCAAGAGAAGGCAGTGACACAGTTGATAGCAATACGGACAATGTTACGAGTGTAAGTAAAGGCGGTATAGATGATACCAATAAAAATATTGTTAAGCATCGAAGGAAAGACAGTGAAACTAATATGAACATTGTTAAGAGCCAGACAATAAAACTGACGCAAACATTGTTAAGAAAAGGTTTGTTTTCTGGATGCAACAGAGAGTGAATGAAAGATGTTAAATCCCTGTCATGATAGTGAACCAGGCAACGTCCAAGCCTAGGACCTGCACTCAAGTAAGAAGTTGTAACACCCTGGCAGGCGAGTAAACCGGGGGTAAGAAGAAGAGTAAGGGAAACAAGGGATTGAAATCCCAAGCTGAAATTGTTGAACATTGGAAAAGGGAGGCTGCATACCCCTTTCTAAAGTGAAGTTATAAAGTTACAATACCCTGGCAGGAGAGTACAACAAGGAAATGGAAATGACTGAGGAAGTCCAGGGTTCAATACCCCTCGGTGAAGTTGTGAAAACAGTAACAAGAGAGTTGTAGGTGCCTCAAGGATGTTCAAGGGAAAGGCATTCCCCCTTGAACAAACAATTCAAGAGAACTGTGTATAGTCAAGAGAAAGATGTGCTTCCCCCTTGATCAAAACTGGAACTTTAACATTTGGACCACTAAAATAAATCTAGGGGAAGGGACAACCCATTTCCTAGTGAAACTCTATTCTTTTGTTTTGCTGCACCCTAGAATGCTATGTTGGTAACTTTGGGAAAGCTACAAATGTTTAGTTACAGAAAGCCCCATGTACACATGATATTATGGTTAGCTTGTAAGGGTCAGTTTAGTGATTTTGGACACAGGACGGAGGATGTTATGGTTTAATATCCTGAAACGGACGTTCCCTGTGTTTAGGCAGGGAACCCCCTCTTAGAATTAGGAACAGATAGGATTTCTCCAACCAATGTTCTTTTGTGCCAAATAAGTCTGTAATCCACACTCAAAATGCCACTGTGTCCGAGTCTTACTGTTGATCCCTTACACCTCACTCCCCTACTTCTGTCTCCCACTCATCCCGTATTATTCGCCCACCTTCACAAACACTCTCTCATGCACTGCTTCACTCTTACAAACTAGTCCAGGACTCGGGCTATTTGTTCCCCTGTAGCTTTCCTCAGGTTCTGGCTGGTTTTGTTGCCAATTCCGTTTGGGGAGAGTTTGTGTCTCCCCTGTGCCTCTGCACTCTCTCCTCATTCCCAGTTGATTTTCTGTTGCCCCCTCCCCCCCACCATTCACCTGGGATCCATCTGGGTTTGGCAGGTCTGGTTTTGGATCACATTTCGGTTTGCCAGGTAGATTTGCAGTTCATTCTATGGCTGTTATTGATTACTTTTTTCTAGCACAAGTATGTTTGTTTACCTGCTCCCAGTTGCACTCTGGGAGTTGTGGTTGTAAAAACGAAGCAAAAGAACACTGGCCAGAAAAAGTCCTGGGAGGCCTCCTGCAACAGATAGTGGCACCATTAACAACATTCATGGCACATGAGGGGGTTTGAGAGAATGGCGTTCTACCCTATGCTTCGCCCCCTTGAGAGGGTCATGACAACAGCCATTCTTTAGTGATGCCAATTGTAAATGTTTTATGTTACTTTTTCGCATCATGGGGTTTTTTCCAAGTGTCCCACCTCTTATTGCTTGGTTTCTCAAATACTTGAATTAAGCGGGCCATCTCAGGACAAGGGACCATCCAATGATGCAGAGCTTCCGGATTTGGCAGACCCTTAAATCCAGCAGTAACAGCGCTACCGCCAGATTTAAGGGCTACCGCCAAACTTGTGATGAAGCCCTTAGTCTACTTCACGTATCACTCTCACATAAATCAAAGTTCAACAGTATAATGATGTACCAGAATCTTAACTAGGGAATACAACATTTCTTTCCTTACACAAGCCTTCTATTGATGTTACTTTAATGCTATCTTGTTAGTCTTGGCTGTGCTCATTATAGGCCTGCTGGAGAAGTACTCCAAGACTGCTGGCTGCGATTTGATGAGAGCTACAAGTGCAAAGCACATAGGACACTTTTATACATGAATCTGCTTTTGCAACTATGGCAATACCAGCCTGAGCAAGTTCTCCCGTAAATCTACTTTCATCCAGAAGAAATCCATGTTCTTGAGAACTACCATCTCAATATGGAGCCCACCAGACATTGCAACAAATGTATCCTACAGACACATCTGAGGGATTAGCCTAGGGATAGTTCAGCACGTCATGTAGGTGAGGAATTCTTCCTGACAATGTAACCCTCAATAGAAAGAAAGGACTAATTGAGGGGTCTATTGCCTGAAGATGGATAAGCACCCTGGAACACAGCTAGCTGCAGCCCGGAACACAGCTGGCTGCAAAGCAAAACACACAATCAATATCTCAATAGAACCCAAGTGGGATTTTAATTAGGATTGCGTTTGAGTAACTCGGAACGACTTCTTATTAGAAGATGTCCGCAACACGTGGTCAGAGGCTAAAGGCTTGGATTTCATTCGGGTAGCATTTGGAGGAATCAACTGAGACAGAAACCTGACATCCTCATCATGAGTTGTTGGCCATTTCCACTGAGCTTGTTTCGCTACTGAGGAGAGTGGCTCATTGAATGTGATGATTTGCTCCCTCACATGATTTACTGCTTTAATTGCTGTCTTCACAATATAAATTAAATGGCAAATCATGGGCACTGACCTGGTATGGCCTGGAAACAAATATGATATTGTTACATCATAATAGACCATATCAGATGTATTTGTAGTAAGAATTCAAGCAAACCGAATTCCATTTTGACACAAAGAGCATCAGACATATGTTAGAGCAGAATGACACATTTCAGGCGGTGTGGTAGGTCAGAAGAAGGAGACAGAGTCACAGGTGGCATTTTAGCAATCGTTTTTATTTAAATAATAAAGAAAAAGGCCTATCTATCAATAATAGTATAGTGTTAGCCCTACCAAAAGCAAATCTAACTAGGGTGCTCGTCATCAGTGAGAGCGTCCGAATTTTTCAGAGGTAAGAAAAAAGTCAAGGCCGAACTTCAAAGCCTAATTTTCAGTAGTCCACTGAGGTAATGATGGATTGATATGCTAATTGGTGGGAAGCAATAGTTAAGGCGAACTCACCAGCACCTGGATGGCCAGCCTGCATGTTGCTAAACGTAGGTGGAAAAGTACTGACGGAGGTTAGAGTGCCAACCAGTTGTAGAGGACTGCGTATTTAAGGGTCCTATAGTTGTGTATCCTATGGGACGTTGTTTATTTAGTGACGTTCATAGTGGTCATTTTGTGGGGAGGGCTTAGTTGCCCCACCTGATGTTAAGTAGCCTATTACCTTCACTCACTATCTCATACTAGTATGGATCATATACTTAGACATTCACTCAGAGCAATCACCCATACTCATAGGTTTTTGTAGTTTGCCACGTAGGATGATGTTTGTACATACGTAGGTTGACGTCATTGATGATGACTTTTGTGTATAAAATCTCAGTTTTTACTAAGAATGTTTGAGTAAGAGGATCGAGCGAGTTCGTTGATGTTCGTTGTACTCCCTGTTTTTAGATCATTGATATCAAAACAGTCTTACTTTTGCCAATTACCTAAATAGTTTCTATTATTGATGTATGAATAGAAATCTGCATTCCCATGCATCTCCAGAGTAATTGCTACTCATCTTAAAGGGCTGGGTTATCCAGTTTACCCCTTTTCTGATAGGAGAGTGGCCTAGAGCTCCATTAAAAAGGTGGATAAAGAGGGCACATTAGCTCCACGACAAGAGGCAGTACACTCTTGTTACATTGAAGTGAGCCTCATAGCCACACTTGCTAGCGTCTCTAGTCTCCATGATCTAATAACTGGTATTCTCACATGACAATAGACAATATTAAGTAGGTTTCAGTTTTTACTATGTATCAGACGACTCTTTCTAAGATGAATCTGTACCAGTCTTTAATTAGCCTGAAGCTGAGAGCTGGTTGGACCCAAACTCCAGTGAACAAGCAGACCAGAGTGAGACTATCATGTGCCCATAAACCACATCTGGTGTAATTGGCAAGACCACCAGTGACACTAAGGAATATTTTTCACCCAGAAGATATACTGAACTCATGAGACAACAAAAGGCTTGCTAATGGACATATTGGGTCTAGTTGAATTGGAAATTCCACCAACAACAATGAATGAAACTTGCCTAGTGGTCCGGAGCCCTTAACTGCTAGCCCAGCTGCTGGCCCAGTAATGCTCTCAACTGCTCCAGGCCTGGTATTCTGATCCCCTTTGATGTCAGGCCCAATTGGTTCCACCTTCTGACTCTGTTATCTGTTGTCCTTCTCGGACTGCCATATACTGGGTTTTCCAAGAACTCCCTGTCCTCTACTTTCTCTTCCCCACCTTCTCTTGGTGGAAATGTCTTTTCTACTCCATTCGTCCTCATCTTCTCTCTTCACGGGGTTTCCATTTTCTGATCTCTCCCTTCTTCAACTCCTCCCTTTCCCTGTCAATTTCTTCCTCCTTGCTTTTTTGCTTCCCTTCTGTTGCCTCTCCCAACTTGTCCTCTCCTCCTTTTTCCTACTCTCACCCTACTCATGCATGTTACTTTCCCTACTTACACCACCTTCAGTAGTGAAGCTAGCAATGTCCCCTCCTTCCCCCCAGTGCCATCCTCAATCATTGTGGGATTTGTCCCTGCTGCCCGCTGGACTAGTTAATAAAAGTTATTACCCAACCTGTATATATATTGCTAATGACCATGTAACTAAGTAACTAAGCTTTGTACTGTAACAAGTGCCACAATGTCCTTGGGCTGTTGTGCGCTCTATAAATACAAATAAAACAAAACAAATTGACCTTTTACAATTGACCTTTTGCACAATTGACCTAATTATAATAGTCCTAATTGACCTTCTGCACAATTGACCTTTATATTATTTTAGTTATTGTATGTATGCATGTATTGGGTTGGTTTTGGATTATAAATAATATAAGGGGATTGGGTGGGGGGTTTTGGATTGTGTGGAGGTTGCGGGGGGTTCCCCCGCCCCCCCGCATACATGTCCTAATTGACCTTCTAAATTAGTTCAATTCTCCCGAGGTCAATTGTGAAAAGGTCAATTAGTTTACAACCTAATAAAAGCCACCCCCACTGCTTGACAGTTAACAAAAAGAAAACCATGTACAGGAATCGCTGCTGAGCAGACAACATACTGCAACTGCTCACTGCAGCCTGTAGGTTGCTGTTGCTAGGCAACTAAGGGATTCTCTGCCCTTGCCGGCATCCTGTATGTTCCTGCTATTACTTCCCATGGTGGGATAATGAGTTGAAGTTCTGCTGTGTGTATGTTTCTGTGGCTGTATGTGTGTGCAATGAGTAAATAAGATGGGTGCATATGTTT
The DNA here is from genome assembly GCF_040938575.1 of Ambystoma mexicanum. NCBI lineage: Eukaryota > Metazoa > Chordata > Amphibia > Caudata > Ambystomatidae > Ambystoma > Ambystoma mexicanum. The sequence continues at coordinate 523,353,841 of NC_090928.1, read as the reverse complement.
TATTTGGTGAAATTGGAGGGAGACCCCAGCATCCAGATAATTAAATATAGTGACACTGCTGGCATATATTGTGGCCACACCATCTTGAAAGTGGTTTGCAGAATGACTGCCTGTATATAGTGTGAGCGCATCATCATGAACGTGATTTTCTTTGGCAATGCTGGCATATATTGGAGGTGCAACACCGTTAAAATTATTTAAAGTGGGAGTGCTGACATATATTGCTTTTGCACTTTAAACAAAAAGATTTACTGAACAATACTGGCGTCTGTTGTGAGCAGTATCATTAAAGGAATTTATAGTGGCAATGATGGCATATGTTGTAGGCACAGCTTGTTAAAAGTAATTATCACTGGCAATGCTGACCTATATTGTGGGCACAGGTATCACGAAAATGTTGTAAAACACTTCCATGTACGTTGACCTGGAATCTATAGATGTATTTTCATGTGTTGGCCTAGAGTACTGATTGCAAATTACATTGCTTTTTACCACATTTTTCTCAAAGTGTGCTATAAAATGAATCATTTCAACACGGTATTTCATAAATTATCTCCGTGGGAAAACTACCACTCAGTACATCCCCCGAAGCCCAATGCATTATTTTGAACTATCTTGGTATGCTTTGCTTCGTCGCTCACGCTAATTTGGGCAGATATTTATAATCCTCCACTGAAAATATTCACCAATCACAACTGACCGGTAATCATTTAGAATTTCGCCACTCCGCCTGGCAGCAAATGTTGCTTCTGCCACTGTCCTCTCTGCTTTACCAACCACCCTGTGACTCTCACACTATCCCCAATGTTTGTCCCCCTTTTACACCCTGCGCTGTTGGTCAGTAAGCTTACTAAGGATTCAAGTGGGTGCACGTGAAGAATGCTAGGACTCCAGGATTGGTTTGCCATTCTGCCCTGCCCTCAATCCCAGTGCAGCTAAGGAACTCCTCGTTCATACAAACCTGCCTGTGGCCCTGTTGGCTAGGTGCATAAGCACTTGGGCTGCCATAATGGAATCAAAAGGTACTGTCATGGCCAGGGGTGTTGCTAGGTCTAGAAACGACCCAGGGCTAAGCTGATGTCGGAACTGTTGGGACTGGGGGCTAGCTCGCCTTATGGCTGTAGCTCCTGAGATTCTATCCGGGGCTACAACCAAAAGATCAGGGTCTATAGCCCCCTTAGCCCACCCCCCAGCAACGCCCCTGGTCATGGCAAGCCTGTACTTTCAAAATGGCCCCTCCATCCCCCTTGTCTCTTTCCTAGCTCTGTGCTGTGGGCTGCTGCAGCAGCTTCTGTGCCCTCATGTCAGGGGATGCGCACGCCATGGGCATGCTGCTGTTGTTCTCTGGAGCTGAGGTTACCAGGTAGCGAGTGTGGTTTGGCTGTGTGTATGCCTGGGAACATGTGGACACACCTGCCTCTCGGATGCAGAGGCCAGGAATGGGGGATATCCTGGAGTATCCACGTTGCATATCGGGTGCTCTCCCCTTTCCCAGGCCCCCCAACGCCTTTCTGCTCACACTTCCTGGCCTCAGACTTGGGGCTCGCCGGTATCGAAGTCTAAAGCTCGAGCGCACAGTTAATACACATGGCAACTGTTCCTATTCTACAAAAGTGGTTGTTTGTTTTTCACTAATTTAAGAGTGTAGAATTCACAGAGCCACTGCGACACATTTGACCAGAGGAATGTTAGCATATTAACTCGTAAGAATGGATAAATCATAACGGTTCCCACAGTTCGAAAAAATGATTCAGGGAGGACGGTGTTGTGTCCTGGCGTCCTGCTCCGCGTAAAGTAGTAGCGCCATTAATCTGCATACAGGGGAGAGTGAGGGGATTGTTTCCCGATCAGGCGGGAAAACGCTCTTTAATCCATGACGAAGAACCCCTTCCGAAGCCCTGGAAGCATGCGAATGAGAAGACGTGAGTGGAAGGCTTTTTATGCGCAGGGTGCAAGGGATTGAAATGGCTGCCTTTTCTGCAAGCACTAAGAGTCATGTTTTATGCAGTTCGCATACGCCGAAGAGATTAGTTACATTACAAAGAGGGGATTTTTTGTAACGTTATCGCTCTTAAAATAAAAGAAGGGGCTTGGGCAAATGTGTTAAGCCCCCAATGTTCTGCCGGGAGATTGGTTCCTCTTTTGTTCAGCTGGGCTGACTGGGAATTTCCGCTTGAGATCGTCGGCTTTCTGGAAGCCGTGCAGCGGCAGAGCTGCCATCGATGGCCGCAAAACAGTATCCAATATCCTGCACATCTGTCCGGTTTGGCAGTAGCGAGCACAGGGCTGGTGGTTTAATTGGGCTTTTTATCTTTGCGTTTGTCGGGGAACATCTGAAGCCTTGGGTCTTGCATGTTGGTCATTAATGGACTAATTAACCAGTCGGTGCTTGCTTGCGGATCACACGACTAGCATTCGGTGTGTGTCGAGGCCCCACTCCTCGATTCTTAGCAGGGTGCTGCCGTGCACCAGGTGGGCATCGTCAGTGGCGGGCTTCCCGTGGTCGCAAACGGCAGGCCTTCGTCATTACATGTGGCTAATGGCCGGCGTGTGGCAGAGATGGATGGGGAGATCCTATCTGCTTCTGCCGTTAAGCCGCTGTCATGTTAGATACTGTCAGTGACTGATAACAGGCCCAACGCAATCCTCATTTCCGAGAATTACACATGGAGGCTACGAGCAACCAACGCTTCCACCGGACAAGTTCTGTGGATAAAACAGCGTGCACCGTTGCTCATTTAACTATGGGTTTCAATGTTAAACGTTTGCTTTATGGAGGTTGAATCCGCAAGCGCTTTCTAGTTGCCGTCTCTACTGTTTGGTATACCTTAAAGCATTCTAGTGTAACCTTTCTCATATGCATTACCCTATAGAAATGTGTCAAAATATTACATTTGACCAGGCCCGCAGTTTGATTCCCTGCAGTAGCACTACAGAGCTGAGTCCCCCGACGAGGTTACACGAGCTTTGGAAAAGCGAATAGATCCGGCTTTGTAAATGTGGGGTACACGATATTTTTTGTAAAGCTGCCAAAAGACAAACAAGCTTATCATCTATATTTGCAAAGCCACGCCTCTTGACTTTTCCATTATGTGTTGTTGCGTATTTGCCATTGACGAGAATCCACAATGCTTCCAAGTCATAATTTCATCCGGATTGCCAAACTGTTTGCTCCATGCCTTCCTTTGCCTTTTCATTCCTCTGGCCAGTGCCTGTTACTATTGAAGCCCCGTTTGCATTCGATGCGGCTGCTTTTTTCCTGTAAACCATGTCATATGCTCTCATTCAAGGGATTACAAAGTGTGTTTGAATGGAGGTAGCTGAGTGGGTGAACAGTGGTGTGAGAAAACCCATTCACACCCCAATGCATCACAAGCGGCTTAGGCAAGCTTTGTATGCACAGCCCCGCCTCTGCTCCCTGCAGCTATGTAAAACTTCATGAAAATAATGACACTATCGTGTTAAACCACTAATCTGTAAGCAAGCATGTTCTTCTACTAAATAATGGCAGGGAATCATTCACTCTGATGTCTCATGACATTACATGACACACTCAAAGTGTTCGCACACAAGTGAAACACTCCGTCAGTCACCCTATTAAGGCAGGCATCCTTTGTTGATGGGATAAGGTGATTGATTACCTCCTGAATCTCTCAGTGAGCAGTCCCTGGTAAGGCGCCTTCCATATGAACTCGAAGAATCTCGGGGCAGTTTGATCAGTGCTACACGAATAACACTACCACCATCCATTACATCCACAAGATGGATGGCGTGGGATTGCTCAACCTCTGCAAGGAGGCCTTGCTATTATGGTTTTGCGCAATTGATAACGATGTGAAGGTAACAGAGGTTTACATGGCCGCCAGTCTGAGCATTCAGCTGGATGCACCAAGTTATCTTTCATGGGTTTCACATGAGTGAGAGGTGAACTGGAAGGTTGTGGGGGGAGATCTACTCAAAATGGCATTTTCCCCAGATTGACCCGTTTGCTTTCAGCTCAAGTCCTGTCGTAGGGGTTGCACTGTTGGATTCTTGGGAGTTCGGGCTGGAGTATGTGTTGCCGCTGATTCCTCTGGGGCTGAGGAAGTTGAAGCAGAGCAGAGCGACTTTGGTCTCCATCGCTCCATGCTGAGCACAGAGGCGATGCAGCTATGCGCTCCTCGGAGGATCCCATGGTAAGAAAATCTACTGAATCCGGACCCTCGGCCCCAATGTCAGGACCCTGACCTTTCACGCCTCAGAGGCTTAGATACCAAATTGAGATCTCTTTGAAAAGGATATTGATATGATGTTGTCTGCAAGGCACCAAGCCACCAAGTCTATGTATACTTATTGGTGCTGCATGTTCTTGTTGGTGCCAGGACAGGGACTTGTCCCATTGATGTGTCCTACTGGTAAAGTTCCTTAGCTTTTATTTTCATTCGCACAATCAGGCTTCAAGGTTGCTACAGTGGAGGGCTATTTGGTGACCCACTCTAACTTCAAAAGGACACACGAAGAAGGGTCATAACTTGCAGTACGTACCGAGTTGCAATTTCCTAAGGGTCTAACATGTTTATTTTCACCAAGGACCTTGGTAGTACTTTCGTGGGGCCTTAATCTGGTGTTCACTTTTTTAATGGTAGCTCCATCAAACAAGTGTTCTATGCATTTGTGTCTCTGTAAACATTTATCCTTCAAGGTGACTTCTCCAAAGAGAAGGTCACATAGAGGCTCCGACCCCCTTTTCTTTCTAAGGTGGTCTCTCTGAGTTCAACCTTCAGCAGAATGTCCACTTTGCTGTGTCCTTTTTGCCTCTGCTGGCTTTGAAAACCGAGGTGCACTCTGTATAAGTTAGACCACAAGAGTGTGCTAACTTTTTTGTTTCCAGAAATAATGAATACTGGCACCATGACCTTTGCAGGCATTGCAGGGCAAAGTTGTAGCAAAACTACCCATTTCCAGATGGATTGTTCTGCCTATCAAAACATGCTACAACCTGGCGAACCGCTGTAGAGTAGGAATTGGGGCCCATTGAACCAGACTTTAGGCAGCTATTTATGTCCTACAGAGAGTGGTTTCCCCTACTGGAAATTTGTCAATCGGCAGCCTATGCATTGCAGCAGACATTTTCAAAACATTATAACCTCAACACTCAGGCTGGAGAGGATTCTCAAGTGGGACGTTGTGTCCTACTGTAGTTTCTGATGTAGATGGTCTTCCTCACACTCTTCGCTCCATGAGCATGGCTTTGGGATACTTTCAAAGAAGAGGGATCATTGGGAGGCATCTTATGGAACAGAAGATAAACAGAACACACACGAGGCACGACTGTGATGTTCAAGCCATTTATTTACTTTGTCAGGATGGGTGGGAATAATACCTGTCAGCTTTAGGGGAATCCAATTAGGAACAGTAAAGGTCGCTATCTTATAGGTGAAAGGATGGGTGCACGCAAAGTATCTCAAGGCTCTAAATATGGATATCCTGGCCTTCCCAGGGTTTCCAAATGAAACATATCATATCTGCCTCAGTTCCAGACTGACATGCAGCCATGCTCACAAAACGTTCTTCCTCCTGCTTCATCTCTACCTCCTTTTGTCTGTGGCACTTATTCCAACGCTCTTATCTTTAAATTGCCTGCTTTCCTTACTCGGAGTATGGAAAGGATACCCCTAGTGGGGGCACTACACACACATTCTCAGAGAAGCCTCTGAGCTACGAGACAACTATGGTGGTGATGTGGTGCAGTATTAAAAACTATTAACATAACAAATAGCTTCCAGCTTGCTTCGTGGCAGTCGCGGTCCTAGGAACCTAGCTCCCTGCTCGCTTCTTGATCTTTCTACCAGCTTCTTCCACTGTGCTCAGGTTAGTTGGCAAGTCTAGATATTCTCACGCTCTTGCTGTGGTCGCCCCGATGGGCTAACATCAACGCCATAAATACTTTTTAATGCACTCTTACCAGCAAGCACTTTCTCCCCTTCAGCCAGGCTGTGCTGTTATCAGACTCCAGCCCACAATAGTCCTTATGGGCTTGTTCGCAGAATGCAATGGCCAGAGATTCTTACACACAGTTTATTTCCCAGTAGTGTTAAGAGCTTCTTGCAGCCACTGGCAAACGTGGCATAAGGGTATTGTTTGTGATTTACTGTTCTGCATCTCATATTTATTGCACCTACTCGCCAACTTGCCCATTCCGTGCCCCTTGCTGCTAAGCCCGAGCTCTTAGTATCCATGATTATCTGATGGAGGTTTTGATTACTTATTCCTTGGCCTCTTTTTTAGTCTCAGCATGTAATTTGTTATTCCTGCTGTTCTTTTACCCTTCTGATATTTTCTCCCTTACACTTTGGTCTAGCAGCTGGGGCTGATCATTCTGCCCCGGTTGGTAATTATTTCTAGTTTGTGCTTTTACAATGGCAACCTAGGATTTAAAAGGCTGGGCCACTATTTTAAAGTGAGGCAGAGGAGAAGCAACAGCCTCGCAGCTCCACAGAGTTGACCATGTTTCCCCAACCACTCTGTCTGGGAGTAAAACCTCTCTGGAGGAAAGTCAGCTTGTTTGTTCCCGAACCGTAAGTCATACAAGGAAGGAGTGCTGAACTCGCAAGCACGAATAGTGTGTCTGGCAGCAACAACAGCAGTCCTCAAAATACCCTCAGTAAACTGGGACTACAGTGTATCACAAAATACTGGGGTAGAAGATTGTCCAGCTGCTTGGAAAAAAGGGGAACTTTTCACGAATGATACTGCATGTGCTGGAGGTGTCAGAGAGCAACAGAGTGTTACAGGACGAGGAGCTGCAAGGAGTCCCCCACTAAGCTCCTCCAGGTCACGCAATAGTCCCAAGAGCCCCTCCAAGCCATAAGGAGGGTTGGTCAAATGTGACCTTTAGAAGAACAAATTACTTTACTTTGGTAATGTTCTTTCTGATAGATAGGATAATTGCTCCAAGAGATTTCACATCTTTGAAATACCGTGTAGAAAAAGAATGTTGAAACAAAGCAGTTTTTTGCATTGACTTTTCCTTAGACCCAAAAAACAAAGATTTGGCAAACAGACCTTGAAATTCTCTGCTTTACTTTTCTTGATGGTTTTTACAAATTCTTAGCCCTTACCTGGAGCTGGTGCAGGCCCCAAAGATTTCAAACATCAGCTCAGACAACCACAAGATAGTCACCTTTAAAGAAATGAAAGTATTGATCTATTTATACATGCGCTGACAACTCAAATCCATGATCTTAAAATTCAGGGGACTTTATTACACAACAAAAAAGGCTAGTGGATTCGGTAGAAATGAAAACAGTGTAGTGGAGAACTCCAATTGCAATGAATCAAGAGGCTTTCTAGAGTACCATAGTCAATCAAGCTTTCCTCATCTCCCCTAGGCTCCTCTAGCCGCAGTCAAACATCACTCAGTCTTTGATGCTTAACTGATCCAGAACTTCTTTATTCTGGTTGGAAGCTTGTCTTTTGCAAAACGTGTCAGAATGTTGTTTGCCAGTGTACGTGCAGTCACCACTTTTGGTGCCCAGGATCATCTGGGCATTGGATCAGGCATCAGACTCCTTTTGATTATAACCAAGATTGCAATGGGCCCTGGGGTTGTCAAGCATACGTCTTTTGGTGCCTGTGGAAGACCCTGTGACAGTCTTCGCCAACACTTGGGTCTCAAACTCTGTTTTGTGCCACTTCATCAGGCAACTCCTTCTTCTCCTTAACTCTTTAGTCTTCCTCTTTCTCCTCAGGCTTATGCTTCTTCCTGTCCTCCTTGATGACTCACAGTGCTCAGCTCTTTTCCTCTTCCCTTCCTTCTTCTCCCTCTCTCATCTGGTCACTACAACATGATGTTACCTTTACCCTTCTCTGCCTTCTTGGCATCTGTCCCTGCACCATCTTTGCCTCCCTTTTCACTCACATAATGTTGTGCTCTGTTCTTCCTTCCTTGTCCTAAAACCTTTACTCTTCCTCCTCCAGCCCCTCTACATTCTGTGTACTCTCTCCCACCTCCTCTTTCTCTGTTATTCCCTCCTCCACCTCTCCTTCTATAACACCACCTCTTCCCGCTCTGTGACCTGGGCACTTCTAACCTCCTTACCGCAACACTGGCTGATGTCCTGGTCACTGGGTCTCCCATCTCTTGACTGCCACACCAGTTTCAGCCTCCTTGGGCATTATCAGTCAGGTGCAGCTGCAGGAGTGCGACTATTGCCCGCCAAAAGTCTGCCCAACTCCACCTGCACAGTGCTGCTATCTCACAACAATAGACTGGAATCCCTAACCAAAAGTTCAGTTTAAGAGACCATTTGTGGAGTAAATGGCCATGCCTGCAAACCATCTGTCAGTGACGATGGGCCCTTCTCTAGCAATCTTCTAAGGGCTCAGATTGACATTTTTCTTGCAGTCCTTTGATGACTGGCCACAGCTAATTTCCATTCTTTGGAGGGTAATCGGCAGTGTGGTCTGACACTTTGCATATAGTGGGGTAAACAAATGGCCCCTGAACCTTTCTGACAAGACATTGAAGCTTGGGCTGGACCTACTCAAGGTCAAAAATAACAAAACACACATTTATTACAACGTTGAATAAATGCTCTCGTTTCAATGGTTTCTTAAGGCAAACGTAGTATAATGCGTTATGTTCATGGTCTTTTTTAAGCGTAAATAGCTGTCCTGCCAAGGCTTCCCAGTCCGAGTGAGAAAGAAAAATTAGTATAACGGGTTTAGAGGGCGGCTTCGGGTGCTTGAAAGTAATAGAAGTCCACGCAGAAGCAGTATTTTTGGAAGGACATTTAAAATCGTTCATTTATTTATTTATTTTACCAGTTCATAATTTTTATTAAACTTATTTTAGAGTACATATACAATAGATGGAAAGTGTTTCCACATTTTTGAAAAGGGTCAACTGGCAATGTTCAACAATTAGTACTTCGGGTTGATGTTCAGAAAGGAGCATAATAACCGGGGATGCCCACCTGCATTGTCTTAATGTGGGCGATTAGGCAGCAAGAAACTGAAGTAAGATGGTCCTCTAACCAATGGGTAGATAACTTTAAGGATTTGCCTTGAGAATGGAGAATCAGTCACCCCTTTGGTGCTCATTTGGACGTTTGGGACACATAGCAGCTTCTTTGTGGAGTAGTGCAAGGATCTCGTATGGCTGTACATTTGGAGATTTCTTGCAGGAGACCATGGCCTTTGCAGTGAGAGGGAGAGGTTTAAAATTCCACTCTTTGCTGAACAGCTAACCAATGTAAAGAGAAAAGAGCAGGGTTAATATGTTCCCTTGCTTTCTGAATATATATGTATTTTTTGTTCCCTTGCTTTCTGATGCAGAATTATCCTAGCTACTGATTTCTGCAGGCACTGCAGTCTTTTCATTAGATATTGGAGCAGTCCTAAATAAACACTATTAGCTCAGTCAACTCAACTATTTCCAGAGCCAGAATTTCCTGTAATTGGAGGGGGTAAAATTAGGAAAGGGAAGATCCTCTTTAATAAAACATAGTCGGATACCTCGTGAGTTACATGCCTGCCTCTCGCATGTGGCCAGCACAAGTTCGAATTCCTTGGCATGTCCAACTCTTCCATTGTCCAAATGGAGTAGCAAAAACATCTGTTATTAGAGTTCCCAGAAGTGGGAGGAATCTGTCATGAAGCACTATATCATAATACAAACTCTTAATAATAAATGAAGTATAAAAAAGCCTGCTCTTATACCCATTGCTACCACTAGTGCCACTGAGAGAGATGCACGTGGCTAATCGTTTTGATCAGTGTTATGGAACAAATATTTTTTTAAATGCACAATTTGCACCACATTTTGTAAAAAATAAAAAAAAATCCTCCTTGGGTACCTTCAAACGCTCTGTCACAAAAGGAATGAATTGCCATTTGCAACTTTGGGCCACTTTTTCATTGGCGTCCGAGACACTTTAATGCCCCCATCCGACCCTTCCAACTTCCTGACCTTTGATACTGACAAAGGTTGGAGTCCGAATTCTTTTTCTTGAGTGTCAACTGACCAGAGGTTGGCATTTACCATAGATTTTACAAGTAGAGTCCAACAAAGATATTAGTCTATAATTAGACGGGGATTCTCTACATCCTTTCTTAAAAATGATCAACTATCAACGATTGTAGCCATGAATTAGGAACTACCCACGTTCTGGTGATATTAAACAATGTCAGGTAGGGTGCCCAAATTGATATTTCACTTTTAAAGGGGTCAACCGGTTACTGTGGCTTTACGAGACACCTGAGATCGTATGGTCATCATGACTTCTGCTAATGTGAAAAGGTGGTCAGCAATATTTTCATTCTGGTCAATAAGATAATTGGGGTTCTCCTTCACCACCTGGAAATTGTTCTCAGCCTCCTTATGTAACAGTTAAAAATGGGTGAACCGTTCTAGTGGAGGAATGCATGCCTGAAACGTCCCACTCCCATAGTCCGGTAAGATAGCACAGCAAGCTAAGCGCTTGCCGCTGATATCTACGTGCAGCCTGCTGTGGCAAGTTCAAATCCTGGCAGGGCCAATTAAGCCTTTTATCCTTCCGAGGTCGATACAATGAGTACCACTCTGTGGAATAATAATGCCTTCTGTTATTTGAGCGCTCTGAGACCAATGGTTGGGTAGCGCTATATAAGAAATACATTATTTATTATTATCATTGCTCATTGGGGCTATTTTCCAAAATGCACCCATACTCCTGGTGTCTAAATCGCATATTCTCAGCATACAACCTTTTCCAACTAATAATCAGACTTTTGTAGACACTTCATGCTATAGAAATATTTAAACCCTTGTTGGTACAGGGGAGTTTTAACAAATGTAATAATTTTGCCTCAACAGTCCTGCAATTTTTATCATACCCGTTTACCTTTTCAGAGTGTGGTAGCAGATTTTCTTCTTCGAGACGATGACAAAGCCTCGTGCCACATTTATGATTTTACTAAATGAATCAAAGAATAGTATGTCATCACCCTCTAAATCGAGGGAGACTTGCTCTAAGATTGATAATAGACTTGAATAAAGGTATGGTAAATCTTAAACCATATTAATCTCATCCCAGTTTATTGCAATAAACTAAAGCAAGGTTGCTCAAGCAATATGAAAGTTCACAAGCCTCAGTTTTTCTCAATTAAAATGCACTGACAAAATGAAACGACTTCAGTGACACTCTCAACACCATCTACTCCACTATCCGATCCTGGATGGCAGACAACTGGCTATGCCTGTGATGCCCTCACACATCAATGCCTCCATGAACTTGCACCCCCGTACCTGGCTCAAAGAATCACCAAGCACACTGCCACAAGACCTCTGAGGAAGGGATACTCCAACATGATTCTCACGGTCAAGACTCGAAAAGGCCGCACTGCATTCCATTCATTTTGATTCGCTTATGGTAGCATCAATCATTCACAACCATAACTCACTACTTTATAATATGTTTTGTATTCTTGCAGTGCTTGTAATAATATGTAGGTGCATACAAAAATGTCAACATTTGTAGTTTTTGTATATAAATTATGGGACAAGAAAATAGCAATAAAATAAAGAAAATTGAGATTGTTTTATTAGATTAGCCCCTTACGTACCTGATTTTTAAAATCTTGTCATTCTTTTTTAATTAATTTTTTAAATTAATTTTAATATTATGAGTATAATTGTTCGATTTTGGAAAATACTGTCTTCAATGTGTTCCTTTGAGATTATTTCAGTATCAAAATGTGTTTCCCCAGAGTCTGATGGCTCAATTCCCCTTCTGTAGCATTAGTTCCTTTGCTGGAGTGTAACCCAAGGGTTATCAGAGATACCAAAATATCACCCACACTGCAAAATGGAACCATCGATTGGCGGCGAGACATGGTCCCTCGGCAAGGGCAGGCGGGAAGGGAGCACACGCTCCAGCAGAGATGAAGGAAGCTGACCGTGCCACCTCCCCATCATACCCAACCCGAGGAGCACTGCCTGGATGGAGGAGGAATGCGGACGCTGTGGGAAGGCGGGAGGTGGGCTGCACAGTCAAGAACGACCCCAAAGTGGGATTAGAATCAAAGGACTCCAAGGTGGGGTGAGAATCAGACCCGCAGGGTGTGGGGTGTAAAAGCGAATGACCCCAAGACGGGTTGAAAACCAAACTACCCCAAGGCGGAGTAAGAACCAAGTGACTTTAAGACTGGTAAGAATAATTCAAACGTGGGAAGGGCCAAAGAGACAACACCCAGGTTGCCATGTGAAACACGAGACCCCAGGAAAGGTTAACCAACTTGAGGAGTGGCGAGCAGGCCTTTAATCATTGGAAAGTGAGCCCAAGGGAGAACCTGGAACAGGACTTTCACATCTCAGAAGGATGTTGGGTATCAGATGCGCGAGACTGCTACAAAACAAACCCACTATTCAATGTGGTAGAGGTGTAAGAGACAATCCGGTGCCTGGTTACTTGAACTGAGCAATGGGGCCCGGGGGCCCCTTTCGAGAAAAAGTACATATCACTGTGTCAGAAACCAACCAGCATTTAACCATTGGGCAAGAGACCCTAACTTTGTTTATGTTGGCTTCTATTCTATTTTATTGGTAGAGACCGAAATTAGTATACATTATATTTTCTGGAGGACGTACTGAGGTTATGTTGTAGGACGTCCCGACAAGCACCCATTTAGACTTCTTTATTTTCTCTAGGATTAAGCCAAGACCAACAGGACAGATAGGACTGTTTTGAATAAAGAGAGACGTTATCCAAAATAACACCTTTTCCGTCTCCGGATTCTGATTTACCGCAATAGGCAATCATTGCTTTGTAATGATCCCACACAGTGTTACCTCTCTATCAATTGAAGCACCTCATCTGCCCTTTTACCTTCCATTTTCATCCACTCTACCCACACTTGCATGACTTTCATCGCTTGAAGGAGTCCACCACATTGTTTTGCTTCATCATCATCATCATCATCTTTATTTCGATGGAAGACCATACAAATACAGTACATTATTACATAGACAGTAGGATTCATTTAAAACAGTTCATTAAGGATTGCTGGACAAAGTTAAAACAGTCCATCCTGGTATTATATAAAAATCAGACTCTTAAAAACACATGACTAAAATTAAACTAATTGGAGCAAAGCCAATTTCAGTAGCAGAAAATGTTCTTGTTTTTACAGTCTGGATTATATGGCATTGCTCAAATATCTCTCTCCTCGACCATGCCTTTTTGATATAACTTGTTACAGCATAAATAATGTCAATCGAGCTGGCCACCTTACAAAGTTCTTTGCTGCCTCTATTTGAAATACATAGGCCCTCATTATGAGGTTGCTGGTGCTACCGGCGGCCTACGGGCAACCTCGGCTTAACGTTTCCGAAGCCCGATAGCCTGGTAATACTGGGATATTACGGGTGGCAGAGGCACAGTAAGTTCTCATTCCCTTGAGGACTACACGGGAATTGGAGCACTGAAGCACTGGCACCATTAGTAACGGTGCCGGTGCTTCAGTGAAAAATATGCTGGTCGGGCCTTGAACAGCCGGCATGTCAGGACTGCCCATAGTTCACTGCCCCTACAGGTAGACTTGTAGTTTGCAGGTCTGGAAAAGGTGCCAGTAACCTTGTTACCAGCACCTTATTTACAGACAGGCAAACTTATAATGCGGGCCATAGTTTTTAATTTTTACCTCATATGTCCACATACAATGGGCACCAGAAGAGGAAGTGCTGTAGTGACTCAACCCTATCCTGACAACAAGGACAGAGTTCTGAATCATGCGAAGGCATCATGAAGCAAGACACAAACAACACACTTAAGTTCAAACAAAATATATTGATTAACTTAAATGTCAGGATGGTAGAAGGCCTAACTTGCCCTATGCTTAGGTGGGATTTCCCTACCTAAATGAAACTAAGGAAAGTCTGAGTCAGAGTTCAACTTAAAAGTCTGTCTGTGTCCAAAACCTATACTTGCCCTCACAACTAAAGCTAAACAATGTGTAGGGATGTCAATTATCAAAGAAATGGTGATCAACAAAGTTTTGAGCTTCATTCAGCTCTTAGCTTCTGTAAGGAAGGCATGGTATCAAAGTAAGACAGACACAAGTGACCACAGTTCAAGGGTGTTTATTGAACTTTATCAAGGATGTGAGAAACGCCTATCTGAACCTAAATCTAAGATGGGAGCAAGCTAAGACCATCAAATAATAATTATCCAGTCCTAGTGGAGTATCATCAAAATAAAAAGGGCATGTACTAAAGAAAACTATTGCTAATCCTTGCCGCTAAGGGCCAAATAGTGTGGGATAATGTTCAAGAAAAGAAAGACATTTTCACAAAATGATAAGTCAGGATGTTCAGGCCGTTGGCCTCCCTTCCCCACATTTCAGCACGGGACAAGGCGGTTCACTCGTGCATACCACACTCTTGGGCTTCTTCGGCATGAGGACACAGTTCAATTACAAGCATCAAATGCTAAATTCTATGCCCAAGTCTCTAAGTTATCAAAAGTCTCTTGATCCAGAGAGCCTGATGTATCAAACAAACGAAAATGTTCCTTTCCAAGTATTCAAGTAGGGCGATTCACTCTTCACCCTGGATCTCCCTCAGCTGGGCTCAGATACCCTTTTCACAATTAGTCTCCCTCAGCCGGGCTCAGACCAATTACAGTTTGTATATCTTTTTTCAGGTGACTCTTATGTTTCTTATTCCCGAGGGCTCGGGAAAGTAGCGTTTTCTTCCTCTGAAAAGGCCAAGGGCAATTCCCTCCTTGCAACCCTTTCTGGTCTTGTCGTCTTTCTACTCGTGTTAAACTGCCTTCTCGGGACTGCTGCCTCCTCGTGTGTTTTGCCTTGCTCAAAGTGTGCTTTTGTGCTCCGCCTTTTATCTGTGTGGGGATGTTTGATGGAAGTCAGGTGCATTTAATTATCATTAATTGCCTGGCTCTGCCTGACCCTTGTGTTGGGACATGTCAGGTATACGGCTCGGGTGTTATTTCTGTTTTCTTTCACAGTGAGCTGTCTGTGAAAAGGTGTTTGTGTCGGAAAAGGGGGAGGAGGGTCGACTTCCTAGATATCCTTCCTAGTTTGATGGGGAGCAGGTGTTATAGGGAAGGGGATACTGTGTCTCACCCATCAGTGTTCAACTTCCACCTCCCAAAGACCCCTCATCCAGGTGATCCTCCCGTACTGCTCTACCCCCAGGAACTGGATCCAAAAGTGATGGCTTTGTCCTGGCCACCTGGATGACAGATCCCAGGGGAACAGAGGGTGAGACACCTTCAGGTTTCTCACACTTCCTTCGCTACTCCCATTCCCCAAGTTCAAGAAAAATCCACAGAAGTCTCAAGATTACCTTTCGCAATTTCAAAGCAATACAGTTCTACACAATCCTCAGGGTTCCCTTCCCCAAGTTCAAGGTAACACAGTTCAAAAGAAAATGGTCTTGAGGCTTCATTTCTCAAGACAATACTTGTAGTTCCTAGAGTCTCAGATTTCCCTTCCCCAAGTCCTTAACATAGCCTCTTGTGCTTGTTTCAGTCTTTTCAAAATGTTTTACAAAAATCAAGGTCAACCTGACCCTCTTTCTGGATTACAACACCAGTTCACTTCAAAGTGTCTTTGGTTCTCATAATTCAGGGTCCACTGGTCTAAGGGCAATTGTCAGACCAAACAGTCCACCCACCCAGGTCGAGCAACCAGGATCCGTATGCTCCAGCCCACACAGGTTCTTTTATGCTGGTCCCTGTGTACAGAGTCACGCTCTCTTAGTTTCTCTTTGTTGGCCTCTTGACTTTACGTGCAATGTTTATACTCCTGGCTTCTCCTTTTTAGCCCCTTGGATCTGCCATAACGTGTCACACACTTCTTGTCAGTCTTTGGCCTTGCCACACTGCATTTATTCATAAAGCTCACTTTGTGTTGGTCGAGTTCCTGTTCCACCTTTCTATGGCACTCTTTCACATTTGAACTCTTTTCCATAAGTTGCTTTCATATTTATTATTTATTATAAATTATTGTATACCGCGCCACATGCCCGTGGGCGTCAGGGCGCGCACATACAATGGACAAACGAACAAGACATAAAAACAACGGACAGTAAGGGAAGGCAGTCAGTCAGAAAATGGGAGATGGCAGAGAGAAAGGAATAAAACTGTTAGTCAGGTGGTAGGTCAAAGAGAAGAGTTTTCAGCTTTCTCTTGAACTCAGCCAGAGTCAAAGTGGCTCTGGGGCAGAAGGGCAGCAGATTCCAAGCGGAGGGGCTTTGAACATTGAAACTGCACCCTCCAGCCTTCACCAGTTTGAATCTGGGTTCTACAAGTTTAAGTAGGTTCTGAGACCCAAGTGTGGGCACTTTTTCGCTTTGACTGTCCTCTGCTCCTTGCTTTGCGCATAAAATGTTACTTGATTCTGTATTCAATACGTTTAATTGCAAGGTTTCATTCAGCTCGGCATTCAACACATATTTAATATGCTTAATTTCAAGTTTCCACTCAGTGCAGTATTCAAAATGCATTTGATATGCTGAATTTCAAGATTCCCGTTAGTTCGGTATTCAATATGCATTCAATATAGTTAATTTCAAGTCTCTATTCAGTTCGGTATTCTATATGCATTCGCTTCCCGCTAGGAACACCCTGGCTGTCGAGTAGCTAGCTCTGATACTCACTGGTCCCTAGTGTTTTTCCTCAGCGGCTCCTGCTGCTTCTCTACTGCTCTGTTGGTTGGCTGGCCAGCTCCTGTGAGCCCCGCTGACATACTGGGCTGTCTTCCATCAACGGGTACACCGGCTGCCTTTGTACTGACGTGAGCGACGTCCTTCTTTCTTCCCCTCACTCGCAGCTCCTGCTGCTGATTCTTCGTCGCGCAGGCTCCCACACCTGTAAGAGCCCAACTGCCCAGCTCGCCTTGGGCTCTACAGGTTCTGTGGGCTGCTGGCCGGCGTCCTGGTTCCTCCACAGGTTCCACTATGGCTGCCTCCTTCGGACAGGGGTCCCCTGCTGGTCTCTTCCTCACGGGCCTCCCTGTTGCTCTGTAGGAGGGACATTGAAGAGAGGAACGAATGGTAATGTCAATGCGGTGACGCCATCCTGCTGGAACACACCCGACAATCAAGAAGGTACCAGGGTTGCCCAGAGAGGAGGGAGGTGAGCGGGACGCAACACGAAGAAAAAGCCTAATGAGGAGGTTTACTGAAGCCCGAGAAAACCGAGTTATAAATATTGGCAGGGGCCATAAATCGCACAACAAAAACTAACGCAGCCAAAATCCCAGAGGAGTCTGGAGAGTCCTGGGCGAACAAAGAACCATATACAACTGATAAAGAGAAGAGAACCCACATAGTTCAATGACTCTG
The DNA here is from genome assembly GCF_040938575.1 of Ambystoma mexicanum. Classification (NCBI taxonomy): domain Eukaryota; kingdom Metazoa; phylum Chordata; class Amphibia; order Caudata; family Ambystomatidae; genus Ambystoma; species Ambystoma mexicanum. The sequence goes on along the minus strand of NC_090928.1, from coordinate 523,336,512 downwards.
GTCAACACTCCGATATAGAGGAGGAAAGAAAAGGGGCACATTTGTGGACAAGCAGGAAGGAAATCCTCTCTCCCCATAAAACACAAGAGATATTTGTATACAGAGACTTGCAACTTTTTTTTTTTAAGAAACCTAAAGAAAGATCTAAGGAGTTTGCTTTGGTGAACTGTGAACATTACCCTGGGAGTGATCCCAACAACATTGGCTGAACAAAGCCTGAACTAATAGCCCATGGTTCTGGCATATGTTTCTGTTGTTTTGTTAAAGCGTTAGGGCAAGCTACTGGATAGGTCTAGGATTGAGGACTACCTTTTCTTATTTTAACAGTAGGCAAGCATCCTTATTTTCAGTTCATGGTTATGGAAATCCCTCATAGCAGTAGGCATAGATAGGTTTTAGTTAAATAAAACAGCCTGAATATGAAATCCCTGAGTCTGCCTCCTCTTCTGGTTAGCCACAGTGCCTCTGCCTTTTGTGCCCATACCGTAATTACTTTCTATCCCTTCTTCCATGTGGTTTATTTAGGCTTCCACCCCTTTTTTCTGGCATACATTTTTCCTGTTAGTCATTTTAGTTCCCAGAGACCCTTTTTAATGTGGTGATAATCTCCCAAACCGTACTTGTTTAGGAGTGGGACCAGTTTTCATGTTGTCCCACCTTACCACTGCTTAGCATTTGGAATAGGTCCAGCCATTGGGAAAATGTTGGCACAGAGTTCTGCAGATACTTCTTTAAACACCTTTCACACCCTTCCCTCCTCTAAATGCTCAACTGGAAAATGCCTTTCACAGTCTTTAGGGTTTATGGCCTTTGACAACCATCCCAGTGATATTTGTGGTCCCTGTCTAGATTTGAGCCTCAGACCTCCAACTCTAGCTCCTACTACCTGAAAGAAAGCTGCCATTCTCTGAAACATGCTAAATAACAAGTGACAACGGTCCACCATATAGCAAAACACAATGCCCTGCCAAGAAACACATACCCCATTTGTTCAATATGTGGATTTCATCTTCGACTGACAACAATATGACTGAAGCCTGTTATACTGAATGCCTGCTTAAGAATCTCAGTGCCTCTTGCTTGGTAGTCTTGTACTATTAGGCCCATTGACCCTTTTCTCTTCTAGTTGTGCATTCTATAATGTGTAGGTTCTTTCAGACACACTCTTACAATATAGGCTGCCACTGTTCTACAGAGGGCCTTTCTTCTTACCAAAGTGCAGTCTAGTTGTTTGTCAGTAGCTCCTATAGCTCAGTGCCTCCGTTCAGGCATCACTTGGTTGCCAAAGTAATGCCCTTCCGACCCCAGGAGATATAAGAAATAGCTTGATGGGTCCCTTCATTCGAGGACCAGCCTGTGTAGCCTAGATCGGGGGAAATGTGGAGAGTGCAGTGACTCCCTTTTTGCTCGGAGGCCACACTACTTGCAATATACTTGTTTCTGGTTTTGGTAAGTGTGTACTGCTCCAGATTCCTGTGTGGCAGGGGCTATTCAGACCTCATCATTCGTTGATGGTTGGCACAAGCTTGTGCACGTCCGACCTGCAACCACAAGCACACCAGGTCACTCTTCAGCTGGTGCCTAAGCTTTCATGACTAAGTTGATCCCTTTTTTCATTCCAGGATGGGCTTACTCAACCATCCCTCGACCTACCTGTCCCTCAGCTTTGCTCTGTTATTCTCTGGTGGAGTGGAAGATAGAAGGGTGAGTACAAATGTACTGCACCTCCACTCCATAGAAAACGCTCAATGCTTCTTCTAGGGCTTTTTCTCCAAGCGTCACCAATTGTCACCATCATTTTCCCCCCAGACTTTGCTGGATTGCACAAAACAGTAGTTCTGGGAACTGAAGGATAATTCAAGCAGTGTTGTGAGGGTGGAGCATTATTCACTGTTGGGGGGTTAGAACTACTGAGGTAAAAGCTGGTATCCTGTGCCTGCATGATGTGTGTCTGAATTTACAAATAAATTGAATCATCATAAAACTCCTTCCTAACCAGTTTGTGACCCTCAATAGCCAGTATTTGTATAAACTAGCTACCTGCCCCCTTTAAGCGTACTTCCTTTACACGGTTGACAAGGGGTAGCTGTTGACTCTTCTGTTCCTTTTCATGTCAAATCGTCTTATTGAGTCAAGCCCCCCTTTAACAAAAAAGAAGGCTGTCTTTGAGCTCATATTCCTTTAATCCTGTGCCTGCATCCCTGATCTGAGGGTTCTCCTGCATTATAAACTCAAGCAGCAAGTTGTTTTGGATCCCCCTTCTTTTATTTTTTATTTTGATGTGCGTTGACTTGATTGCATTATTGTCTGTTGGTTTCTGTATCTGCACAGTGCCAATTCTATTCCCTACCATTGAAAATTGTGTTAAGTCTCCTTTTCTATGCCTCTCATCTTTCCTGAAGACAAGCCTTATGATCAGGCTGCTACCGAGAAGCGGGTGTTATTTTAAGAAGCCATTTGGACATGGCGTTCAACGGTTGAGTTTTGTGGTAGTTCAGTTCTGTTTGTTTCCGTGTTCTGCATTACCTATTCTGCCAGTCTTTCCGCCAATGTGATCAGAAAAAATGATCACATTCTTTTCATGATTTTCCAAAACCAGGCCAGCTATGACAAGAGTTTTGAATCCTCCTATCTGCACGATGCACAATGTATCTCGCTAATTGTCTGCCCTATGAGAACCAGCAATAATTCATCAAATGCTAACCAGTGGTTCCAACCTCCCCCATATGTCATTGGTACCTAATCAAAATATGACTTCTATGTTTGTTAACCACTTCCAGGTTCGACCTGGCCAAAAGGGAAATGCCCAAAATGCAGGCCCACATGCTAGCGTAGGCCAGTTTCTTTGGTGAAAGTGGGCACTTTGTTTGGCCAAGTGGGCCAGTTTGATGTGTTATTTCACTGTGCAGCCAGCAGGATTGACCAGCGTTACTGAACAAATATTCATTCAAATGCACAATTTGCAACATGTTACCAAAAAAACTATACTCAAACAGCTTGTCCAAAACATTGGCCCAAATTGTCATTTGCAACTGTGGGCCAATGTTTCATTGGTGCTTGACCCAATTTTGTACCGCAGTCCGACCGTAGTCGCTTCCTTGTTGAGAGCAGTGATTACTCTGTATTCATATCATGAATTACTTCCACTGCAACTGGGAATTGACTTTGGTACTTCCCACCCTGATTGCTCCATCCTGAGTTTGCTGCTCGGGTGGGTATTTCCCTGGCTGCGAGAAAACAAGGTCTTCTCCAATATTAAATTTGTGTCGTACATGAAGGTGTTTTTCCCATCATGCTGTTTCTTTCGCTCTAGGTCAGGGGTCTGCAACCTGTGGCTCTCCAAATGTTTTGGATTATTGCTCCCATGATCCCTCACCATTGACAATGCTGGCTAAGGCTGATGTGAATTGCAGACCAAAACATCTGGAGAGCCAAAGCAGATTTGATATGGGATCACTCACTGCACAATTTCCAACAAAATAATCTCACTGGGGTTTGATATAGAGTAAATACGATACTGCGTACAGAGAATATCCAGCAAAAATGCTTTAGACATGTATTTTGTGAGGAAGGTGAAATCATCTATTTGTAATTGGTACCCAAGATCCTCAGACTGTTGCAGATATTATCATGCTCATTGGCCAACAATTCAATCATGACTTTGTAAGAAACATTCAGTAATTCTAAGAAATCTTTGTGCATATAAATCTGAGCTAGTAAAATATTCTGTGGTGAGATAGAGGAACTACCCATCCTTTTGTGTGATGGATCTGAGTCACGGGGAACTGGGTTGGCCCAGCCACTCTTCCCAGAAGGTGGATGGAGTGTGATTTCCTAACGTTATCTCCCCTTCAGCGACACAGTATCCTTCTGAAGCAGAAAGAATCCCTTTTCTCCAAAAAGATGATTTGGAACAGTTTAGGTCTACTTAGTTGAAAAAATTTGACCTTTTCCAATTTTACCTAGTTTTTTTGGTGTCTTTTTTTTGGTCGAAAATGTGGGGGTAGACCCCCTTCAAACGCCACCCCTCACTTCACCCACCTTAATCTATTCCTTAGCCCTCCCCATATATTTATTTAATTTCATTTGACCGAAAAAACTATCAAAAGAATTTGGTCAAATCGAAAAGATCAAATGTTTTTCGAACGAGTATGCTAATAACTTTGGAACTACTTGTTCCAGCATGCCCTAGGAAAATCGAACTCCAATTATAGAGAATTTGGCAGATGTAAGTGTGTAATGAATAATAATATTAGAATGCCCTCAAAAGGCACACAATAACGGCCCATAGGGTTTTGAAATGCATCCCCGCCGTAGTACTAAACCGGCTTGCAACTTAAAGAAATAACTGAATACAGCCCTCGTAAAGAAACCAAACTGCAAGGAACTCATTCAAACAGGTTGCGTATGGTCACTTAAAATAGTGGGCTACAGGGCTGATGAACACTGCAAAATGCAGCAGAAGCACACCTACTCCTCTTTGTGAATCCAAAATGGTGCGAAAGACTCCACCCCTATGTAAAGGCTTGAGCTGCATGATGAAACACTTTTAGCAGTAATTAAATGACAACCAACAACAAAGGGGAGCTAATAAGTATCCCAAGCTTCAAACGCCACAATATGAGAGAATGGTCCAACCAGAACAGGTAAAACAAGGCCCAAAATGGACGAACCAATTCTGGGATGGCTAAGGAAACCATTCACTGGCCCAGTCATGTAAATGATGGAGGAAATGTCAGTCGAGAGAGAAGACTGGAAGGAAGCAGATTGGCTTTCAACCAATCCATAGATACTGTAACGGTGCAGATGAAGGACTCTGGCTCAAAGGTGGCATGTTTGGGGCTAAAGACTTTTATTTACCTATAAAGAGAAAACATATCTTTCCCTATTCCTAAAAGGGGGGGTTCCCTCCCTCAACTATAGATCTAAGGTGACTGTCAGGAAGTCTGCCAACGTAAAAGTGTTGACTGTCCTGTGTCAAGAAAACTTTACTTCTGTCCCTTATACTAGGAACTAAAGAATAAGGTAGTACTGTTCTGGTCCCAAGAGAATGCCTCCCTTCTGCTGGGTTATGGTCAATGTTCCACGCAATGCTTCCTTTGTGAGCCTGGAGAATGCCTCCCGTCTCCTGACATCCAGTCTCAGATAGCCGGGGGCGGGGGGGAGGTGGGGTGCCTCCATTCCCCAGGTCACAATATTTCTTCATGGGCCAGGAGAATGCCTCCCTTCTCCTGGCATTCTGTCTCAGCCTCACATAGCCTAGGGGAATGACTCCCTTCCCCAGGCCTGTTGGACCTTCCTCCCTGTCTAGGTTACCAGGAGAATGACACCCTTGTCATGGTAGTCTTAAAACAGCCTCTTACAACCAGGGTTAATGACTCTGACTCCCTTTCCCTGTTCTTCTCTTCATTAGGTTTCACACCTACAACACCCCCACTCTGAGTGTTAGGAAGGCCGACACCCCTGGTTTCTCTTCTTCTTTGATTTTGCCCACTTGGTTCACTTCCCTGGCAAGTAGTGCCACAAGGAAGAAGGCTTGTATCACTCTCTTGGTTTGGGTCCCAGACACTGGTTTCTCTCGTAGTGTGTTTATCTCAGCTACTGTTGTGAGGGACTCTCCCTCTCAATTTCTCTTTAAGGTCCTTGAACCTTCCATGGTGATAACCAGCTTTGTTTCAATATTGCAATATAGAGGAGAAGGTTTTTAGGCTTTCTGCCCATGCTTTGCCACAAAAGCATTATGGTTGCAAAGGGGCCTAGGGACAACTGCATGCACCCTCTTGGAAATCCACCTCATGTGCCCTCCAGGTCTCCTGTGCCACTCTTCACCTTGTTGAGGGTTTCGACACATTGCCGCGGTTCCTGGAATGGCAGCGTTCTGTTTGGCTTCTCTGGGGCTTTGCCTTCCCTCTAGCTGTGCGACGGCAATCCCCGCTGGCTTTTGCTTTCCTTCCTCCTCTGGATGCTGTTGGACACCAGCCTGTTCCTCCCGATCATCAGACGCAACAGACTACCAGCATCTTTGGAGTTCTCCCTCTCTGGATCAGCGATACAGGTTCATATCTCCCACGTTCGGTGCACAGCAGACTTTCCATCCTACGCGGCTGCCCATGAATCAGTGTTAGTCCATTGTCGCTTTTTATACAACGTGGCCATCCGTGTCTGTGCCCAATGTATAAGTTCTTTGTCTCTTTCACACGTTACATCTTCATTGCTCCACAGAGCCAACTTGTCCAAGTACTTGCAACACCCATGTTCCTGATGTTCTTCTTCATCTCAGTATCTTATAGAACCATGGATTAGTCTGCCTTATAACAGTACATAGGACTGCTGTCTACAAACAGATTAGCAAAAGGAGAGGCTAGAGTATATGAGGGTGTGATGGTTTTATAAGGGCTGTACCCAAGATGGTGGTCCTTCTAACCATTATCCCACATTATACCACCCCCAGAGGGACTATAGGTTAGCGGCTGCACCTCCCTGGCCTCGTAGAAAGGGGCTCCCTCCTGGGGAGAAGTGAAGCCAATCGAAGGATTGTTACAATACCCAGGAAGAACATTACCATGGAAGAGGTAGTGAAGTTGCTGGCTATTGCACTACTTGGACGAGAGAGGGATACCAAGTATTGAACAGCGAACCACGAGTAAACCTGGTACGGGTAATCTAACAAGAAAAGAAAAAACTCATGTTCGCTAGAGGGGTTTGGGCATGTCTGTGACTAGGAGAAGGAAACAGGACATATTGGTGATACTACACCTTAGGTATTGATAGGCGAGTATAGTATACATGGAAAATTCAACCTGTCACTGTGTAAACCAATATCACAACCTATGTAACTATACACAAAACAAATGTTTTAATGTTTGTGGAAACGTTCTCTAAAATCGTTAAAAAGCACATATAGAAAGAACACTCATAATAATTCAACACCTTACATGTGAAATAGCTACCAAATGTACAAACGAAATGCAATACATAAATCAAAAAAGAATATATATACAAAACATTAAGACTCCAATGGAAAAGCACAAGTGTACATACATTAAAAGAAAAAGAAAAACAACCAAGACTGTTGTAGACTACAGAGGGTTTCAGTGGGAATAATACCTCTGGCGGTTGTGTGGTGGTACAAATTCTCTATGAGACACAAGGTATCTCATTATAACCTAACACAACTCTTATTCTTGTGTTGATTTATATCCCTACATGTTTCATTCCTCTATACTGTCATTGATCAGTTGACTACAGGAACTTCTTCAGGGAAAGAATATTTTTGTGTGGACCAGAACTGACAATGCAATAATCTGGTATCCAATCGCTGCATCTTAGTGCTTAACAGTCGCTCTGTTGACAAACTTGTTGGATGAGGTGGGGTATCATCCAGTAAATGTCCAAAACGGTGGTCTAGTAGGTGTCTTATTTCAGTCACACTTAGCAACGTGCTCAGTGTGGTCATATGCCAACCCCATTCTTAGTAGTCGATAATGCATCTGTGCACTCTGCATTCCTAGTAGTGCAGCAAAAACGGGTATCTTTCAGCAACTATGTGTCTGGGGTGGTTGAGACAGCAAAACCTCTTAGGTGGTTCTTGTAGAGGTATGACGAAGTGCCACCATTAGTCTGTGTCTGTTATAAATGATAAGCTGGCTGCCACTGTGAATGTAGGCTGTGGCGAGCTCTCACAACGCTGTGTGCTGGATTGGGCTACTGCACAACAGTTACTCTGGCAAAGGTTTGCTAGAGGTGCAACCTGAAGAGCTGTTGCTGTGTTTTAGAGAGGAACTACAAAGAGGTCCTATCCACAGAGATTGATACCAGAGGAAAGGCTTGAAGTTGAGGCGCTTCCTTGAGAAACCTGAGATGAGGACCTCCTTGTAAGAGGATCAGAATATCATCTGTTTGAAGAACTCCCTTAATGGTGATGACGAATAACGATTACTGTCAAGAATGTTATGTTGAGATAAATACAAAAGTTTGGTGGGACCAGGGAGAGAGAGAACCAGGTCACAGTGAGATCTGAGGGGCACCTGAGAGAAATCAAGGTAGTAGAGAGATCTAGGAGAAGTTTGAGAGAATCCAAGTTACTGTGAGACCTGGGAGGAACCTGAGGGTCCCAAGGTCATGGAGAGAACAGGGAGAAGCTTGAGAGAATCCATGGTCATGGTGAGATCTGAGAAGGTTGGTGTGTTAAAGAAACAAGGGGATGTAGGAAGGTGTGGTGAATGTGTGGCAACTAGACATCCTGTAAAAGGCAGAAGCGTGAGTAACCACACAGGAAGCTGTTTGTTATAGCTTTTGTTTGTAGAACAGGGATGGACTTTACAGGACAGGTTTATAGGTATTTTGTTGGCCAAAATTGGAGAACTTGTGTTGTATATCATTGTTAGCCTGCAGGCTAAAGTACTTCTCTAAGAATAGGTTTCAACTTTGTTGGCCATCACTTTTTGAGTTTATTTTTATTAGAATAGGATATCCCTGGAGGGACAGACGTATACAAATAGGTGCAAGGACTTCTTATAATAAATCATTTGCCCCCCATGAGGTACAGGGGGCATACAGCAAACCATACCTTCAGTTATTCCATTCTGGGCACTAGTTCACTAAAGGGTTACTTAATTCTAGAACAATTACCCAGTTGCTATAATTGGTCACCCACCCCAATACCTTATCTTTTATATTCTAACAAACGGTGGTTAACTGAAAATTGTGTTGTTGCTCAAAATCACTGCTACACATAACCAAATGTTTAGATACTTGAACAATTTCCATGGAGTTAAATGAAAGTAAACTTGTAGTGAATTAAAAGGTAAAAAATTACCATAGCTGTACAGGTCCACGTTTGATTCAGTGCCACATTGTCCCCGTATTCTGGGTACACCATCAATAATGTTAGGGAAAACCTGGGGTTGTTCCAAATTGGTGTGAACTTAAAGATCTGTGCTATTAATGCAGGATATCTCTCCGTTGGCAGAATGTTTAGCTTGACTTGGTGAAAGAAATGAAGGTTTTTAAACGTGAGTACCTGTGTTGAAAAGTGTCTGAGAGAAAACAAATTAAAATGACGGTCTCAAAATATAGTTCAGAACTCATCATAGTAGGTAATCTTACCGATAGGCAACATTGGGATGAAACCACCCTCCTTGGGAGGAAGACTCCACCCATGGTGGGTTCTGTGGGTGGGAGTGGACGAGGCAATGGGGCGCTTGGAATTTCAAACAATGCGAACTATGATGGAGTTGGGTTTTTTAAAACGAGAGTGGGTATTTAGCAGCAAGTTACGTTAAACGATATTTAAAAAAAAAACTACTGGAAGAATGTCCATAATTATAAAATGAATACTGCCCAAATGAGAAGGAGATTTTCAGCATTTTGTTAAAATAAGCTTTCATTTTAAGAAGAGCGGTTCAAAGTTATGACAACACTGGCTTGGGTGCAGAGAGCTTCACCCCTATGTTGTTACCGGGAGTTTAAAGCAGGAAGGGAACCCTAACAAACGTGTTTTTTAAATGTAAACTTGTGAACCTGCCATCCAACCACAGTAGCTAGCTGTTGTGTAAATAGCTGCGATAGTAACATGGTTCCGAGTCAACATGGCAGTGGCCTTGCCATAAATGTGAGTGCAGAGCCAAGCAGAAATGTCCGTGTTTTTTTTTGCTCACACTGTACCTTCCAGTCTCGCTCATGAGATGTTGTTGAATTATTATTTATTTACATGCAAACAATGGACCACATTCCTAGTTTGGAGGTAATTCGGTAGTAATTCTCCCAAATTACCACCAAAATCGATTACCGTTACCACGCTTGGTCCCGTGGGTTTACCACAAGATTACAAGTGGTGTTAGGGCTGTGTTAGTGGCCATTTTTTAGTCCATAGGACTCCATGTTTTTGTGTGTGCAAAATTACCAGTAATTCGGATCCGGTAATTCTGCCGATTTTTGGTTTTATGGATTTAACTCCAGCTAGTTCAGGGCCAAATTCGGGATTTGTCGGAGCAGTAAAAAAACAACTGTAATTCCATCACCTGCAAAAAAAAAAATGTCGGGAACTGAATTACTGCCACTTTTTACCGCTCCGCCAAACTCGTACTGATGCCCAATACACTGACGTTAAAGTGCCTCACTGACTCTAAGCACGAGTCACACGACAGCCGCACACGCGTGCGATCAGCCAGGAGCGAGAAAGAGCAGCTAAATCGCCCGCTGAGTAGCTCCACGTGTCCTTATGTTGCGTAGCCCCTCGTTAACCTGCAGCAAAGATCGCCCCACATCTCCACCCCCCCCCCCCCCCCGGTTTCCGCCCTTCCCATTCCCCCTCGCGCGATGGATTTTTGGCAGGGCTTCTTCATTGATAAGGTAGCAGGTTAATGATCTTCGTTTACCGGAGCGGGCAGGCGATGTTCCCTAATTTAAGTGAACAGCTACCCTGATAAAAGTCAGGACATGCCCGCATGATTGAAACATGTCTCCCGCACTGCCAGGGCTCATTCTCCCAGCGCACCCAATTGATCATCTCGCACTTGTAAACTCTTAATCAAAGCAGAAGGGCAAGAGGCACGAAGAGTGCTTGCTCTCGGCTCGATATTTGATTTCATGAAATACTATAGTAATCTCCTGTGGAGCAGGAAGGATGCTGGCAGCATCCCCCCTTCTGCTGTTCTTTATTGTTTCGGTCTTGTGGTTCTTTCGCGAGAAAGCTCCGTTTAAATAGCAACAATTATTGGTGTCAAACGACGCTCAAACCTATAGACACGTTGGACTAGGAAAAGTTTGCCTTTTCCCCACTAGCACTGCACATTTTCAGAAATCTTACAATACACCCACGTTTTATTCATTTTAAAGCAATCCACTTTTAATGTAGGGCATTTATCAATAATATTTGACATCTGCGCATTACGTGTCACATTTAGATGGTGCATCATCCTTCTGTTTTAAGAAGTGGAATGGTGTACAGTTTGTAAAGCGCTCGATTACCTTACATAGGTTTCTTGGCACTAAGCAACCCAAAACTAGCCTGAATTAAGGTAATTAACCCAGTATTCAGGGGAATTACACCGTTTTTAATTTCTTCATGAACAGCATCTCATGTTGTATGGACTGCAATTCTACTGCTAGGTTATACAATAACATGTCTTTCTTATGTCTAGTTAAAAGTATGAACGTGCTTCCTGACGAGGATAGGTGATTAACTGGTAGGCAGGCTCGGACTGGCCTATATGGCAACAGGTCAATGCCTAACCAAAAACACAAAATGCTAGCGTGGGCCAGTTTTTTGGGTGAAAGTGGGCCTCTTTTGTTTGGCCAGTGTGGGCCAGTTTGATGAGTTAATTCACTATGTGGCTAGTAAATTTGCACATTGTTGCTGAATACATATTCATTATATTGCACAACTTGCATCACATTTTATCAAAAAACTCCTCCTTGGGTACTATTCAAACAGTATCTCACAAAAGGAAAGAATTGCCATTTGCAACTGTTGGCCACTTTTTCATTGGTGCCCGAGACGATTTTATGCCCCAGTCCCACCCTGCAGGTAGGTACTTTGTGAATTGAGTCCTTAGGAAATCTGGTTTTGCGTTGTCCTTGGCACACAAAACGAACTTCACTATTCCAGCCACATGCCGCCTATGAGGGACCAGAATGGTAGAGTGGGCTGCTCGCTAAACCCTAATCTGTGCATCAACTGAGCCTCCTCGATCGTGGACATGAGTTCAACCCCTAGCCCAGTTCCTTTTTTCTGCATGCTCAGCACACTGTACCAGAGCAGTCTCGAAAAAATATTAGCCCGTCTGCGCCATTGCAAAAGGGGTCCAGCCATATGAAAATCATTCAGGTACTGCCATCAATAAGAGCTGCCCAGCCCAAACTGCTAGGCCAGGTGCCTTCTGCACAGAAATTCAAGCAACCCAGGTATGTTTCAGCCTTGTTGAGCCGCATCAGTGAGGTGCAGCTTGGTTCCCTATGGCGCAGCGAGCAAGGACCGATGTCTGGGCATACCCTCTCTCACATAGGGAGACAAACTATAACCCAAAAAGTGGTGGGTGGGAGGTTTTGAATTAAACTGAACCCCTATCACTGCTCTGGGCAACCTTCCACACCACCAATTTTTAGCCAGTCTGAGCCATTGTAAAACGGGTCCAACCATATGCAAATCAGTCAGGTTCTATCCCCAGCCCGAACTGCTAGGACAGGTCCCCTCTGCACAGAAACACAAGCAACCCCAGACATATTTCGGCCTTGTTGGGCCTCATCAGTGAGGTGCAGCTTGGTTCCCTATGGTGCAGAACAGAGCATTGCGGCTCTTGCCAGTCCATGAACCCAAAGGCCTTGAGGGAACAGGTGGCAAAGTTGGCATTAGGACGACTCCCTTCAAAGTCGTCGGCCCGCTTGTTTGCAAAGTCTTCAGGGGCCATTACTGAAGGTCAGAACCTGGAGAAGAAGGATGAGATAGGGGACAAGGGCCATAAAAAGTCAAAGAAGATAAATCCCACTACTGTAGTGAGTCCCATCATTCCTCTTCTACCACTTCCCACAAGAAAAATAAAAGAAGGCACTGGCGGGATGAAAGCGACTCATCGACTGAGAGGGACAAGTCGTACCTGTCCAAGGGGGTGTCTAGAGAAGAGTGGGAGGAATTTAAGCAGCAAATGTTTGTCCTTTTTGGCAAGGTTGCTGCTATTACAGCTTTATCTCAACTACTGAGTATGAGGGTGCCGGTAAGAAGCGATGGAGTTGAGTTGAACGCCCGCAAACTCTGCACTTTTGAAGCCAGTTAAATTAGGCGCATTGGGTTTAACCTTGGGTTGCACTAGTGTGTCGATGTCAATCGCTGCTGCCGTGAGTCCGGCCCCAGCCGTTCTGGAATCACAGAGTTATATTCCTGAGACAAGGACAGAGTATTTTCAGTCAATGCGTTTGATCTTCAATGACAATGGGCATCTAACCCCCATCGGTTTGGAACCCCTCATCGGAACAGGGCTCCACCCATACCGTATTCTTTTAGCAGAGCTTAGATAACTGGCGTCGATGCCCTACGATGCAAACGGATTGACTATGTCTTCCAGTTCAAAATGCAGCAGACAGTGCCATACACACACCCAAAAGTGGTGGCGGCCATGGGTCTTGCGCCCATTTTAAGCCATTGGTACAGTAAAAACGGACAGACATCCTAGATAAGGGTCCCAATCCAGAAACAGCTCTCCCATTTAATGTAACCATCGCGGACCGGATTATGGCACTGTGGCAGCGGCCTTGCTCGACATTGGCGGTTGACAGGGAGCTTACTAAAAAATACAAGCCTGCACATGGTGACTGACCCTTCCTTTTGGTGCATCTGAGTCTGGAAGGTCTAGTGGCCAAGACTGCAATTCGAACATACTGCTCCAGAAATTCTTTAGCCAGAATTGAAGCTGAGGGCAATCCTTTTAGTGGGATGAAATGGGCCATTTTCGAATATAAATCCACCACTACTAAAATTGTGTTGAACCTGTCACAAGGAGGAAGGTCCGTTATAAAATCAAGACATAGGGTGTGCCAAGGGGTAGGTGGGATGTCTAATGGCTGAAGCAGGCCCGTTTGGGCCTTGTTTTGAGCGCAAACTCCACAGGATAGTACAAACTGCTTGATGTCTTTACGCCATGTCGCCCACCAAAAATGCCGCTTGACCTTGGCCTCAGTTTTTGCAATTCCAGGATGACCTTCTACTAATGAGTCATGGTAATGTGAGACAACCTTTTCCTGAAGTTATTTGCTGGGTAGGTAGAGACGTCCTCGAAAATAGGGTAATTGGTTAGTGACTGAATGGTGAGGACTTTTGGTCGGCCAATTCTTTAGGGCGTTGGAATCCATGAGATGAGGGATTTCTTCCTGAAAGTCTTCTAGCGTTAGAGACGTAATCATTCCAAGAATCTTTTCACCAGGAATGATGGGCACAGGGTCGGGATTGGCGTATTCCTCGTCTACTCCTATACGGGACAGTGCATCTGCCTTACCATTTCGACAGCCAGGTTGATAAGTAATTGCAAAGTCAAACTCTGCGAAAAATAATGCCCATCGGAGTTGACGCGATGATTGAGCTTTTGCCACCTTCAGGTACTGTAAATTGCGATGGTCTGTAATTACTGTGATGGTATGCCTAGCTCCTAAAAGGTAATGCCTCCTTGATGGCTAACAGTTCATTATCCGCAATAGCATAATTCAACTCAGGAGTCGTAAATTTTCGTGACCAAAAGGCTACTGGGTGTAGTTGACCAGTTTCGGGGTCCCTTTGGGAGACGACCGCTCCCATTGCCAGACTGGAAGCATCTGTTTCAACTACGTATGGAAGATCTGGACGAGGGTGTTTCAGGATCGGGGCTGAGATGAATCTTTGTTTTAGCTCCTGGAAGGCTTTCTCAGCCTCTTCGGACCATTGAAATCGCTTGTTTTTGCGCAGCAGAGTGGTGAGGAGGTGCACTAGTTGCGAAAATCCTGGAATGAAACAACGATAGAAGTTTGCAAATCCGAGCATGCTCTGAACTCCTTTAATCGAAGTTGGAGATGGTCAGTTGAGAATGGCTTCAACCTTTCGTGAATCCATGCACACACCATGAGGGGTTAATACAAATCCAAGGAACTCGACCTCAGTGACATGGAAAAAACATTTTTCCAGCTTTGCAAACAGTTTGTGTTGTCGAAGTTTGTCCAAAACGGCCTGGACATGTTTCACGTGTTCTTGCTCTGAACGAGAGTATACCAGAATGTCGTCGATGTATACTACGACACACACATCAATCATTTTTCGCAAAACATCGTTCATGAAATACTGGAACGCCGCTGGGGCGTTGCAAAGGCCAAAAGGCATCACCTGGTATTCAAATAGCCCGTATTTGGTGCGGAAAGCGGTCTTCCATTCGTCCCCTTTCCTGATCCGTACCAGGTGGTATGCTCCGCGAAGGTCTAACTTGGTGTAAATTCGGGCATCTTTAACTTGATCCATTAGGTCAGGAATCAAAGGCAAAGGGTAACGGTTTTTAACAGTGACCTGATTCAATGCGCGGTAGTCGATGCAAGTCCTAAGGTCACCTTCCCTTTTAGGTACGAAGAACAAAGGTGATGCCGCCGGGGACTTGGATGGGCGAATGAAACTGTTAGCCAGGTACTGGTTTAAATATTTTCTCAAATGCAGGTTTTCGGGCTCTGTGAGAGCATAGATTCGACCGCACGGAATCTGTGCTCTTGGTACAAGGTCGATCTGGCAGACATACGACCTATGTGGGGGCAGTGTGTTGGCTTGATCCTTTTGGAATACGTCCTGGTAGTCTTGATATACCAGAGGAAGGGAATTGGTTGGCTTCATGATCATCGTCGCTCCAGTGACCAAAGGTCCTTTAGTTGGATAACAAGTTTGAGCACAGTCGACTGAGAAGGTCAACCTCTTGGCATGCCAGTCTATGCAAGATTTATGTGATACTAACCATGGCATTCCCAGAATTATTTGAAATTGTGGAGCCTTGATTATATCAAACACTATGGTTTCCCGATGACCATCTTGGCACAAAAGAGTCATCTCTGTGTTAGAATGCGTTACTGGACCCGAAGCGATTTCAGTTCCGTCAACAGTGGTGACTAAGTCTGTTGTTGCCTTTTCACAAAGGGAAAGGTTCATCCTCGAAGCCAACTCTTGATCCATATAATTTCCAATGGCTCCACTGTCAATGTATGCTCTGACTGCATGCATTCGAGATGGCTGTTGGTGGTTTATAAGGACCATAGGCAAAACTAGGTGCGTGGTCTGGGAGTCCTTCTTTTCGCTCGGCAAGCGGACCTCTACGCCTGCCGGGCAGAGAAGTTTTCCGGCTCAGACTCTGTTTCAACCTTACCAGCGACTCCCACTGCCTTTTTAGGTGGCTTTACTGGGCACTCTCGAAGGAAATGGCTGGCTGACCCGCAATACAAACACAGTTGTTGTTGTATTCTCCTATCTCTTTCAGCCTTGGATAATGGCCCTGCACTCCTCCAATTTGCATGGGTTCTGACATGTCGGTGGTCTTGGAGGAGTTTTCTTTGGGGCGTACAAATACCCTTGAATCGATTCTAGCACGATCAGCCTTACGGTTCTGCAGTCTGTGATAAAGCTGGACCACCAAATCTATGTACTCAGCACAGTCTCTGGGCGGGTTAACCAATTGAGCTAAAACGTCCTTTAAATCCCCCCTCAGACCGCGGTAAAACAGCGTTGTTTGTTTGTCGTCAGGCCAATCAGTTTCCACAACCAGTCTGTTGAAGGTCGCAATGTAAGTTAGCAGATCCTGGTTGCCTTGACGCAAAGACAAAAGCTCATTGTCCAATGCCTGACCTTGGCAGCGCCGGGCAAACAGCTTCTCCATATCCAATTGGAATCTTTGGAAGTCTCTCAAGATGGGATCATCCCGACTGACCAGCGGTACCGACCAGTCAGCAGCACTGTTACTAAGATATGAAAGTACAAAGGCCACTTTGGACTGGTCGTTTGGAAAGGCTCCTGGCCTGCATAAGAAGTGTAAATGCACTGATTCATAAAAACCGCATACCTTTTTGTATCGCCAGCGAAACGTTCTGGGGATGCCAAAGGTACAGCTCCTGGGAGGACCACATGAACTGGGTTGTTTGATCAGGGGGTATTGTGGACCCCACTCCAGGTAGCGGCGTTTGCCCCGCCTGTGACTGGAGCAACTGTCTGGGGAGATCATCGTTGCAGTCCTTTGCTACAATCAGTTCCCTTCGTAAGGCATTGGTTTTCTATCTAGCCAAATGTACCTCGGCCCCGAGTTCCCCCAAAAGCTGAGCTAGCTGATCCGTTTCCGAGGTTTCCATGGCACCCAGGTAGAGAATTTGTGTAAGGCTTCGCGTTCTGTCACGCTCACCTGATCTCCACGGGGGCGTGCTCGTGTACGAAGGATGATGTCTGCACTGGTGGCGTTCTGCTTAATGAGGGCCTGCTTGCGTCTTCCCTTCTGTCTTGCCTCAAGAGATGTTCGTCTGCAAGTTGAAACAAGATATTAGCCAACTGTGTGGAGCTGATTTTGGTTTTCACCTCCTTGCGTGTTATCCTTCTCTTTCCCTGGCTCACCTTGTCTATTATATGGGTGAGCTCTCCGTCCTGCACACTCTCTGGCAGGGGCGCGGTTACTCTGTAGTTCCAGGATCGAATTACTTCACTGATCCGATGGAGGTTGCTGAAGTGGATGGACCGGAGTAAGCAGGTGATACTCTATTCCAATAACTCCTTGAAATAGCTGCCTTAAGTCCTTGCATGCAAGATATCTAATGTTCGTTTTTTTGTCTTTCAGGTGCGGCACAAAGCGGTTTTCGGATGATGGATGACTCTCCTGACAATGATGTGCAGGATTCTTGCTGGTAAGTAGAGCGCTGTGCGAGATGTGCTAATAGTTTGCTTTATTTTAGCCTTCTTGTTGTGTGCGACTAACCTGCTTTGTCTTTTCTGTTCAGCAGGTGCAGCGCTTTTCCAGGAAGAAGATTAAAGGTCCGACTGACGGTGTCGAGATGCGGCGCGATGCAGAATGATGGAGGCAGAAAGGAAGCAAGAACTGACACGGTGAGCGTTACGCTGCAGCAGTGCAGATTAACGCAAAGCGTGTTCAGTTTGGAAGGTGTGGTTTAAATAGCCTTGCAAGTAGTTCCAGGAAAATAGTCCCCTTCATCGTATCCTGTCTCTCAGAAAAAGTAGTCCCAAGCCATACCCTGTACTGAATGGCTCAGCATCTCAGAGCCAAATAAATGGACCATGTATTTAACACTTACCATGAGCCTGGCGCGAGCGGCGCCTGGACTGAGCCCAGGAGAGCCTAGCTGGGGCCTGGGAATTCCCAAAGGAAGCCAGGGTCTGGGCTGGGATCGCGGGTTTCAGGGTTTTGGGGGCATGCACCATGACAGATTTACACCTAATTCAAAGAAAATAAAGTAGGAATTAAATTAGGTCGCAAAGGTACAATCTGAAGATATCGGCCAAAAAATCCTCAACCTCAAATATTTCTGCTGTAATACCTTCATCCTGCCTCCTTTTTGTCTACTGCTATGTGAGTCTATCCAGGTGAGGGATTTGTTGGAGGATGGAATCCATTCAAAGGAAAATTGCTTGCCGGTAATGTTCTTTCTATGGATTCTTCCCCCACAAATTCCTGCTCACCCTTTCAACATTTACCGCTTCTGAATGTTTTATTGTGGGTGAATTCTAAGAGGAATAAAAAAAATGGATATATAATGCTGATTGGGCTAGGATAAGGTTTATTGACAATTCTTGGCGTTAGTTCCTCACAGAAAAAGAGAAGGAATTCCATTTTTAATGTGATTTGTTTTGGTATGGGAATCGATTCCCTCGGCTACTGAGCACATTGGCAAATGGGTGGGTAACTGAGGTAGGTCAGAGTGTGTACCATAAGTGTGGATACCGATGTCATGTCCGGGGGTCAAGGAGCACGAGAGTCAAGTAGCATGAAAGCTGATGAAGGTGTTGTCGAGCTGCACTTTTTCCTCTGTCGAGATTTTCCTGAGAACAGCTGGTGCTGGTGGATATCTATGTCTAGATGATGAAATCTGTGAGAGAAGAATTCATAGACAGAACATTACCATTAAGTAATGTATCCTTTGGCATCCGCTCAGAGATCAACCACACAGAAAGTGCAATGTGTGTCAATAATTAGCCCAGTATAAATGCAAATATTCAAGTGATCTCCATTAGAAAAATTGACTTAACTGCTGTGGAAGTATGCTCACAACCATATTTCCATATTCTAATGTGTTTTGTACTCCCATGGATCCCTCATCTTAGATATTTCCTGCTTTAGCAGATCTTAGAAACAATTTTTGGCAGTAGCGGGCGCCATGCAACTTCTGCACTGATGTTCCTTGACGCTCTTCACACCTGTGTCCAAACGTGATGTTGGCGTCGATATAAATAGCTTGTACCCTGCCCCCTCGCCAAGTTCAGATTTTCCGCATACTCATCACTCTTCTTGGAACACTCGACTTTGCCTCAGAATTTCATTCTTTTGACATGCGTTTTTATCTTTAGACATTTAAAGCGAAAATGTCAACTCTGAAACCCACTGGTTTCAAAAGATGGGAGGATTGTGATTCTAAAATGTTATTTTCAGATCCTCAGAGAATCTGTCTCTGGTGCCTTTGCAGCGGTTTTGATGTCGTTGAATGTGGCTCCTGTCAATCAATGAATGATGGCTAAAGCATTGAAAGAGAGCGCGTTGACGCTCACTTTCTGTCATTCAACATCTAAATCGCCCAGTACCTCACCTTTGAAAAGAAAATCATCTAAAGGTCATAGTTCCGCAAACCAAAAATCTCCAGACAGACTCAGAAAAAGAGCCAAAAAACACTCAGAGATCGCGATCCAGGAGAAAATCCCACCATTCTTCCTCTTTATCGTCAAAGAAGAAGAGACGTCACCACTCCTCTTTGACCGATCCTTCACCCGACAGGCTCCAGGTATATTTCCCTGTCAAAATCCACCTCAATAGAAAAATCGGAAGAGTTTGCAATTAAAATGCTCGATGTATTCTCGAAGGCGGTGCGTTTGGTCCCCTCAAAGGAAACTGGTACAAAAACAGAACAAACCTCATACTCCAAGACCATCAGGGACTCACAAAAAATCTCAGCCTGCGTGCCCAGGAGCCCAGGTGACAAAACTCCTCTGAAAGTTGGCAGCAGCAACATCATCAACCGTCAGAGCTCCTTTCTCCGTTGAGGCCATATCGGCATCTTCTTTGAAGGTTGCTACAGCATCAAGGAAACCCTTGACTTTAACTTTGTATGCTTCTCTACCCCATAGAGAATTCATAAAACCATTCCAATCTATAAAGAGGACGATGATGATGACGTCCCGTCAGTTTTTACCATTTCTGGGCACCTAAAATCCCTGAATTAATATCGGAGGAGGACCAGATGGAGGAGCTAGTGAATCACAAAGATGCTAGTGGACTCAACACCTCTCCTGATCAAGTTCAAGAAACCTGATGCTCACTCTAATCCGAATGCTACTTATAGAAAAGTCAAGAAAAGATTCATAGGGTGGGGGGGGTCCACCGTCTAAAGATGTTTGTCAGGAATCAGTGGGAAGTGATACCCCTAGAGTCTCCAGAACCACTCTACACCAGACAGAATGGGGCTCCCTTAAAGAGGACTTTTCTCCAAAGAAAACTGTCCAAGTTAATAGCAAATGTAAACCAAGCACAGGAAGCTCAGGCAAAAGGGCAGGAGTGGTGACCCGGTCTGGTCTGACTGAAAAGAGTAGAGAGAGAGACAGGTTAAGGCGTGTCTATGACAAGAAACGCCACTCTCCCAATCCTGGAACTGTGGTTACGTGAAACTGTAAGTAGGACAGGGTAATGAGGACAAACTGCAGGTCAGAGTCCAGCGGTCACAAGAATACACTGTCCATAGATCAGGTAACCACTGATCAGAAGGCAAAGTGTAAATAATGGAAAACTAGAAATGAAAACAAAAACCGCAAGGGCCTGTCCCAAATGGCATAAGGACACACTTAAGGGAAAACAATCCACAGAGAGGGAAAATTCCAAGAAGGGTTGGATGCTTCCTCAGTCCGCAAAAGTTCCAGGAATATTAAAGAAAACAACACACAATCCAAATAATACATTACAATTAGGTGCATCAATTTGTCAACAACAACAAGCAGCACTTTCTCAAGGTTGAAAGGGTCCTTCATTACTTCTCCTACCGTAACCAGAAAAGTATATGACAAGCTACCTATTGTAAGGGTGTGGAAGGAGAAGATTGACACACACGTGGCATGTTTTTGGGCAAAGATTTTTATTTGTAGCAAAATAAAAGAGAAAAACCCAAGTTTCCTTCACTCTAGGAGAGGTTTCCCTGCCTCACCTAAACACTAAGGATGTGCCAGAATGTAACTGCAAGTCCTCGATGTCATTGACCGAACTGCACCATATTTGTTTATGGTGTCTGGGTGAGTCGCACAACGCTGATGACTGCTCGAAAGGCCAGTCTCTAACCACCAAGGCCTTGCGTGAAAGGAAGGGGACGCTCAAGGTAGGTCGGGGGGCGTTGAAGTCCCGTAAGTCCGGATCGAAGTCTAGGATTTCCACAGACGATTCGAGGAGCGACTCTCTGCGCCGGGAGGAGGCTCGAGGTTCTCGGTCCCAGAGTGGTTCTTGCCATTCCTCGTCCTTGCGGCACTCTAGGAAGCGCCGGCACCGGTCGCCTTCCCCGTCCTCCTCAGAGGATGGGGCTGTGTGTAATGTAGTCTGTCCCACAAAGTCCTCGACTCCAGAGGAGTTGGCAGCTTTTAAAGAGCAAATGATGGCAATTTTCCAGTCGCAAGGCACGGTTCCTGTCGCGCCTTCTCACAAAGCCGCAGAGAACGCTCTCGAACCGCTGCTCGACCGCCTTCGGCTTGGGCTCGCACCGCGACTCGCACATGGAGCCCTTGAGGTCCTGTGTGGACAAGAGCAGCCGTAGGAGAAGTGCGCCCAGGTCTCGGTCCTCGTCCTCAGCGAGACCGTTGCGGCCTGTGGAGGTATCGACGCCAGTGTCAACTCGTTTGGCGCCGGGACAGTTGGACTTGGAGGATGCTGTTTCGTCCTATCAGCCCACCTCTGCAGCGGCGTCGACGCTGAAGGTCTTTGCGTTGACACCCACGGCACGGATTCTGGCGTCGAAGCCCTCGGCTGTCTCGACGTCAAAGCCCTCAGCTGTCTCAACGTCTATGTTCTCGATGCCCTCAGCGATGATGTTCTCGATGCCCTTGGCATCAAGGCCCTCTGTGCCCCTGGCGCTTTTTGGGCGTAGTGTGTCTGAGGAGTTTCCTGAGGAGGTGGTTATGCCTAGGAAGGCTTCTGCTAAGTTTGGGAGGCCAGAATTGGGCACCAGCCCCTCTTCTGTCACTTTGGCTAGGTTTTCCAGACCTTTGGCTGACATTTTTGAAGAGGAGGAAAGGTCGCAGATTGAAGACCCTGCTTCTCAGGATGAGGCTCCGGGATTGTTGGAGGAGTTGAGGCAGACCCTCCATTATGCCAATGACCTTGACACTTCTCCGGAAGTTGAGTTCGGTAGGCCTGAGCCAGGGTCTCATGCAGACTCTTCCTGCAGGCGGCTCAGTCCTCCTGAGGATTTTATTCAGGATGACCTTACTGACATCTTGGACCAAGGTCCACCCCCCCTGACCCAGTATTGCCCTTTCATCTTACGTTGCAACAAAGGGTGTTATCGGCTTGGCAGGCCCCGGAATTGCTTCCGGCGGTCAATAAGAATTTGTCAAAAAAGTACCGCCATCTGTTAGCGACCCCAGCTATTTGTCCACTCACCCCACTCCTGAGAGCTTGGTGTTTCAGGCGGCTACGGGCACCTCGAGGCAGCAGGCGTACCCTACCATCCTTCCAGATAGGGTCGACAAGCGCTTCGACGGATGGGCTCCACACGTGCCCTGGCAAGATTTACACACACTCCGCGGAACTGTGCTTCCTTAGCGGCTGAGCATATTCCCGAGGGGGAGGAAAGGGATGGCTTCCTAGCCCTTGTGCATGACGGCAAGGATGTTATGTGTGAATACCTTCAGTCGGGTTTGGACACGGCAGACTGTGTCAGCCGGTCCTTGGCTGCGAATAACCGTCCTACGCAGGTTTGCGTGGCTGCGGAAGTCAGGGTTTGCTCCTGATGTGCAAGCCCGTCTTCTGAACATGGCCTTTGATGGCGTTCATTTATTTGGCAGCAAGGCTGACGAGAGCCTTGAAAGGTTGCAGACCTCCAAAGCTGCAGCAAAGTCTTTGTGTGCTGCAGTACATCAACCTCTGCCTTTTCGTCCTAGGGGAGAGCAATGGAGGGGGAGGTTCCTTTTATTTATATTCCTCTTTTGGTATATCGAGAGGAGCTGCCAGTCAAATGGGCAATGTAAGGGTACCCGTAGTGGACGGGGAACTCTGGGTGCCAAAGCTGCTTGGGCAGTTGCCTCTTTGCCTTCAGGCACTGCCGCAGCCGCTCCAGCTCTGTCATGAGGCCATGTCCCATGGTTCGCCGGTTGGGGGCAGACTTGCAAAGCATCTTGGAGAATGGCGTGCCATTACTTCAGATGCGTGGGTGGCTTCTGGATATCATAGCCCACGGCTACTGCCTTCCCTTCCTTCAGCCGCCTCATGACAATCCACTGGGGAAGCTCTCTTTGAAGAGTCCGGATCCGCCCCTTGCTAAGGAAATCCTATCCCTGCTAGAGAAAGGCACCATAGAACTGGTGCCTGTAGCAGAGAGGAACAAGGGATGGTATTCCCCTTATTTTTTTAACCCAAAGAAAGACGGGGGATTGAGACCCATCATGGACTTGCATTCCTTGAACAAGCTTCTCAGGAAGGACAAGTTCAAGATGGTCATGCTTTCTCAAGTCCTCCAGGCCCTTCGACTTCAGGATTGGTTGGTGTCTCTGGACCTCAAGGATGCTTACTTCCATGTGCCGATTCATCCCAAGCACAGGAAGTACCTGGCGACTCGCACTTTCAGTTTCGGGTCCTGCCATTCGGATTGACCTCTGCCCCGAGGGTCTTCACCAAGCTGATGGTGGTTGTGGCAGCGTACCTCAGGAGAGGGGGGGGATTCACGTCTACCCCTACCTGGACGATTGGCTGATCAGGGTGTGTTCTCCCGAGCAAGCCCTGGATCATCTATCCGTCACCTGCCATTCCCTTCACAAGCTGGGCTTCTCCCAAAATTTAAAGAAGTCACATTTGACACCTTCCAAGCGGCTCCAATACATCGGAGCAGTGCTCAACATGTCCCTGGGGCAGTGTTCGCCTCCCCAGGTGAGGGCTCATCACATTCTGCAGATGGTGGACAGGTTTCCACATGCCCAGAGTCTCCCGGCTTTCGAATTCTTAAGGTTGCTCAGCCTCATGTCATCCTGCATTCTTCTGGTGCCAGAGGCCAGTCTGCGGATGAGATCCCTGCAGTGGGCTCTCAAGATGCAGTGGTTGCAGTTCTCCGGCAAGATGTCTGATCCCGTTCAGATTCTGCTCTCGGTCGCCCAGGACCTTTTATGGTGGGCCGACG
Organism: Ambystoma mexicanum; assembly: GCF_040938575.1. Lineage (NCBI taxonomy): Eukaryota > Metazoa > Chordata > Amphibia > Caudata > Ambystomatidae > Ambystoma > Ambystoma mexicanum. The sequence continues at coordinate 523,312,455 of NC_090928.1, read as the reverse complement.
AAGGACATCTGATGAAGGGGGGACCGTTTTGACAACCATGGCCGGAGGTGACGGTCATGATGGATGCCTCCCTCACAGGATGGGGCGCTCATGCCAACGAGTTGACAGCCAGTGGCCATTGGTCTCCGTCGGAGTCCAGACTCCACATCAATCTTCTAGAGCTGAGAGCCATCAGGCTGGCCTTGAAGGCTTTTCTGCCGTCTGTGCAGGAGAAGACTGTCCTGATTATGATGAACAACACGGTGGCCATGCATTACCTCAACAAAAACGGGAGGCAGGGTCACTCCCGTTGTGCAGGGAGGCGATGCAGCTCTGGTTCTGCGCCGTCGTCCAACAGGAAATCTCAATCTCGGCAGTTCATCTGGCTGGAGATGAAAACGCAGCGGCGGATGCTCTGAGCAGGCAGAGCACGGTCTCTCACGGGTGGGAGTTGGCTCAGGAAGTCCTTTTGGAGATCTTTGCCCTTTGGGGAACCCCACAAGTGGATCTCTTCACCACCAGTGTCAACCGGAAGTGCGAGAGATTCTGCTCGCGGGAAATTCCCCCAAGAGGGGCCTTAGGGGACGAGTTTGTAGTGGAGTGGTCTTTCCCACTGCTGTACGCGTTTCCTCCAGTCTCCGTCATTCCTCAGGTGTTGCGGAGGTTACGGAGGTTCGGTTCCCGAATGATCCTCATTGCTCCGGATTGGGCCAGGAGAGCGTGGTACCAGGACCTTCTCGACATGTCCATCTGCCCTCCCCGCCGTCTTCCCTACCGAGATGATCTGCTCCCATGGGAGGGGGGAGGGTCAGGTTCTCCATCCAGAGTTCAGGTCTCTCAACCTTCATGCTTGGTATCTGAAAGGTTGAGCTACAAGGATTGGGACCTCCCGGATGACGTGATGGAGGTGTTGCTTTCGGCCAGGTGGCCCGTAACAAAATCCCTGTACTGTTGCCGTTGGCAGAAGTTATGCAACTGGTGCAGGGGTCAGAATGTGGATCCTTTTCAATGTTCCATTCCTATGGTGTTGTCTTTTCTGCTTTCTTTAGCCCACAAGGGCCTTCAAGTGGCTACCATTATGGGTTACCTGGCGGCACTGTCCATATTTAAGCGCTCGTCTGAAGAGTGTTCTTACTTAAGATTCCTTTGATTTCACAATTTATGAAAGGACTGTCTAATGTGTTTCCACCGTCTTCTTTCCAGGTGCCGGGTTGGGATTTGAATTTGGTTTTAAAGTTTCTAATGGGAACTCCGTTTGAGCCCTTACACTCTTGTCCGCTGAGACTGTTGTCTTTTAAAACTGTGTTTTTAGTTGCGGTTACTTCCGCACACAGAGTGAGTGAATTGCAGGCACTTTCTGCCAAGCCACCCTTTACTGTTTTCCATAAGTACAGGGTTGTCCTGCGGGTGCGACCATCTTTTCTTCCGAAGGTTGTGTCTGAATTTCATTTGAGCCAGAAGGTGATTCTTCCGGCATTTTATCCTCCTCCGCATCCTGGTAAGGAAGAGGAGAGGCTCGATAGGTTGGATCCTAGGAGAGCTTTCAGCTTTTATCTTTCACGGATGTCCCGGGTCAGGGTGGACGATCAGCTCTTTGTTTGTTATGCTGGACACCGCTTGGGTCAGGCTGTTTCCAAACAGAGCTTGTCCAGATGGATTATCCTAACTATCACTGAGTGCTACCATTTGGCAGGGAAGGACCCTCCGGTAGGCTTACAGGCTCACTCCACTAGGGGTGTGGCTGCCTCCACTGCTCTACAAAGGGGTGTTCTATTCAGAATGCTTGTGAAGCAGCCACATGGGCTTCTGTCCATACTTTAGTTAAACACTATTCCCTGGATTCCATCCATGGGCAGGATTTGGCCTTTGGTAAGGCGGTCCTCTTTTCGGCCATTTGATTGGGTAATCTAAATTCACATTCTAAATTCTTTCCCTCCTCCATAGTCTGGTACTGCTTTGGGAGTCTGTCATAGATGTGGAATACGTCAGAGGACACAATCCCTTCGAAGAACAAGTTGCTTACCAAACTGGTAACATTCTTTCGATGGGATGTTCCTCCGACGTATTCCACATCGCCCTCCCAGCCTGCCCCTCTGGAGAATTTCCTCTGTGATTGCAGCTTCCGTTTCCGCAGGGCTGTAGGCAGTTATATTGGCAGGAGACTGGTGCCACACATTCTGGGGGAAAAAAACTGAACTGAGGCAATGGGCGCTGTGCGTCCTATATATAACATCCGGTGACGTCGACCATCAACGGAGGCCCTTGAGGCCCATTCCCTCAAGGGCCTCGACGCCACTGACCCAAGATGCCCTCTGCTGAAAAGTTTTTGAAGTGCACGGCTGTGGACATTACATGTCATAGATGTGGAATACGTCGGAGGAACATTCCATCGGAAGAACATTACCAGTTTGGTAAGTAACTTGTTCATCTCTTGGCTTAACTGTTTTAGCTCCTCTTCAACAGTCTTTGGTTTTGTACTCTCTTTAATGATGTATATGTGACAACTTTCTTTGTGATACTTTATCATATTCCTGTTGCAGGGTTTAGACCTTTCATACTCTATTGATCTTGGCTTTCTCAGCTTGTCTGTTCTTTGTTCCACCTTGGTATTTCTCCTTTCGTGGGTTCTCTCTTTGCAACTATCTTGTTCACTTGATAGTCTTGCATCTTCTTCTTCATTATAAGATTTTGGAGCTCATACAGTAACTTCCCTCCTTTATGTGGTCTGTGTATCACCTTTACACAGTTCCAATTACAAAGGCCTATGTCAAGTAACTCATCATGAGAACTGGGATGAGTTTGTCTCCCTATCTTCTGTGGCCTCACGCTTCTCCCATCCTCCATGTTACTTCTCTGTATGTCGGGGAATGTTGCAGGACAAGGCATTCACACAGGTGATTCCTTGGTTTCATCACTCTCCTGTTCGCGTGCCCAGTTGCCTTCTTGTTCTGCGTTCAGGTTGGTCTTCCGTTCCTCGGCTTCCCTTCTGCCACATACATGGTTTAAAGCTTGGAAGCAAATCGTGCTTCCACTTGCCTTCATCTGATGATCTCAGTGTGTTTGGATGATCGTCCTGCCTACCATGATATGGATGTGGTTTTGCCAAAACCTGAAAACAGCAACGTTTCCTGCATTGTTGGCTACACCGGGTCTCCAGCGTCTCACTCTGGCATTCTGCAGCTCTTCAAAAATCTGCAGGCTCCGCTGCTCATCTCTGATCCACCTCTCCAAGGCGTACTTGTGCCAGGGGGCTTCCCCTGCATAGGGTACTCTCTGCTTCTCCATTTACCTCCACTCATCTGTTAAGTATGCGTCTCCTCTTAAAGAGACATTCTCTTTTCCTTCTACGGGCTGGTTAGTTCCAGTTTTACCTTCAGCCAAATTTGCAGACGTTACATTAGACTTTGTAACAGATATCCCCATGTAGTTTAGGGAGTTCCCCACAGGAACGGAAGTCTTTGTCCCCCAAGGAGGAGTTTCTCTCAGGGAGGTCCCACCTACCCAGACCCCTTGGGAGGATCTTGCGGAGCAGGCTCACCTCCCTAGCCTCAAAGCGGGAGGCTCCCCTTTGGGAAGAAGGGGCGAATACCTCTGATTCATCACAGCATGCACTACCTCAACACACGTGGGGTGGGATCCTTGTCTGTGTGCAGAGTAGCAATGTGACTATGGTTCTGGGCTCTGGCGAACAGTGTCTCTCTGAGAGCGGTTCATCTGGCCAGACGAGAGAATGTCACAGTGGATGCCTTGAGCAGACAGACATCGGCTTCCCATGAGTTGGGCTGGTTCCTCCCTCTTTGAACAGCCTCCCTGCCTCCCTCAGACTTGAGCCACATCTTCTTAAGTTACGGGCACTTCTCAAGACTTTTCTTTTCTCCTCGTCCTTCCCCCTCTCATGCTAACTCTCCCGCTGCGACTGGGGCCTGGTCCCTTCAGAGTCATACAGGAGCAAGACCACCCCTCCTTCCAGTCCCCCCAGCACTTGCCTTCGGGCTCCCTCACTCGGATTAGCCCTACCTGGTCCTCCCTGTCCACCAAACCTATCCGCCCTTCTCTCCTCTTCCCCATGCACTTGCCGTATTGGCCTGCCTAGCACTTTCCCACCACCACCCTCGGGACACCCACTCCTGCATTTCTCCCTCTACCCCCTCCCCCTTGCACTTACCACCTTTGTCATGCACTTGCATGGTACGATTGTCACAACGCCAACGATAAGGGGTACCTTGCTGCAATGGTTCCAGCGTGGGCTTTGACTTTAGTTTTAACATTTTTTATGTGCGATGTGTTTGAGATGCTGCATTCCTGTTCTTTTAGACTGCTCACACTTAAGGTGATTTTCTTGGCTGCTATCACTTCCATTAGATAGGTGAGTGAGCTCCAGGCATTGTCTGTTTTACCTCCCTATTTGTTTATTTCCAAAGAGATGGTGACAATGAGAGTGAGACCCTCCTTTTCAGATTTCCATCTCTATCAGGAGATCCATCTTGTGGTGTTTCCTCCACCTCACCCTTCCAAAGCAGAGGAATAATTCCATCAGCTGGACCCGATACGGGCCCTTAAGTTCTTCATATGTTGTACTAGAGACGCTAGAATCAAGAACCAGCTTTTCGTTGGCTATGCTGGTGCTCATGCTGGCAAAGCTGTGACCTAACAAAACTTGTAAAGATGGATCATTCTCTCCATTTCATAATACTATGCTCTGGCTGGGAAGATGTGCCTGAGGGTCTCAGAGCTCCTTATACCAGAGGAGTGGCTGCAACCTCTGCCCTGCAGAAAGGAGTCCCTGTCCTGGATATTTGCGAGGCGACACCATGGGCATCTATGCACACGTTTGCTAAGCATTACTGCTTGGATGACCTTGTGGGCCCAGGGTGCCTGGTTTGGTAGGGCAGTCCTCCAGAGTTTTCTGGTTAAGGTAGTGTTCTTGCTTCCTCCCTCCTCCAGATTTACGTACTGCTTTGGGAGTCTAGCATAGATGAGGAAATCATGGGAGGAAAGAATCCATTTGAAGAACAAATTACTTGCCTCTCTGCAATGTTCTTTCTGATGGATGTTCCTTCAGTGGATTCCTCATCGCCCTACCTTCTTTCCCCTGTTTGTGGGAAGCAAGCACACCATTGGTTTTATGGTCCCTCAGCTTCAGAGTGCTAGAGAAAAAGAGTGGAACTGAGGTCACGCCGTGCAACACTACTTTATATACTGGCCCCAACATCATATCGAGCACGTGGAGTGTAGAGGCGCTGGAAGGGGCCGATGTGGAGCTGCGCTGCGCTCCCTGGCAGTGGACAAGTTCCTAGAAAACAGCTGCACCGGGCTAAGTATATCATAGATGAGGAATCTGTGGGAGGTACATCCATCAAAAAGAACATTACCAAATGGTCAGTAATTTGTACTAGTCGAGCTGTGATGTGATCTTCTAACGGTTCGATAAGGCCGTTGAAAGTCGCCTGGATCGGGTGCTGGTTCTCAAGCCGAACTGTTGACATGGCTCTACTGGGAAGATGCAGCATCGAGCCAGTTTGATAATTCGAGCACAGTGGTTCAAAGATCAAGTGAGGAAGAAATCGTCTCATCCCAGCAACACCAGGGACAAAATCAGCAAGATCAACCACTGATGGACTAGGCGATCAGGTGATGTGTCATCCGTTATGGTTTTTAGCTTCACTTTTGGTTTGCAACTTCACTTCCAGTGGCTATCTCGGATTGGTGACATCACTTCCTGCGGCCATCTTGGATCAGCCCAATCTCCAGCAAAGGCCACAGGAGACTCCTTTGGGCACACCAAAGAAGAATGAATCGCATCATCCCACTTACACTACAGACAAATTCAGAGAGATCAACCACTGATGGATTAGGCAATCAGTTTACGAGAGAATGCGTTATCCCTTCTGAACTCACTAGAGGCATCCAGCATGGGCCGTCCCAGTTAAGGGTGGGACAGTGAAGGATGAAAACCAGTCATTGACCAGCCTCTTTGCTGCTTAGCCTATGAGCCTTTCCTTTCCTGTGTCCTGATACTTTTCTGTAAGTAGCTATTAGTGCTTTTTCTCAGCTTCACCCTCGTCATGTACTTCTCATGCCATCTCTTCCTTCTCTCCTACTTTTCTCTTCACTCGCCTCTGCTCAGAACCATCTTAACTCTATTCCATCCCTATCATCTTGTCTTCTCGCCGCCACCTCTCTTGTCGCTCCACTACTTTCTCTATTCCAAAAACCTACTCCAACCCTAACCTCCATTACACTTCATCTTCTCGCATCTACCCCAGCACATCTATTTCTCAGACTCGACATCACTATGCTTCTATGTCTCACTCTTGTTCTATTGCTCATTGGAATGCACAGTCGGTCTGCAAAAAAACACCTTTATCTCGGACCTGACCCTTTCACATTCTCCTTCTCTTGATCTCATTAACCTTAATGAAACCTGGATCTTTCCCTCTGACTCGGCAGCCCTTGATGCCCTTCATGAACCTGCCTACACCTTCACTCACTCTCCCCACCCCACTGGCAGGGGTGGTCGTTTACGCCTGTTTTCCTCCTCTAAATGTAATATCTGTCCTACTCCCATATCTCCCGCTTATTCTCCCTCATTCGAATACACTATCTCTGCAATCAGTGCCCCCTATGGCATACATATTATCTCTACTGGCCACCTGGTCCGGTAGGTCAAGTCTTCGACCACATCGCCCAGCTAATTGTCTCTCTCTCTCCCTCCCAATCACTGCCTCATTGTTGTTGGTGACTTCAACCTCCTCTCATTCTCTGCTACTCTATCCATTGACTTTAACTCTCCTCTACTTAACCACTCACTCTCTTCTGTCCACTCTCTACCCACCCTTTCAAATGGAAGCTCCCGTGACCTTATTCTCATCACCTCTCATCTCTCTGCCTCCAATGTCGCGCCTTGAAACACTTGTGTATAGGTGCGTTATAAATATCATATCATATCAATATCTCCACAGCACCTTCTCTCTCTGATCACTCTATCATCTTTGCCTCAATCGCCTCTCCTGCTTCTTCCTCACTCTCTCCATCTACTACAACTATTACTAAGTGCAAGTATCCCTCCCCCAAACTCCCTGAAAATGTCCCTGGCCTACACCATTCTCTCTTCCCCTGCTGAACTCACCTTTCCATTCACTGAAGAAGCCTTCACTAATTTAACACTGTTATTTATGCTGCCATCTCTGTCCCACTACCCTCTTACTACACTCACCCCTAAATCGTCCCCTCCGTGGCCCTGGATTATACCTCTCATCTGCACCTTGAAATCAACAATGCACTTAGCAAAGGTCTAAACCCACCTCCATCTCTTCTACTCTTTCTGCAAATGATCTTGCTCTCTACTTTTCTTCGAACATTTCTACCATTCACAATACCACCTCTACTTATCTTCTATCCCCTCCTCCTGCTCACTTTTCAAATGGATTGTGTCCTCCAACGCATTCCACATCTTTGGCATGTAATGTCCACAGATGTGCATTTTGGAAACTTTTTTGGCAGAGTGCGTCCTGCGTCAATGGCGTCGGGTCCATGTCGAGGGCAACATCACAAGATGTTATGAATAGGACGCACGGCGCCCGTAGCCTCAGTTCCGTTTTTTCCGTAAACGTGTTAACTTCGTGAGACTCGGCACGCCTTGTGTGTTTTCTTCGGAGAAGATGTATTTCTCTTGGACCCCTCCGACTTCGCGGTCTGACTTTAAGACCTGCCGGGACTGCAAGTCGAAGATGTCGCTCACCGACACCCACCGCATTTGTTTATGGTGCCTGGTCGAGTCCCACAACACTGACGACTGCTCGAAATGCCAGTCGCTGACTGCCAAGGCCTTGTGGGAGCGGAAGGGGAAGCTCCAGGTAGGTAGGGGCTCTAAGCCTGTTAAGTCCCGGACTTCCAAGTCCAAGGGGGTTCCACTGACGACTCGAGGGGCGACTCTCCACATCGGAAAGATTCCTGGGGATCTCATTACCGGAGTGGTTCCCGCCACTCGTCTTCCTTGTCCCGGCACTCAAGGAAGCACTGTCAGCGGTCACCTTCCCCGTCCTCCTCAGAGGATGGTGCCTCGAGGAAGGTTACGTTCCCTACAAAGTCCTGGGCGGCGTTTAAGAAATCCATGATGGTGATTTTTCAATCGCAGGACAGGGGTCCGGACTCACCTTCTGACGAAGCAAGCCAGGATTGGTCTTGTTCCATGGCTCGCACGCCTTCAGGCTCAGGTTCGCAACGCGACACATATCGGTAGCCATCGAGGTCCTGTACGGACAGGGAATTGAAAAGTCGCAAGAGACGTGTCTCTAGGTCTCGGTCCTCATCCCCAGCAAGACCGCAGCAACCTATTGAGGGCTTGGGGCCGGCGTTGACTCGTTTGGCGCCGTGTCTGTCCAATTCGGACATCGACACCTTGCCGTCTTATCAGCCCAGGGAGCCGTCAGCACCTGTGTCAAAACCGAAGCCTTCGGCGATCACAACGTCGAGGTTGTCGACGCTCTCGATGTCGAAGCCTTCGGCGCTATCAGCGTCTTGGGGATTTTTTCTCTAAATTTTCCATTGGAGTACCCGGATATCGTGGATCCTCCTAGGAAGGCTATGTCGAAGTCTGTGAGGCTGGTTTTGGCCTCCAGGCCCTCCTCTATCCCCAGACCTGGGTTTCAACTCCCTCTGGATGATATTTATGAAGAGGAGGAAAGGTCCCAGTTTGAGGAACCTGGTGACCTTGATGATGCTTGGAGACGGTCAGTTGGAGGATTTGAGGCAGACCCTGCATGATGCCAGTGGGCTAGACACTTCCCTGGAAGTTGAGTTTGGTAGACCTGAGCCTGGGGCTCATGCAGAGTCTTCTTATAGGAGACTCATGGCGCGAGTCTCGGAGTATCTGCGCTGGTCTAGTGCTCCTGAGACTTTGTGCAGGATGATCCGATGGATATCTTGGATCAAGGTCCGTCCTCCGACCCTGTTTTGCCATTTCATCTCACATTGCAGAAAAGGGTGGCAGCTACTTGGCAGTCCCCGGAATCTCTTCCGGCTGTTAATAAGTCTTTGACCAAGAAATACTGCCCTTCTGTTAGCGACCCCAGCTATCTTTCTACTCACCCCACTCCCTAGAATTGGGTGGTTCAGGCGGCTACAGCCACCTCAAGGCAGGCGGCGTAACGTACCATCCCTCCAGATAGGGACGACAAGCGCTTCGACAGTTGGACCCGGAAGGTATTTTCTGCTTGGAGCATGGCCCTGAAATCGGCCAACTCCACGTGTGCCTTGACAAGGTTTACATACACTCTGTGGAATTGTGTTTCTTTGGCGGCTGAGCATATTCCTGAGGGGGAAGAAAGGGATGGGTTTGTTGCTCTCGTGCAGGACGGCAAGGATGCCATGTGCGAGCCCCTTCAGTCGGGTTTGGATAGGGCCGACAGTGTTAGCCGATCCATGGCGGCGAGGACCATTATATGCAGATTTATGTGGTTGCGGAAGTTGGGGTTTGCTACGGATGTGCAGGCCCATCTTCTCAACATGCCCTTTCATGGTGCACATTTGTTTGGCAGCAAGGCTGACGTGAGCCTTGAGAGTTTGCAGACCTCAAAAGCTGCAGCGAAATCTTTAAGCGCCACGGTTCATCAACCTCTGCCTTTTTAGTCCTAGGGGACAGCAGTGGAGGGGAGGTTATTTTCGTTACTACTCCTCCTTTGGTAGAACGAGAGGGGCCACCAGTCAAAGGGGCCAGCGAAAAAGTACCCATGGTGGTCGGGGAAATTGTTGTGACAAAGCCGCTCAGGCAGCTGCCTCTTTGCCTTCAGGCACTGCTGCAGCCGCTTCCAAACAGTCATGAGGCCATGTCCCAGGGTTCGCCGGTTGGGGGTAGACTGTCGCAGCATCTCGAAGAATGACGGGCCATTACTTCAGATGTGTGGGTTCTGGATACCATTGCCCACGGCTACTGCCTTCCCTTCCTTCAGCGGCCTCACGATAATCCACTAGGGAATCTCTCCTTGAAGCTTCCGGATCTGTTCCTTGCGCAGGAAATCTTGAGCCTGCTGGAAAAAGGCACTATAGAACTGTTGCATGTAGCGGCCAAGAACAAGGGATGGTATTCTCCTTATTTGTTGATCCCAAAGAAAGACTGGGGATTGAGACCCATCAGGGACTTGCGTTGGTTGAACAAACTTCTCAGGAAGGACAAGTTCAAGATGGTCACTCTTTCTCAAGTCCTCCAGGCCCTTCAACTTCAGGATTGGTTGGTGTCTCTTGACCTCAAGGCGGCTTACTTCCATGTGCCGATCCATCCCGTGCACAGGAAGTACCTGAGGTTTGCGGCTAGCGACTTGCATTTTCAGTTTCGGGTCCTGCCGTTCGGATTGACCTCCGCCCGAGGGTCTTCACCAAGCTAATGGTGGTGGTGGCAGCATACCTCAGGCGAGGGGGGATTCACGTCTACCCCTACCTGGACGACTGGCTGATCCAGGCGCACTCTCCCGAGCTAGCGTTGGACCATCTCTGTGTCACCTGCCACACCCTTCACAGGCTGGGCTTCTCCCTGAATTGCAAGAAGTAACACCTGACACCTTCCCATCAGCTCCAATACATCGGGGCTGTGTTGGACACGACCTTGGTGAAGTGTTCGCCTCCCAAGTTAAAGCCTCATCACATTGTGTAGATGGTGGACAAGTTTCAACATGCCCAGAGTCTCCCGGCTTTCGAATTCTCAAGGTTGCTCGGTCTCATGGCATCCTGCATTTTTCTGGTGCCAGAGGCCCGGCTGCGGATGAGATCCCTGCAGTGGACGCTCAAGATGCAGTGGTCGTGGTTCTCCGGCAAGATGTCAGATCCCGTTCAGATTCCACTCTCGGTCTCCCAGGATCTTCTGTGGTGGGTCAACGAAGGGAACCTGATAAAGGGGGAACAGCTTTGGCAACCGTGGCCGGAGGTGATGGTAGTGATAGATGCTTCGCTCACAACGACTTGACCACCAGCGGTCGTTGGTCTCGGTCGGAGTCCAGACTCCACATCAATCTGTTAGAGCTGAGGGCCATCAAGGTAGCCCTTAAGGCTTTTCTGCCCTCTGTACGGTGGAAAAGTGTCCTGATCATTACGGACAACAGAGTGGCCATGCATCGCCTCAACAAAAAGGGGGGTTAGGGTAATTTCCATTGTGCAGAGAGGCAATGTAGCTCTGGTTCTGGGCCATCCAGCAGGAAATTTCGATCTCAGCAGTTCATCTGGCCAGAAACGAAAATGCGTCGGCGGATGCTCTGAGAAGGCAGAGCACGGTCTCCCACGAGTGGGAGTTGGCTCAGGAAGTCCTTCAGGAGATCTTCGCCCTTTGGGGAACCCTGCAAGTGGATTTCTTCACCAGCAGTGTCAACCGGAAGTGCGAGAGATTCTGCTCAAGGGAATTTCCTCCAAGAGGAGCCTTAGGAGACGCGTTTGTGGTGGATTGGTCATTCCCACTGCTGTACGCGTTTCCTCCAGTCCCTGTCATTCTTCAAGTGTTGCAGAGGTTACGGAGGTTCGGTTCCTGCATGATCCTCATTGCTCTGGATTGGGCCAGGAGAGCGTGGTACCCGGACCTTCTGGAAATTTCCATCGGTCCTCCACGCCGTCTTCCCCACCGAGAGGATCTGCTCTTACATGAAGGGGGTCATGTTCTCCATCCAGAGGTCAAGACTCTGAACCTTCATGCTTGGTATCTGAAAGGTTGAGGTATAAGGAATGGGACCTCCCAGATTACGTGATGGAGGTGTTGCTTTCGGCCAGGCGGCCTGAACCCAAATCCCTGTACCGTTGGCGTAAGTTCTGTGACTGGTGCAGGGATCACAATGTTGATCCTTTTCAGTGCTCCATTCCTATGGTTTTGTCTTTCTTGCTTTCTTTGGCCCACAGGGGCCTTCAAGTGGGTACCATTAAAGGTTACCTGGCGGCGCTGTCTATCTTTAAGCGCTCGTCTGAAGAATGTTCTTATTTTAAGATTCCTTTGATTTCCCAGTTTCTTAAAGGACTGACTAATGTATTTCTGCCGTCATCCTTCCAGGTGCCGGTTTGGGATTGAAATTTCTCATGGGTGCTCCGTTTGAACCTTTGCACTCTTCTCTTTTGAGATTACTGCCCTTCAAGACTGTGTTCTTGGTTGCTGTTACTTCCGCTCGCAGTCAGTGAATTGCAGGCACTTTCATTGAAGCCACCCTTTACTGAGTTTCACAAGGACAGGTTTGTACTGCGAGTACGTCCCTCTTTCTACCTAAGGTAGTCTCTGAATATCATTTGAGTCAAAAGGTGGTTCTTCCATCTTTCTACCCTCCTCATCCTGGTAAGGAAGAGGAGCGTCTCCATAAGTTGGATCCTAGGAGAACTCTTAGCTTTTACATTTCTAGGATGTCCAGGGTCAGAGTGGATGATCAACTCTTTGTAGGATTTGCTGGACACTGATTGGGTCAGGCTGTTACCAAACAGAACTTGTCCAGGTGGATTATCCTTACCATTACAGAGTGTGACCGGTTGGCGGGTAAAGACCCTCCTGATGGGTTGAGAGCTCATTCCACTAGGGGCGTGGCTACTTCCACCGCCCTCCAGCAGGGTGTTCCTATTAGGAATATTTGTGATGCCCCTACCTGGGCTTCCATCCATGCATTTGTAAAAATTATTCCCTGGATACAATACATGGTCAGGATATGGCCTTTTGGAAGGCGGTTCTTTATTCTAATTGGGTACTCTAAATTACTTTCCCTCCTCCATTTACTGGTACTGCTTTGGGAGTCTGTCAAAGATGTGGAATTCATTGGAGGACACAATTCATTCGAAGTTACTTACCAACTGGTAACGTTCTTTCGACTGGATGTTCCTCCAACGCATTCCACATCGCCCTCCCAGCCTGCCCATCAGGAGAATTTCCTATGCGATTGCAGCTTCGTTTTCCGCAAGGCCAAGTGCAGACCAGCAGGCTTCAGACTGGTGCCACACGTTCTGGGGGAAAAAACTTAAACTGGGGCTACGGGCGCTGTGTGTCCTATTTATAACATCCTGTGACGTCGCCCTCGACAGAGGCCTTCGAGGGACATGGACCTGACGCCATCGACGCAGGACGCCCTCTGCCGAAAAAGTTTCCAAAGTGCACAGCTGTGGACATTACATGTCAAAAATATGGAATGCGTTGGAGGAACATCCAGTCGAAAGAACGTTACCAGTTGGTAAGTAACTTGTTCTTCTCTGCTACTCCTTCCTACCTCATCCGTTACTATGTCTTCCTTTGCCCCCACCAACCCTGATGATATTCTTGCCCTACTCCTCATGGCGAACACTTCATGTGCCCCACTGTCCCCACATATTGTAAAGCACATAGCTCTCATTGTTGCTCTTCATCTTGCTTCCCTTCCCTCTTCAATGCCTCCATTGACAATGCGACTTCTCCCACATCCTACAAGACTGCTACTGTCATCCCTCTCCTTAAGAAACCTGGTCGAGATCCTAACTGTCCTGCCAACTTTCACCCTGGATCTCTTTTACCACACTATTCCAAAATCCTAGAGTGAGTAGTATTCAATCGACTCACTGAGTTCCTTTATAGTCCCAACCTACGGGACCATCTTCGATCTGGCTTCCGACTTCTGCATTCTACCGAGACAACTTTCATCAATGCCAGCAACTTCATCTCTTCTGCTTGTCCTGCAAACCTTTCATCTATTCTTATTCTTCTCGACCTCTCTGTTGCCTTCGATACTGTTCACCATTCTGACCTTCTGTTTACATGACCTCTCATTGGCATCAGAGATGAGACAATTTTCTGGTTTGCTTCATAGCCTGCCCCAACACTTTCCGGTATCTTACAACAGCCTTACCTACCCACCCAACACTCTTACTGTTGAAGTTCCTGAGTGTCTGACCTTGGTCCACTTCTCTTCACTCTCTATACTTCAGCTCTTGGCAACCTGATCTCCTCTCACGGCTTAGCCTTTCAACTCTTCGCTGACAACACTCAGATCTTCTTCTCCTTATTTGGTGAGCTGTTGTCAAAAATGTCAAATTGTCTCTCTGCCATCAAATATTGGATGGCGTCTCACTTGCTTATGCTCAACTCTACTAAGACTGACGTTCTCTACTTCCAAGCCAAACAGGCTATCTCTTCCTTACCACCTCTTCTTCTCTTCTCTCCCGACTACCTTTTTTACTCTGCTTCTGCTCATGACCTTGGTGTCATCTTCTACAGATCACACAACATCTTGCTTTTCATCTGCAAATCTGCTGCTGCTCCTCCTTAGTCCTTTCTAGATCTGACTACTGTGCCTTCCCAACTATGCTTTTTCACCTCTGGACAAAGTGCTTAACTTTGCGGTCCGGACACTTTTCAACCTCTTTCGCTTTACCTCTACCTCCTCTGCCCGTGCTCAGATTGGCTTGCTATCTTTGCAACAAAAGGCTAACTATAAACATCTAATTTTTAAAACAAATTTTGTATTGCATTTGGTTTGTTCAAATCTTCACAAAAAAAGAAATAAAAGAAAAAGAAAATACAATTTAAGAACAATGATTTTGTTAAAAAGAAGGAACTTTATACTAGACAGTTCTTCAGAACTAAACAGTTCTTCACAAAGTAAAACAAAATACTACGTTAAAACAGACTGGCAAAGACTGGTCCATACAGTAATTTCAACTCCAAAAAAAAAAACTGTTAATCATCTACTGATGGCCTTTTCCAAGATTGTATGAAAGCGCCACTGCCAAGCCCTCTGAGGTAGGTGCTGTATACAAGGATCTTTTCCACAAATCGTTTATATCCAGCCAACTAGATTTTCCAATATTTTTTTTTTAATCTAACAATCTTTCCTGTTGGAGAGCTAGACATTCCATAAACAGGTGGTTGGCTCATTCTATGACCTCTTTATTTTATTTTTTTATTTTATTTATATAACACGCAAACAGCCCAGGGGAATCGAGGCGTTGTTACAAGGAAATGACTTAGTTACATGGAACATACGTAAGGTGAGGTAGGTGGCAAACATTGTAAAAAATTACATACGTAAGGTGAAGCATGTGGCAAACATTGTAAAAAAACTACACACATATGGCTTCGTGTTTGCGTGTGGAGCATTACATATGGTACGTAAGGCTGTTACAGGAAAAATAATTGTTAACAAGGAGCAAATGCAGAAGTGTAAGGCGAACAGAAGTGTATTGATGGCTTTCACCATCGACAAACAGATTCAGAAGAATCGAATTTTCCTCACCTTATAAGGATCTCGTTAGTAGGAAACAAGTTCCAGGGGAGGCGTATTATAAGTGAACAATGGTATTGATTCGGGAAAAGTAAAAGGTACGATGCAACTGTAGTTCTTAATTGATATTCATGAGAAAGGTACTGTAAAGAGGGATAACCATGAAAGGAATAATCAGTATTTACCCAATCCTGTTGTACAAAGCCGCTTTAACCTTCTCCGGGCTTAACTCCAGAGTATCAGTGGCCAGTCCCAACTCCTACAGAAGTGATTCACAATAAAATTTCAGTTTCCCTAAAAAGGTCACAGAATCAGAACAAGGTCTGACCCTGTCCTGCAAAGCAAGGCCTGCATCTATGTACACAGTATCAGTGTCAGAAGCTTTTATTTTCTGGTATACGGATATAGTCGACCACTGAGCCCATGCATTGAGGGAAAGGAGCCCCAAGTCATATCGTATCGGTGCCAGAGGGTCAGCATTGGGGACTCTCAATATAAGTGCCGCCACATTTTACCCTCTGCCCTGTCCAGCCAACCATGTGACTTTATGGGAGGTCTCGATGAATCTCGGGAAGATCGCTCAGGGGCAACGTGCTCGTCTTGGAAACAAGACGACACATAGCACCGCAGGTTTGATTCCCAGGTCCGTGCTTAGAATCCTCTGGGTATTAAGCGCATTATAAATAACCTATAATATCATATGGGCCAAAGTTCCACACCATGTAACAATTTGGAGATTACTTTCCCCTCAGGAAATTTAGCAGGTTTTCGATAAAGCCAGCAGTCCAATTTTATATCAATTGATTGGTTGTGTTTTGTGCTTTCAAGGGA
Source organism: Ambystoma mexicanum (assembly GCF_040938575.1). NCBI lineage: Eukaryota > Metazoa > Chordata > Amphibia > Caudata > Ambystomatidae > Ambystoma > Ambystoma mexicanum. The sequence continues at coordinate 523,296,448 of NC_090928.1, read as the reverse complement.
AGCAAAGCCTGTACGTCTCTCAATGAGGGATATGAGGTAAAAATGGATGGCCAAATATGTTAGACTCAATATTCTGTCCACCTGACGATCTTGAAGCAGCCACCTGCAAGATCGTAATTTCCTGCCCCTCGAGAGCTCCAGGATTTTCATTTTCAATGGATTTATTCTCATCGCATTCCCCATTGCGTAACTAGAAAATGCTTCCAGAAGAAGTCTCTGCATTCCAGTCCTGGAGCAATCAAAGAGCAGAAAATCATCTGCATAGGCCATCCATGATGTTTTCCTTAACCCGAACTTGGGAGCTATAAGTGCGACTGGAATCAAGGTGTCACCTATATCAGAGACGTAAATCATTACGTAAAGGTTAAAAAAGCAGGGAGCTAATACACATCCCTGCCTTAAACCAGAATCAACCACTATTCTACAAGAAAGAGCCCCACCTTGATTTAACCTTACAAAGATGGCTGAGTTATCAGGCAAATCTATGATCAGCCAAAGAACACCCTGTGGTAGTCCCCATTTATCTAATTTTGACCAAAGTCTGCACCTATCAACCCTATCGAAGGCCGCAGAAAGGTCTAATGAGGCTAAATACACATGTAGATTCTGAACTACACAGTTCCGCTCCTGGAATTCCCTGATAACAGCTACACTAATGTTATTCGAGTGCCTCCTACGAAAACCCGATTGGAATCGGTCAAATCACCCTGTACACTTGGCCCAGTCCTCCAGATGACATAACAAGACTGCCGAAAAGGTTCTACTTTCAATGTCTAACAGGGCGATTGGCCTGTAATTCTTTGTGTCCTACTGGTCTCCTTTCTTAAAGATGGGGACTATTTAGGATGATCTCCATGTCTCGGGGAAGCACTCTGTGTCAATTATACTTGAATATAGGAAAGAAAGGATAATTGAACAAGTGTTCGGGTCATTCTTCAGGGCATTGTTTGTAAGGGCGGTTGGCCCGGGGGCCCCAGAAGATTTTGCCTTCTTAACCAAGGCACAAATGGGTTTCAGGGTCCAGTTTGGCGATTTTATTGCCAGGCCAGAGTTCTGCCTGGGCAATCTGACTTTGTCGTACGCAAACAGGATCTGTAGAATACAGGGCCTCAAATTGTTTTACACAAGCACTCTCTGATACGGCATTCAGTTGACCCTCTGCCTGAGATCTATACATAGAGTTCGCCATGTCCCAAAAAGAACGAATATCTCTTTTAATTAAAATATTGAGCATGTCCTTTGCATCTCCCTCAAGAAGTGTTGCTTGATACTTTTACAGAAGTTCCTGTATTTTTAAGCCCTGACTTTATGATTTTTTTCCACTTGGTCTTCCATACAGTTCCTCAAAGACCTCAATGCCTTCCTAAAAATCCTTCTCTCTAAAACTAGTTTTGAATGGATTGTGTCCTCCCACGTATTCCTCATCTTATGATAATTATCTCTCCAGCTTTGCTGCTTTGCAATTTAATTCCCCAGAGGGCGTTGTGTGCAGTGTCGTTGAGTCGATATCCCTTGAGGGCCTCCATTTGACGGTCAACGGTATTGTCAGTATAAGTAGCGCGCGCGCATCGCCCCTTGGCTTCAGTTCCGTTTTTCTGAGCTAACGCGTGGAGTGAATTACAGCACGCTTCAGTGAAAGAGTTTCGTTAGAAAATGTCTTCCTCTTCTTCTACTCCATCGACGCCCAAGTCAGGTTTCAAGAAGTGCCAGGACTACGTATCAAAAATGTTGATCACCGACCCCCACCGCGTGTTTCTGTGGTCTCTTGGCTCCGGGCACTGTACCATCGACTGTGGCTCCTGTCAGGCGATGATTGAGATGGCTGTCAGCGTGCATGGGAGGTAAACTGGCGGTGGGGAGGTTAGCGTCAATGTCACCTTCAAAGAGGGAGAAAAAGACTCATGAGTCGAGGGATTCTTCACAATGAAAAAATATCAAAAGGGTCCTGGTAGAGGAGTCAATTGTGCCATTCTTCGTCGTCTTCCTCTAAGTAGGCCACGAAAAAGGCATCAAAGGTCACCTTCGACCTCCACCGATTCCTCAACGGAGGTAATCAGGTGTCCTACCAAATCCGATTCCCTTGCTAAGTGGGATGCATTTTGTAGTGAGATGATGCAAATCTTCGAGAATGCAGCCTTGACCCCCTTGATTGAAAGGCAAAAGAGCCATGCCCCAGTCACTCCTCATAAGAATGACAAGGGGGAGTCAAAGACTAAATCTTCAAAGCCGAGCTTAAAGCCAGCATTACATCGAGAAAGTTCTCAATCTGACGAAAAATCATCGAAAGCTTCAATGAGTCGAGAACCTAGCCCATCTAGTGTTCTGTCAAAGAAGCACAAGGCGTCGAAATCTTCAACGCTTTTGCTGACCATGTCGGAGCTGTTGACACCGAAGTTGAGGTTGATGCCCATTAAACCAGCACTGGTTTCGAAGCCGTCGTTGAAGACTTTGACAACTACTTCGACATTGTCGAAGCCGTTAACAGTGCAAAACAAGGTTCACATTCTGCAGATGGTTACCAAATGCCAGAGTGCTCAGTATCTTCCAGCCTTCGATTTGTCTGAGGTTGCTCGGTCTTATGGCATTCTGCATTTTCCTGGTGCCAGAGGCTCGCCTGAGAATGAGATCCCTCCAGTGGGGTCACCGGACTCAGTTGTCCTAGTTTTCAGGCAAGATGTCGGACCACCTGCAAGTTCCTGGCAGAGTTGCTCAGGACCATCTGTGGTGGGTTTGCAAAGACAATATTCTCAAGGGAGAATCTTTTTGGCAATCATGGCCGGAGATAACGGTAGTGATTGATGCCTCACTCACAGGTTGGGGAGCCCACACCAACGATGTGAAAATCCGTGGTCGTTGGTCTCCATCGGAGTCCAAACTACATATCAAACTACATAGCAACCTTTTGGAGCTGAGACTAGCGCTGAAAGCCTTCCTGCCCTCTTTATGGGAAAGAATGTCCTGATAATGACGGACAACACGGTGGCCATGTACTACCTCAACAAGAGAGGAGGTGTAGGCTCACTACCACTGTGCAGAGAGGCAATGCAGCTCTGGTTCTGGGCAATACAAGAAGAAATTTCTCTGTCTACAGTTCACCTAGCCGGAGAGCAGAACACTGCAGCGATGCTCTGAGCAGGCAGAGCACAGTCTCCCACGGGTGGGAACTAGCTCAGGAAGTCCTTCCAAGAGATTTTCGGTCTTTGGGGAACCCCTCAAGTGGATCTGTTCACGACCAGGGTCAACCGGAAGTATTGCTCCAGGGACGTGTTCGTGGTGGACTGGGGTTTTCCACTCCTGTATGCATTTCCTCCAGTCCACGTCATTCCTCATGTGATCAGGAGGTTGAGGAAGTTTGGGAAATCCATGATCCTAATTGCTCTGGATTGGGCCAAGAGGACGTGGTGCCCAGACCTTCTGGGCTTGTTCATGTGCCCTCCAATACGTCTTCCACAAAGAGAGGATCTTTTCTCGCAAGAGGAAAGTCTGGGTCTCCATCCAAAGGTCAAGACACTGAGCCTTCCCGCATGGTTTCTGAAAGGCTGAGATACAAGGATTTGGACCTCTGGGATGACGTAATGGAGATTTTGCTTTCGTCCAGAAGGCCAGCAAATAAATCTTTGTACTGTTGCCATTGGAACAAGTTCATGTGGATCCATTTCTATGTGACACACCTACGGTGCTTTCCTTTCTGTTACATTTAGCAAATCTGCTGCTCCAGATTGGAACTAATAAGGGTTACCTAGCAGCCATTCCATTTTCAAGCGCTCCTCAGGGGACGATCCATATTTTAAGATCCCTCTGAGTGTCCAAATCTTAAACAGGCCTCACTAATGTATACCCACCAGTTCCATTCAATGTACCTGTATGGGACCTCAATCTAGTGTTAACATTTTTAACATGTATTCCCTTTGAGCTCTTACACTCATGTCATATAAGACTATTGACATTAAAAAGCGTTTTGCCTATTGCAATAACGTCAGCCCGCAGGGTAAGCAAGTTGCAGGCTCTTTCTTGCAAACCTCCCCATACAGTGTTTCATAAAGACAAAGTTGTTCTCAAGGTAAAGCCTTCCCTTTTACCGAAGGTAGTGTCCGACTTCCACTTGTCACAAAAAATTGCCTTACCAACATTTTATCCACCTCCTCATCCAGGAAAGGAGGAGAGGCTACATAGAATGGACCCAAAAAGGGCTCTCGGTTTCTATATTTCCAGAATGGCTAAATTTCGCCAAGATGACAAACTATTTATTGGCTATACGGGTCCCAAATTGGGCCTTGCAGTTACTAAACAAACAATATCCAGATGGATCATCCTGGCTATTGGCGAATGCTACAGATTAGCGGGCAAGGAACCGCCGGAAGGCCTAAGGGCACATTCCACAAGCGGCAAGGCAACCTCTGCTGGTCTTCAAAGAAGTGTCCCAATCAATGACATTTGTTCAGCGGCCACTTGGTCGTTTATCCATACATTTATAAGGCATTACTGTCTGGATTCATCTTCCAGTCAGGGAGGGCATTTTGCAAAAGTCGTCCTCCATTCAGTCCATGATTAGATCTAAATGTAATTGCCTACTTCTACCTCCAAATTATTACTGCTTTGGGAGATTATAATAAGATGAGAAATACGTGGGAGGACACAATCCATTTGAAGAACAAGTTACTTACCCCTGGTAACATTCTTTCGATTGGATGTTCCTCCCACATATTCCTCATCGCCCCTCCCAGCCTACCCCGACAGAAGATTTACGGGTTCTTACACTTCACGCTTTCTGTGAGCCTTCGGTCTAGGGTATGACTGGTAATTTCTCTTCAGAAGGGGGAAAAAACAGAACTGAAGCCAACGGGTGCTGCGTGCGCTACTTCTACTGATGGTGACATCAAATGGAGGCCCTCGAGGGGCATTGACTCGATGACACTGCACACAACAGCCTCTGTCAAAAGATCTTTCCGAAGCAGCAAAGCTGGAGAGATAATTATCATAAGATGAGGAATACGTAGGAGGAACATCAATCAAAAGAACATTACCAGGGTTAAGTAACTTGTTCTTCTCATTGTATTTATGGGGGTGTACTGATTTTCTTTCCTTCCCTTGGACTTGTCTAAAAGCTGTTATATTAAGCATACAGGTAGTCATGGTCTCATTAAAGTTATATACATCAAAACAATCTATTTTTCATTCATATGAGGAAGATAAGAAAAGCCCTAAGAGAGACGTGTTTAAATTAGAAACAACCCTGGGTGTCCATCTGAGCTTATTACCACCATTGTGTAACGCTCACCTGATTCCCACGGAGGCGCAGGTCTGGCTTCGAGTGCTGGTGCTTCTTCAATGGTGAAGCGCAGGACCCTGAAGATGGACAGGAAGGGCCCCTCTACTCAGGCTTCTCTGGCTCGCAGGAATATTCCCCTGTGTGTTAAAAGGGAGTATTACCTACTGACTGAGTTATGCTCAAGCCTCCCACTCTCCTCCAACCCTCCATGATACCCTTCCACGATTCCCCGTGAAGTCTCACCTTAGGGTCAGGAAGGATGAGCTCTCCATCCTGCTTCTGATGCAGGGGCGCATTGAAACCCAGTTACTTCACTGGATTGAGGATTGATGGGAGTTCAGGTAAGCTTGACTATTCAGGTAAGGCGCTGTAAAAGTTCTGCTGCAAGTTCAAAAGTCCAAGCTTAATAATAATGTTCATTGTCTTGTTGCAGCAAGCGCTAATGCTTATGTCTTTTTTCCCCTTAGGGGCCGGGGTTCGGAATGCCGGAGATATGGCGCCGACCCGAAGTGAAACGTGCAGTTCCAGTAAATGACAGGTAAGTTCTGGATGAGCGCTCGGGTAATGTCTTTGCATTCGCTCATTCAATGTCTTTGTCTTTTTTCCCCATAGGGGCCGGGGTCCGGAAAATGCCTGGAAGCGGCAAGACCCGAAATTAAATGGGAATGACCCAACAGGTAAGTCTTAGAAGGAAACTGAGCTTTTCCTATTCCTTTCCTTCTCTCACCTTGTTCTTGTCTTTTTCTCTCTAGGCTCAGGGAAGTGGCTGTGGATCCGGATGATCGCTGCTGAAGATGGAGGCGTCCAGGATAGGTGAGTGAAATGAAAGGCAGCGCTGCAGCGATCGTAGCGAAATGCTTTTAAAAATGATGTCTTCCTTTTCAGGATCGTCGGTGTGATGTCTCCGTGGTGCTGATTTAGCAGGTAAGGTCTTTTGTCTCCCTTTGCAGGTGACCCAGGATACTGACAGGCGTGGCTGAGGTCCAGATGCAGGAGCTGACACGGAGAGCGTCCAGCTGCGAGGAGCAGAACAACGCGAAGCGTGAGTTGCTGATCGGGTGTGGTTTAAATAGCTTTGGGAGAAGTTCCCAGTGTGTATCCTTCCACCAATCAGGTATGTATCCTTCCCCGACCACACCCGGGTGGAAAGTAGTCCCACAGGTAAAGTAGTTCCATTCAGGCCACAAGAGGGCCTGGATGTAGCAGCATGGTCTGCATCAGGTAAGTGCACATTAAAACACTTGAACACATGTCTAGCTTTATGAGCCTGGCGCCTAAGGCGCCAGGACAGGGGTCCAACATGAGCCTGGCGCCTAAGGCGCCAGGACTGCGTCCAAAGGGCCCCAGCTTGGGCCCGCTGGCACTCCCCTGGGGGAAATGATGCCTGCCTCTGGGGTTGCTGGGTCGGACCTGGCTCCTTGGAGGTAGGCATCATGACACATTGCTCAAATTGAGCCCAAAAAGGTTGCTGCGTAGGAACGTTGTATAATTAACATCAAGGTTCACACTGATCATACTATGCTCACTCCAATTGTTCTGAAATACTGAGAATTCGGAACACAACCAAAACAAGGCATAGTCAACAAAGACCTAGTCCAATACTCAGGAACTATTCCCCCTTTGCCAAGTTGGAGTCGATCTGCCCAGGATCACATCCTTGTGAGTAGGTGCAAACCCAACGATGCCATTGACGAGGCCAATTTTAGTCCAGCTAGGGCCTTAAAGTTCAAGGGGACAGGATCCAAATTAACTTTTCATATGTCTTCCCCCAGGCTAGAGTCCGGGCATTCAGCATTTAGTTCCCCAGTGACCAAGACCTGCCCACCTTTAATCACCATTTTCCAGTCTGTTCTATAATCCTCGATACACTTTAAAAACGTTTCAAGATCAGCTACCCACTTATGCCAGTAGATGCTAATCAGCAAGAGAACAGCCGATGGGTCTGCGTTAAATAGTTGAACTGCCAATAGCAAGGGGCAGGTTGGACACGGCAGTCACTGACAAGACTTGGCCTGTTCGGACTGCCATCACCACCCCTCTACCCCCCAAGCTCTGTCCGTATGGCCTGCCCTTGCTGCCTGGTAAAAAAAACTGCATAACCATCTAGAGTCGGGCAGGATAACGTCCAAGTCTCTTGAACTACATTCCCATATAAGTGGGCGAACCCTCGCAAATTCCAAGAGATACATTTCAATGCCATGCCTTAAAGCCTATCAAGTCCCCCCCCCCCACACCTCCCACTTAGGTAATTTCATTCCCTTAGACCACAGGGCAGATGTTAGTACTGAGTAATCAGACCTAACATCTCCCCTATGTACAAGGGAGGGCAATCTATCTGTACAGCCAGATGTCCCCGTAGTAAAAACAACCTTCAGTTCACCTTGTGCATTCTTCCCGTTCGTATAAGCTTGCTGCGGTTTCCATCTCTCAATGCTGAATCCCAGGGCATTCAATTTGGATGCTTCCAATATAACTAGTCCCGTAACCAGATGAGAATGAAAACCAATAACACGTCCATTTGGCTGTGATCGAATTGGGAACTGGATCCCCTCTATATCAAAAGAGGAAATGGCTCTTAAGGATGGTATTTCGGAAAAGATAGTCATAACATTTGTTCGGTTTAAACAGATTTGTTCCCCACATGACAAAGACAAGACATATTGGGGGTCAGTATACCTGGGCATTCCGGTAAAAATTACTCCCCGTTCCCACTTGAGTCCTAGGACTCGATGGGAATGGGGAGGCCGGTAGCACCGGTACCGTTATTAACCGTGCTGGTGCTACCGTGTAGGTCTGCTTGCGGGTTCCATTCCGCCTGGCGGTCAGACCTGCCGAGCTGAAAGACACCCGAGAGTAGACCTCATAGTTTGCAGGACCGGTAACAACGATACCGGCAAGCTTACCGGTACCATTGTTACTGGACCGGCAACCTTGTAATGAGGTCCATACACTTTATTATCTTCCCCATATGGTTCTGAGGGTGAAGACGGATGTTGGGAGCCCAAAAGAGGCCATTCTCAATCAAATGCACAAATTGGTGTCAAGATCTCCTCCCGCACCCTTACCATCTCGGAGCACACTGTGGGCCAAATAGGCACGGTCCCGACTCCCAAAGGGGGCATTAAGGTCAAGCAAAAGCCTCTATGAGGCTGAAGCGTCATGTCATTCATTTTGCGCCTCTCAATTCCATGGTCCAACCTGGACATTTCTATGCTTAGACCCTATTTCTCGGCCCCTCTAAATGAATCGGGCCAATAAAGTTTCCCAAATAAACCATCCAAATCAAATCAACACTAACCTTAACATTAGTGGCAGGATTACCATTACTTTCCTGCTTTCCCCCGCAAAAACTGGCCAACTAGGGCCTTGCTGAACTGCACCAAAACCTGAGTTGCCCAGATCCGGGAGAGGATCTTTTTTTTGCTGGACACCAAAGCCCCTACCAAGGATGTCTGACTCAGCACATACGGTTGCAACAGGCCCGTCGGTCTGTACCATCCTGTCCACTCTTGGCCACATCATTGCCTCGGTAGAGCTGGCCTGCATTACGGAAGATAGAACCCTGGGCTGAATGTATCTTTCTGGGCGCTTGAAGTAGCGGTAAAAAGGGTCTGGGCTCCCACTGCCATTTATCAGGGAAAGTTGCAGATTAAACTCCAGTTTTCCATTTCCAACTACTGATGTTACCAAAGACTGTTCATCGGTACAACTAGGTCACAGGCAGCTGGTATAGCCTTTTGTTCGCCCCTGCTTGAGTTCCCAAACAATGATTCCACAATTGTCAGATTTCTCAAGTTTTTTCTTGGTTGAAACGTTTCCTTTTTAATTGCTTCTGATTCTTGGGCTTTTCTTTAGAAGTACAGGTTCGGAGACCCTGCTGAGGAAAGTCGCCCACAATGGTGTCAACTACACTGCCAGACTCTACTACACCATTCGAGTTTACAACCCTCTGGGGCCGTATTTTTGTATCCGGAACCGGTGCCTCGGAGGGCCAATCACCAGGTTCAATGACCTCCATGGAGTCCCCGGTAATGATAGGTTCCAACGGGTTTTGCTGAGCACTGATAGTTCTCTGGAGGCTTGGAGGACTGTGGACATGTTATTATATTCCACATAAAATCCAACTTCAGTGCAATTGCATTAAGGTAACTAGAATGGCCCTTGACCTCCTCGTAGAGGTTGTTATAAAGTGCCATGAAGGAGCTCAGCACCATATTTAATGCTGGAACTGTTGCAGAAGTGAGGCGAATCTTGTCATCGACTTCCAGCAAAGTCTGGTGCATGCCTTCTTTGGCTAGGGGCAGATTAATACTCCCCGTTTCCGATAGATACTGCTGCTGCTCTGCAGATTTGTCGTATTCGTCCAGCAGATCTACTAGATCAGTCGGAGAACCTATAGCTGACACGTCACAAGATTGTTGAATAATATTTGCAGGAAATGCAGCGGCATGCTGGAACACCATGGACTCAGCATAATTAATCATACTAAGATTCACGTGGGAATGATCGACCATTGCAGTAGCCTTGGGTTTTTCCGCAAATCTAACTTATGTACTTTACACTGATTTTTCAAAGAAGTTGGTGATTATTTCCCCCACTATTGGGGATCTCTGTTGTTCCCAGGCTGATGGCAGATAGGAGCCAATGGGCTAAGAGCAGACTACACCTCCGTCCTCACTACTGGGAAGTCCCTGGCACGCTCGGCCTAGGTTAGTCAATAGTTCAGCTACTATACCATCTTCCTGATAGGAAACACAATTCGCAAGTCTGCTTTGGCCATTCCGGACCATCAGGGTGTAGTTGACATTTTCAGCAAGGCAAGTAAACAATTGGCATTCTTCATTGTAAGGCACTTGAGCCCCCCTGGCTTTGCAAGCCTTCAGGCCCCCCATGTTCTGATGAACAAAAGCAAAGATGATTTATGGAGGTGCTAGGGCAGTGGGCTGTAGAATTGTAATGAGGGAATCTCTTCTCAAGGGCAATGAGTAGAATACAGAATGCCGGATCAAAATACGATGATTCAGTATGATGTGAGCAAAAATGTGGCAAAGTATTCTCGAGCCCTACACCAAACGTTTTGTGACACAGAACACATAACAGAATTAATGTCCCTTCCCCTCGACTAAAGCAAGCATGGATGCGTCAGGTTTAATAACCCTTGCCCATAATCAGTGCTTTAGGCTAACACATATCAACATAGAGCTGCGGAGAGACAAGGAAGGAGAAAGGAGCCAGCCTCACACACAAGTGACCCAGGCTTGCCCGGGTGTACCGCCACAGAGAAAAGGCCACTCTCGTGCCCAAGACCAACTTCAATTCCTCAGATCAAAGAAACGCTCTATGACGCTAGGCTCCAACTCCAGCACCTAATTCAGGCTTCAACTGAGAGCTTCAAAACCTCGAACTCTGTGGAAACCTCAGAACAACTCCAAACCTCCGAAGGACTTGCTGGCTTGACTGTGTAGAGGAAGAGCCAAAAGCCCCTACTAAAAGCTCCGCCCCCATGTTGCCTTTATGTTGGGAACCGGAAATTGCGACACGTGCAGTACCAGTGAGGATGCCTGTACCGCAAAGAATTCTTGAAACAAGGTATCCATTGAGAAAACCCTATATGCGTTCACAAAGATATGATGGCCTTCTGGACAGAGACCCGGAAGAAGTGTGACAATGGATGGAGAAAGAGGACTGGTGACGTTATGAAAAGTAGCACTGACGCACCAAGAAAAGAAATGCAAGACGAAAGAACATAGACATTCTATAAGAACTGAAAAGGAGGTGTCAAAGATGAGCAACATTTTGGGCTTGAAATGAAGATGCTCATGCAAAGAAACGCTGAAGAAAATGCAAAGTCAGTTTACGTTTGTACAAATGCAGTAACGCAAGTAGACAAAGTGATCTTGAGGCTGGCTACGTAGTGAATAGGAATGTATAGAACCTGGATGTGCCATGATGCACTTTAGCAAGGCTTGAACCCTGATAATGGCAAGGGTTTCAGTGTGGGACAGTTGGACAACAGCTAATGGCGAAGAAGAATTCAAGAAAGGCTTGGCTGGCCCAGCACCAAGAGTCGAGGCCACTGTGAGTCTGGTTGTCTGTCAAGTAGTTACATGAAAGTGAGAAAGAAACAAACATCTGTTTGAAGTAGAATGAAAAAACACTGAAGGTGTCAAGAATTCATCATGTAATAGTATTATATGAAGCAAAAGAGCTTGAAAAAACGTGGTCTGCAGTCACACGGTCAGATGAAAATAGACTTTTGGGTCGAGCTACACCAAAACCAGAAGATAAAACCATGCCACACTCCCTTTAATTCTCAGGCACAGAGAGCTTCTGCAAGGCCAAGTTCAAAGCCTTAATTAGATGGCAGACTGCAAGAGTGATGATAGATATCTGACTAATTGGATAGGAAGCTATATTCAAGACCAGCCCACAGGCACCTGAGGTACCAGCTGCAAGCTTGTGGAATATTCCAGAAGGATACAAACATGACAACCAATTGTAGAGGACCATGTAACAGAGAGCCCTATAGTTTGTGCAACCAATGGATCGTCGTGTATTTTATGACGATGAAGATGACTTGCACTAGAGGAGGGCTTAGTTGTCCACCTGATATTAGAGACTCAATCACAACCCTGTCAATATGGAACGTATATCTAGATGTTCCCTGTAAGGCTATCACATTCCCAAGTAGGTTTTTGTAGTTTGCCACATAGTGCGACATCACTGATAATGAATTTTGACTGTAAGAGTGGTGTTTTTTAGAGAGACCGTGCTTTGCGACTTCCGTTGATGTCCGTTGTAACTCCCTGTTTTAGATAATTGAAAATAATACAGTACTAGCGTTTGACAACTTCCTGGGTCAGTTTGATTATTCATGTATGAGTAAGTTCTGCATCCCCATTCATCTCTAAGTATTGCTACCTCGTCTTAAAGGACCTACGTCTATGGGTTCAACTGCAAAACGTGACGTTTGTAGCATCAAACTGCACCACTATGTTCTCACTCCAGTAACTCACAAAGACGGCCACATCTGACAGTCCAGGTCCTCATAATCTTCAAAACTATCCACGGAATGACCCCGCCTTACCAATCTGGTCATCTCACTCCCTACTCTCCTCCTTGCTCATTCTGATCATCCTCAGCTCACCTCCTTACCCCCATTTGAGCCCCCTGTGCTCCCTCTCATTTCCACTCTATCTCTCTCCACGCTCCCCTCCTCTGGATGCTCTTCCTCTCCAAACTACTCCACCTCGACCACTGTTTAAATCCAACCTCAAAGCTCTTCTTCATTTTGAAGAACCTGTTTCTTAGTCTACGGTACTTATTCACCTTTGTTTCCTCTCTCCCTACCCTTCACGGGTAACCTCACAGCACTTTTCTGTCACTCCTCCATCCATAATTCAGCACTTCCTCCACCATCCCGTTCCTTTGTCATCCTGTCCTGTCCTCCTCTCTTGTTTGTTTCCACCTTCCTCTGCAACATCTGGTCTTCAAGTCACGTTCTCTCACGCTAGACTAAAGGACCAATGTCCTCTGCTCTGTTATTAACGGTACATTTTCCAGGTGTTTTTGTGCCAGAAAGGCATTGTTTTCCTTGTGATTGTTATGAATCAATAAATAAATAAAAGTGAGTGCTAAGGGCAGCACCAGCAGATCCTTCTTGTTTGAATGCAGTGAACATAACTTGAATGTGGTTCAATGCTGTAAAAACAGAGAACCCTTTTCTTATGGAGCTCATGATGTTGAGACCCACTGCAGGTGGCTCTAGGACGAGATAAATCCTTTCAGGTTATACTCTCCCAGCCTAGGGAGGTTTCAAGCATAATGGAAGGTCCATGCCCTCAGCAAGAGTCATCCCCCAATGTGTCCAAGGAGTGGGAAGGTATCAGAGCTTGCCTCTGCCTTGGAGGACTCCTTCACCTCAATAGCTCTGGAATGAACAAGTCTCCCAAAAGAGATCCAATAATGATTCCTTAAGTCCTATGTGGTCAAATGTGAATTCAAGAAGGAGCGGGAGAGCCCTCTTGTATGGTTAAAAGGCCCTGCTGGATTTGATGAAAGCAAGCCTCTTTAAGGGATATAGTCCCTGGCATTGCTATGAGTGGTCTTTGCCTGAATGCATCATAACCAAATTGCTTTGTGCTAAAGAAGCTGTAGTAGACGAGAAGGAAAGAGGTACCGATAAAAATAAGATTGTGGAATCCTTCCACAACTGTGCTGAGCTCCCTCTTCTCTGGCTACACTAACCTCAGCCCCTGCTCTCACCCATAGCATCAAAGGCCCTTCAGTATGCAACACCCTGGTTTGTGAGGCTAGTCCTTTTGTCGAGAGTGTGCCCTTTGATTCCTGTTTCCCAGGATATCTCCTGCAGCTGGGGTTCCCTGCTAGAGAGGTGTTTCCCGGCCCACAAAGAATCAAGAGGGGCATCCCCCACTGGCTATTGTCCTTTTGGGTGCATCAGTGACAGCTAGCCTAGGGAGAATACCCACAACCCTGGCCTGGACTCACAGGGTTGACAAATGTATGAAACAAGATCAGCTAAGGATTACCATCCACCATACCCCAACTAAGGTATGGTTTATGTTTAAGGATTGAGCTGCCACCATGATGAATGTTCATCATATTTATGTGTTATGGAACAGAGTTGCAGGTTTTAAATGCAGCCCCAATGCTGAAGTGACTTTGCTGTCAGCCTATCTGTCCTGTGACTTTTGAACCCGCCCTGTGCCACTGGAGAGCAGATGCTGCAGATCAGGATACTGATGCATGTAAGTGTGTTGAAGAAGGAAGCTGACACAAAAGTGGCATGGATTAGGTTATAATTATTTAGATTTGTTCCATTTGTATGCGCTGGAATTAACAGGATAGCTATAATAGCATGACAAAAATGATTGACATGTATATACTGAAATAACAATATTTATTCCATGGTCAATACTGATTATGCCGACACGTGTTTCAACCACATCAGTCTTTTTCGAGGCACAGTATGCAATCTATATTACATCCACATAGACATTTGTTCATATGGGTGTTAAATTAATGCTAACCATAAAGAAAAACACATTAAGTAACCAAAAGGAAAATATGACCATGTTGCGTACCAAAATATCCATTAGATGGTAGATTGGAGATGAGGAAGAGCGGGGAGGGGAAAAGAAAATGGGGAAAGAGGAAGAAAAAAACAATGAGAATGTGTAAGAACCAGTGAAAATTCATCCACATATTATCAACAAAAAGATTTGAGTCATGTACTTTGTCATTTGCCATGTTAGATCAAACGTGCAATTACAGTTACTCGTGACATGCCATTTCTGCTTCCTTGCACATCAAAGTAATCTCAAGCAATCTTGGTCTTGCAAAAGAAAATGCACTTAAGTTATTTTCAATATTACAAAACACACAAATAATCGCAAGACCAAAGCTGTGCATTTAATCTAGATATTTTACTTTGGTTGGTTTTAAGTCAATCTACATTATTAGGAAAGTGACACCGGAAAGGCCGTAGTGAACGTGATAGGGCATTGTGTGCCAAAATATATATATATTGCAAAAGTGCCGTAAGTCCGCTCCATTATTACTCTATATTCGCATGTGTCCTGGCTAAATAGCCCAAATAGGTGTCTGATTGAGGTGTCAGGTCGGTTGCAGAAAAACTGGCGGTGTAAGAAACCCATACAATGCTTGAACAGAGACTATTCATATTTATGTAACATATCCCTAACCCTTTTATCAATTAGGTCAACATTACATGCATTATTATTGCCAGCGCAGGGGATTTAAGTGCCTGATTCCATTATATTAGGTAGCCACGTGTCAATGGCTGCACCAGAGAAGTGTCATTTCGATAAGTGAATGGAGATTTGCAACTATTCAAATGCATATATCGCTGAGTTCCTCTGAAGTGTGTATCCATTCATGCAGTGTGAGTATAGGTACCAAGTTCTTCAGTGGTTTGGTAAATATGTAATGCAATAGTTGAGTTTACATAAAGCGTGGTTTCCCTCATAGAAAGTGCATGTTGCTGACAGCTTTAAAGAAACGCAACAGTGGGCATTTTTACATTGCTTGTAGTGTTAGAATGTGTAGATATAAGCATAGTCATTACAAAAGAAAGCTGTGTGGGGCTCGCCTATAGTCATTACGTGTCCGCCTAGTAAAGCGACCCTGCCTTTGTCTGGCCTATGCGATAGGAAGTGTAAGTGAGAGACCCCCAAAAATACAGTTAGACCCCCCACCGGAGTCAATAAAGATGCATCCCAAGAGGGAATGAGACCAAGACCCAAGTGCTGTAGGTAACAAATCCTTTATCTAAAGCAGAATCTACCCTGCTCACACTGAGAGCGCTCTGCAGAAAACCTGTTACAATTTAGTTATATACACAAAAAACGTCATCAGCTGTGGGAAGGCCTAGGGGGCACAAATACAATCGGCAATGGGCGCTAAGAGTGGTCACCTATAGGTGCCATAGGGCCGGAGGCATTCGATTGGTGTGAAGGCACGTGGCGCGATGCCGTTGTGTCCCGGGTCAATCGGTCAGCTGGGCTCATCATATTGGTATGCTGTGGTACGTCTTATGCTCCTCGTATCACCGAAGTCATGTAACATTTGCCCTTGTGGCCACACATTCCCATTCATTCACTACCGTGATATGTTTGTCCGGTGACCTCAGAGACCTGTATCTAAATCCTTGCAAAAGCATAGTTCAAGGGTATGTTATTTACTACCGATCACAGATCAGGCTTCAGTTGCCAAATACCACACTTGATCTGTTTAAACAGTTCAGGATATACTGCTTGGGCGTAGAGCTCATGGGGTCATTACATGGTCGGGGGTGTCCACCTGGTAACAACAAAGAAAGTTCTAAATCTATGCCTGGACCGACTGGGTCACAAAAAGTACATATCATCATGTGTAGGCATTTCATTGTGGGGGGCTTAATGATCAAATGTCCAAACATCATTAACCTTTTGCTGACTTGTTCTGGTACCCTAGTGACATGGGGGAATTGGGCCTTCTTTGTAGTATGACTCCTTGTTACACGGTGAGGCTGGGCTCTCTAGAACACAGTTGTACATATAAGCTTTTCACATGTAGCTTGCTGAGTTATACTTAAATCATACTAGTTTAAACCACACTATATTTCCCATTTACCGTGACATTCTTTTTCCAACGAAGAGGGGTAGCAGAGTTCATTAAAAAAATAACATGCATACTTGGATCAATATTAATCTTTTACATATGTAAAGAAAAAGAGGCAGTTGGTGACTTGTGGCCTATATGTGCACCTTCAATGAAGATTATGTTTTGCTTGGGGGAGCTAGCTGCTATATTATTTTCACACAAGGTTATACACATATCTACCTACATTTAAACTTGTGGACTAAAAGGCATGAGGTAGGTCCGTGCTGGGGTGTACAAGGTCATACTACTTATGCATTGCATTGTCACAAATTATTTCCTTAACCATTCTTATGTCCCACGTTAATATACATTATACGTTCATCGCTAAGGTTTAACACAAAGATTTCTGTTATACATACATGTTATATTGTTCACTAAAATGCACGTTGACCCACATTAGATTTGCATGCTCCTGCTTGCGAGGGCGCACCGGCTTTGTCTATTTTAGAGCATAAATGATCGAAACAAACTCATAGGTCACTCTTGGCTGTTGACTCCATCCTAGGAGCATCATGTTTTTTATGGCCAGGATCTGTGGGGGTGTTAGGCAGGTTTATAGAAACAAATGGCTTTTTACCCTGGCACCTGCTTAGGGCTGTATCTTGAGTTAGTGAAGTAAGACGGAAGGCAGAAGATACAGTGTGGATTTTGTGGCATTCTCGCAGACAGTCTTCTCATGGGAACTAGACAACTGCGGAGACGGCAAACGGGGGAGGAGGTGGGGAGAGGAACTCGCTCGCTGTGCGCGCCTGGCTGGGAGAGCTGCAGGCTCGCATTGGAATCACACAATTATTTTAACATTACCAAATGGAGTTGGTGCTGTACAAAATGGAGTCCCTTCCACCTCTGGCTTACTGTTATGGGGGGTGCCACAAGGGGGGGTTGCAGTTCCAGGGGCATTCCTGCACGAGTGCTCTGGGGCCAGGGCCCTGTACCCAAAGCAGCCGCAACTGGGCCTACCTAGGAAGTGCAGGAATAGGGGAGGGGGGTTCAAAATATCCCCTGCTTCCACTCATTCCCCCTTTTTGTTACTTAAGTAACAAATACTGTAATCATCCCAACCGCTTGTGTTCCTCTTCTTCTGCTACGGCTCTGTTCCATGCAGGAGTCCCCTTTATTGGCATCCATGCCCTACATACCGCTCTGAAGCTGTGACCCCTTCTTGCGTATTTATCCGGGGTGCAGCTCATATAGATGCACCCTCCCTCACCTTCCAGGTCCATCCATGCTTCCTTGTACCATTGTAATTCTCTGGGTTCCTTTATGGTTGTGTGCTATCAACTATTTACTATGTGCCCTGTGTTATATATGGCAGTCATTCTGTATTTGGGCTCTGAACTATCTCCTGTTTGCACCTCCGCCTCGTGTTTTATTTGTGCCACACCATTTGCATGACCCATTGTTACCATCATCATTGCACCATTTGGCACCGCATTTGCGCAGCATCGTAGTCCCAGTTGGCACACACAAAAAATGAGAAGCAAAAAGATGACGAGTGGTGTGAGGAGTTTTACTGTTATTCCTAGCCACGAAGGTACCCAAGAAAAAATATTGTCGAACCAAGTGCTGGGCTGTGCCCCTCCTTCGTCCGTCATCCGCTTTCCAAGGTCGTGCACCGCCACTATCACGTGTGAGAGGCAACCGTTCTCGGTGTCTGCAGAAGGTACAAATTTACAATATGTGCGCCCGATTATTCGGCAAACACCTCCATCGATTTGCTGTTAACAAGTCCAGCACATATCTGTTTTGCATCGTCATTACTCGCAGGGCTCGAAGCTCCACTTTGATGGCATTAAACCCTTCTTCAGTGTCGTTGGCCAATTGGATGAGCTCCCACCTTGTAATTTGTAACCATTTGGCATTTGCTCTCGCCTGGGTGCTAGGAATGAGGGACGCGAAGAATGTTTCTGTGGAGCTGAATAACCGGTATCGATCTGGTATTTGGGCCAGGAGCTCTGATGATTTGGCTGAAATGTAATTCGAGGATCGTTTCTTCCTTTGAAGTTAGTTTTGTACACCTTCCTCGTCTACCGTGTATACGGGACTTGCTTCATGCCATGTTGAGGATGGTCCTTTTGGGGCCGCTGCACACATTGTTCCTTCATGGATATGGCTTGCTGGGATCACCATCAATGCAGAGTGTAGCGTTGCCAGGGAACACGTCCCTCTCCATGACTGCGGGAGATGCAGGTATGCCATGCTGCTGCAAACCCAGTACGTGTCCATCATCGCGGCTGTCCCTTTTCTCATGTCAGGAATTATGAGAGTTTTGCTGCGGTTTTTGTTTTTTCCCATATCCTTTTTCCCTTCTCCATGAAAACACAGTTCATAGCTAATGTCTCTTTGCAATTTGAAGGGTTTCTCGATGGCAGTAACCCATGTGAGTTTGGTCACATGTTCAGTCCATATTGGTGGGCATGTTTTCTGAATCCATGAGAGTTTTTCTTCGGACAGCCCTCGCAGTGCTTCTGCTTTGCATAGTATTTCTTCCTTCTGCCATTTATTGTCCATGTGCAATGTTCCCTTGATCACCAGGAAAGGCTCTTTCACACAAATTACTCCTTGCGGCCGGGATTAGCATTTTCGTTCGTTCTGCAAAAGTTCAAATGAAACTGTGTGCACTTGAAAAGTATTTTTTATATGGCACAGTGCGAGGTGTAGGAGACATTGGGCCTCTGCAAATGGAATTTCTTGTGGCAGCAACACCTTAGGTGTGCCTGAGGCATGGGGTAGTAGTGAGCACACATAACTTTTGTTAGTTGTTTGCTTAGCTGTGTTGCTCATGTCTGCATACCATTTGTTTGACTGGTGCGGGTGGTGGGGGTCATCAACTATATATAGACAAATTTTATAATGATCCTCTCATTCTTGCTGTTGTGGTTACCTCTTCTTCCTTCTAGGCCCACCCCTCTCACTTCCTTGGGCCCGCTTGGCACTCTCCTTATTCTCCCATTGTGTATAGATGCTATAAGTGGTGGCCATTCGGTTGTTGCCATTACTCCCCTCTCCAGTGGTTGGCTACTTTGCCGTGGTTGTTTCGGACACTGGCATGGTTGTTGGGTATGGGTGGTTCTGTACCCACGTAATTTCTAAGGGAGTTCGGTCATTCATTGTGTACACACTGAAATTTGATTCATTTGCATATGAGGACTGGGGGATGGCTTGTATTGCTGTGTTAGGTGTAATACCTGGGGTGCCATTGTACTAATTTTCTTGGTCCCCGTATGCCCATGTCAACTTCCTACCATCCCAAATTAGGTGGGTCCCCTTTTTGATAGTCTCCGTACCCACACCCACCTGGCCAGTATTCCCTGAAATATATGCGATGATCCAGTATAAAAACAGACCAAACAGTGTGGAAAAGAATAATACTGCACACACAAACAACACACATTCAAATGAATATCTAGGATAAACATATCTCCTTCTTCTATTTCTATCTACACTATTAGTTGTGGTAGTCGGGGCCTCATCCATGCCCATTGTAGCTCCTAATAAATGAAATATAAGCATTTGTTAATCATGCATATCACTGTTTTGTAATTTACATATCATATATTTTGCCGCTTAAACTCGGCTCCTTCTATTCTCATTGTTCCTTTTTTTTTTTTTTTTGCTTCCATAGGTGAACTTCAGGGACATCATTATTTCACTACCTTGCGTCCCTCCATTTTCCGCTCCGACACCTCAAGTCTGGGGGAGGGGAACTGAGGGAGACAAGTCCCCGTTGATTAACCTTATTGCTAAGGAAGGAAAATTCATTAATATAAACATTTTCAACCATTAGATCACGAAAGGAAAAGACCAAAAGAGAGAGAGAGAGAGAAAAACCACCTCATCTGATAATTCTTCTTGTCGCACATACCCCCAATGCTTGGAGCAACTATACATTTATTTACACTTTTTTCAGGTACACCTTCTACACTCTTGTCTCATTCCTGACACCTTTCCTTGCATTCCCACAGTTCCCGGTGTTTATGTTTGGGTGCTATGCTCATTCCTATTACCTTTGTGATCCGCGCAGTCCGTGCTTCCATGGGCTCTACGAACATCTGTCAAATGCACCCAGTATTTCACTCCCTGAATCTTAACTGTGGTAGGCATGCAGTGTATTACCTTATATGGACCGTGGAACCTTGGCCCATTCCATATTCGCACAAAACGCCTCACATATACCATGTCACCTGTCATCAACTGGCAGTCTGGGCTATCTGTGGCTGGCGTTACTGTGTCAGTAGCGCCTTCCTGTGTAAATGGGGGTGCCAGTTGTTTAGCTATAGCTCAAGCTGATTTCTGAGGTACTCATGGAATTCTTCTTCTAGAACTGTTGCACTTTGGTGTGCGTCTGATTGCCTGCGCAGGGGAGAGTGGGCGTGTGCATCCTTCTTCCTGTCACAATCTCATGGGGTGACAGGTGGTGGTCCTTGTTGGGTTGGTTTCTCATCTCAAAAAGTGCCAGGGGCAAACAATACACCCAATTCTTCTTGAGGGAATGGCACATTTTTGACAATCTACTCTTGAGCAATCCGTTCATTTTTTCCACAACTCAATTCGATTGTGGATGATAAATTGTACAGAGCTTGTGGGTTATCCCTAGCATCACAGTAATATGCTTAAACATGTCATTCACAAAGTGCGTTCCGTTATCGGAACGTATGACGTCACAGATGCCCCAGTGGGGAAACACTTCTCTCACCAAGGATTTGGCAGCACACTGTGCGTCTGGGTGAGCACAGGGGCCGGCTTCCACCCACCGGGAAAAGGGGCACACAACAACAATCAAATATCGAGCCCCATAACAGCGTACTCCCATATCTGCATAGTCTATATGTAGTTCTCTAAAGGATCCTTCAGGTTTTGGCAATGTTCCTCTAAGGGTCCGTAATGTCATGCCTGAGTTGTACGTTTGGCAGGTAATACATTCTATTATCAGCTTAGTTATCTGTTCCTGTACTCCGGGGGCAAACCAATTTTCCTGTATGTCTGCGATGATGTGCTGCTTTGCATTGTGGGCTGGGAAGTGTAACTGTTTAAATGCAACTTCTAACAATTTTGCTGGCATCACTACCTTGCCAGTGTTATTCTGTCTCCATAACATGGCTGTGGCTGACTGACTGCACCCTATTTTCACCCACATCTCCTTTTCTTCATTTGAAGCATCTTGTTGGAGCTCAATTATTTGAGGGATTGGCAATGAGTTGAACCCATCTGGTTGTGCGTTTTCCACTACCTTCTGTAATACGTCCTCACCTGTTGGGGGTTTTGGCAAATAGGAGGCTTCCTTTGCGGCTGCGTCCGCGGCCGCGTTTCCCAGTGAGATGACGTCATCACCTTGCGTATGAGCCTGACACTTGACAACTGCTACAAGTGCAGGTTCTTTTAATGCATCACTTAATTCCCCTAGTAGTTTTGCATGCTGAACTGGGGATCCATCTGCCCTCCGGAACCCTCTTCTTCCCCATCTTGCTAGACCTCCATTTACTGTTGCCATATAGGCAGAATGTGTATAGATTATTACTATGCACTCCCTTGCGGTGTGCAGCGCTTCTATGAGCGCTACCAATTCTGCTGCTTGGGCGGACAAATGTGGCAGTAACCTTTTTTGCACAATTACTTCAAATTCCCCGTCCTCCACTCTCACCACTGCCGCTCTCACGTGTTTCTCTCCCGTCTCACAATCTATAGAGGCTGACCCATTCACAAAGTATATTTCTCCTTCTGACAGTGCGTTCCCATGTGCTTTGGGTGTGTCATCATCATCTCCTGTGTATGTGGCGCAATCGTGCTGTTGCATGTCTTCTTCTGTGCATGCTTCTGTGATAAATGTGGTTGGTTTCACACTTTTACACC
The DNA here is from genome assembly GCF_040938575.1 of Ambystoma mexicanum. NCBI lineage: Eukaryota > Metazoa > Chordata > Amphibia > Caudata > Ambystomatidae > Ambystoma > Ambystoma mexicanum. The sequence continues at coordinate 523,274,145 of NC_090928.1, read as the reverse complement.
GTACAATATTAATGTTTGCACTGAAAATAATCAGTTCAAATGCTGTGGCTCTTTGAGTAGTCAATGTACTTTTTGATCTTTCAACGATGGCAAACAGGGAGTGTTCTACGCACAATGTGACGGAGCATCCCATTACAATGGTAGAGCTTTTTTCTATTGCAAAGGTGGCAGCTGCGAGCGCCTGTTCGCATGCGAAGTGTCCCTGCATTACTGCATCTAGCGTTCCACTGTAGAATGCCAGGGGCTTGTGACCCAAAGATGTCTTTTGTGTCAGTACAGCTGTCATGAGTGTGCCATTACAATGTGAGAACAAATAAAATTCCTGCTCATAATTAGGGGTCGCGAGAACTGGGGCAGTGGATTTCAATTCTTTGAGGGTGTCAAAAGCTGTGTGCATTTCTTGTGTCCATTGTAAATTGGTGTTTTCCCACTGTGCTTCCTTGAGTGCCTGTAGCAGGGGTTTGGTGTATGCTACATAATCTAATATGCAATCGCGGCAGTAATTGCACATGCCGAGAAACTTTTGCAACTCTTTTACTGTGTTGGGCTCTTTGACCGCTTTTATGGCCACTGCTCTGTCAGGTATTATTCTTTTACCATCTTTTGATATTAACTGACCTAGATATAGCACCTCAGTCAAGCAGTACTGCAGTTTTTGTTTGTCCACTTTGTACCCCTTCTGTGCAAGGTGTGTTAGCAGAGTGATAGAATCCTTTCTGCACTCGTTTTCATCCCTTCCGCAGACTACCAAATTGTCTACGTATTGAATTAATGGACTGGTTATGTGTATGTTTCCAAGGTCTTCATGCAATATTTTGTTGAAAATACTAGGGCTTTCACAGTAACCTTGTGGCAATCTACAGTGCTCATATCTCTTCCCCCCTAGTGTGAATGCCATCAGATACCATGACCCTTGATCAAGTGGAATTGAAAAGAAGGCGTTTTTATGTCCACTACTGTGAAATCAGTGGCCTCTGTTGGGATGCTACATAAAATTGAAGCGGGATTCGGGACAAGAGGGAACTCATTCTGTACTAAGTCATTGAGGGGGCTTAGGTTCTGAATCATCCTCCACGCCCCTCCCTTAGCTTTCTTGATCGGGTAAATGCAAGTGTTACAGGGCGAGTTGGATGGCACTATTATTCCCTGTGTCATTAGTGCATAAATTGTGTCTTTTATCCCTTCTTCGGCTTCTCTAGACAGGGGATATTGCTTTACTCGAGGTAAAATGGCTCTGTTTTTAAGATTGATTTTCACCGTGGTAACTTTGTGTAGTAGCCCTACATCATGTGGGCCTGTGGTCCACAGCTGCTGTGGCACTTGGGACCTATCTTCCTCAAAATATGCTGGTGGGGCTTTCATCACTGCTATGAGGGGGAGTGGTACTTCTCTTCTTTGGATCATAACATCACAAGGGATAGCTATTTCCATCACCACTTCACCTTAGTCTTCTGAGTCACAAAAAAGTTCCTCATCTGTCGGCTCTCGCAGGGCCGCATTGGCATTGATGCACAGCACTGTTCTCCACTGGCATCTCTGCATGTCCATTGCTATTACTGTTATCTTCTGAGATGACACTTGTACTGCATGTATGTCTAGGGATACTATGGATCCTGGCACTATTTCCGGGTCTGTGATTAGGCGGAAAACAAATTCTGAGGGCACCCTCCATTTTTCATTTTTCAACTCTGGCACTACTCTCGCGAGAATTCTCAGCCACTGAATGAACATGTCTGGGTTACCAGTATGCCACGTGTTTGAGGGAAACTTGCTTGTGTATGTATCACTAACGTGGCGCGGATTGTGCATATGCCTGGTGTGTAGCACACAATCCCTCGCTCAGTGAAGGAGATGGTCATTTTGAGTTTGATAAGGAGATCCCTCCCCAGCAAATTAATGGGTGACTCTCCGTAATACAGGAGGGGTGCACATATAGTTTTTCCCCCCGCTTTTATGTCTAGCTCTTCAGTGTACGGATCCTCGACCACCGCCCCAGAGAACCCCTGCGTTTCCAAGGACCAATTCGAAAGCAGGAATCTGCCTTCCTTGGGGCATGATTTTTCTGCTCCCGAATCCACCATAAAAATGAATTGTCTGTTTCCTATCGCCGCCCCGACCAGTGGTTCCTCTGCTGTGTTATGGGTCGTCGACAGTACTGGACACGCAAGTGCTCTCTGTGGGCTGTCCTATGCTGAATGCCACGGGAGTTCATCTACATCAAAAACCTTTCCCATTACCATTGTTGTCCCTCTACACGGTGCGGTTGGTGCACCATTTGCTGTTGTAGCATAAGCGTTATTGTGCATGGGGGGTGTATTATCATGGCACTGGGGGTGTGGTGACATATTTTGCATGTGCATTGGGCGCTCACTCATGTTCCTTGGATCGAGCTGGCTGTCTCTCCTATTCCCGCCCATCGGTAGCCCGTAGGGGGCTCCCTGGGTAGGGGTGTCCGATCTGGTGTTCGTTTCGGTAGGGGTTACTGGGCCTGTTCCGACATTCTATCATAAAATGTCCCCACCTCCCACAATTCCAACATTGTCCTTGCATTCCCCCTCCGGGCCCTCCATACCCTGTTCTTCCTCCTCTTGATCCCCTGAACCCACCTCTATTGCCCCTCCCCTCTCGATGGCCACTGTGGTCCCTCATACTGATTTTCCCCGAACCATTGATCCTGGCCATTACCTGTCCAATTCGCCACCATTTGAATTGGCATTCCTGTCTGGCGGTCTTCCTCCTCCCGCTCCCTTCTTGCTGCACTGGTTGCTGCCACTGCACTGACCTTCAATAGTTTACTTTGCACTAATTTAGCTTCGTCTGCCAACCGCCGCTGGGCTATCTCCTTTTCCTTCTCTTTGATCCTCTTACGGTGGTGTACTATGATGCTTGGAATTTCAGGCCACCCCTTGGCCTCTATCCCAGCTATTTTATCAAGGGCCTTCTGCACTTCCTTTGTGAGCCCCCTCTTTATAATGAAGTAAAACAGGGACGTTGATTGGTCCCAGGCCGTACCCATTTTCCGCCCTCCACATGTCCGGCACCCGGAGAATGAAGGACATCGCATCATTCATTGTACATTGCATCACTGACTGTAAATCTGGAGTGTCTGGGAACGTTTCTCTCAATGCATCCCACACACGTGCTCGCACTGTGTTGAACAAAGCCCCATCATGGCGGTCACAGTCTAATGTTATTCCGGGGAACCCCGCCTTAGCCCAGATCCTGTTGACCTGGTCTCCTACTGCAGATACCAGCATGCTTTTAACATCCCCCACCGCCAAGGGCACTCCTGCTGCATGCTTTTCGAATGCGTATATCCACTTGCTAGCGCCTCCTGACAGTGGGGGTAGCTGCTTGAGTAAGTTAGCCTTGTCCATTTGAGCCCATGGTATGTAATTTGGCCTTCCTTCCCCCTGTGTATTAGTGGCAGCTGTAAACCCTTTCCCCCCTTTGTAATACTCACCTTTTTCCCTTTCTTTCCGATCACAGCCATGCGCCCGGTTCTGTTCCTTAACCTTCCTCTCCATTCTTCTATGGGAGACAGCCCCCCTCTCAAAGGATCCCCACCGGTGGCAATCCCCAACCTACTGCCTTCTTCCTCCTGCTCTTCTAGGTCACTCCAATATTCCTCCTCTCGATCTGACGCCATCCCTCCCTCTTCTGCCTAGCGCTCACTGTCAACTGTGTTTATTTCTATTATTCGTGTTGGGGTGTCATTTATTCGAAACAATATCTCTCCCTTCTTCCATCCATCTTCCCCTGTCCCTACACTTAGTTGGGACGTCTTGTCATGTTCTGCTCGGGGGGGTGAGTGACCCCCCTTGTTCGCCCATGGCTCTAAGGCGGGATAACTCAGTTTGAGCCATCGTTAACCATAAGTCTAGATCTTGTGTGAGCTTTTCAATATCAATTGTGGGGGTGCTCACCTGTCTAGTTACCCCTTGACTCTCATAAGACGGTGGCGCCGCGTTGGATGGTTTTATTGAAGGAGGCGCGGTGGGCTGCGCTACATATTTGGGATTGCTAGATCCTTCTGCAGGTACTGGTTTTGACAATAAGGAGTAGACACGTATTACCTCTACCATTTCCTCGCTTTGTGTGATCGGCCCTTCACTGCCAATTGTTGTCAGGGGAGATGTGTTATTCTCACTACATTTTTCCAGGGGCACTTCCTCAAACAGGCACCACAAGTCCAATATTTCTCTTCTGTTCTGCAACTGTTTACCCTTATATTTAATGAACAAACAGGTAGCGACCATGTCTAGTACCGTTTTATCAAAAGACCCTCTCTCTGGCCAAACCTGGGGTAATCCTTCTCCCTTCAGCTCCACGACCACCCCGGCAGGGTCTTACAAATATGAGTGAGAGGCATCTCTGCACCCATTGTACATTGTTCTCAATGTAGTTCAACTGCCAATTCTTACATGTACTTGTACACCTTTTATATAATAAACTCTACAGACTTATGCAATCCTTTTGATAAATTGAACTGTTCACTTACTTTTTGACACTTTGAGGCAGCATCTCTATGAATACACCACAGGTCATGCAATGTCAAACCTATTCATCAATACTTATCCACATAACACCGTTTTTCATAAAAGACCAACATTTAACAGACTTCACATACACGAACAATAACATATATTATACTTCTACCATCCCTAATATCCCCTCTACCCCTACTTAGTTACACCCTCTCCAAGTTACTTTTCCCCCCTTCGCTTGTTCCAGGCCACCCAAACGGGAGAGAAAAAGGGATAGATAAGACAAAGTTGGAAAAAGCGTTTCTAAAACTACTCTGGGTCTTCCTTTGAGACCCCTACGCTATACTCTTTTTCTTATTATCCCCACACTCATATATCCGGTACTAGTCGAGATAGCACTATGCGGCGCCGCCTTCCACCCCCCAACGGAGATAGGATCCCTTAACCTCTTCTCACCTTTCACTTTACAGTCCTAATGGCCATATGCGATAGAATGAGAGTAGGATGGAGTAAAGAGAAAAAAAGAGATAGCCCAGACCTGTCAACCCCTTGTTATTCCCAATGCTCCCAATGTTGCTCTCCTTTTCACCCAAACGTATATCGTTTGTCCCAAGACCCTCTATTCTGACTCCCACCCGCCTTTCAGTACCACCCGCACTTGATAATCACATGTCCGTCTTGATCCGAGACCCTCTGGACCAGATCGGTCAGTGCTCTGCTCCTCGCTCAAAGACCACGCCCGGCTACGGCGAGTGGTACGTTGGGTTTTGTAAAGGGGGATCCCGTACCCTCTTGCCCTACTGCGTGCGCACGTCTAGGTGTACTGGTTGCCGTTGGCGGGTAGCTCATGAGGGAGCGCGCTCTGGGTCAAAGCAGGGTGTGGTCTCGTGTCAGATGGAGGGAAAAGAACACTATCACGTCGGGGTCACCAATGTAAGTGAGAGACCCCCAAAAATACAGTTAGACCTCCCACCGGAGTCAATAAAGATGCATCCCAAGAGGGAATGAGACCAAGACCAAGTGCTGGAGGTAACAAAAGCTTTGTCTAAATTAGGACCAGCAGAATCTACTCTTCTCACACAGAGAGCGCTTTGCAGAAAACATGTTACAATTTAGTTATATACACAAAAAACGTCATCAGCTGTGGGAAGGCCTAGGGAGCACAAAGACAATCGGGATTGGGTGCTAAGAGTGGTCACCTATAGGTGCCATTGGGCTGGAGGCGTTCGATTGGTGTGAAGGCACGTGGCGCGATGACGTTGTGTCCCGGGTCAATCGGTCAGCTGGGCTCATCATGTTGGTATGCTGTGATACGTCTTATGTTCCTCGTATAACCGAAGTCATGTAACATTTGCCCTTCTGGCCACACATTCCCATTCATTCACTACCGTGATATGTTTGTCCGGTGACCTCAGAGACCTGTATCTAAATCCTTGCAAAAGCATAGTTCAAGGGTATGTTATTTACTACCGATCACAGATCAGGCTTCAGTTGCCAAATACCACACTTGATCTGTTTAAACAGTTCAGGATATACTGCTTGGGGGTAGAACTCATGGGGTCATTACATGGTCGGGGGTGTCCACCTGGTAACAACAAAGAAAGTTCTAAATCTATGGCTGGACCGACTGTGTCACAAAAAGTACATATCATCATGGGTAGGCATTTCATTGTGGGGGGCTCAATGATCAAATGTCCAAACATCATTAACCTTTTGCTGGCTTGTTCTGGTACCCTAGTTGCATGGGGGAATTGGGCCTTCTTTGCAGTATGACTCCTTGTTACACAGTGAGGCTGGGCTCTCTAGAACACAATTGTACATATAGGTTTTTCACATGTGGCTTGCTGAGTTATACTTAAATCATACTAGTTTAGACCACACTATATTTCCCGTTTACCGTGACGTTCTTTTTCCAACGAAGTGGGGCAGCAGAGTTCATTCAAAAAATAAGATGCATACTTGGATCAATATTAATCTTTTACACATGTAAAGAAAAAGAGGCAGTTGGTGACTTGTGGCCTATATGTGCACCTTCAATGAAGATTATGGCTTGCTGGGGGGGGGGGGAGGCTAGCTGCTATATTATTTTCACACAAGGATATACACATATCTACATTTAAACTTTTGGACTAAAGGGCATGAGGTAGCTCTGTGCTGGGGTGTACAAGTTTATACTACTTATGCATTGCATAGTCACAAGTTATTTCCATAACCATTCTTATGTTCCACGTTAATATACATTATACGTTCGTTGCTAAGGTTTAACACAAAGATTTCTGTTATACATACATGTTATATTGTTCACTCAAATGCACGTTGACCCACATTAGATTTGCATGCTCCTGCTTGCGAGGGGCGCTCTGGCTCTGTCTATGTTAGAGCATAATGATCAAAACAAACTCATGGGTCACTCTTGGCTGTTGACTCAATCATGGGGGTATCATGTTTATTATGGCCAGGGTCTGTGGGGGTGTTGGGCAGGTTTATAGAGACAAATGGCTGTTACCCTGGCTGCTGCTTAGGGCTGTATCTTGACTTAGTGAAGTAAGACAGAAGGCAAAAGATAGAGTGTGGATTTTGTGGCATTCTCGCAGACAGTCTTCTCATGGAAACCGGACAACTGTGGAGATGGCAAATGGGGGAGGAGATGGGGAGAGGAACTTGCTCGCTGTGCGCGCCTGGCTGGGAGAGTTACAGGCTTGCATTGGAATCACACAATTATTTTAACATTATAAAATGGAGTTGGCGCTGTACAAAATGGAGTCCCTTCCACCTCTGGTTTACTGTTATGGGGGGCGTCACAAGGAGGGGTCGCAGTTCCAGAGGCATTCCCGCACAAGTGCTCTGGGACCGGGGCCCTGGACCCAAAGCAGCCACGACTGGTCCTACCTAGGAAGTGCAGGAATAGGGCATGGGGGGTTGAAAATATCCCCTCCTTCCACTCAGAAGCAACACAAGCTCGGCGGGTTGCCCAGGGATACCTTATCGCGAGTTGGTCAGGTGATATTGCCATGATCATATGTCACGTGATGATGCGTCTGGGGAGAGTGTCAACGATGGGGATTTGTTAAAGTTCCAGTGTTCAATTCATGACAGACATTGTTTGTTTATGCATTAAAACATAAATAGTACTGTTATGGTTGGCTATTGTGAAGTGTACTATGATTCCATAATTAAAGATGATTTGACTAGCCTAGGTGCTCAACTATTTCTCAATAAAGTGGATGGTAGGATAACATTAAATATTATAGATCAGCATTAAAGAAAATATTTGAAATAACAACATGGATGTTAACACATAAGAAATTAAAGTAAATGAAAAGCTTGCTGCGTATAATATTGGTGTTATAATTAAACGATGAGAGGGAATTTAGTAGTGAGCGTCAGCATGTCATTAAATATAATTTGATGACGGTAATCAGTGTTTGCAAGTGAATTGTATAGCGCGCTGTATATATGAATATTATGAGATCTGGAGGGGTAATGCACCTGGTGTACATAATTGGAATATGACATTGGTGCTCAAAATTAGTGAGCATTTCAGCATCTTTCCACCATAACGGATGGTATGCTGTTAATAAGTTTGGGTTCATGACGTTTGCAGTAATTGATATATTGCAAGAAAATCTTTGGCCCCACCACAAAACTCATGTTGTATGGTGAAGATGTTAGGTATGTCTACTATCATTACTAAAACTTTGTCTCAGGAGGATAGCTCAGGGGCAATGCGCTCGCCTTGGAAGCAAGATGACACAGAGTAACAGGTTCGATCCCTGGGTCCGTGCTTAGAAACCTCCGGGTATTAAGCATGTTATAAATGCTGAATCAATCAAAACTTGGCTGCAATGCCCATGTTACCCTCAGTTAGGCCTTTCAACCATTAGCTGTGAGACAGTTGCCAAATTATCACAAATAGGGCTATTCAGAGTGAGAAGCAACTGTGATATCAAAGACGTCACATTCGGGGAAACATTACTTGACAAAAAATTCATACAGATTTTTAAGAATATCCTGGTACATCAGTGGTATTATATTAGCAAAACAGTAGTTGTGATCAGATCACAGGAAAACATAAGAACAGTACTTGTAATGATTGAGATCATAGGAGGGCATTCAGTTCATGATCACTGTTTAAACCCAGCATGGTTCACAGTAAATGACAAATCATGCGCGATTAGAGTTGCCTGAGAAGTTGGCGGTCGCCCCCTCTTGTGTGAGGTCATGCTTGTTGTGGTCCCACAAATCTAATGTCTTTCGTGTTAGCCAGTTGATGGTTAGTTTGCCAGTGCACTGCGATAGGCAATTTAGGATCTTGACTGTTGAGGTTTGTTTGTTTGTTTGTTTGTTTTTATCATTTATAATGCGCGAGCATACCCGGGGGTATCAGGGCGCAGCCTTTACAAGAATTTTCTAAACTTGGTTACAGTACAAAGAATATACATAATACAAGAATAAAATACACCAATGTTATATACAAATCAGTAGTAGGCCTGCAGGCCATTATATACAGATGAGCAGGAAGGCACACAAGCAGGTAAGCAGGAAGGCACACACGGTTACAGTTTGTGCGGGTGGCGCTGGGCACTTCATAGTCTTAGTGGGTCTCAAGTTTCAGCCATGAGACTACCAGTGAGTGGAAATTCTGGTAGGGCATGTAAATTCTAAGGTTTGGAGGCAAGGAATTCCACAACAAAGCAGCTTTTACTGGGAAGCTTTTGCCCCCTATGGTGGCCTGGGAACAGATAAACAGTTTTTGTATGCGGTTCTGGTGGGTCTTAATGATGACTGTCGGTGGAATCTGTTGATCAGGTAAGTTGGGGCGGCATTGTCCAGAGACTTATGAGTGAGTGATGCCGTTTTTAATAGAATTTTATCTTTAGTGGCTAGCCAATTGTTCTGTTGGCTAAAATTTGTAATGTGTTCCCTTCTGGAAATGCCCAGAGCTGCTCTTAGAGCATTGTTCTGAAGGGTTTGCAGTTTACTGTTGGTAGCCTTAGTAGATCCCAGGTATAGGGCATTGCAGTAGTCAAGGCGAGTTAGATAGATGCTCACGTATCCAAATCCGTAGCTCACAGATAGTGTTTCCGATGTACACTTTGTCACAGACAGATACAATTGTGTATACTATAGACTTTGATCTACAGTTAATAAAGTCAAAAATCTCAGTTTTGAGACCACCATGGCATGTGCGCGACGTGGTAGCTGACAGAGCAAACTGGCAAAAATAAAATGTTTCTGCATTTATGAGAACCTGTTAGGGTACGTTTCAGCCAATTGGTTTCTGCCCCCGAGTCAGGTTTAGGTTTGAGAAAAGAGGGACTCAGATTGTCCTTTAAAGTCACGGTCTTCGTAAATATCATTTTGGGTCAATTAGAGATATATATGTGCAGTTCTGGATCTAGCATGAGTAGATGGAAGTGCTTGTTAAGTAACTTGTAAAGACAATCGCTGTCATGAGAACATTTTGTTATAAAACTCACATCTTGGTAGGGTTCCTGCTTTGGCAAAGGTTTCTTATTAAACAAAACATCTCTTTGAAGAAGATTTGTCTTGGTGAGAGCATCCTGTATACATTTGATAGAGTACCCCCTTTCCTTAAACCTGCGCCCGAGTAAGTCACATTCTTGTGTGTATATTTCTTGAGAGCTACAATTTTTTTCGGCACGGTAGAATTCTCCTACAAGGATGTTGTTGATTACAGTTTTCTTGTGACAGATGGTTGCATGAAGAGTCGAGTTGACTTGCGTGGGTTTTCTGTATGTCCGTGTGTGAAGGATATAATTTTCAATGTAGATCTTGAGATCAGGAAAATCAATAGTACAAGGATCTATGCTTTCCGTAAACTCGATGCCAAAGATGTTTTTGTTAAGATATTGTATGAAAGAATCAAAATGATCAAGAGAGCAATTCCAAATTACCAGAACATCATCTAGGTATCTGTTCCATAACAAAAACCTCTGTGATAAAGTCATGAGAGTTGTAAATATGTGTAATTTCAAAGAAACCCATGAAGAGGTTGGCCAAAGAAGGCACGTATTTTGCTCCCATGGCGACACCCTTCGTCTGTACAAAATATTGGTTGTCAAAGAGTAATTGGTTATGATGTAGTGTGAATTATAAAAATGATTTAATCATATCAATGTGAGTGATATGTGAAGCTGAATGGTTACGGAAAACGAAGTCTAAAGTGTCTTTTGCTAGGTTATGCTTGATAGAAGTGTAAAGTGACTTAACGTCTAATGTGGCTAATTTGTATTGTGATTTCCATAAGGCCTTGTTGAGAGTAACAAGGGTTTGTGTGGAATCTTTGAGATAAGAAGGTAATGATGGAACCAGATCTTAAATGGCTATGTAATCCTTCAGTTGCCCAGCCCAAACCATTCATTATATAACGTTTTTGGTTGTGTATTTCTGGTAGAAAATACATCGTCGGAATGACCGGATTCGGGCTTATGAGAAATGCTTTCTCCTAGTCCGTAAAAGTACCTCTAAAATGCCATTCACAAATCAAAAATGTGAGTTCTTGGACAGTTTGCCTAGTAGGATTGCTGGTGAGAATCTTATAGCAACCTGGTGTGTCCAGTTGTTTGGCCATCATTAGTAAATAGTCTGTTCTGTTCAAAAGGACTATATTGCCGCCTTTGTCTGCCTCTTTTATTTCAATGTTAGAATCATTGGCTAGGTTGTTCAAGGATGCCCTTTCTGCTTGGGTGAGGTTGAGTTTTTGGCTCTTATAGCCCCATTTTGCATGGTCCATATAGTTGTGAATCTCTGACGTCACCGCTTATTAGAATGTGTCAATCACATTTTCACTTGCCGATGGGAGAGTGAATTTGGATCTCTTCTTGAGTTCTTGAAATTCTAAATTTCTTAGACGAACTCCTAGTTCTTGATGGATCTCTACTTTGGTCTGAGGTGTATCGGTGGTAAGAGAAAGTAACAGATGTGTGCTTTCAATATCAGCCATAGTAAGAGCACTGAGAGGTTCTTGTTGCACAGGTGGGTTGGTACGTGGTGACTTGATTGTCTAAAGAAAATGTACTTTTTAATTTTCTAGCAAATTTATATAAATTGATTTGAAATTCGATCATATCTGCCATCCTACTAGGAGCAACCGAGAGTCCCCTGTTAAGTAGCGTGACTTCACTCTGTGACAAAGCCCTATTGGATAGATTGATGACTAGGTCTTTAGGGTGGACTTGCCCTTCAAGGATCTCGTGCTTAACCTTCTTTGTCTTTTGTTTGAGTTGTTTCCTATGCCTGCTCCCTCATCCTCTTCCTCGTCTTCCTTTGAAGAGGTTTTTGCTGTTATAATATTGCACCCTAAAGGGGCTTAGAATCCACTTGTTTGAAAGATGTTTTGTAATTTTGCTGATTGCCTTTTTTGTATCTCTTGATTTTGGCTAAGAAACCTCTCCTGTTGTTTTTTGGCCTGGGGACAGTGCTGGCTTCTCCTGATTCTAGAGTCATTGGGTTCCCACCCTCTGAATCAACATCTGAGGTACCCGGTGTGCGTGTCGGTGTTTTAACATTGGAGAATGTGTTATCTGCGTCATATTTGGCCTCGGTCATTGTCGTAGTTTCTATCATCACGAAAGAATGTTCTGAATTTCCTAAGCTTGATGTCGTCTTGGTATTCCTTGAGCAAGGCATACATTTTTTGGTAATTCCTTTTGTTAGTGCTGGTATGATTTGTCATGTTTTCTAGCTTTAGTTTGACTATATCTATGTGTGCAGTCACCCTGGAGTGTTCTCGCTCCGTATGTGCTATTAAAAGACGTATCATCTTCTCAGAGTTGAGTCAGGTTCTGCTCCCACTGCTGTGCTAGGTCTTGGTCTTCAGAATTCGTAAAGTCCGGGAAAATGAGAATCCTGAGCCCTCTAGGAATTTTGTTTTGTTCTAGATAATTAGTGAGGGATGCTTTCTCCCAATATTTGTTAATCTCTTTTTTCAATCTGCCCTTATGGAGAGTAAAGAACTGTTGTGCCTATTGGTCAGTCGTAACCCATAGTAGGAGGATAGTAATGATGAATTGTATGTAGATAAGTTATTTACTCACTTATTTGTGGCCTATCTGTATTGTTTCATCTGTTTTATCTTGTATTGTTAGGTTTATATGAATCTTTAATAAGATGTCTGTGTATGTAGGACGTGTAAATGTATATGTATTTTAAATGTTTTAAGTGCTCTAAGTAATATTTTCTTGCTAATTTGTAATACATTTTGTAAAGGCTTATTTTATTAACCGAAAACAAAGGAAAAAAATAAAATAAAATGATCTCTTTTTTAGATAGACATTCTAGTTTGAGAAATTTGTTGTAGAGTGTTTCTGTTGAGATGTTTCTACTGGGAAAAGCATTGCTAATACTGCTGCGGGGTGCAAATAGTGCTGCTTTATCTTCTCTGTTGAGAAGATATTCCGCCATTGTTGGAATTCTATTCGTAGCCTGCGCTGCACTTGCCTCGCTAGCATGAAGGCGGTGGGTATGTTTGGGGTGACCAGGTGTAAGGGTGCTGTGGCTAAAAATGAAAGAAAATGTGTCCAATCCGTTGACAGCTGCAGACTATGGAACTCTAGGCTTCCCCTGCCTAGTGTGACAAAACAATTATTTAGATGCGTTTCATGTGCATGCGCTGGCATTAACAGGATAGCTACAATAGCATGACAAAAATGATGGACATTTATATAATGAAATAACAATATTTATTCCATGGTCAATACTGATTATGCTGACACGTGTTTCAACCTCATTGGTCTTTTTCGAGGCACAGTATGTAGTCTGTGATCAAGATATTACATCCCCATTGACATTTGTTTATATGGGTGTTAAATTATTACATAACCATAAAGAAAAACACATTAAGTAACCAAAAGAAAGATATGACAATGTTGGTTTTGGCTATACACTTTTATTTCTTAAATAAAAGACCTCACTGTCCCCATCTCTAAGAGGAGTTTCCGTGCCTCAAACTAAAATATCGGGAATTGGCAGAATGTCCATGAAATCAAAGTTCCACCGTCCTGTGTCAAATCCTACTCTAACCCTCACACTATAACTAAAAAATAAACTAACAAAGTTCTACTTCGAGTAGAATGGCTCCTGGCTCCCTTCCCCTGCTTTTTGAACAGTATACAACAACTGGTTTCTTTCCACAGAAAATACAAGGGGGAATGACTCCCTTCCCCTGGCTTACATGCTTCACCCAGTCTTGATCCAATGTCCAGGAGAATGACTGCCTTCTTCTGATATGAGTTTCTGCAGTTCCCAATAGAACCAAGGGGACTCACTTCCTGGTGTTTCCAGTACCACTCTCAGCCCAGTGCAAGAGAACATCTCCTTTCTCCTGGCATTACTTTGTACAGTTCACCATAAGGCCACGGGGAATGACTCCCTTTCCCAGGCATCTTTAACACGAGTTCTGGGCCTGCACCAGAAGAGCAGCTCCCTTCTCCTGGTGGTGCTTGGTTCAATTAACACTATCGCCAGGGGGAAGGACTCCCTTCCCCTGCCGTCTTTATCATAGCTCATCGTCCGATATCAGCAGAATGACTCCCTTCTCCTGGTATTCTTTGGCACAGTTCTTTCTCAGTGTTGGGGTTTTGAACTCTTCTCTGGTGTTCAGTGGTTTACTCACTACCACTGTGCTGAGGAAGATTTCATCTAATGTTCGCCTTCACACTCTTGGGATCCCAGACCCTTCTCTGGTGGTCAGTGATTTCCACCGAGGAACATTTACTCTGATGCTTTTCCTCTTACCTTCGTGTCCCAGACTCTTCTCTCGTTATGCCCTATTAACTTCCTTGCTAACACTGGGGCAGGAAAAAGCTACCCTTGCCTCTGCGGCCATCCCTGGTTTTCATGCACCTCCTCTTACCTGTCATGGGGCATTGGTACCTTGCGGGACTTCCTCGGACCGGGGCACACTTCTCTGGATCTGTGGGCTTCGCTTCACTGCACTTGTGTCTTTGCAGCATCTTCCTGGCTTTGGGATGCGGTCCGCCTTTACTCGACAGGCATCCTCTTGCTGCACTCTGCTTTTTCACGGCTTTCAGTCGGTGTTCGAATCTCCCATGCTGGAGACTGCTTTCTCCAACAGGACTAGATACTGCTGCTCCTGCCACCACTGTGCTTCTCGTTCAGGCTGCGTTTGGCAATACAGTCTGGCTTCTCTGATCTAACAGTCCTTTTATTATTTGACCAAGAACGTTGGTAGATACCATTGAGCGGCAACCAAACACTCACGCCAGAGGCATTGCTGAACCAACCGACCTACTAACCCATTTCCTCCCTTCCTGCTCCTCCAACATAACCAACGCCAATACACATGACTAGGGGCTAGCCACACTACACATAAATACACTGATAATTAATCTAATGTTTGCACCCTACCAACTCTCTTGAGATTCTGGAAACAGCACTAGAGGGAACACCCCTGCACATAGTGCATAAATCCAGCAACACTACATAAATGCATACCAACACAATATTTTCATACTCCTAACAGACATCCGAGACTCTGGACCCCTTATGGATATAACTAACCAGTGCGCATGACCACAACTCCACCCTAACATCAGACAACACACACACACAAACACTAGCACACATCCAAGGCACTGAGTCCTACCCATACTATTACAACACAACAGGCCTCCCGAACCAACTCCCACATGCAAGACAACACTCATACTCCAGTTACTCCTGGTTCTAAACCTATCCTGTCATCCTATCCCCACTAAAACACCCATCCCTCCTCTCTTGCAGAGTCACTTGAGTGCCAGGAGACTGCCCCTGGGTGGCAGCAGTGTGCAGTATAAATCAACATAACATTTGTATACTGTATCCAGTTCCTCCCATGCGGATTACACAAGTCCTTCTTCTTTGTTATCGGTTCAATCTTTATGCCTCCTTGAGGCCATCTTGTACAAGTGTTATCACATTGATGATCTTCATGTCTTCTGTGATCTTCCCCATGATAGTGCTTTTGGTTTTAGGCCCTATGTTGCAACACTACTTAGATTTGTTCTCAATGTAGTGGCTCTGGACATTAGGGAGGGCTGATGAATGTTGGGTAGTTGCAACACTCATTGGGCTATATCTCAGGTTATCCTCCTTATTCGCAGAAGGGGAGTCCCGCCCCATTAGGTCCTCCCGCATTAAACCAACCCTATGGGGATAATTGGGTGGCTGCCATACCTCTCTAGTTTCATGGATAAGGGCTCCCCCCTGGGGAGAAGTGACAACACCTTGTGAACGTCACATGCAGCAGAGCACATGTGCAGACTATTCCTTTGGCATAGAGTTTGATGAAATTGGTGACGCGAGTCGTTTTGTCCAATTTTCATTTTCAGGTGGTTTTGTTTTACAGTCAGACTCAGGCTGGCCTATAGGGCAATACCCCAAATTCCTTGCCAAACTAAATATTGTTTGCCAGATGTGTGTCAAAATGTCCATAAGCTGTTTGGCCAATGTTAGCCATCCAATGTACATTCAAATACACTATTTACCACACAGTTTAACAAACATTATCCCAATGGTACTACTTAAACAGTTCCAGGTACAAAGTAGAAATAAGAAATGTGCGATTGTTGGGCACTTTTTTACTGCTTCCAGTTCCCATTCTTTTGCCCTTTGTACGATTTGAATTCAGAACACAACCTATGACAGATGGCCTGAATAATCAATAAAGTCTTGAGGAAGTTTCAATTGTCTTATTAACAAAATCACAGAGGTATCGATGGTTCTTGGAGTAAGGATTAGAATAGGCAAATAAAAAGAGGCACCTGCTGGAAAAAGGGTGTGGGGGAAATGGCACTAGAGCTGTCCCTCTCTCAACACCCTTGGAATTCGCACCCTACCCTAGGCGAACATAACCCCAGGTTAGTCCAATTGCTCGGTAAGCCCTAGTGCCGCAGGCTGATTTAAAATAGAGATGCCTTCCCTAAGTGCAAACTAACAAACTCCCTCAGGGATCTTCTAACTAACCCTACACTAGTGAAGGTTAGTGCTAGTGGGTGGGGTATCAGTGCCGTCTGATTTTAAAGCTGCATCTCTGTGCTCCTCTCCTTCCCCCTAACTTCCTTCTCTGTCCATCTCCACCCACCTGCTCTCCTCCCAAGACCTTCTGCTCTATGCCTCTGATGATTCTTTCTCCTCCTCATGCCTCCTCTCTTGGATGTTAACTCTCCTCCCACTCTACTACTACCATCACTCCTCCCACTACTTCCCTCTCCA
Organism: Ambystoma mexicanum; assembly: GCF_040938575.1. NCBI lineage: Eukaryota > Metazoa > Chordata > Amphibia > Caudata > Ambystomatidae > Ambystoma > Ambystoma mexicanum. The sequence goes on along the minus strand of NC_090928.1, from coordinate 523,257,421 downwards.
CCCTATTACTCTCCCTCTGGTATCAGTCAATTACTGAGCATGAAAACATTTCGAGGACCAAAATGCAGAAATACGGGATGGACATTTTCCCACAATTATATGACAATTATATGTGGGGGGGGGGGTTAGGGTTATAAAAAATATAAGGGTTGGGGGTGGAGGGAGTCTCCCCATGCATATAATTGTGGGGAAGTTTTCAAAAAAAATAATTCTGTATTTTCATTTTCTACATTTGTTTTCGAAATGATCACATAGATCCCTCCCTCCTACAGGAACTCCCTACCTCTCTCAATCTGCTCTATACCTACCTGTTCCTCCTTCCGTGCTTCCCTGAAATCTCTCCTTCTCCATTTCCTGCCCTGATACCTTTCCCACCTCTCATCCTCACCCCTTCCCTCTTCCCTCACACATTAATTGCTCTACTTACTGTTTTAATGGTTTGATTCATGATTGTAAATTGCTTCTACTGTTATAAATTTCTATGTATTTTGTTATAATGTAAAGCGCTGTGGATTAAAGCGCTATATAAACACAATAAATACAAATACCACTACAATCTCCCCTTCACGCTAGTACTAGCTACCTGCCCTTCACACTACTACTACTTTCACTATGATTATCACCCTCACTTGCTTCTACATTATCTTCTGCATGCTACTACTACTACTGCTCTTACTGCTTATGTTCGTTCTCTGCCACCACTTTCTCACTACTACGACTCTACCTACTACTACTGCTGCTCTGCCACTAACCTCAGGGATAAAGTGCCCTGCTCACCTTTCCACTGCACTCACTCTTACTACCCTCACCCTCTCCCCACGTCTGTACTAATGCCTGTTCCTTGCACCCTGCCTCTACACCCCTCTTCACACTTACTCCCCATTCATTAACTACTATACTACTCTACTGCTATTTCCCCCGCTGGCAATATCTCTCTCTCTCTCTTTCACACACAAACACCTTCAATACAACCCTCCCCCCCCATTTCCATACAACCATACACTGCACACCACTGCTACCACTCTCTCTAAAATATTTCACTTGTCTGTTAAAGCATTGCTGCCACCACTCCACTGCCCTTCCTCCACCTGGTCTCTGGGCCCTTTCCAGCTCCCCCTGCAACCTCATCCAAACCACCTACACTCTGCCTCTGCTGCTGCCTGCTTTTATACTGTGAGACTGGTGCTTTAGTGCCTTCCCCTCTCCCCCATTGGCTGAATTGCACACCTGACTCCTTGCACCAATCAGTGTCTGTCTTTCCCCTACACAGCTGGGAAAGCTTAAAAATACACTTTAAGCACCTCCCGTTTTCCAGCCCAATTTGTACAACAGTCTCTGGTGTTTCTCTATCATGCTTGTGCTCTAGCACCTTGAAGCGTCTCTTGTGCTGGATGGAATTACAAATAAACTGACCCACTAAACCTTGATAAATGTGAATCCCTAATCATACGTCTAACAGTAAGCCCCAAAACAAACCTGAAATTCATACTGATATATAGACCACCAACCTACGATGCAACCTTCGTAGATGCCTTTACAGAAGCAATCACCGGGCTAGCCATCAAACACAATCACCTGATAGTCCTCAGAGATTTCAACATCTGGTTTGAAGATTAAACCACAACCATACAAACATCGCTAACCAGCCAACTAGCAGCAATGAATCTGCAACAACTAGTCAAAGGAGCAACCCACTCGGTAGGGCACACACCTAACACAATCTTCGCGAACAAACTGCTCCTCACCACGGCACCCCCAATTCAAATACCCTGGTGCGACCATCTCATCATCTCCTTCGTAATCAAAATGACCACCCTAACAAACAATCAACCGAACAAAACACTGAACACCACGAAAAGAAATTGGAGAACCATAAAAAACTCCAACTTAATTAAACTCTTGGAGCTTAGCAAACCACACCAAGCATTCATGGAAGAAGATGACCTGGACAAAAAAGTAGCCCTACTGCATTCCTGGATTATAACTACTATAGACAACATCGCCAAAGAAAAACCCTTCACTCCTTCTCATAAACGGGCAATGGCAAAATGGTTCAGCCCACTACTTAGCACAATGAAAAGGAAAAACCGAAGACTAGAACTTGATTGGAGAAAACAAAACAACGATGCGAAAAAACTGAAATTCCTACAACACAACCACGTATACAAAAAGGAAATTCAAAAAGCAAAGAGGAAACACTACAACAACTGAATCTTCGAAGCACCAAACACCCAAAAAGAACTCTTCAAAATCATAACAAAATCAAAAACTCTCCGGGATGTAACACACCAACTCTGTCCACAAAACTATGCAATGACCTTGCTGACCATTTCAAAAACAAAATCACCAGCATCCAACAAACCATACAAAGCAGACTGCCTGATCTGACCACAAACCCCACCCACACCCACGAATATCACCCAAGCAAACTACGAGGTTTTCCAGAAATATCAGTGGAGTCATTCGTCAAACTGGTGAATGAAAGCAATAACTCACGGTCTCTCGAAGACCCATGCCCACCAGATATATACAAATCGATTCTTAAACAAGGAACGCCCCTGGAATATCACAGGAACGTCCTCAACCTTTCCATCGCAACTGGGAAAGTGCCACAAGCCTTCAAAACTGCATACATCAGGCTACTCAAAGATGCATTGGGAAACATAGAGGACCACTGCAACTACAGACCAATCTCCACAATCCTGTACACAGCCAACCTGCTCGAAACTTACATATACAAAACGACCCAAGACTTCATAGAAGAGCTTGCCTACTAGACCGAGCACAAGTTGGCTTCAGACCAATGAGAGGAACGGAATCAGCTCTACTCTCAATATGGGACAATCTAAAAATGAACGCAGACATACCAGCACTGCCTTGATACTCCTAGACCTATCAGCAGCATTCGACACAGTTAACCACAACACCCTCATAACGAGATTAGAAGGACTGGGAATAACAGACACCACCTTACTGTGGATCAAATCTTTCCCAACAAACAGAACAGAAACCGTATGGATGAAACCCTTCCAATCTAGCCCAAGAGATTCCACCTGTGGAGTACCACAAGAATCCTCCTTCTCCCCCTTACTATTCAACATCTACCTGTATCTACTTATCAGAATCATCGAAGGCCACGGGCCTCACCTGCTACAACTACGCTGACGATATACAAATAATCTTCAAAATACAAGACAACCCTGAAATAAACTCAACGCTAGAAAACTGCCTCCACGATGTATTCCTCTGGATGAACTCCAACTGACTCAAAATCAACCCAGGCAAAACAGAAATTATGATCATCACAAAAATGGAGGAAAAAAACCACTTCATCCCTTGGCCAAGGGAACTCGGGACAACCCCAGCACATTCGCCGATTGTAAAAAACCTGGGGGTCCTGATGGACAATAATCTCATGCTAGAGCCACAAGTAAACACCCTTCTCTTTACTCCTGCGAGCGGCAGAGATGATCCTACCATTCCTATCATTCGCCAACAAAACAACCACCATCATCACCCTAGTCATGTCCCGAGTAGACTACGCCAACAGCCTATACTTAAGCATGCTGGAACGACTTTTAAAAAACTACAACGCATCCAAAATGCGGCAGCCAGATTGCTGCTGAAACTACCCCGAAGAGAACACACCACACCAGCCCTGAAAACACTACATTGGCTACCAATAAAACAATTAATAAAATTCAAAACAATGTGCATCACGCACAGAGCGGTACACAACGAAGGCGCTGAGTTCCTGAGAGACAAACTGCATCTACATCGACCAACAAGAACGCTCAGGTCAAGCATTGACATCCGCCTGGAACGGAAACCCTACAACAAAAGAATACTTGGAGGATCCTCCTTCTCTCTCCAAGCCCCGAAAACCTGGAACAACCTTCCAAAGGACATACGTAACACAAGAAACCACCTACTATTCAGGAAACTATTCAAAACCTGGCTTTTCACGTCGTAACTAGAAAGACCAGCCACAGGGGCATGCACACAACTAAAACATCTATGAATGTAGAGAAAGACCCAAATCCACACCAAGCAATCAATGGGAAAAACCCTCAGGAAAATTTCCCACAACATACTAAACGACTAACCGGGAGACAGCCGCAATACGACCAAAGACCGTATACATAGCAAGATGAAGGCAAACACTGGGACGAATCGTCAAGAGGACCATGACCTTAAACCATAGCCATTCCCAACAGACCTAAGGACAACAGACAGAGAGGGAAAGAAAGCACTATACCACGATCCCCAACCCAGTCGGTGAGAAACAGAATGTTTCATCATTACACACCGTCCACCTACTACACAGCGGGAAGCACAATGCCCCATCACACAAAAACTACAACCAAACAACATCCCCAAGGATGTTCACCCAACAGAAACCAAAGAACCAACGGAAAGACAGTCATGACAGGGGGAAACTAACAACTGAATAGACAGGCTCCCCAAGACGGATGCACTAGAACACCACATCAACACCACTCAGACCCTGAATCTTTTAAAACCTAAACTGACCAGTGTCACACGAGATAACAAGAGAATAGAGATATTACCAACCCAGTCCCACACCCGAAGAAAGGTTCAGACACACCTATCAATCCAAACAATTACTCACTATGATAGAGCGGGGTCAGCGCAGCACCAACAAAGCGAGGCAGCCCCTGAGGAACCAGCATCAACCCAACCCACAAGGATACTACTCTAACGGAATCAGAAGTACCTGAATCAGGACACAGACCCCACTAACCCAACCCTCAATACTTAGCCACACAACCATCTCTCTCCCAGCAATCCGCACACACTTTACCACACCGCATCAACAACACAAAAACATCACCTACAGCACTCGAGGTCTTGCCCAATCCGATACTAGCACCAAAGCCCAGCACTCAGTGTATACCGAGCTGAAGCTGCCAACAGCACATAACTTCTCCCACTCTCCTGCTCCCCTCCTCCCGACTAAACCGACCCATCCTTCCTGTTTATAGATCCGCCAGAGCGCCTGGGGATCAATTCCGTTGGTGACGGTGCGCTATATAAGTACCTTTAACATAACATAACATAACATAACATAAAGATCTCAGACCAAATAACCAGACAGACTCAAAGGGCAAAATACTACTTTATTCTCAATCTAATAAAGCAGGGCAAACTGGCAGACATCAGACGCATTCTTGCACACTGACAAACAAACTTGATTACACAGAGGTTTCATACCCCAATATGCGTCATCTATGACATAATGCTACGTGGCAAACTGTAAAACCTATTGACAGGAGAGATTGGTTAGGGCAACATATATACTTATAGATACACATGGGTAAGTACTTCATTGACTGACCCTTATCTCTAGGACATGGCTCGAACTACCTCTAAATAGATATAATAGTGATTATAGTCAGACGAAATGGCAACGGATTGGTCTATGCAACATTGTTTAGCAGGCTATCCCATAGACCCACTTATTGGTTTGCTTTCCCATCCAACGTTGGACTTTCGGCTCGGCTAGCTGCATGTAAGCAAAAAAAACAAACAAGTGCTTGAGTCACGTCAGGTTACTCCCCACTTTCCCAATTAGTCCATCGTCTCTCATCAGTCCAAACATAAGCCAAAGTTTCCCATCTGTAGTTGAACTTGTAGGTTGCTTTCTGTACTGGGGCATTTGAGGGAGTGTAAGCACATCACTATCGTCAACCGAGGCTTAATGAATAGCCCTTGTTTTTTACTTCTGAATCACATGCGAGGAGACCACAAATGTGTCAATTTCGACCTCCTGTTTACTGCTATTTGATTTACTTATGGTGGGTGTCATTGCTCCTCTTGGCCTCTAGAGACTTGCTCACTCCATCCTACAGAAGCCTTATCCATTGTTAATTGTCCAATACTTGGTACTTGCAAATGTTTTCTTCTTCTTTAATCTAAGAGAAATATGTCTCACGTCCATGGCTTATCCGTCTGCCTCCCTTTGTGCTTTGCAATTATTCCTTGAAATAGCATCCTTGATCCCAGGCCAACCTAAACTTCTCTTTATTCCTCACACAAAGCTAATATTCCAATGTCTCCTGACTCTGCACCCCTGGTCTGTTTCTGAGGTAGCTGTATTGATTCTTAACATGAGTCAACATCCATTTTCCTATCATGGCCATTCTTGCCATTTTACATTTTCCTCTATAGCAAGCTTCTATATGTCTCATCTACCTTGCAGTACTGCGTATTTACGCTTATTGGTCAGCAAGTTACATCATCTTCTTTTCCATACATGATTACTCTTTTATTTCGTACATGTTTCTTGTCACTTCAGTTACATCGTTACTCTTAAGTATTTTCATATGGTTTCAATATGTCCTCGTATATTTTCTTTATAACATCACTCATCAGATTTCACTCAGCATTACAGCATTACATGATTTACAAAGGTGCGTGCTGACATCCTTTCACTCTTTCATTATGAGGGTACATTTGGTATGGTTCCCTGAGTGCATATCGTCTTTCCTACACTCAATGCGGTATAGACATATCACATGGAGTGCCACATATAGCCCTTCTCCTGCTGTTCCAGTATGGCGGCGGCGGTGAGGGTGTGGGAGCAAGAGAAAATGCATCCACCTGCTCCTCTATATGCCCCCCTCGGGTCGAGTCCTCGACCACATTCTCCTCTTCATTCTCCTTTATCTTCTCTTGATACTGTTGTTTCTTTGGGATCCATATCTTTGTCTACCCCCGCAGGTGACCTGCATTCTTTGTATGTTCATCCAAACTCCAGGTCATGTGACAGCATTCTCTTGATGGTGGGCAGAATATCCAACATCTTACATATTTTTTATGATCCTTGAGATAATAGAACTTTGTTCCTAGAGGTGTCAGGGGGTCCTCTCTGTATATTCTCACGGGTACTTTACTCATCTTGCATTTGTTCATCTGCTCCAGCGTCTATATCAATCGTTATCCTCATCCCAATAGCTTCCTTGGCTGTCTTCTGACACTTGTACAACATCTTCACAAAGCCCCTTTTTGAAGATCTGGATCATCTGGGTATCACCTACACTAACTACGCAGATGATACACAGATCCTCCTATCTCTTACTGGTGATTATGAAAAGGATTTGGCTTTGGTGAACAAGATTTATCATCATCCAGGCATGGATGGCCACCCATGGACTATGCCTGAATGCTGACAGGACCGAGGTCATAATCCTGGGCACCCCATCTTCCCTCTAAAAATTGAGCCCGCAATACTCAGCCTTCAACATTGACCAAAACATTATCTCAGTTGCCAAGGAAGTGAAAACCCTAGGGTTTTACTTGGATTCCAACCTTTCCCTGAACAAACGGGTAAATACCATGGCATCTACTACAGCCTATACCTGCAAATTGATTCGAGCAGGCAAAGCCTTCATCTCCAGCGACAGTTGTATTACCCTTGCTAGAGCACTTATTCCATCAAAATTAGACTATTGTAACGCTATGCATATTGGCGCAAACAAACAAATAATTAAAAAGATCCAATTACTGCAAAATAACGCTCTCAGAGCTGCACTAGGTATGGCTAGGAGAGAACACATTTCTGAGACGAGAAGGGCCAATAACTGGCTATCTACCGCCGACAAAATCAAACTAAAAGTGGCCTCGCTCACTCACAAATGTATCAACAATGCAGCTCCCTCTACCTTTCGGACAGAATCAGCATAAAAACCACGACTAGATCAACCAGACTTTCCAATACAAACAGCCTACTTACTCCTATATTCAAACTGTCCAGAGTGGGAGGCAGCAGCTTCCAGGTCAAGGCACCCCAGCTTTGGAACTCCCTTCCCCCCTCTATCAGACTGGAGCAGTCTTACCCAAAATTCCGATTCAACACTATAAAGTGGCTTAAAGACTCGGACCGATAGGGGCCCTGCTTTTCACCTGTGTCACACCTGCCTGACGCTATGCCAGCCCACCCTTTTACATACTGCACTGTGTAACTGTGCTACTTCCATCATGTAACTATACCGAATGTATTCACACCTTCCTAAATGTAACTAAGATCCTGATTGTCCTTTTCAATGTATATATTCTCTGCACAATGTATATACTTTCTCCTGTTTGTGTAACTAAGCTTCGAGTAATCTTGCTATGCGCCCAAATACTCTCGGGTCTGGTGCGCTATACAAGTAATAAAACAAACAAACAAACAAACAAACTGTTTCAAGATGATCCTTATAAGACAGAATCCCAGCAATACCAACATGAGTATTGCTCTGACTATTTTGAAAGCATTGGCCTTCCAGGTTGGAATCCATGACAATAGAAATGAGAACCAATCATCTCCCGCTTCTCATCAGCTTCATCTTCCATCTTGGTATTGTAAGGAAGGCATGGTATCAACGTAAGACAGACACAAGTGATCACAGTTCAAGGGTGTTTATTAAACTGTAAAATAGTTGAGATAAATGCCTAATCTAAACCTAAATCTAAGATGGGAGCAAGCTACAACCATCAAATAATAATAATAATACAGTCCAAGTGGAGTCTAGTCAAATAAATGGGCCTATACTAAAGAATCTATTGCCAATCCTTCCCACTATGCTACAAAATAGTCTGGGATAAAGTTCACAAGAAAATAAAGAAGTGTTCACTAAAAAATAAGTCTGGATGTTATGGCTGGAGTCTCCCTTCCCCACGTTTTTTAGCACGGGATAAGGTGGGATTCTTGAGCACAGCACACTCCTGGACTTCTATGGCACGAGCTTACAGTTCCTTTTCGCAATGTCAGGGTCTTCTGTGCCCAAGTCTCTTCTCATGCAAAGTCCCTTGCTTCAGAGGGCCTTATATGTCAAAAACAACAAAACAAAAGTTCCTTCTGCTAACCTTCACACCGGCCGATTACTCTTCACCCTACGATCCCCTTCAGCCAGGCTCCGATCCTTCTTTAATTGTCAGCCTCCCAGAACACTTGCCAATTTAAACAAAGGCTTTCGAATGGGCGAATGGGCGTTCTTGCCTCACTGAGTCACTCTGTTAGCCTTTGGCAAGTGCGGGCTTCACAAAATCACAGTTTGCACGGCGTTCTCCTCAGCTGGGCGCAAATGCCTGTTTCACAATTCCCTCGGTCGGGTTCACAATTTCACAATCGTCAAAACTTATGAGATGTGTCAAGGACTTTAGATTTACAAGGGGTTTGGTTTGACCCTGTACGACCACCTTGACACTTCATGCTGGCCTTCCCTATGGCCTCCTGCTACTTGTAGTTTCAATACTTTTGTAATACCACATTCTCTTTGTTCAGGAGAGGAGTAATGAGTGCCCACGTGGTACAAAGTTTGTTCACAAAAAAGACATCTGTTTACTAATCTTCTTAATGTTGCCACTACAACCTTGAGCCTGACACAGTCCGGTTCACTATCAGGTTCTTCTGACTTACTGGCTGTGCTGTACACACAGAAACTAGTACTGCTACTTGGAAGGCTTCTTCTTGATTGTGTGTCATTGAGTAAAGCAAGTCTTAATTCATAAAATCAAGGGACCTTCACTGTTTTTTTATTAATGGAATGTATCATAAATGAAATGTTTGACCCCAACAAAGAATAAGTCCAGAAGGAAAAACACCACATACTCACTAGGGGTTTATGCAAATATATAGCTTGTATTAAACACACGTATTTACAGTTTTGTGTGAAACATAAAACATAGATTATAAAGAAAACTAAACCATAATGTTTTCAAATGAGGAAATAAATATATACACCTTGAACATATTGTGGTAAAGAAAAGAAAATTAATAAATTGTAGGACATAGAACAGAAAGATAATTGCTTAACCAACAGTTCACACTTTTCATTAGTTTACACATTGAAACAAATTCATAGGTTTATCCAGTGATCTAAACGTTGTCCATCTGGGGAAATTGCGTCTAACTCACAATGATTGAATATCTATGTAGAGAAAGCTATATTGGGACCAAAATGTCCCAAGTGGTTAAATGCCAGATAATTCCAACTGGATGTGTGCCAACGTCGCAGGGGGTAATGTAAGTGGGGATCCCACTTCCAAAAGTGTAGCATTCTATATATAGTATTGTATCACTTGACCAAATGAAGTTGTTACAAAGATCCCCCTTGCTTGCAAAATGACGCTTCGGCAGTCTTGGCGTCCATCATGTATCAAAAATTAGAGGGACGTGGAAGCTGCCTTCTTCAGGGCTGTTGAGTGACCCCACAGAAACCTTGTGGACACTCTCTTATTGTTGCAGACTCTCCGGACTGGGCGTAGCAGGATGGAGGGATAGTTGCAATCGTTGTGCGTGGGGGGGGCAGGTTGGAAGAAAATGTATTTCTGTGGCTGCCTGACTGGGCTGCTCTGTGCAGCTTGTACCCTTTACTGGCTGTGCTGAACTTGTTGGCGCTTCTTTTGCCACTGGAGTCAAGGACGATACTGCAATGGCAACCATGTCTCCCCGCCCTCGCTATCAGTGCGGGAGGGTTCCATGTACCGCTGACATCCATCACACCATTCGCCTGCTGCCATTCCTGATCTTATGTTTCCTTTGTCTGAGGCTTTACAGGTCTGGGTTGAAAAGGGCAAGGGCAACTCCCTCCTTCACATCCTTTCATGTCTCGCCGCCTTTCTCCTCCATTTCAACTGCCGTCCTGAAATAGCTACTTCCTCCTGCGTTCAGCCTTGCTCAGAGTGTGCTCTCATGCTCCGCCTTTTATCCCTATGGGGAAAGGGAAAGAGCAGTCAGGTGTGTGTAGTTGTCTGCAATTGCCTGACTCTGCCTGACCCTTGTAATGGGACATGTCAGGTAAACAGCTCTGGTTTTAGTCCGTTGTCACTCACGGTGTGAGAAAGTGTTCAAGGTGGGGAGAGGGTAGAGTTTCTAAATATCCTACTCGGCAGGATGGGGAAAAGGTGTCATAAGGAAGGGAATACCACATCTCACCCTTCAATGCCCTACTTCCACTCCCCAAGACCCCCCCATCCAGGTAATCCTCCCACACTGATCCACCCCCAGGAACTGGATCCAATAGCGATGACCGTGCCCTGGACACCTGGATGATAGATCCCTGGGGACTAGCAGGTGAGACACCTTCAGGTTTCTCACAGTATGCAGAATCATCAGCATAGTTATTGCTTCTGTCAGGGTTCCATTTTCTCCGTCATCGGATGGTGTAAATGTACAGCAAGAATACCTGACATTAGCGCCCATGCCTTCTTCCATTGCTGTAACTAAGTCCAGGACATACCTGTTCTGGAGAGTCATCAGCCTGATGGCTCTCAATTTTTCTTTGATTGCATTGAATCCTTTTTTTGTTATATTGATAGTCTGTAACAGCTCCCATCTGGTCATCTGCAGCCACCTGGCATTCACTGCAGTCTAGAGTCCTGGCATAAATATAGATGTCATTATCATTGCTGTCTTGATATGATATAATAAGGCATTTGTAACGCGCCTATACACAAGTGTTTCTTGCTGAACAGTTTATGTCCATCTGGAATGTCTTCATAGGCCTTAATTAATTTTGATGAAAAGTAGTTCTCCCTTGTCAGCTGGCGAAGAATAAGCAATCTCTTCCTTCTATGGTGTTCGTTCATTTTTGTATGTAAATTCATTGATATTGAGATCACTTTGAGGAATCACTCATGCTGGAACATGTATTATTACTACAATAGAACATACTCCTTCCCAATTTTTAGGCAACTGCCTGTAAGTTCTGGATCCACAGGCCCAATATTGGTCCATCAGTACTGTAGTTCGTCCATTTATCCCTGGGACCTCGATTGTCTTTCCACATCCTTTGTTCTCTCCAACCAGAACCAAACCTCCATTATTGAAGTATGTTGTTGCATTTTTGAATGGTATTACGTAAACTCGTCCTGCTTCGTTGTCGATCCACGTTAGTAACTTGAGTACTTGGCCCATGATTCTAGGTATCTGTCATTCACTATTTGCACGATGCCTACTGGTTCCTCTCGCAATAAGTGCGAAGGGCAAGATAATAGTCCTTCTTCACATCCGGTACTGGTGGCAACAAGCGCATACACCAATACCTGAGGCCTCTCCCAGCATCCTGCCTCTGCTGATCTTTCACTCATATCTGAGCAATCCAGCCTCCTCATTTCGACAACTTTTATTTGTTCCCCAATTTAGGATGGTAACAAAGGTTTTTTGCTTGTTCACCCTGTAAGGAAGTCATGGTATTAAATGGTGAAGACAGACGCAATTGATCACAGTTCAAGGGTGGCTATTGAACTTCAAACGGGTTGGTTGAATGCCTATCTAAACCTAAATCTAAGGATGGGAGCAAGCTACGACCATCAAATAATAATAACACCGTCCTGGTCAAGTCTCCATCAAATAAAAGGACCTATACTAATAGACATATTGCCAATCCTTAATTCTAAATACCAAACGGTATGGGACAATGGTGTATGCAAAAAGAAAAGTGTTCAAGAAATAATATGTCAGGGCGGTTGAGCTGTTGGCTTCCCTTCCCCACGTTTTCAGCACGCGGCAAGGCGGCATGTTTGAGCTTTGCACACGCTCTGTCTTCTCCTACACGAGGATACAGTTCAAAGCACAGACATCAGTGCCTTCTGCCAAAGCCTCTTTTACAATAACAGCCTCTTACTGCAGAGGGTCTGCCGTAGCAAACAAAGTTTCAAAGTTACATTCTATCAGGATTTTTACATGCACAAGTTCTCGCTTTCAATGTTCATCGTGGATCTCCCTCTTGAGGCTGACACCTCCTTTTATCACAATGTTCACACTTGGTCTCCCTCGTTTGGGCTTGGATCCTCTTGATATCTCAATGTTGACATTTGGTCTCCCTCGTTCAAGCTCGGACCATGGACCTACCTCATTCGGGCTCAGATCTCCTTTTTACTAAAATCGAAGACTTTAGAATGTGCAGTGGGTTTTGCTTAACGTCGATTCACTTCCCATGATTGTTGGCAGCAATCTTCTACTTTCAATTCTCTTGGCAGGATCCCTTGCAGAGACCTTCGATTGAGCACATTCACAGTGCCGGACTACTCTGTCAATGGTATTGTATCTTGCCTTCTTAAGTTCAAACATTCATCAGTAGTTTAGCTTTACTTGTGTCTTCATCATACGCGTTCAATGCGCGTTCATGCACTCATTATACAATGTTGCTGATTGCATCCTTGACTTCAACACAGACCGGTCTTTCATCGGCATCCCCAACTCACCGGCTTTGTTGATCTCTCTGGCGCTTCTTTGTTCTTAGAGCCAAGGACAATACCATTGCAGCTGCCACTGCCTTGGTTAGTTACGCAGGAGGATCCTCAGTATCTTCGACACACAATGCCGAATTCTTTAGTCTGGTTTCCTGGCCTTATGCTTTCTGCCTTGAAGCATCTTGCTGAAAAGGTCATGGGTATTTCCTTTCTTACGAACCCTTCTCGGTTTGCCATCTTTCTCCCCTCGTTCAGCTGGTGACTCAAAACTGTTGTTCCTTTGTGTGCTTTTACTCGCTCAGAGTGTGCTCTCATGCTCCACATTTTATCTGTGTGGGGAAGTTTAATGGAAGTTGGGTGTGAGTGATTGTCATTAATTGCCTGACTTTGCCTGACCGTAGTAGTGGGACATGTTTGGTACACTGCTCGGGTGTGAGTCTGTTTTCTCCCATAGTGGGCTTTCCGTGTGAAAGTGGCAGAGAAGGGAAAGGGGCATAGGGGTTAAAGTTCCCACATATCCTACCTGGTAGGCTGGTGCAAAGGTGTTACAGAGAAGAGAGCGATACTGCATCTCGCCTTCCGTTGTTTCACTCCCACTCCCGTAGATCACTCATCAAGGTGATCCTCCTGAACCGGTCCACCCCGGGAACTGGATCCAAGAGTGATGGCTGTGTCCTGGCCACCTGGATGACAGATCCCCGGGGACTAGCAGGTGAGACACCTTGTGGTTTCTCACAACCCCATCCCACTTTCCATTGTTTTTGTTTTCACATAGGTATCTTGATATGGAAATGTTCCTATTGATCGCCATCGTAAGGTTCCCCATTTTCTTCGAATTGCCCTCTGCTCATACACTCTGCTAGATGACATATTGCATCATGTGCAGGCATTTCTTTGGCAATACATGTCCCTTCTGCATTTATGGCGTATGGTATGAAGTAACAGACCTAGCAGCTTTCATCTGACGTTCTCTCTCCCCCCTCCTTCATGTGCTGATACCATAAATGAGCCGAATTATCAAGATATGTATTTATATCTTCATGGTTTTTTCCCAACATCCCTGTTAAATCGGAATAAGTGCCTTGTAAGATTAAAATATTGTTTGTGCTTTCATCAGGGACAACAGTAGATGTTTTGTTGTTACCCATCATGTCTGCATCGTTTTTTGTAACATGTCTTAATGCCATAATAATCGGGGGAAAACACAAATCATAACACAGATTGATATCACAATTATTATTCCATGAAAGCTCATCGAATTTATTGATGGCAATTAGCCTCTTATAGTCTGGAGCTTCCTCATCTTGTTTTAATTCTGAATATATATTATAACTCTGTAATTCTTTATGGGTCACACTTTTAGATCAAGAACTGCAAGATGATGGCTATAATTATTCTGAAAATTATATGATTGTTCTTTGGATTACCGAAAAACGTCCCTATTTTCACTTGTCGTCTTACTAAAGCTGTGTAAGACTATAATATATATGTAAAAACAGCATACAAGAATGTGTATATCGTTATTACAATGGGTAACATAAGAGATGAAGTGTGCTTCTTTTCTTTCCGCTCCAGTATGTTAAAACATTGTTACTTGAGCCTATCTAAAAAGTTGTGCAATAACTGTAAGTCTATTCATTCCTTATCAAATTTTGAAAGATATTGGTCTCTAATTTAAAGTGCTATTGTGCTTCTTCATTCTCCTTATCATTGCTCTTAGGCCACTGATTGAGTCTGCATGCACGTTACTTCTCCTCTTGCTTCACCATCGATAGTTGCATAAGGGGTAGGGGTTTCTCCTTTATATAGTTTGATGTTGTGCAAATGCAGCCAGGCTCTTCTTCCTTTTAGCTTGGCAGCTGTACGGGTAACTTCTCCCACCTCAAATGGTCCTTCAAAACGGGCATACTCTATGTGCGTACAAACATTCGTAAAAGCACCTGATCCCCTGGGTATACGATGGGTTGTTGTAACAAATCGTCTGCTTCAGTGAATTTATTGTGTTTGTCTCTTTTCTTTGAACCCTCCCTTCAGTTCCGAACTTGTTAAGACATGAAAGAAACACTTTCTGTTAGGTAATCATGCATCCCATCACCTAGTGTTTTCGCAACACTACGGGAATCCAGTTTTTAACCTAGTTGGAGGAGTAAGGAGGGTTCTCATATGGCATCCAGTCACCAACTCATGAGGAGTTAGATAGTGATCTGAGCCAAGCTGGTTTCTTAGGGCATATAAGAAAATGGGTAGGCAGTGTGCCATCCCTTCTTTAGAGCCATTTTTATTCTTGCAATCATTTCCTTCAATAATCCAATGTATACTTAATGCCTAATAGGAAAACTATTTGCTCAAACAATTCATTTACAAAATGCGGTCCATTGTCAGACCGCAAAACTTTGCATACACCCCATCTTGGAAACACCTCACGCACAAGGAACTTGGCAGCACAGGTGGCATTAGGGTGTGTGCATTGACCTGCCTTCATCCATCTAGAAAAAGGACATACCAGGACCAGCATATATCTGTAGCCATTGCATGTCTGCAGCATATACACATAATCTATATGTAGGTGCTGAAATGGGCCATTGGGTCTAGGAATTGCTCCTCTCACTGTTCGCAAAGGGTGCCCTGCAGTACATATCTGGCACACGATAAAATGTACAATAAACTGTGCCACATGCTCTAGTACATTTGGTGAGAACAACTCTTCTGCAATTGTAGCAGCTAGACAATCTTGTGTCACATACATGGGGTAGTGGAGCTGTTCCAGCGCTTCACTCAGTAATGTTAGAGGCATAACTGGCTTTCCAGTGCTGTCCTGCCTCCAAATTGCCTAATTGGGGGAAAAAGAACACACCTGCTTTTTCCATAAATCATTTTCTTCTTGTTGTGCTCTACCTTGTATCTCAACTAACTTGACAATAGAAAGCATGTTAACCTTTACCAACAGGCATCAGCCTGACATCTGTTTAAAACTTTCTATTTCAAAATGAGAAATGGTTGGGAAATAAGCTGCCTTTTTGGCTTCCAAGTCTATGGCTTTGTTTCCGCAGGAAATTACATCTTCTCTTTTAGTATGCGGTGCACATTTTATGACTGCTAGAGTCAATGGGCGTGCTTCAATAGGTTTATTCAATAGGGCCGCATGTTGCACTGGAGTGCCGTCTGTGCGGAGGAAGCCCCTCATTTTCCTTTGTGACAAACCTGTGTGTACAGTTGACGTCACATAGGCGGAGTTAGAGTACACCATCACTTCCTCCTCTTTGAATGTCTGAAGAGCGGTGATAAGCACCACTAATTCTGCAGCCTATGCTGAGTAATGCAAAGGCAATCTTGTGCTTGGCACTATCTCGAATTCACCCTCTCGGTTCAGCTTCACTGCCACTGATACAGTATGCCTTTCGGCAGTCGTTTGGTCAATTTTTGAAGAGCCATCAATAAAGAGAACGTCCCACTTCTAAGAGCATTCTCTATAGCTTGGGGAATATCGTCATAGTGTTCAGTATACGTTGAGCAATCATGTACATAATCATCCTCTCCTACTGGTTCCGCTGTGAACGTTGCTGGGTTCACTGTCTTACATCTGACAACTTTAATCACAGGATTCAATATAATTACCTTGTAACCTGACGCTATTTGTGTTGTCAATGTACTTTTAGGTTTCTCTAAAATAGCAAATAATGCATGCTCTACAAATAGTGTTACTGAACACCCCATTGTTATACTTGAAACTATTTCAATCACGAATGCAGCAGCAGCTAAACACTGCTCACAGGGATAATGCCCTTTCATAACTGGATCTGGAATCCCACTATAGTAAGCCAGTGGTTGTGTCCATGTCCTAATGGTGTTTCTGTGTAAGGACTGCTGTCATGACCTCTGTATTTGAATGAGAAAATAAGTAAAATTCTTCATGAGTATATGGGATCCCAACGCAGGGGCTGTACTGTTTGCCTTTTTTAATTCTTCAAATCCTTCAGTCATCTCATCTGTCCATATTATTTTACTCTTGCTCACCTGTGCTTCTTTAAGCCCTTGTAAAAGTGGTCAAATATAGGTACTGTAATCAAAAACCAAAGACCTACAATAGTTACATAGGCCTAAAAATGGTTGCATTTCCCTCACTGTTTTAGGTTCTGAGGTCTTCATAATTAATTCTGCTCTCTCTGGTGTCACTTCCCCCCCCCCCCTCGTGAGAAATCAACTGTCCTATATACAAGACCTCTTTCTGACAATATTGTAGCTTATCCTTGTCAGCTTTATATCCTTTCCTGAGAGTATAGACATGAGCTTAACTGAATCTTCTCTGCATCTTTCTTCTGTCTCTCACTACACACCAAAATGTCATCCACATATTGAATTATTGCACCTTTGAGCTTGGCATTACCCTGGTCCATCTGAAGAACTCTGCTAAAGATTGAAGGCGACTGAGAAAGAACTGAGGGTGTTAAACGACTAAATCCCCAGGGATCCCTTTTTCAGGTGGCCAAGGACGGGCCATCGCTATTGGATCCCGACCCTGCAGGGTGGACAAGTGAGGGAAGATCACCTGGGTAAGGAATCCTTGGGGAGTGGGAAAGAAACACCAGAAGGCGAGACATGGTATTGGTCATTTCCCGACAATTATTTACCCCATATTCCCTCTACCTTTATGGGATACAACTCCCATAATTCCCCTCCTTTCTGTGTCAGCCCAACTACTGAAACGAGGAAGAGGAAGACTGAGATTAGGAAGATTACCACTGAAACGAGGAAGAGGAAGACTGAGATTAGGAAGATTACCACTGCAATGGTCCTGTCCAAGTAATCCAGACAGGGTCGGGCGAAAGAGGTGGAACATAGAATCATACAGTGAGGGATTTGGAGCCCGAGAACGAACACGAGTTAGAGGTCGAACAGGCAGGTGAACTGGGTCACCCAGGTGCCCCGAAATCTGTCAGCCAAGAACGAAGAGCTTAGACACTGAGGGCCTTAGAGGTGGAAAGGCTGGAGAATGCATGGCCAGATAGCCATGTTTCCAAGGAGCCAGAAGGGGGCTTGAGGAAACAAACTCCAAAATGAAATCCAGGCACAAGCGTTCATTCCCCTGGGCATTCAAGAAGGCCCGGGAGTATCGGAGGGGCAGCGTAGGAGACCCTTATCTAAACACGCAACAAGCGATAGAGAAACACAGCAGGGGATTTAAAAGCAGTAGGGAGCCCAGTTTGTGAAAGGAGCGAGTGCACAAGTAAAGAGACTTTTGGAGATTGTGAATTACAGAAGGCTTGAAGCATAAGCAAAAGTGAAATAAGAACTGTTAAGTTTGTGGAATTAAGAAGAGGGTCTGAGACCCATAAGGAGAATTGTGAAAGACAGTGCCGGGGCATGACCAAGTGAAGATTGTGAAAGACAGTGCCGGTGGCACGACCAAGTGAAGGTTGTGAAAGATAGTGCCGGGGGCACAACCAAGTGAAGTATTCTGTGAGGAGCACGACCTGTAGAGCTGGCCTTAGTAACAGAGTGGTCCCGCACAGGGCCAAGCAAGATACTGTGCGTTTGCGAAGATCTCTGTTACTGTGCTATGAAGTAAAGAAGTGCCAAGGGCAGGGTGGTACGCACAGGGCTACCAAATACTGTGTGTTTGCGGAGGTCTCTGTCACGTAAACCATTGAAGGATTGTTGAACTGTTGGGGAAGGGAACCCCATTGTGAAACAATTTGAGTTGATGACGAACCAGGCGAGGGAAGCCGGAGTAAACTGTATGCTGTTGAACTGTGTGAGTTCCGAACCTGGCGAGGGAAGTCTGGAACAACAGTGCCCCATTGAACTGTGTGAACTAGGCACCCAAGCTCCTAACTAACTCTAATTACTCAAGCTTGGGGAAGGGAGTGTTATTCAACTCCATTGCCCTCCTGACTTACACTCTTTTGTTTGACTTATTTCCCACCACTTAGTTATTGTAAAAGTGTGAGGGCAAGCATAGGTTTCCGATATATACATTTCTTTATTTTGACTAGACTGACACTGACTAATTACTTTTTATTTAATGGTCAAGACTTCTCCCATTATGGATTTAGGGCCAGCTGTTGAAGTCTCCAACACCCATTCAAGGCTTAATAAAGGTGATGATGGTATCTTTGTGTCTGTGTCTAACTTGTGATACCATGCCTACCTCACAGGACTCACAGTACCCCTGGGGCAAACGAGTATGTTTCAGGTGGATATTTCTACACGAAAAAAAGTGAAACGTTGTGAGTCTTTATGAAGGGGAATCAAACAGAACATGTCTTTAAATCTAGGACTGTCAAATATTTGGCCTTAGATGGGATGTTGCACAATATGGTCGCTGTGTTTGGAACTAAGGGAAACTCAGTTTTGACTATATTGTTTAGGGGGCGAAGGTCCTGTAATAAATCCCCACAACCCCCCCCCCCCGTTGATTTACTCACTGGGTACATAGCCGTTACATGGAGAATCGGATGGTACCAATATTCCTTGCTTCATTAAAGTGGTGATGGTCTCAAATATACCTTCATCCTCCTCTCTGGACATTGGGTATTGTTTTGCATGTGGCAAAAGTGCTCCTGGCTTTTTACTGCTTATACTCCTTTTAATAGACCCACATCATATGGACTTGTGGTCCTTAAAATATTTGGCACTTTCTCTAAATCTTCCTGAAAAGATAATGGTTTCTTTTTTACTAACACCATTCTCTGCGGTATTTCTCTATTCTACACTTTATTCCATAAGTAAGACTTATGAAAAATACTAATTCATCATCTGAGTACTCATCCTTAAACAGCTCCTCGTCTGTCAAATTAGTTAGCATGTATTCTTCACTGAGGGCTATCGCTCATCTCCATCCTCTTCCCTCGTCATCTGTCGCATGAAGAACCACCCTTTCCTCTCTGACCACTGCTGCTTCTAACTGCAAGGGGATAATCTGCCCTTCTTCATCATCCATAGGGATTTCTGGTCTGAACAAAAACTCATCAGGTATTCTTAATAGTTTACCTATCAATCTGTGTAATCACGATAATAAAACGGTCACTCCATACAAAAATACTTGTGTATCTAAGGGAACTCCTCGGAATCCCTTATGGCCTGTAAAGGCTAATATAAACTCTCTCACATTCACATAATGTATCCCTGGAGTAGAACAAAGTATTTCTTTGTCAGTAAAAGATATCGTCATGGTAAGTTTTGTCCTTAAGTCACGCCCTAATATGTTGACTGCTGTCTGCCTACAATATAATAACGGCATAGACTTGTCATGTACTCCTATAGAGATTGGTAATTTGTCTGTGAAAGGAATTAAACTCATCGCCCTAGAGAATCTCTGCGCATTCATGGCAGTAATTGAGATTGGATATTTTCCCTCACTGTCCCAGGAATGAGTGGCTCCTGTGTCTACAAGAAATTAAACTGTCTTGCCTCCTATCATCACCTTGACCCTTGGTTCCTCTTGGGGGTCTGGTGTCACAGATAGTACTGAACACATCAGGTTGCTCTGTGGGCTGTCGTATTGTGGATATAAATCCATCCCTGTAGCTGTGAAAGGATTTCCTCCTATCACGGTCACACTCCCTAATTTGGGTTTGTCTCTGGTGTCTTGGTTCTAGTCACCAGACCGACGACTGTGATTCCTGCCAATCCATGACCGAGAAAGCTCTTCGTGAGAGGAGAGGTAAACTGTCGGTGAGGAGGGAAGCCTCTAAGAAGGCTACATCCAAAAAACATAAGAAAGTGACTGATTCGAAGGAATCGGATTGCCATAGGCATTCAAAGAGATCCCGATCTAGGAGTAGATCGAGACACTCTTCTTCCTCGTCCAAAAAAATGAAGAGGAGACATGGATCTCCTTCATCATCATCTTCTGAGTCGACCGAAGAAATTCGATGTCCGACAAAATCGGATTCTCCCAGAAAATGGGAAGAATTTCGTAAAAAGATGATGGAGGTATTCGAGAATCCGGCCCGACCCCCTCAAATGAACCTCAGAAGAGCCATATCCCTAAAGTCGCTCCATTGGACAACAAAGGAAAGTCTAAGACTACCTTGGTAAAAACTGGTAGTGTCGAGGATACTCGAAAAACTCGAGTCGACGACAAGTCGTTGAGGACTCTTCGAGAGTCGATCACCTCTCCGGAGCCATATAAAAAACATAAGTCATCAACGACTTCATCGACGCCATCGGCATAGACCATTTCGGCATCGAAACCAAAAATAACCTTGACGCCTGTATCAAAGACATCTTCGAAGTCATCAAAGATTCCTTCGACAACTTCGAAGGATTTTTCCATTCCTTCAACGCGTATGGTAGAGGAAGAAAGAAGATTTAGCCCGTTGCCCAGGTCACACTTTTTTAAGTCCATGTCCTCAATTTATGAGGAATCTGGCTCGGAGGAAGAGGAAGTCACTCCCTTTGGAGTTTCATATGGCACAAAGCAAGTTCATGAGGAACACATTGATCAAGAGTCCAACATGAGAGACCTGAGTGACACTCTACATTCTGCCAGTGGAATTGACACCTCCCCAGAATTAGAGTTTGCCAGACCTGATCCTGCAGAACATGTAGACTCAGGGTACAGAAGTCTTATGACCAGAGTAATTGAGTATATGGGTTGGGGTAACACTTCACCCGTTTTTGAACAGGATGACATGACGGATATAATTGTTAGAGGTCCTCAAAAAGATCCAGTTCTCCCCTTTCACAGGGCTCTTCAGAGGAGGGTGGAGAAAAACTGGGAAAGACCTGAGAGCATTGCTGCTGCAGATAGTAATTTCCCCAAGAAATACAGACCAGCTGGTATGGATCCTGAATACTTAAACAGGCATCCGTTCCGACTCCTGAAAGTCTAGTTATTCAGGCAGCATCCCCATCAAAGCAGACTGCATATCCCACTATCCCTCCAGATAGAGAGGATAAAAAAGTTGATGCCTGTGCATGTAAAGTTTTCACTTCAGACAGTATGGCCCTTAAATCGACAAATGTCACCTGTACCCTGGCCAGGTTTACCCATACCCTGTGGGACTGTATTTCGGCGGCGTCTGAGCATATTCTGGAAGGCGAGGAAAGGGAAGGCTTCCTGAATATAGTCAAAGACGGGAAGGAGGCAATGGGGAAATGTCTCCAGTCTGGACTGGATACTGCTGATAGTATCAGCAGATCCATGGCTGCAAGCATTGTGCTACGCAGATTTGCGTGGTTGAGGAAGTCGGGGTTTGCACCAGACGTGCAAGCCAGACTCCTCAACATGCCCTTTGATGGCTCGAGGCTGTTTGGCAGTAAGGCTGATGAAAGCCTAGAAAGATTTCAGACCTCGAAAGCGGCAGCTAAATCGCTTAGCGCCTCCATGCGCCAGCCTCTAAAACCCTATTCCGGCTCATCTTCTTCGAGGGGTCGTTCTTTTCGTTACTACTCCTCATTTGGTAGAGGAAGAGGACAGGCTTCTCAAAGGGGCAAAATAAATTTCCCTCGTGGTGCACGAGGAAGAGGTGCAAAGTCAGCCTCAGGAGCGGCATCTTTACCCTCAGCCACTCCTGCAGCCGCCTCCAAATCCCTCTGAGACCTTGTTGCACAAAACACCAGTGGGAGGCAGGATCTCTCAGCATCTGAAGGAATGGCGGGGCATTACCTCAGATGCTTGGGCACTGGAAACAGTTTGTTTGTTTGTTTATTTGTATAGCGCTCCTGACCCAGGGGTATATGGGCGCTTAGACATTGTTACAGGCAGAGGTTAGTGCAGAGTTTGTAACAAGCAGACATAGTAAAGGATACATTCACACATTAGTCATACATACATGGTGGGTTATTTATTGAGTAACCAGGTGATGGCCTTAGTTCTGAAAGGTTGGAAGGTGGGGGTAGATTTGATATCCAGTGGAATGGTGTTCCATAGTTGTGAGGCTAGAACTGGGAAGCTGGATCCACCAGCTCTTTTAAGGGAATATTTGGGCACCGTCAGTTGTAGTGTATTGGAGGATCTGGTGGTTCTAGTATTCTGTTTTAAGGTGAATTTGTTAGTTAAATAGGGCGTGGCTAGGTGGTTGAGAGCTTTGTAAGTGAGGCAGGTGGTTTTTAGGTCTATTTTTTGTTGGATGGAGAGCCATTTGCATGAAATTCTTGTAGCCGTAATGTGTTCTCTTCTAGGAATATTGAGGGTGGCACGGAGTGCGTTGTTTTGTAGAACTTGCAATTTATTGATTACTGTTTTGTTGGCACCTACATAAAGGCTGTTACAGTAATCCAGTTTGGATTGTATGAGTGCTCTAGCTAAAGTGAGGCAGTTGTTGGGGGAGATCAGCAGTCTGCAGGCCCTGATTAGTTTACCAGTGTAAGCAGTGGTTGAGGCGGTCATATTAATTTGTTTGGCGAGGTTGGTATTCGTGTCTAGATAGAAACCAAGAGTTTTTACACTCTTAGCGATGGGAATGGTGTTACCGTCGATGGTGAAACTGGTGTAACTAGGGCTGAGATTCCGGATGGTATTAGGTGAGCCGACAATGTCATCATTCAGGCAGAGGCCGTGTGTGGCCATCCATGCCTGAATGATGGAGAAGACTTCACCGTTCCGGTCGACGTCCGAGTTGTAATTGCCGGATAAAGTAAGGAGTATCTGGGTGTCATCTGCATAGTTAGTGTAGGTGACACCCAGAAGGTCCAGCTTGTCGAATAAGGGCTTTGTAAATATATTGTACAAAGTGGGTGAGACACAAGATCCTTGTGGGACACCGCAGGTAATGGGAATAGGGTCGGCCGCTGCTAGGGGTGAGAAGACCCGCATGGTCCTGTTGTCAAGGAAGGATTGGATCCATGTGACCGCAGAGTGGGAGAAGTGTGCTGCCGATGACAAGTGGTTGCACAAGATTTTGTGGTCAACCAGGTCAAAGGCAGCGGAGAGGTCAAGGAGAAGAAGCATGGCAGCCCTACCTTTATCTTTGAGTTCATTTATCTGGCTCTTGAGATCAACAAGGGCCGTTTCCGTCCCATGTTGAGGACGAAAGCCAGATTGGCAAGTTCCTAGTAATTGGTTTGTCTCAAGGTAATCCTGAATTTGTAAATAGGCCACTCTGTCAAGAATTTTAAGTAAGAATGGGACAGTGGTAATGGGTCTATAATTCGTGGGTATATCTGGGTCGAGAGTGTTTTTTTTTTTTTTTTAACAGTGGTAGGACCCAAGATTGTTTCAGATTACTTGGGACCATGTTGTTGGCGAGTGACAGGTTTATTAATTTGGTAACGAAGGGGGAGAGATCCCTGGCTGCATCTTTTATGATCTGTGCGGGGCAGCTGTCCCCCTTACAGTTCAAGGGTTTCAAGGATACTATAATTTTTTGTACTTCAGGTATGGTTACGTTTTTGAAGGTGAAGCCTGAGCTAGTGGCTGTGGGTGAAGGAGGGGTGGATCTGGGAGTAGGACCATGAGTGAGTTGTCGTTTATTTTCAATTTTAGTTTGGACCCCTGAGATTTTGTTAGCGAGGGCATTCTGGATCCCTGTGCACCATGGTTTATCCTTTGTGCAGGTATCTGCGGGGGGAATGGGGTTTTCTAATTCCTTTAGGATGTTAAAGAGCTCTTTAGTGCTAGCTCCTGCCTGGGAGATCCTAGAATTAAGAGATTCTTTCTTAGCACAAGTAATCTCATTTTTGTAGAAGGTGGAGCTATTGGTGAGATTAGTTCTGTTGTCTACTGAAGGCACTGATTTCCAAAGTGATTCAAGTTTACTTTTTTGTTGTCGGAGGAGTTTGAGCTCCGGGGTGTACCATGTATTCAGGTGCACTTTAGGTTTCCCTTTACGCATTTTTAGTGGGGCAATGACGTCGATAGCTTTAGCCATGGAATCATTATAGGCGTTGACCAGCAGGTTTAAGTCAGTTGTGGCTGGTAGGGCGTTCAGAATAGCTGTCACCAGGGGTATTAAGGCTTCCACTGTGATGTTGCTCATTTTCCTAGTTGGGCAAGCTGGTGCAAGAACAGGCCTTTTATGCACTAGGTTACTGATATTAATGTCGAGAGGGAGGAGGTAGTGATCGGTCCAAATTAGCTGTGCGGGGTCCTTCAGTGTGATGTTGCAATTAAGGGAGGTTACCCAGTCAAGGATTCTGCCCTTCGAGTGGGTGGGTTTGGAACAGAGTTGTAGGAGGCCATGCTCCTCTAATGCCGTGGCCAGGGCCTGGCTGGGGTGTCGAGAGGGTCATTAAACCCAAGATTGAAGTCTCCAAGTATAATCATTTGTGCTGAGGGTTTGGAACTTTCGGCTACTAGTGAGGTGATGTCTTCCTCAAATGAGCCAGGTGGGCCCGGGGATCTGTAAATTAGATGCATCGTGATAGTTCTCTTGGGGGAGGTTTGCAATTTAACTGTGCGATGCTCACATGATTTGAGTGGAGGAGAGGAGGCTAGTCTAATATCGAGCGACGACTTAAAGATGATAGCTACACCACCTCCTCGAGCGTTAGGTATGTCTACTTTAAGGAGGGTGTAGTTCACAGGGATAGCTAGGGAGAGAGATGGTCCCGCAGCATCATGCAACCAGGTTTCAGTCACAGCGAGGAAGTCCAGGTTGTTGGTCAAAATGATGTCGGCGACTTCTATGGAATGGGCGACTAATGATCTAACATTTAGGAGAGCTCCTTTTAGTGTAGTAGGGTTGGAATTGATGGAGATTACAGTACGATTGTTAGTCTTGTCGGGTAGTTTAGCTAGGCGTTTGCTAGTTCTGTGGTAGGTTCTGGCCCCAAGTCTATTATTTCGATCGGTAGGGATGAAGGTAGTAGTTTGAGAGACAGTTAGGTCAGCCGTTAGGGAGGAGCTGTAGTCAGGTGTAGGGCAGGGTGCTCTCGTGTCGGTAGAGTTCCACGTGGAGTTATCTGAGTTCTTAATAGCTAGGACATCAGAAACGTGTGCGTGGTCATAGGTGGGAAAGGCAGGTTGTGAGACCGGGAAGAAGGCTGGTGTGGTGGGCAAGAATGGTGTAGGGCAGACGATAGGGTAATGTCTTGGGCAGGCAAGTCTCGCTAGACCATTTGTATGGGCTATGTAGCTGTTACCATTGCAGGGTATGTTGCTTTGCATGACACAAAAGGGGAACATGTTCGGATAAGGCAAAGTAGCATAATAGAGACGCTTGGGCCGAGTCACCGTGCAGAGGATTGGCGAATAAGGGACATCGGTGACATGGGTAGGGTAGTGCCAGATAGTGACAAAGTCAGAGGGCTGGTAACAAGTTGTGGCTGAGTGTCAGATGGGCAGAGTACTGGTGAGTAAGGCACAGAAATATACAGGTTATATAGTGGGATCACCGTACTCACAAAAGGTCTGCAATGTCTAGGCTAGGCACAGATCAAGCAGGTACAGTATCTGAACTAGGTACATCGGCAAAGTACTTTAGCTAGGCACATCGCAAAGTACAGTATGTTAGCTAGGCACATATCAGGCATAGGTATGTATAAAGTTGTAGGCGCTGGGCACATTTACAATAGTCAGAGCTAAGCACAAATGCAATGATTTAGTGCAGAGACTAAAATGCAGTGGCGTAATTCCTACTTTGAGAGAGCACAGTTAAGTAAAGTGAAGTGGGTAGCATCTAGATTCGAAATTATACCTTAGGGTGAAATGTAATGTTACAGCAATTAAATGTGGTAGGATACAATAGGTGGAAAACATAGTGTAATAATACTGTCGAGTAGTAGGCATTAACTGAGCGCAATAAGGCAAGATAAGACCTATATTGCAATAGGCTAATATGCAGTGATAGGTGATCAGCTACACAATGTGCGGCTCGAGCAGATGGGGAGGGCTAATACTCACAGTGTGCGCATCACGGGAAAGTTATGGATGAGCAGTACCCTGATCTAAGGAGGCATACAGTAGTGAGCATAATGGACAAATCATATGCATGCTAAGGCTAGTACAATATAGAGCATGATGACAGTTAAGGTAATAGCGCGTAGTAACACATAGCTGGAAATAATATAATAGGCATAGGTTCATGCTGTCCACTAAAGAGTGGGCAGGAGTTTGTGGTGCACAAGGACGATAACGTAAAAGGGCTAGTTCAGTGCGGGCTCCAAGGTAAGGCAGACTGTTATTACAGTAGGGGCAGACTTAATCATAGGAGGCAATGTTATCGATGAGCACAGTGTTGTGCAGGGGAACAGTCTTTTTCTAGAGTCGCTTACCAACAGGATCCAAGAATAGGGCCAAGAAATGAATCTGCGTGCATTCTGTTGCGCCGAGTGGCCGCGATGAGGCAAGACAGGCAAAGACAAGCTCTGGCCTTATAAAGCGGGCCTTAGTTGGCCGGGCCACCCGGCTTACGCCTTCCAGTGGTGCCGGTCAGGATATGTGGAACGGGCCAGCCAATCCGAGCATGCAGCGCTCTCAGCTGATGCTGTTAGCAACGAGTAAACAATGGCATGGCGGTGGCCATCTTTGCTTGGCCTGCCTCACCGCGAGGCAGCTGCCGTTTGTGGCAAAAGACTTTGTGGGGCTGGAGACAGTAGCTCAAGGTTATTGTCTCCCCTTCCAAAAAAGGCCTCAGAATCATCCACCAGGAGCCAACTCTGTAAAAACTCCAGACCCGCTCCTGTTGCAGGAAATTTTAACCCTGCTAGAGAAAGGTGCCATAGAACAGGTACCTGTAGCGGAGAGGAACAGGGGTTGGTACTCCCCATATTTTCTCTTCCCAAAAAAGGAAGGAGGTTTGAGACCCATCTTGGACTTAAGAAACTTGAACAAGTTCCTCAGGAAGGACAAGTTCAAGATGGTCAGTCTTTCTCAGATCATTCAGGCTCTCCAACTCCAAGATTGGTTGGTATCATTGGACCTTCAGGATGCTTACTTTCATGTGCCAATCCATCCAAAGCACAGAAAGTACCTGAGGTTCGCGATTGGCAACTCTCATTATCAGTTTCAGGTTCTGCCATTCGGGTTGACCTCCGCCCCGAGGGTTTTCACCAAACTGTTGGCGGTTGTCGCAGCGAGTCTCAGGAGAGGGGGGTATTCACATCTACCCCTACCTGGATGACTGGTTGATCAGAGCAAGTTCTCCAAAACAAGCTCAGGAACATCTTTCGATCACTTGCCACTTCCTCCACAAATTGGGCTTCTCCCTCAATTTCAAGAAGTCCCATATGATACCATCCCAAAAGCTCCAGTTTATTGGATCAGTCTTGGATACTTTCTCGGGAAAAGCCTTGCCTCCCGAAGTGAGATCTCTCCACATCCAGCAGATGGTAACAAAGTTCCAGAATGCCCAATGTCTACCAGCCTTCGATTTTCTCAGGTTGCTCGGCCTCATGGCATCCTGCATTTTCTTAGTACCAGAGGCCAGGTTGAGAATGAGATCCCTTCAATGGGCACTCAGAAGTCAGTGGTCCCAGTTCTCAGGGAATATGTCGGATCTTCTGCAAGTCCCGAGCGCAGTTGCTCAGGATCTTCTATGGTGGGCTTGCAACAACAACATTCTCAAGGGAGAATCTTTTTGGCAACCATGACCAGAGATAACAGTAGTGACGGACGCCTCACTCACGGGGTGGGGAGCACACACCAACGATCTGACAATCAGCGGTCGTTGGTCTCCATCGGAGTCCAAACTACACATCAACCTTTTGGAGCTGAGGGCAATCAGACTAGCACTGAGGGCCTTTCTGCCCTCTGTACAGGGAAGGAATGTCCTGATAATGACAGACAACACGGTGGCCATGTACTACCTCAACAAAAGAGGAGTAGGGTCACTACCTCTGTGCAGAGAGGCAATGCAGCAATGGTTCTGGGCAATACGAGAAGGAATCTCTCTATTGGCAATTCACCTAGCCGGAGAGAAGAACACAGCGGCAGGTGCTCTGAGCAGGCAGAGCACGGTCTCCCACGAGTGGGAGCTGGCTTAGGAAGTCCTTCCGGAGATCTTCGCCCTTTGGGGAACCCCTCAATTGGATCTGTTCGCCACTGCAATCAACCGGAAGTGCAATCAGTACTGCTCAAGGGAATTTCCTCAAAGAGTAGCTCTGGGGAACGCATTCGTCGTGGAGTGGAGGTTTCCACTGCTGTACGCATTTCCCCCAGTCCAACTGATTCCTCAAGTAATCAGGAGGTTGAGAAAGTTCAGGAAAACCATGATCCTAATCGCCCCGGATTGGGCCAGGAGGACGTGGTATCCGGACCTTCTAGACATGTCCATCTGCTCTCCAATACGTCTTCCACAAAGATAGGATCTTCTCTCGCAAGAGGAAGGTCGGGTTCTCCATCCAGAGGTCAAGACACTCAACCTTTACGCATGGTTTCTGAGAGGTTGAGATAAAAGGATTGGGATCTTCCGGATGACGTAATGGAAGTCTTGCTTTCGGCCAGAAGGCCAGCAACAAAATCTTTGTACCGATGTCACTGGAACAAGTTTAGTAATTGGTGCAAAGATAAGGATGTGGACCCTTTTCAATGTGGCACTCCAGTAGTTCTCTCTTTTCTATTACATCTAGCCAATCTGGGGCTCCAGATAGGAACAATCAAAGGATACCTTGCTGCACTGTCCATTTTCAAGCGCACCTCGGAAGAGTTTTCATATTTCAAAATACCATTAATTATTCAATTCTCAAAAAGGGCTTACTAACGTATACCCTCCAGTATCTTTTCATGTCCCAACTTGGGATTTAAATTTAGTACTAACATTTTTGACTTGCATACCTTTTGAGCCTCTGCACTCCTGTCCATTGAGGCTTCTAACACTAAAAACTGTCCTTCTTGTGGCCCTATCATCAGCCCGCAGGGTTAGTGAACTTCAGGCTCTCTCATGCAAACCACCATTTAGTATTTTTTATTTAGGATAAGGTAGTCCTTAAAGTTAAACCTTCCTTTTTACCAAAGGTAGTTTCGGACTTCCATTTGTCACAAAGAATAATACTACCAACATTTTATCCTCCTCCTCATTTGGGTAAGGAAGAGGAGAGACTGCATAGACTGGATCCCAAGAGGGCTCTTAGTTTTTACATCTCAAAGATGTCTAAATTACGACAAGATGACCAACTGTTTGTGGGTTATACTGGTCATAAAGTGGGCTTATCAGTAACAAAACAGACCATATCCCGCTGCATCATTTTGGCCATAATTGAATGCTACAGATTGGCAGGAAAAGACCCACCAGATGGGCTTCGAGCCCATTCTACAAGGGGAATGGCTTCTTCTACGGCTCTAAAGAGGGGAGTCCCGGCAGCAGATATTTGTTCAGCTGCAACTTGGAAAACAATGCATACTTTTATCAGGCATTACTGCTTGGATACTGCCTCCTCCAATGAGGGGTTATTTGCCAAGGCAGTTCTGCATTCTGTCCATGAAAACTGTAATTAGTACTCCCACCTCCAAAATTGCCACTGCTATGGGAGTCTATCATAAAATTAGGAATACGTGGGAGGACACAATCCATTCGAAGAACAAGTTACTTACCAACTGTAACGTTCTTTCGACTGGATGGTCCTCCCACGTATTCCTCATCGTCCCTCCCATCCTACCCGCAGTACAGTTTACGTTTTCTTACACTTTCCTCTCACGAAGAATGCATCTGTCATGGGGCACACCTTGGTGTTCCTCCTATATGTTCATCGAAAAAACAGAACTGAAGCAATGGGCGCGGCTCGAGCTATTTATGCCATCGGTGACGTCGACAGAGTACGGAGTCTGTCGAGGGACAATCAACGCCACGACCTCGAGCACAGCGCCCTCTGCGAGAATTTTATTTTCCAAAGCAGCGAAGCTGGAGATAACGATTTATCATAAAATGAGGAATACGTGGGAAGAACATCCAGTCGAAAGAACGTTACAGTTGGTAAGTAACTCGTTCATCTTTCCTATTTCCCTCGCATGCTGTTGGGGATGTCTGCATGTGTGAGGTAATGAGTGGCCACAGTACGGGATGCTGTGTGGGTGTGCTGCTTTCCCACCACTACTCTAAATTCATTAATACACAGTTACAAACCCTCCCAATGATATGTATTATGGGTATCCGGTCATTGAATCAAATCCAAAGCATCGACAGACCATACAATTTGAAATAAATGCATCGGAAAAAAAATCAAATGCATTTTTTTCAATGGTAAAGGGTTTAGTAAAATGTGTTTTAATGTTTTAAAAAAGGGGGGCTGGGAGGGGATCCCCCATTTAAAAAAGAAATGCATTTGATGGGTTTTTTAATGCTTATTTTTCAATGGTATGGTTGTCGATGGTTTGGCTGTCGATGGAATCACTAGGAACTGTATTATGCCAACCTCTGAAGCCTGAAAAGTAGATCAACGCAAGCTTGACATGTTGCCAAATTTACCCCGGACCTGCAGATTAACTGGCCTGCTGTTCACAGTTACCAGTTTAATTGTATCCACTAAAGAGTGTAATTTGCTTTCTGACTTTGAGAACATTCGGGCATGTAATTGCTAATATTACTATAGCTGGTAAGATAGCTCAGTGGGTTGGCATTCACTGCTGCGTTGTGACTCTGATCTGCAGGTTTGAATCCAAGCAAGGCCAACTCAGCCTTTCATACTTGCCTCGCTCCGCCTGCCCCTCCCCTCCTGCTTCATATGGAGGGGGAGAGGGCCGAGAGGCGAAGCCGAGCAGCGAAGGCCATAAGCAAAGGCCTCCGGTGCTCTTTGCAGCTCTGCTGCGTTCAAGAAGCATCCTCGACCAGCTGAGCTCTGAATCAGCTGTTATCCCCCAGTTCGGAGCGGCCGCATGTTCCCCTTTCTTCACGCTACGAGCCACGTGCATGGAAGCACCAGGCAAGATGGCCCCCGTCACCATGGAAGCAGGATCAAGAAAATATGCCCAGGAAATCACCGCCGTGGGCCCGTGTCCCGATTCGCTGCCTCGCCCCGCCCACCCCACCCCTCCTGCTTCATATGGAGGGGGAAAGGGCCGAGAGGCGAAGCCGAGCAGCGAAGGCCGTAAGCAAAGGCCTCCGGTGCTCTTTGCAGCTCTTCGCTGCTCGCCTGGCGTCTGCCCAATGCCCATGCGGCACCTACAAGGTAAGAAGCACTACCCAAGCAAGTTTCTCTCCAATCCATGTGCCTCTTTATGGCTCCGCAGATTGCGTGCACGTACTTTTGAAGCCGCCTTCAGCTCACAGCTCACATCCCACCCCCACAAGCACCCGCAATACACGGCTATGCTCACGGACTCTGCAACCCTCTATATCTGCTGTTAAGGCCAGGCTCCCACGCATAGCCTCAAAGACCTTATCTACTACTAGTTGCACCAACACAGCAACCGACAAAGTACTTTACCCGCCACACAATTGTCCTACCCCCCTAACAAATGTAAAGGTTCATGTGTCCACCACCACCCCCAGTGTAAAATCTGTGATATGCAAATCTTCTACCACCATTTTGAATGCTATTGTGCCAAATGCTATGCCACAGGTGTCCACCACCTCTGAAAATGAGCCCCCCAGTGCAGAATCTATGTTGGCCACCTCCCCCGACACTCTCAATGCACCTAGCCCTTCCACACCACCCTCTCCCATCACAACCCCCCCCACAGCCACTACTGAACCCCACCTGAAATGCGCATGATTAACGCTAGATCCATCAATGCCCACGCTCTAGACATCCACGACCTCCTAACCTCCCAAGACCTAGATCTACTCATGATCTCAGAAACTTGGCTACATGAGGCCTCCAGCCCTGCACTCTCACTCGCACTGCCCCCTGGTTACTCCATCACTAGGCAAGACCGCCTCTCCAAAGGTGGAGGTGTAGCAATCATCGCCAAGGACTACCTCCCAGTCAGAAAGGTAGAGAAATCCCCTAACAACAACAGCGACTACCTCCAAGTCAAAATAACTCTCTCCCCCCACTGCACAATTACTGTGCACACTGTATACCGCTCACCAGGCCCAGCAGGAGACTTTCAAGCTTCCCTCATCCACCTCCTATCTGACAACCTCAAAAAACAATCTAAAGCCATTCTCCTAGGGGATGTCAACCTAGGGCTCCAGGATAGTAAGGACGTAGCAGCAAAATCCCTTGACTCTGCCCTCAAGGCCCTAGGCTACAAGAACACCATACTTAGCCCAACTCACACCCAGGGTAGAACGCTTGACTGGATAGCACAGCACAACTGTCCACTCATCATCACAGGAAACACTCCCACCCCATGGTCTGACCACCACATCGTCACTTTTAGCATCCTCACCACTTGCTCCCCAGCTACCCCTTCACCCCAGCCTCTCCCTCCCTGCCTCGCCAGAAGCTCCCGCCAACTCACCAAGGAGAGATTACTACCCTTCCTCCAAGGTCCAGCCTTCAGACCACCTTTCTCTTCAGACCCTGAAGCACTCGCATCAACTTATGACACTGCCATCAAAGCAGCTATCAACGCCATTGCCCCGTTCAAACCCCGCAAATCCAAACCCACTACCCACTCCAACTCCTGGTTCTCACCCAACCTCCTCTCACTCCGCAACGAAAAAAAAGCTGCACTCATACAGTGGCAAAAGTCCCATTCCGAAAAAGATAAGACAGTCTTTAAATCCCTCTCCACCAAATATAAAAAAAGGCAATCACCCAAGCCAAGGCCAAATCCTTTGAATCCAGAATCTCGGAAGCCCAATCTAGCACTAAAGAAATATTTGCCATTTTTAGAGAGCTCGAGACACCCACTCCCGCCCCCCAGAATTTCACCAAAGACAAAGACTGGTGTGACGAAATACAAAAGGCCATGCAATCCAAACTTAGCCTCCTCAAAAACAAAATACTAGCCACTAAACAAGCCCTTCCGAACAAGCACATCCCAGTCCCATCGCCTGCCCCTGATCCCCCTTACCCTTCTCCTTCAAACCCTTTCAGGAAGAAGACATCATCAACATAATGAGGAACATCAAACCTTCTAACTGCAAAGGTGATGCATGCCCAGCCTCCATTATCAAAGACTGCACGGAAACACTAGCTCCCTTCCTAACAGCCTTTGTAAATGCCTCCTTTTCCACAGGGAAAGTCCCTGCCTCCCTCAAGGAAGCGTGGGTCCGCCCTCTTCTAAAAAAGCCATCGCTCGATCCCACCTCCCCCAACAACTACAGACCCATCACGACTGTCCCCTTCCTCCTTAAAATACTGGACAAAGCAGCCTACCTGCAGGTCCAACACTTCATTGAAGAGAACAAACTCCTTGGACTCCGACAATCTGGCTTCCGCCCCAGACACGGAACTGAAACAGCCCTACTGGACCTGAAAAATCAGATGTACGATGCAAGAGACATGGGTAAACCAGCTCTTCTCCTACTCCTCGACTTCTCAGCGGCATTTGATCTCGTTGATCATAGCGTCCTATGCCACCATCTCTCCAACACCGCCAAATTCTCCCCTGAAGCCACAGCGTGGATCACCTCCTTCCTACAAGACAGAACCATGCAAGTTTTCTCGGACCTAGCCGCAGCTTCACCAACCATCATACTCTGCGGGGTGCCCCAAGGCTCCTGCTTCTCCCCCACGCTATACAACATCTTTACACGTCCCCTCTTCCTCATCCTCGACGCCATGGGCATCTCCTACACAAACTACGCCGACGACACACAGATCCTCCTCACTCTCACAAGTAACTATACCACTGACTCCCTGACCCTCAACAACCTCTACAACACCATCCAAGCCTGGATGGCAGATAACGGCCTATGCCTCAACTCCGACAAACCGGAACTCCTCCTGGTAGGTTCTCCCGACACCCTAAAAATCCTAGATGCCCAATTCAGCCACTTCACCATTGACGCCATTAAAATTCAAGTTTCCGACTCTGTCAAAACTCTGGGAGTCTACCTGGATTCCAGCCTATCCATGGACAGACAAATCAACGCAATTGCCTCTGCAGCTGCATATCATGCCAAACTTATCAATGCAGTCAGACCCTTTCCCTCCAAAGAAAACTGCACCAACATAGCCAGAGCCATCACCGTCTCTAGGCTAGACTACTGTAACGTACTCTTCCTAGGAACCTCCAATAAAAACTTAGAGAGATTACAAGTAATACAGAACAATGCACTCCGGGCAGCCCAAGGCATTGCAAAATGAGAACACATCTCGGAGGCCAGAAAACTAGCCCACTGGCTCCCAATAAAAGAAAGGATCTTATTCAAAGCCCTTACACTGACCCACAAGTGCATCCACCTCACTGCTCCTGCATACCTCTCTCAAAGGATACACCTCGTCTCCTCCACCAGGCCAACCAGATCGCCGTATACCAACATGCTCTCGGTGCCACGAGTAAAAAAAGCAAAAGCGGGCGGATCCAGCTTCCCTTATCTCGCGCCATCTCACTTGAATGCCCTACCACCGACTATCCGTGGTGAGGCCTCCCTCACCACCTTCCACAAAACGTTGAAGACCACCCTCTTCACTTAAGGCCAGACACACCAGCACGAATACCTCCATGTATCATGTATTATACGACCAAAGCGATATATGTAACATTCACAATGTGTTAACAACTTCTACCATGCCTGTAACATGTAACTAAGTTTAATGCAAGTAACAGCGCCTCAATGCCCCTGGGCTGCTTGCGCGCTATATAAATGTAAATAAATAAATACTTCTGAGGTTCATACATGAGTACCAACACAGGTTTGGCGATATTGTATGTACATTTGTTCTATATAGAGTGCTTCAGGGTAAGTGCTATATAATAGCACATCATTATCATTTTGCCTTGGCTGCTGCTTGCATTCACAGTAATTTGGTAATATGGGTCTATACACACTGATGTGAACAATACATATGGTGATCCATTCTTGTATGAAATGTATATCATATTACAGTGATATCGTAACCATATTTTTCCTAGTGTACTTAGGAACAATGCTATGTCATGCCGGTTCATGTTTTGTTAAGGGGCGAAAGGTCTTGTGCCATCTCTTCCCGTGATGCCACTTCACAGTGGGGTCAAATAGCATCACTTCCTGTGATGTCATCAGAGGTCACAGGTCGTGTGATGTCACTTCCGCTACCCCTGGCATTTTTGTGAAATGACGATGACGTCTCTGCTGAAGGCGTTACATCCTCCCTTTATGCTGATAAAGCATCCACTCCTTCTCAGCTGGATCTTATTTCTCGCTCTGATACATTTTCCATAACTCAAAATAGTTAACCTTTTCTGTAACTTCTTTACTGTATATGTAGCATGCAAATATGTCATCATATGTCGCAATACTGTTTTTGACAACGAACCCTCCTGAGGCCACGCTATAAGTCTTATTGGTCGTGCCTCGAACCCACTCCGAATGATGCTTCCTTATTTTGGCTGTGTATTTTGGCAATATTCTGCATAAGTGTAAAAGAGGAGAGTCCCCCATGATGACGAGTCAATATCGACTGTGTATACTTACCTGCCCTTGTATTTTTCTCTTTATTTGATCAAGTATACTACACTGATCAATTTGAGCGGGCTCCACCAATCGCTGTTAATTTATCCAAAAAATCCACTTTATATATGTTTTTAACCACTTTTAAAATCTATTCAGCAATGTTTTTTATTCCTTTTTTGCCACGTTCTATCAATGTTTAGCCTCTCATTGTTTTATCACTGATATTTTAAGAGTATCTTCTTTATTTATTAGTTTCCTTTGATTTGTATCCTCCTGATTGACGTCAGTCTTTTGATAAAAAAATCTAATAATCACCTTAATTATTTACTATCGTTTTATATCTATTATTTAAACACAACAAAAGCTTTACACTGACATATTTATGACCCCACAAATGTGCACTTCAAAAAAGGTTCCCTGCATACGCTTTCCTTTACTTTCTTTAGTAAATGTATCTCGTCTCATTTTTACTCCATCTTGGCGTTTGATGCGCACTCTTCTTATTGGCCTAACATCCGTATTTTGAGTGTTTTTAGTGCATACCCTTCTGTACCCTTGGAACCAGGAATTGAGGTAGCTACTTCTATTTTGTATAATCCCCAAAAATCATGTTACATTTATATATATGTTCCATTTACAACACAGTCCCTTCCCCTATTCTTGCCACTTTCAATGTTCTACTTATGTTCGTGGCTCAGCGCGAGTCCCTCGGCATCGACTCTCCTTCAATCGGCCAGTTCACCTTCCATCCACGGGGCACCAGTGGGGACCGGACAGGAATTTAATCAAAGAAGGGCCTTTCAACTGTATCTTCTTACACATGTTTTTTTTTTACGCCGTTCTCCATAGGAAGCTCTGTGGTCTTCTGGCTAATGGCGGGAGCAGTCTAGCATCCAGAGGTCTGGATCTGAGCCTAGGTCGATTAGATCTGCACTGCTACCAAAATGTGCTCTAGCATCTTGAAGCAGCTCTTGTGCTAGATGGAATTACCAATAAAGATCTCAGACCAAATAGCCAAACAGACTCAAAGAATATGGCAAAGTACTACTTTATTCTCAGTTTAATAAAGCAGGGCCAACTGGCAGACATCGGACTGATGCTTGCACACTCAAAAACTTGATGACGCAGATGTTTGATACCCCAATATGCATAATCTATGTTGTCATAGTATGTAGCAAACTGTAAAACCTATTGACGGGAGGGATTGGTATGGGGAACATATCTACTTATAGAATACAGATGGGTTAGTACTTCATTGGCTGCCCCTTATCTGTAGGACACGCCTGAAACTACCTCTAGATACGTACAATACTGATTATAGTCAGACAAAAACGGATTGGTCAATGCAACATTGTACAGCAGATTACCCCATTGACCCACTGATTGGTTGCCATTCCCACCAACCTTGGACTTTCGGCTCGGCTAGCAGCACGTAAGCAAAACGAAACCCAGGTGCTTGAGTCATGTCAGGTTACTCTCCACGTTGCCAATTAGTCCATCGGCTCTCATCTGTCCAACCATAACACACAGTTTCCTGTTTGTAGTTGACCCTGTAGCTTGCTCTCTCTACTGGGACACTTCAGGGAGTGTAAGCACATCACTTTCTTCAACGGGGGCTTAATGAATATGCTTTGTTTTTGACTTCTGAATCACATGTGAGGAGAAAGTAAATGTGTCCATTTCAACCTCCTATTTAATTTACTTATGACGTTTGTCATTGCTCCTCTTGACCTCTAGAGA
The DNA here is from genome assembly GCF_040938575.1 of Ambystoma mexicanum. Lineage (NCBI taxonomy): Eukaryota > Metazoa > Chordata > Amphibia > Caudata > Ambystomatidae > Ambystoma > Ambystoma mexicanum. Next base: position 523,219,169 of record NC_090928.1, on the reverse strand, counting down.
CTTGCTCACTCCATCTTGTAGAAGCCTTATCCATTGTTAATTGTCCAATACTTGGCTCCTGCAAATGTTTTCTTCTTCTTTCATCTAAGAGAAATATGTCTCACGTCCATGGCTTGTCCGTCTGCCTCCCTTTATGCTGTGCAATTATTCCTTGAAATAGCATCCTTGATCCCAGGCCAACCTAAACTCCTCTTTATTCTGGACACAAAGCTAATTATCCAACGTCTACTGACTCTGCACCCCTGGTCTGTTTCTGAGGTAGCTGGATTGATTAATAACACGAGCCGACGTCCGTTTTCCTATCGTGGCCGTCCTTGCCACGTTATATTTTCCTCTATAGCAAGCTACTATATGTCTCATCCACCTTGTGTTACTGCGTATTTACACTAATTGGTCAGCAAGTTACTTCTTTTGCATACATCATTACTCTTAAGTATTTTCATATTGTTTCAGTATGTCCTATTATATTTTCTTTTTGACATCACTCTGCCCTCATCAGATTTCACTCAACATTACATGATGTCCAAAGGTGCGTGGTGACATATTTGCACTCTTTCAGTCAAAGGGTACATTCTGTATGGTTGCCTCAGTGAATATCATCTTTCGTACACTCAATGCGGTATAGGCATAACACATGGAGTCCCACATATAGCCCTACTCCTGCTGTTCCACTATGACGGCGGTGAGGGGTGGGGGCTAGGGAAAATACGTCCACCTGCTTCTCTACATACTGCATGGCTCGATCATTGGTTTTCTGTTGGTCAGTTTGCCCCTTCTCTGCAGTGCTGGATGTTATTGGATTGTGGTGCCTGTTTGGAATCTGCATGAACGTCTGCATTTCGAGTTTTGCAGTTGTTTGGCTCCAGTCCTGTTCTTACTGGCTGCCCACAAGGGGATTCTGGGAGTCATGATTCTGAAACAGAAAAGAAAGAACGGTGGCCGGCCACTGTTTTGGGGAGGCATTGAGACACAGAGTGGTATCAAGGTTGACATGCCAGCACATGGGTGAAAATTTTCAGGGACTAGGGGACCCACCTCCCCCCAATTTTCACTTCATCTGTCTGGGGCAGTGCTAGTTCTGACTCTTGTTTTAATAAGCTTCCTGCCCCAGGTTGAGAAGCCCCCCCCTCTCCATTTGACAGAGTCATGACCTTGAACCTGACACAATAGCCAAAGTCAGCTGTGCTCTTAAATCACGCACAATGTAATCACGGTCTAAGACAGTTTTCATGGCCGTTCTTCCCATTCTAGGCCCAGTGTCCAAGATGGGGTAATAGGTCTTCACCATTGTCCTTTTCTTACAGGCCTAAAGTAACACCAAGAGGCAGCGGGCTTCTCCAACTTCACATTTCATGACTGTTATAGTTAATCAGGGTACAACGGGGTGTCCCTCAGTTGCTCAGCCAGTCTCCGGGTCCAGATATGCACATTAAACTCAAACCAATCCCTTTAATCCTCATGTGTATTGCTGATTTTAGGGTTGCCCCCCCCCCTCCTCCGGCCCTCCATCCACTTGTCAGTGGGATCTGTAAGTAAAACAATGTTCACTTTTTTGGTTACAGAAATAAAGTGTGCACCAATTGAAGTTGCACCACTCTTGTTGTTTTTATGGTATTCATTCATTTGATGCACCTTGATAGCGTTTATGCCACCAAAGCTTCTTCGCACTTGGGAACAGACATGCAGGTAAATCACAGAGCCAAGCGCTTCGCCCATCTGCCTCAGACCTAAATATATGGCCACCTTTCTATCTGTGTGTAGCCATAAGGGAAATTGAAATAATAGAAGTCAACTTTGCTTGCAGTGGGTAGCCTTCCCTTGTAAGATCACAAAGGCTAATTTAGGGGAAGCAGGAGTACTGTACACATACAAGTGGTGTTCGTGTTTTTGTTGCATTAACAATGAATTGACTGTGTGACCTTAATTTCAGACAAGTGATGCTTAAGCCTCAGCGTGTCGCTGTCACCGAGTGCCATGCCTTGGAACCCGATACATGTCACTTATTTCCTTGGATACTCTAATCTGGCCCCGAGTTGCACGCATGTTCGAGCTGCTGGCTCCTTTTGGTATCCACAGCAACGTGAAATCCCTGCTGGAATTATAGGCCGAGGCTACAAGGCAGGTGCACCTGCGAAGCGTCTTATTGATCGGATCTTCCAGCCTGCACACTTCATTCACCTGGCCCGAAAACAGCTGACTGGAACTCGAGTCCTGGTTACTAGCATTCAGCCACCAGACATCCCAAACGCAAAGGGTCCCGCTGTTTGCTTACAAAGTAGACGTCTTATAATGTGTTGATAATACAAGATAATAAACATATTTATTATACTGTGATGTTATCAGGAGAGGATCTTGCCGTGTACACCTCGAACAACTAGCATATTTCAAAGAAAAAGAAAGGTTTTCAGCAGCACAGCTGTCCCTTCCTACAGGTAAGCGGCAGGCTAGCCACACTCACTGGAGACAACTAGACAAATTCGGCGAATAAAAAAGGGAGAAAAAGATACTCCCAACAAAATATAGGAAGCAGTGAATACATCGGGGGCCTGCCCATTGGCCCCACCCACACAGCTCCATGGATACAGCAGCCCATCACTTTTATTTTGCCCGATTTTATAGGTGCAAATAACTATTTATAACAAAAAGGTGTCTGCTTTAAAGTTAGGAATGTGAATTATTTTTTACTTTCTAAAAAAAAAAGACATTACTCTGAACTACAAAAAAACAGGGAGTAAAATGCTGGCACTGAAACATCTTATGTGGATCCCTGGAGGTATCTGCATATTTTGCCCTTCTCCTGCATACACCAGCCGGGGTGCCTTCGTAGTGAGGTGCTGTGGTGGCAAGTACATTAAATACATGTTTGCCTATTCTTATTTGGGATAGTTTTCCTTGCACTCCTGCACCGTGACTAAATACGTATTCAAGGCCAGGTTTCCCCATTCAGCCATTTTGGGGGCCACCCTGCACATGGCTCTGTTAGAAAAGAGGAAAGGGGCCTCTTTAGTGTTGATAGAAGGTGAGGCAGAAAGCTGTGGCGTTGATGGGTGCAGGTCTGAGGGACATTGTCCCCCTAAGTGCCATCTGCCTTCTATTGGTGTGTTGAAGGAGAGCGACCAACATCTGATGGACTGCAGCTCTTTGGGGCTGGTTGTCCGCTGATGAGGGGGGAGTGTTATAGGGATAAATATGAGAGCTTTGGCATAGTGCGATTAGTGTTGATGTGTGAACGGATGGGCCTGTCACAAGGGAAGTCACCATTTTATGAACTGTCCAATATTCGGCCCAGCCCGCGAAACTTTCATAACTGTTAGGACATATGATGTGAGTAGCTGGGCTTTTCACATTGATGGCACATGGCTAACGTCATGCTATGTTAACAGTGTGATTACATGGATATGTGATAGCAACACCTGGCAAATAAAGCAAGTGCCTAGGCAATTAAACAGTGCCTGGAAAAGGGTCCGAGAACTGGGAAAATGAAGGGAACGCCTGGCAAATGTGAGTCCCTGGGCAGGTGATGGAAAATGCTGGCATATGGTGTGCGTGCCTGCGCTTATCAAGACGTGCCAGTCATTAGGTGTCCGTTCCATGGGCAATTGTAATCCACAAGACGTTCATCATTAGGTCACTAAGCTCCATATTGGGTAAGGCTCACTACGCAAGTGCTGAGACTGGTCCCCAGAGCTATTTGACGTGCTTTGCACATGAGGTGCTGCATTCATATCACTAGAGACGTCCCTGTCTAATGTGAGTGAAAGGCGATGTTAGACCATTGACCGGAACAATGTGTTTGGTCACAAACTGGATACAGCAATTAGCTGCTTTTGCGAGGAACCTGAATTGCCTCCATCCCGTTTCTGAAATGCATTTATAATTATTCATGTGGAATTGTATGTATTCATTACTTTCAATACTTTGCTCTTGCATGGGTTTCAAGATCGCCCTCTGAGCGAGTATTTCCATTGAACCCTACGGAGAGTGACTTTCTGAAGACACAATAAAATAAATAACTTCTGCAGGATCCCATCTACTGGACATGGGGTCAGAAGATGTATCCGTCTCTGGTTAGATCCAGCCTTTGCTTGCATCCATGATGACAGAGTAAAGCCATATTGTGTTATCTTATTACCAGTGTATGCAATGGCAATACCTGGGAAATGGTGTGATTATCTGAGGAAATAACGGCAATTAATGCCTGGTGAATAGTGTGTGTAACTGAGATTCGATGGCAACACCGTGGATATTTTGTAAATGCTAAGCAAGTGTATGACAGTACCTTGGCATATGATGTACATTTTTGATGAAAGTTACGACTACCTACCTGGCAAACGGTGGATGTACCTGGGTGTTAGATGGTAGCCCCTACTGTCAGTACCTGGGCATATGATGGCAGTACTAGGCCGAACAAGGATACTGCAGAGCAAATTATATTAGTACCTGGACCCGGGGGTCAAGTCCGAAACATTAAAGTGGGGGGACACGTCAACAAATGCAATGGGATGTGACGTCACCAGAAATTAGCATATCAAGGTGAAATATGCACATTTCATTAAATTTTCTTTGCATTACCACCCAAATTGCACATGAGGAATGTCATTTGCCTTTCATAAAAACACACACACAAATCCCAGAGAGGATTTTTTCTTCTAATAGTGTTTTTGAAAACATTAAAAGATGTGCATGTTTTAAACTTCAAGAACCAATTCTAGTGTTTTCCCTGGGAATTGCAGTACCGAAATGAGACATTTTACCTTGAGTTGTTTATTTTTCATCAGGTTATATAATGCAGTGAAGTGTCCGGCCTACAAACCTGACCACTGTGGTTCGATCCCCGTGGTCGTCTTTAATGCATAAATTAAAAGAGGACATTTTCTGTCCATCATTTTTGCTGGGGGCGGAGGACTTAGTCCACCCCCTGAAAAAAGTGTGGGGGGGACTCCGTCCCCCGCGTGTACCCCCGACTTAAGCCCTGCCTGGACTCATAATGGCAAACGGTTTGCGCACTTGGACTTTTGCTCAGAAATCCGATCTAAGGTGTGATTGCATTGGCACATTAAGGTAATATCGGAATGTATGGCTGCAACACTTGGCATAGGGTGGGAATAAGAACGATCTGTCAACGTGAATCATTTCTTTCTTGTGTCCCATTGTAAATGCCATCCCCTCCTCTTCGTACCCCTCCCCTCCCACATGTGTGTGCACAGAAAACGTTTTCAGTACACAATTCAAACGTATTGACTTTCTTGTTTAGAGTGTTTTGTTTGTGCAAATTAGTATGAGGTCTGTGTTGTAGCTTGTCTGTAGTGAGGGTCTTGTGGTGTTGGGAGATCACAATGGAAGGGTGGAGGTTTGAGTGTTGGAGTGTTCCAGGTCAGTTGGAAGGGGACGCTGGTGTGTGTGTGTGTGTTTGGGGGTGGGGGGGGGGCGGCCAGTGCCTATGTCAGGAGATTACTTTCGTATGCCTTACCTGGTAACCTGGAATACACGTACCGGAAGACTTGCAGAACTCGGCGTCTTCCTTAACCCACGAGGCTACTTCAGCCTATTCCGACAACGCAAGTGTTTTTAGTTATGTTCAGATCCCCAAACTGCATTTCTTGCAAATATGTAATACATGTGGCTACATTAACCACTCGCCTCCTGTACGCGCATGTTGCTATAAGAGTATACATTACAATGCCATTAAGCAGAATTCTCATCTGCGACCATAATGAATCTACGTTTTTCTTTTTTGTAGTCCACACTTGAGGTTAAACAACATCACCCTAATATCAACTCATGGCCTTCCTGCTAAATCTGTGCCGGGCTTAACAGATGGCCGAGCGTTTCTAGCAAGCAGGTACGTGTCGCTGTCCGTTATCTTGCATTTGCTTCACGTCACGAAAATGTTTGGGTTTTGAAATGCGTATGAAATGTCGGTGTGTCGTATGCCACAGGTTAGCAGAATATGTGGGTTTCTCTGAAGCCAGAGTCTCCACGGGAGTCGCAGGCGCCCCTAGCCTGCGCAGCTTTGAGATACCACAGGGTTTGACCCAGTTAAGCTCACCCTTTTGTTAATACTGTATGCATAGTTACTACCCGTTCAAGTTTAATTCCACACTCCTTTTTCTTCTACATTGTTGCTCAATTTGATTTGTTCTTTCTAGAGAACCAAGGCTAGGCCAATTTTCTCAGTTTGAGGCTGTCTTTGTTGTGCCACCCCTGCGAGGCCTTTCTTCCCGCTCGACCCATCGCGCCTTTATACAGGAAACACTTTTCGGAGGCTCTCTTATTAACCTGGTTTTCTCTTGCAACTTATCCGACAGTGAACGTAACAGGGCAGTGCCTCGTATGGTTGCCCGCATTGTTTCAGACTTGCTTCTTTGGGCAGCCTGACTCGTCACCTTGATTTTAGCTTCCAAATGGATATTGGCCACATGGGCGTAGGAGACCCATACAATCTGGGGGGACAGGGGACACCTTGGGACTTTGCTTTTTTAAATTTATTTATTGTGTTTTAGTTAAAAAACTCAAATTTTCTCAAAATTAAAATAGCAGTACGTATTAAATCACATCTATAAGAAGAAAATAATCAGGATGAACATATCCTACAAGCCATAAAGTTGTTCTGTGTGTGTATGTTTATTTTACAATGACACAGAGCATTTTGTGTTGATTATGCAATTTACTTTACAGTACTTTCGATAAGCACGAAAGTTTTGAGAAAACAAACGGACAAGAGTGATTGTGAACAATGGTAACACGGGTAAGTGTCGACCTCAGAGGTATTGAGGTCAAAAGTCCACAGGGAGGCACATTCCAAAGACAGATGAGGTAGAAACCTACTATGCAAGGGAAGTGCGCCTGAGACTTAAGATGGTCCCAGGATTGGTTCACACAAGGTGTACACAACAGTCTTTACAAAACATACATGAAAGGGGGATGGTACAGTTGTGTCACGGGGATCGACACAGGTGTGTTTTGGCCAAAATAGGGCTTGATTGAAGCCTGTCTGTATGCTGGCCTTCGTCAGGAGGGACACCAATTGTGGTGCTTGTTCGTAGAATCTGTAGGTTTAAAAGAAGCTGTCAGGATCTCAGAGAATAATTGACTGGTTCATAAAAGTATTCAATACTGGCCGAGTGGTGCCGTGGTGATACATCACGTGGTGTATCAAAAAACAGCTTACCTGCTGCTGCAATAGCAGTAGGATGCTGTGGACAATCCTCATATAATTGCTGGATTGTTAGTGCAAAGTTGCACTTTCAGAGTTGGCCGAAGTGTCCTGGAGGCCGAAGTCTCTCAGGGTCCCGCAGACTGGAATGGGCCAGGGTCGGTCCCAAATCTGAGAGGAAAACCAAGGGAGGATCATGACCAAATGATCCTCAAAGAGGTCTACTAGTGGTGGATTCGGTGGTGGTGAGGGAATCCTGCCAGGGGTCTGTACCCCCTGTTTGCCGTGGTAGTAGTCCATACGTGCCCATAGAGTGAAGAAGTATTCTATGTGGACCTTGGAGAATAGTTCCGGATGGCCGTGACGTATCCATGGAGGTAAGTGGAGTGACGTGGTTCCACAAGTGGGTATGGCTCCAGGTGTAGTGTATCCTTTCTGGTGCGTCTATCGTAACTTGAGATGTGCAACAGTGATGCAGGCCTGTGCAGAATGCCTGGTAGACCACCAGGTGTGTAAGGGTGATGCATGAGTGAAACAGTGTGGTCCATGTTCAAATATCTGGTTCTGAAAGCGTCCGGTCTTATGCTTGGTGCAACGTGAAAACTGTGCATTCTGGTCTAAGGAACACAATGCACGCTGCATGTGCACAATTTTGTTGCTGGAGGCGGGGTCAATAGACAACTGTAGAGGTGCCTTGGAGTAGGAGTGCCAAAAAATGCTAATTGAAGCTAGTGGATAGTGCCTGGTTGCAGTTGTAAGTGGGCGAAAGCACGTGGTTAATTATACAACGACCGTACGTGAAAGTCGCTCCTAACTGCAGGCGTTGCGACATAGAATAGAGTAACACAGGTAAAGGACCCTATCAACTTACCGCAGTGCGTCTGGTGCTTCTGTGTTCGCGGGGTCCTCAGCTCACAGTGGTGCTGTGCAAGGGAGACCGGCTTCCGTGTCTATAAACGTTCCTAGAGGCTGACGTTCAGCCAATGGGGATGCGTGGTTGGTGTGGGAGGCGGCCGAGCGAACCAATCACATCATGGTCAGTGTTTTTAGAAAGGCGCGTGGGGGTGCGCTGGATGTAAGGTGCCTGGGTCGATTGGCCATTGTGGGCCTAGGCGTCCTAGTGTCTGTCGAAAGTGGGAGAGGGATCAATGGTGAATGTTTATCAACCATACCCGGTGACAGTCAGTGTGGCATCGTAGACAATCAATATTTAAAAGCATTGGCACAAACATGATAGCTGGTGTCAGCACTAGCATGGTACTGGTATAAAAAGGACACAGTATCATGCATTTTCATCCACAAGTTGTTGAAGCAAAAAGAGTTTTTGACGTAGGAGCTATTGACCCATGCATTTATACATTAAAATAGCAGTGTCACCACACAATTTTAGTCCCCTGGTTGCAAAAGTGGAACAATTGAGTGATGACGCAAGTTCTATTCACTGCGTTTTCATCCACAAGTTGTTTAAGCAAAAGAGTTTTTGACGTGGGGTATTAGCCCATGCATTTTTATTCCAGCCTGACTTGGGCATAGCTTTCAGTGGAATGGTAGCCTCATAGGCTACTGGCGATGTCTTCTTGTCAGGGAGGGCCTTAATTATGATGTAGAACATTGTGTAGAGAAGGTCAGTTGGGAGTGAAAGATTATGAAAAACGACCAGTGTGGTGGCACTGTGAGTGTGATTGTATTGAGAAGAGCGTGTGATTACGCAAGCTGCCACATAAAGTCCTTTTAAAAGGGGTAGAGAGGAGCCGAGAGGAATGTGTTGCCTTATTCTATGGGTGAGATGATGAGTCTTGCTGTCAGGATCTTCTGTGGGTCTTGCGCAGAGGTAGCACAAACTCCTACCTCCCCGTAAATTCTTGGCACCTGCAATTTAATTAGAAACAGGGAAACGTCCGCAACCTGCCCAGGAAAGAGGGTTAGGGTTCACTGGATTGCTATTGCTGAAAGAATTGAGGCATAGGAACCTGACACAGGACAGGAAAGCACCAATATGAAGCGTCCACAGAATAAGAGTGATCCAAAAGGGCTGTGCAAGCAATATGCCTGATTAGGCCTTTCGTGATTCAATGCACCTGTATAGTGTGCTAGAAGCTGAGAAGGGCTGCACTGTTGCAAAAGTAATTGACTTACTGGAAATGTATGAACAACAGAAATTAGATTAAAGTTCACCTGAGTCACCAAGCAGAAGTTGGTGTAGAAGGGTAACAAACTACTGTTGCCCATCAATGCTGACCCTTATCTGACCACACAGAGTGAAATAATACCCTGTGGAGCACTCGCGGACCGTGGGCTGTCGCTTCTGCTGTGGGTGTCACCGGGGGGTTGTCGGGTGTGGGCGGTGTTGGGGCCCCTTGCGGCGTAGTTCGGGGAGATGTGCTGCATCTGACGGCCAACGCTCAGGCGGTTCCTGTCTTGGGTGTGTTGGCCGCGCATGCGTGGTCTGCTTACCAATGGCGGCTGTGTGAGCCTAAAGAGATGTTAATCGGCAGTGAAGCAGAGTGCATTATACATGCGACTCCTTATTTCTCCGCATCAGACATGCCTTAATTTATCCCAGAAGAATTAACATCTACCAATTCAGGGGTCTTTTGTAACGCAATACAGGGTAGGGCATTCATACATGGGACACACTTCAACTTTCCCAACGATGCCCTGTTAATCCCTGGTCATGAGCAACATCCCGGAGTGTACCCACAAGCATTCCACAGTGAGGTTGTCGATGAATGAGAATGTGAACTTATCGGATATAAAAACACTGTGCCAAATGGCAGCACGTTGCACATGGAGTTAACGCTGTCCAAAACGAGGGATCCTGCACAAGATGCTCCACCTACAAACATTGTGCATGATGTTTATTGTAGTAAGATCCGCAAGGAATGCGTTTCAAGTGGAATAATTTTGGGGTTGGGTCAAACGACCGTCCACACAAGTGCAGACCAAATAATGCCTGAAGTACGGCAGCCCATTGATGCAATCTCTGCCCCAGATCTCAATGAACTGCCTCAGTATTCTTCTAATGCAACGACAAGCATAAACTCACTTGTAGTAGTAAATAAACTTCTACAGGACCTAACTAACATTAATTTGGCTCGAGTTGCTCTAAACTCAGATGAGCCAACGAGAGAATGTAGTAGTAAGGTACTATTAGAACTTGGCATGGGTCAATCCAAAATAAAGACTGCAAATGATATTACAGGACGTTCTATTCCTTCTAAGCGTAGAAGGATAGAAGACAGTGATTCCACAGGCATCATCTGCTCACAAATAAGAGAACAGAAGAAACAAAACTTAATATTGCCTACACAAAGCATCGAAGGTTTGGTCCAGAAATCTACAAATCTAACGATGAGCAAGACCCGATCATCTATTGAAAAAGAGTCTAGTTCAGATGATTCCTCTACAGACTCATCATTCATAGAAGGAGAGTATCCAAAAATGTGTAGACTACAGCACCGAACCAGGTCGAGAACACTGCAAGGACCTGCAAACCAGGAAGAACTTCTCGCCAAAATCATGCGAAACTTGCAACCAGTCCTAATATCCACACTGTCCTTGTCTTTGAGCCTGTTCATTAAGTTGTACGAGCAAGTGAAGGACAGTTTGAATGATCTAACCACGCTAGTCGCCTTGATGAACTCCAAAGTGGTCAATTTGGAATTTAATAACAACTTATTTAAACAAATGTTTTATGAATCAACAAATAAAATTGACTGTTCTTTGGCGACCTTAGTAGATCAAAAACAAATGAATAGCGATAACAAGAAGCTTCTGACTGGGGTGGCCAAAGAAGCTCTCGGCTTATTAAGGCATCAAAAACATCACGCACATGATGGACTCAGTCTTCAACCTAGAACAGCTCACGTTGTTCATGAAAGTGAGCCCGTTGGATCTCGACCAGCAGTCAAGGAATCCAATAAAGAGGCAGTTAACAAAGAAGCACCAATTGAAATGCCTGTAGAGGTTCTGACTGGAATTGATCATGCAGGACAGAACTTGATATCAGGTCAAACTACATTGGATACAAAAGGCTCAACAGAAGCGCCATTAAAAAGTAATGCAGAGAACGAAGAAGATGCTTGTGAGGATAGTCTAATTCGATCTAGTTCCCTGAATGGTGATAAAAATCTTTTGGGAAAAAATCTGCTTGAAAGAGCATCTGCACCAATTGTTGAAATCACATATTTTGCTGTTGCAGTGGAAAGTGCCCAAAACATGGAAAATAATGCAAACGGTGATTCTCAAATGCCTTCAACTTCTGTCGATCTTAGAGGGGGAACTATAGACCTTATGAGTCCTGGGCTGCCTCCAGATTCAGACATAAACACTGTGGAAGACATGTTCTCGATCTTTAAAGCCCCACAAAAAGAAGTCGGCAAAGCAGTTCAACCAAAACCACCACTAAGTAAAAAACCTAAAAATCAAAAAGTGAATAGACCTTGTATAGCTAATAACTAGAGAAAATTCCTCAGAAACATAAAAGCTGTAAGCCTTACTATTAATTCAAATGCAGTGTGCATTCAGGCAATTCCAGTGGCTCCTCAAAATTTGAAGCCGACTCAAGTGGTACAAGACAGCACAAAAGACACCCAGGCATCCAATACTGAAATTCCTACTGATCTCCTGGAGCTATCTGTCTATGAGGACTTTGATGTAGACGAACTTGAGCAACTTCAAGATCTAAAGGGTGTCGACCGTGCTGTGGGAGAATCCGTTGAGCCTCCCGTGTTACCTCAGTTCTTAAAGGATAAACCGGCTAGAGTATGCACGATAGTGCCATCCTTCAGCCCGGAACCGATGACGTTGGAAAATCCACAGAGCCCGCCATTTGTGACGCTCTTCGAAAAATGGGACAAACTTACTGTGTCCCAGCGTAACGAGGATCTAGAGCTCCTCTCAACAAACACAGGCCCTAAATCAGGCATAGAGAAGAAAAAAGGGAACTCCACCAAAAAAATTGTCAAGGACAGAGTGAGAAATATCAACCAGAACAGCAATTCACAGATGAGAGGAATCTCCGAGAATGACCACAAGAAAGCCCATTAGACAACATCTGTGAAAAGAAATTATGTGAGGCAAAATATCAAGAACCATCTAAGTGCGAAGTACTGCCTACGCTTGGAACGCATAGAGGACATTGAAGATGATCTGTCACTGAATCAGAATAATGTCCTACAATTGTTGAACTATGTACCAAGCGTGCGTATGATCAACACAAACAACATAAAAATAGTTGAATTTTTTAAGGAAAATCAAAACGATGCGGTAAAACTTCATATTGACTCTCGCATAATTTGTAATATCATACTAGATGCCCCCCCTACCTTAATATCGATGGGTTTTGATATCACAGAGCCGCAACTAACTCAGAATCCTGAAGATAAACAACCAACATCTGATACTGACCTCAAAAGAGACAGAAAGCTAAATCAATGTCTTACACAGAAGGTCACAAGGAAGACCCAGCCTGAAATTATTGTGAATAACCATCAAATACCTACTGCTAACAACATGTCACAGCGACAAGAAGAACCGAGTCTCCTGCAACCATCGGAAACCAGAGAACCCATTAAAATAATCTTTGTTCATAAAGGTCCTGTATCTGGAGGAGACGCTACTATGCCCTGCACAATTCAATCCTGTAGTGAAATCACAGATTGGAGCTGTATCTAGTCAGCCTTAGCTGCTCAATCACGTGGCTAATGCCGCGATTCGGGTTCATTCAAGGAGTGCACACCTGGATGTTGGAATACCCGCGGTTTTGTTCACCTGTTTCAATCCAACTGGCTTGGAAATTTGAATATAGCGTGTCTGCAGGAAACGTGGCTGGTTGAATGCCCCACAGTAGATGGTTATGAAGTCGCTCTAAACCCAGCCATTAAGAAGAAAATGGGACGTCCATCGGCTGGCTTATTGACATTCGTACAAAGGAAGTCTGGTCATAAAATTCTGCAAGTGCTTAACATCTCACCCTACATTCAGAAAGTAGTAGTGGTCTTAGATGGGTGGGATGAGAATGAACAAAACCATTTATACATCTTTGTCTACTGGCAACACAGCTCTAGTGACTCAGCTGTTTTTATTGATAAAATTACTTAATCTATAGATCAAATTTACGAGCAGGAAGCGGCTCAGAAATTTCTAATCTGTGGAGACTTGAATATCAACTGTTTAGAGCTAACAAACAAAAAACGCCACAGAATTGCGGAAAGCGCATCTAAAGCTGTACAATGGTGTGCTGAAATGGATCTGAGAAATTTACAGCTTCTTAATGGCAATACCCCAGGTGACATACCAGCAAAACCAACCTGGAAGAGACTGAATCCGGAATCAATCCTGGACTAAAATAGAAAGCGACCACAATTTAATACTTTTGAAAATCAATTGCATGCAGGATGGGCAGTCCCCATTATTGGAACATGACATAGCAGTTGAACCAAGAAGCATTAGACTTAGATTAAAAGAACAAAATGTGAGATCGCTCAATAATGCCTATCAAGAAGAACATGGCCTTGTGGAATACCGTCATCTTCTAACCATCTTCTCTGAAGCACAAGGTGTGAGGAAAAAGACATTTATTAACAAACACACCTTTTATCTTGACATCTTGAAACAAAAAAGGTATTTGAGAAGCAAAATCAGAGCTTATGAGAAACCGTATACTGCCGAGGACTTGGTGAACATTAAAAAATCTAAACAGTCATATAAAAATTGGCTTAAGTCACATCGAGCAATCATGCTCCAACAGGACGCAGAACTGATGCTTGCAAAAATGCAAAATAAAAACATCAGTCAATTTTGGACTTTAATTAAGGAGCAAGAGTGCTCTCAGACGGCACTCCAAACAAACATGGTGACTGAAACCGATTGGATAAGTCATTATGAACATCTATATAAAAAGAAAGTTCACTTCCCTGAACCGGTACTGCCAGATCTGGCTAGGTGGGACCTGCAACTCAAATGTTCTGATATTCTCAAAACCATCAATAGAATAAGTACATAGCGTGCCCCAGGCCCTGATGGGTTGACCAACTTCATATTGGAAGAAAATCCGGAAGCATGTGCCGACTTCTGTTACATCTTGTTCGAAGACATCTCAAGTACGTGCGCAACACTGACATCCTGGAAAAGTGCAATAATTATACCAAAATTTAAGAAGGGCAACAGAGCGAATTCAACAGACTATCGCCCTATTGCACTATTGGATGTCCTGAGTAAGATCTACACCACACTCATACAACGCAAGCTTCTAGCGTGGACTACCGCTAGTAAGCATATTGACCAGAGACAAACACGGTTTGTTAAAGGAGTGGGGTGTAGCTCAAACCTCCTAATTGTCAACATATTGAAGATGGATGCGATAAGAACTAGCACTTAGACCTACCTAGCCATAATCGATCTATCTCACGCATTTGACAGCATAGACCGTGAGAGATTATGGTCAAAGATGCTTAATTGGAATTGCCCTCCAAGCTTACTGTTGGCAACAAAGGACTTGCACATGAATACTGTGATAAGAATTCGATTGGATCGCTCCGGCAAACTATCTGCGCCCATTAAAACCCAATGTTTAGTCAAACAAGGATGTCCCTTGGCTGCGATCATTTTCAATTTATTTATCTGCGACATTGATCAAGCCATTGAAAGCCCTAGATCATTCTCATCAAAAACAAATGGAGTGTCTATAAGTCATCTCCTCTACGCAGATGACTTGATATTATTAGATTTAACACCAATCGGCCTCCAAAGAAAATTGAACGCATTAGGTCAATATGTAAGAACCAATTGGTTGAACATTAACGCTTCAAAATCGGAAATCCTTGTTCTTGAAAATCTAAGTGGCCAAAAGAAAAAATGTCACCCAAACTTTCGCTGGCACATGGATACATCCTTATTGAACATTACAATGAATGCGTGCTGTTTGGTTATGCAAATCAATTCGAACATCAATGACGCCCCGTGGTTAAAACAACAAAAATGAAATGCCACATTCTAGCAGTTCAAGCTGCTGTCCTAAATCGGAAACATGGGAAATACTCCCTGCTACCAGCTTTGGCATTCTATAAACAAAAAGTGGTTTCTGCATTAATCTTTGGTGCAGAATGCACATTAGGCTGTCCAAAAGAGCTATGGAGCTCTCTTGAGAACATCTTTTGGTCTAGAGATTTGTGCCTACCCAAGGGAACTCCTACTGCTATGTGAGTGGCCAATGCAGACTTTGCAAAGCTAATGAGGAAACCTTAAAACATTTAACGTTGTTCTGCCCTTTGCTCCGACAAGAAAGAACAAAACATTTGGGAAGATTTGTTGAAAAACGTCCAGCATTAACCGTACTAGACTGGTGGCAGATAATGTTAGACGAGACTGACAGGGCATTGACGATTACATTGACCTTCTTTCTTGAAGAAATATTGTTACGTTTTCATTCTGTACATGAGGAATTGTAAAAGATTGTTTTTTTCTTTTTTTCTGTTTTTTTTTTAATTGACATAGACCAAAATGATGTGAGTGGCTCGAAGATGAACAAGTATAGGCCTTTGCAGTATTTTTAGTTTTCATTTTTATCTTTTCTTTATGTTTTCTCTTTCTTCCTCATTCATAGTTTTGCCAGTTCGGTCTCTGTAGAACAATATGTTGATTTGAAGAGTTCTTGTATTAATGTTAGTATTATTCTGTATGAATGAGTTGTATTTTAAAGGTTTGCAATAAACCATATAAAAAAAATAAAATAAAAAAAATAACCCACTCATGAGAGAGAAGGCATGGGTGGTTGCTGCTCATACTGGCCAGGTCACTGTCACTGTCTCCCTTGTTAGTATTAGCATTGTAGTACTACTGATTGTTGCTGGACATAAGTGTAACACTCAAACTGCACAGCATTTCCTTTATTGTATCACATTGGGTGCCTTATCCATGTATGTATTCCCCCCTAGATACCTCCAACTCTCTAAGGGTTAGACACTTCTCCAGGCAGAGAGTGGGGGGTAGATCTCTCTCCTTTGCAGGTGCCTCCCTCTGGAATGGCCTCCCTGCCCCTCTCAAACTTGAGCGGACCACCTGAAGGTCCGAAAGCAGCTCAAAACTTTCCTCTTCTCCTCTGCTTTCTCTCTCTCCCTCCCCTGCTGACCTACCTGACCTACCCATCTGCTGTACCGACTGGTTGTTTGGCTACCCTCAGAATCTCACCTAGTCCAGGCTCTTTCTTGATCAGTCACCCTTGCACTGCCTCCAGGCCTACCACGCACAAAGGGGCTGTAACTGTAACCCTACAGTCCCTTGTTCTCCTTTCACTACCCAGAGCCGCGCTGCCCTGGCTTCACCCACTCAGAGCATTACTGCCCTGTTTTCCCCTCCCCTCTTCCTTGTATTCCCCCCCCTCCCATTTCTCATTCTTGCACTTGCACTATCTGAATGACACAAGGCCTAGTAAGATTGTTTGTCTTGTTCTCCTTCTTCCCCCCTTGTCTTGTCGTGCCTAGAAACACTTGTGTACAGGCCTGTTATAAATGACTTATATCATATCATTTTATTACAGATGTCCAGAAAAATGTACAATGCCACAGTAAGAAACGGCTAGACTGGAAGCACCCAAATGTCAGTCTAGCCAGGTAATTACACTTAGCAGGTCTGCTTTATCAGAAATGCGCAGTTAAAGAAAAGTCATACCAAACTGAGGAATGACTAGACTGGCTGCACCAGCACATATCATGCCTGCTTAGCCTGGACATGGACCACCTTTATGATTTATCACACAATCCTGACCCCCACACATTCCCCTCTCTGTCCCACCTCCCACAACATCCTCCAAAATTAGCTAATTGGCCCAGAATTACCTTCACGTCCCTCTTCCTTGTCCCAAAGCTTACGTATGAGGCTCCTTGCCTCATAGGTAAGTATTGGGATGAGAAAGAGTGGGACTAGGAGTAATGAAGATTACTGGTAGCTAAATCAGGCATTACCTCCATGTACCTCTACCTCATCCCAGTACTTGTGTATGAGGCAGAGTGCCTCATACACAAGTACTGCCTCATACACAAGTACAGGGACGAGGAAGAATAGGGCTAGGAGTAATGATGATTACCAAAACGTAATCAAGGCATTAAACACAAGTAGTGGCGTAACACCATTGAGTTTACTGAGCTTCAGCACCCCCACCCCTTGAAATTTTGGGCTCTGTTCACTCAACGAAGCTGAACTTCAGAGCAGTTGCCGGACAGAACAGGACACAGATGTTAAACAGCAACTGGGTTTCGCTGTTAACAAGGGCCCAGCAATTAGTAACGTTAAGCATTTTTTAGGCAATTGAAATCATGATGTGGGTTTAGTACTTGCATGTCAGGGGAGTGATTGGAAGGGTAGAGAGGGGACAGGAGACCGTTCATTCTCACAGCAGTCCATAAATGGGTACTTTCAGACATAAAGGAGAGAGTTAACTGCGTGTAACATTGAAGCTGCACTAGAATAGTCTCATTAAATGCGCAAAGAAGTTAGATGCCCCCACACAAATAAGTTTGCCCCTCCCCCACCGCCCGTGAAGTTAGCGCCTCTCCCAACATTTGAAGGATTAGCACCCCCGAAATGTAAGTTTTGTTGCGCCCCTGAACACAAGCACACACACCATTCACCATATATACACACCCACACCCAGCCATCCATACATTTAAGTGTGCACTCTTTCACCATGCAGGCACACCCAAGCAGCCACCTGTACATTTAAGTGTACACCCTTTCACAATAGAGGCACGCCCACCCAGGCACCCACCCATACATTTAAGTGTGCACCCTTTCACCATACAGTCACACAGGCAGCCACCTACACATTTAAGTGTAAACCCTTTCATAATTCACTCATACACACACACGATATGGGGTTGAGTGGAGCCCTATTACTTCAAAAAGAAATGGTTTCTTTCTGAAGTCGCTCTGACTTCATAAAGAAATTATTTCCATTAAGGAACGATCCATAATGGAAGTAATTTCTTTATGACGGCAAAGTGCCTTAAAAAATAAACTATTTCTTCGCCCCTACCCCATGACATGGAGGCCTCCAGCCTGGGGTCTTCACTGTCATGGGGTGGGGAGAGCCCTCGGACTGCAAAAAGAAAGTTTCTGTTACAGAAATAATTTCTTTATTAATGCAGAGTGACTACAAAAAGAAACATTTCAAAAAGAAATTGAAAAAATATATTTTTTCATTTTTTTCTCCAGTGGGGGCATCTCCCAGAACATGTGCTTGCGGGGGCTGCGGGGGCCCCTGTTATGCCATTGTCTGAACTGCGTGCAAACTTCAGAGTCTGAAGTTTGCACGCATCACTTCACAGGGACACGCTGCAGACACACAAACTGGTGCAGCAGAGAGACACATAAATTGGGGGAAACTGGGGAGGATAAATGCCATTGTACCCCCCCCCCACTTATAATTGTGGGGGAATTTGTCTCATGTCAAGAATCACCCTTAACCATTTTTGGCTGTTTAAGCACTTTCACACTGGGACTTGTGACGTCTTCATCTATAATTGATCCAATTGCCAATGGGACTATACATTGAAGTATTGTGATGAAATTATATCCTGTGCAAGCTTTTTATTCGCTGTATGGATATGTAACCTAGATAGCAGATGCTTAACAGTATACATTATACTTATTTAGCACATTATTTACATTTTCCTGCATACCCACACTGTTAATAATTTACATTGTGCTCACTTACCAAATTACCTCATTCTCACTTATCGACCGATTGACAGTTTCCGTTCTGCCCAGTTGTAACATCATGGCAGATTTACAGTATACGCACTTAGTACATCATTGCTAGTTTACAGAATACCAACGCTACACATAATTCCCAATTTATATTACGCCACACGTCATGCCCAGGTTCCCTTGACACATGCGTTTTGCCCAGGCTTTAGAGGCCTCTCCTAGAAGGGGTTCCCCACACTTGTCCATGCCAGAAAGAAGGGACACTAGTGCTTGCCAGGGTGGACTAGGGTTGTGGCTATCAGCAAGCCTGCAAGAAATGGTGGATACAGCAGTGAACGGCCTGCCCTCCAAGTAGTGTCTGCTATTATTGGCTTGGAAGCTGGCTGGGGTGAGCTGAAGTGCCAGGCCCAGCCCAAACCAACACGATTACAAGCAGACCGATTTGGGTGGGGTCTCTGAGAATTTCCCTTTGGCATTCATGGCACACTCCCATTACTTGTCACTGAGGAAATAGTGTTCTTTGTCTATTTTTACTAATGGAGCAGTGTTGGGATTTGTGCTGGTTGTAATGCTAGTGAATTGAGCAAATATGTCTGGGTGTCTCTCTGGCACAGTGTCAGGATGTGCACCAATTGAAGCAACAGCACAATTCCGGTCTCTGTGACCTCACTAAGACAGCACAAATTGGGTCCTTGTCATTTAATTGCTAATTGTAGCCCCAGCACGATTACAAAATATGATTGGCTTGATAAAGTCCCAGTTTTGAGGTTGGAAAGTGGGGAGAAATGGAACCTCGGGATGGGGGAGGCCACTCGTTATGTGATGTTAACCCTGAAGGTCGTAGGTGGTGGATCTACCCAAAGCCTCTTCTGCATTCTTATCCTCTGTGCAAGAGCCAACACTGATTCCCCAGAATAGAGGGAAGTACAGTGTTTTCCAGATAACCCATGGGGTGCGCATGTGCAGATTCTCATTGCAGCGAGTGTCTGGGTGGTCAAGGACCGTCCCCTTTATTGCGAAGAATGTATGTTGCACACACCATATTGATCATGACGGTAAAACTGGGGTAGTGTCGCAAATCCATATGAATCACGTAGGAAGATGCAATATTAAAAACACAAACGCAAACTCATACAGGGGGGGTTCTTTCAAGAATTAGTTGTTAGACAGGCATTCTAAAAGTGGCAGGAACATTCTTGATGTGGAAGACAATTGGTTACCTAGTAATAAGGTTGTACAAACAGGGCAAGTTCACAGTACTTGCAAGAGAACATATGCTATCTGCCCCTTTGTATTAAAACCTTTAGAGGGGATTAGTGATTTCTTTGGTGGCATTGAACACGGGCCAAAGCCAGGATCTGCCAGGTCATAGGTGGCTGCATAGATTAGATTAAGGCGCCAGAAGTCTGTGGAATGGAAATGGCTATCTATGGTTCAAGGGAAATAATGGTTAAGCAGACCTTCCTTTAATTGCTAAAATAAGTCAGCGAGACCATGTGCAATCATACTTAAAGTTAAAGGTTTAAGGCTAGTTATTGCTAGCAATGAATTATGTTTTCAATAATAATGTTTAAATCGTGCACCAACGTCAGGACCTACTACAACGATTCCCAAGAAGAGGTGTGATTTGAATATGATCTGAAGATAACAATGAAGATAAGCCTGACCAATGAAAATGGAAGAATTGGGGAAATATGGGACTTCTTTGAAGAAGCTTTGTCCAATCACATGTGGTGGGTGGAGAGTAATAGATTTATCTCAGAGTGTTTTAAATTGTTGCAAAAAGTACTGAAATGCCAACTGATGTTGTATTATTGAGACTTGGGTTAGTTTGGACCTGCAACACCATCTAACCGCTCCCGGAGCTTATGTACAATAAACTTGCTTTATGTACAACCGTGTACTTGCTTCTTAAGTGGTGGGCCTGGTTTGGGTTAAGGTGATTAAAGGTCCACCCCCACACAAGCAAATCACAGACGGTGAATAGGAGAAATACTGTGCACATTCTCGAAGCCTGCCGAGTGGATCGTGAGCCACTGTTCTACTATGCCCATTGACATATAAAAGGGTGCGTAGGTAGCAAATGTCAGGCACAGTGAGACAAAGAAACACATGCTAGGGATGGAGAGAGCCATGGTGTAATCAGGCAGCCCGGTCAAAAGGAGCAACCTAGCATTTAGCTCAGCCACACCATTTTTGGTCGAGGGACCAAATGTTACAAACCAATCATCCTGCTTGACTGATAAGCCCATGTGAATGTGCCAGCTTAGAATATGGTCAGCCCTATTTGCTCCTGGCCCCAAGTATGCAAATAATTCAGAGTTTGGAGTTGGTGTGGGAGTTTGGAGCTGGTCAGAGTGTGTGGAGCAAAGTGAAGCTGAACACGAGGTTGAAAACCCAGAGAGTGCAGTGAAAGCAATGCATGTTGAAGGCATAGATCAGAAAGAAGGAGGGAAGGAGGAGTTTGAAGGATGAAACCATTAGGCAAAAGGATGAAGAAAATATCAGTCAAAGGAAACAGCTGGAGAGAGGGGACCAGGAGGAGGAAGGAAGGAGAGATAATACCAACAAGAGGAGGAGGATGAGGGAATGAGATGGGCAATAAGGTCAAGAGACACAATTCAGCATTGACTAAATCAAGGGCTCCAAATGTTAGAGGGGGAGCTAAGAGGGGAAGGTGAAGCCACTGAAGAGTATGAAGTTCAACCATAGTACCAAGGCTGAGATAGTTATGAGCCTTGTGAGCCTGGGACCGAAGACTGATAGGGACCACACATACAGACCCCATAGAAAGCAATGAGGCTATCCAGCAGTCAGAATCTGGATCTCGTGGGGTTGACAAGCCCACTAACAACACTAAAGAATAATTGGCCCTTACAGAATAAAATAGAAGCAACAAGCAAGAAGTAGGCTAGATGGGAGTCATACTCCAGGTCTGGTAGGATTGGCAAGACCCCCAAGGATATAAATGTAGTCTTGCCTTGCAGGTCAAACCTATTGCTGCTAGCCTAAAAACTCCATGTGCACCTGAGAACAGTAGGTGGCTTGGATGTTTCAGCACAGGTACGAAACCCTAAGAGGACACTGAGCCTGAGAAGGTAATCTGTGAGATCACACAAGAAGGCAGAGATGTTACAGAAGCACATTCCCAGTGAGCAGATCCATGAGAGATTGACATTTGCAGGAGGTTGGAATGATAATGGTCTGGAAATTAGCACAAGACAGATGAGAAGAAATTGTCACTGTCAACAGCAAATGGACTAGTACTGCCAGCCTTTATCTAAAGGCTGGAGTTGCCATTGAAGATTATATAGCAAGATCCAAGGAGCTGACAGAGACCTCTATTTAATCATCACAGCCTCTAGTACGAAGGTCTCAATAACTAAAGATGCATGGTTGTGTATAGGGTTCTCAGGGATGCAGACCCAAGGACCTATGAGTGACCTTGTTTCACCAGCTCTATCATAGCTCTCCGTCCTGATCATGAACTGTTGTTGAACTTTATCTAAAGGAGACAACTGTGACAGCGACTGACACTGAGCCTTGTCAACATGCCCTGCACTTGTTAAACTCGCCTCATCTGTGCACACTTTAAGGAGAGGTACATATATTGATCTTACCTGTACTCCAAACCTTGGTTTTCAATAAAGGCTTAATTGTTTTGATACCACTTTTTAGTTTTACAGCATTTGTTTGATCCCACCATGCCACTAATCTTAATCTTGGGGTAATTAAATAATTTAAACCAACTTTAGCACTGGAACTAACCCCATTACAAATGTTGTCATTGCGCAAGCCTTAACTCTAATACAAATCCTTTCCTTGCGCAAGTGCTAAGACCAAAGTAATTCTGATCATTGTTTTGGCTGTGCAATCAGCAGTTCAGGCCAGCCACAGAAGATGCTGCAGATGTAAACACTTGAAAACCCAGGTACACTTTCAATTTGCACATGATATATTGGGACATAAACTTAGCATTGTCATATCCTATGTTATAATATGTCATTCCATGTCATGCTGTGTTGCAAAAGGTCCACCAGTTTTCACTTATTTCCTTGTTTTATATTTCTTGTCCGTTTACTTGAGCTTCTCCATTTTCTTTTAGCTACCCTCTTTCCCATGTCACTTTTGTATCCACGTTTATCGCAGTAGATTTGAGGGTGTTTTGTACATATTTTATTGTATATATTGTTTGTTTGTTTATTTATTTCTATAGAGCACCTGAACCTGGGGTATCTGGGCGCATTTTTGAGCAAAAAATACAATTGTTACCGACAGAGTAATGAATAATAACACAGTTGTACATGTTGAAGAAAAATCATACAGGCAAGTTGCAGATTTGCATACAAAAATTGGGGAAGGTTTCCATAAGCACTTAAGTCAAGGGGCAGTACAGCAAATGATATATTACAGCCTGTAAAAGGGTTCAACAAGGGTGCAGTGTATTTGTTCATCTCATTACACAGACAGTCGTAGTTAGTTCTTACTGACGAGCCAGGAAATTGATTTTCACTTAGGTTGGTGAAGATCTGGGTCGTCTTAAGGGCCGGTGGAAGTGTGTTCCACAGTTGGGCCGCCTAGATGGGGAAGGTGCTCCCCCCTGATATTTTTAGTTTATATCTTGGGACCACCAGGCAGGACTTGTTAGTCGATCTAGTGATCTTTGTGGAGGATCTGATAGTGAATGTTTCCGTTAGATAAGGTGGAGCCTTGTGATTCAGGGATTTGAATGTGAGAGACAAGATTTTCAACTCGATCTTTTCCCTAATAGAGAGCCATTTGTGTTGTCTTCTAATTACAAAAATATGTACTTTCCTAGGGATATTCAGCGCAGCCATGAACACGTTGTTTTGCAGCATTTGTAGTTTGCTAAGCACAAACTTACTGGCACCCAGGTAAAGTCCATTGCAATAGTCCAATTTGGACAATATTAGTGCTCTAGCCAGCATAAGGCAGTTTCCCGTGGAAAGCAGTGGTTTGCATGCCCTTATTAGTTTACCTGTATAGGCAGTAGCTGAAGCTGTTGTGCTGACTTGTTTAAGTAGGCTGGAGGTAGAGTCGAGGTAAAAACTCAGTGTTTTTACCTCTTTGGCCACTATGATATTATTACCATCTATGTTGAATGAGGCATAGTTTGGGTTGAGCTTGTTCAGGTTGGCTGAGGAGCCTACTAGCAGGAGTTCTGTTTTATCATCATTCAGGCAGAGGCCATGGGTGGCCATCCATGCCTGAATGATTAGAGACATTTTGTTCACAAGCCGTACATCCGAGTTATAGACACCTGTTAGAGGGAGAAGGATCTGGGTGTCATCTGCATAGTTAGTATAGGTGACACCCAGATGGTCCAAGTCATTGAATAGCGGCTTAGTGAAGATATTATACAGGGTTGGCAACAAACAGGAGCACTGGGGTACTCTGCATGTGATGGGGATAGAGTTAGCTGCTGCGGATGGTGAGAAGACTCGCACGGTCCTATTGTTTAGTAAAGATTCGATCCATGTGATTGCAATCTGGGAGAAGTGGGCAGCTATGGCGAGGTGATTACAAAGGATTTTGTGGTCAACCAGGTCAAAGCCGGCAGATAGGTCCAAGAGTAGTAGTGTAGCAATCTTGACATTTGTCTTTTAGTTCGTCAATCTGGCTCTTTAAATCAATCAGTGCCGTTTTGGTACCATGTTGAGGTCTAAAGCCAGATTGACAAGTCCCTAAAAGCTGGTTAGCCTCCCAGTAGTCTTGGATTTGCACATATGCAACCCTGTCCAAGATCTTCAGCAAAAATGGGACCATTGTGATTGGCCTATAATTTGTAGGAATGGTAGGGTCCAGCGATTGTTTTTTAAGTAGTGGGAGTACCCAGGATTCCTTTAGGTTACTGGGTACAGTACCTGAGGAGAAAGAGACATTAGTTAGCTTAGTTATGAAAGGGGCCAGGTCTGTAGCTGCCTCTTTGATGATCTGTGCCGGACAGCTATCTCCTTGGCACCTAGACAGTTTCATGGCTATGGCTAAAGGGTCTTTTTTTTTTTTAGCTCCCACATTATTAAAACTGGCAGTACATTTATTCCATATGATTTCACAGACGTCATCTATTCCCTGCTTAATATAGTTAAACATACTGGAAATATGTCAGACCTCTGAATAACACCTACATATGTCCTCCTTGAGCCCTCCTCAATGCTTCTTTCCCCTAAATTTAGCATACCAGCCTAGAATAGTAATTGCACATCATAGATTACTGTATCTAACACTGCATTCACATTAAATATTCTAGACAATATAGATTACGCCTGAATAACCTTGGTTACATTTAGATGATTATGCATCACTTTTAGATTAATTTATTTTACCTTGGTTTACTTTAGATTGCATTCAGATTATCTTGATTATTTTGAAATGACCTTAGTCAATCTATGTGATCACTGCACAGCCGAAAATACCACAAACGGAAGTTACGAATGCGAAAATGCAGCCGGGCTGTGATTACATAGATTGCACATCTATGTTTTAATGGCACAATCCCGGCCTTGCGACTTCAGGGGACACCCCCACATCCTCCAAACAGCTTATCATTGTAAGGGGAGTGGGGGCCACCCCCGCACCCCATACTCTCATTGTACGGTATAATGGTGATTCATCATTTCATTTACCGCCAAAAGCGCAGTTACCGCACCTTTGTTTTTTTCTCTCCGTATTTTTGGTACATAGCATTGGATCCCACAAGTTGAACCGCTTTGATGTGGGCAGCTCAAAATGTAACACTACAAGCTCCAGTATGCAAAATGTTGTTGGCCAACTCCATCACTGTATTAGGGAGACTGATCTCAGGGTACAAGTGACAACTAGTCCGATCTTCAGTTTATCAACACAGAACAATTTCTCTGGCCTGCGTGAATAGAGCAGAGCAAAGCGGTTTACATTTTTGAAGTGTGAAAGGCACTTATATGTTTCAGCACTGAACTACCTGCTCTTTCTTGTTCTGACTTGAGGGCTCACCTTATTCTGGCTGTGAAATACATTTCTAATAACCCCAAATAATTGATACAATTTAAGATTCGTTTGTGCAAGCGTGGTGTGCTTTTACAACTGCGCGAGTATGAATAAGCACAAAATGCTTTTGTGATGTCATCTTTGATGTCCTGTGTGTTATTCTTAGCAGTGCACGGAGGTGGCGCAATTTATGTTTGCTTAGGGTACCTTTACTGGCGAATTTCAAGGGTTTTCGTTTTTACTTGTAACCATAACGTCCTTTAACAAAGTTTTTTTCAGTGAATTTCATAGGTTTTTACTAGTGCACCTTTAATCTGCTACAAGTTCCTTATATAATATACTCCCTTCTCCATGGCAGATATGGAGTCTGCAAACAGTGTGGTAGTCCGCGAACATCGGACAGCATTCACAAGGCTCAGAATCACAAGGGAGACCAAAAAAAGCTGTACCCATCAACCAACAAACAGATTAACATAAAATGATAACTAATGTTTACGACGCACAAATAGACTTTTTTGTAAAACACTTATTTTAAAAAATACAAATTTTGTTTTTATTTAGCACACATTACAATGAAATGCACCAATCACAACTCATAACTGTACACTTCATATAACGTCCTCACTACAAATCTGCATACAGATTGAGAAACAGCAGGTGCTTATGGGTCAACAAATTCTCACTAAATAGTAAGTGCATTGTATGTATTTCTGTATTATTAGCTTTAGTTATATAAACATGTTATAAGATAGAAAGACTTTTTTTTCTCACAGAAGTGGCAAACACACTTGAGTGGTTATAGGAGAACTTCCCAAAAGAAGAAATGAGCGACAATAACATCTCCAATGGTAAATAATACATATTTTAATGTAAATAAATAATGTATTTTGTACACACCCTACTAAAATAATAATCGTTTTTTCTTACTGTACGTAGTTTTCATGAAGAAGCCACGGCCAGTTTCATTATCCACAATCCTCAGAATCACAAAGAGAAGCCCTACCCCCAACTGTAAATCATCAAATCATGAGCTTTTCTAAAGAATTTGATGACGTAGGTAATAATTTTTTTTGTGTAAATTTAATTTGATTGATTTCTAGAAAACATTGAAAAGTACAAACCAGCTAGAGGGCGCATGCCTTCTGATAATGCTTCCAACATGTAATCTTTCATTCGTTCTTAACCCAGCCCCCTCTCAAACCCTCCCACCAGTCGTCCAAAAAACATCTGAACTTAAATATGAATTTTCAGCCTCAAAACAAAGAACTGTAAGGAATTCATGATGGCAACAGCAAAGACAGACACAAGTGATCACAGCTCAAGGGTGTTTATTAAACTGTATAATGGATGAGAAAAACACCTAATCTAAACCTAAATCTAAGATGGGAGCAAGCTATGACCATCAAATCATAATAAGGCAGTCCTGACGGCGTCTTTTCAAATAAAAAAGGGCATATACTAAAAAGAAAAAACTATTGCCAATCCTTACAACTAAGTTACAAAATAGTGTGGGACAATGTTCTCAAGAAAAGAAATAAGTGTTTACCAAATGATAAGTCAGGATTGTATGGCTGGGTCTCCCTTCCCCACGTTTTTAGCACGGGACTAGGCGAGACCTTTGAGCACAGCACACTCCTGTGCCTCGCTAGCATGAGGTTACAGTTCCTTTCAACAATGCCAGGACCTTCCGTGGCCAAGTCTCTTTCATGCAAAAGTCTCTTTCCTGAGTAGACCAGCTGTACCATAAACAATAAATAAAAACAAAGTTCCTTTGGTAATCCTTTCACGTTGGGTGATTGCTCTAAGCCCCTTGGATCCCCCTCATCTGGGCCCTGATCCTTCTTGCAAAGTAAGCCTCCCTCAATCGGGTTCACTACAGTCTTTCACTCAAGACACGTATCATTCAACAGTCTCACTGTCTTTTTCATCAACTATCCATTGTGGACATCCCTGCGCAGGATTCCCATTTGTCGTCAGTGTTCACGGGTATATCACTGTTTACCCTCAACTCGCAGGGCATCCCTCTGTCGGGTTCACATTTGCCAGTTTCACAGTTCACTTTGCTTTATCTCAATAGAGGATTAATTTCCCTTAGTTTCCCGTTTGGCATCCCTCCATCGGGTTCACATATCCATCCTAACACAGTTCATGATTTGCTCATTTTAGCAGAAAGCAGGGTTCCCTTCCCCTAGCTTTCTCTTGGCATACCTCCATCAGGTTCACATTGCCATTTTAATACAGTTCAAAAGAAAGTCATTCTAGACCCCTTAGGTTCTTCCTTTACCAAAGTCCACATCTCAGCCCCCAGTCAGGCTTTCCCTTAAGCCCCCAGTCAGGCTTTCCCTTAAGCCCCCAGTCAGGCTTCACACAGTTCCATCATCACAAGAAATTCCTCCACATGTCAAAGACTTTCGAGTGTACAAGGGGTTTTGCTGGACCCTCGTATGGCCACCTTGACACTTCACCATGGCCTCCTCAAAGGCCTCTTGGTTCTCATAGTTTCAATCAAAATGATACAACCCCAAAAAGGGCTTTAGCCAGAGTCCTTCGAATGAGCGCCCTGCGACGCCTGACCACTCTGCTTCTAAACCTTTTACTAGGGTTTTTTAATGTTCAATTACACAAGTTCTTTGTTCAACAAGGTTGCTGCCTGCAATCTCAGGCCCAGCACAGTTCGGTTTTATATCTGTCTTATTTGACTCACTGGACGTCACCACGGCGGGAAAGTGCTTCTCCACGCTTTGGCTATCTGTGTCAGAAGGCCCTGTGTGTTGTTGACACCTGTCATACCACTCAGCAGCTGGACTTCGCAGTCTTATGTTTTCCCTTTCTGAGGATTTGTGGATCTAAGTTGAAAAGGACAAGATCAAGTGATAGGATATGATATGATCGTTTATTTATATAGCACCTATACACAATGTGTTTCAAATCTCTTAAAGGCAAGGGAGGGAAAATACAATGACATTCCTACAGGCCATGAACAGTATGGATGTGAAATTAACTATTGAACTCAGCCTGACATTTCAGATAGTGCAAGAGCTAAGACATAGATAAGGAAGGGGGAGGTGGAGAGTAGGAAGGAAATGGAAACAGACCGGCAACTACCGTAATAGGCCTGACAACATTTTGGATAGTGCTGGAGGGGGGACATTATGGAGTGTAAAGCGTTTGTTAGAGATGAGGATGTCCCTATACTGATAGGCCTATAAACAACACCCCCTTCCTTCTCAAAATCTTGGATCGGGTGGCCTACTCACAGATTGCTCAACACCTTCATCTCTTTCCTATCCTAAACCCGCTGCAATCGGGTTTTAAACCTGGTTTCGGGACCGAAACCTCTATTTTAAACCCAAAATCGAAGCTACTAAACAGAATGGATAAGGGTCTCGCCTCCCTGCTTATTTCTTTAGATCAATCTGCGCCATTCGACCTTGTCGACCATACTATCCTGGGAGAGCGGCTGAAGGAAGTGGCACATTTTTCATCGGAAGCAGTTCAATGGATGTTATCCTTCCTCTCCAATAGAGTCAGTAGGGTCAGTGCAGATTAAGCAATTGCTCAGCCAATCTTTGTGCTTTTTGGCATTCTGCAAGATGCTTACACGTCGCTGTGCATGTATAACATCTTCATGGCCCCTTTCTTTGCGCATCTTGAACAGGAAGGGGTCCTATTCTCTAATTTTGCAGTTGATACACAATGTGTCATTCCGCTCATAGTGTGTCACCATCAAGATGAAATTGAACTGAATAGAATTTTTGCTATTATTGAACGCTGGATGATGCAGAACAATCTGGCGCTCAATCGTGCTAAAACTGAATTTATGGTAGTGGGGTCAGTAGGAACACTTGCCAAGCTGGACTCCGCTTACAAGCACTTTCAGTTGGGGGATGTAGACATCTCCACACTCCCTAAGGTCAAAATCCTAGGAGCTGTTCTTGACCAGGTACTGAATACGAAACCTTATGTAGGATGCACGGTCTCTTCACCAACATACTACATTAAATTGTTAGCTCATCTTAGACCATACATCTCCCAAGGCAATGCAGAAGCTATTGCCCGGGCAATAATAGGTGCCAAAAGTGATTATTGTTGCAGTCTCCTGGTAGGAGCTAGTAAAGCAACTATCAATAGACTCCAAGTGGTCCAAAATGGCACTGTTAGTCATCACAGGTCCAATCTTACGCTCCCATGTAACAGAGTCTCGTCGCGCGCTACACTGGCTCCCTGTGGAAGCACGAATCACTTTCAGACTACTGGTTATCACATTCACGTGTCAAATGGGTACCATGCCGACCTATCTTCAAGATCACATTAGAGAAAAACCCAACTACAGAAGTCTGAGATCCAGTAACAAAAACATCGTATTCTTACCAAAATGCAAAACTAAGAAGGTTCAGGGAGGAGCGTTTTTTGGCATAGCTCCCATATTATGGAATTCCTTACCAGCATCGTTGAGAGGGTCATCGCCGCTGAGCCTGTTTAAAAAAGAGCTCAAAACCTGGCTGTTCCGATAAGTAGCCCATCTTTCTTCGTCTTCTCCCGGCAGTATGAATATACCCTCACATCCTGGACTCTACATGTTGCTTGTTTGTGTGTCATTGCGCCCTCACATCCACGAGTTTATGGATGCGCGTTATAAATAAACTAAAGCAAAAGTAAAGTAAAGTAAAGGAGGGGGGACAAGTAAGGGGGGAAAAGGAGACAGGCGAGGTTGCTTTCATACTAGGTCCAGGGACAATTCTGATATAGTAAATGTATAGAAGAAAGTAAGAGGAGGAGCTAGTGAACTGGATGATCTCCAAAC
The DNA here is from genome assembly GCF_040938575.1 of Ambystoma mexicanum. Lineage (NCBI taxonomy): Eukaryota > Metazoa > Chordata > Amphibia > Caudata > Ambystomatidae > Ambystoma > Ambystoma mexicanum. The sequence continues at coordinate 523,188,516 of NC_090928.1, read as the reverse complement.
AGCCCTTTAAGATGAGTAGCAGCACCCTCGAGATAGATGGGGATGCAGATTCATACTCATGCATCAAATAATTAAGACAACTCAATAGTTTGGCAAAGGGAGTCTGTTTAATGACCTGTTCATAAAACAGGGACTACAACGAACATCAGCAACCGCTCGATCTTCTTGCTCTCTTTACTTTTAGAAAAAACAATATTTATAGCAAAATCTCGTTACTGCTAACGTACAACCTGCGCACGTACTAACGTCATTCTACGTGGCAATCTTAAAAACCTAACATGCAGCGTGATTGGTTATAGGAAGGTAACTTAAAATAGGTACTATATCTGTATATGGTAACGGGGAGAGGGGATTGGGTAATAAATGTCAGGTGGGGCAACTAAGCCTTCCCTTCAAAATGGCCACTATTAACATCACTAAAAGTATGACGTCCTATTGGCTCTACTCACTATAGGACCTTAGATTACATGGTCCGCTATGATTGGGTTGGCATCAACCCCACTCATACTTTTCCACCTATGTCTAGAAGCATGTAGAAAGAACATCGAGGTGCAGAGAAGCTTGTCTGCACCCCATCTTCCCACCAATTATGCTATAATCACTCATCACCTCAGTAGTCATGTGTCAATTACTGCTTTGCAGTTTGGCCTTGAGTCTGCTCTGTGCTCTGAGAACTTTCAAGGAGTATGGGCATGGCGGGGATCCAAGCGTACGTGTGATAGTTTCACCCTTCCAGCCTGCCTCTGTCACGTGACTGGACACTGTGAAATCAGCTTTTCTCCGTGTCTATTCATATATTTGATTTAATTCTACCAGTCTTTTGACATCTGTGGTTTATCTTGACCTTTTACTGAACAGTATCCTCTTTTCTCTTCTCCTTAATTGTATCCCATGTCTATTCCAGTCAGATAAGACCTTGGCTGCTTGGCATGGTCATCCTTTAGCTGAGTTTTGTTCTGTCTTGATTCTCGATTTTCTTGCTGCAACACACTCCATCTGAGGCCTTTTGTAACCTTTGTTAAATTCTGCTTATGTGCGTAGTGGACTTACATTCATACATAAAGTGCTTCTTGAGATACTAACATCGGCGCTTGCCGCAATCTATTAACTATAAAGCATAAGCAAGCTTCACAATGTCTTTGCCTCTTGCAGTTACTTGCATCTGTAGATGTTTAAACTAACTAAATATCTTCATTATGTATCTGGCATACGTTTCTTCATCTTGAAATCAACCTCTTCACCTTGGGCTTAAGATGTCACTTATCTATGGTATTTCGTCTCTTGTCAGTACTCTCAGGTCATTATATCTTCTATATGTGCGTCAGTCCGATTTCTTATGAGGTCACCATTCATCTTCCTTCATTATCTTCTTTGCTTCTTCAGGTATTTTATTCAAACAACCGTCATATTGTTTAGAATGTAGGTATTGCTTTTTTTAAGGGATACCTTACTGTCCAGGTTTACTTAGGTGTTGGTATATTAACAGGTGCTGTCATCCTGAAAGGTACTGGCAGAGCCATATGCTGCTCTCTGCTGATTTAACTGTTCTTCATACGTCACATACTTTGGTGTGAACTCAATAGGCAATGAGCGGGGGGCAACTGGAGTGGGGACGATACTCGACACTTCCTCTTCACTAGGAAAAGGGAGGAAGGGAGAGGAGGAGAGAACAGAGACTAAGCAGTCAAAAAGGGTGGCGAAGCAAGAGGGAATAGTGAATACAATTGCAGAAGTCAGTATTAACACATAATGTTGCAAGCCTGGATACAAGATGAAGATGGGAACAGCATGAGTCATGGCCACCGTGAGAAAGGGTGATGCACCGTGAATCAATGAAGTCCATAAAAGTCAAATCCAGCATTGGCCACAAGACGGTGATGGTGAAACCAGAATCTATCAGGACAGACTCCTGTAGAAGTAGTCTGGAGGTGGGTTAAGGGGAGCAGGATAGAAGAATCAAGCAAAACAGGCAACACCTGTGTGCGAGAAGGAGGGGCATAAGGGAACATCACAGAGGGACCAGAGGGGTGGGTATGGCCTGTGGGGACAGAGGGATTAAAACATGTTGGTGCATGCTTCCCTGCTGTCTGAGCAGAGGTTTGGGCCCTGGATCCTCCTGGTCCGAACAGGTCCAACCAGAAATTGCCTTTTCTGCCCTTCATTTAGGATGCCCGGGCGAGAGATGCCCTTGATCTAAGAGTTAAGAGCAGGAAGGAAGAGGCGGTGCTAAGAAGGTTGGTGGTGCTTAGGCCAGGTGACCTAGATCCCCTTGCACCTGCTCCCCATCTGCAAAGGAAAAGAGGCTGGAGGGCTCCTTAAGTAGGGAAAAAGAGCGGCAACCAGGAAGGCACCAGGTGTGCGGGTCTTGCTAAGTGAGGAAAAAGAGCGGCAGCCAGGAAGGCACCAGGTGGGCAGGTCTTGATAAGTAGGGAAAAAGACCGACAACCAGGAAGGCACCAAGTGGGCGGGTCTTGCTAATTGGCAAAAAAGAGCGGCAACCAGGAAGGCACCAGGTGAGTGGTGCTTGCTAAGTGGGGAAAAATAGCAGCAACCAGGAAGGCTCCAAGTGGGCGGGTCTTGCTAATTGGCAAAAAAGAGCGGCAACCAGGAAGGCACCAGGTGGGCGGTGCTTGCTAAGTGGGGAAAAAGAGCGGCAACCAGGAAGGCTCCAAGTGGGCGGGACTTAGGCCAAGTGACCAAGATCCACTTGCACCTGCTCCCTATCTGCAAAGGAAAAGAGGCTGGGGGGCTCCTTAAGTAGGGACAGGTGTGCATAGTTATTGTCAATTGGCTGACTCTGCCTGACCCTTTTGTTGGGACATGTCAGGTTAACGGCTCTGGTGTTTGTCCATTGTCTTTCACAGTGTAAGAAAGTGTTTGTCTCCGAAAAGGGGGGTTAGAACTTGTGAATATCCTACGGGGTAGAATGGGGAAAAGTTGTAAGGGACGGGGTACCGCCTCTCAGCCGTCAGTGTCCCACTTCCATTCCCCGAGCACCCCCCATCCAGGTGATACTCCTGCACTGGTCTACCCCCAGGAACTGGATCCAATAGCGATGGCCGTGTCCTGGCCACCTGGATGACAGATCACCGAGGACTAGTAAGTGAGACCCCTTCAGGTTTCTCACAGAACTCAAACGTATAGTGTTTGAGCAAACTCAACTAGAACTCAAATTCTGTCATGTGGCTGCTTCTGTCTCTGCCGGGACCGAGCAGGAGTGCCATGGTTATAGAGATGATTCCTTATACCTACCCAAAACATTTGCAGAATTGCTGCCATTCACCCTCCACATCTGCGCTTCCTCCATGGATTGCTGCTGTGATCTTTTCCATGAGATATGTGTCTTTTGCTGTGTCTGACCATTCCTTTAGACTCGGGAGTCCCCTTCTCTTCCAATATCTTGCACGGCACATTCTTGCCACCAGTAAAAGGAAATTAACCATGGAGGTCAGGGTGCGCCATTGCACTCTTGTTTATCCAAACCAAAATGTACTAACATGGGTTCTATCACCTATTCACTATCCATCTCACATCTTTGATCCACCCCAGGACCTCTGCCCAATACACCTGTACCTTTGGGCAACTCTACCACATGTGCCAGTAGTCGGCTCTGTCCCCGCAGCCATTCCAGCACCAGGGATTTACTGTAGGGAACATCTTTAACAGCCGCACCAGGTCATCTTGCCACCGGTGCAGTAGCTTCAAGCCATGGAGTTTGTACTGACAGGATATTGATGTTTTGAAGGCACTCCTACACATAAGCTGCCAAAGGTGGTCATTCAATTCCAGGCCCACGTCTCATTCCCACCTCTGCAGGAGTCCCTCCACTGCGCTCCCTGATGTTTCCCGCAAGGCTCTATAGAGTAGTGAGATGAGACCCTTCTTCCCTGTGTGTCCAGCAAGAATCTTCTCCGCAGGAGTGAGGTCTCTTTGGATCCTCTGCCTCAATTTCTCTGTGGTAAAATCTCCTTTTAACCTGAGGTAAGGTAGCACCAATAACCTTCCAATGCTCAGACTGGCTACCAGCTCCTGCAGCCTTATGAATTTCCCTTTTTCCCATGGTTGACCTACTCTGGAGAGCCCTGCCTCAAATCACTTCTGGTACCTATCCGGCTCGGGTATCTCATCCCGTACAGGGGTGGCCCAGATGTGACTCATCGGAGAGGGCCATGTGGTGATTCCCTGTGCCTTTGCTCCCTTAACATATCCCAATAAACCCCCAGAAACGGGTGTTCCCTAATTCTCCTTGGGAGCCACCCCCTTGGGACCTAGAGCCATACCCCCATTGTTGCAGGGTGCATATGGTGATTTTTCCTAAACAAAACACTGTTTCTCGGGGTCCTCCCTCAGGTGTGGGACCATTGCTCTGAGTTGTGTGGCCGTATACTATAACATCAGGTCTGGAAACCCCCACACCCTCAAGGTCTTTTGGCAATATCAATGTATCATAACCCACCCTGGGTTTCTGGTTCTGCCACAAGAACCGCATCATTCAGGCTTTGGCCTCCCTTAGGAGAGCCCCTGGGACTCTGACGAGCAACATCTGAAACCGGTACAGAACCCTCAGGAGGAGGTTCATTTTTAGGGCGTTGAGCCTCCCCATCCATGAGATTTGCCCCATTCCACCATTTCATTGATTAGTGTATTGAAGAGGGAGGGTAGTTGGCCTCACCCAGGTCATCCCCTGGCCTGACAATGGTGACTCCCAGGTATCGTATACTTTCCAATTGGATTTCCAACCCGAGGGGCCGATGCACCTCAACATACCTTTGGTCATCTCCTGCAAAGGGAAACACAACTGAGTTTTCCCTGTTCACTTTGAAGCCTGAAAAGAGCTTGTATTCCTCAATTATATCTAGGGCTGCCGTGGTTGAACTCCATGGATTTGCAAGGTGCAGCAAGACATCGTCCGTGTATAGCCCCACTTTGAATTCCCTCTCCCCAACCTCAATCCCCTCCACCTGGGGGGCCCTCCTGAGCCGTTCAGCAAGCACCTCCACCGTGAGTGCAAACAGGAGTGGCGAGAGGGGGCAACCCTGCCTCGTGCCCCATATCAGATTGATGGGCCTTGACAGTCTCCAATTGACCGTCACACGAGCCACCGGAGATATGTACAGTGCCCGTATCCCCTTCAGGGTCCGACCTCCAAACCATATTTCCGCATGACCCAATGGAGGAAGCCCCAGTCCACCCGATTGAATGCTTTCTCAGCATCTAGGGCGATCAGCACCGGGTTGCCCTCCCTTTTCACTGCGGCCTCCATTAAATGCAGCATTTTGCACAATGTGTCGGCCCCCTGTCTTCCCTGGATAAATCCCAACTGGTCGGAATGGACCAGTTTAGGCATGAGCCCCTCCATTCTCATGGCCAAAACCCTGGTGAAGATCTTGGCATCAACGTTTAAAAGGTAAATGGGCAATATGACTTAGAGCTCTTGGGGTCCCTCCCCGCCTTGGGTATGACAGTTATTAGTGCTCTACCAAACGAGGGTGGAGCCTGCCCCGAGGCCAAGATGTTGTTGAACAGTTTAGCCATGTGCCGGGACAGGCAGCCCGAGAATGCCTTATAAAACCTTGCCGTATACCCGTAGTCCCTGGGGGCCATTCCCAACTTCAATCCGCTAATGGCCCTCAATGCCTCCTCCTGGGTGATCGGCCTTTCCAAGTCTGGGTCGTCACTCTCGTGGAGAGTTGGCAGGGACACAACCTTCAGGTATCTATCGAGCCCCCCACCACACTTTCTTCTCCATACAAATGTTCGTAAAATGTGTCAAATTCCTGGACGACTTCTCCTGTTGTGGGGTGTTTTCACCCCCAGAGTCCTTAATTTCAGACACCCACCTATCCACCCCCAGAGCCTCTATGCCAACAAAGCATCAGCCTTGCCTCCCTTCTCATAATATCTCTGTTCGAAAAACTGTAGGCCAGAAACCACATTCCCGACCTCCAGTTCCTTCAACTCCCATTGTTTCTCCCTGGCCATTTGTAGTTTGTCTTCATCCTTCTCCCCCCCTCCAATTCTCTTGCTTCCAACCCGAAGATCTCACTCCTCAACTTCTCCATATGGCGGGTCCTAACCCTGTTCTTGGCAGCGTCCTCTCATTTCAAGAGGCCTCTCCAGCTGGCTTTGGCTGCCTCCCAGACCGTTCCCAGGTCAACCTCCCCAGTGTCATTGCAGCTAAAGTAATCATCTATTGCTTATCTCATTTCTTTAGCAAAAGCCACATCCTTTAGTAACATGTCATTGCAGCGTCACAAGGATCCCCTAGGTCTGAGGCCTGTCCCTAAAATGCCCATGTCAACCATGTCGTGGTCTGACCAACTAATGTGAATTAGTTCACTGGCTGTAACCCTCTGAACATGCTGCCGATGCACAAACCAATAATCCATCCTTGTTCTGAACACATGGACTGGGGAGAAGAAGGTAAAACCCCTGACAACCAGGTGGCACTCCCTCCACACATCAGTCAAACCCTGATCGGTCATATACCCGAGGAGGCCCCCCCTTCTGTTTGCACCTCTCCACCTCCCATTTGGCCATGACCACCCCTATGATCCATGGAACGGTCCACCTACATATTAAAATCCCCAGCCAGCAATAATTGTCCCACCATTCAGGTAAGTATCTCTTCCATGACTCCATGTAGGAACTGGGACTGTCCCGTGTTTGGGCAATATACTGTGGCTAGGGTCACCTGAACTCCCTCCAACGTCCCGGAGACAACAAGGGCCCTCCCGTCAGCCCTCCTCCAGCCCCGTGGTTCACCTATGCAGATTCTCAGATTAAGGAGGATGCCCACTCCACCCTTCTTGGTGGGCCCCGATGCCCAAAAAAGACTGTCCAATTTGAGCCGCCGGGATGCGCTTTTTGTCGCCTCGAACCAACCTAGTTTCCTGTACCATCACTGTATCCAGACCCCTGTTACGAAAAACCCTTCCAAGTAATGATTGCTTAGTGGGTGAATTCAAGCCCTTGACATTTAAGGTCTTAAGTGCATCGGCCCGGCACCCTGTGTCAATGTGCGCCATTCAGGACATTGATCAAATGTCCTGACTACTCTATTCTGAGTAATGCCTGGAAATTCAATTGCTCGCTGACTGTCCCTCCCCTGCCACAATCCAACCCTCTCGACCCCCTTGCCATTTGGAGCTCCTGTGAGGCTTGCGAGTTCCCCCAAGCAAGCACAGCTACCCTACCCTTCAAACTGAAACTTTTCACCCTCTGTCTCCTTGCCCCCTCAGCTCCCTCCTCCTCCCACCACCTCTCCCCCCTCGTTCCCTCTCCCCCTTGGACCCTCTCCTTCCATGCAAGATGGCCACCTTGTGATGGACCACCAAAGGCGACAAATGCTTCACCCACCGTCTCAGATATCATCTCCCTTACCCGTCTAAATATAAACATTGCTGGTCACGTAGGGCCTTTATTTACATCAGTCTGAACTTCTCAACTAGAGCCACAAGCTTATTTCGCCATTGGGGAGTGTTTAGCTTCTTGTATTTTCTGGCCCGTGGCATTCTTCTCTTTACACTACGATTACCCTCCTGAATCAGTTCCATCGCTGCCCCACCAATGTTTTCTCCAGGGCCTTTAATCGAAATCTCCTCCTTCAAGACATGTAAAACCTGTTGTGCCTCCTGGCCACTGGTGATTCGGTATTCCACGTTTCCTCTCAAACCTTAGTGCAAAGGGGAAGGACTGGCGATATCTAATGCCCTTCTCTGTGAGCCATTGGGTCAGAGGGCGGCAATCTGTACGCAGGGACAGGGTAAGACCTGATCAATCCTGGAACACCTTGACTGTGTCTCCCTCGAATTGAACACTGCCCAGACACCTGGCTTTTTCAAGAACTTCCATCTTTTCCCTGTATCTCAGGAAGCGGACCACTATCAACCTCAGGCCCCTACCTCGTCCACTGCCACCTCTGTGGGCCCTCTCCAGATGGACATCCTTCTCCCCATCTGCCATGAGGATGGTATTAATCAGACCTTGCACCTTCCTTCCAACGTCTGCGGCTGTCTCACCCTTCTGCTCTTTTACCCTAAGAATGCGTAAGTTGTTGCAACGCTCCCTTTTTTCGAGGTCATCCAGTTTCAACAGCGTGTCCTTGTGATGCTGGAAATGCATCAGAGGGACAGGGCCTCCATATCCTTGTCCTTTACTGCTTTTTATTGTGTTCTGTCATGTTTTCCGCGCAGGAGTTCATGTGGGATTCTTGGCGGTACAGCTCTCTCTTTTGGTTTTGGTGAACAGACCCATGGGATACCCTTATGGCACCCATGGGTAGGGGTGCAACCCTGTGCCCCTAGTGTATGTTTTGGGCACCTGTGGGTGGGCCACAGAGAAGGGTACAGGCTGGTGGCAGCTCTGTGCTGAAATGACTGGTGCCCTTAGCGTCCTCCATTTTGGGATGCCCAGGCCCTGTCATTGGAATCGGTAGATTCCTGATGGAGACAAAATGTCCCCCATGGCCTCTTGCCTTCCATCGCCTGTTACCTTGATCTTCCCGAAGTCCCAGGAAGCCCTGCCTCTGTCCCTTCCCTTTGACTGGCTGTTGGGTGGAAGTTCCATATATGGTAGTGTGGGGAAGTGCTGACCAGACTGGCTGGAGCCTTCCCAACAACCGTATGTTGTGGGTATGACTGTGGGTGGGACCTGGGTGAATGGAGTGTGTGACGAATACGCATTCTATGTTGTGGGTGTCTAGTATTTGGTGGCTGACACAATGACTGAGACAGCCCTGCCCGAAACAGGTATGAATGCAGTGTGGAGTGTTGAATGGCTCGGTACTTGTCCCAATACACATAACTTGTTGTTAGTGTCTGGAGAGAAGTGAATGGCCTGAATGCACCGTGTGCCTGATTGGCTGCCTGCCTGCCTGAATGCCCTTAGTTGTGATTGGATGCTTGAGTATGACCCAGCGGAATGAATGGGAGATCAACAGTATATCTGGGGACCTCCCACTACTAGGAATCATGTTCAGAAGCTGAAGTCCACTACGACGAGTAACTGGAGTGAAGCTTGATCTTGAAGTCCTGCAGAACGAGAAGAATTGCTGTTGCTCTCCTTCACAATCTGAAAGCTGCTGTGCCTCCAAGGACTGACCCAGAGAGGACCTGGTAAGGCGCCCTCTTCCCGAGCTACGAGGGACCATCGTGCACCAGCAGACCTTTGCCAAAGCTCCCTGGTAAACAGACCTTCGACAGGCTGCCAACCGGAGATGGGGACCACCGCGGAATCACAAAGAGAAGCGCTAGGACTGTTGTCCGCCACTGTCGATGACCGCCATCGCCGACTGGAGCCGCCGTGCTCCTGTTTTGCCTAGGAACTTAATTGATCCCAGGATGCTGTCGTCCGCATTGTCGCCGCTGTATCCTGCTGGAGAAGGCCTGACCTTCGACGCGCCGAGGAGCATCCACCGGTGGGTTTCCCGCCACCCAACCACCACAGAGACGCCGACGACTCGACACCCTTGCTGGGCCACAGTTCTTCAAACTCTTTGCAGTCCAGAACTATTGACACCGAGGTGCCCCGTACGCCTCTTCCTTGCAGGACATTTACGCTTCCCCGTCAACGAGCACCGCTAGGAACGACGCGGCCACTTCACCGTCGTAGCTCAACCTGTTCTCCATCGGACGTTCGACGTCCTGTGACTCCTGCCTTAAAGGGAGGGCACTCAAGAAGGGCCATCGATTCCCTGACAAGGAACGCTACAACGCCAGGTACTTTGGGGGTTTCAGAACTATTGGAAGTCTAGTGTGAACAATATATGGACTGGGCTTGCCTCTTTATTCTACATGTTGCCCAGGTGGGGGGGATCTCCACACAGAGCTGTGTTTAACGGTAGTGACCAGTATTCTGCCAATTGTTCAACCATCTTGCTTTCCTTCCTCTCTCTACTGCTGGTTTCCTCTTTATTGATCTGTGTGACATTTTACCGTATGGTTGATGCACTTTAATGAGATCTAATAATCATTGTGGTACCACTTTAGAACTGTATATATTTACCATTGTTGATTTTCCGAGCACACAGTGCGTTATCTTGATATTGTATATACCTTTGAATATTAATTATATAAAGACTGTGTTTTAACTGATACAATGTGCGGACATTCCTTTGTGGGTGCTTGGGGACTACACTGTACTTAAGAACCAGCCCGCATCACCTCCTGAGAAGCTAGGCCTTGATTGCTCGACCATAGCTACGAAATAGAGAATCTTGGCTGGGGTCCTCTGTGCCTCTCCTCTACCATATAGAGAGCAGAAGTACAGACACCCCCCACCGGCATCTTTACAGTCCTCTTCACGGGACTCGAGGTCTGTTATCTGCACTTCATACTTCATTTCTAGGAGGTCGACCTGCTGATGATTATTTTCCATTCCTTCCATTTTGTCCTCCAATTTCTCTACCCATTCCTTGAGGTCACATATCAATGCTTGAATGCCTGTTTGAATAGCCTTGATTTCCAGAAACATTTCTTTTAAATCATCTCTGGTCAGGGCCGGTGCGCCCCCGCCTTCGGCAGTAATGTTCTTCGCACTCAGGGTGTCACCTGGATCCCTCCTGGACTGTCTCCTGAAATGCTGTAGGGTCACTATCCTCAAACCGTGACCCCTCTGCTGTGGGGCCAGGGCTCGGGGTCTCTCCAGTGTGGCTGGGTGTTTTGGGGATGTCTCGGGCCAGGTACAGTGCCTGTCTCGGATCTGCGTTACGGCCTAGGCCCTGTGTAGTCTCCTCCTTCCTCGGGTTATATCCTGGCACAGGAAACCTGAAACTCGCCGGTGGTGGCCTCTCCTTCTACCCCCGCTGAGCCTCCTGTTGAGGGGAGCCCCTCGTGCCTTGCGAGGGGAACCCTAACCTTCAGGACCGAAGTGTGAGCTGTTCTGCACCAACTACTCCAACAAGCGGATGGGTGGCCTTCTGCTCACCTGTTCTCTGGAGTTTGACCCCCACCTCCGGTGCTCTGAATCACTGCTCCCCGGGTCAGCCCTGTACCGAGTTCCGGAGTGCTTTCGAGGCTGCGGTCACAAACATGTGAAACACTGCCCTGCACCTTAAATGTAAGTTCTGCCCAACATCTTCCTCTGTTCACCTGCCCCTTCGTCCCTGTGGTTGGTGCCCCTTCCCTCCCCTACCTTCCCTCTCCTGAGAAAAAAAGCCCCAAACACAAAAAACACAAAAAAAGGTTCCTTTTTAGGAGGCACCTTTCACAGTTAAAAAATAGAATTGAGAAAAAAGTCACAGTTCCCTGTGGACGCTGCACAGCCCGCAGACAGCAGTAGTCCGCGGACGTCAAGTAAATTCCAGGCGTGAGACAATTGAAATCATTTTAATTGATTTGTGTTCAAAAATGGTGGCTGTTAAAAAAAATATAAAAAAGACAAAAACACAAAAAGGTTATTTTAACATTTTTCATTTTATAAACTGAACTAAGAAAATGTGTACTGAATTTTATTATTTCTGCTCACTTTCACAAAAACTGCTTCAAATCATTTGGAATGTTTTCCACAAAAATCTGATTACCCACATCAGTTAGATGGACTCCTTCTCTCAGAAAAATGTTGGCAGTATATGAAACAATGTCATGCCCACGTCTCGCAGAAAAGCACACACACCTTTATTGACGTTGCACTTTGCATTTTCCATTTGTGGACCAAATACATTCGAGCTCATCCACATCTGTCTCTGGGCAATGCGTGAAAAAATTATTTTCCAATTAGGGAACATTTCCTTCAACTTTCCCAATATCTCCTTCATAGCAAACTGCAAGGAAATTCCAGTCACGTAGCCCAAACTTTTCCCTCCACAATGAACAATAATAATGTCTGGATATTTCAATTCAACTATAGTTGCAAAAAATAGGAGCCATGTTGTGCCTCACACTCCATACCAGAACACTTCCAATTCAGGGAATCCAAGATTTTTGTCTATTCCACAGTACTTAGCAGAGAACTTCAACCAATGGACACAAGACTCCCCCAAACTCCACACACTCTGCCTTCTGAAAGACATTGCCTTGGCCATTTTCAGTCCTTTCGCAACTCCTACTATCAAAACTCCAGCAACCCTCTCTTCCTTTACACCACACCCATGAAATCTGCTTGGCTGATCCCCCAATGTCTGCGGACAACACAACTGTCTGCAGTCTTTGCAGTCCCCTTTCCATGCCAGACAACCTTAAAAGACCCGATGTGGCACATGCCATCAGCGGACTACTGCGAACGTCGCAGCCACTCAAAGGGTAGGGGGGAATTAAACACAATTTAAGTTATTTAATCTTTAGTGTTGTCTCTGAAAAGAACCTTTTGGGGGGGTGCTTTTTGGGGGGTTGTTAAACACCTTTCTTTCCTTGTTTTGCTTTTATCTACAGTAGTACTGTACACTCTACATCTTTCCTTACACTTTTTCAATGCATTCCTAATATTGTAAAGGAAAATTGCATTTCTAACATCTGTGAAATGAACTCCATCTTGACAAAATAAATTCACACCATCAGACCTTATATTGTCATTCTCAAAAGATGACATTCCTGCAGCAGATAAAAAGCAGATACAGCTTTATTGACACGCTGCCTTGATTCTTCCATTTGTGAACTGAAAAAATGTGTTGAACATCTCCATGTTTGCTTCTGATTTATTTCAGAAAAAAGTATCTTGACAGCAGGAAACAGTTGGACTAGGCTTTTAAAAGAAATCCTTCGGAGCAACCTGCAAATACACTGGAGTCACAAACCCCAAACTGTCCCCTCCACAATGCACATTTACAATGTCTGGACATTTAAAGTTAGCCATAATCTCACAGAATGAAAACAAGCTTGCCTAGTTTAAGCCACAAACGACATGCCACAAAACTCCACTTCTGCCAATCCAATACTTCTAAAGATGCCATGATTTTCAGCATGCACCTTCAATGACTGATTTGAAGAGTCCCCCAAAATCCACACAGTCTGCCTTCTCAAACACATAGCCATAGCTAGTTTTAGTTCTCTCACAACTCCTGCAAGCAAAACTCCTGCTACCCTCTCTTCCTGTATACCACATGCATCACGCCTAATTGGCTAATCCCCACAGTCTCCTTTCCATGCCAGGCATCCTCAAAATACCTGGATGTGGCACATGCCATCCGCGGCGTACCGCAATGCCCATAGACCCTGTAACACAGGGGAGCCCTTCAACCCTTTCCACTTTCATGTTCTCAACACTCCCCCATTGGCTGTTTTCCAAGAGTCAAATGTCCATCCACCAATCACATCCCAAACCTCTACACCTAACCCTGGAATATCTCAGTTCAGCACTTTAGATTTACACTTGAACTCTCAGGGGCTGATTCATGGAATTATGTGTGCCAAAGAACGGGGATTTGTGCGCCATTCTGCCCGCAAATCCCCATTTGTTAAACAGAGATTTGCGGGCAGAATGGCGCACAAATCCCCGTTTTTCAGCGCAAATAATTCCATGAATCACCCCCTTAGAGTACACAAATGTCCAAGATTTCTATTTTCAGATTCAACAAGATCTACATCTAACAAAACAAAATACAGGTATGCTTATATATTTAAAATGTTTTCTTCAACTCTTTCACAAATAGATATATAGAGAGGTTTCCTGCTACTTACCCTGTAATAAGCTTCTCAATAAGAATATTCTCTTTTTTTAACCACTCTAGCAAATGCCATGCATTGCAGCATTCATCACCTGCTCACATGAAGCAGCAAACAAATAGAATGCTCTGCGTTTCAAAATGTTTCCTTTTCCAAGCAGTTTGATTAAAGTAAAAAAATGCACACATGCGTGTACAGCAGCACTGTATCACTTTTTCATAAATGAAAGGAAAAGCAGATAACATAGATTTGTAGACCATTTTTAAATGGCCCTTGGTGTCTGCCAGTTTAATATGTTGCCAGCACATGCATACATCCCAACATCACCCATTCCAATCTACAGGTGCTTATTAAGTTGTTTTTTTTTTCATTTGCATTCTGTCACTTCCAATTCTACTTGTCCCATTATAAAATTCAAACTACAAGTCCCAGAATGCAAAGAAAGAAACATGACTGAACTTCAAGATTCGAAACTGTGACACATATACCAAATGAACATATACAATGCTGTACTTTTCAAAATATTTTATGGGGGAGCATTTTGAAGAAAGGTAAAAAAAATGCATATCTGCATTTATAGAAGCACTGTGTCACTTTTTCATAAGAGAAAGTAAAAGCAGATAAAATAGATGTGTACACCATCTTTAATTGTCACTCAGTATGTACCATTTTAATATATTGACAGTACATGTATACTTCCTAACATAATCCTTTCCAATCTTTAGTTGTTTATTCAGTCCTCATTTTTTCTCTACAATCTGGGACTTGTACTCCAACTTTTAAAATGGGAAAAGTGGAACTACAAGTCCCAGAATGCAAACAACAAATCTAGGACTACATAAACACCTACAGATTAGAATGCATCATGTTGGTAGGTATGCATATACTCCTAACATATTAAACCTCCACACACCAAGCTCCATTTAAAAGTGTACTACAGATCTTTTCCATCAACCTTTCTTCTCTTTTACAAAACGTTGCAGAGCTTCTCTAAATGCACATGCGCATTTTTTAACGTTCATGAAAATGCTCCCAAAAGCAAACATTTTAAAACGTCCAACAATTTTATTAAGTGCTTTTCCCCGCCACTCCTCCTTCCTTCATAAATAACAACCTTCCTTACTAAAAGTTCTTCACCATTACCACATATACCCACTAACTTTCATTTACAATTACAGGAAATAAGCACATTACAGAAGACAACTGAAAAAAGAATACTCTTCACACCCAACAAAGTACATTAATGTACCATGCACATGTATGTAATTACAGCAGCACAGTTCCACTATATATCACCCCAGAATACTCTTCACAAACCAACATTTCTTTAATTCTAAGCCATTATATTCCACCATTCACACTCTTCCTATTCGCATCTAAAGACCACCATTGCAACACTGACTCTGTTTGTTCCTCAAAAAAACATACTGTCCCTACATATTCCCTACATATTCCATCATACCACCAGTCCCTTACTCACTAACCCAACACCATCACACGTCTGCAGACTCTTACAATCACAACTTTCGCAACAACACCCAATATACCACCTCACATCAAACAGCACTCTATTCATCTCTACAGTCACACCCACAAACCCATGCACCATACACGCATTCCAACCAAAACTTTCTCTTTTCCCAAGAGACACAACAAAATACCTACTGAAAAGCAGTTCTGTAGAAAAGAAAGAAAAGAATAGAGCAGATGAGAATAAAACGACACCATATAGTCATCCAGCAGACTTATCCTGCAAACTCTAATTGACAGCACATTTCTACTTAAGAGAACATTGTTTATATTGATTTTAAACAGAATGAAACCACTAACTAAATTAATCAATACATTACAAAAATGACTTCATAACATGCCCAGTGTGAATATACATACCTTTTCAAACTTCTGTGATGATGAATGGATTCACACAAGCAGCAGAGAACCATATTTCAATGAAGAAGCTTATAAACAAGAACAACAAACAACAATTGCCATAGACGATAATGGTCAAAGGTATGCAATAGTGGAAGAAACCATTATGGCAAAGAAAACCTTAGAGAAAAAAGTCCCCAGCAAACATTGAACCAAATGCTCCTTTTACCCAAACAAACCACCCAGTGTAGAAATGGACCTGCAGCTCAATGTGCAATGTACGCCAACAATCCTTTAAATCTTGACGACAATTCCTCAATCACTATGTGAAACTAAAAGACAAAAGTAAAATACAAACTTTACAAACCATGGACTCCCATCAAGTGCGCAGCCACGCTGGTCTGCGAGGACATTCATTAGCTTGCATTTTAGGAACTGCTTGCAAAAGCATGTTCCACCACATCAAGATGTTAGCAACACACCATTCTACTATACGGAATCTTGTGCATCGACTACAATAACAAAAATGGTAGATATAGTCTACAAAATACAAGACAATTAAGAATCCCAATGGTTCCAATTAGCTTTATATCTAACAGCAGAAACGAAATACAAAATAATTGACCCCTCAACCGTTTGCACGCACTGCAACACAGAGCTTGACAATAACCAAATGCCATCACGTGCTATCACTAATGACTTAGAAATATTCCACTTCCGAAAGCTCTCCAACAGCTTAACTTGTATGAGAGCATTAGAAAACAAAGAGTGCACTCATTTCAAGCTATACTACGCATTCAACCAAACTCAGCCAACTAACCTCCATCTGAGTTACTCAGGGGCATCTGTGGAAAAGTAGTATATTTGCCATTAGATATGAAAGAAAATTTAGAAACTCTAGGAGTACGACGACCAATAGACCAATCTTTGATTGTACTAGTTAATGGTGTGCCAACAAAAGACAAAACAATTTGGCAACAGCTAGTCGAGTTCAACAAAGTTAGACAAGCCCTACAATATCTAAAAGAAAACAATGAATACTACAAAGCTATAAACATAGAGGAAAAATGAAGAGAAACCACCCAAATAATTCAGTACTCACCAGCAACTGGCCAATTTGAACATGTAGATCCTGTGACAAGTATGCAATTCACCCACTGCACTCCACCAAAGACACCATTGACGATGCATTAGAAACCTATCAAATGGATCAAGCCAAAAGAACCCCAATGAGCATATCGGAAAAAAGTGTAGAAGCACATTCTTTTCTTCTACTCTTTCTTACAGGAAAAGGAGGAAGATATGATCGAAGGTCCACCCAAATTAGTGCATCAGAATATCACTCTTTAAGAATGTATTCTGAAGACCCCATATTCAGGCAAAAGGTTGAATACATTTTCCACCTCCTTTTCGAAAGTGAACTAGCAAATCTGTGTTATGGAGTTGCACACACATTAAAACAGGCTCTAATATTTAAACATATCTGTTACCCAACTGCTTAAAAAAATAAGACCAAGATTAAGTTTTGCAGTCAATATCCCAAATCTCTTGGCAAACATGCGTGATACCAAATGAATACTGGTGACAATGTCATGCTGATGTACGTTGTATGCTAAGGAACCTAGGCCCACCCACATGGTGTGTTACCTTGTTAAGTTGTGCAGAGTACGCATGGGAGGACTTGCATGACTTCCTATGCACTGCAAACCAAAATAAAGATGGAATAGATATAAAAACACCAGGAGAACTCTGTTCTCTTGACCCTGTCAATGTATCAAGGTACTTTCACCATCACTTTATTGCCATGCTGCACTTTATCTGCAATAAAACTAACCCTCTGCTTGCAGAAGTGCAACACTTCTTTTGGAGCAAAGATTATCAATCCAGAAGAGCACCACACATCCACGTGCTTTTGTGGATAAATGATGCTTCTAAATTTGGCCATGATAGTGCCTCCACTGTTTTACAGTTTATTGAAAAATACATTACGTGCAACATCCCTTCAGAAACCACAGATAATGATCTACATACACTAATCTTACACTTCCAAAAACATAAGGGCAAATACTATACCAAATGTCCCTTTGGCTTTCCTAGACCAGTTTGCACAAAAAGACAAGTAAATAACTTGATGTCTTCTATTAGACACAGCGTAAAAGGCGAATCCCCTAAAAATACATACAACATTAAAAATGACAAAGCATCCAAGTACATCAATGATTACAATGTGATTATTGCCCTCTTGTGGAATGCAAACATAGACACACAATAAATTGAAGACAAATCCACTGGATTTGCAAGATATGTCCCAGCCTATTTCTCCAAAGATGAGAAAACAGAGCTAAAAGACCTCTGGGATGGCATATCATCTGACAAAACACTATCACAAAAATGTTACAGCTTCGGTATATAAATGCTCTCCCATAGAGAATGCGTGTGCTACGAAGATGTAGACCATTTAACAGATACAGCCCAATATGGCATATCGGAACACATTGTCTGGCGGAACCTTGGACTAGCTTCATCCTGAAAAAGAGTACTCAAATCCTACCAAGAAATAGAAAACATAGCCACAAATGATCCCAACAGCCAGGACATTTTAAAAAAACAATTGAATTGACACACACTACCCAAACAGAAGTACAGCTTTGGAAAACATGTGTCTGTACGACATTGCCCAAAACTACACCTACAAAAACAATCTCACACCAAATGAGACAATTGACAAATATTCAGTCTCAACTTGTGAAGGAAGCCTAGTGAAACCCGCCAGACCCAGTCTAACTAATCATACAAAGTTATCATTTAAATCTCCACAACATAGAGAACTGTATTACATGGCCCTACTCCAACTTTTTAAACCCTAGACAAAAGAAAAATAATTATTAGGTGACTATGACTCATTTGAAGCTGCATTCAAAGCAAATGAAAGCAGTATAACAAATGACAATTTCAAACAATACAAACAAATGTTGGACAATGAACGCCAACAAGAGGAAGGCATTTAAGCTACCTAGACAAAGACACTCCTGGGGGCAGCAAACCTTCCATTACAGGAAGCCAGGAACCACTTGGAGAACCACTAATTCTAAATGAAGCAGAAATAGCCATGACTGAGGTAGAAAATACCATGTATCAATATAAACAATTTGAGGAAGACTTATCGGTGCTCGAATCCCAGCTAAAGGATGAACAACTCACCATTTATCTAGAAGTCACTCAAGAAATTGATTATAGTTTTAAACATAAAACAAAAACCTGTAGTGTATACATGAAAAACCTCTACTCCTCTATGTAAGTGGTGAAGCTGGTTCTGGTAAAACATTCTTAATTGAAATAATCAGCACATTTCTACACATTTTAACAAACAACCTCCTTTTGGCTGTACTAACTGCCCCGCACAGGTTTAGCTGCCTACAATATAGGAGGTGTAAATGTACACCATTAGTTCTCCTCCCTGTAGAATACCAACATAAATTAGAACACTACATATTATCAGCAGAAGCTGCTACTGAAGTACGCAAAATTATGAAACAAATGAAAGTGCTCCTGATAGATGAAGTAAGCATGGTTTTCAACTTCATGTTGGCTTTAATTCATCTCAGAATGCAAGAAGTCCTAAAAATGAACCACAAAGGAGTGTTTGGAGGAAAACATGTTATTGTTTTCAGAGACCTCCTACAGTTACCAGTGAGAAGTCAACCTATTTTCTAAACATTAGTACACAAACAATGCTGCAATACACTCAGCAGCATTGGAAATGTAAATCTCTGGCAACATTTTCACTACAGACAACTAACTCAAAACATGTGTCAATCTGCGGATCTCTCTGCTTACTAAATATGCAAAATCCATTGGAGGATAGCACAGTGGCAACGCACTGGTCTTGGAAGCAAGACCACGCAGAGCAACATAGGTCCGAATTCCGGATCCACACTTAGAACCCAAACTCGGGTATGGTATTAGGCCTGTTTTTAAAAAAAACAATAAAATAAATAAATACATCTTAAATAGACTAATCCATAAGATATATGGATGAAACACATCTGCTCCTCATGTCATGGAACAATTAACTCAACAAAATCTAAAATGCATGTCCTTAATGCAAGCTGTAGTCAATTCAACGAGACAATGTTGAAAAAAGAAATATATCCCATACTGCATATCAGTTCCAAAGACAAACTAGAAGTGCACAACATTGACACTTCCTATGTGTCAACAAGCACAGCACAACTAAATAGCTTAGAAAAATGTATCTCCAACACAGTAGGATTGGAGAAAATATTGACTTTGTTTCTAAACTGCAAAGTAATTCTAAAATGTAACCATGACGTAGAACAAGGTTTAGTCAATGGGGCAATTGGTACAGTTGTTTGCTTCCAAACACATGACAACAACATTCAGTTTGTCAACATCCACTTTGATAAACTTGCAGGGGTTAAAAAACTTTGCCGGACGATAGCACGTTTCTGTCTTTTCAAGACATGTACGTACATAGAGAGCACTTTTCTCTATCTCTTGCATATGCTATCACTATTCACAAATCACAAGGTCTAACCCCTAGGCCAAGCATTGATTGACATTGGCAGCACAGTCTTTAAAGAAGTTGTGTTACGTAGCACTTTCACGTCTGCGTACACTGAATGGTCTATTCGTAGATAAATTTGATGCAAAGAAAGTCAACGCTGACATTCCTTGCATCCTGGAATACAACAGGCTACAGGCACTATACACCCCCATCTAGATATGTACTCTATACCTCAAATAAGAAACCTTTAAAAATACAACTATACAAACAGAATTTATAACAGATCTCTCAACAATATCACTAAAGAAACAATGACCAACTCCTTCTGCATCAAAAAATACAACCTCAAAACTGTCTAGTACAAAGCCAACTGCGCGTCCATCAGAAAACAAAGACACAAATGTGTCTTTTCTAGAAAAATCTGCAGGCCCATCACACGATCCGCAAATAGAACTCTCTGATCCATTTAAATTCAGCAACACAACTGGAGTAAATTGTTATGCTAATGTACCAATGAATCCTCTCTTTCAATTGCCACCAATTGTTCACAACATTTACTTAAACGGCTCAGACCAGTTGTGTTTGCAAAAGCTCGTCCTTCATAGAAATGCCACAAATAATCCTGACAAGACTTAGTGTCTCAGGTATAAGGCAAGAATTGGACTATTGTGCAAGAATCGTAACATTTACCATAAACACACAGAAAGATCCACACAAATTCCTAATGTACTTATTACAAGTACCAGAAACCAACCAAATGCATCCCTATAAATGAAATCTTCCAAATTTAAAACACGTGGAAGCATACATGCACGCTCTGCCACCATGTTTCAAAAGTACACATCCCTAATGAATGATATGTATATGTATCCATACCAAATTCTGAATCCATTGCATTTCACCAGCTTCTGCAGAAAGCAAATCATGGCATATTATGCCCTTTTTGCAATTCAGACAATCGTTCCACCATCCAAATGAACTCACATAGCCAATATGGCATACTAATGCTTCGAAGGTACAATGCAGATGGTACAAAAAATAACTGTAAGCTTACAGGCTTCACGCACGGCCAAGTATCTCTTGGAAAGAAAACCTTCACAACAGTAGGTATTAAATACCACACTGGTGCCACAACCACTTCAGGGCACTACACTGCATATGTCAAAAAAAGAAGTGATTGGTTTGAATGTAACGATAACTCTGTTACTCCAAAACATAGGCTACCAGCACATTTAACAAATGCCTACTTAATATTTCTTCAACCCAAATCTAGTCACTAAACTGTAGCACAATTAACAGTTGTAATATGCCAACGGGTATCTAACTACATCCATAATGCTACAATAGCACTTTTCAAAGTCAATCTAGTTAGATACACCAACAGGTTTCTAACTACTTAAAAAATACCTTTCATTGCAAAAAACTTCAAATACGCCTTCACAATTCTTATACGATAAAACCTCTTCTAAACTCTAATGTAGTTGGACTAAGCCAACAGCTATCTAATTATTTTAAGCATTCCCTTAATCACAGCATACCTACAACAAACATACTATGACACTTACACTCACATACTTGTAATGTTTTTTTAATCCAGTATGAATTTATTTCCCCAATGACACAATGATTATTTAATGTTAATAAAACAGCAGTTTGTCATAAACTAATGTTGTAACAAACATAGTACTTAGAATGTACTGTTAATGAGCATCTAAAAAGTAAATGTATGTGTAAAATTGTATACAATTAAAGCTTTAAAACTATCCTGCTTATCAAATTGTACTGTTTTTTTTCCCACAGAAAATGAACCAGAGATTCCAGTTTTATATCGCTATAGAACTAAGTAACCATACAAAGTATAATTGAATACATATTGTATAAGCACTTTCCTCAAATGTACTACTATCATAAGTACCACATACAGTTCAATTACATCATTACACCATATTATAAATACTTTATATTCCCACTACATTACCTATAATTACTATACACATATTACTACTGTAGTGATTTTGGCCATACTGCTACTACATTGCTTATAATTACTACATACATATTACTACTGTGGTGGCCACTGGCCACAAACACCAGATTACAATTAACTGTTTAACAAGTATGTAACATACACCATCAACTAATACAACTTACCCTGACCCCCATGCAATCAAAATGATGCCCGCAGACACCAAAATTGACCGCTGACTCGACAGAATCTGCAGACCCTTTTTCTGCCTGTAGAAACAGCTCCATATCATCTTTATTTCATATCATCTTTATTCCACTCCCCTACCCTTTCCAACCCTCTTTCACCCACCAAATAACTAAATGTGTTTCCCAAGCCGACCATTCACAGGGCTGTCTGCAAACTACTGTGATGTCCGTGAACGGTATCCAGGCATTGTTTCGAATATATAGTCGAAAAATTCTTTTTTTTTTGTAGGTAAAGGTTTTTTTTTATTTTTTACTAAAATTGGTGAATTGGTGTTAAGGGATAAAGAAACAGGGGTTGAGGGGGACCCCTATTAAAAATTCTTTTTTTAAAAAATGCATTTTTTTGATGCATTTTAGTTCGAAACTTTGGCATTCGAAACAATCACTAGGAACCCTAAGGACTGTTACGACACCTGCTCGACCTTTTTCCACCTACAAAAATAGCCCCATATCATCTTTTTCCCACTCCCCCAGACCCTTTTTCCACCATCAAATAACCCAAAATGTGTTTTCCAGACTTTTTCCCCCACTGCTCTGTCCGCAGATACCGGCAGCTGTCAAGGTTACAACATGGCCAGAGTTTCCAGAAATATGACACACCTCACGCTTTCACCATCCAATCAGTGGGCGATGTCCACGAACCTCACGCCACTCTCTCGTCCAATCGGAGGCCCGTCTGTAAAGCGAACAGGGAAGTAAGTATGCAGACCGAA
The DNA here is from genome assembly GCF_040938575.1 of Ambystoma mexicanum. Taxonomy (NCBI): domain Eukaryota; kingdom Metazoa; phylum Chordata; class Amphibia; order Caudata; family Ambystomatidae; genus Ambystoma; species Ambystoma mexicanum. The sequence continues at coordinate 523,165,594 of NC_090928.1, read as the reverse complement.
CCCAGATATCACTAATTTTGTTTACCTACTTTTTGGTCATAAAAAAAATAATAGACGGATTTACACCAGATTTACAAAAGCACACTTACGAGACCAAGCTGCCGCTCCTGCCGCAAATTTGGTGAAAATCCGTCTAGCGGTTTGGGCTGTAGGAGTGAGACATTTTTAACATTCCGTCTATGGGAAAAACCTGGGTGTTAGTGTTAGCAGTGCACGGTGGTAGTGCGAGTTATGGTTGCTTAGCTTACCATAACTGGCGAATTTCAAGGGTTTTTCGGTTTTACTTTGAACCATAACGTTCCGTTAACAAAGTTTTCTTAGTGAATTCCATAGGTTTTTAGTAGCCCAACTTAACCATAACGTCCCTTTTAACAACGTTTTTTTTTACTGAATTTCACAGGTTTATAGTAGGGCAACTTAACCATAATGTCCCTTTAACAAAGTTTTTTTACTGAATATACACTTTCATCATGTGAATTTGGGAGATATTTTTTAGGATTCCCTTACTTTGTGTACATGTAACATAGAACATACTGAACCCCCTCGCTAATGAGATTTGAAGGGCACGGACTGAGTGTCTGTCCACGAACGGCCACGGACGAGAGCAACACTACCAAAACAGTCAGGGGGTATCTGAAATTGTTCTATCATGCCATATAAAAACTGCACGAGTTTAAAAAGCAGCACATAAACACATTATAAGTAGTAATAAATAACCATTGGAACCTACACGTCTCACACATAACCCATCCATTTCAAAACCATGTGTAATGAAATTGATTATTATACCATAACAAAAAAAAGATATGCCTCCAACGTAATTACCTCACAGAAACTGTACAGCTAGGAGCGACAGCATACGAACACAACACAACAAATACAATTTACAAGAAAGTAGTAAGTGAACTTCATTTTTCTTGTATGTTTGTACACTTTTTGTATGAGGTGCAGAACAAATAATGTATTTCTGTTGTTTTCACACAGAAATGTGCAGTACTTTGGACTGGCTGGAGGAGAATTTTCCGCATGGCAAAATGTCGGAAGATAGCGATAATAATGGTACACACTTCTCTGCATAAGCAATAAAAGTCAGTACTTTATGGGTATTTAACATATATATATTTATTTTTAACAGACAAGGTAAAAATTGAAGAAAGCCCACCAAAAGACACAGTGCAAGACACCTTGAAACGCATAAAAGACAAAGTGGACATGCTAAAAGAGAATTTTAATGGGTTAAGGCAATTTGTGGAGGACCACGTCAAAGGAAAAATTAGATACCACTGTCCAACCTGTACCTGTCCCCCTTCTCCATTTCCCAGTGACCTATCCCCAAACCCCGAAGAACAACATAAATGTTTCGGCGAAACTTCCATCCGTTCATCCCCTCACAACTAGCCTGTGGAAACCCCTCATTCCCCTATATTTGTTTCAGTGTCTGCTTCCCCCTCTCTCTCTTAATTAATGTATATGTGTTTAATAAAAAAAATGTAATGTTACTTTTAATGGAATTGTGTGCGTCTAATTTTTTTTTTAAAAGAGTTAAAATGTCCACGGACATTTTAACTCTTCATCAGCCTCAGCACCACCCCCAAACCCTCCACCGCCACCACCTCCCCAAGGGCCTGCAGAGGAAATACGCATGAGGATGTAGAGAGCGAGGAAGAAGAGGATGAAGAGAATGAGGTGGGGGAACTCCCTACTACCAGCACTCGCCGGGAGTCGTGGGTGTGGCAGTTGTTTACCGTTTTTGGTAATGTACCAAAAGCATGTGTGAACCTGGTTACCTGTAAACAGTGCAATTTGGTGCTGATTCTTGTGAGACCTGGTGCGTACAGCTTTGGTATGACTACCATGAAGCAACATCTAACTTCGTTCCACGGTGTGGACATTTGCAAGGTGGTACCATGTAAAGAAAGTAGTAGGTTGAGTTACTCCTCAGCATCCTCTGTGTACGATCCTCTCACCACAAGAGACACTCCTGTGGGAGAGCACATCCCTCCAGCTGCCTCACAGGCCATTCGCGATGCTGTTGACCCTTACCTTTCGCGGGTCACAATATTGAGTATGTACTGCGACGCAGTACTCTGCAGGGGGAAGAGTCTTCGAAGTGCCTTTGAGACTACGGTCACGGAGTACCAGAAGAGCTGCCACCTACCTAAATAAGGCCCACACTAAATCTTTCTCTCTCCACCTGCCCTTTCTTATCCCCGTGGTTGGTGCCCCTTCCTTACCCTCCTTTCCCCTCTTCTCCTAGTGTGTCGTGGGTAAAAAAATCCCAAAAAATATAAAACAACTAAAATAAAAAAAGGCTCTTTTCAGAGCCGCCTTTCTCAGTTTAGAAATGGAACTATGAAGTAATCGGGGCAGGCTTCCGCGCATTTTTCAAAAATTCCGCGGACAGTCCTAAAACAGACAAAATTTTCGGGTGCAACCATAGCAAAACCAATGCACTTTTCTCTGGGAGTAAGTGGTGGCTCTGAAAAGAGCCTTTTGGTGGTGTTTTGGGTGTTTGAAAAACCTGGATTCCTCAATATGTAATGCAAAATAGGTGATTAGAATGGCAAAAAAGGTTGCAATGCATTTTGTACATTTCGAAGAAAAATCTTATTGCCAGCATATGTAAGATGGACTCCATCTCTGCGAAAAATGAATGTGCTGCGAAACATAATATTTTCATTGTGGAAAGAGTACATGCCAACATCTCTTAGAAAGGCACAAACAGCCTTATTGACATTGCGCCTCGCTCTCTCCATTTGTGGACCATATAAAGAAAAACGCAGCCACATTTGTCTTTGTGCAATACGTGAAAAAATTACTTCTCAAGTCCTTCCGTCATTGCAAATTGCAAAGAAATTCCAGACACATGCCCTAAACTGTTTCCTCCACAATGAATGATAATTATATCAGGATGACGCTCTGTCTGTAAAGTAGCACAGAGTGGTACCAAGTCCAACCACTTCATTCCATGGACTCCATGCCAGTGCACTTCCACATGAGGGAATCCAAGATCTGCAGATATACCGCATCCTTCTGCATGCACCTTCAACCAATGTATTCATGAGTCTGCCAAAATCCAGATAATCTGTTTTCGAGCACAAACAGCCATAGCTGTCTCTTCTCCTCTCAGGAAAAAGACGTTCTCACTAAGTCTCTCCGTTCACAACACACCCACTGAACTTTACTGACCAATCCCTCGCTCTGCTCTGCTCATTCTCATTTGCATGCCTCTCCACCCCAGAATCCCCGTATGTAGTACGCGCTGCCTGCAGACTACCACCATGTCCGCGGACATGTAGAGGATCTTAGCGTGATGACTGTACATTTAAATAGTGTTCCCCTTTTCCCCTTTAAGGTGGGCTCTGAAAAGAGCCATTTTTAAAAATAAATGTTTGCAGATGCCTGACAGACACCTGTTATTTTCTATTTTTTTAGTTTTTTTTCTTCTTAGTTTACTCTTACAATCATCACATAACCTTCTCCAAAGAAAGCCTTACATTCCAAAAGAACATGACATTTCCCAAAAAAGATAAAGAAACACCATCTGCTTCAAAATAAGCCGCATTACTGGAAACAATGTTCTCGTGGCTGCAGAAAAACATACAAGCTCTTAACATGAAAGCACGCATGCCGCAATGATTGCACACCTACCAATACTTTGATCAGGACAAACAACAGAACTGTTGTCCCATTTTGCTGTAGGGAGTAAGCCAGAAAAAATGACTTTTGCAATTAGAAAGATGTTGATGACTGCTTGAACCAACTGTTCCAAATCTCCCAACAAAGTAGGTGAAATCACGTAGCCCAAATGGAAAGCACCATAGTGCAAAACTACCACATGGGGACTGTTTTTCCTACGCATATCTCTGCAAACTCGGAGAATTGCCTCTACATTGCAATCCGTCGCAGCGCTCCACACCACCTCCACTCCTCTTACATCGAAATTGTTTGCCACATGCCTACATTCAGAATAGTGCTGTAAACCATGGACAAAAATTTCTCCGCGCACCAACACCCTGACTGTCTCCACCTCTGCCATCTTCACTACACACACTCTCTTTCTATACAAATCAACAATGTCAACATCTGATTGGCTGATCCCTACAGTCCCCTTTCCATGCTGGATTTGCTGGAAAACCCTGTATGTGGCACATCCTACCCGCGGACAAGCGCGGTCTCCGTCCGGCACATAACTCTTAGCCAGTCCTTCTACCATTTCCACATCACTCACAAATCCATTCCCTCATTGGACACAGCTAAGCAGTCACACAACCATCCACCATTCACATCCAAGACCTCTACATTTAACTCCGTCATCAGAGTTCCGCACTTCAAATGTACTGTTGATCACTCTGAATACAAGTCTCATATCATTGCAAAGCACCTACTACAAAAAAAACTGCTATGCCAGTCTCAAGGATTTTTACTTACAGCTCCAGGCATACCCACATGCATGATTACAAAGTACAGGTATGCATATTTTATTCAGAGTACATGTGCAACTCTTATGATTGCATTTAAACAAATGAATGCCACTAAATCTGCATAGCCAATACATACAAACCAACGCTCCCGCTTTAAGCGCGAGACTTCTGATTTTTCATTGAAAATTCGCACTACTTCTTACTATCTCCCGAATAACATATACATACGTGCCAACCCTCCCGATTTACGTGCGAAACTCGATTTTTCATTAAAAAATGTCAACATTTTTTACTGTCTTCTGCCTAAATTAATACTACTTCCAATGCGATCGTATGAGAAAAATAAACGTTCCCGATTGCTGTGGTGACATCTCACTCTCAGGTGCTCCCGATTTTTCGCATTCCTACTTATAATATGAAAGTATTCAAATTCTTCCCATCTACTATAATAATCTATCACCAGACCTCTCTGCTATCTACAACACAGCTGCAAAAAAACAAGGGGATTTCATGAACTTAAAATTGCACTCATTTGTAAAGCAGGTCCAACTAACATATTGCAAATAACATATAAAGGCTGCACATATTCAAATGAAATGCACTCATACATTGTGCTGAGTTATCAAACAAGAATGCTTCCCCGGAAGCTGAAAAATGAACGTGTACATTAACATCAGTGCTATAAACATTAAAAAAAAATACTAACTTCTTCATTTAACAATTGCAGTGAAGACCACTCTCCTGATAATCAACAGCATCTACACTACAAACAACATATCTGAAGAAACCTGGTCATTGCTCAAAAAAGTAAGTACTTTATGTTCTTACTGATCCTCAAAGAGACTGTGTGGGTTATTTATGTAATTTGCGCACACCAAATAAAACATCGATTTTTGAACCGTTCTGCCCACAAATCCCCATTTATTAAACAGAGATTAGCAGACAGAATGGCACACAAATCCCTGTTTTTTTGGAACACAAATTACATACTCAACCCTTAGAATGTTAGTACAACAAAACAAAGAACTGTTTTAATTTTATGCCCACAGCACACATACATTGTAAAACAGACCAACCCACGCCTTCTTTTTTTTCAACAGACCCCAAAGAATGCCTACCAGAAAGCAAGTCTGTAGAAAGCAACGCAGAAATAGAGCAAATGAAAATAAGTGTCCAAAGTAAGCATCCATCTCGACCAGAGTTTGTACAAAACGTTGAAACAAAACAGCTAATGAGGTCATTTAGCGAAACAAATGAAGCTTCAACTACAGAAACTTTGCCTCCTCTATCAAAATGTGGCATGAAACAGAAAATGCTTAACAAGAATTTGGCTACCACTACTGCTAACACTGCTCGTATAAATCCTGATATACTAGCAAGAAACCATAGTAAAAAAAAGTATTTTAGCAAAAATGTTCTGCCACAGAGTCCTTCAGAATCTAATAAGAAGAGGAGTGAAATCATCCACAACCCTTAAAATGTACAATAGAAAATTAATCCTAGAAGCTCTCGTAGACAGTGCAATCCTTCTCAAAAGGAAGTTATTTATTTTAGTTTTAAACAGGCTGAAACCACTAACAAAACTAAGTTCTAAACTACAAAAGAAACTTCTCAATAAACGGAATGTCAACAAAAATAACTTCTTAAATATTTGTGGAGGTGAATGGAGTCACACAAAAACCACAGAACCATATTTTAATGAAGAAGCATACAAACAAAATCAAACAAACACAATTGCCATCCATAGCAGTGGAAGAGGATATGAAAAAATCAATAATACCATCATGGAACAAGAAACACTGCTTACAAAAGTACCCCCAGAAAACTCTGAATTACCTCTCCATTCGACTGAACCAGACCGTCCAGTATACAAATGGCCGTGCACGTCAATGTGTAACATTCCTAACAAATCTTTCAAATTTTTACGCCAGTTCCTCAATCAGTATGTGAAAGGTAAAGACAAAATCAAAATGAAAGTGCTGCATGGGCATTCATTAGCCTGCATTTCAGGACCTATTTGCAAAAGCACCTTCCATGATATCCGAATGATATCAACACATCCTTCAAATATAAGAAATCTAGTGTATAAACTGTGCTATGCTAAAAGTCCAGCTTTAGAAGTAGTCAATTTAAATAAAACTCTTCTGCATGGTACACCCAAATACCTACAAGAAGAAATCGATCGTATCCAGAGAAAATATTTTGGAAGTGAAAGCCACGTACAAAATGCAACAGTTTTAGAACAGACTAGCAACAATTCTGCACATGGCAAGCTTCTATTACATACATACAAAAAAGAAATTCTAAAATGTAAACGTACATCTGCTGAAGTACCAAACCATGTGTGTGTGTGTTGCCGCAGAAATGTTTACAAAAGTAACACAAAAACTATAGATGTAACATACAAAATAGAAGACAATGAAGATTCCAAATGGTTTGAATTAGCTCTGTACCTTTTAGCAGAAAACAAATACCAAATAAGTGAACCCCTAATATGTTGCAGTTACTGCACTACAAAACTTGACAACAACCAAACTCCTTCATCTGCTATCACAAATAATTTGGAATTATTCCCACTACCAAAACCCCTGCAACAACTCAATTTGTATGAGAGCATCATAATTCAAACTATACACCCATTTCAAGCAATAATACGCCTTTAACCAAAAACAGCAAAATTACCTCCCTCTGAATTGGTGAAAGGCATTCGTGGCAAAGTAGTTTATTTGCCATTAGATCTGACAGAAAATGTGCACACTCTAGGAGTGCAATGTCCAATAGAGCATTCTTTAATTGTCTTAGTAAAGGGTATACCAACAAAAGACAAAACAATTTGGCAACCACTCGTGGATTTACATAAAGTTAGACAAGCCTTGCAATATCTGAAACACAATAATGAATACTTCAAAGACATAAATATTGAAGAAAGCTTAAGGGAAACAACTGAAATAATTCAAGACTCATCAGAAACTGATCAATTTGAACTTCTGGATCCTACTGCAGTATCCACTCTTTTGGATCATTATACAATTCATCCATTGAACTCTAATGAGAGCATAGATTATGCACTAGAAACTTACCAAATGCGACAAACCAAAGGGTCACCAATGAGCATATGGAAAAAAGTATAGAAGCACATGCTTTTCCACTACTATTTCCTACTGGCAAAGGAGGAAGATACGATGATAGACCCACTCAGATAACAGCATCAGAATACCGCTCATTATGAATGTATTCCGAAGATCCCAGATTTAGACAAAATGTGGAATACATATTCCACCTACTCTTTGAAAGTGAACTAGCAACCATATGTTACGGAGTTGCACACATATTGAAATCTGGAACCCACTTTCAAAATATGTCAGCAATACAAAAAGTGCAAGAAAAAGATGAGGTTTTACAATCGAGCATAACAAATCTGTTTGCAAACATGCGTGGTACGAAGGAATACTGGTTCTGACGTCACGGAGATGTACATTGTATGATCAGAAACCTTAGACCACCCACTTGGTTTGTTACATTAAGTTGTGCAGAATATGCATGGGAAGATTTACATGATTTCCTACGCATATCAAACAACAGGAAAACCAACATAGATATACTACCATCCAGAGAACATTGCTCTATAAATCATGTTAATGTTTCAAGATATTTCCACCATCGTTTCATTGCTATGCTACACTTTATTTGTAATAAAACTGTTCCTCCCCTCGGAGAAGTGCAACTCTTCTTTTGAAGAAAAGAATACCAAGCCAGAGGAGCACCACATATCCACATGCTTTTATGGATTAAAGGTGCACCTAAATTTGGTCAGGACAGTGATGCCCGTGTTTTGCAGTTCATCCAAAAATATGTCACTTGTGAAATCCCTTCACAAAGGACACATAGTGACCTTCATGGACAAATTGTACAATTTCAAAGACACAAATGTGGCAAATATTGTCTTTGTAAATACAAAAGCAAAGGGAAATACTACACCAAATGCCGCTTTGGTTTCCCTAGACCAGTTACAGAAACAGGTGAAGTGAACAACTTCATGTCTTCAGTTCGACACAGTGTTAAAGGTAAATCACCTTAAAACACTTATTACATAAAAAGAACAGAAGAATCAAAATATATCAATGATTACAATGCAATCATTGCCCTCTTATGGAATGCAAACATAGATGTGCAGTACATTGCAGACAATTCCACTGCAGTTGCACGCTATGTCACAGGCTACTTAACAAAAGCAGAAAAACAGAGCTGCACGGCCTCTGGAATGACCTATCATCAGACAAAACACTATCTCAGAAATTGTACAGCTTAGGCATAAAAATGCTCTCTCATGGAGAATGTGGCGCCTATGAAGCTGCAGATCGTTTAAACTGTACTGCTTTGTATGGAAAAACTGAACATATAGTATGGCTAAGTCTTGGTCCTGCTAAATCTAGAAAAATAGTTCTCAAATCATATGAAGACATAGAAACAATAGCCAAAAATAATCCCATCAGCCAAGACATTTTAAAGAACAATTTACTAGACACATACTACCCAAACAGGAGTACCACTTTGGAAACCATGTGTCTATACCACATAGCCCAAAACTTTGCATACAAAAATAATATAAAACCCGATGAAACCAAAGGTAGATATAGAGTGACAGATTGTGAAGGCAGCTTAGTGAAACTTACCAAACGAAGCTTAATTAATCATGTAAAATTGTCATTAAAAACTCCTCAACAGAAAGAACTATATTACATGTCCCTGCTACAACTTTTTAAACCATGGAGAAAAGAGGAAGAGATACTAGATAACTATGACTGCTATGAAGACGTTTTCAAAGCAAATGAAAGCGCTATCGCCGATGTGAACTTTACGCAGTACAAAACAATGTTGCACAATGAACAGCAACATGAAGAAGAACTCCAGGCCCAACTAGATAAGGACACTTCTGACAGTAGTCAACCTTCTGTAACAGGAAGTCAAGAACCACTAGGACTGCCACTAATAGCAAATGAGGCAGAATTGGCTATGACAGAAGTGGAAAACACCATGTGTCACTATGAAGAAGATGCAGAAGACTTAACTGTACTACAATCAAAACTTAACAAAGACCAGTGCACCACTTTTGAAGAAGTAACAAAAGAAATTGCACATGGTGTACAGCATGAAAATAAAGAATGTACCTGCCAAAATTACAAACCTATACTGCTGTACGTCAGTGGTGAAGCTGGTTCAGGCAAAACATTCTTAATCAAAATCATCAGCACGTTCCTTCAACAATTGACAGACAACAAACTGTCAGCTGTTGTAACTGCCCCCACAGGTTTAGCTGCCTACAACATAGGCGGTGTCACGTTACACCGATTACTACTCTTTCCAGTAGAACACAAAAACAAATTAGACTATTATAAACTTTCTACAGAAGCTGCAATGGAACTACGCAGAGTATTAAAACAAATGAAAATGCTACTAGTAGATGAAGTGAGCATGGTCTCCAACCGTTGGCTTTGATTCACCTCAGATTGCAAGAAGTACTTAAAACAAACTACAAAGAACTCTTTGCAGGAAAACCCATTATCGTTTTCGGAGATCTTCTACAATTGACACCAGTGAAAGGTGAAACTATTTTTAAAACCTTAGTACACAAACTCTGCCGTAAAACTGTTGGCAGCATAGGAAATGTCAACCTTTGGCAACATTTCCAATACAGAGAATTAACAGAAAACATGCGTCAATCTGCAGACCTCACTTACGCCAACATTTTAAAAAGTATTCAAATTGGTCTACTATCTCAAGACGCACAAGCAATATTGAAAAACCGGCACATCCATGCACTTTATGGCGATAATGCATGTGCTACTGATGTTATGGAACAATTAGCACACAAAAATGTCAATTGTATGGTCTTAATGCCAACTCTTGCAAGTTGTTCCAAATTCAATGAAACCATGTTAAAAAAAGAAATGCAACCAATAATTGAAATTTGCTCCACAGACAAACTGGACGTACATGGCATGACACTACCCATGTGTCAGCAAGCCACAACAAGACTACATACCTTATAAAATGCAATCTCCAACACAGCTGGGTCAGAAGAAACATTAAAATTGTCCTTAAATTGTAGAGTAATGCTTAAACGTAACCTTGACGTGGAGCAAGGACTAGTTAATGGGGCACTGGGTACAGTTGTTGGCTTTCAAACATACCCACGTGACAACAACATTCAGTTTGGCAATATTCTGTTTGACAAACTTTCAGGAGTAGAAAGGATAGGGCGCTCAACAGCTCGATACCTTCTCTTCAAAGACATGTATGTACGTAGAGAAGAATTTTCTCTAACTCTTGCATATGCAATCACCATTCATAAATACCAAGGTCTTACCCTAGACAAAGCATTGATAGATATTGGAAACACAGTCTTTAAAGAAGGCATGAGCTACGTAGCACTATCACGCTTACGTACACTTGACGGTCTATTTTTAATCAACTTTGATGCAAGTAAAGTGAACGCTGATATTCCTTGCATTTTAGAATACAATAGACTGCGTTCACTGTACACCCCCATCTGAAATCATATCCTGTTCCAGAAAAAGGAAAACGTTGTAAAAGAAAACTAATTCAAACAGAAATGCAACATGATCTGACTCCAAATCCTTCAAAGAAAGCAAAAGAAGCTAATACTTCATCAATTACCACAAGCAAAGAAGAACCTATTAGTGAAAGTAAATCAGGTACTTCTTCAAATAAGGAAAACAAACCCCGAAAAAATCATTCGGAACTGCCGGGTCCATTCAGATTTTCAGATGAAACTGGTGTAAGTTGCTACGCAAATGTAGCAATGACTATTCTATTTCAATTGACACCAATTGTTAAAACCATTTACTTACACATTACAGACCAATTGTGTTTGCAAGTACTCCAAAGCAAGAACATTACCTATAAATGAAATCTTCCAGATTTCATACATGTGGAAACATACATGCACTCTCTGTAACAATGTGACACAGGAACAAATCCCTAATGAGCGATTTGTGTATGTATCCATACCTAATTGTGAATCCATTCCATTTCAGCAACTTCTACAAAATGCAAACCATGGCAGATTATGTACTATCTGAAATTCAGATAATCGCTCCACCTTACCGATACAAACACATAGTAACTACATAATACTAATGCTTCTACGTTACAATGCAGATGGTACCAAAAACAACTGCAAGCTGACTGGATTCACACACGGTCAAGTGTAACTTGGTAAGAAAACCTTCAGAACAATAGGTATAATCTACCACGCAGGAGCCACAACCAATGCAGGTCACTACACTGCATATATTAAAAAGAAATGTGGATGGGTCAAATGTAATGATAGTAGCATTACTCTAAAGCAGAGATTACCAGCAAATCTTACAAATGCTTATTTAATCTTCTTAAAGCCAGAATTTAATAACCTATGTGTACGTCAACATTAACAAAAATTCAATTAAAAGACTATAAACAGTTAGAATACGCCAACAGGTATCTAACTGCCCAAGATTGTATAACAACCACACAGATAAATGAATACCACTGATTTGTAACAAAAAATACACAGAATACGTCAACCGGTATCTAACTCTTTAACAAATCTGCAAGAAGCCAACATGTAGAACATTACTCAGAAACAACTAGTGAACACTCAAAGGAAACAAAGAAATCGTTTGTAGCATAGCGAAGAAAGGGTTGTTTTAATCCGACAAGGATTACTTTCCCCCCAGACCCAATGATTTGAAAAACAAACACAGAAACTGTGCAAAATGCAAAGTACACTGGTTTGTAAATTAAATATTAGGGTAAAAAAAAAGCTAAAATGTCTATTGTACAATGTAATAAGTCTTTATAAAATGCAAACACAAACATGCTCTTTTCTTTTATCAAAGAAATTGAAAAATAATATTTCCTCCAAGTACTAAAGTCATGTAAGAAATATATGGAATCTCATCGAATTAAACAGTAAGTATAATTCCACACATTTCATACATATTTGAATCTATACGTGTGATGTATGGTTGTAATATGGTGCAGTGGCTGTGGGCAGGGCCTAGGGTCTTGGATGTATAACCTACGGTCTACACCCTGCGGCCATGCAACCAAGACTCTAGTTCCTACCCACAACCACTGCAGCATATCAAAACCATGGTGGCTTATAACTTCACTGCTTATAACTTTGGTCTTAGGTGCACACAACCACCGCACCACATCACACCCATGCTGACTTATAACTTCAGTGCTTATAACTTCAGTCTTGGGTGCATGGCCTTTGGCCATGCAACAAAGACTCTACATCCTGCCCACAACCACCACATTATATAAAACCCACGCTGGCTTATAACTTCACAGCTTATAACTAGGCCAGGCACCCATCTTCACTGCTTATAACTGCACTGCTTATAACTTTGGTCTTGTGTCCATGGCCTTCGGCTATGCATCGAAGACTGTAGGTCCTGACCAAAACCACTGCAACATATGACACCCATTGTGGCTTATAACTTTAGTACCTAGAATTTTGGTCTTGTGTGCATGGCCTTCGACCATGCACCCAAGACTATAGGTCCTGGACACAACCACCGCAGTATATGAAACCCATGGTGGCTTATAACGTCAGTGCTTACCCAAGACTTTAGGCCCTGGCCACAACCACCTGATAGATATTCAATTCTATGGATGTATCTATGGGTGTGATATGCTGCAGTGGTTGTGACCAGGGCCTATAGTCTTGGGTATATGACCTACGGTCATGCACCCAAGACTCTAGGCCCTGGCCACAACCACTGCAGCATATCAGAACCATGGTGGCTTATAACTCATTGTCACACCCATACAATCAAACATTTTAACTGCGGCATATACTCAATTTGCACCCAAGACTGTACGCCCTGCCCACAACCACCTCATAGATATTCGATTCTATGGGTGTGATGTATGGGTGTGATATGCTGCGGTGATTGTGGCCAGGGCCTAGAGTCTTGGGTGTATGGCCTACAGCCTGCGGCCATGCACCCAAGACTCTGGGCCCTGGCCACAACCACCGCAGCATATCACACCCATGGTGGCTTATAAGTCATTAGTACACTCATAGAATGAAACATTTTAACTGCACCATATACTCAATTTTCACCCAGGACTCTAGGCCCTCCCCACAACCACCTCATCGATATTCGATACTACCGGTGTATCTATTGCTGTGATATGCTGCGGTGGTTGTGGCCAGGGCCTAGAGTTTTGGGAGTATGGCCTATGGCCTATGGCCATGCACCCAAGACTCTAGGCCCTGGCCACAACCACTGCAGCATATCAAACCCATGGCGTCTTATAAGTCAGTACCACACCCATAGAAACAAAAATTTTAACTGTGTCATGTAGTCAATTTTAACATTCGCTAACACCACGCTTGTTCTTGGAACAGTTTCAACTTGCCTGCCCACAGCATGGATGGAAGTACTATCCTTATGAGACCCCACATTTTCAGTAATTACAAACATCCTGGACAGTGCGGGCATGGCGCATACATCATTAGCACCTGCCGCCTAAACAAATACAGTATTTCATCCATCTCTTACTCTCTGAACCTGCCCAAGCACTGTGACACACCAAAACACTCTCCAAAACAGCATTTCGCCTCTGGTCGGCACCGCGCTGTCTGCGGATCCAAGATGTCGAGCACATCCAAACAATCCGACGGTCATCACGCCAGCCAATCGGAGGACACGTCGCGTGTCCGCGGTCATGACGCGAGCCCCTCAGCCAATCGATATCTTGTCCGCGGAGCGAACAGGGAAGTGTGACCGCGCAGCGGACATATATATCACTAATTTTTTTAGACATACTTTTTGGTCGTTTTAAAGAAAACTACTGGATGGATTAGCACCAAATTTACAAAAGCACGCTTTCAGGACCAAGGTCCTCCTCCTGCCGCAAATGTGGTGAAAATCCGTCCAGCGGTTTGAACTGTAGGCGTGCGCAAAGTTTTCCCCCCATTCAGTCTATGGGAGAAAAAGATGTTTTGGGACCCTCCTATAACTCCCCCCCCTTCGACCAAACCTCGCCAAATTTTGCAAAATTTCAGAGTGGGCCATATACTTTTTTTGCAAAGTTTGGTGAGGATTCGTCCAGGGGGAGCGGAGTTATAAGACGCCCAAAAAGTGCTCTTCCTATGGAAACAGCAACTTAAACATAACTACACGGCCACTACCCTGGCCGTGCAATATATATATATACATGTATTGAGAGGATCAAGATGAGAACCTAGAAGGTCAAGAAAAGTGGAACAGTAGAAAAGGCGAGAAAACTACGAGAAGTGCTATTTTAGTTGCAGAAAAAGAGTTAAAAGGTCAAGCTTAGGTTAAAAAGGTGAAATCGACATGAATGAGAAAGTGCTGAAAGGTGAGAAGAAAAGGTAAGGGATTAATCAATGTTTACACCAAGATTGAGAGGGGAGAGTGAGGTAGGTAGAGAGGAGTTGGGGGAAAGAGATGTGCGTAGGAGGGAGGGGGGAAGAATGGATGAAGCAGGAAAGACGAGAACCTTGGTCATGTAAGAGTTAACATAAAGGACGTGCTTGACATCCAGGACTGGGTGGCAAGGAGGCAGGATGATAGTCTGTGAATAGCAGGGGTGAAAGACAAGAAGGAAAGAAAAAGTTGTTCCATCAGCATGGAAGTGCTGGAATAGACCGAACGAGATGACAATGGAAGCGAGTGGAATAGTATACAAGGAAAAAAGAAGAGAGCCCAGGACCGAACACTGTTCACCATGTTGAAGAGGGTTAGTAGAGGAAGCGACAGAATAGGTACGTTTACAGAGATAGGAACAGATTATTTTAAGCCAATAGAAGCAAGTGAAGCGAGTAGAAGAGATTGCTCGACAATATCAAAGGTTGCAAAAGATCTAGAAGTACCAGGTGAGACGAATGCTTGCCATAGCAAGCCGACAAGAGTGAATTAATAACAGAAAGGAGCGCAGTCTCGGTAGAGTGACAGGAGTGAAAGCCAGATAGCAAGTGTGAGTGGGAGTGAGTGTGGTAGGTTTATTGTTGTTGTCTCACTTTGATTTAGTTAACAGATTGTATCTGGGCTCACACAGTGCATAATCCTACTCCTACATAGGCTCCAGAATGCAGCAGATCTCCATCACCTCGCTGGATTATGGTATATGGACCATGTCTTCCCTCCCTTGTGCTTCCAGTGGTGCAAAGATTCGATTTTAGGTAACCAGGAATCCTCCAACAGGCTTTGTACAGCAGAGCGCCCCCTTTCTTCTGGAATAAAGTGGTTCATCATATTCCACTGAGATCCTCCTTCCCCATACTCTGCAAAGGCCCAAGAGTAAGGAAAAGCAGTGGCAGAGACACTTGCAAAGTGCACTGCATGTGGAATGCCCTGCTGTAACATGCCGACCTATTCAAGATAAAACAAGGTCCAAGAAGGAATTGAGAACGTCTTTGACAAATGAATTGTGTCCGAAATGCCATTTGGGTACACAACAATTAGCATAATTTAACTCGTACAGTTCTTCAAACAGACGTGTAACTTTTCTGAAACCTTCCTTTTCTTTCTGCTAGGGGCACAATGTTTTGGGACATGAATGTGCATCACGATGCATGTAGCCTTCAGTCCGACTGGGGGTGAGGAAGACATATGGAGGTTTAGGGATAGTCAAGTTGAAGTTGGATACATAACAGTTGCCTTGCTTAAGGGTATTTTGTACGAAGGTCCATGAAACAAGCGCGCGTTTTTATGGAACCGTTAAATAGCTTGCTTGCAGCCAGTAATGATTAGTCAGCTGGTTGTGGCTGCAGACAGGCAGGCAGCAGCTTTAGTCGTTGTGCCCTGCAGCCATTACAAATATATTGCTGCATAAAATCTGTCAACTGCGACATACGTTGGAGGCAAGCTAAAAAAAGCAAATGTTCAGTTAACACAGCATTTCGGCTTTATTTCCTCTGTTGTGGGACGATCCAGTGCTAGGAGGCATTATTTGGTTTCAACAGGAAGATGTCAATTTGTAACTGAGTGTTTCCTAATGAGTAATTTCGTGCCACAGGCTCTGCTAAGCTCACAGCAAGATAACAGGCTGGGACCGCTAGGGGACAGCCACCAGCCCACCAGATGTCTAATTAATGCATGCTGTCAGCTGCTAAAATGTCACTTATGGATATTTTCTCTTCACAGCCACTGCTTTAATGATAAAGATTACGCGCTGATGTCACTCCAATCCTGGGTTAATGTTGTGGTTGGTAAAATGACTGGCATAGACCGAGCTGCCAAGTACGTGCTGGTTTCCCAGACTGAGAAAGTGCCATATGACCACCTCGTCCTCTGCACTGGCCTGCAGTACCAGGTAACCGGTTATTTCCCCGATTATTTAAATCACAATGTTCCATGATGGTATGCCGCTCCAGTACAACAGAAATCATGAAACGTGTTGCATGTATCTTGGGAATGTTGTGATGGACGGTGGCCGAAAGTATCCAAAACAAATCGAGATATATATATTGTATAACTTTGGTATGTATTATGCGCATCAGTAGATGAAATCCCAGCAGTTTCGGTATGCAGTAATGAAATCGCAGCAAAAATGTTGCCTGTGCAAAAAATCGTGGTAAAGGTGTACCCTGTTATACCATTTATGGGGAGCAGGGGTTGCGGGGTGTCCCCCGCTTCATTTACATGGATTGCGGTGGCAAAACCAAAGCCTTTTTTCCGTGATTCTTTTGTGTACACAGCAATTTTTGCCGCGATTTTAACACATGGAACTGCAGTCTCAAGTGAGGCGCAGCTTTTAATTTAGTTATTTTGTATATCACATATTGATTACTGCTACAGTTGATATACTCCTAGTCTTCGTGCCCTTTTACATGCCTTCGTGGCTGAGGGAATTGGCCCTGGAATTAAAACAAGTTCGTTTTCAAAGCATTTAAAATAAACATAGTTTGGGGGTCGCAAGGGGTACCTGACAGCTCCCATGGTATCCATGGCCTTTGGCTTTGTGACCCCTGGCTCAAGGGGTCGGGGGCAGAGCTTAAACGAAAGCAAACCGTTATCCGATGAGAGAAATGTTTAGTTTCGGTAGATGACATCCTTTTTATGCCCCCCACACCCCCTAGCAGCAAGGCATCCTCCATTTGGCTCCTGAGGGATCAGGGGAGGGTCAAGGGGCTGGAACCCCTTGTCTCCCCTATCATTATGCAGGATGGTCACAGCAGGGAGAAGGAAATCCAGAAGAAGCTGTGGGAATGCTGGTTTCAGGGTGCATGAGTAGTGCTGCGTTCTCAAAGGTGGGAACTAGAGCCATGGCTATACAAGTGTGGGCAAAGTCTCGTGCCGTGGACGCAAAGTAACTGCGTGCAGGAGGGTGTGTGCGATGATGGCAGGGGACGTTTGGTCTGGCGTGCCAGAGAGATGGTGGCCATCGCTGATAAATAGCACATGGATATGTGAGGCAGCACAGTGCTGGAAATGGACAAACTCGGAGGCGTCACTGGGGGGTGGGAGGGCTGGGGAGGCTATAGCCCTGGATCATTTGGTTCTAGCCATGGAGAGAAGCCCAGGGGCTACAACCAAAAGGCTAGCTAGACCTGAGTCCGGACTGTCCCGACATTTGCCTAGCCGCAGATCTTTTACAAACCTAGCAACACCCCATGACAAACTTTACTTTGAGAAATCCCTCTATGTGAGAAGAGCAGGTCAGAGTGATGTGGGCAGGGCGGTATGGTGGAGCCCCAGCCCAGGTCATGCAGTGTCCGATCTCCCTAAGGAAGCAAATCAAGTGCCATGAAGTGTGCCTCCTGCAAAGGAGAAATCACTTCGGCTAGTTCTGGGTGACAGATTCTGGAGACTTAACCCACAGGATGGCTGTGGGGGAGTGGGGACGGTTTGGAGCCGAACGACACAAGGGCAACGGAAATTTGGCAAGAGTGCAGCTCCGTGTTGTTCTGGCCTAATTCCTCCTTTGAGTTTGCACCTTACCTATAGGGACTCTTCCATACATATAAGGCATTTATTGGAATTGGATGGCATTAAAGGGGGTCACTTGAGCCTTTGTTTGGCCTACAATGGCAATAATTGGACATGGAAGTTTGCACATTCTGTCTGTTGATTACCATGTAATTGAGGCATCATATGGAATTACTGGTGTATTGGATGTTCTGCATTGAAAATGGTTGTAGTAATAGGGCATGCAAAGCTGCATATTACATATGATAACTATTCTGGGCATATGAGTAATTAATATGGCTGTGTTCTGGGGCAATTGATTCCTCCTGGTCTCTATCTTCCCACATTTTCCTTTTTTTTTCCAGAGGTGTATTTCTGCTGGCGGTTCACTTGGGAAAGAATCAGAACTCGGGAGGGGTCTTTGAGTGTGGGCATCAGCAAAGATCATGGATTTTCCATCTTTCTTTCTACTTTTTTTGATATATGATGATGATAGTAGCCACAAGACTATGCCAGAGGACATATCGTGGACCGTGGGATAAATATGTAAAATCACTTATTATGTAGAACTATCCACTCATGCAGCAGGTCCACCATTGTCATTAGTTGGGAGATGGTTCTGGCTGAATTAGTTAATACATGAGTAACTGCTTACACCCAATGCAACATTTAATGTCGTCTTAAAGTCGACTCCCCAAATATCATGTGGTGTTATTTATGGAATTTGGAGGAAAAAAGTGAGATCTACAATGGGCGTACATATTAATCAGGAGTACTTTTGTCCATGTATCCAACTGTCTATTATCACGTACCTACTCATTGCATCTGTGG
The DNA here is from genome assembly GCF_040938575.1 of Ambystoma mexicanum. Lineage (NCBI taxonomy): Eukaryota > Metazoa > Chordata > Amphibia > Caudata > Ambystomatidae > Ambystoma > Ambystoma mexicanum. The sequence continues at coordinate 523,146,384 of NC_090928.1, read as the reverse complement.
TGGATGTGTGCAGCTGGGATGCAGCAGAACAATGTATCAACATTATAAGACCTCTGGACTGTGAGGAATAGTTAGTACAATAATTGTCATTGAACCAATCTTTGGCAAAAGACTCACATACTGAAGACATTGCATGAGTTTCTTGTAGAAGTACAACTTTCACTGAATAGCGTTCCAAAGTAGTCACCAGTTTCCTGGCTTTGACATGATTGTTAATTTCCCTAACATTCCAGCTGACCAAAGAAACAAATTAGAATAACCTTTCGTTGTGGTATTGCTCCTGCCCAGTTGTGCCATGCTGCTTGGTAAAAGTATACTTTAACTGCAGGTTGTCCTCTATCTGACCTGGAACTAAGGAGAGTATCAGTGCATACAATACAATGTTCCTGCCAATATTCTCAAATGAATTAATTTATTGATATTTGCAATATAGACATTTAATATCCTTGTATCCTTTTTTAATGAGGGAAGCTGTCCACAAATTAGTTTCAGCAACACATGTTTGTGCAAACAAAAACAAGTATAAATATTTAGAAAGACATGAAATATACATACAATGAGTACTGAATAACAAACATCAATAAAATATCAAACATACAGTTCAAATATCACAATACAATCCAAAGAACATACATACTCAACAAAATCGTGACTTCCTAAATGATAAATACCGTAAGTGACTAATTTTGGAAAAGTAAGGATACCTTATTATATCCTATTTGACTCAATCGGTCGTCTAGTCTTCTAAATTAAATTAAAGACCAGGGCGAGTCGACGTTCAACCAAGTTTTGGCACTGTCTTATTTAGGTTGCTGTCATCAGGACCCCATGAATTATCTAGGGAAGATATTTTCTGCTATTTTGTAATTTCGTCTTCATCAAGATCCCACAGATTATGCCTAAAGACCCTCAAGTAGCCAAATCCTCACTGTTATTTTTGGTATTTGTCATTTTCATATAGTGTTCAGACCAGGTTTAAGTCCTTTTCTAAAAGATTCAAAAGGTGCTAAAATTTTGATAATATACTTATTTAGTTAATTTAATACAATAATGAAATTAGACAGTTTAGCAAGGGTCTACAATATAAATGGGCAAAAATCACAAAGGGGTGCCTCAAGGCTAAATATGCAGGGTTGATCCCAACTAGTAATATGTTTACACAAAAGGGGAACAACACACCAAAAATTGACACTTGCAACAACTATCACACCATTGCAAACATGAAGGAAAGAACAGGAGTGGCCCCAGAAATTGAGTTGCACAAAAAGAGGACCGAAGGAGAGCTTGAAGATTTATCTACGACTACATATGTCCCACTAACATCCATGATCCCGAACACAATTGTTTACGCTGATTGTAATGTACTGTTGACTTTTTTTTGTGAAGCGCTTTGGTAAAAAGCTCTATATAAAACTCAATAAAATACAAATAAAAAAATGCTTATCCTAGGTTTTGCTGGTGTGCCGCTTATCTAATAGCAGACAGGATAAGGAACGGAAAAAACACAATTCTTATGTGCAACTTTTAAAGAAATACTCTGGTTCAGCCTCCTGCCTGAAAACGTCAAACACACTGAATTTTTGAGCAGTGTATAATGAGACAAGAAGTTTAAAACACACGGTTAGTCCGTTAGCAGTAATAATTCAATTTTAATGACCTATAGACCCAACTAAATATGTCCCAATACTCTATGAAGTGTAACGTAAAGCATTAAAGTTAGAAGAAAAAGTTAATTTCTAAAACAACAACACATGGGTTGTCCGATATGACATTTCTGTCAGTGAAGTGTTAAGAAGACCAAAATGGCTATCACTCACTGGGATCAGCCCCTCAAGTTGCCAGGGGTGCCTAACCAGGAATTGAGCAAAACTGTATGGTATAAGTAGTACCTTTACCCGTCTTACAGTTTTTTAGTCTACCAGTTACAGTGGTTTACACGTTTTCTTACCCACGTTCTTCAGGACAGTCTTCGGACCCCAACGTGGTTTAGCTTTCTCGCATTGGGATTGTAATGGACAGGTACCTGGGCTCCTTGCCCCGCTTTCCTATTACTGCTGGTGGCCTTGTAATAGAGTAAGCAAGTACAGGGTCACAGTTATGTTGCAGGGCTAATTAAATTAGATCTGGAAACATGCTTGTTTTTACATTTTCTAAAATACACACTTAGAAATAATCATTACATTTCACTTCCTTCTGTCATAATTCCACCAGATATATAGTTATAGGCCTGGATTCTTAGCTGTCTCCATCCAGGTATGTAAACATCTCCTATCAGGAGCACTATTAGGGGAGAGTATTCAGTAAGTCTGTACTTGGTTTTAGCAGCACAAGGGTCCCAGCCCTTAATCACAGTCAAAAGTCAACATGCGTTGCACTGACCATTAAGGGCAGGCTTAAGGTTGTTGGTAGTATGCTTCCCCAACGGGTCCTGTGCACTGTTCAGAGGGCGAGCTCTGAGGCCAGAGGTATGGCAATCCCAACAACTTTACAATCTGATTGATGCACTTTATTTACTGGGGATGACGAAAGGTGTCTTGTTAGAAAAAAGCACAAATTTGTGCGCCGCCAATTCTTGGCATTTCCAAAACTCCTTGTTAAGTCTGCAATCTACAGCTTACCTGCTTATGTCTTAAAGGCACGGTTCTGGTTGTAACTCATGCACTCCTCCCACGGTTCAGTATATTATTCAAATGGCGGGCTGGGCGGTCGCGTATATAACTGTCTCTACGCGTGCAGTCAAGTTGAGTGCAGTGTAATTTCTAGGGGAGACAACAGATGTCGTGTTACGGAGGGCTCAGGCACATACGCCGCCATTTACAGAATTTCTAGTTCCCCTTATGGCAAGTGCGGCTTACCTGCAGGCTCTAGGTTGAAATCTCAGTAACAGCACCTCCGACCGCGATCAAGTGTAAATGCTCTACGCGATTTTGTTTGTGCTTCTTTCCTTATTGAGTACACCGCATTCAGATCTGATCATGTGACCGCGCAGAAGTGTGAATCGCGTGTGGTCTTGGACCCTTGGTTAGGCAGATCAGGCAACGCAGACATCATCACTGCATGAAGTGCGTTTGCCACGGCAGCAGTTGCTTCTCCAAGTTGCCCATGGCACCTAGATTGTAATTGATCTCTATGGAGCAATTGCGCACCTTATTAATCTTGCGAACTGTCCTGGCATATATTATTTGCACTATCATCTAGACCACTGGTAGTGTCTTGAACCTTGTGGTAGGTCCAAGACTGATGATGTAACGCAGTCTAGGTGGCATATACTGCCCTTATCACCCGTGTGTGGTGACACAGATCTAGATTTATTTTGTCATTTCATGCCCTGTCCACTACATTAAAGGGCGCTAGGACCATTACTCAGATGAGCAGAAACATTGGTCCTGGTGGATTGGAGTGATTGTGGAATCCGTGACTGTCAGTCCAGAAACCGTACTGACCGTGCACTGGCATATAGCTGTTTCCACATGGTTGGAAATTAGTGTGGCAAGACTCATCACACTAGGGTAACATTTCTAAGGTCTGCCAAACTATCGACTCATTAAGACCTTCCTTGTCAGTCTGTTATCGGAAGATCCAGTTCGGTTCTCGCTTAGGTAGCAGTGCCTATATTCGCCTCCGGCCCCCTCTCCAGGGAAACATAATTTTTTCAATAATCGACCATTGTAAGTTTGTAGGGGTGTGTTGTTGCTGCTGGAAATGTGCCATCATAGCTGCATTTTCTCGTTTCTGCCTTATGCATGACATGTGTTCCTGAATTCGTTTTTTATTGGTCTACTAGTTATTCCGATACACTTAAGTTGGCACGTACAGCTGATCAAGTACACTACATTGGCATGTTGCAATTAGTAAATTGCTTTTGTCTCCATGGTGTACAAAGGCCCAGATCCAATTACTTTGTACATTTTGTCAGATTACAGATGTTAAATTGACTGCACAGGGAATGGCCCGAAGGAGTTTCAGAACCCCATATTCAATATTGGCCAAAGCTTGAGAATCTCTTTCTTGATTCTATTTGTGTTGTCAGAGTAACGAAATACTGCTATGATGTTCTGTTCTCCTTCTTTTTTTTGTTCTGTTGCAATGTGATATTTCGAGGGATATTCCGTGCTCGTTTCCTTGCCTGTCTGATTATGTTTTTGGGATATCCCCTCTTGTTCAGCCGATAACTAAAGATGTCATACTCTGCAGTGTGGAGCAATTCCTCCTATTCCTTAAAAATTGCCCAAACGGTACATTTTCTCTTAATCTTTTCGGGTGGAAACTTGAGTATTCCAACAAGGAGTTACGGTCTGTTGGTTTTCTAAAGATGGTAGTTATGAGAGTCACATTTTTGGACTGAATCGCAACATCTAGGAAGTGTACTACTTCCTTGCTGAGGGAATGGGTAAATTTAAGGTATCTATGTCTGGAGTTGAGCCATTGCATGAAGTTGAGGAATGTCTGTTCTTCTCCCGTGAAGACCAACAAGATATTGTCTATATATCGAGTATAGACAGTCAGTTGGTTTTTATACGGATTGTCGTCACTATATATCTGTTTGGTTTCAGAATTAGCCACATGTAAGTTAGCCAGGGATGGTGCAAAGGTAGCACCAATTGTCGTCCCTGAGCATTGTTGGAAGAAAACGTATTTGTACATAAAGAGATTTCTCTTCAGCACTATTTCTGCCAACTGTAACACAAAAAATCTTGGGATTGTCAGAGGTGGGACAAGATCCTCAGAACTTGGTTGATTACTAGTAAAGTCTCCATCTGGGGGATGTTAGTATAGAGTGCCTCAATATCAAGTGTTGCCATAAACTGTGTTTCTGGATTGAAATGAAGGCCTTTTAGAATGTTAAGTACACTCGTAGTATTTTTCAGCAATGAACGCATCTTGGGTATTTCATTTTTTAAGAAAAAGTCAATAAATTGTGACAGTGTCTCTAAAAGAGAGTTCATCCTTGCCAAAATTGGTCGTCCAGGGGGAGGAGGGATACCTTTATGCACCTTTTGTAATGCATAAAATGCCAGTATTTTTTGATGCTTTGTGCGATGCTGGAAATGCATCGGAGGGACAGGGCCTGTGTATCGTTGTCCTTTACTGCTTTTTATCGTGTGTTCTGTTATGTTTTCCACGCAGGAGTTCATGTGGGACTCCTGGCGGTGCAGCTCTCTTTTGGATTGGTGTACAGACCCATGGGATACCCTATGGCACCCATGGTTGGGGGTACAACCCTGTGCCCCTAGTGTATGTTTTTGGGCACCTGTGTGTGCCCCACAGAGCAAGGTACGGGCTGGTGGCAGTTCCGTGCTGAATTGACTGGTGCCCTGAGCGTCCTCCATTTTGGGATGCCCAGGCCCTGTCATTGGAATCGGTAGATTCCTGATGGAGACAAGATGGCCCTGTGGCCTCTTGCCTTCCATCGCCTGTTACCTTGATCTTCCCAAAGTCCCTGGAAGCCCTGACTGGCTGTTGGGTGGAAGTTCCATGTATGGTAGTGTGGGGAAGTGCCGACCAGACTGGCTGGAGCCTTCCCAACAACCGTATGTGGTGGGTAGACTTGTAGGTGGGACCTGGGTGAATGGAGTGTGTGACGAAACTACACTCTTTTTGTGGATGTCTGGTATCTAGTGTTTGACACGATGACTGAGACAGCCCTGCCCGAAACTGGAATGAATGCAGTGTGTAGTGTTGAATGGCATGGTACTTGTCTGAATCCACATTTTGTGTTGTGAGTGTCTGGATGGAGAAGAATGGCCTGAATGTACCATGTGCCTGATTGGCCGACTGACTGCTGAATGCCCTTCGAAGTGATTGGATGCTTGAGTGTGACCCAGCAGAATGAATGGGAGATCAAGGAATCGTGTTCAGAAGATGAAGTCCAAACTACAAAGAGTAACTGGAGTGAAACTGAAGCTTGACCTTCAAGCCCTGCTGGAAGAGAAGAATTGCTGTTGCTCTCCTTCATCAATCTGAAAGCTGCTGTGTCTCCAAGGACTGACCCAGAGAGGACCTGGTAAGGCGCCCTCTTCCCGAGCCATGAGGGACCAATGTGCACCAGCTGATCTTTGCCAGAGCTCCCTGGTAGACAGTCCTACGAAAGGCTGCCGATCAGAGACGGGGACTGCCGCAGAATCCCAAAGAGAAGCGCCCAGACTGTTGTCCGCCACTGTCGATGACCGCCGTCACCGACCGGAGCCGCCGGGCTCCCATTGCCTAAGAACTTTTGATTCACGGACACGCTCGTTCGCACTGTCACCCGCCTTATCCCGCCGGAGAAGGCCAGGCCATCGACGCACCGAGGAGCATCCGCTGGAGGGTTTCCCGCCACCCAAAGACCACAGAGACGCTGATGACTCGACGCCCTTGCTGGGCACAGTTCTTCAAACTCTTTGCTGTCCAGAACTATCGACATTGAGGTGCCCCACATGCCTCTTCCTTGCAGGACGTTTATGCTTCCCCGTCGACGAGCACCGCTAGGAAAGAAGCTTCCACTTCACCGCCGTAGTTCACCCTGTTCTTCGCCGGACGTTCGACGACCCGTGACTCATGCCTTAAAGGGAAGGCACTCAAAAAAGGCCGTTGATTTCCCGACGAGGAGCGCTACAACGCCAGGTGCTTTGGGGTTGCTGAACTATTGGGAAGACTCTTGTGAACAATATATGGACTGGGCTTGTGATATATCTTTATTCTACAGGTTGCCCAGGTGGGGGATCTCCACACAGAACTGTGTCTAGTTAGCAGGGCCAGTATACTGCCAATTGTTCTAATCGACTGCTTTCCTCTCATATCTATTGTTGGTTTCCTTTACGAACTGATTTGTGTGACATTTAAGCATACAGTTGATGCACTTTAAAGAGATCTAATAGTAATTGTGGTACCACGTAGAACTGTATATTTGCCATTATAGATAACCGAGTACAAAGTGAGTTACTGTGATATTGTACATAACCTTGAATATTAATTATATAAAGACTGTGTTTTAACTAATACAGTGTGCAAACATTCCTTTGTGGGTGCTTGGGGACTACACTGTACTTAACAACCAGCCCGCATCACCTCCTGAGAAGCTAGGCCTTGATTGCTCAACCACGTTTACCAATAATAGAGAATCTTGGCTGGGGTCCTTTGTGCCTCTCCTCTACCATATAGAAAGCAGGAGTACAGAACCTCCCTCCAGTCTTTATACTTGGGGCATAGAAATTCTCCCTCTTTCAGACTAATGTGTCTGATCAGTATCCCAAGTGTGTTGGTCGGATCTCCCGGTAGTGGCTGATAGTTATTTCAATTGTCCAAAAGGCAGGTTACCATATTATCATAGTCTTTGATGTTCATTTCTATGATGGCACCGCCTTTATCGGCCTGTTTCATAATGATTTCCTCGTTGTTATTTAGGTTTTTTAAGGCATCCCGGCCCCTGTTGGCAATATTTTGAAAGAAGTGTAAAGGTTCCCTTTCGATTTCTTTGAGTTTTTTGATCAGAGCCTTTTCAAAGGTGATCGATTCTACAGAGATTATAGAGGGGTAAAAGGTGGACCCTGGATGTAGGTTGTGGTGTCTTGTGATGTATTGTCCTCCTCTGCACCCTTTGATTCTCCTAAGAATTGTTTCAATTGTTTCTTTACGTATCAAACGGGCTATTTCAACCATGGTTTCAAATGGATCGTGGTGTGTCGATGGTACTAAACTTAAGCCCATTTGTAATACTGTCAACTCAACAGCCGTCAGTGGATATGTTGATAAGTTCATCACTAGTAATTTATTTGTTGGAATAGGCCTCTCCCTCTGCTCCTGGTTAACCTTTGGGAGATCTGATCTTGCCCTCCTCCTCGCCCTCTGCCTCGTTGGTATAAAAAGGGTGTTCATCCCTGGTTTTGTCCCCTTGAGTTGGACCGATCTTGGAACTGGGCATGTCTATCTCTGGACTGGTCTTTGTTCTGTGATTGATTCTGATCATTCCCTCTTGAGGTACTGGGTCTCATATCATCTTCGTCACTCCCGCTTGAGAAGCTCCATGCTTCCAGTGTTTCCCTTTTCATGTTCTTCTTTGGGCTACGCCACCTTCTGGGCTGGTAAGATCCTGCATCATTTTGCACTTCTTCATAATAACTGTCTAGTATGTATAGATATGTCCTCTCATGTGTAAACGCTGTGATGTCTTTCAGTAATTTAGCTATCTTTTTGTTAAGGTTGGACTCTTTAAAGTCTCATCATTTTATCTAGATCTTCAAGTTTTTTCTTAAAGGCGTCCAAAATAGACTTTGATTTTAACTGATTCAATTTCTGTCATACGTTTTATGGATACAGTCTTTGCTGTATTGATTATCAGAATCAACCAGTTCTGTGTACATCTATTTGCAATGAAGCACCAATCCTTTCTGAATTGAAGCTGATCCAAGAAGATGCAGGGTTCAATACAATATAAATGGGCCTATAGCCATGGGGGGGAGGGGCGGTTTATCACACACCCTTATTTTGTAATTCTGTTCCAGCACGTCTAGACCATCATATTGGAATTGTTTCGATTTTATACACAGCGTTAATGTAATGACATCATTGTGTCGTACATGAGGTAGTAGAAGCCATTTTTGAATTTGGCGATCATATCTCATGAGGACCATGGAACATTGGTATTATTTACAAATTTAGATCCATAGAGCAGGAAATTATGTACATTAAATAGAGACACATAGAAGACTAATTTAGTGTATAGATGATAGAGAATTATTTTACAGACGTGAACATGTATAGATACAATAAACATATCCATAAATCAAGATGTCTCTGTGTAAACAGTGCTCATATAATAATGATGTGAATAGCATACCTTTTCAGCGAGTGTTGTATGCTAAACACTCTCTCTGGACACGATTTTTTAAAATTTAAACAGTAATAACGTTTCACATTAATACCATATCAATGTGCCCTTTTCAACCCCTCCCGATGCCGAGACTTTCCCATACCACCTCTGTTGTATGACTGACTGCCCCCAATTTAACACTGTTCAATACTCTGAGGAACACTGCCTCTCTCTCCACTATGGCAATCCTGCCCAATTCGCTCATGAGACCTAGAGAGGGGAGGTCTGCTCCAAGCATCCCTTCAAACCCCTTACCACCACTATCCCAGTGCTCCCAGTCCCAGATTTACTTTGGCTCCTATTTCCCATCCAATTGTCTCTTAAAGGAGGACCATTCCCCTTGCTGAAGAGAGCCCCCACCATGGAGTGACAAGCAGATATTCTCCATCATGTATATCTCCCTTGCTTTGGCAGTGTTATGACTTCTTAGTTTTCAAATTAAGAAATGCAGTGCAAGATGACGTAATATTATTTGGTTCACTGAACCTTTACCTGTAGAAGAAGGATGTTTGGGGAAGAAAATTGTGAGCCTTCCCAGCTCCACCTCTCACCCCGAAGAGTTGATATAGGGGAAAAGGTAAAGTTGGGGAAACACTCGTGGGGAATAAAAACCATAAGATGTATATCAGGAATGGATGTGCAGAAGTGAGGTTCCCTATCTTTACATGTAGTGCCGAGTGATTCAGTCTTCAGTGCTCCAATATGTCCCAAGCAGGGGTAAAGAAAAGAAACACAGATTTAATGTGTGCACGTTATGATTTCTGAATTAGAGAGGAGATGTTTGGTTAAAGGGTTTGAGGGGAAATCAATCCCTGGACTTACCGTAGACAACAACTCCCTCACTTTAAATCGATGGGTGGTGCACATGTTGCGCAAAGCAGGAACTAGTGGGACTGGATTCCGGTGATGAACGAGTTGCGATAGAAGTTGAGACTCGTGATAGTTTGATGCGGCTGTGATCCATAATATTAAAGTGAAGTTTGTAGCAGCCGCGATAATGTTTGCAACTCCTTTTCTCCGAGAAGAATTTGTACAGAGACCGTTCCCTGGCAATTGAGGCAGGCGCAAAGAAATTAGCCACAAGGAGAATGCCGCTTTCCTTTTTGCTTCCTTATAACCCGCAGGGAGCGCAGAGGAAGCGATTAGCATGAACATGTGAAAGGGGGTTAAATAGAAATGAATTCCGTGTCAGACGCTGTGTTAAATGTCGCACAACGTAGCTGCGCCAGTGGAAGTGCTCAGTTAGCGCGGCAGGGGCCAAATGGCTAACAAAGTAAAGAATGGCTAACAAAGTAAAGAGCAGGGAGAAAGGAAATAAAGGTAGGGACGGGGGAGTCAGGAAGAAAGTAAGAAAGGGAGCAATTCATGCAACAGTCCGTAGGCTTCTGGCTCTCAGGTTCGCAGTAACGTGCCGTCTCAGGTTGGAGATTAGAATTTATAGGAGACTAGGCGGCCATATTGAAAAGGACTAGACCAACAAGAGTGTTGCAAGTATGGGACAATTAACTGCCAAGTTGGTAGCGGTCAATTTGGGATTATCTATGTATATTTTCTACTTCTTCCATAGGGAATACCTATGTATGACAGTATGCCCCCCTTGTTGATGGATTTGGCCAGGTTTCCAAGGACGTGATCTATGAAATCGTCTGATGCAGTCAGGGGCATGTACTCGTGTAGTGCAGGTACCCAAGTGCAATGGGGTGGAGCATAACCCTTCCAGTCAATTAAATACTGAAGTCTACCATTGAAATAGCGGGAATCGCATATTCCGGCAACTTCTTATTCCGGTCCGAACTGACCGTCAATCGAAGGGGGTGAAGTAATGGTTTTCCTATTAAATCGGTCTGTAATGTGAGGTTTCAATTGGGATACATGAAAAACAGGATGTATTCTGGACCAAGATGTTGGTAGTTTCAATCGATAAGGTACTGTTCCGATGGTTGCCAAAATAAAGAAAGATTCAAGCTATCTGAGAGATAGCTTGGAAGGTACCAAATGACGATGGAGAAATTTGGAAGCGAACCACACCTTGTCACCCACTTGTAGAAGTGGTGCTGCTGTTCTTTTCTTCTCAGCTTGTTTCTTTTGTTGTTCTCTGTAGTGGGTTAAGGCAGAGAGGTCCTTAGAATTACCTGTTTTAATAGAATCCATCAAGTAATTTACAGTAGGACTTGGGAGCAAGAGGGAGTTATGGTATGTATGCTGGAAGGGTGATAACCATAAGTGCAGAAAAAGGGGGAAGTGTTGATGGTGCTATGATGGGAATTATTATAGGCAACTTCAGCTAGGGGTAATAGTTCTGTCCAATTTTCCTGAAGAGCTGACACAAAACATTGTAAATAGTGTTCAAGAGTTTGATTTAGTCTCTAGGTTTGCCCATAGGTTTGGGTATTGAACCCTGAACTTAAAGCAGGTTTGATGCCTAAAGTTTTACAGACAAGGGCCCAATATTGAGATGTCTACTTACTGGGAACCACGGTGTGAGATTATGGTGTCGCGAAGGCCATGTTTTGAGAAAATAGATTGGAGGAATATGGTGGCCATTTGTGCTGCAGTGGGTATCTTGGGAATGGCTACAAAATGGGCTAGCTCAGTCTCAGTAAAAAAAATAGATAGTGACCATAATGGCAGTATGGTTGGTAGAAGATGGAAGATCTACATTGAAATCAGTTGAGATTTGTTGCCAATGTTTGGTAGGAATTGGTGGTTGAACCAGTAACCCAAAGGGGTGCTGGTGGGAGGTCTTTGTTTGACAACAAACGGTACAGGAGGTCACATAGTCATGAACGTCTTAAGAGATTTGTGGCCACCAGAAATGACGGCTAAGCAATAAAAAAGGGTTGCTTTAACTCCTCGATGTCCTGCAATCACAGTGTCATGGTTCATCTGGAGAGCCTCCTTTCTCAATTCCTTAGTAGGAAGATACAGTTGTGTATCGTGAAAATATAGTCATTTTTCTGCTGTGAGATTGAGTCTTTCTTTATCAATGGTGAGTGTGGTATCCATTGTGGATATCACATCTCTAATGGTAGTCAAATAGTCTTTAACTAAAAAGATGAAAGTGGAATCTGGGAACATTCTTTTTTTTAAGAGCATCTGCCATAATGTTGATCTTGCCAGGAATGAAAGGAAACTGTATACGATAAGCAGAAAAAAAATGTGCCCATCAGGCCTGTCTGTGTTAGGTATCACCTGTGCATGTAACCAGATGACCCGCTCCAGAACTTGAACATGTCGTGTAGTGGACCAGTTCTTTTTGTCGATGTACCTCGCAGGAGTACAAAAGGACTGCCTGAGAAGTCTATCAACCAAAAGACGGGTGGAAGCCACAGGATTCAGCTTGCTGCAAAAATAAACACACAGTCAAAAACCCACAAGATAACAATCAATAGTAATGCAAGGCAAAAACTAAGAGTGCTACCTTTGGTTTAGTCAGAAGTCTGGCACCTCACAGATCCTGTGCATGAATCCATATAAAAGGCACCCTGAAACAATGAGAACAGAACCATATCTGTATGTTCTAATAGTTCAAAAAATTGACAAACAACTATTTCTATGGTTTGAATCAATATAGTTAAAAAGGTCTTACCATACGTAAGTCTGGGAGAATGGTGAGTTGATGCACAAGGTGAATCTTGAAGAGTGGTGAATTGCAGCAAAAAATGGTTCTCTTGAATCCAGAGGAATGGAACAAATCCACCTAGGCCTTCTTAAACATTAATACAATGTAGTTAAACAGATTTTCTTCGTTCAGTATTTGAATACATTGTCTCAACATGTGCTCGTGGATTAGTTTCATTGCACGAGTAATCCTTCTACACATAGGTCAACGAAGGACCAGGTATCAGTTCACGGCCTCAACAAGTGGCCTGCAGGCAAGTTACATATTAGCTATGTACAGAGGTCAAGACGGCCATGTTGTATTCTGGAATGACATTGTCCACCATTTTAACTCACAGGGTGACTTTTACACAACGAATCCTAAAATGGCGGCTTGACCTAAAATGGCGGCTTACATGGATTTAAGGTCAGGTCCTTGCAACACGGATTTCTTTCGCAAGCGACTTTTGAGCAGCTTGGCGTAGGCCAATATTAATATATTTATTAAAATAGGCGGCATGATATACTTTCTCTTTCGACACGTACGTCGGAAGCGGGAGCTAGCAATAACGAAGATGAAGGAGTAAACAATGCCGGTCAGAAACTGTCTGTAGGTCACAATTCCATGGCGAGTAGCAGACAAGGGCAAGATAAGATGAATATCCGGAGGCAAAATCAGGTCACAATGTAGTATTCAATGTAACAAACGTAAGGCTAAGAAACGAATTCAGAAGCCCCGAACACTGAGTGGGAGGAGTTAAAGTACCTGAATCCAATCCACATGACCGGCGGGAACGTCACTCAACATGCATGGACACGTGACGAACGTGACAAAGGAACCCAGCGTCTTCATGGGAACCTGTAATGCTTGCGAAACGACACAAGACGGGACAGGGTTCTGTTTCGTTGCTGCAAGCCAGTGTGTGGTGGATTCCGACTCCTAACGTGAAAAGAAAGATGATGAGGTGGGGTAATGGATGTATTACGAGACGGCCGATCTTTGGGTGGGTTGATGTATGAACCCTTGTTAGCCCGTGGTTTCTTGACAGTCTGCTAATTTTTGTCTCAGTGTTTTGTAGTACTCTTAAATTGTGGTGATCGGTTCTTACCTCAATGGGGAACTGGGCACCAATCAGTAAATGTCTCCATTCTTGGAAGACCCTTTTTATGGCCAAGAGTTATTTTTCTAATACAGTTTAGTTGGCCTTTGAGCTAGGTAATGTTTTGGAAAGATCGGCAAGTGGTGTATTCTCTCCCTGTCTTGTCTCTCTGTCTGAGTACTGCTCCTATGTCATTGTTCAAGGCATCTGATTCTACTTGAACAGAAGTTTCCGATTGGGCAGTCTTAGGATGGGTGTTGTGGTAAATGCCTGTTTTAATTTTAAAAAGGCTTCTCGAGTTTCCTCATTCCAATTAAACTTGTGGTCTTTCCTGAGGAGTTTTGTGATTGGAAGTATGGTACATGAAAACTGAGGTATACATCTGCGGTAGGAATTGGAAAATCCCAAGAAACTTTGGATCTCTTTTACTTTTCGTGGGATGGGCCAATTTAGAACCACTTGAATCTTGTTGGGGTCCATTTGTGTCCCTTGAGCTGAGAGAATGCATCCCAAGTATGGGATTTGGGGTTGATGGAATATGCATTTTTCTAGCTTGGCAAAAAGATGGTTTTGTTTTAATCTTCTGAGTGCTTCACGTACATGGAGGGTATGGTCTCAGAGGTTTTTTAAAAAGATCAATATGTCATCGATGTATACCACTATTGTGCGAAGTAGGTGGTCTGAAAATACATGATCCATGAATCTTTGGAAGACTGCCAGCGCTGTATTCGAAATGTCTGAATTTGGTTCTAAAGGCAGTCTTCCATTCGTATGAGATGGTATGCTCCTCTTAAATCTAGCTTGGTGTAAATGGTAGCTCCCTTAACTGCTTCTAAAATGTCTGGAATAAGGGGCATGGGATATTTGTCTGGTATGATAATCTTGTTTAACCCTCTGAAGTCAATACAGGGTCTTAGTTCCGTGGTATCTCTTTTGGGAATAAAAAGTAGTGAAGCACTGGCTGGAGAATGGGATTCTGTGTGGATTCCATTACAGAGGTTACTTTCCAGGTACTCTTTTAGAGCATCCTTCTCAATTTGAGATAAGATGTACATTCTTCCGAAAGGAATTGGTTTGTCTGGAATTAAATCGATGGTGCAATCATCCCGACGATGGGGAGGGAGTTCCTTGTATTCTAGATCAAAAAAGATCTCCTCATAGTCTTGGTAATGACTAGGCAAAGTTGCAATAAATTCGATGAGAATTGTTTTGGGGGGATGCTGCATGATTGAGGTGGGTGTATGAAGTCCAACTGACCCTTTAGACAGGGAATGGTTTATACAGTGTTCTGAACCTAAAAAGAAAGATCCAGCTGTCCAATTAATAAAAGGATTGTGAAGGCGGAGCCAAGGAAGACCCAAGATAATGGGATAGTTGGCTGCCTTGATCAGATCGAATGTAATGTCTTGTTGATGGGTCATGATACTCATAAGTAATGACTCGGTTTCTTCCTTGATTAATCTGGACGAAAGTGTAGTACCATCAACTACTTCTACCGGAATAAACGTAGAACGTGATCTACGAGGGATGCGATATTTGTGGGCCCTTTGGTCATCAAGGAAGTTTCCCGCTGCGCCACAATCTACCAGAGCGGGGATATTTTCGAGTAGATGATCTCCTACTCTCAAAGATATTTTGATGACTACCATTTGGGTGGAAGACAGAGAACTTAATTTCCCTTCCCGGATCATAGTTCCCCTTATGACTGGGAAGTTGCGTTTCCGAGCATCTGGGAGAGACAATAGGACAATCCTGTAATTCATGGTCTTTGGAGGCACAATACATGAAAAGGCCTAGAGTATGGCGTCTTGTTCTTTCCTCTGCGATTAAGGGTCCTCTAGCAGCTCCTACCTGCATAGGTTCCTCCTCCTTGTGAGTCTTGGGACTAAATCTGGTGTTATCAGGTAAACAAGGGACGTGGGTTCATCTCTTTTCAGCATGACGTTCTTGTGAACAGTAGTCTAGTTGCAGAACTGTAGTAATAATTTCTTCAAGATTTCCGGGTCGAGGCATTCTTGAGACTTTGTCTTTTAACTCTTCATTGAGTCCTCTTCGTAATAAAGTAATTAAAGCATCACCAGATCAAGCTGTTTCATGAGCCATTTGTTTAAATTGGGTTATAAAGGACAAGGTTTCCATGGAGACCTGTTGGAAGTCTAAGAGAGGTTCCTGTGCAGATATTACTACCTCTTGTCTCCCGAACATTGCACGAAGGCTATTGGTGAATCGTTGGTACAAATCCAATATGGGATTATTGGTAGTCACAGGCGGGGTTGCCCAAGCGAGTGCAGCTCCTGCGAGGTTCGAAATCATATGACCTACTTTAGTTCGGTCTGTTGGAAAATAAGCATGTTTAAATGCAGATTGCACGACACATGAGCCCAAGAATTCTCTGAGATTTTTAGGATTTCCATCAAATTTACCACCTGGTAACGTGCCAGGAGGCAAATCATATTGTTGGGGCGGGTGAGTAACTAATTGTCGAAGAACTGCATTTAAATTTTTAAGGGTTTGCATCTCTGTGGTGAGATTCTGCATCCCAACCATCAGCTGTTGTACTTGCTGATCCATATTCTATTCTAGGCGTTACTTTCTGTTATGACTTCTTAGTTTTCAGATTACGAAATGCAGTGCAAGATAACTTAATATTATTTGGTTCACTGAACCCTTACCTGTAGAAGGATGATGTTTTAGGAAGAAAATGGGGAGCCTTCCCAGCTCCACTTCTGACCCTGAAGAGTTGATACAGGGCAAAGGTAAAGTTGGGTAAACCCTCCTTGAGAATAAAACCCATAAGATGTATATCAGGAATGGATGTCCAGAAGTGAGGTTCCCCATCTTTACACGTGGTGCTGAGTGATTCAGTCTTCAATGTCCCAATCCGTCCCAAGCAGAGGTAAAGAAAAGAAACAAAGATTTAATGTGTGCACGTTATGATTTCTGAATTAGAGAGGAGATGTTTGGTTAAAGGGTTTGAGGGGAAATCAATCCCTGTACTTACCGTAGACAAGAACTCTCTCACTTTAAATCGATGGGTGGTGCACGTGTTGCGCAAAGCAGGAACTAGTGAGACTAGATTCCGGTGATGCACGAGTTGCAATAGAAGTCGGGACTCGTGATAGTCCGATATGGCTGTGATCCGTAATATTGAAGTGAAGTTTGTAGCAGCTGCAATAATGTTTGCAACTCCTTTTCTCCAAGAAGGATTTGTACGTAGACCATTCCCTGGCAATTGAGGCAGACGCAAAGAAATTAGCCACGAGGAGAATGCGGCTTTCCTTTTTGCTTCCTTATAATCCGCTGGGAGTGGAGAGGAAGTGATTGGCATGAACCCGTGAAAATGTAGGTGCACCAGTGGAATTGCTCAGTTAGCGTGACAGAGACTGAATAGCTAACGAGATAAAGAGCAGGGAGAAAGGAAAAGGAAGGTAGGGAAGGGGGAGTCAGGAAGAAAGTAAGAAAGGGAGCACTACTTCATGCGATGGTCCACAGGCTTCTGGCTGTCAGGTTCGCAGTAACGTGCCGTCTCAGGTTGGAGATTAGAATTTATAGGAGGAAACTAGGCAGCCATGTTGAAAATGACTAGACCAACACAAGTGTTGCAAGTATGGGACAACTAAACTGCCATGTTGGTAGGGGGTCAATATGGCATTATCTATGTATTTTCCACTTCTTCCATAGGTAACACTTTTTCAGATGGTAAGTGTGCTTTCTTACAGTACATTGCCAAGCAGGCCCTTGACACAACCAGCATAAAGTGAGCCATATGTGTCAGAGACCTCCAATCCATCTCCATCCCAAAAAGAACCAAGGAGGATCCAACTTTCTCTCTGTGCCGACTGCATCTTTTATCCACCCTAGGACCGCCCTCTAAAACATCTGCACCTTTCCACAAGACCACCACATATGCCAATATATTGCATGTTCTCAACATGTGCCCCAACAATTTGGACTCACTGAGGGGAGCATCTTAGACAGTCTGACTGGATCGTATTGCCACCTATGTATATGTATTTTACCCCATGGAATTTTTATAGGCACGCTATGAAAGTCTTATATGCTCCCCTACACATTTTCTGCCATAAAGGTTCATGCACTTCCCATCCCAGATCTCTCCCCCTTCTGGTCCTATGTCCGCCTGTGCTGTTCCTCCTTGCCAGCAGCAATGTGGCATATAGCTTGGATATCAACCCCCTAGTGTCCCTTTCGGTATCCAGTATTTTCTTAAACGGTGTAAGTTCCCTCTGTATTTCTGACCTCCATTTTTCTGCCATCAGCACCCCATTGAACTGTAAGAAAGAAAAACTGATAGCTTCCCAATTTTTAAAGAGACTCCCAGCTCCTGGACCGATATATAGCTGCCCTTACTCCCTAGTTAACCCACCCCTCCAAACAGCTTCAAACCATTCCTGAAAACTGTCTGTATCTGGAATGTCATCTCGCACCAGTGGTGCCCATAAATGACTTAGCAGTGAGGGCCATGTGGTGATCCCTTCCATTCCCGGCGTTTTACTCCAGGTGTCTCATATCGGACCCGTTATACCATGCTTCCTAATCCTCTTCGGTCCTCCCTCTTAGGGGCCCACAACCACTCCCTAACCATTACTGGCCTCATCCTAACATTTTCCAAGTACACCCACTGCTTATCCTTCTCCACCATTAGGTGCAGCACCAGTATCCTCAGTTGCGCTGCCCTGTAGGACGAAGTCAAGTCTGGCAATTCTACCCTTACTTGATCCTACAGGAGCACCAGTATATCATAAGTGATCTGTGGTTTCTGCCCCACCCAAAGAAAGCGGAGCATACAACCTTTTGCCTCCCGCAGCAGTAAGTCTGGCACCTTCACTGGCAGCATCTGGTACAAATAAAGTACTCTAGGCTCGATCTACCAAAGGAGGAGTATAAAAGAAAGGAAACCCCCCCTTCCATTGCTGTCCCCAGGACGAAAAGGCAGAGGTTGCCGTACTGCAGCGCTCAAAGACTTCGCCGCAGCTTTGGAGGTCGGCAACCTCTCAAGGCTCTCGTCAACCTTGCTGCCAAATAAATGAACATCATCAAAGGGCATGTTCAGAAGACAGGCTTGCACATCAGGAGTAAACCCCGACTTCCGTAGTACGGTGCTCGCAGCCATGGACCGGCTGATACAACTGCCGTGTCCAAACCCGATTTAAGGGATTCACACATAGCATCCTTGCTATCTCGCACAAGGGCAAGGAAGCCATCCCTTTCCTCCCCTTCGGGAATATACTCAGCCACCAAGAAAGCACAGGTCCACAGAGTGTGTGTAAACCTTGCCAAGGCACATGTGGAGTTGACAGCTTTCAGTGCCATGCTCCCTGAGGCAAAGACCTTCCGAGCCCATCCATCGAAGCGCTTGTCATCCCTATCTGGAGGGATGGCAGGGTACTCCTGCTGCCTCGAGGTGGCCATAGCCGCCTGAACCACCAAACTCTCAGGAGTGGGATGAGTAGACAAGTAGACAAATAGCTGGGGTCGCTAACAGATGGGGGGCACTTTTTCGACAAATTCTTATTAACCTCTGAAAGAGATTCTGGGGTCTGCCAAGCCGATGACACCCTTTTTTGCAATTTAAGATGAAAGGGCAATACCGGGTCAGATGGGGGAACCTTGGTCCAAGATGTCATTAAGGTAATCCTGAATAAAATCCTCAGGAGGACTGGACCAACCCAGTTATTCGGAGACCCTAGACATGGAGGGTCTGCCTCAACTCCTCCAAGGGACTGTCACCCAACAATCCCGGAACCTCATCCTGAGAAACCGGTTCTGAAAAGTCTGACCTTTCCTCCTCTTCAAAAATGTCCGCCAGAGGTCTGGAAAACCTAGCCAAAGGGACAGAAGATGGCCTGGGGCCCAATACAGGCCTCCCAGACTTAGAGGTAGCCTTCCTGGGCCGGTCCACCTGCTTAGGGAACTCCCCAGACACAACACAGCCAAAAATAGCCGAGGGACGTCGAGAACTTCAACGTCGAGACCGCTGAGGGCTTCAATGCCAAAACCTTCGTCACGGGAGTCGACGCTGAGACCTTCGGCATCGACACTGCTACAGGCGTGGGCTGATAGGACAGCAAAGCGTTGTCGTGTGCCCCGGCGCTGAACGAGTCGACGCTGGCGTCGAAACCTTCAAAGGCCGCAACGGTCTTGCTGGGGACGAGGACCGAGACCTGGATGCACGTCTCTTGCGACTGCTCTTGTCCGCACGGGACCTCGAGGGCAACCGGTGCGAGTCGCGACCCGAGCTCGAAGGCGTGTGAGCCGAGGTTGGAAAGGGTTCTCTGACAGCTTCGTGAAAAGGTACGACAGGAACCGTGCCTTGCAACTGGAAAATTGCCATAATTTGTTCTTTAAAAGCCACCCACTCCTCCGGAGTCGAGGACTTTGTGGGACAGGCTACCTTACGCACAGCGCCATCCTCTGAAGAGGACTGGGAAGGTGACCGATGCCGGCGCTTCCGAGAGTGCTGCGAGGACGAAAAATGGCGGGAACCACTCTGGGACCGAGAACCTCGAGCCTCCTCCTGACGCGTAGAGTCGGCCCTCAAGTCATCAGTGGAAACCCTGGACTTCGATCCGGACTTACGGGACTTCGAGGGCCCCCTACCTACCTGGAGCTTCCCCTTCCTTTCTCGCAAGACCTTGGCGGTTAGAGACTGGCATTTCAAGCAGTCGTCTGTGTTGTGCGACTCACCCAGACACCATAAACAAATACGGTGCGGGTCGGTCAATGACATCTTGGACTTGCAGTCCCGGCAAGTCTTGAACCCGGACCTTGGAGTCGGAGGGGTAGAAGAATAGACATCATAAAGGTCGATGAACACACAAGGCACGCCGAGTTTCACGAAGCTATACACGTTCGCTGTCGGAAAAAACGGAACTGAGGCAATGGGCGCCGTGCGTCCTATATACAACATCCGGTGACATCGACCCTCGACGGAGGCCCTCGAGGGACATCAGCTCAACATCATCAACGCAAGATGCCCTCTGCCGAAAAGTTTCCGAAGTGCACAGCTGTGGACATTACATGTCATAGATGTGGAATACGTCGAAGGACACAATCCCTTCAAAACTACCTGAACTAGAAGGCCTTAGGAAAGGCAAGAAGGGGGTAAAAGTGGTCACACATGGGTCATGTAAAATCCTCTGCACAGTTGAAAGTCTTTGACGGACTGATGATTGTGAAGTTAAAGGAAGTGAATCCCGCATGGCAAAAGTTGAAGCAGAAACTGTGTAACTCACAAGGTTGGTGGTGGGAGTGAACCCGAACGAGGGAAGCCGACAAAAAGGGGGCAAAGCCTACAGTCCCGAAAAAACCAGTGTGTTAACAAGAGTGAACCCGGCAGAGGGATGTCCACCGTAAATTGTGTTAAAAGAGATTAAGATTCATGAATGTCGCATATAAGATTGTGTTGAGAGTCATAGTAAACCCATAGGTCACTAATCCCATAGGGGGCTTCCCTCTCCATGAGATCACCCGCTGAGTAGCAGCCCCAGGGGGACTATCGGGCAGCAGCCTCGCCTCCCTGGCCGCACGGGAAGGGACTCCCTCTGGGGGGAGAAGGGACGACATCCAAGGATTCGTCACATTTCATATCTTAATTTACATAATCTTCTCTCTCCTTTTAAATCGGGTTTCCACCTTGATCAGTCAACAGAAGCTAATCTTCTGGTAGTTTCTAATTCTATTTTCATGCACGCCATTTTAAAACACCTTCTATTCTTGTGCTGCTTGATCTATCAGCTGCATTGGCTACTGTTGAAAATGTTTCACATATTTCTTCCCTATCTTCACTCAGTATCTCTGGTGCGGTCTTATCATGGTTCATATCTTATGTTCAAAATCGATCTTTTTCTGTATCTTGGCAGGGTTCTATGTTATATTTTTCTTCTATAAATTGTAGTGTTCCCTAGGGTTCTGCTCAGGGTCCTATTCTATTCTTAGTTTATACCACTCCACTAGCCTCTGTAATATCTTTTTTTTGTGTTTCAAACTCATTTTTATGCAGACGATACTCAACTCTTTCTGTCCTTTTCTGATTTCTCGGCTATCATACACCAACAACTTCCAAAATGCTTAACAAATATTGAATCATAGGTTGCATCTAATTACATCCAATGAAATCCCAAGAAAGCTGAGATCTTATTTTTCATAGAATCATCTTTGGTTGTTACTCCTTGTTCTTGCTTATTTTCAGCTCCTCATCTAGCTCTGAGGATCTCAGCTAGAAATCCAGGCTTTATTTTTGATTCCTTCCTTTCTTTTCAGGATCAGATTTTATTGGCTACTTGCACTTGTAAATTCCATATTTGTAATACTAGTAAGATTCCACATTTGCTGACCCTCTCATCCACAAGTTTCTCATACAGTCAGCTTAATTACTGTTGCTCTCTTTATGTTGGTGTTCCCAAATATTCTTTTCTTCTCCTACCATCAATTCAACAATCTGCTGTATGGATTCTTTTTAAACTAAAATCACATTTCCCCTTACTTAGCATGCATGCAGTGGTTCCCTGTTCATCTAACATTTCTGTTTCATTATTTATGTATCACTTTCAAATGTCTTCATAGAATTATTATGATTTAGTTCATCAGGTTTGAATAATACACAGGCATTTGTGAAAGAATTGGGGTTACAGGATAGAGCAATCATTTTTTGAAGGTGATATATATGTTGTTTGTATTGATATATAGCCCAGTATTATAACCTTCAAAGAGCTACTGTGAGAAACCTGAAGGTGTCTCACCCACTAGTCCCCGGGGAATTGTCATCCAGGTGGCCAAGACATGGCCATCACTTTTGGATCCAGTTCCTGGAGGTGGACCATTACGGGAGAATCACCTGGATGAGGGGACTTCGAGAGTGGGAGTGGGACACCGGATGGTGAGATGCGGTATCCCTTTCCCTGTAACACCTTTTCCCCATCCTAACAGGTAGGATACTTAGGAACCTAACCTCCCCCCTCTTTCCAGGCACAAACACTTTCTCATGGACAGCTCAACATGAGCGAAAACGGACTAACACCAGAGCTGTACACCTGACATGTCCCAATACAATTGTCAGGCAAGGTCAGGCAATTACAGATCATTACACACACCTGACTTCCATCACATATTTCCCTACATGGAGCACAGAAACACACTGTGAGCAAGGCAAAGCACACGAGGAAGCAGCAGTTCCAAGATGGCAGTTTAATACGAGGAGAAAGACGGTGAGACCAGAAAGGGTTGCAAGGAGGGAAGTCCCCTTGACCTTTTTTAGACCGTTACATTCATGAACCTTGTAAAATAAGAAACATAAGACTAAAGCTGAAGAAACCTGCATTGTGTGTCGGAGGTACACAGGGCTCCCCCACTTCGATAACCAAGGCGGGAAGGAGCGTGTGTCACTGTGTTACTGTCCTTGGCTCCTACAACAAAGCAGCGCCAGTAAAGACAGCACAGCCGGTGAGTCAGAGAGACTGATACTAGACCAGCCTGGGTAAGAACCAAGGTTGCAAGAATCAACATTGTATGAAGAAATCTAAAGAGGTAGGGATGCAACTGCTTGGAAAATGTGAAAAAGGAATTGTGAGATCGAAGTGGTCCTGCAACGGGTCATGCTAAACTGTGTGCACATTTGAACATCTTCGATAGTTTAATGCAAACTGAAATTGGTCTGAGCCCAGCTCAGGGAAACTAATTGTATAAGAGGAAGGATCTGAGCCCCGCTGAGGAGGATTCAGGGTGAATTGTGAGTCACACGAGAAGGCATATTCTCTGTATATTGTAAAAAGGGGGATCTGAGCCCGGAAGAGGGGGATCCAGGGTAAATCACCTGAATTGACTACTTATAAGAGGAAATTAACTTGTTTTCTTTTGATACATCAGACCCTCTGAATCAAGAGACTTTGATAAGTAAAGAGACTTGGGCACAGAAGGCTGGTAATGGAACTGTATCCTCGTTCCGAAGAAGCGAGAGTGTGCGCTTTTCTCGAGTGAACTGCCTTGTCCAGTGTTGAAAACATGAGGAAGGGAGGCCAACGGCCTAAACATCCCGACATATCATATTGGTAACACTTCTTTCTTTTTCATGAACACTACCTCACACCATTTGTATTTAGCGGTAAGGATTGGCAATAGTTTATTTTAGTATAAGTCCTTTTATTTTGAGGAGACTCCACTAGGACTGCATTAATATTATTTGATGGTCATAGCTTGCTCCATCTGTAGATTTAGTATTAGATACTTAGATTAGATCACACCCATGTTGAAGTTAAATAAACACCCTTCAACTGTGGTCACTTGTGTCTGTCTTATTGTTGATACCAAACCTTCTGTTCACTACCCACTTGGCAGGGCCAATTCCAGGTGTTCCTCTTGTGTTGTTCAATGGTTGAAAAGACTTTCCAGCACGAAAAATCAACATAGCACCAGAGTAAGTCTGGCGAACAGCCTGGCATAGAATTGGTAGAGGCGGACTGACCTGCTTTGGAGAGTCATCTGTACCCCCAGAAGACTCCTGTTGGCAGGAGAAGAGATCACAGCAAATGTGTAGGGGACCCAGTGGAAGGAGGGAACCTGGGAGTGCATTTAGAATGAGTGCATGTGAAGCCACTCTATGGCTAGCGGGAGAGCATTGGGGGAGAATAGTGCTCTGACCTTTGTAGGGGCGGCGGTCAGGGGAAATGGGCCCTGTAGCTGAACGTGGGAGCCTAGAATAAGCAAGGTTCAAGATGCCGTCTGCGAAAGCAAGCAAGGACTAAAAATGGGTGAGGGCATCAAAAGCTCCTGAACCCTTCCACTGGGTACTGGGGCTTCTAGGTGAGATCCCTGGTAATCTGGCCTTCTAATTGAGTGTTTGGCTGGATCAAAAGCCTCAATCTGAGGTTAGATGGCATTGAGCCATGTAGCACATTGTAATTAACACATCAACCAGCGCGAGAGTCACATTGCAAGCCAACCCATAGCTGTTTGTGCGCTTAAGGCAAAACAAAAAGAGCACACCAGGCAGAAATTATGAGGCACTGGGAGAGACAGAAGTGAGAGTCAGACTAAGAATTGCTAAGCCAGTGCACAAATTTTTCCTCTGGATCTTTGGCACGGTTGCTAGCCCAAGGGGAACAAACGGACACGATGGCAGGAGAGAAGGAGCTCACTGTTGAAGTGCTCAAAGCAGCACTAGTAAGTCTAAAGAAAGACAGGAAGGACACTCTACACAATTAAATGCCTAAGTAATCTTATGTGAAGAACTATCCAGAACTAATTCAGGCAAAAAAAGGAGATCAAATGTTTGGAGGAAGGAGTAAATAAAAATGAAGATTACATAAAATGAAAATCGCAAACTGCTTGAGGGAACAGGTGCCACAATTAATTTCCTTATTGATACAGTTCAGGAATTGCAAGAGAAATGTGAAGATTAAAAAAACAGAACGAAACAGAAACATATCAGCGTTAAATTCCTTAAGGAGGGCTTGGAACATCAAGACCCAGCCCCTTTTTCATAGAATCAAATTGCACAAGATTTTTAGCAGGACCCTAATCCTCTGGTTCAGATTGATAGTGCACATAGAGTGAGAAAACGTGTTCAGGGCCAAGAGTTGCACCTAGAAGCTTTATTGCTGCAGGATTATGCTACAATAGAGGAAGCAATTAGAATAGCTAGAAAAAAAATGGGCTAGATTACCCTTTGTGGATAGTGTTGTTCAGACATTTAATGAAATAGCCCTGATATTGAGATTGATAACAGACATTCTGGCTTTGCCACTTCCCATTAGCATTACAATTCAGATTCAATAACAAAGAAGTGGTAGTCGGGACAGATAAGGAGGGTGAAATTATTTTACAGGCTCATACCCCTAGAAAAGAGCCTACTAAAGAGTATTAATCTATGAACTCACAGACCTTTTGAAAAAAACAGACAAGCTACTTCTGCAGCATCCTGGAAAAGAATGAACAGGGAGAGGAAAGAAGGTTCAGACCAAGAGACAGCATGAAAGTACTGTGAGAAACCTGGAGGGTTTCTCACTTTTACTCCCTCTGGGTCCTCTATGCAGGTGGCCAGGGAAGGGTCATCACTGTTGGCTCCTGGGTAGACAAGCGAGGGAGGATCACCTGGATAGAGGGTCCTCATGGATTGGGAGGTGAGAGACCCCTAGGTGAGGCACAGTATTCTAGGTCCTCCTATGCACAAACCCCTGTCCCAAAAGTAGTAGTAGGATATTGTTTATCTAGTCCCGTGACTCCAGAGCAGGGTAAGAATCAGTATTACACCAACTAGACTCAACAAAAGAAGAGACAGGATAAAAATAGGATATTTAATAATAAATCATTGTATCCCTCTTATCCTCAAGAAGATCCACCCAGACTTTCCCCGACCATCATGGGACATTACAAAGTTGTTTCATTTTCCTCCCTCATTAACATGCATAGGAATACTGTGACGAGGAAGAGGCCACTAGGAGCTATGAAGATTACCTTCCTTTACTGCTCAAGTACTGACATGAAGAAGAGGCTCAAAGGTCAGACATGTCCCAATAATTGGCTTAAGTGGGGCCAGGCACACCAGGCAAGTGGAGCACACCTTAAACCTATTAAGGGAGCTCAGGTGTATAAAAGGTGGAGCCTAGAGAGTAGTTGGGCAGAAGGAGAGAAGGCAACATCAGGACGGAAGCCAGCACGATCTGTGAGTGTCCCAAGGAGAGTCGAGCACCGAAAGGCTGGATGATTGCAGAAGAAAGTCAACTGTAATCTCGTGGTGAGGGAGCCGGTGAAAGAATCCAAAGGAAGACATGTGAAGTTGGTTCCTTTAATATGGGTAAAGACTGCTTGTTACCTTGGATGGAAGCGCCAGGCCAGGGCTGTCTGAGGGGCAGGTGGTGAGACCCTGACCTCAGAAGAAGCCTATCAATGGGGAGCCAAGAAAACACAATCGGGGAGTGAAAAGCAAACAGCAACCCAGTGTGTGTGTTTTCCCGCCAGTGTGAATACAAAGTATCCAAGTACGCGCGTAAGGAAGACATGCTTGTTAGAACTGTGAGTCTCTATCAGTCTAGTCGCCGGGGGATTGTGTGTATGACAGTTCATTGTGAAACGCTTCTGCATGAAACTGCGAGTCTCATACAAAAAGGGGGAGCTGTGCGAGGACATGAAGAGGGAGCAAATCTCAAATGTAAAAAACCCTTGAGAAAAGGTTATTGCCAATGGAATAAACTGAATGAAACTAAACAAATAAAATGGAACAGATTGTTCCCCTTATCTTAATAAAATAAGACTGCCTAAGGAATATTGTATATCGATCTAAAAGGAGGAAGTAAGAGGAATTGATTACAACAATACAAATAGAACCGGTGGCTTGTATATGTGGAAAAGACAGAAGCCATCCTTATTTACAATTGCATTGAGAAACCAAAACGACCTAAGTGTTGCACTCTACATCGAGAAACCAAAAAGACAAAAGCCATCCTTGTTGAACTCTGCATTGAGAAACAAAAAAGACCTAAGTGTTAAAGTGTGAGCTGGATTATGTGAACTGCTTATTATGTGAACTTTGAAGGAAGCTTGTAAGCTCTTGGTTGCATGGCCTTTAATGGGTGGACCTGTTGTCTGAAACTGTGTCTTGACCAAGGAGCTGTTATCAAAAAGCAAAGGCTAAATTTCTGGCTGCGTGACCTGTAATGGGTGGACTTGTCGTCTGAAACTGCACCCTTGCCAGAGAACTTCTTGATAGAAATCAGGAAACCTGTTGTGGTGAAAGCAGACAACCAAGTGCTACCAGACTTGGGAAAAGGAGTCCCAAATGGTGAAAGTTCAGTGAAAAGTTACGAGATATTGTCTGTTTTAAGAATGTATAATAATCTTGGGGAAGGGAACCCTAAGCGTTGGCAACTTGAAACTGTATTTCCCAGTGTTGTGATTAAGGTGCTTTATTTACAAGGTGACACTGAACTTGGGGAAGGGAACCCTAAGTGTTGGTTTCTTGGTACTGTGTTGTCTTGGAACCATGCTGAACTTGGGAAATGGCAACTTAACTGTATTTCTGTTTGGTGTTTTGAAGGAAGATGAATTGAACTTTACAAGGAACTTATAAACAATCTTGAGAAGAGGCTAAAGAAATAAGCCAGAGCTGGAAACGGCTCAGAACTTTATGTTGGAATCACTATTTAAGTTGTGGGTGATATTCCAGCACAGTGTTTGTATTAGTTATGAGGGCAAGCATAGGATTTTGACACAGACGGACCTTTAAGTTGAACATACCGACACAGACTTTCCTTAGTTTCTTTAGGCAGGGGAATTGCTCCATAGTTAGGGCAAGTTAGGACTTCATCCATCCTGATTTTTACTTTAATAAAGTATTGTTCAACTTTGAATCTGTTGTCTGGGTCTCCTTCCATGATGCCAACCTCACAGTACATATAATAAAGATTTTAATTATTGTATTAGGAACTCAATCAGGAGTCCCATTGAAGGGTTTTGCCTTACGTCTTCATTATAAGGAGTTTTGGAAATTGTATTGATTATGGAGAATGCAGTGCTCAATATGGCTTTGTGATCTTTTCTGGAGCACTGAAGTGCAGGTGACTTTACTTAGGTTTTTAGATTTGAATAGTAGCTTTATTAAAACGAGATCTGGTGTTTTGTGAAGTTACAGGAGGAGATACAAGCCAGAAGGTGATTAAAGAGTATGGTCACTTCCACAAGTATATGGATTTGGCTTTTTGGCTATATGCATATTTATTTTGGAGAGAGGAATAAATGCAGGGGAGAATCTTTATGCTGGTACAGGGATTTGTTTATTAAAACATGATTTCATGGCAAAGAGCTCTGCAATTCTCTGCACCAATGGAAGGAAAAAGCACTTAGACGGCTTGTCAATGTCCCCCATAGGATTATTATATGGTTAATGGATATAAGAGCCGCAAATTCTCCTTCCAAAGCACAAAGTTGCTTGCTGAACTAATAAGGAGCTATCCAGATGTATGTTTACAAGAGACACCTGAAAACCGCAGCCTAAAACAGACTGAAAAGCAAGGATTATCCTTAAAATTACATGCAGGCATTGTCTCGAAAAAGGTGGAGACAGAGATTTTGCTGCATAAAAATGTTCAGTTTATAAGAGAAGAATTTATACAGGACAAAGGAGGCACTGTGTGTGGGTGGGGCATGCAAAAAGGAAGGCTATCACAACTGTATCAGTAATTGAGCAAAATTAGGGTCAAGAGTTTATGTTGACAGAATTCCCTGCGATCTAGGAGAGGTTGGAAAAAGGGGAAATTATGTGCTCTTGGTGAAATTGCTTCAATCTGGTTTGAGATCCCCAGCAGTACCTATTGAAGGGGAAGAAATATGAGGTTGTAGGTGCAATGTTATAGAAATTCAAAAGGCAAATTAAGACTTTGGGGCTGATTGACACCTGTAGACAGATACATTCTCTGTCTACTGGTTATACCTTCTACATTCACGTGCACAGCACATATTCCAGAATCAACTTAATTTTCTTTCTATCTCTTTGGCAAGGTATGTACATAAAGTAGTAAAAGGAGTCGTAGTTCTTTCCAGCCACGCTCCTCTAATGGCATCTCTATTTTCTGGAGGGCAGAGGATTGAATGGAGAGTATGCAGGCTGGTAGAATATTTACTCAAAGCCCCTATTAACCAAAACCCACTGGTGCAGACTTTGCTTAACTCTCAATAATAGCTCATCTGTGACATCTATCTTTACACAGTGGGATGCTAGGAATGCAGTAAGAGGGGGATTTATCCAGCTGCCTGCAGAGTCCAACCGATTGGGAAAGAACTTAAAGGTGTGGATATTAACCATATTTGAGTGTCTAAATGAGCACTAACGAGTTTTGGCTCTATGTGATGGTAGACAATCTGTGACATCTAGCCTAATACTTATATGTAATTGTGCAATTATCCAAAAAACACAGAACGTAGTATTTCCTGTTGAGCAGTACAACACTGATTTTTTGCTCTCTTATACATATGTTTTCTACATTTTCTCCATTTTAGTTCTTTTGTATGATCTTTGGCTCATGAAGAAGAAAATGTGCTTCTCGAAACGCGTCAGCCGTCCACAATGAACTGAACCTTCTCTGCTATTTGCGTTTGGAATAAATTACGCATGTTCTTATATTCACACTATTGACTGAATCATTATTAATGACCAAACCTGTTTTCTAATTGAATAATCTGATTGTGTAATATAAAAAAGTTTTTTTTTAACTAATGTTTAGGCGTCTTTTTGACGTAATTTAAAGGTATGCAGGGGACGGGAGGGTTCCAGTTTGGATCCTCTTTTTTCACTTCTATACATTTATGCAGCCCTGTGCCAGGGCCGCTTTTCCTCCCACGCACCCAGAAATCTTTAACCCTTGGTCTTAAAGCCTTTAACTCCTAATATCACATGACTGAGAGTGTGCACCTTTTATCCCTTTTCTGTTTCATTGGTCCAAGATGATCACAGTGTCTACATAGGATGGGCAGGGAAGCGGTTTTCCACCGTATTATGACGGATCATTCAGAACTTGGCTCAGGATCTGCGGCAACTGGGAAATGTAGAGGTTAAAAAGCAGGGGAGCCAACAAGCACCCCTGCTTTAAACCTCGCTTAGTGGACAAAAGTGCAGACAATTCTCCATCCTCGGAAAATCTAACTCTCACCTCCGTGTCACTATAGAGTGCCCTAATGAAGTAAAGCAGTGAAGGATCAATATGCCACGATTCTAACATATTCCAAAGTTTAGTTCTTACCACCCTGTCAAAGGCAGCTGAGTTGTCGACAAAACAGACAAATACTGATGTCCCCGCATAACACTGGTGGTCCGATATTAGGGTCAGGAGGGTCCAGATCGAATGGATAGTAGAACACCCCTTCCTGAGTCCTGTTTGTTGGTAACTCAACAAGCCCTTTTCCTCCACTCAGGCTGAGACCAGCTCCAATAGCAAGTTAGCAAAAAGCTTAGAGCTAACTTCGAGCATTGGTATGGTATTATTTATGAAGCGCCTATAAACAGGCAGTGTTTGAAAGCGCTCCAGGACGGTTGGGAACACGGGGAAGAAACAACAGTCGCTTAGAGCCCTTGAAATTCTGAGACGACAACGGTTTTCACAGGTAGAGTAAGTAAAAAAGATACATTTAACAGTTTGGATACAGCAAATAGGCCTGGCAGCGATTGTGAGGTTTTTCTCAAGTGCACATTAAGGAGTGCAGACAAGGAAAACAGACAGACGATCTTCAGGCAGAGATGCATTCAGATCGTGCAAGTGCAAGACGGTCAAGGGAGGGGGTCCAAGTGCACCCAGTCGGCAGAGGCTGGGATAAGTGCGGAGAGAAAAGCTCTCATGGATTTATTCAGAAGTGCAGTGAGGGGGATGGGGTGCAGGGCCCTGAGGCAAGTGCAAAGAGGACTGGCGTGGATGTCCGGGGCCTGTGAGACTCTAGGTACACCAGGCAGCCAGTCAGAAAAGCTGCATGGAAGGGGAGGGAGAGATGGAAAGAGCAGAGAGCTAGGTTAGCAGGGTAGGGGGAGAGAAAAGGAGGAGAAGAGAAAGGGCTTGAGGAGTTTCCAGAATTTAAGAAGATCAGGCTCAAGACGGAGGGTGGCAAGGAGGCTATTCCAGAGGTAGACACCTGCTGAGGATAAGGCTCTCCCTCCAAATCTTTGTTTGGAGAACCATCTCACTCACAGAAGGTTGGAGGTAGGTGAGCGGAGGGCTCAAGAGGGACAGTATTTAGGTAGGTAACATTGAAGGTAAGTAGGCCCCAGGCCCCAGAAAACCTTGTGGACAATGCAAAGGGTCTTGAATTTGATCCTTCCAGCCACAGGGAGCTAGTGAAGGGATTTCAGCACCTGAGAGATGCGGTGCCTGGGCTTGACGCCAAGGATAACGCTTGCGGTTCTGTTCTGGATGAGCTGCAGAGGGTGCAGAGTAGACGCAGGGAAGTTGCTTAAGAGACTGTTTCAGTAGTCCAGCCTAGAGAGAACCAGGGCTCTGGAGACAGACACTGGGGGAAAGTGAGAAAGGGTAGAGTGCCTCTGAAGAGGTGTAGTTGGACTTTTTGGAGATGTCAGAAATGTGAGAGGAGAAGGAGAGAGTGGAGTGGAACATGACCCCAAGGTTTTTGGCCTTGCAAGTGGGGGTGGGCGCAGGGCCAAGGGAGGCCGGCCAGAGTGAAAGAGGAAAAGCGGGAGCACAGGTTCCAATGTGAACAATCTCAGTTTTACTGGCGTTGAGGCAGAGGTTGTTTGCAGCACACCATGAGTGGATAGCGGACAGACAGTCCGATATGAGCGAGGAGGAGGAGGAAATGGCTTAGGGTAGCCTGAAAGTCTAACAGTCTGTAGTTGGCTGGCAGATCTCAGTGTCCTTTTTTAAAGACTGGAATTAAGATCGATACTTTCCATGTTCTAGGGATACTACCAGTTACACAGACCTACCAGAAGATTTAGTGTAAGATGTAGGCCCACATTTGCAGATCAGCCTTCAACACCAGATTGGAGAGCCATCTGGGCCGACACCAGTAGAGGACTTGGCCTTATTTATGGATGCCACCAAATCTGCCTCCTCAATATGATGGTTTACCAGTGAGTTGTCCATAGATTTAAGTTCAAGTGTCCCACTATCGTACTCCCCATCATCAAAAGTGCTACTAATAAAAGCTGCTCATTGATCGCCTGTTACTCCCACTATCTCTTGTGCCGGCAAGTTCACCTCTTTGCTGCGGAGTAGGTACCAACATTTCATGGAATCATTTGTGGTTATCAACATGTTCAATTTTTCCACCCAGTGTCATTTACTGAGAACCTGTGGTTTCAGAGCCAATTCTTAAAGCCACCCCTAATCCTCTCTATCTGTTTCTGCTTATCACTCCCCGCCATAAGGGCATTTCTGTTTAACCTACGTACAGCTACATTAAGCTCATGTTTCTTCTTCGCTATTTATAGGGGTGTTCTGATTTAGAGCATATCTCTGCTCAGAAGGTCATGTTGGGTTTGGGAGATTCCTAGCTCTATGTTACAGCCTGGGGATGTTCCGGGGCCTTGAAGAGCTCTATTTTTCAGGGCATAGTTAAACCTTGTGATGGTGCTAGCTGCAGTGGCGTCGCCAGAAATCAAATTTAGGAGGGGCACAGAGGGGGCCAAAGACATAAGTAGGGGGGCACAGACAAAAGTAAGGGGAGAACATGGTCACTGCTGGTTTTAGGTAGGGGGGGCACATGGTGGGGCACAGGGTTTCACAGGGGGGGCCCTGGCCCCCCCAGACACCCCTCTAGCGACGCCACTGGCTAGCTGACCAGCGCAGCCTGTTTCCCTGGGAAGTTACCACCGGAATATGCACCATTCTTGATCTTATGCTGCGCTGGGCCAAGTGGCAGCTCAGGATAAGCATTGCATGGTCATTTCCGGGAGTACCTAGTTTCTAACTTTGGGCCATAACCAGCCAAACAGTCACTCGTGAAAATAAAATCAATGCGACTGCTGAATTGCCCGTTAGTCCAGGTCATGTTATCCGCCCGCACCTTTGATCGTTGTGGGCTGAGTTCAAACTCTGCCATAGCGCCCAATCACTCTTTTGCTCTTGAGCTCAACACTGTTTTCTTAGCAATAAATCTGCCTCATTGCAGATTTGTCTACACAATCAACATTAAAATCTCCCGCCAAAATAATCCATCCCTGGAGAAAATGCACACAATCTCTAAATGTCACTACTGCAGTGTCAATTATTTCTGCTATCATCGTGCCCCGGGGGTTGGGTGGTCATAAATGGTTTCCAGCAAAATAGGCACAGTTCCATCTCCCAAGCTCTTTATGTGAGCTACTAGAATGTTAGGGTGGGTCACGCCAGTACGGTACTCGGATAGATAAGTCGTTACTCTGGCACCTATACAGAGGCCGCCTTTTGGGCGGCCTTTTAATGGTGCCTCTGCCAGGCAGAAGATTAGCAAATAGCCATCCAGATCAAATGCTTCACACAACCAAGTCTGCTGTAAAAAAAAAAAAAAGCACACCACACTCCTCAAGGTCCTCATTGTTTCAGCATTGCCCAAGAGAGAACTGTGGCCCCTCGAATTCCACAAGAGCACCTGGAGCACACCCATTTCTTCAACTGCGGACTGCCACTGAATGGCCAGAGGGACCCCAGTCCATTGCCCACTCTGTCTCGGCCATTCCTGTTTTTTCTTGTGTCCCTCGGTCCCTCGATACCACTGAAGGTAGTTTCATCCCATTGCTTGTCATGTCCGATGGCGTCGGTCGAAAGACTAAGATTTCAAAGCCCAGCGGCGTCAAGGCCCTAGCATTATTACATATCCTCTCTACCACTAAAGGAGAGACAAACGTTGCCCATTTGTCACTACTGTTGAATTTGCGGAGCTTCAACCAGGTCCTTTGATGGAATTATTGGCAGGTTCAGTATCAAATGTAGTAGTTCCAAGAGGCAAGATCGATTTAGAAAAGGGCTATGTGCGGTTTTGATTGTTTCCACAAATTTGAAGTCCCTTCCCATATCCCACACCATGGGCCTTAGTTGGTCTACCCGGTCAAGCCAGGAGACCCGCTTGCCATTTGTCACTTTAGGGGCGCTGTGGGTGGCAGGTTTTGGAAATCCCACAGATTTGTCATTCGGCGTGCCGGCCGCCCTGGAAACATCGGTTACTGGCATCGCCTTTCCATGATCACGTGACAGCCCACTCAGGAACAGGGGGGCCAAATTGTTCACTTTAGGGACTTCCACCAGGCCTGGGCTACACTGGACCGGTTTTTCCACCACTGGTCGATGTAGTGATTGCCTCCCATACATTTTTAGAACGGATGAACGACGTAAGGACCTCCCCGGGGATGCTTGCGGAGAAACTGGCCTGGGAAGGGATCCGCTTACTCGGCCGTCAATGGGGCCTCGAAGGCATACCTGCCTTGTTTCCCCCAACTCCAGTGTTTTAGATACATGTCCCCTCATGCTTGGCCCTTGTTGTTTTACTGGCCCAGGCTTGCTCATCTTGCTCTTCTGTTTTCCCTGATGAAGTCCCTCCTTCTTTACATTTTTCTTAACTATCCTTACTTTATGGGGAGGGGGTTTGGGGGCATTTAGGAGAGAAAGTTCAGCACAGATGGCCTCCAATGCCCCACTGTCATAGGGCCTATCTTCACAAATGTCCACCTGTCTAGGTGAAGATGTAGCTCTGATGGTGCAGGGGCCACTGGTTGCCCCACTTACTGGCCATGCACTCACCTTATGTTTCTTAGAATGGTATGTAAGGAGGACACTCCCTTCTTTAGGCACAGCTGCTCCACGCCCATGTTTGAGCGTAGTACAAATACAGCCTCCATCCTAGCCTCCAGGGCCCCCAATAAAGTATTCTCGACAAGAGGGCTAGGGTGATTAGATTCCGTAAACACCTCATTGCCCTCTTCAGGACACTCCCCAGAGTCACTCTGCCCTGGAGAAGACTCGGACGAGGTCATGAAATTTTCCAGGTCTGGGGTGCGAGATAGATTTGATGCCATTATATTGTCCTGCTCAAAATTGGCAGGTACCATTGAATTTCTTTTGACCACATGGCATAATTTCAGGAGTGAGCCATTGTTATCCAAAGAGGTTACAACGTTTGAATCAGAGTCTTCGAGCGTTTGCGCATTAGTGGCCATGTTGGACATCTCCATCAGATCCATAATCAGGGTTACAGCTGGATTGAAGAACGACTATCTTTTGTTGTGCAAGGATGGGATTATATGCTGGTAGCGCCAAAACCTTCTTCCTGCGAGGCACTGTTTTCAGAACAGATGTATTCATTCGGGGACTTCTAGCACACTCCCCTCTGGTCCTCATACCGCTTCCTGTAATTACTCAGCAAGAGTCTCTCTTGACTTAAAAGATTGTTACAGGGACTTATACTGTACCACGTACTGCCCTTTCAGGCAGCCATTGCCACTCAGATACCCACACCTCTCCCACGACTGATAATCAATCAGCTATCTGACACCCTGATTCACCTAAGCCCCCTCCACCTGACTCTGCCTAGTGTGATCACTACAATGGGCCCCCTCCCACCACCACCATAGGCCCACAGTACATCAATAACTACACCAACCTCTATCTCAATGACCCAGCCCTCTGGCTGGAACACTTCGCTAGGAAACCTACTCCGAATCAACCGTGCTCTCAGAAACAAGAGATTAGGCGCCAGATTCCGCATACGACCTACCCGCAGTAACATCTCCAAGCAAACACTACATACACCACCGTGCTCACCTTCTCCAACCACTAACAGCACATCATCTACTACAAAGGCCAAACTGCCCCTCATCAAGGGCGCCCTTATCAATGCCACATCTCTTCCAGCGCACGCTCTAGACATTGCAGACATCATCACATCCTCTGACCTTGACTTTATTGCCATATCTGAAACTTGGCTACATGCCGCATCCGGCCCCTCACTGTCCCTTGCCTTACCACTTAACTACAGTATCACGTGATGTGACGGCACCTCTGCCCAAGCCAGAGGTGGTGGCGTGGCCATCATCCATAAAAACACTCTTGATCTTAGAATGACGACTAACCCCAAACTTGAGTCAGCTGAACTACTATCAGTTAAACTCTCACTAACTCCCAATCAAACAGCCACCCTCCACCTTATCTACAGGCTCCCAGGCCCTGCACCATCCTTTGTCAGCGAAATATCCACCCTCCTCCTCGACAATACCAAAACCAACTCTCAAATTATCATCCTAGGTGACTTCAATTTGGGACGTGGTGACCTGAAAGATCCCACTGCACTGGACCTTGAGAACGCTCTAACCAACTTTGGTTTCACCCTGCACATTCAAGAGCCTAATCATACTAAAGGCAGGACCCTTGACTGGTTAGCCGGCTCCAATTACAATATTAATGTCCTTGCCAATACCCCCTGCAGATGGGCCGACCACCACATCATCACCTTTACCATTGAAGCCTCCTCCCGTGTCCCGACTCTGATAGCTCCAGCCCTACCCACTAGAAATAAAAGGGACATAACCAAGGAGAAACTTCTCCCTCTGATACTCCCATCCCTTAATGTTGCCACTGACTCCTGTAATGATCCTACTCCCCTAAGAGACATCTACTACCATAGTATGCTCACAGCTATAGACTCTATCGCACCCATCAAACTTAGGAAGGCTACACCACGTGCCCACCTTAACTCCTGGTTCACACCACAGTTAAGAGTGGTGCGCAAAGCTAAACGATGTGCCGAAAATCTCTGGAAAAGTCACCCTTCTGATGTGTATAAAGAGAGCTACTTCATCGCTCACCTACAAAGAAGCCATTATCGCGGCGAAAAAAGACTCCCTTAATAACCGTATCTTGCAAGCTGACTCGAATACTAAGGAACTCTTTAAGATCCTAAAAGAGCTTGAAACTCCAGCCACGCCCCCTGACACCTGCATCAAAGATAGTAAATGGTGTGCTAACATTCAGTCAGCCCTATTGAATAAAATCTCTATGCTCCAATCCAAAATTACAGACAAACATGATAGTCTGAAACTGGACAATCGCCCTCTCTCCTGACTCGCCTAACTCTAAACCTTTTGCCCTCTCACCGCTCACTATTGCTGAGGTGGAAAACATCATCTTGAGGATCAAACCTTCCAACTGCCAAGGTGATCCGTGCCCCGCTCCCATCGTTAAGGAATCTGCCCACGACTTGGCCCCATTCATTACGTCCTTTATCAACTCCTCCTTTAAAACAGGTATTGTACCTGACAACCTTAAGGACGCATGGGTGATTCCATTGCGTAAAAAACCCTCCCTAGACCCAAGCATACCCACCAACTTCAGACCCATAACCACCGTCCCGTTCCTGCTAAAAATCTTAGACCATGCAGGATACCTGCAGATCCAAGAGCACTTGGAATCCAACAGTCTTCTTGGCCTTAGACACGGGACTGAGACGGCTCTAATAGATCTCAAAACACAAATAGAAGTCTTGAAGGACAAGGGCAAACTAGCCATGTTACTCCTCCTCGACCTCTCTCTGGCATTCGATCTGGTCAATCACCAAATCTTATGCAGGCACCTCCACTCTGCTGCCCACTTCTCTCTGTCAGCCACGGCCTGGATCAAATCGTTTCTGAGTAATAGATCTATGCAGGTCTTTTCTCAGTCTGCAGCTGCAGATCCCTCCCCAATTCACTGTGTCGTCCCTCAGGGTTCTTGCGTGTCACCCACACTCTATAATGTCTTTACTAAACCTCTCTTTGATGTACTTGACTATCTGGGTGTCTCCTACACAAACTATGGCGACGACACCCAGATACTCATTCCCATTACTGGAGACTACATAGTTGATACCAAGGCCCTGAATGATGTCTATCTGGTCATCCAAGCCTGGATGGCCCAACACCAGCTATGTCTCAATGACGACAAGACGGAGCTCCTCATCCTGGGCACTACGCAACGCCTTAGCAAACTTGAGCCATCCTACCAATCGTTTAGCATTGATGGCAACACCATCCAAGTTTCGAAAGACACAAAAACCTTAGGCTTTTACCTTGATGTCACTTTATCCTTATCTCGACAAACAAATGCAGTCAGATCAGCCTCTGCATACACCTACAAACTCATCGCAGCCTGCAGGCCATTTCTGACTACTCCGAACAGTGTCACACTAGCCAGAACCCTCATTATGTCTAAAATTGACTATGGTAGCGCCCTCTACTTAGGAACTAGCCAAGAGAACCTGAATAAACTACAAATCACCCAGAACAACGCTATCAGATCTGCCTTAAACATCCCTCGTAACCACCACATCTCTGAATCCAGAACCAACCTACAGTGGCTACCTGTCAAACAGAGAATTGCACTGAAATCACTCACCCTCACGCACAAATGCTTGGCCAACAAGGCCCCCATACCTCTGCAGTCGGTTATCCCGCTACGCGCCTATCCGACCTCAAAGAACTGTCCAGACCTACTGTTTATCGATCCCTAGGTTCAAACTTCAAAAAGCGGGGGGCACAAGCTTCCCTGTCCTTGCCTCCAAGCTTTGGAATGCTCACCCTATCTCCACCAGATCTGAGGATTCCTTTAACGCATTCAAGTCCAAAACGAAATCCTGGCTTTTCAATCAGCACTGAAACATGCTCTCCACACCACAGCCCTTCTAGAATCGGCCCACTCTTCTCGCCTGCTGTACATTTTTGTCTCTATGTCTCATGTACAATATGTGCTCTGTAAATTATGTATGTTGATATACCCTTCATTATTATGTATGTACATTCGCCTATGCTTAAATTCTGTATGTATATATGCTCTGTATGTAGGCACAAGTTGCGCCCTGATGCCCCCGGGCCTGATGGTGCGCGTTACAAATAAAACAAATACAAATACTTGTAAGATCTAAGCAGTTTTTACCAGGCTGGCCGACCGACAAGCAGGCTCATTCAGTTAGTCTAAAAGGTTGGAGGGGGACAAAAGCCCCAAACAACAAGTGCTGTCCCTACAACCGTAATCCCAAAGGAATAGAACCAAGGTACGCCTGCTCTCTGAGGGCTGTTGCGAGGCCCTCCATCGAGTAGGTCTTACCGCATGTTGAGGACAGAGAGGGGAGGAATTGCCAAGAGGACCCTACCTCGACTGGTGCGGACCAAAGCCCTACAGCAATATCCACTGGCCCTCAAGCCACTTCCACCCACTTCCACAGTAAAAGAGTAAGTATGCTGGCCGGATGAGGTTCAAATGTAGGTGGAGGGACTAGGTTCACTCCAGATTGCAAATATTCAAATGTTACAGAAGGATACCAGATCTTGCTCCAGTCTCTTCCACTTAGTGGCCATGGTTTATTAGTGTGTGGAGTCAATTCAAAGAGGTGTTTCCACGGTTACCGACAGTCGGCTCTGCAGACTTTTTTCAGGTATTTGGATGCAACCTCTTTCGTAGAGCAGAGGGCGTGATTTGGGACTAAAAGATGAGTATCATGCCACAGGGACAGACTCCCGGTACTTACTTGAGCGCCACCCAACAATGGGTTTCAGAAGTTTGTTCAGTTCTAATGTTAAATCACAAAAGTGTAGTGTTCTTACCGTGAGACTACAGCAGGCAGCAGGGGTTTGGTGGAGGCGCGATAGACATCGGCCCCTGTCGACTAACTCTTAGTCCCCGCAGGAACCCTGCAGAATACTTTCGGCTTGACTTTCACTTTGCTTTTGCCATCATCAGAGCTTTTGAATTTCACAGCAATCTCGCAATGCCCCTGGGTACTCTGTTAAAGCTACAGTAGCAGTGTTGTCCGCACACAACAGAGAACACTTAATACTTCACTTTCACCACCACATGTACGGAAGGCATGGTATCAAACAGTGAAGACAGACACAAGTGATCACAGTTCAAGGGTGTTTATTGAACTTTAAATGGGTTGGTTGAACGCCTATCTAACCCTAAAGCTAAAGATGGGAGCAAGCTACAACCATCAAATAATAACACAGTCCTAGTTGAGTCCCTGTCAAAAAAAAGGGCCTATACTTATAAACCTATATCCAATCCTGACTTCTGAACACAAATGCTGTGGGAAACAATGTTATGTAAAATGAAAAGTGTTCAAGAAATGATATGTCAGGATAGTTGAGCAGTTGGCTTCCCTTCCCCACGTTTTCAGCACGGGACAAGGCGGCACACTTTGAGCTTTGCACACACTCTGGCTTCTCAGCCACGCGGATGCAGTCCAAAACATATGTATCAGCGCCTTCTGCACCAAAGTCTCTTTACCATTCAAAGTCTCTTATTACCGAGGGCCTGATGCAACAAACAAATAATTAAAGTTCCTTTCTTCTTAGTTTTTTCACATTCATAAGTTCTCAGGTGATTCACTGTTCACCACAGGTCCCCCTCCGACTGGCTCAGACCCTCTTTAACACGATGTTCCCAACTGGTCTCCCTTGTTTGGGCTCCGACCACAGATCTCCCTTGTTCGGGCTCAGACCCCTTGAACTGCAATGTTCACAATTAAACACAGCTTTTTTCTTTCTATCAAAAATCAAAGACTTTCAATTGTGCAATGGAGTTTGCTTAAAACCATCACACAACCACTTTGATTCAAAGTTATTTTCTCATTCTCTTCTTTAACTTCACTTCTTGGCTGGATATCTCAGAGACTTTTGATTGAATTCATATCTTTCCTTCTCAAAGTTCAACCATTCATCAGCAATTTAGCTTTACTTGTGTCTTTCATCACACGCATTTAACAATGTTTGTTCCTGCGCTCGTTAAACAATGTTGCCGCTTGCAACCTTGACTTCAACACAGACCAGTCTTGCATCAGTCTCCCCAACTCACCGGCTCTGTTGATCTCTCTAGTGCTACTTTGTTCTTGGAGCCAAGGACGGTGTCACGGTCGCTGCTGCCCCTCCTGGACTAGATCAGTTATGCGTGATGGCCTCCGGTATCTCCAACAAACAATGCAGGATGTTTCAGTCTGGTTTCCTGGCCTTACGCTTTCTAATCTACAGGGCTCTTGAAAAAAACAGTTTCTTGCCGGAAAGGTGAAGGGTATTTCCCTCCTTGCGAATCATTCTTGGTTTGCTGTCTTTGTCACCTCATTCAGCTGCTTTCTCAAAACTTCTGTTCCTTCATGTGCTTTACCTCGCTCAGAGTTTGCTCCCGTGCTACACCCTTTATTTATGTGGGGCGTTTAATGGAAGTCATGCCTGACCTCGCCTGACCATAGTAGTGGGACATGTCAGGTACACTGCTTGGGTGTGAGTCTATTTTCTCCCAGAGCGGGCTGTCCGTGTGAAAGTGTTCGTGAAACAAAAGGGGTGAGTGGAGTAAAGTTATGTTTATTGTGTTTATATAGCGCTTTATGCCAAAGCGCTATACATTATAACAACAAGAATACAACAACAGTAGAAGCAATTACAAAATATGAGTCAAACCAGTAATCCAGCAACTAGAACAATTTGCCAGTGGAAATAAATGAGGGAAGAAGGGGTGGAGAGGGGAAGGGAGTGGGGAACAGGAAGTGAGATAAGCTGAAGGCGAGAGAGGTGGAGAGGGCACATAAGAGGTGACAAGGCAGGGGGAGAGGGGTAAGATGAGGAGAATAAAAGAGGGGGGGGAGATGGGATGGTGGAGGAGGACCAGGGTATCAGGGAGTGGAGACGAAGAGATTTTAAGAACACACGAAAGGAGGAATAAGTGGGGATGGAACAGATAGAGAGGGGAAGGGAGTTCCAGTGGAGGGGGGCAAGGAGCTGAAAGGAGCAAAAGCGAGAGGAGGCACATGGGGACGGAGGAACAAGGAGAAGGAAGTGATCAGCAGATCTGAAGGAACGGGAGGGAGTGTAGAATGAGATGAGAGAGGAGAGATATGGGGGAGCAAGAACATGAAGAGATTTAAAGACAAAAGAGGACACCCCTGAGAATGCACAGAGGTCTGACTTGAGCGCAGCGGCCCAGAATGTATTACCCAGAACCCCAGACAAAGTGTACATTGCGTTTTTCCCCCACCAAATATCACACTTTGTCGGGGATAGTGGCTAATAAAAACTGGGGCAATTTTCGCAAGGTAGACCTCTGTGGATTCCCACGGGTTTCCTCTTTTCGGAAATGCATGGGGTTCCCAGTTTTCTTTTCTGGCTTCGACACCCTAGGCCCAAATCTGTAGGTTGCCCATATGAAAAAAATGTGCTGTGCCGAAAGGCTTGGGGTTACCAGGGAGTTACCCTTTTCCTTTTGCGCCCCCGGTAAGTGCACCCACACATGTGAAGTACTGTTTTCATCGGGACATCTGTGGGAAAACGGTAGGCCATGTGTTGTTGGCGGCGTGTTTTATTGGATGAGCCGAATGACATGTGCGGAAAATGCGTTTATTTTTGCCACATTTTGGACTTTGCAGAGGTGTCTGGGTAATAAATTCTGGACCGATTTGCGCAAATCAGACCTCTGCGAATTCCCAAGGGTGTACTCTTTTTGGAAATGCATGGGGTTCCCTGTTTTCCTTGGTGGGTTGGACACGCTAGGCCCATATCTGTATGGTGTGCCCGTCTGGAAAAAGTGTGAAATTCAGCTGTCAGAACAGACTTGGGGTTACCTGTGTTTTAGGCTTTCCCCTTGGCGCCCAGGTAGGTGCACATACACATGTGAGGTAGCGTTTTCATCGGGACACCTCTGGGAATGTTGGACGGTAGGCCATGTGTTGTTGGCAGCGTGTTTCGGTGGGTGAGCCGAGTGAAATGTGCGGAAAATGCATTTTTCTCCCACATTTTAGACTTTGCGGGGGTGTCTGGGTAATAAATTCTGGGCCGATTTGTGCAAGTCAGACCTCTGCAGATTCCCACAGGTGTCCTCTTTTCGGAAACGCATGGGGTTCCCTGTTTTCCTTGGTGGCTTGGACACCCGAGGCCCATATCTGTATGGTGTGCCCGTCTGGAAAAAGTTTGAAATTCAGCTGTCAGAACAGACTTGGGGGGTACGTGTTTTAGGCTTTCCCCTTGGCGCTCAGGTAGGTGCATGCACACATGTGATGTAGCATTTTCATCGGGACACCTGTGGGAGCGCAGGACGGTAGGCTATGTGTTGTTGGCGGCATGTTTCGGTGGGTGAGCCGAGTGAAATGTGCAGAAAATACTTTTTTTTCCCCCACATTTCGGACTTTGCGGGGGTGTCTGGGTAATACATTCTGGAACGATATGCGCAAGTCAGACCTCTGCGAATTCCCACGGGTGTCCTCTTTTTGGAAATGCATGGGGTTCCCTGCTTTTCTTGCTGGTTTGGACACCCTAGGCCCATATCTGTATGGTGTGCCCATCTGGAAAAAGTGTGAAATTCAGCTGTCATAACAGACTTGGGGTTACCTGTGTTTTAGGCTTTCCCCTTGGCGACCAGGTAGGTGCAGCCACACATATGAGGTACCGTTTTCATCATCGGGACACCTGTGGGAATGCGGGAAGGTATAACATTTGTTGTGTTTGTGTGGTTTTAATAATGTTTTCACCCATTTGCTGGTGCCCTTTGTCACACAACTCTTTAATTTCCCAAATGTGCCCTACATTTAGTCACTGCTTTAGGCACCATACACTTTTTTCGGTCATATTCCAGCTTTTCCCCCAATCTATGGAATTTTACCCCACCTAGTTGTTGCCCGACCTACGCAAATCACCCCTTCCTAAACTTGGAATATTGTCTGCTTTTCAGAAATGTATGTCTTTCTGTCCTCCAATTTGGCTTTCCTACCCTTTTCTTCCATTCCGTCCATGCATGTCCAATTGGCAAAAATGGCCAAAATCGCCTACCTCTCACAAAACGGTTGATAACCACATCAAAATATTTTTGTTTTCGTTTCCACTCAACCTGTTCCTGAAAGCCAGGAAATTGGGGAATTCAGCGCAGCAAACCATTTGTTCCTAGCTCTTACAAGGAAAAAACCACAGGCTTCTTTGTACATCATTTGATTGGCATTTATTGAAAAAACACAACATGTTTGCCCTTTTTGCTTATTTTCTCTCACCCCCCTACAGCAACCTAGGATTCCTGGGTGGCGTTACAACCACCTACATGTGGGAAAAAAGGGGCCAAAGTTGGCCGAGATATCTCATGTAACAAAAATGTTACAAGGCATTGAATGGCGACATACCGAAATCACCAAAAAAGGCCTGGGGGAAATACCCATAGCAGTTAAAGGGTTAAGGGTTACCTGGCAGCGTTGTCCATATTTAAGCGCTCGTCTGAGGAGTGTTCTTTCTTTAAGATTCCTTTGATTTCACAGTTTCTGAAAGGTCTGACTAATGTGTTTCCACCATCCCGCTTCCAGGTGGTGGTTTGGGATTTGAATTTGGTTTTAAAGTTTCTGATGGGAGCTCCATTTGAGCCCTTCCACTCTTGTCCTTTGAGACTGTTGTCTTTCAAGACTGTGTTTTTTGTTACTTATGCATGCAGAGTGAGTGAATTGCAGGCACTTTCTGCCAAGCCACCCTTTTTCTGTTTTCCATAAGGACAGGGTTGTCCTGCGGGTGCAACCTTCTTTTCTTCCAAAGGTTGTGTTTGAATTTCATTTGAGCCAGAAGGTAATTCTTCCAGCATTTTATCCTCCTCTGCATCCTGGAAAGGAAGAGGAGAGGCTACATAGGTTGGATCCCTGGAGAGCTTTGAGCTTTTACCAGAGTGGATGATCAGCTCTTTGTAGGTTATGCTGGACACCGCTTAGGTCAGGCTGTTTCCAAACAGACCTTGTCCAGATGATTATCCTGACTATCACTGAGTGCTACCGATTGGCGGGA
Organism: Ambystoma mexicanum; assembly: GCF_040938575.1. Lineage (NCBI taxonomy): Eukaryota > Metazoa > Chordata > Amphibia > Caudata > Ambystomatidae > Ambystoma > Ambystoma mexicanum. Next base: position 523,101,593 of record NC_090928.1, on the reverse strand, counting down.
AGGACCCTCCGGTAGGCTTACGGGATCACTCTACTAGGGGTGTGGCTGCCTCCACTGCTCTACAAAGGGGAGTTCCTATTCAGAATATTTGTGAAGCAGTCACATGGGCTTCTGCCCATTCTTATGTTAAACACTATTCCCTGGATTGCATCCATGGGCAGGATTTGGCCTGGTAAGGCGGTCCTTTATTCAGCCATTGGATTGGGTAATCTAAATTTCACATTCTAAATTATTTCCCTTCTCCATAGTCTGGTACTGCTTTGGCAGTCTGTCATAGATGTGGAATATGTTGGAGGACACAATCCCTTCGAAGAACAAGTTACTTACCAAACTGGTAACGTTCTTTTGATGGGATGTTCCTCTGACGTATTCCACATTGCCCTCCCAGCCTGCCCCTCTGGAAAATTTCCTCTGTGATTACAGCTTCCATTTCTGCAAGGTTGTAGGCAGTTATACTGGCAGGAGACTGGTGCCACACGTTCTGAGGGAAAAAACAAAACTGAGGCAACGGGCGCTGTGCGTCCTATATATAACATCCGGTGACGTCAACGCTCGACGGAGGCCCTCGAGTGACATTGGCTCTACGCCATCAACGCAAGACACCCTCTGCCAAAAAAGTTTCCGAAGTGCACAGTTGTGGACATTACATGTCATAGATGTGAAATACGTCAGAGGAACATCCCATCGAAAGAACGTTACCAGTTTGGTAAGTAACTTGTTCTTCTACCTTCGGGTTATTGCCCAGGGTTTCTTATGTGAACACCCACGTGGTGCCAGACTCCTCTACTGCTGGTTTTCCCCCTTCAATAATAATTGAATTATTATTAGCAACTTGCTACTTTTCGTTCAACACAGTTAGTTTCTTATCGGTTTTCCCCTCAACTCACTGGCTGTGATGAACCGTTCGGCTTTTCTTTTCTCTAGAGTCATGGTCAGTATCTTTGAGACAAGTGTCTCTCCCCAGGTTGGTTATCAGTGGAGGAGGGTCTCGTGTAGCATTGACATCTGCTGCAACACACGCTGCCTATTGTTCGTGGTCTTGTGTCTGCTTCTGTGGACGCTTCACAGGACTGGCTCAGAAAGGGGAAGGCCGCTACTCTCCTTGTTACCCTCTCGCTTCGCGTCGTTGTGCGGTCTGCCTCGCTCATACTCTGCTGTCGTGCTCCACCTTTTATTCCAGTGGGGGAAGGGAAAGGGCCATCAGGTGTGTGTAATTCCAGTCAATTGTCTAACTTTATATATATTGGAGGGCTGTTTCCCTTTCTCTGTGCAGGACTGGGAAAAAAAACCTGGCAAAAACCAACAAATCCCCGTGAGTCGGCGTGCAGTTCCAGCTGGTGGTACCCCTGGTTGAGGTCCAGCTTGGAAAATTTTGTTGCACAGTTCAACTGCACGATCATGCCCTCTATGTTTGGGCCCGGATGTCATTATCTCTAGATCACAGTATTTGCCAATCTCATGCCGATGCATAATCGAAGTCTGTTTCCTTCTTTGGGTAGCACCACCAGGGGTGCAATCCACAGCGTGTGCCCCGCTGTGGTCTCTATGATGTTGTTCTCCAGGAGTTGCCATAGCTCTCGTGAAACGGCTTCCTGCAGGTGAAATCCCACCCTTTTAAGGTGTTGTGGGACAGGCTTTATGTTGTTATTGATGTGCAGACTGATCACCTTGCCTTTCAACTTTCCCAGGCCCTTGAAGATTTCGGGAAACGTGGTCCTGATCATCTCTTTGTTCACTTGGGCTCCCTTCATGTGGCATTTAGTTTTGTTTTCACTCCGGTCTACTCTCCATAGTACCACGTCATTGTCCTGAAGGTGAATGCCTATCGAGCCGAGCTCTTTCGCGATGCGATAGCTCAGCAGGCCTTTCCTGTTGACTGGGCTCCTGAATACATGAATGACGGTGTTGGTCATCTTCCCCTTAAAGGAGACCGTCTTTCTGAATTGCCCCAGGGACGGTAGTGGTGTGTTGACTCCCAATTGGAAGATTCTTTCTCTCGATGGTACCAGATCTCGTGTGCTTCCAGATGGCAGGAACTACTGTTCTCCCATGATGTTGAAGGTGGCTCTCGTGTCATTCAGGAAGAGGTGAGTGGCTTCATCCATTTGCACCATTATCTTCAGTGCTTTGCTGCCTTCTTGCTCCCCGTGTACTAAGTTCACAAACTCATCAGGGAATTCTGGGTCCTGGCCATATGCAAATTCTTCCCAGCTTGCATACGGGTCACCTGGCTAACCGTAGTTGTCTGTGTAGTAGTCTGATTGTGGCAGCTGATCGTCATCGGGCATCTCCCTGCAGTCTAGGCCCTGTTCCATCCCTCTCACCATTCTCCTTGGCTGCTGTGAGTAAAACTGTGGTTGTCAGGCTCGGCCTGTATGGATGTCATCCAGTTGATTTGTGCTGCTTGAAACTTTCGGGAGGCTGGAATGGGGTCCCTTCTCAACAGATAGCCTGGAAGTGACCTTCTCTGCCGCACCTGGAACATCATTGGCTCATTGCCGGGTATGGTCCCGCATGAGGGAATATGTGGCCATACCGGTAACATAACCTCTGTGAGCATGAACCTGGTCTCGTCTGAGCATATCTTTCCCTTGGTGGTCCCGTCCGGTGTTGGGTCTGGCAGTCGAGTGCTCCTCTTCCTGCATCTCTAATGCTTGTGAACGCCACCACTGAGTCATCTCTATCAGTCTTTTTCTTGGGCGTCTCCATGGCGGATGCTTGGATGTCCACCCTCTCGTGGATTCTTGCAGTTTCGATGACCTCATTGATTGTCAGGGGCTTCTTCAGGAGGTGTTTTTGCAGTACGAATGACGTGCATCCTTCGATAACACCTAGTCGGATAACTGCATTGTCCGAAAAGGCTGAGGATTGGCAGCGGACCAACTTTTGATGCAGGCGCGTGATGAATTCTCTACTGTCTCATGGGATGCCTGTTTGCACTGATTGAACACATAACGCTCATAGTCCCTGTTTGGCTGTATGACCAGTTTCTTATCCAGAGCCGTCACAAGAGCGTCATAGGTGGTCCTGTCCCTTGCTGGGATGGTTTTATTAATGCCGTTGATTTCCGTCCCCGCGAGGTTTGTGACGATGACCTTGAGTACTGGTGACTTTTCTACCCCTGCGGCATTGATGAAGCCAACAAAGTCTTCGACCCACGTGGTCCATCTGGGACCTCTGTCTGGCTGAGACTGGAGTCTGAATGGGCACGGCTTCCTCAAGAATGCTACATTGCTGCTGTTCTGCTGCGCTACTCCCTGTTCCCCTGCTGGGTCCAACATAGTGGTCAGTGCGTTGGGCTCCTGTGCCCAGTAGGGATGTTTGTTTCACAAGGCTGGGCCCTTCCCTCTTTCTGCTGTCCTGGGTTGGTTATGTCCAGATGGGCTCCTGTTGGTCGCTCCCATGTGCCTGTGTTCATGGCTGGGAAATTACTTCTCTCTTTGCACCATCCATATTATTTGTGGGTGTTGTGTGCCCCTTCTGCTGGTGGCAGGGCCATATATGTGGGCCGTCAGGGGATGTGAGCCGTGCTCTCCTTTCCTGTGTTAATGCCCTCTTTTCCTGTCCTGAACTTTGTTGTTTTCTCCCCCATTGTGTGTCTGATGTACTATCCTTACTTGTTCTATTTCAGTTAACTTTGTCATTTGTTATTTATTTTTTCCTCTCCATGCACTCGCCCTTATTCGGGCCTCCCATGTGGTATAGGGCGGGTGGAACAATGCGTCCAACAGAGCCGAGCCTCCTCTTAGGCTGGGGGCGGGCCGTGGGTGTATGAACATTGTAGCTCCTATGCCGGCAAAGGACGAGCTGACTGCTCGGGCGTGAACGCCGGCTTCCGGGCACGCAGGCCATTCTGGCCCGCGATGCACGCTACTCCAGACGCAAAGGACACCAGCCTCTCTAGGCAGCAAGGATGGGCGGAATGCCCCAAAGGGTGCTGGGAGCTTGGCTAACATGCCTCTGTGTGACTCACAGAAGGACGGCTGCTCAGGCACACCGGACGGGATGACTCTGTTATCCTCGTTGCCAGTTGTTATGCTTAGGGCCTAGGGGTTGGGAACAGAGGACACTGGACACCGTCCTGTCTCAACTCTTCACTTCCTTCTTAATGCCGCCGCCTTCTCCCTGAGGCTCCTCCTCTTGCTCCTCTTACAGCCTTGCCACTTAACCCAGAAGGGTGCAGGAGCTTCCCTCGCAACAAAGATCAGTACTAGGACGACAAAGAAGAAGTGGATGAGAACTTGAAATAACTGTCTAGTGCTTCCCAAAACCTGATTGGGCAGAACCCATTCAAAACGGAAGAGGGAAACCAGGAAAGTGAGTTATGCCCTCACTGGAGGAACTGCGAGACAGTAAGCAGACTGGAGCACAGACAGAGCAAGTTATTGCTGGGGATGCTGCCCTGCATGCGGAGCTGTCCCTATCCGGTCCGCCGTGGAGAGACCGACCAGTGCTGTGGAGACGCAGGTGCCCAGGCCACAGAAGTAGCTGGAACGTGCGGTTGACAGGAGACACGCAGCTCAGAAGGAAGCAAATGCTCCGGAGCTGCTGTTTTAATGGGTTCCAGCGATAGTCGTCTGGGCAAGGGTTGCCAGGGGGCGGGCAACCTTTCCCCAAATGTGTACTCCCATGAAAATCGAGCACTGTTTCCAAATATTATAGGACTGAAGTTAAGTTAGAATAGTAATTAATACACATCCTAGAATATTTGGATGATGGCTTTTAGGGTTGCATGGAAAACAATCGCCTACCTGGTGACTTTTTTCCAAGGGACTTTTTCACATAGAATCGTTTAATGATGTATTTTAATCACTGACTTTGCAAATAAATTACACTATATTTTACAGTAGAGTACGTATGCTGTTTCGAATACTTTTCAGGTGTGAAAGTTATTGTTGCTTCTTTTGTGGGGCTATGATTCGAGGCAATAGATTAGTTTTGGTTTGCTAATAATGAGGATTGATTTTAGTGATCATGCTCGAAAGGGAGGTAATGGCAAGACAGATCGATCAGATAATTGTCTTAACCAAAAGTTATTTAATTTTTGAGTACTGAGAAATGTGGTTCATCCAGGGTGATTTGTAAATTAGTTCAGATAGTCAGAGCCACATGAAAGATAGAAACAGTGCATCATCAATCTCATGCATTAGCTTTTGGTTGTGCTACACAGGAATAAGATTTTAAAAGTATAATTTTGTATTTATTTTATATTTATTAATAGCCGGAATGTCATATTGAAAAGAAATGACATATAGAGGATGTATTACAGAAGACAGATTTAGTCCCTAGGTAGTGTCCCTTTACAAGTTTCAATAGTTGATCAAGTAAACTGGTTGGTGAAGAGGTAATATAAAGGGATATTGACAGGGGACAGAGACTAGGGGACACAACATGAATAATATAGCATGTAACATGTGATGCCTGTGGGAAAAACAATAGACAGACGTAAACGGAAAAATGTGGGATTTAAAGAGTCATTCATTTTGTATAGATAGCCATCAGGGGTGGTGACAATAGGTTGGGGGGGAGTATGATCTTGGTAGGTTCAAGTGAGTGCATGTGGCAAAGTTGAGAACTGTAAGGGGAGCAAAAGAATAGAGTGAAAACCAAGAGATTAGTGTCTAAAGATATGCAACTTTCTGTGCACTATGGTGGCGATCTAAGATTTAGAGGAGTGCTGTGTGAGGTGCAGGCAGAATTTTGTGACGTGGTTGAGCCTGGCTGTGGACGCCTTTGGTGTGATGAACTGAAAAAGCCATGTCAAAAGAAATGAGGATGTCGGGAATGGGAGTTGAAGATGAGGGGAATGGAGCATGTTGTTAGCACTGTAGCCTGAGGAAAACATGACTTTCCTCTTGAAGGTGATTAGCATAAGACAATGAAGAGACATGGAGTGATGGAAGGCGGCAAGGCAGTTGGTTTTACGTTCAGCAGTAAAAGGATTAAAGGAGGGGAAGGAGAACATTTTTGGGCTATTGTCAGTAATGAGCTGACGATGAAAGTCAACGGAAGAAAAAATAGTTTACAAGCAAGCTAATGTAGAGAATGAAGTGACCCAGGACGGATCCTTGTGGGATGGGTACAGAGATGGGCGTGGGGGGGGGAGAGTTGTTGGAGTTCAGTGAGATGGATAGGGATCAGTCAGGGAGGTGGGAGGCCACCAAGTCTATTACGGTGCGCTTGAAGCCATGGGGGGAAAGTGTTTGAAGGAGGTAGGGATGGACTGCAGTTCTTAAGGCAAAAGAGGGATCAGGTAGAGTGAAAATGGAAAGCAGTGAGTAGTGACTAGGAGTTGGAGACGTGGAGTGTACGGCCCAGGACCCAGATTGGGCGGAGTCGCAGGGTGTGTGTACTTCGAGTAGTTGATTATGCTAAAGACAATTCTCTCAAGTTATTTTGAGTGAAGGCGTAAGCAAGGAACACACCTACAGAATGAGGGAATGGTGGGCTCATCATTTTACTTTTTATTAGTATTGGAATAACTCTGGCAATTGTATTGCAGGCTGAGAAGACCAGGTGAGAGAGAGTGATTAAAGAGGCAGGATGGTGAGAGGAGGTGAAAAGTGCAGGCTCACTGATTGTTTGGGGTGTGATGGCATTCATAAGCATACAGGAAGGGATGGCTGAGCAAAGGATGGCTAAGGGAGGTAGGTGAGAAGTGGGATGCTGCTGAGGGGTTGGGAGAACAAGGCAAGATGTGTGTGAGATTAGTGGGTGGATAGGGTGTCTTGTGTACATGCATACATTTGAGAGAATGTCCCCTTCCCTCTAATGCAGCCTGGGACAGTTCTATCGATTGTAATTGTTTATCAGAAAATGAAGAAACCTTTCGCCTTGTTGGGATATGCCTCCAGGTTGATATTGGATTGGTTTTCCATGATTGTCTTGCTTTCGTATTGTTACTGATTTTCCATTTTTCGTGTGAGGTTTTATCCTTGTGTTTGTATTTGTTGTGTCTATGCATCCCATGTAGGCAGGAAGGGTGGGTAACAAACGTTTGAGCAAGGAAGGGGTTGATATATCAACCTCTTCTCTTTTATTTTACTAGTATGTTGATGAGTGAAAAACCATGGCAACAGATCTTCTTGATCATCTTGATTCTATGAGATTGTTCTGCATAACACCTTTCCCGAATACCCTGTTCTCGCCTCACCTTTTCCACCCTGCATTTTGCTGGCATAGCCTTTCCCTCGTTACCTGCCAATTATGCCTCGTATGCAGGCTGGGCACCGGTCACAACCCCACCTTCAACATCCACCTCTGTGACTACCAGGGAGACCCCCAGCACCATCCTCCTATGTCCTCCTACCTGAGCTGCTGCACCCCACCCCACCCTTCCGCCACTGCTCCAACCTAATTGCCCATGTACCTCTACTAAGGCCATCTTGCTCATCGCCCACACGCTGTTTCTTTCCTCTGCATAATACCGGGCATGTACAAAGGTTGTGCACTCCCGCTCAGGAAAAGTGTACCTTCGCAAGTTAGTTTGCGGAGAAGTGGAGCGCCTCCCTCGACTCTAAGAAGTTGTAGATATTTGAAAGGGCAATGACAGGAAACATTGTATTTTCACCTTTTCCTTTGTTCAATGAATTTTCTTGTTATAATCCAATTAAAACTAACACTATTTGCATAAATAAATGAACCACACATAGAAAATACCTTTTTAAATTTAAAAACACTCTGGTAGGAATGAGACTGTAAGAAAACCAAGTGACATGCCTTTCCAAATGAGTTAGCAATAACCATCCCATAAAAGGATAATTCGTTTGGATTGCCTTGCCATTATAAATGTGAGCTCTGGAAAGATCTACACTTAGAATGAGCAAAGCCAAGGTATCAATGCTGTTATAATTATCCTCATGCGTATGCTCTTTTCCAATGTCTGTCAGGTCCCCTGCCCCACAGGAGCGGATATCAGTAAACTATTGACGAACAGAGAAATAGAAGATTGCTCCAACCAGAGATATACTGGCACTGTACCTTCAAACCTTTTTACACTCCAAGACGAACAAGACTGCAGCAGAGCACTAAACTGGCTAAAAGAGCATTTTGTAGATAAAGAAGGTAAGATTTCTTGCCGCCATCAGTCTTTGCAAAACTGTACTTTTTTCGGTAATTAGGGCTATTCTTTCCTGCAGCTCCAGTATGTAATTAGTGCCTAATTAATTCAAGCAAAATCTTTCATCTGTCATGTTTTGTTTTCCAGATTCATTTACAGCATGTTGTCATTTTTTTGGGTTCCCAGCATATTTACGAGGAAAAAAGACTTGATGTAGTTTAATTATCTCTAATTATTATATGGCAAAAATGAAAGTCCTAAGTGCCGTGCATGGCAAAACTCATTAACAAACTAATTAAAGAATAATTTAATTAGTAGACTTGCATTGCATTCATGTGGAAAATGTGTGCCATCGCGCATAGCTGAAAAGTGGGTGCAAAAAGGAAGAGGCGAACTTCGAATATATTACTGTGAATCCATCACCCTCGCTTATTGACTGTCCGACGCTTGGCAGCTCTTCACACAGAGCAAGGAAAAGAATTACAAATGAGCACTAGACTTTAAATTTAATCGGGGAGTGTGGATTCGATGGGTATTCAGGAGTATGATGCAAGCTTAGTTTTCAAACAATACCTTTGATTTGAGTCTTTTATGCTGATTCCTTTGAGTTTTAAGAGTCGGTTTGCTATACAGGCCCCAGCCAACTTGAAATGAAGAATTGTGTATAAATAATTGGTCTTAACTGGATGCACTAGTTATCTGCTAGTGTAAGAAAAAGATACAGTGTTTACAGTTTAACGGTTTTGGTATGGAAGCGGTGTGTACATCAAATGTGTTCAGTTTCATATCCCAGATCCCACCCTCTTAAAAGATCTTACAGCGGCACGACCACTGTTGGATTTAAGACACTGCTTCGAATGGATTGTGCCTGCCCACGGATTCCTCATCTTAGATATATTCTCTAAGCACTCTCTGAAACCTTTTCCCAGCAGCGGGCGTTGTGAGACCTGGCATCGAGAATCCTTGGGTCGTCGGATTCGGGACCGGATGTGATGTCGACGTCTGCACAAATACTGGTCACGGCACCCCGTGCCGCTCAGTTCCTTTTTTCAGCGTGCCCCGCACGCTACTCACGAACACATTAATTCATCTCAGAGAAATTCTCAGACTCATTTTTTGAAAGTTTCTTAGACTTGTTTCGAGTCTTGATCAACTATGTCGACCCTGAAACCATTGTGCTTTAAAACGTGCAGTGATTGCGCCACTAAAATGTTGCTAACCAATCCCCTAAGAATTTGTCTGTGGGGCCTCGGTACCAACCATGTTCTGGCGGATTGCGGCTCATGTCAAGACATGATACCAAAAGCCCCAAAGGAGAGAGCCTCCAAATTGTCTGTGGGTCGCTCGACTTCAAAGCCGCCCAAGTACAACACTGTTGAAACGCAACCCTGATGAAGGCAAAAGCTCTGCAGCCGAAAAATGGCCAGATAGGGAGAGATATACACAAAAACAATGGACCGAGACACAAGGTGGTGAACAGAACTATTTGTTAAGAAGCTGATGAGTGCTCCAGATAGGGGAGAGGAAATGGTCAAAGAAGCACCGTAAGAGATTTCACTCAAGGAGCGACTCCCATCATTTGTCTTCTTCCTCATCAAAGAAGAAGAAGAGAAGGAGGAGGCACTCGTTCACGGACTCGTCACCAGAAAAACAGGCATGTTTCCCTGCTAAAAACACTTTGGCAGAAAAGTGGGAAGAATTTAGTATCAAAATGATGCAGGTCTTTGAGAAAGCGGACCCCATTCCCCCTTCCTTCGGGAAGAAGACCGCCAAGCCCACAGTGTCCGAAAAAGCCATTACGGACTTGGTTCACCAGCCTCCTCGTGCACCAAAAAGCCCGGGAGCAATGAAATCCTCAACAAAGATTCGAGGATGTTAGGGAGAATTCTCAGAAATGTTCTAATTCCTCTCTACCTTAGAGACCCATAGCAACTTTGCTGGATTGTAGGACATTTCATTTTTAACCTGGAGAGAGTGAGACCCTTTTTCCCACCCTCTTGTGTATTTTTAATATGATTTGAACTCTGTGTTTCTTTGTTAAGTATGGAGTCTGACAAACTCCATAGGCATCATCTTTACATTGTGTCACACAGCACCCTCAGTGCAGTGGCACAGGGAAGTCCTTCAGATTTCCCAAAGGTTTAAATACCTTCTCTTGGATAAACTACTGTTTCCAAGAGCAGTGAAGTGAAATTGACTTTACTTACATTTGTAACTTTCTAGACCCAGCACACACAATCTTACAATAGGGTGCTGGAGGGGTTACTTAGTATCCCTTTTGTCTAGCTTCTCATGTAACCCTTTCTTCGATGAATGGCTGGTGGCAGTGGTTTACTTTTAACTACCTTGGTGTGCTTTTACAGCGGGCTGCGTTCGCAGCTGCAGTAAAGCACCCAAGAGTGCCATTTTTGTCAAAATGGCCCTGGTCTTTTTTCGCCATTTCTTTGTGGAAAGGTCTTTCCTGAGATTTACTCTAAGCACAAAACCAGGTTTGGTCTCTTTGTTCATTTTGTCTTTGGGGGATACACGAGTGAAGCCTGCCTCTGGCTCCGGGGTGTCTGGCAGGGGCAGGAAGCGAGGGAGGTGCCCGAAACTCCATGTGCTTAGTCTCCTAGGAGACAGAAATGCACTCTTAGGTGATCGGCCAGCTGGCTGTCCGGCAAGGATAGCCACCTTGCTGCGTGACTGACAGCTAGGCTGGAATGAATGGGAGAAACCTGCATAAAAGGCGTGGCTTTTTGGCTTGGAAGGCAGAGTCGACCACTGGACGAAGGAATCCGAAGAAGAACTTGTAAGAGAGACGCCTGCTGCAACTCCTGGACCGTTGGTTTGCCCGGTGAAGCCCTGCTGCTGTGCTGAAGCTCTGAATTCGCCTCGACTAGAGAAGCCCTGCAAGAACAACTTCTCCCCTTGAGTTGGTGGGACCAATCAACTCCAAAGTAAGCCACCTGGACATCCTCTCGAAGCTGGTTGAATTTTCACTGCAGTTGCTGCTGGAAACCGTAGAGCCAGGGATAGGAACACCAGTTTGTGTGCGTTGCTTTTAAGTTGGACAAGTGCTCCAGGAAGATCCTCCGGACTCCCAGGAAGCAGGACTGACCACGCCTGAACCACCTCAACATAGTGCTGGACCCCAGATGCAAGGAAAGCCTGTCTCAACAGCCAAGAGTCAGCGGTGGTGCTATTTGCTGAGACACGGGGAGCTGAAACCGCAAAGTGCCACTGAATAGAAGTTGGTCCTTTTCTGTCACCGACCGTCCTGTTGCAGTGCAGGAGTCCTCCAGACGTCCTTCCTCTTGTCCCCAAGACTGAGGCCCAGGAACACAGCATCTGCAGAGCTGCACAGGAACAGAAGCCAGCTGGAACCGTTTTTTTACTAACCAAAGGTACTGTAAAGTCTAAGAGAACTTACCACTTGTTGTGTAACCTTACTTGTCTTCTTTGGATAATTGTCTCGGTTGCTTCTGTAGAGTTGCTATCAGCTTCTTTACCTCACAAGCCTAATCAGCTTGTGGCCCTGCTTTGATTTCTTCTTTTCTACAAAGACTTCTAAAACATTGTGGAAGACATTTACTTATCTGCAAGAATTGCTTCAGCTCACCTAGACTTTTACCCAATTGACTTTGGCTTGGTCCCTGAATGACTCTTCTTCCCTCTGAAATTGTGTTTGTTTTACTTCCAGGAAGGGGTTAACTTAATCTTCATTTGGGGTTCCCAAAAGTACTTACCTGCTTCAGAATATTTGTGAGATCTCTGGTTTTATTTTAATAACCTTTCTCTTTGACACACTCCTAAGTATTGCTCTAAATGCAACAGTGATATATTAATGTCCACAGTGTCCTAGCTATTTAAGTTACCTGAGGCTGTAGGAAGTGTCTGTGTGCCATCCCAAATGGGTACCTACTGATTTAGAGAAACTAAAAGTGTGTATTTGTGTGTTACTGTTATATTGCCCCTTCTGAAGAAGGCTTACTCAAACTGACTGTTAAATAAATTAATAATTGGCTAATCAAGAAACCTTGTGTGTAAGAGTTTATTTGAATACTTGCCACTGTGAATCTCTGTGTAACTCCCCCACAGCTCACATTGACCACTCTTGAGATAAGCCTGGCTGCTCAACACGCTTCCAACCTGTGTAGTAAAGACTTATACCAAAGGTTGGGTTCCTATCGCCAGGAGGTCAGGGTTGTTGTAGTGCACCCTAAGGGTACTGCATACAATCTTGACTAACAGAGGATTTGACCGATGCCACTGACGTCTTCATCGGCTGCTGCATTCTTCGACACTCCATCTGTGCCGACTACAAAGGACTGTTCAGCGCCAATAGGCGAAGACCCCTTTGACAAAGATGATGACCCAGTTACCTTCGGGTTCAAAGACCAGGGTTTGCCTCGACACCCTGAGGAGTTTCAGGCAGAGGATGATAGACTGATCCGGCCTCTATTTTGCATGAAGCAAGTGACCAAAACACATCCGCTGCGGGTAGAATTTCCTCAGAGAGATTCTCAAAGCCATCCTAATTTGGCAAACATAAAGAGGATGACAAAGGTGACTGATGCCTTAGGCTGGGACCCTCCAGCAAGAGAAATAGAAGAATGTGACCTAACAGACATTCTGGACAAGGGCACAAATGTTAATACTGTCCTTCTGTTGCACAATACCATTACAAATCTACTCTTCGAGCTATGGAAAACTCCCTGATTGGGGCTAGTAGTCCATAAGGATTTTGCTAGGAAGTACAGGCCAGCCTCCCCTGACCCAGAGTTCCTTGCCAGACACCCATCATACGAAAGTCTGGTGTTGCAGGCAGCTACTGTTGGCAGGCAGGCTCCTACCCCTCTTTACACCCAGACAGAGACGACAAAAGGTATGACGCTCTGGCCAAAAAAGTATTTGTCTCGGGCAGCATGGCATTTAAGGCACTGAACGCCTCGTGTGCACTTGCAAAATACACACACACCCTATTGTCTGTGGTGACTGAGACAGCAGAGCAGAGCACATCCTTGAAGGGGAACTGAGGGAAGGCTTTTTCAATATTGTAGAAGATGGGAAAGAAGCTATGCCCCGAGCCCTACAGTCAGGACTCGTCACGGTCGACTGTATCAAAAAGTCCAAGGCAGCAAGTCCTGTCAAGCGAAGGTTAGCCTGGCTACAAAACACAGGCTTTACACAGGATGTACAGGCAAACGTGCTTGATATTCCTTTTGATGGATCACACTTTTTTGGACCAATGACAGACAACAGCCAGAAAAATTGAAGGCTTCCAAGTCTGCGGCAAAGTACCCATGGGCGGAGGTAAGACAGTATGCTCAAACCTCCTCACAATTGAGAGGTAAACCCTTTTGGTAATTTAACTATGGCCAAAAAGAAAGCAATCCACCGCCCGTCAAACAAGGTTAAGATGCTTCTCTCAACCTTCAAGAGGTAGAGGTGGTAAAACACAGACCACTTCCACGTCTGTCCCCAGCAGTGCGGCCCCCGCCGCAAAACCTTTTTAAGGACTTCTGCAATTTTATGCCACTAGAGGGGCAGCTGTCACGCCATTTTCAAGAATGGTACAGTACTACTTCGGACGCATGGACATGGCAGGTAGTTTCCCAAGGTTACTGCCTCCATTTTTAAAGTGCCCACTAGATTGCCCCCCTCTGTCCAGAGTATCTCCTGTTCTAGACCCACTACTCATGAAAGAGTTCTCATCCCTTCTGGAAAAGGGTTCCACCGATTCGGTACCAGTACAGGAAAGGAACAGGGCTGGTACTCCCATTATTTTTGGGTCCCAAAAAAAGACAGAGGTCTGTGACCCATTTTGGACCTTAGGTGCTTGACTCAGAAATGACAAGTTCAAGATTGTAACGCTCTCACAGATCCTCCAGGCCCCGGTAGTTCAAGACTGGTTGGTGTCACTCCACCTACAAGACACTTTCATGTGCCGATACTCCCAAAGCACAGGAAGTACCTAAGGTTCGTCTTAGGCAACATTCACTACCAGTTATGACTTCTGGAAGATTCACATCTTTCCCTACCTGGACGATTGGTTGATCAAAGCCTGGTCTGCGGATCAAGCCCTTGATCAGTTCAATCACACATGCCACCTACTTCACAGACTGGGCTTCGCCCTCATTTTAAAGAAGTCTCAAACTCCTTCTCAAATGCTTCAATTCATTGCAGCAGCCCTGGATTCTCCCTCGGGCAAGGCTTTTCCTCCTGAGGACAGGGCTCTACACATTCAACAGATGGTCACCAGATTCCAGAACACCCAATACCGGTCAGCCCTAGTTTTCTGTGTTTGCTCGGCCTTATGGCATCCTGCATCTTCCTGGTACCAAAGGCTCGACTGAGAATGCGATTGCTCAAATGGGCCATCAGATCTCAACAGTCGCAGTTCTCTGGCAGTATGGCAGACTTGATTGACGTCCCGAACAGAGTTGCTAAAGACCTCCTCTAGTGGCCTTGTAGGGATAATATGATGGCGGGAGAAACATTTTGGCAGCCAGGGCCAGAGACAACCATAGTAATGGATGCGTATCTGAAGGGCTGGGGCGCTCATCTGAATGAGCTGACAGTGAGCGAGTTGTGGTCCCTGGAGGAGACAAACCTCACATAAACCTGTTGGAGCTGAGGGGGATCTGACTGGCATTGAAGGGCTTTTTGTCCTCCACACAGAGGAAGACTTTCCTGATCATGACAGACAACACAGTGGCCATGCACTACATCAACAAGGGAGGTGGTGTAGGGGCACTCACCCTGTGCAGAAAGGTGATGCAGCTCTGGTTCTGGGCATTGCAGAATGATATTTCCCTATTAGCAATTCACCTAGCCAAGAAGGAGACCACGATGGAAGATCTTTGAACTCTGGGTAACCATTCAAGTGGATCAGGTAGTGCAAACATTTATGCTCCAGGGAATTTCCCCACTGGGAATCGCTGGGGGATGCATTTGTGGTGGACTGGAACTTCCAGCTCCTGTATGTGTGGGCACTGATTCCCGTCATTCCTCAAGTGATCAGGAGGTTGAAGAGGTACTGAGCATCCATGATCCTGATTGTCCAAGACTGGGCCAGGAGGACTTGGTGCCTCAACATTCTGAATATGGCCATCTGTCCTCCACATCGGTTTCTCGGGAGGCCAGACCTTCTCTCTCAGGAGAGAGCACAGGTTCTTCTACCGAGCATACATACACTCAACCTGCATGCTTGGCTTCTGAAAGGCTAAGTAAGGTACAGGGAGTGAGACATTCCGGAAGACATGATGGAGGTTTTGCTTTCGGCTAGAAGGCCAGCAACTATGGCTCAATACTGTTGCCATTGGAGAAGGTTTTGTAGCTTGTGTGGATTACAGGATGTGGATCCCTTTTTATGTAACATCTCAAGGGTGTTGTCTTTTCTACTTCATCTGGCAAGACAAAAGGCCTCATTACGAGGTTGTCTATAACCCACCGGTTGCTGCCAACCCCGTAACACTGTTTCTGGCAACTGACTTCCTTTTGCCACTGGGACATTACAAGTCCCGGAAGATCAGGAAGTCTGGTGGCAGAAAATGTTAGTCCCCATTCCCGTGGAGTCCAATAGGGAATGGGGATTCGGAAGCACCATCACCATTGCTAATGGTGCAGATGCTTCCGTGACAACTCTTCTTTCCGGGGCTGTTGCACTCGCAGGCCAGACCTGCCGTGTGCAGAGGCCCCAGAAAGCAGAGTTGTAGACTGCCAGTCCGAAAAGGGTGCCGGTACATTGCTACCGGCACCCTTATTTCCGAACCGGCAGACTTGTAATGAGGCCCAAAGTCTTCAGGTGACCACCGTCAAGGGCTATTTAGCAGCACTATCCATTTTTAAGTGCACACCTGCACAAGGGTCATACTTCATGATCCCCTTGGTGGTTACATTTATAAAAGGCCTGACTAACACCTTCCCTTCGACCCCCTTCAGGGTGCCAGTTTGGGACTTAAACCTTGTACTCACATTTGTTATGGCTATCCCACTTAGGCCATTGCATTTTTTGCCCTTTGATATTACTTCAATGGAATATGGCCTGCTTGGTCACTATATCCTCAGCTGGAAGGGTGAGAGAATTGCAGGCCTTGTCTTGCAAACCACCTTTTAAGGTTTTCCAGCAAGGACATAGTGACTCTTAGGGTACGCCCTTCTTTTCTTCCAAAGGTTGTATCAGAATTCCATCTGTCACAAACAATATGTTTGCCAGATTTCTACCCACCGCCTGATCCATCCAAGGAGGAAGAAAGGCTGCATAGGCTCGACGCTAAAAGGGCTTTGAGCTTCTACATGTCTTGAACAACCCATTACAGACTTGAGGACCAACTCTTTATTGGCTATACTGGCTTGAAAACGGGCAAAGGAATAGCAAACCAAACCATCTCCAGATGGATAGTGATTTGTGTCTCTGAATGCTACACTAGAGTCGGTAAGCAAATTCCTGAAGGTTTAAGGACACACCACCCTAGGGTTGTGGCAGCTACTTTGGCTCTTCAAAGGGGAGTACCGCTAAAGGATATCTGTCAGGCTGTGACGTGGCCATACGCACATTTGCAAAACAATATTGCCTGAATACGCTATCCACAAATGAGTCTCGTTTTGGCAGAGCTGTCCTCCACCAGGTAATGACATAATTGCCATGGAGTTCACTCCTTCCATCCGCTGTGGTGTCTTACTGCTATGGGAGTTTAAGATGAGGAATCCGTGGGAGGACACCATCAATTTGAAAAACAAATTACTTACCCCAGGTAATGTTCTTTCCTCCCAGCCTACCTTCCGTTTAAGGATCTTCCTCCTATTATTCTACTATAACTCTCTTATTTAAAGCTTATGCGTTCATTTGTTTGTCTTTTAATCCCTAACACAGCTGTGCATGGGGACAAAATGACAACTGAGGTCATGGGGCGCTGTGCATGCTATTTGTACCGACTTGGACGTCACATCCGGTCCCAAACAGAAGACAAGAATATCTTCGATGCCAGGACGCACAATGCCCTCTGCTGGGAAAACGTTTCTGATAGTGGTGCTAAGCAGGAGAATATATTTAAGATAAGGAATCTGTGGGAGGATCATCCATCAGAAAGAACATTACCGGGGGTAAGTAATGTGTTCCTCTGTGGCTATGGAGCATTAATGCTTCCACTGCTGCTAATTATGGAAGGTAGAAAGTACCACAATGAGATTTTACTCCCCCCTCCCCCCATTTGATGTCTCTTCTGCCAAACCTGTTGCATCCTTCAAGTCCTTGATGCAATCCTCCAATGTATCTTCGATTTATAAGTCTCAATCAGAAACCAGAAGTCAAAGCCACCAACAAACGTCAATCGGTCAGTAATTTTAAAATTGGCATAATCCTTTAAAACCCACGAACATGTAACACAAACAATATAGAGAAATAATGAAACATCAAAAGTGACAAAATGTTTGTTCTTGAGAAATAACAAAAAAAAATGCAATATTTCATTTTTTGTGTGACTAGCATTGGGGAAGTGTTTCTGGAATGCCAAACGTTTTAAAATCTAAAAGCAAGAGAACGAACAACAAGCATTGGCAAATCCAATAGGTCTGGCATTCAACATTTAGAGGATGGGACAATGCTCTTTTTTTTAAACCAGAAATCTCTTACCCTACGCTTGCAGGGACAGGACATTTGGCTTTGCCAATGCTTGTTTGAGTATGAGAGGGTGCAGTCTGTCCCCCATGCGCTTTATTTCTGTATTTTGTCACTGCTACCTGTTTCCATTTCAATCATCTTCGTTTTGGCAAAGAGAGGCAACATAACTTTAAATGGGTCCACATGCGAGTAACTAGCTCCTGGATTATTTGCATTTGCTGTGGTTGTTTTGGAGATGCTGCAGCAGTTGGCACATTCAAGGAGACTTTGTCATTTAGAGGTATATGGCAAACATCATATATGCAACAGTTTACTGGCTTTGGCCAGTTGCCAGAATGTGGAATTCTCCTCCCGTGAAAGGCTCAACTGACTTCTCAGTGCTCTTTGGATTTTAGCTGTACAATTTGATTCTACGATTACTGTGTTGAATCCAAGGATGTCGTCACTGCTTCCGTAGGGGGAAGCCCTTCCCATGAGCTCAGTGAGGTGAGGCCGCTACCCGTCACCCTGCGGTAGGGTGACCAGATGTCCGGGTTTTCCTGGGACAGTCCAGGGAAATCACCCTCCATCCCGGTTCCCTGGGAGTTTTTTTATTTGAGAAACCCCGTCAGGGGTTTACATAGTTGGGTGCTTACAGTAATTCAAATCGTAATTATTTTTCACAAGACTTTTAGAATTTTGAAGTTGGAGGATTGGCTGAACCCCTGTCCTTTGAGGTACAAGTCATAACACTTAATGACTGTGCCACAGAGATTGGCTGGGTAAAGATTGTACAGCAGGCCATGTAATAGCAATTAGAGCAAACGCTTGTTTTGAAATAACATGCCAAGATTCACAGACAAAACTGCACAAATGAGATCATATACAGTTTATAGAAAGGAGAAGTGCTGGTAATATGATTGGGTGGTGGTTGTGTGGGCGTGTTGGGGGAGGGGCGGTAATTGGTGAGCTGCGATGGGGTAGTCCCTCTTTTATGTTGTTGGTCGTCACGGTTTTCCGTTTTGGAAATCTGGTCACACTACCCTGCGGGCGGTACTCGGCAGATGGATCTCATGGGAGGTTAAACCCCCTTTGTGACCAGTGACGACCACATTGGGAGGATTTTTTTCTCCACAATTGCAATCTTCTCCATTGACTCACTACTTCGATTTCTGTGAATGAAAAGTGAAGCGTTTTGACATTTGGCCAGCAGCTTTATTGCCCGTCAAAGTTTTTTAAAATAAAATATATATAATGCAACTAAATGCCTCACTGCTCCTTTCTTGGTCATATGTCAGCCCATTCGGTTTTCAGAAGTCTATTTGGCAGTGGCTACTTTTCTAATGGTAGCGTGCTCCCACAGATTACTCACTTTAGATTTATTCCTGCAGCTTCAGCTGATCATGAAAGCGTTTCACCAGTGGGGTGCTGTGCAGCCTCTGTGTTGGGATCCCTCCGCGAGTACCTTCCTCGACACCGGATGCAACATCTGCATCCATACAGATAGCTTGCACCAAGCTGGGTGACCTCAGATCCTTTTTTCCGTATACTCTGCATGCTTCACAGAAAACCCAACCTCTTTGGACATTTTTATCAAAATGTCTACTGCTAAACCATCATGATTTAAACGAAGTGAAGACTGCAATGCCATGATGCTACCAATTGATCTGCACCACGTATGTCTTTGGGGCCTTGGTGCCGGACACAAAGTCACGGATTGCGTGTCATTTGATGACCCCAAAAATGCTTAAGGAGAAATCATCCAACTTGACTATCATAAGAGGCAAGAATGGCCAACTCGGCAAGCGACTTAAGGGATGCAAAAGGTGTCCGGAACCTGGCTTAGGGCAGTCAAACCTCTATGGTTATCCAAATACGACATACAGGTGGGTGATGCCGAAGGTGTCCAAAGCTCTGAGATGGGCCCCTCTTCAAGGCCTGTTACGGAGTATGATCGGACAGATGTTCTCGACAAATTTCCTCCAAAGGAGTAGGTTCTAAGTTTTCATGCAACCCTGAAAAATCCAATTTTACACGTATCGGAAAGACCATGCTCTGCAACAGTGGTGAACAAGGAGCTGCTAAAAAAAATGAGGCCAGAATTCCGGTTGAAGCATCAAAGTAGCCACTTCAGGAGCAAAATCCACAAGGTTTCAGACCCTTTCCCCAGACAGAAACAGCAAAAATAAAGATACACTTGCAAAGAAACTGTTTGCGTTGGGGAGATTGGCGCTCAAAGCAATGAACGCATCTTGTGTTCTTGCAAAATATACCCACACCTTGTGGACTGTTAACTTGGAGGCTGTGTCCGGTACCCACAAAGGCAAAGGGAGGGCTGGTTTCAATGACCTCATCACCAATGGGAAGGAGGCAGCATGTCAAGCTCTGCAGTGGGGTCTCAACACTGTAGACTGAATGGACCAGGCAATGGGCATCAGTTGGGTCACAAGGAGATTTTCCTGGCTAAAGACATCCAGGTTCGTGCTGGGTTTGCAATCACAGCTCCTCAACATGCCCTTCAATGGAAATCACTTGTTTGGACCCAAGGCTGATAACAGCCTAGAAAATGTCAAGTATCCAAGGGAACCACCAAGTCTTTCTGGGCAGCATTAACACAACAAGCAGTAAAAACACTGACACTGGCATAGAGAGGCAGGCCTTTTTGATACTTCAGGTTATTTAGTCAAATGGGCAGGGGCCCATCTACAACCAAGCAATGCCAAAGAAGACTCTCTAGGCCAGGTAGTGACAGGGGGTGCAAAGTTTCACAGACAGCCACTCTTACCATTCCCCCCAGATCCAAAACTGCAACAAAACCACTTTAGAGGCGTGCTTCCACGGCTCGGCATTTGGAGAGAGAGAGAGAGAGACTAGCCCTGAACTTAGAAGAATGGTTGCACATTACTTCCGATGCATGGGTCAACCAGGGCTATTGTCTACCCTTCCTGAAAGGCCCTGCAGATTGTCCTCTGCCTTCTCAGCCATGTTGACAACCAAATCTACTACCTGGTTGCAAAAGGGTGCCCTAGAGCTGGTGTCCTGAGTGGAACTCAACCAAGGCTGGTTTATCTCACTAGTTCCTGGTGCTGAAAAAAAGACAGTGGACTACGTCCCACATTGGACCTGAGGTGCTTAAAAAAAAGTTCCTAGGAAGGACACTTTCAAGATGGTAACACACTTGCAGATCCTCCAGTCTCTGGAGTTACATGATTGGTTGGTGTCAGGATATACCTGAGGTGCGTGATTGGCAGTAGCCATTAGCAGTTCTGGGTCCTGCCATTTGGGCTGAGCTCCGGCCCGAATTCTTCACCAAGTTGATGTTGGTGGAGGTAGCCGGTTTAACAAGAGGGGGGGATTGGCACCTTCCATTACCTTGACGACTGGCTAATCAGAGCCTGTTCCCCGGAGCAGGCTCTAAACCATCTCAGAAACACCTGTCATTTCTTTCACATGTTGAGCTTCTCCATGAACTTCATGAAGTCCCAGATGACATCCTTGCAAATGCTCCAGCACATTGGAGTGGTCCTCAAATAGAGCTCTTCACATTAAGCAGATTGTCATGAAGTTTCGAAGCACCCTCCCCCTGCCAGTCCTAGACTTTCTCCAGTTGTGGGGTCTCATGGCATCCTGCATTTTCCTGGTGCCAGAGGCTTGGTTGTGAAAGGGGTTGCTTCAGTGGTGTTAAAACCCTGCAGAGAATGTGTACTCCAAAGCTACCTGTGCTACATCCCTGGCGCCTGCACTGGCAATCGGGGAACGAGTCTACTACCCAAGACTACACCTCGCAGTGGGCCATGAAAGACTACACCTCGCAGTGGGCCATGAAAGCCACATGGAATGATGTCATCATGCCTGTGACACTCCGGTTAAACACAGAAACAAATACCGACGTAGAACTCTTCCCATCGCTTCTCAACTGGCACACGCGAGAGTGAGCAGCGTTCTTTGTTTTTGACTTATCTGGTTCTTCAGACTTGCTTGTGACCGCGGCTTCATGTTGTTCCTGGAATTGCTTTTTGGCTTTACTTCGTCTGCCACCTCGCTTTTGAAATCTTTTGGTTTCCTTTGCAACTTTCCAATGCACCATATAGTATCTCGTCAGGCTGGGACTACATGAAAGAGAAAAGTAGCAGAATGGTGCTTATTACTTTTACCTGCAGCTTTCTCTGAAACCGATGTGAAAAAGCTCTGCAATTGAACACAATGCCTCAAATAAGCCTTCATTGTGAAAATCAGACAAAGTCTGACTGAAAGTTCAGTTGGACAAAGAAAGATTCAGAAACCCCATTGACTGAAATGGGACCGACAAGACTGCCAAAACAATTGCAGCCACTAGAAGGCAGCATGAATAGAAAAAACAGGGGAACATTCGAAATGCCTAGCGCTGAATCCCATGGCTGGGTGAACGAAAGTGGCAATCGAGGGGCACTTAGGAAAATTGCCATCATGTATTGATTTTTGTCTGAACAAATGAGGCAGAAAATCTACAGGAGATGTCACCAAACGAGAAAGTAAGCAAGTTGTTATTTATTGTATTGTTTTACTCTTGCCAAAACACTAATAAAATCACATATTTGCCTCCGAAATAAAATAATTATGCAGTTAAATTACATGAAATTCACAATGCACGGCATATTCATTCAAAAATAGGTTGAAATACTTTTACAAAAGACTGCACATGTTAAAAAATGAACCATGCAGCATTTAATTAAATTGATTAAAATGTCCAGCCATAACCTGGTAGGGGTTATCCCCCTTACCATGACGTTTGAGATCTCAACCCCCATCCAACAATTTTAAACCAGATGTAAAAGCTGGCCAATCAATTCCACGGTTGCACGTTTATTGTTCATGTACATAATTTAAGGCCAGTCGTATGCATGTCATGAAGTCTTAGAATAATGGACAAATACTATTTTAGGATTTGGAGGTGTCTAGCACTCACGTGGAACAATAATATCATATTGTGTTATTGCGAAGTGATATCCAGGTACACCTCAGCCTTGTTTTACTTGCTGACACAGGTAGTTTTCCAGGATTCCTCGTCTATCTAATAGGAATAGCTACATTATGTATTCCTATATACTCATACATGCTTTAAATACATAGCGCACACCTAGGGATTACTGTCGCCCAACTGCCTTTTCATCTGACTTCCAGCTCCTTATGATCTCTAGCTACTTAAAGTTCACTGTGCATGAAATGCTGCCATCAAACTTCTTGCACACATTTACTGCCATTTAGTCATTTAGTAGGCTAACAATAGACTAGGTAACAGCCTTAGAACTATATTGTCAAAGGCCAATAAGACCAATTGAATGTGTTCAGCTAAGAAAGGAGACGAGAATTTTGTCAGGTCACCTTTATATTTTACTGAGGCTATTTCTCCAAGAGCAGTTACTGAGGTCACTACCATTGACATTTCACTAATCATGTCTGGAATACACATCTAATAGCCTCTCTCTAACTGAGAGCAAAGCACTGCAAATAGCTATTGTGGCCTGCAGAGTTCAGGTGCTGGAGACACTGATAGAGAAATATATATATGTAACAGCTGCTATTATAGTGCCAGCCTGCTACTGGAAGACTAGATTGAAGGATACCTACATTTCTTATCTAACCATTACTGCCACTTTTTCAGTGTGTAATGTCAGCCTAGAATCCAGCATACGTCATATGGCCTAAGAGGAAAGAAAGATTGAGGCATAGAAAAGGCAGGGGCTCTAAACCCCTTTGAACTCATGCTAACTGAGAGAGAGCCCAATATGGAAATTATAATGCATCAATATGCACCAGCAAATTGACATGGTTTGATTTAATTGTATTGTGATGTGCTTGGTTGGGATATGGTAAGAGCTGGAAAGGAAGTGATTTGGGTGGATGCATAGGACTGATGATGTGAGAGAGAATGCTGAGAGAATGTTGTCGTATGAGTGAGAGTATTCTTGGTGTAAAGGTTCTACACTCCCGGGTGATGGGAGACATTTGTTTCCAATGACACTTCTTGATATAACTGAATGTAACTACAAAAAAACAACTTACCTGAAGTGCCTGCAGACCTGCTTTACATCAATGGCAAAAAGTTGGTTACTTGGAGGGACCTGGAAACAAACCTACGTAGACAAAGAATAAGTTTAAGCTAAGACGTCTTCTGCAAGGGGTGCAGAAAGAAGAGCGAGGAGCTACTGCCCTTAAGAAGTAAGTCGCACACCCAATGTAAAGAAAGGGGTGTTATGTCCTGTGATAAACCTGAAGGTGTCTCAGCCACTAGTCCCCAGGGATCTGTCATCCAGGTGGCCAGTACACGGCCATCATTTTTAGATCCAGTTCCTGGGGGTGGACCAGTGCGGGACGATCACCTGGGTGAGGGATCTTGTGGGAGTGGGACACCAGATGGCGAGACATGGTATCCCCTTCCCTATAACACCTTTACCCCATCCTACCAGTTAAGATACGTAGGAACTGAACCCCTCCCTCCCTTTTCAAACACCAACATTTTCTCATGGACAGCTCACTATGAGAGAAAACGGACTAACACCCGAGCTGCATACCTGACATGTCCCAATACAATGGTCAGGCAATTACTGACCATTAAACACACCTGACTTCCATTACACTTCCCCACATGGATGAAAGGCAGAGCACGAGAGCACACTCTGAGAGAGGAAGAGCACACGAGGATGCAGCAGTTCCGAGATAGCAGTTTAATACAAGGCAAAAGACGGTAAAACAGAAGGGGATCGCAAGGAGGAAAGTGCCCTTCACTTTTTCGACAAGGAACCGTTACTTTCACGAGCCTTCGAGAATAGAAAATGTAAGACCAGGAAACAAGGCTGAGGAATCCTGCATTGTGTGTCGGAGGTACCCGGGCTCTCCCTTGCCAATAGTCAAGGCGGGGAGAATTGCTTGTTGCCACTGTACTGTCCTTGGCTCCTACAACAAAGCAGCGCCAGTGAAGACAGCACAGCTGGTGAGTTGGGGAGAATGATACCAGATCGCTCTGTGCTGAAGCCAAGATTGCAAACAGCAACATTGTATAGTGAACGCTGAAGCAAACAATGTATGAAGCGTTTGTGATAATCAACGTGAGTAAAATTGAACAACAGATGAGTGATTGAACTTTGAAGTCAAGATATGATACCTTAGACAGAGTGGCCCGACACTGCGTGTGTGCTCATTCGAAAGTCTCTGTAAGGTATCCCACTGAGAGGTGGTAAAAGTGAAAGAGTGACAAAAAATTGTGAATCGAAGTGTTCCTGCCACAGGTCAAGCAAAAATCATGTGCACAATTGAAGGTCTTCGATGTTAATAGTGTAATAGAAAGTTGATGACAAAATAGATGAAGTTGGTCTGAGCCCAGTGGACGGAGATCAGCTGAGAACATTTTAGTTAAAGCAAGTTTGTGTTGAAAAGTTCAATTGAAATTGTTCCGAGCCCGGCAGAGGGAGACTAATTGAACATTGTGTTGAGAGGATCTGAGGGGTGTCCGGGGTGAACCGTGAATCACCCAAGAAAGAATATCCTGCGAGAAATTGAATGCATGAATATACTACAAGCATAGTGTTGAGATGATCTGAGCCTGGCTGAGGGGGATCCGAGGTGAATAGTGAATCGCCTGAGAAATAGAGTATTTGTGAAATCCTAAGAGGAAAAGAACTTATTTTTTGTTTGCCATGTTAGGCCCTCTTAAAGAAGAGACTTTGAAAGGCAAAGAGACTTGGGCACAGAAGGCCCTGATGCTAACGATTGAACTGTATTTTCGTACTAGAGAAGCCAGACAACGTGCTAAGTTGGGGTGTACCGCCTTGTCCCGTGATGAAAATGTGGGCAAGGGTGGCTAACTGCCTGAACCGCCTGACATATCATTTTGTGAACACGTCTTTCTTTTTCGTAACACTGTTTCCCACACTATTTGTATTTTGCGGTAAGGATTGGCAAATAGGTTTATTAGTATAGGCCCCTTTTATTTTGACTAGACACCACCAGGACTGTGTTAATATTATTTGATGGTTGGAGCTTGCTCCCATCTGTAGATTTAGGATTAGACAGGCATTTTTCAAACCCTTTTGAAGTTCAGTAAACACCCTTGAACTGTGGTCACTTGTGTTTGTCTTACTATTGATACCATGCCTTCCTTACAGTCCCCATTAGAAGACCCAGGGTGAAGAAGGGGGTTGCTGTGTCCCCAGTGTGAACAAAGTGGTACTGTGTCCCCAATAGAAGACCCAGTGCAACAGAAGCAGCTTGGACCCAGCTCACAAAGAGGCAGTATTAAGTGACCAGTGAAGGAAGGGCTGCCAGAGCAAGTCAGAAGAAGTCATAAGGACCAGGACAAAGAAAAAGGGGCATTCATCCCCATTAAGCAGCGCCCAGGGCTGAAGTAGGGCTGCCCACATCTGAAGAAGGGCTACCCAAGCACAGTAAGAAGGCCCAAGGCAAGTGAAGAATACGTGGCTTGTGCCAGCGCTCTGTAATCTGGGCGAAGAAGCAGTTTGTCTCCAGGGCATCAGAGCCAGTGCCAAAGGCTGGGAAAGAGGACCCAGCCTAAGGTATATGGAGCACAGTGAGGAACACTATAGCTTAGTAAGGGCTGCTGAAATGACAGTGGGATGAAAGATGCTGCCAATGAAAGTGCCACCTTTGAAGTTAAGGAGGATACCTATGAAGTAAGTTTGCTCATTCATTGTTGCATTTTGATTGTGCTGATATTTATTTAAGAAGCACAACAATCAAGATGGTAGCACGCGGGTTTGCCTACAGAAAGTTGTTCGGCTGTGGATGACTCTGCAGCAGTTTCCTAGCAATGGCCGCTTTGTATAGATTCTTGTACCACTGTGCTGGCAAGAGGCATGAAAAGAGTAATAACTGGCGAGAACAAAGCTGTCATTGAGGTCATTGACATTTGGAAGGTTCAATACAAGAGTGTGGAAGAATGTCATCTTGTAAGTTGACGTTAGAGAGTAAACGTAAAATGTGTATTGGGTTTAGGATGCTACAGTGCTTTGTAAAGAAGAGTTGCATATGCAATGCAGACAATAAGATGTTTTTGCAAGAGTGAAAATGCTAATGTGTGTATGTAATAATGACATGGTATGCGTAATAGTAACATGGTATGCTTGCATAGCATTGCAGGAGGTTCAATGGTATTAGCAGTAAATGGTGACGACACATGGTTAGTGTGTGTGTGTGTGTTTCAGAACCTGAGAATGTTTGCAAGTCTTTAATGAGAATTAACCTGTTTGAGGATTTGCAGGTGTAGAGTTGCTTTGCCAGCTATGGACATTTAGCAATTTATTTCCCAAAATTTTAATTGTCATGATGTATTGAGAACTTTGAAGAAGTGTCCAAACGTGTACTAGTACTAGAGTGTGAGTGGCTGCAACAGGCATCTGTGTGTAGCATGGTCGAGAAATCCTGGGCTGTTAGAATTCCACATGGACGTATGTGGTGAGTATGAGACTACATCTCGGGTGTGTGAAATAGTCATGGGAGTGGATCTGCAATGAGAGAGTGGGTGCGGTATCCGCAGAGTGACACCACTCTATAAAAAGGTGTGCTTACTTAGTTGGAAGATAAGGGGCAAGATGGCACTGCAATGCGTGTAGTCATCCATGGACCGACACTGCTCAATAAAAAGGTGTGCTGGTATAGATGCCTACTCTCAGAGGAGTGTGAGGTAGTCATAGGCGAGTGGTGGATGTGGATAGACTTCAACCCAAGTAGAAAGGGGGCTATGCCCTCCGTGATGTTCAAGAGTTACGGCTCTCTTTGAAAAGGTGTGGTGTGAGATGTGTAGCGGGTGTCGGTATTCAGCATTACGTGATTTGTTCAAAGGAGTAGTGTTAGTTGTTGGAAGGTGCTTTCAGTCTCTGTATGAGGGTAATGACAAATGGCCTCCACTTGTCTTTGGTTTCTGCAGAGGGGTCTGTGCTGCCCCACCTCTGTTAACAAGCTCTTCGTATTGTCAGTGTGTGGCTGAGACCTGTTTGGATGTGAGTGAGTGATGTTGTGTGGTTACTCGTTGTGAGATGGGTGGTTTGAACTAGGTAAGGAAGGGCGTTGTGTTGTGATGTACTTGGTTGGAATATGCTAAGAACTGGAAAGGAAGGGAGATATGTTGTATAGTGCTTTGGATGGATCCATGTGATCACTGCAACCACACATAATTGCGACGGCTGAAAATGCCGACTTTTAAAATGTTTTATTAAACCCACTTTACACCACATAGATATGCAGGGGAGATCCCCCACAGCTCCCCCATATTACTATAATATACCATACCCCACCCCACATATATATCTGGTGTAAAGGGGGTGTTGTAAAAAGAAGTCGGGCATTTCAGCCGTTGCAATTGTGAGGGTGACATTTTGGTCCATTTCCCTTTGGATGGATGCATAGAACTGATGATGTAAGTGAGAATGCTGAGAGAATGTTGTGGTATGAGTGAGAGAATGCTTGGTGTAAAAGTTCCACACTCAGCCTGTTGAAGAGGGCTTGCCTGGGTGATGGGAGCCAGTGGGATCCTGGGAGACATCTCGATGTAACTGAATGTAAATACAATAAAGCAACTTAACTGAAGTGCCTGCAGACCTGCTTTACATAAAATCACTCTGTGGCCATTGGATCCCCACGAGAAATAAGGCAATGTCAGATTGATTAACCAGTCACCAGGAGCAAAGTAGAAAACCTAGGGGCTATACACAATTCTGCCAGACATCCTAAAGGCTGATCTCAAAAGCCTGAATGCTGAGTAGACAAAATTACTACAATTGTGAAACTTCAACGGAAACGTATCATTTTCTGACTGTAAACCATTACAACTATGTAGGAAGTGTTGATGCCCCACCCCCTTTAGCAGATCCATTGACCACAAATGAGTGCCTTCCTCAACATTCTTAATGGCTCAGAGACTGGCTGACATTGTAGGTACTACTGATGTTGTTGAGAAATACATGTGTTTATAGTCTGCAGATTTGCTGGCAAGGGACACACTGTGAGTACAGCACAAAGATGACCATCACGCAGCCCTCTTGGTTATGGACCCTTAAATGCGGTCTCCTGGCTGTGGAGAGAGACTGGCTGGATATAAGGACGAACATGGAATGATGAACAGATGAATGAGTGTCACAAACAATGAAAAACCACATATACCACGGCATTGCATAGGCATTAAAACGGCACAAGGCGTAATGAAGCATTAAAAGTCATAGCAAGTTATGAAAATGCCTAACAAGGGGAAACAACATGGTCTCAATCCTGTACTTCTACTGCCAGCCTTTGCAGACAGCTCCCATTTATTTCCCATTTTGCCACTGAAAATCTCTCCCTCTTATTCTCTCTCGCTCGCGCTCTCTCTCAAACACACATACATGCATAGACGCATTATATACAATGTGTGCAACAAGGATCAGGGAATTGGCACATGAGGGGATGGGGCTGACTGGGGACCCAACCCATTACCGTAAGTGTAGTGCTAGGAATAGGAGAGGCATGAACATTGTTACTCTGAGAAAGCACAGCCCTGGATACGATAACCACTGGTGCTCTTATGACCTTCCTTAATGTGTTGGTTGGACGAATGAGTGTGTTCCCATATCTCCCTAAACCTGCCCAGGTCCTGTGATGAGTGTTTACCACCAGGCAGAGAATGGTGTTTTTGCCAGGTAATCAGGGAAGGGGATAAAAACTCTGGTAGTTTCTCCCAGAGGTCTATCCCGGTCTCAGCAATAGGCCTCAAAGAAACCCCTTTCACACAACCACATGCCAATCATGAATCCCCAGACCCTTCACCTGGTGTTGAGTGTGCTGTGTTGGTTTTAGAGTGTTGCTTAAACTCCGAAGGGAGTTTTTCATTGGGAGGGTGATGAGGTGAGCAGCAAAGCGGAGTTTGGATTCCTCGAAGTTCTCCACAAAGCTAAACATTTAGGAAAGGGGAGGATAGGAAGTGTGGTATGGGCATTTTTGCCCTCACACTGTCTACCTATGCCATGTTGGCTTTGAGGTTGGTGGAGGATAAACGCAGTCAGTCCATCCATGGCCATGCAGAGACATGACTTAATGAACCTGCAGAGACGAGGCTAAATGAACATTGGGATCTTTTCCAGACCTAGGAACACCCCTGCCTGTCTGTAGCCCAACCCATGCCCCCATCACTGCAGAGAGCTCTAGCGCAACTATTGCTACCGTGACTGACTACTCTCTCCTTCTTGAGGCACATCCCTGATGCCACCTCCCCGACCCGTACAGAGGACCCCTATGTAAGATACCCACACAAGAGGAGCACTTTCACATTTCATTGTTCTGCATTCCATCGCTACATTTTATATCATTTATATGTTCTTCGTTTTGGGTATGTCTAATGCACTCGTATTGCCATAAACTCGAGACATCCAGAACCAACTGCCCGCCAAGAGAGTCTGAAATTGGGCAAAACCACTTGCCAGCCGCCGGCCCATCTCTTTCATCCAGATTGGTTGTCTAGCATTCCAGCTGAAAAACGTTGATACATTTGCCCTTTACGTATAGGTTTCAAGTATTCGATTCAACAAACTCAGCGTTTTTTTTATGCACATGTTTTGCTTAAGGGAATGGAGTACACATTGAACGCAGGCCCTTATTTTTCTGTCTTTGATGTAGAGGTGTAACAAAATCATTAGCTCCAGCCCTCCCTGCTTTGAGACAAGCTGCCAAGCTAATGAGGAACGCCTTTTCAGAATCTGGAGGGCCTATTATAACATTAGGGTTCCATTTTAGCCCTTCTGTGCAGCACTTTTGTTCTGAGGGTATCCAGCTGCTAAATTACACCAAACATATAATATTAATTATAGTCTTTATTCATCCTTAGGCCTTGTAATGTTGTTCTTCCTAAATATAGCATTTCCCTGAGTGCAATGTACGGCAGCGCAAACACCTACGTGTTTCCTTTGCCGATAGGATTATGGGCGGCCCAAGGGTCTCCGGCTAGAAACAGTGAATTCGACGAAACATTTTTTACGGAGCATGTACATGAATGTTTTCTACTTCGGAGGATGCATGTACACAATGCGAAATCTTTCTATTTCTAGAGACTGGTTTTCAGAACAGTACCTACACGGTATGGGGGTTACTGCACATGCCATCAACCCCAAAGGGGGGCGTAGTTTGGTCAGAGCCCTAACGTAAATGGATGGTGTAAAAGCTTTGAGTAAGGCTGTTATGCCATGCATTCACCTCACGGCTCAGTTTCATTCCTGTCTATGGTGGGAAGGAGGGACAGAACGCAACTTGCAGCTCCGCCGCTGGCTCCCTTCCTCCCGGCCATACAAATGCTCCCAGCATTTACGCCAGCATGAATTCGCATGCCTGTGCAAATGCTATGGATGCCTATGGGGTGCTTTATGCGCCAACAAAAAACAGCGAGAGCCCATAGGAATCCATTCTAAACGATGCCTGCCATGCTTACATGGTAGGCAGCGTTTACTCATTTGCACAGCGCAGGGCAATAGGCGGCATGCACGCTTGTACGCTGCCTTTTGCTCTGCACGGTTGCACTCCGCCTTGCAAAGGACCCATATTTGGTGCCGTGGCCCCGCCTGCTTGTATGTCTACACATAACAGGTCCCTACTGCTGAATTACATGGCTCCCCAAAATGGCCCCCAACGTGTTCATGCTATACGCCTATATTCTTCTACGTGGCTTCTGTTGCTATAGATGAATTGTTCCAGGCAGAATTAGACCGGAGCTAAAAGTTAAGTTTCCCAACAGATGGTTTGGGAAACCCCTTAGCAGTTTTCTGCCGAGTTCTCCCTAAAAGGCTAAGTCACACGGCCTGTTCACTTGGATGTGTCGAGTTGCCAACAATTCTAGCTGGCCTCTGGCCATTAGAGTGCCGTTAGGTAGGCCCTCGCCTAGGAACACCAGCAGCCCCTCATCCTTCCGGGGTGAACACATTCAGTAAATTGAGCGCCCGGGGACCAATTACGTTGCTGACGGTGCGCGGTACAGATACCTTTAACATTAACCATTACATTAGATAAGATTGCCAGCCCTTATTACAGTGCTCAGATGCAGGAGCATTTTGGCACAGAGTGCTATATTAAAAAACGAGATACTATTATATTATTTAAAAACCTGTAATCGGTAGTTGTTGAGAGTATAATACAAACATGACATTCGTACATGTGACATTGTTTTGTGTAGACTCCCTGCTAAACATGCCACGTGTGTGCCCTCAAGGCACCATCCGGCATTATTCAAGTTCTTACAACGTCTGACCCTAATGCCCGCTAATGTTGGAGAATAAGTGTTTCTGTTTTTTCTTTGTGCTGATGCTGTGCTAGTGGTGCCATTTTGTCTTTAGTGAAAGTACCGTACATTTATTTTAAGTTTCTTTGCTAGGTAGACTTGGTAACATAAATGATGTCCCTTGGGAGACTCCGAATACGGTCGTATGTGTAAAGGGAAACCGTTTCTAGTCCCCTGAAGATAAGCATTACAGGCGAGAATGTTTTTGCTTGAGCCAGAAAGGAGCCACGGGAAGCACCTCTCCATAATACAGCCACTTGACTGGTTAAAGCCGCCATCTCATGTGCAATATGCTCCACAGTGCACTCGGGTTTAACTGGACAGCCTTTAAGTAAGGCATGCCCTTATTATGGTCTTGCATGGAGAAAGAACCTGTTGTTCATTTGGATTGGATGGGAGAGACAACCAGACATTAATAGGCATTCATAACTGCAACGTAACCAGGACTGTCTCCCCAAACTTATCAAACTAGTCCACATTGGCCAAAAAAGTGGCCAACTCTGACCCAGAAAAACGGCCAGTCCGAGCCTGGCCGTAGGAAGTTGCAGAGGAAATGAACACGGCGCCCTGGCTCATTGGCTGATGGAGCGACACCTATTGAATTGACAATCATCAGGGCCAGGGGTGTTGCTAGGTCTGGAAAAGACCCGGGGCTACACTAATGGTGGAACTGTCCGGACTGGGGGCTAGCTAGTCTTTTGGTTGTAGCTCCTGAGATTCTATCCGGGGCTACAACCAAAAGACCAGGGGCTATAGCCCCCTTAGCCCCCCCCTAGCAACGCCTCTGATCAGGGCTCAATCTTTGAGGCGCCCACCCGGTTTGAATGTCTGGATGGCATATGCCTTTCATTGTTTACTTATAGCATTTTGGTACTGAAACTTGATTAAAAAAACAGCCTGGTTCTGCATGGAGGACATTTCCGTCCCACCAAACCATTGCCACACGTGGTAATATGTAATCCCCAATGGATTTCTAAGCAAGACAATGAATCCTGCAAACCCTTCCAATTACCGCCTGATTCCCGCATACAGTAACAGTGTTTTGCGGTATTACCAGAGGTAATGTCGCCAAACTCTTAATTGAGGCGATTAGTGATCATCAATAGCTAAAAGGACTTTTTAGTGAAAAATATTTCCCTGCTCATTTACAGCGCATGAGCAGGATCTATGTAAAAGCAAGCAGCAAGGACCGTGCCATAGAAGCACTGTTGCTAGCAGCCGATAGCATGCTCTCCTTCCACTAGCAGGGCAGGGCAGGGCTATTGAACAGACTGTGACTCTTTTGTAATGGGGCACCAAAAGACCCTAGCACTAGCGGAGCAGACCGGCCCAGGAAATCCTGTGCCCAATAACGGAAATAGTCAAAGTAAACGGCAAAGTCTGATTTATTAACAATCCATATAAAGCAGGGACAGCAATAAGTGCACAAGTCTCAAAAGCTCTCAGTTAATTCAATGCGTAATATCAGATTTTAAGCGAGAAACAAATCATAATTGACTTCACATAACAATCTTAATTGCAAAAACCTACGGGGTTGAGGGATAAGTTGGGTGAATTGTCTACATAAAGTTTGTATATGGTTAGCCTTTTTATTGGTTATACCTATCTGATAGCCCTACCTTGTACCATCCCAAAACTGAAAAAAGTAAGAAAGACATAATTTTTGCAACAAGTAATTGGCTCATGCACCAGTTACAGGGCGGCATCACATTGAGAGTTGCGATTGGTTTGCATTGGTCTTACCAACCTTGGACACTTGGCAGGTCATTAGCACATGAGCAAAAATAGTGGTAGGAAGAGTGACACCCAGGAACGGCACCTTCCAATGAACTAAGACACCATCCCTTATTTCCTAGGCCAACAGCAACGGCATCTAGGTTTGAACTTGGCTTTGTCCAGCATCTCTGTTCTGAGAATGTGTGGGGAGTGAAGGCAGGTGCCTGTCTGAATCTGTAACTAATCAATAAAAACTGTCTTCCAATTATGGGTCACATGTGAGGAGACACATTGTTTGCCCTGCTATCCCTGTGATTTTAGCTCCTATTAATATGGGTGCTGTTACCCCCTCTAGCCACTGGAGACTTGGTCGATTTGTTCTTTGTACAGTATTAAGCTTCTAATCAATAGGCACCTGGCATTCAAAAGCTGTTTGCTCTCTATTTAATCTAAGAGAAACCTCTCTTCTTTCACAGTAACCTTGGAAGGGGGGCGCACAGCCACTGTCTTGCCTGCATGGATCTGTATTTCAGCTAATTCAGCTAGTCTAATCTCCCTGCAGCTTCAGGGCTTCTCATTCACTCTAATGTAGCTCTGCCGTCCATTTTATTCAAGATGGACACTTATTACCATTGCATTTGTACGTTTAACAAGCTAAATGTGTATATCGTTTGTGTTGCATTTCAGCGTATTCATTGATTATGCTATCTTCTTCATGTGTATATGGTGCAAGCAATATTCTTCATGTCTAAATGCACATTTGACCTAGCGTTTGTATTTCTTCATGGTGAGTGCATATCTGCTTCATGTCTATTGTATCTTCGTGTGCCAGGTTGGCATTTAGGTCCCTTGCTCTCATCTTCTTCAGTTACAGCGTGTTCATTTCTACTTGGGTTTGCAGGCTTCTTCCTTCTTCTGTTCTTCAAGGATAAGGTCGATATGGTTGCCTTAGTGAATAGCATTTTGCATATTTGCGGTATCAAGGTGAGAGAGGGGCAGATGCCATGAATGAGTTATTCATCTCGTTTTTACAATATATAGGCGGGGGAGGGTAGGCACCATGAATGACACATTCATCTGCCTCTTAACATTTCCCCCTATGGGCGAGTCCTCAACCACATCTCTTTTAGGGCCCTCCCCCCACTAAGGTACCTTGGGGTCCATATCTTGATCACCCACCCCCCACAGGTCACCTGAATTTTGTATATGCTCATCCACACTCCAGGTTATATAGCAGCACTCTCCATCTGGTTTGCAGTAAACCCAACGTCCCACGTAATTACAAAGGTTTCAGGATAACAACATTTTGATCCCGGAGGGATGATAGGACTTTGTCTTAAATCAGTGTGAGGTCGATCATTGGTTTGTGTGCATTCGCCACCCTCACTGCAGATTAAAGACATATGTTTTGGTGGGTCATACGTCTTATTGCCCTCAGCTCCTCCATTATGGCATTAAAGCCCTTCACTGTTATGTTAATTGTTTCCAACAGCTCCCACCTCATAATTTGGAGCAATTTCGCATTTGCAGCTGTCTGTATTATAGGGAGGAAAGTAGCAGAAAAATCACACCTGTTTTGCTAAACACTTTATGCTCATCTGGTATGTCATAATAAGCATCCTCTGATTTTGCTGAGAAATTATTTTCCCTTTTCTGGCTGGTAAGGGTAATGGACCTTTTCTTTCTCAAATGTGCATCCATTTTAGGGAAACCCGTCATTTGTATATCGCTTTGTGGTACTGCCAGAGTGGGTATGTTTATTAACACTATGCAACATAACCCTCCCCAGTTTAGGGGCAACTTCATATTTGCTCTGGATCCACAAGCCCAATAGCGGTCCATTAATACTGCTTTTCTTTCCTCATGCAGGTACTTCAAAGATGCGTTTGCCCTGAGTACTTTTCCTGTTTATTGTACCTCTCCCCTTCTCTCTTTCTCCCTTTCTCTCCCCGTCCTAAATAGATTCAGTGTTCCCATAAAGAACAAAATAAGCATCTGTGAGTTGGCAGATGAGGGAAAGGGGTGGTGTGGAAACTCAGGCATTACTATAACTTGCTAAGGGTTATGGGAGGCAAGAACATGAGGTTCAGTGGTGTGGCAACATAGAATTTGAGGACAGCGATCACCCATTTCTCCTTCTTAGTATTGTTTGTTAATAGGCTGAGCTATGCCTCAAACCTTATTCTAACATGCTCCGGTACTATGCTCAGTGGCCGGTTGGGACTTTTGCCTGCTGAGGGCAGAGCCTGTTGAGGCAGGGTAAATTGTTTGTCAGGGGATTGGTCGCAACAGGGGCCAGAGCCCTTGCTCATTTAGCCCAGAGCTGAAACCTCCTGTCTCCCACAAGCCCCACACTCGTCTCACAGAGTCTAAAATGAACCCCCTCCCTGCTACCAAAAGCCACAGTGCACCATGCGTTCGGTATCAAAGTGATTCTGCAACCCAATAGGGGATTCTTCATGATGAAATGAGGAGCATAAAAGATGGAAGGTGGAGTGTGGATTCCCCCCAAAAGAATGTGCAGCACCTTGGCCTAAAAAAGGGCACAAGGAGGTGAGATGGCTGCATTATGGTGAAGAGCAATGTGTTGACAGTGACTGACAGGGGCTTTGGGGTAAGGCATATGATTAACTTTCCAATAAGACTGCAATCTCTAGTTTGCTGTGTGAGATACCTGAAGGTGTCTCACCCGCTAAGCCCCCTGGGGATCTGTCATTCAGGTGGTCAAGACACGGCCATCGCTTTTGGATCCAGTTCCTGGGCTAGACCAGTGCGGGAGGATCACCTGGGTGAGCGGCCTTCGGGGAGTGGAAGTGGGTCAGCGGATGATGATACGCGGTATCCCCTTCCCTGTAACAACTACCAAGTTGGATACTTAGGAACTTAACCACCCCTCTTTCCCGACACAGACATTTCCTCATGGACACCTCGCTACAAGAGAAAACAGACTAACACCCTAGCCGTATACCTGACATGTCCCAATACAATGCTCAGGCAGGTTCAGGAAATTACTGCTGACCATCACACACCTGACTTCCATCATACTTCCCTACCCGGATAAAAGGCAGAGCAGGAAAGCACACTCTGAGCAAGGCAAAGCACACGAGGAAGCAGCAGTTCCAAGATAGCAGTTTAATACAAAGTGAAAGACGTCAAAACTGAAGAGG
The DNA here is from genome assembly GCF_040938575.1 of Ambystoma mexicanum. NCBI lineage: Eukaryota > Metazoa > Chordata > Amphibia > Caudata > Ambystomatidae > Ambystoma > Ambystoma mexicanum. Next base: position 523,064,784 of record NC_090928.1, on the reverse strand, counting down.
ATTGCAAGGAAGGAAGTGCCCTTGACCTTTTCAACGAAAGACTGTTACTTTCATGAACCTTCGAGAATAGGAAACTTAAGACCAGGAATCAAGAATCCTGCATTGTGTGTCGGAGGTACCTGATGTTCTCCCGCTTCGATAGTCAAGGCTGGGAGAATTGTTTGCTTCTGTGGTACTGCCCTTGGCTCCTACAACAATGCAGCGCCAGTGAAGTCAGCATAGCTGGTGAGTTGGGGAGACTGATAACAAACCGGCTGTGTTGAAGCCAAGTTTGCAAGCGGCAACATTGTATAGTGAAAACTGAAGAGAACAGTGTATGAAACGTATGTGGCAAGCAACACATATACAATTAGACAGCAGATGAGTGATTGAACTTTGAAGCCAAAATACGATACCGTAGACACGGTGGTCCGGCACCACATGGGTGCTCATTCAAAAGTGTCTGTTAGGTATCCAGCTGAAAGGTGGCAAATGTGAAGAGTGATAAAGAATTGTGAAATCAAAGTGGTCCTGCAACGGGTCAAGCAAAACCCTGTGCACATTCGAAAGTCTTCGATAGTTGACGGAAAAGTATATAAAGTTGGTCCGAGCCCGTTAGAGAGAGATCAGCTAAAAGCTTTTGGTTACAGCAAGTTTGTGTGATGTTATATTGGAAATAGAAAGTAGCCCGAGCCTGGCGGAGAGAGACTAAGTGAACATTGTGTTGAAAGGGATCTCATCCTGACTGAGGGAGATCTGAGCCTGGCTGGGGGGGGGGGGGATCCGAGGTGAACCGAGAGTCACCCGAGAAAGAATATATGAGAAATTGGATGCATAAATAATTTACGAACATTGTGTTGAGAGGATCAGTGCACGGCTGAGGGGGATCTGAGGTGAATAGTGAATCGCCTAAGAAATTGAGTACTTGTGAAAATCTGAAAGAGGAAACGAACTAATCATTTGTTTGTCACCTCAGGCCCTCTGATCTGAAGGAAGAATATTTCAAAGACAGAGACTTGGGTATGGAAGGCTCTGATGCTAATGATTGTACTGTATCCTTGTGTTAAAGAAGCCAGAGACTGTGCTAAGCTCGAGTGTGCCCACTTGTCCCGTGCTGAAAACATGGGCAAGGGAGGCCAATGGCCTGAACATCCTGACATATAATTTTGTGAACACTTCTTTCTTTTTCGTAACATTGTTTCCCATACTATTTGTATTCAGAGGTAAGGATTGGCAATAGGTTTATTAGTATAGGCCCTTTTATTTTGACAAGACACCACTAGGAGTGCGCTCTCATTTTTTGTTGTGCGTAGCTTGCTCCCATCTGTAGATTTAGGATTAGATAGGCTTTTTTCAAACCTTTATTTAAGTTCAATAAACACCCTTGAACTGTAGTCACTTGTGTCGGTCTTACTGTTGATACCATGCCTTCCTTACAGCAGTCTCTCTGGCCCCTTGCTAGCTAAGAGTCTCTCTGGGGATTTTTTTACTTCAACCTAAAAATAAATATGTATTTTTCACATTTTCTGTTTCTCATCCTTTACTTCCTTCTCCCAAGTGACACCCTTTGATGTTGCGATTATCTCTACGCTACTTGAAACACTATTCATAGGTAAAGATTCTACAGATTTGACCTCTGGATTATGAGGGGAATTGCCATAGCATTTCGGTGCTGGACTGCCCATGTTGGCGGTACAAAGACTGATATGCGAATGGATATTTCCCATCTGTGAAAGGTACCGTGAGGAAAAAGTGATGGCTGCGAACTCTCAAAGTGAGAAAAATCTCTGGATTAACCATGCCTGGAAAGCCTGAAGGAAGATAGTGAAATGAACAAATAATTCACAGAGATGTTATACATGCAGACAACTGAATCACGTGGCCGAATCATGGCTCGTGGGATAAATGGAAGGAAGAGTGTGGAAAAAATGGACACAGCATGCGATGGAGTCAGTACCTTGGCCTATCCAGAGTCCTCTCCCTCCCCCAGTCATAATATAGAGGTCACAGAAGGGCAGAAACTAGGGGATCCACAAAGTCCTGACAGTTTCAATGGAACCACCTGCCCCATTACCTGGGGACAACAGTCAAAACACTGCAAAATCTCCCTCCTTCATGGAGAAGGGAAGCCGGAGTGAAAGCTTGCGCTTGAGGATCTGGCGAGAAAGGAGCAGAGCCACACGGAGAGCTGAAAGGCTAGGCGGAGCTTGAGGCCAGAAGCAACTGAGCGGTCCAAGATTGCAGAGCGGCCCAAAAGAGCTCAGGGGCTAGAAGGAGCTGAAAAACTAGGATAACTGAAAGAAGGCCTAGAGATATCCAAGTGGACTGGTGCAGAAGCAGATGCACAGGGATCTGAGGGACATGGGACTCCTTAAAGCTGGCTTATTGGAAGAACCTTGTCTTGTATGGTGACTTGACACAATGGTTGAGAATATCTGTGACTGTTAAAACATGCTAGGCTTCAGGTCCCTGAGACTGTTGCACAGCGAGCAGGGTGCTATAGCCCTGGGGCCTGAGAAGGGTGAGCTGTGATCTATATCCCATAGAAGTGCACCAGACATTATATTTGGTGCTGAAGACACCTGCCTAAACCTGTGGGTGGATGGTGGGGTCGCATGGGGAGCTGTGTGATACCACAATCTGTAATGCTGGTCCCAGGTGAGGCATGGTGAACATTGGCTGGGTACCCCCACTGTGCCACGATTAGGGACCACAGAAGAAATGAGAGAAGCAACCATACATACATACCAGAAATACAGCCTGTCCCTTTAAGGGTGTCACCTGCTGAGAGAACAGGCCAGCTAAATCATAGCTTGTCCCACCATGTCTCTGACAGGGAGCAGTGCCACTCAAGATAAGTGTTCTGCAAGATGATGTTCTTGGGCAATAAGGATGGACGCGGAGACCAAGGAATGCCAATTTTCATAAATGTGTGTATCTCATGTAGAATCCAAGATGGGGGATGAACCTCTTGTAGCGTTGTCCCGGTTGCCAGCACAGGCCCGCAGTACTGCATGTTCAGTTAAATAGACTAATCACTTTAATCTGGACTACCAGGAACAATGAGGGATACCCCGTACCCACAATCACACTATGCCCAGCCAGGAGGGTGTGAGCAGAGGCTCATATAAACGGGAGAAGGTGTTTAGAGGCAGTAAGTGTTTGAAGGTGGCTGACGTCAAGAGAACAGAGAGGCAGAAAAGAGGCAGAAGGCTGGAGTTTGGAGGAGCAGTGAGGAGAAGGGAGAGATAGAAGCCAGGAGGGTGGCGGAGGAGAGACGAGCTAAGTAGTAGGTGGTGAGGGAAACTGAGGAATAGCAGAAAATCACTAAGGAAGAGGGTGAGAGAAAAGCTGGGGATGAGGAATCAAGAAGAAGTAAAAAGGAAGTGGTTATAGGAGCTGAGAAGGGGAAGAGCAGCAGTAGAGAGAAAAACATTGAGGGGGCCTGACAGGAGCGTATGGGTAACACAGAGAACAAAAGAACAAACCCAGAGTAAGTGACGTCCCATTAAGAATGGGCATGTTGTGCAGTAATTGAGAGTACAATCAGATGCTTATAATCCAAGGTTCGGGTGGATATCTTGCGCTCAAACCATATATTTTTTAACTTTAGTTGCAGAAATTATTATTTTTACAAGTCCATCCTTTTTATCCATAGATTACTTCCAAATCAATCCAAAAATCAACTGGCATAATGTATCTCCAAAACGAGTAATTTTATTCTTCAAGCAAACACACAGCCGACGCGTGTTTCGACCTCAGGTCGTTTTCAAGTTAAACTTGGCTGTACCAAGTTACATATTCATCAGGTATATACATTTTGTATAAGTTTTTTTTTAAAAATCCATACCATACAGTGTCACATACCAGGGCAGGTTGATGGGAAAGTCACGTCATATTCAAGTAAGTAAATTCCAATTTCAAAGAAAAACAAATAAAAACCATAAATTAGTGTCAAATTTAGGTTCAAATAAACATCATTATATAAGCCTCATGTATAGTTGATTATTATTTGTCAATTTATAACCCACACACCATGTGACCCATTCCAGCAAACCCATAAAATGAGTAGCCAATTAATAACTAGAAATATATTTAAATATCATATTAATGCATTATTACACACAGAAATCAAGGGTTTTGTGGGATTTATGCTTACCCCAAATGTCCTCTGTGTGGGTTATAAAATGACAAATAATAATCAACTATACATGAGGCACTGTATGGTATGGATTTTTTTTTAAAAACGTATACAAAATGTATATACCTGATGAATATGTAACTTGGTACAGCTAGAAGCCTCAACCAATGACATCCAAGACCCTTGGAGACTGTGAGTGACGCAGGGCAGAGACCAGTCAAACCCTACAAATATTAACTTTTTTTTAAGCACTCTTCCTTTGTCATTGGTATATGTTAAAGGATATGTATACTGCACACTGTCACCACCGGAGTGGTCCCCAGACGCTCTGGCAGGCAAGAGGGTAGGGTAAGTTAGTAGGACAGAGCGGGAGAAAGAGCAAGAGAGCAGTGATGGGCTGTTGGCAGTTTCAGATCGGTTTACACTGTTCGCTGAGCTTAGGTGTATTTTTCGGTTGGTAGCCCTCATGTATGTGCTTGTGTGCGAGGTTATCTGTGGTTTGTTTTGTTGTTGTGGTGTAGTGAAGTGCGTGCAGTGTGTTGTGCTTTAGATGTTTGGTTGTGTTTAGGTGAGGGTTTGAGAAGTGTATGTAGAGGGATGAGTTTTTATTATTAGTAGTGGTGGTTATAGGCATCACTATCTAGATGGGATGCATATTGATATCTAAAATTCCGTCCAGATGTGACGCAAGCTAATATTCACATTCCGATCTCAATGTGGCGACATCTAATATTCACATTCTTGTCTAGATGTGACATAAGCTAATATTCACAATTCCATCTAGGTGTAACTCAAGCTAACATTCAAACTTCTGTCTAGATATGACGCAAGATAATAATCATAATTCTGTGGAGATGAGTCACAAGCTAACATGCTCATTTCTGTCTGGATGTGACATAAGCTGATATTCACAATTCCATCTAGGTGTGACACAAGCTAACCTTCAAATTTCTGTCGCGATGTGATGCAAGCTTATAATCACAATTCTGTATATGGGGCAACAGTTGCTAAATAGAAACAGGTATATGCAGGCGACAAACTGTGGCTTACTAACACAATTGGCACGATGCAAAGCCTTGTTACATTACACATAGAGGCTGGTTTTATATGTGTTTTACAAAATGTAAGGTCCGAAGACCAGGACATCCTGTCATTGTGGTACTGGGAGCAAAGACTGATAAGGACTCTAGAGAATTGGGGCGTCGATGACAGAGGGTGACAATAGTCCTGCATTTGTTTCTGTGTAATCCTTTAATGACAGTTATTAACAAAAGCGTTGGTGACCGAACGTTTGTCTCTGTAAAGTTCTTTGATCCAGGTCTTCTTCATAACAATCCCTAAAAGGATTTCAAATAGCAAGCTGGGTGCTATTTCCCTGCGACTGCAATGAGGCCCAAAAGTGTGCGGGGCATCACATCCATGCGAGTGTACTATGCTGGAGATCCAGAGGGAGAGCGTTATCCCTCTTCGATTGGAGACTCTGATGCACTTTAGCTTAACCCATCCTGAAACCGTTTGTTTGGATTTTTCTGAGATCATAATCTTTTAGTTAGTCCTAGCCCTTACAAGTATTTATCTCATACCCATCCTACTTCGGTGCCACGTTTATTGTTGGGTCCAACAGACACTCAACACCCCTTAAATGACCATTTCAGTGATGGTAACCAGATCTGGAGTGGGGCACACAATGCCCCAACACATTAAGTAACCTGGCAATTCGGTTCACAAGTAATCGACAGCTATCTACTGCGTGTGGATCTGGCTACACCTGTCCTGAGAGCTCTGTGATCATTCCGAGGCACTATAGTTGCATCCCACGCAATAGGTGGATGCGTGGAATGAACCCACCTGCCATTCCCAGAATGAAGATGAGGATGCTGCTGCCCCGCACACAAATAGACACATCCAAATAAAGAAAACCTAAAGCCTTCTCTGCTGTGATGTACCCAGGTCTCGAGCTCCGGCTGCAGCTGAGCAGCCTAATGCACCGTAACCTCTTACGAGTCTAATTGAAGCTAATTGAAATTCATCTGCTATTACCTCATCGCTTTCCATGAAAATGAAAAAGGAGAGAGGGAATAAGGTAAGGCACAAACCAGCTTTAATGGGCCGAAATGGATCCATTATTTTCATCTTTCTACCTAAATACATTTTACTGCCTTATTAAAAGCATGTTTATGAGACAACTACAGCATTAACATTCCAACGCATGATTCACCAAGGAAAGCCATTGTAGCTGCACTTCATTTATTTTAAGATATGATGTTTGTGGACCTGGGGGAAGCGGGTCATGGCGTGGCGGTTGAACTTGGATGCCATGTTCTTAAATGCTGGAAGATGCACTGCATTGGCGTGTGTGGTCCCTTTTAAGGTTCCTCCACGCAAACCTTCATTCGTGGAAAGGTCACCTAGGATTTCTAGGAACTGCACGATGACGGGCGTCTGCGCAAGCCTCCATGCAGCCAGTGCAGTACCGCACTGTCAGTCTACAAATACATGCAGACACGTATTCCCTGCTCATTATCTTAATACGTGCTTAACGAAAATGGGTTTCTTTTTCAACTTCTTTTATCTGAAGATACGAAAAACAATATTTAAAAAATGTTTCCCTTGTATGTCCATGAATTGGTGAAATGAGATGTAAGCGTGGTTTTGCCGAGGTGCTGTGGCGTGTTGTGGAAAGGCAGAGTTGGTTTTGCTTTATTGTGCTCATAGTGTCTGCAGGTGTTTATGGTTTTATCACATTGCATAGATCTGGGGCCTTGTCTGTGAATGCATATGTGTCCTCACATAGAAGGCTGTGCAGGTCCCGTGAGAGATTGATAGTAGAAGTGGATCATTATACGCTGGGGAGGATAGCTCGGGGGCAACGTGCTCGCCTTGGAAGCAAGACGACATGGAGCAACACGGGATCCCCGGGTCCGCGCTTAGAAACCTCTGGGTATTAAGCGCGTTATGAGGGCAAGATGGATTGTTAAGCTGCGTTTCCTGCCGTTAGCCGTGTTGCAGAGCTTTAGACCACCTGAAGATGAGAGAAGTGGCTTTTTTATTCTAGAGGGTTTTGTATGATCTGACCGAAAAAAAAAAGGTCAGACCGTACAAAACGACCGAAACATGCTACCACCAAAGGTTCGAACACCAAAAGTTCGCACCTTTGGTGGTAGCATTGCAGGTAAGTAAAAAAAAATGTAAAAAAAGACTGCAACACCCCTCTCACTATACTTTACAGTATAGTGAGCGGAGGGTTGCGGGGGACACCCCTGCAGCCCCTGTAGTATGTAAGTGTGTTTGCATGAGAAAGGTGCAAACCTTTGGTAGTTTGCACCTTTCTCATGTGAACATTCTGGCCGCGGCAAAATCAGCCGCGGTCGGATCACTTAGAATCTTTTAGAGTCCCAGGTAGAGCGAATTTGTGGTTCTAAATGATGAGGGTAATTTACAGGGGAAGACAGTGGCATGCATATACTGCAACCTCGATCTAAGGGTTAAGTGTTATTGAAGAGTCTAGAATTGCTCCTAGATGCTAGGCTGTGCAGCATGGTTTGGATGAAGATGGGTTGGGCTGTGAGCAGAATCTTTGTGCAGATACTAATCTTCTGGTTGATGTCCAGTTAGAATCTGACCTCATCAGGGCACAGAGCCCATAATCACGGCCAGTAGCGAAATTTACTGAGTGTGAGACAAGTTGGTTGACTGGCAACTTTGATGGATTTGCATCTGCCAGCGACGTTTGACACTGGGAATTATGCTATTCTGCTTGGTCAGTTGGTTCTGGGGGGTAGGCTTTGGAGAAATGGTTATGGCCTTGATCTGCTCGCTCTTTTATGGCCAAGTATCAACAAGTCCAACTAGAACAGTTTGTTTGTATTTTATTCCATGTCATGTGGGGTGATGCAGGGCGTGGCACTCTCCTGCCTTCTTTTTAATGTATTGATGCCCCCTGGTCTGACTGTGTAAGGAGCATTTTCTACTAGTCTGCTATACGCTGATGGTACTCGGATCTTGTTGGTTCTAAATAGTGAGCATGATGATGAAAACCAAGTGGGTTACTACGCCTAATGTTGCATCTAATGTTTGAAGTTTATTTACGAGTACCTTGAAGCTGCTGTTTGGTGCTGTTTGTGCTTTGTTAAATATTAAACACAAAAATTGCTTCTGTGTTTGCACCATTGGGTTTGAAGATGCTGGTGACCATCGGCAGTTTGATGCATTAGAGACGGTTTGCAAGCAGCAAGAGCTTGCTAAGACTCCTTAAAAGACTCGGAAGGGGCGTAGCTTGAGGCGCCGGCAATGTGGACGCCTAATTAAGAACTCTGTGGTGCGCCCGGGCTTCAGCCACTATATACCCATATTATACTCCTGAATTCGGCATGGAGACGTCTCAGCCGGAGGCTGAACTCCTCCTGAGGCGACCGCTCTGTCTCTGGGGTAAAATCGGAGCGCAGAAGCCACGATATTTGCACTCCGAAGTGGCGCCAGGGTAAAAGACCCAATTCCAAGATAGCGGCCCCCTGACATCGCCTGCCTGTGGGAGGAGGAGCAGGCCTCATGGACGCTGCGGCTCCCACTTGGCTGCCCTCGGACCCCGTGAGCTTGGTAGCTTGAAGCCCCAGAGCCCTCCCCCAGATAGTGGCCACGAGGAGCCCAACACCAGACTTGCTGCGACCCCGCTTGTCGCGATATTGCAGGCGCCCTGAGCCCTCCCGCCACCTGGAGCCCTGGAGCAAGTAGGAGTGCCGGAGGACTGGCAGAGGCCCCGGCGACGAGGGGAATCCAGACCGCGCCTTGGAGGGTCCTGGTCTCTCCGCCCACCCTCGAACTGCCGGAGCGCAGGAGAAGGGAAGGGAGCTGCCGGCCCCACAAACATCTATAACTGCCGGGCCCCTCCAAGCAGCGAGCCTGCACTCAAGCAGCCTCAGCATCACCACCCTGAGCGCCCCGCTGGGGTTTGCACCATCATGCCTGCGGAGGTCCCAGTGGGGGGACGAGACCCCGCTGCTCCGCTGCAGAGGCCGGGGCCTCCAACCCGCACCAAAGGAGATCAGGAGGCCCACCACGGACAAGCGAACGGGAGCCCCCACCACCAGCTCTTATACAACACTGGCCAGGACAACAGCTGCAGCGCCAGCCAAACACCAGCGAGATCCCAACACACGCTGCCCCAGGCCCCACACCTTACAGGAGGACAGGACCGCACTACAGAAACGGTAAGAGCAGAAGAGGCCCTCCCAGACATCTTGCTTTGGGCAGAGTGACCATGCCTCTTAACTACACAAGCGCTGCATATATTTTCGGAGTCCCACCCAACAAAGTGAGCTAATACAGGCCCCACAGACAAAAAGACTCCTCACAAGACCAGCAGCAACTCTAACAGCCGGGCTGCCCCCCCCCCAAAGTATTGGCACGGGGGGGCCCATCCCAACGCTCTGCACCCGATCACACCTGGAGCCATGGAAATCTCCCTCTGCCTTGCCACAAAGACCCTCCCCCACGACTCGAGCTGCCCCAACTTCGGGGAGGAGTGCTGTACCTCCATTGCACCAAGATGACCAAGCATAAAGTCCCGAAATCAGAAGACATAGCCAGCATGTTACATCTGCAGGAGAAATCCAGGAAAGCGGACCCCATCCAAGCCCAGGCCACATCACCTAAAAGGTCCCAGGGCCAGTGGGCCACAAAGGACGATACCCTGGGCCTCTTAGATGACATTAAGATGGAGTTTTTATTTTTTTTATTTTATTGGTTTATATAAACCTTTAAAACAACATCACAACTCTGATCACATTACGTCTTATCAAATTAAAGAAAGAAAAGAAAAAAAAGGAAAAACTGTTTTTCACACTCAATTACCGATCTATTAAATCGTAAACAGTCTCATTGCATGTGGAGGCCCTCAGCACTCCACCACAAGAAGCTGTTTCAGTTCTTTAAGAAAGTTAATCAGTTTTTGATCAGTCCCCTCAAACATGCCTTGCCACCAGTCCTCCATTGTCAGTGTTTGATATTTTGTTACAATTGGCTGGAAGATTCAGACTCTTATGAGGCATAACTTGGGGCAGTTCAGCGTTAGATGTTTGAGAGTTTCATTTTCAAGGCCACAAAACCGGCAAGCCAAGTCTATGTTGGCGAATTTAGCCCATGTGCTGATTTGTTCTTTAGTTGCCAGTAAGTTTAATCGAAACTGCATGTATAGTGCTCTCGATTTATTGTAAGGCAATATGAGTAAATATTTTTGCAATTCACCGTAGGCTCTTGCTGCACACGGGACGTCTTTCATTAGTCTGGAGTTCCGCCTTGTATTACTGGTTTGACACCAATCAGATCTCCACAATTTTGGCCAAATTGGGATTAGCCATTAAGGTTTGCAGATCAATGTCGTGGTCATTCAGTATAGCATGGCATTGTTTGCTCCGGAATGCTAGCGTATTGGAGTTTTGATCAGATCCAAGGTTTTGTAGTATCTTGTACTGTATTACGGGTGTAGTTGTTAGAGTTTTTCTAAACAAGCATAGCATATTCCAACAGACTCTCGCATATATTGATGTTAGGCCCAGTTCATAACATATGCAGGCAGTTGGAGTCCCTCTGGGTAGGTTCAAAGTTCTGCTCCAAAAGATATTTTCCAGAGTACTCCACAGCTTGTAGGAGCAGCCAAAAACATTTTCTGCACTGTATATCATAGCTGGGACAGCTTTTTGTTGATAAAACTCCAATGTGGGCTTCAATGAAAACTTCCCAAACTGTCTGTCAATGAGTCGGGCTTGACACGACAGCTGTCAGCATTTACAGTTTGCCGTTTGAGCCCAAAGGGCGTTGTTTATGTTGGTACTCAAACTGGATGGAGTTTTGCAACTGCATGACAGAGGTCACGACTAAAATAGAGGGGCTGGACAACCGTATGGAAGAGGTGGAACACAGGGTGGGCGAAACTGAGGACCAAGTCCTAGAACATTCGGCGCAGATTACTGAACTGCATCAGAAAATCTAATCCATAGAAGAAAACCGCGAGAACATGCACCACAAGCAGGAAGAATTGGAAAATAGGGCTCGCAGGAATAACATTCAAATTAGAGGGGTCCCTGCCTCAATATCAGACCAAGCCTTGCCGGCCTATATCGGAGACCTCTTCCAAACTCTCTTCCTGGACCGCGATAAATCGCTACTCAGGTTAGACCGCACCCACAGACTGCAAACAAAGCCACAGAGGCACCCCCGTATCAGATGCCCTGGAGGTAATCACCGGGGTTCACTTTTTTGATACAAAGCAAGAGATTATGTCTGCCATTCGCACACAGGGAGACCTGACATATCAGAGAGCTGCTATACAAATCTTCCAGGACCTGGCGCCCACCACAGTCCAGCGACGGAGAGCCCTGCGGCCGTTGACGGTCTTCCTTCAGGTTCAAAAGATCAAATATCGGTGGCTCTTCCCAGCTACACTTCAATTCTCATTCAAAGGACAGACACATATCATCCCTTCCCTCGAGGAAGCGGTGGGCATCATGGGAGGGGAACCACCAACCCCAGACGAGGACCTGACAAACCCATCCCCAGATAAGATGCAAAGCTCGACACTGAAATCGCAGTGGAACCATTGGATGAAAGTCCCCAGGGGGGGAAGCCACCCGCAACTCAAAACTAACATGAAGCTACCTGGTCTGCGTGCCGGAACATACACTCTCGGTTCCTGGGCGTCCCATGATATGCCCCAGCCGAGTGCATGGACATACACTCAGGCCCAAGGCCCATTGGGCCTAATCTAGTTAAGTTTTGTTTTTTTACTTTTTTGATTGGGCCCCTTCTTGGCCCTGATGGTTGGCAGGCCACTTTTGGCCGTGGTTTGGACAAAACTAAAACCCGGTTGCAGCAGACCAGTATCCACAGCCTGATGCTAGAAGACAACCTCCTCTCTGATAGCTTGCTCCCTCCTCCCCACCTGACTGCTGAAGGAGAACAACTCGATACCCCTCCACCACACGTCAAGCTGCGCTTCATTTCACTGAACATTAGAGGTTTGAACTCGCCTGAAAAACGCAAATCCAACTTTAGGCGCCTGCAGGACCTCCAGGGCTCACTGGTGTTCCTTCAGGAGAAGCACTTGCTTGCAGAAGACTTTCCATGGCTGCAGGATGTGCTTTCCCGATACAATACCTGGATTCAGATAACAGTAAAAAAGGAGGCACAGCGATTTTACTAGCGAGAGGCACACCTTTTAGGGAAAGGGAGATCCTGCGAAGCCCGGATGACAGATATATTGTGATAAAGGGTGACCTTTATGACCATCTAGGCACGCTGATTGGCATCTGTGCTCCAAGTGGTCATGGGAGGCTATTTTAATGGGGTCCCAAACCCCTGGTTAGACAAGTCAGGTGCCCCTGCACTCGGAGACTTCAAAATTGCATTATGTCTCTGCCATCTATTTAAGACCCTGGAGGTCTTGCACACATGGAGGGTCCTCCATCCGGATACAGCAGACTTCTCATTCTTTTCACACGTCCATCGCTCCTCATCTCGGATAGATTGGATACTGGAAAGCCCAGAACTCCTGACGTTGACCGACATAGTAGAGATCAGCATGAGGGTCCTGTCCGATCATGCTCCAATACTGTTGACCGTCCGGATCTTCAACCTGGACCCCCCAAGAGAAACCTCAAGGAGTTCTCTACGAACCAAAGCTACATGACATGTTAGTGCGAGACGCCATAACCAGAGCGATCCATAATTACTTCAAGGAGAACCCCCCCAGACCTCACCCCTACAGCAACAAGATGGCAAGCCGTGAAAGCAGTAATCAGGGGGGAACTAATAGCTCAGGCAGCAGAATATAGGAAAAGACAAGCCAAAACAAAGGAGCAGCTGGATAAGAAGGTGGCAGAGGCACTCCATAAGAAAAGAAAAAAGGGTCACCTAAAGCAGCCAAACTTCTGAGGCTGGCCCTCACAAAATTGGAGGCTCACTACGCAGAGGATACTAGCCACACCCTGATCAGGATGAAACAAAGCTACTATGTGCACGGTAACAAGGCCACCAGATTCCTGGTTAGCAAGCTGACCAGAACCCGCCGGCAAAACCACATCATTGCCCTAAGAGGCCCGAAAGGCACTATCCTATATGGAGAAGAGGCGAAACTACAGATAGCGACAGCTCATCTAGCCGACACATTGACTGCCTCCTCCCAACCACAAGCGCAACAGGAACGATTTATAGCACACGCCAGACTCCTACACTTGTCGGAAACAGACAGAGCTTCCCTGGAGGCCCCCATTATATCTGAAGAGATTGAGGAAGTGCTAAAGACTTTGAAACTTAGGACTCCAGGTCCGGACGGCTTCCCGCCTAAATTCTACAAACTCTTCTGTTCCCTTCTCCCGGGCCCTATGACAGACCTATTCAACTCATTCTGAGACACTGGCACCATAACTCCCTCTATGCAAGAGTCCACTACAATTATGCTCCTGAAACCCGGTAAGGACCCAAAGGAGTGCTCATCATACAGGCCTATATCTCTTCTCAATGCCGATGCAAACGCCTACTCTAAAGTGCTGGCGAACAGGCTGGCGCTGGTCCTACCGACCATCATAGACCCAGACCAAACAGGCTTTATCAGATGAAGAAGCACAGGGAACAACATTCGTCGGGCCCTCAATCTCATCGAGGTGGCGACTCAAGATCGGCAGGGACTAGCAGTCCTAACCCTGGACGCCACTAAAGCCTTTGACAGGGTGGACTGGAACTTTATGCAACTGGCGCTGGAGGCCTTCCAGTTTGGCACCTCATTCCGCAGGCTGCTGCTAGCCAATTACCAAACCCCGAAGACATCATTGAGTAAGCCAAAAGCTCTCGACCCCAATCTTGCTCTCGTGCGGGACGAGACTGTGCTGCCCACGCTCTCCACTGATCTTCGCCCTTGTGATGGAACCCTTCACTCAAAGGATTTGCTTGAATGACAAGATAGCTGGGATGGACATAGACGGCGAGCAATTTGAGATTTCCCTATATGCCGACGATGTAATGATCTCCATCACTGACTGTCAGTCCTCTCTTCCCGTCTCCCTGGAAGAACTGAAAGCCTTCGAACAAGTGGCAGGGTTCAAGGTAAACTACTCTGAATCGGAGGCATTGGGAATAAACGTGGGCACGGACTATACAGCAAACCTCAAAACGCATTGTCCGCTGATATGGAACACCACGTCTTCATCTTACCTTGGGATACGTATTACAGCTGACCCGAAACAGTTATATACTGTGAACTCCCCCCCCTCGCCCTGTTTAAGGAGCTGGAATCCGACCTAAAGCACTGGGAGGGGCAGGACATCTCTCTGCTAGGCAAGGTTACAGCATGTAAGATGAACCTTCTCCCTAGATTCTATATCTTTGCTCAACCCCGCCGGATCCCCTTCCAAAACAAACCCTGGAGCAGCTACAAAGGAAACTCTCGAAATTCGCCTGGAGTTAGAATCCCATCGAAGGTCATGACTGGTGTAGCTAAATGGGGAGGCAGGGGTCTTCCCAACCTCATAAACTACTACATAGCAGCTCAACTCTCAAATGCCAATGCCTGGGCGGAACAGACAAAACCCCCCGAAATGGATATGCATCGAACAGGCTAAAAGCCTGCTCCAGCTCTACTCCCTGCTCCACATTGCAGGCATCACCCGCAATCGTTGGCCAACGATCCTATCATCCACCAAAGCCACCTTAGATGCATGGAGAACTAGTGCTACAGATACTGCCGCAGTTTTATTGAAGAATATCCCTACCTGTGGCCACTGCTTGCGTGCCAGCGCTGGGAGTTTCCTGGAACTCGCGCTTGCTGCACGGCCGCTCGCTTCCTGGAGGAGGCGGAGCTTCGGGCCGTTCACGTGACCGCTCACGTGACATTCGCCGGGCATAAAAGCACTCCTAGTGCAGCTGAGCGGCGAGAACTAGTGCTACAGATACTGCCGCAGTTTTATTGAAGAATATCCCTACCTGTGGCCACTGCTTGCGTGCCAGCGCTGGGAGTTTCCTGGAACTCGCGCTTGCTGCACGGCCGCTCGCTTCCTGGAGGAGGCGGAGCTTCGGGCCGTTCACGTGACCGCTCACGTGACATTCGCCGGGCATAAAAGCACTCCTAGTGTACCCTCGCGGCGTTAAGCCCTGCAGGGTAAAGTCCGGAGTCTGACTGTTAAGCGGCTGTTAGGCGGGGAGGCGCACAAGGCACATTATCTCCTCTTACTACTCTTCGGGTTTGTCATTGTAAAGGTAACTTTCAATCCTTCATTACCTCTGGGGTGCGTGGGGACCTCACCAAACTCTACCATCACTGAACTAGAAAGGAAGCCATTAAATGAGACTCCGAAGCTCACCACCACTGGAAGAGATGGTAGACCAAGAAGGCTCATACCCTGGGGGGAGGGCAGCACTATACCTGATGTTCTACCTCTTACTCTTCCAGGAACATCTCATTTACCCATTCAGGCTAGTCAAGACATTACTCATGCTGACTGCCAATTGGCCTCTGAAGTTCATGTTCCCCCCCCCCCCTTATTCAGGAAGGGTGGAAAAGAGGATTGGAATACACTCTAACGACTAAAAAAATACAAAGTAGAATCAATGATCATTTCGCAGGAAAAAGAAATAAGAGTACCAATGATCTAGCTGATTTAATGGTCACAGTTGGCCAGACTATCTGTACAAATCAGGAGAGTGACATCACCCTTTCATCACCCCTGTCTATTGACTGTCCCTATCTACCAGAACCATTATTGTCTAAAAATGGTCCAGTTCCATCAGGTTTACAGGACGAACATGAAGAGTGCACCCCCCAATTACAGGGGGTGCCCCCTACAGCCAGTGAGAACACGCTGACAGCACTGAGTTTTGTATTGAACTCTCTGGTCTCTGTATTCGAACTTTTGAAATCAGAGGTTCAAACACAAGCAGGCGTCTTACTAGAACTCGCAAATCAAAGAACGAATCAACGACAACAGCACTCAATAATATCATGAATACAATCTTGATTCCAATAATAAAAGACTCACAAACTGAGGGAGTGAAACAAGGTTTGGATCTTACTCAAATTTACTCCTTGTTGAAAGAAGAAGCTAAGAATAATCTTATAACACAAGAACTCCTAAGAAATCTCCCCATGGAAATTCGAGACACTACAATCAAGATCCAACCTCAGTTAGAAGAGGATCTTGTGGACTGCTTTGATGATACTCCATTATCAAACTCAGTCCTAGAAGAATTTCGAATACTAGCGAATGTTGAAATAGAATCCATAGTAGAGATCTCGGAGATTCCAAACAAAATCACGGTTGTAAATGTCCAAGACTCCCCGCATAATGAAGTAAACTTTGATCCGGCCACCCCATGTCATCCCAAAAGAAGAAGAAGAAATAAGCAGAAAAAGAGGCCTTTAGCAACAGACTCCCACTTTTACCCACAAATGGAGAAAACCCTA
Source organism: Ambystoma mexicanum (assembly GCF_040938575.1). Lineage (NCBI taxonomy): Eukaryota > Metazoa > Chordata > Amphibia > Caudata > Ambystomatidae > Ambystoma > Ambystoma mexicanum. The sequence goes on along the minus strand of NC_090928.1, from coordinate 523,048,216 downwards.
AAAAAAACAAAAAAACAAAAAAAAGAGCTCCAAATAAATCGGGAACAAATGCCTTCTTTAAAAAATTAACATTGAATGAGGAAAAGACTACAGATCCAGAAGCTGAAGCATCTTCAGTTGCCGGCCCCTCTCAGAGTAAAAGCCAAAGTGCTTTAAGATCCATCAAAAGAGGAAAGGGCCCAAATGGAAATAAAGAGATTCCTGCAAAATCAAGGAAAGCCCATAGCGACATTATGCCTCAAACCATAAATATGGGCATGCAAACTGAGCCAATAAATCTTGCGAGCGGAGCCTTTAATAACCCTTAGCTCAATCATGCCTAATATGAACATCAAAATAGCACCTATTTTTCTAAAAAAGGGTACCCAAAAAAATGCTAACAGTTGTGTGGCCCTTCAAACAAGCGCAAGCAATATCAGACTGGCGCCTATCTTCTTAAAAACCACTACGAATCCTGCTGTTGCAACCCCAATGGTCTCTTTTCTTGAGCTTCAACCGACTAACGATAATGCTCCAACAGGGCCCTTGGCTCATGAAGTAGACTGCCGGAATGGCCTGGGAAAATCGAAAAATCTAGAGCTCTGTCCACAGACCAGTCCAATGGGAGAGGAGTCAGATGGCCCTTACCACACCTCTCCCGCGAGGGATATAGAGCAGGAAATAGTTGACTTCACAATTCCAAGGATTTGGCTAAGACTGGAAAGACCACTTGGGTACATGTCCCTCTGCAGATCAGTCCTCTTGGCAGAGATCAGAAAAAACTATAAGTTGTTTCTTTTTTCATCAGATGACATTGAATATGTCAAATTTCCAGCTGCCAATGACAAATTTTTCGTGGAGGTTGGCCTCAGCTCTAGAAGAGCCTTTCAGGCACTAATTGGGAATAAAATCGAACTGGCTAGAGCAGGCCTGCTGGTCTTTGAGCGGGAGGAGGAAGATGGATTCAGAAACTACTCTAGCACATACACAAACAGAGAGGATACTCTAAGATTGAGAGGACCAGTCGGTCCGGCGACTGAACATTCAAGGATCCCCATTTCTGGTCCCAAATTGAGCGAGAACTTAATCATGAAATTACCTGAGATCATATCGCAGGTTCTTCTGAATCTTGGCGAGGAGCAAATCAGCCTTTAAGCAAAATGGTCTTGGTCTTGTCTCCTGGAACACAAGAGGCTCTAGCTTTCTAAAAAAAAAGCTACTAAAAAACAAATTGCTAAAAGAATTTGATATTCTACTATTCCAGGAGACATGGCTCGTCAACCCCATAGAGATAGAGGGCTTCACAGTCATAAATCTTGGGGCCTCACAAAAATCTAAAGGGAGACCGGCGGGCGGACTCTTAATGGTCCTCAAAAACTCGAGTATTAAACAAATCATCCCTCTCTGTAATAATGTTGCAGGCATTCAGGCCTGTAAAGTAGAGCTGGACTTAGACAACTCAAGAGTCACTTTAGTACTCATTAATATATACTGGAATCCAGCCACCATAAAGTTGCAAGAGTTTATAGAATTCTTACAGACCATCTTAATAGCAGTGAAGACCAATTTCCAGGGAGCTCACATTATAGTCGCAGGAGACCTTAATGCAGACCATATTACCCCAAAAAATAGCCAGCCCACACATCTCAAGCCGACCTTACTACGAAAGGGTAAACTGTGGTGGGACTTTTTTTCCTCCTGGGACCTTGAAAGGATCCTCAAGCAAAATGGGGACAACGAAATAGGTCACCACACCTGGTGCCAGGGCTCTTCGAAATCCACTTTAGACTATATTTTTGTGACACCAGGTCTCGCATCTCACCGCCCGATCCTAACCCTCAATTGGGAAGGAGGCAGTGACCACGCAAGCCTAGAACTTCGATTCCCGGCTTCTCAGAGAGCCTTTAATCTACCGCGTCCGCAGGATTTAATCGGATTTAAGGGCAAATTGAGAGTGGCCAAATATAAATTTGGTGGGGGAAAACTAAATCAACTTCTAGAAGCAGTCCCTGCACCGTTATGGATTGAGGAATTCCATCCCGAAAGATTTGGGAATTTTGTGTGGTCAATTTGTCCACCACAGGAGATAAAAGCTGTAGGAAAACAAACACACTTCCATCATTTTGACGAGGAAATACACAAGCAAAAGAGGACTCTTCGCCATCTTATTCGCACTCTAAAGAAAAAAGGAGGAGGAGACCCACGAGAAACCTCGCAAAAAATTAGGAAAGCTAAACAATCCTACAGAAACTGGTCTCGCAACCACAAACATCAAATAGAGCAAGAAGATGGGGAAAAGATGCCTCATTTACTTAACGCCAACAACTGTAGAAGCTTCTGGGCTGCACTCAACCAACTGGAAACAGGCCGTAATAGCTCTCTCTGCAACTTAGTTCCAGAGCAATCCTGGATTGACTATTTGACCAAGAACTTTGAACATCTGGGCTCCAGAGAATTCACTGGACCCCCAACGATCTGGTCATTGTCATTCAATCAACAAGACATTATAGATCTCATTCTTTCAGCCTCTACATCTAAGGCAGCAGGTCCTAATGGTTTAACTTATCGGGTTTTAAAAAATCACCCCACATTATAGGCAAAGCTGTTGTACCACCTCTTTCGGGAAATTATAACGAATGGCTCCTTTCCTCCGTCCTGGAAGAATGCACTGATTATTCCATTCTTTAAGGGGGGCGACAGACTTAAGCCTGCAAGCTATCGGCCAATCGCCCTCCTTGACATCGATAGTAAACTGTTCATGCGACTTCTCCTGAAAGAACTTACTCACTGGGTTGATACCAACAATATTCTTTCCCGGCATCAAACGGGTTTCAGGAAAGGCCTATCTACTAGCTTAAATGGTCTCATCCTGAACCTACTCAGTGAAGGTTCCAACGAGAAAGATGGCTCTCCACTTTTTGGTGCATGGGTGGATCTACCCAAAGCATTTGACTTGGTGGACAGGGCACACCTTTGGCGGAAACTTCAAAATTGGGGGATCCCAGCACCCTTTCTGGCTATGCTCATAGAGCTACACAGGAACACCACCATCAGGGTAAGGCTAGATGACGCCGGCAATCTTTCAGAGGCTATAGAGGTTTTCAAGGGAGTCCGGCAGGGTTGTCTAGGTGCTCCCTTATTTTTCAATCTTTTCCTAGCAGACCTGGGGAATTTCCTTGAATCGGCCTCTATGATAGCACCTAGGATTAATGGGAGAAGTATACACTGGCTGGCCTATGCAGATGATATGGTCTTGCTGGATGGCTCGGCCCGGGGGCTGCAACAGCTCCTTCTTAAACTAAGTGACTATGCCAAGCTAAATGGTCTAATAATCAATCCCTCAAAATCTAGAATCCTGGTATTTAAACATCCGAGGAAAAACCTACCCTCTAGGAAATGGACCCTCGATGAAACGGAAATTCCTAGAGTCGAAGAGCTCATTTACTTGGGTTACGAAATTTTCGCATCTCCATCCAGGAGTAAGATGCTACCAATCATCCTTGGCAAGACCTCTAAAATCGCGGCCCAGATGAAGAATCTGATGGGGAAGTTCTGTAAATTCTCAATATCGCCGCTTCTTAAATTTTACATTGGTAAGGCTGTACCAGTCCTTCTGTACGGTCTAGAAGTGAAACCTATGCTTTGGAATCACGAGTGGAACAAAATTGAGGGTCGGTTGTGGAGAGCAGTACTAAACCTGCCCGTATGTACACCCCTTAACAGCCTGCGATATGAACTGGGTCTGATCTCCTTAGGCTGTCGAGTTGATTGGAAGCTCTCGTCACTTTATCGCGATATTATCACAGCTAGACCCTCTACTCTTCTCTTCGATGTAATCAGTCATCATAAAAAGGCCAAATCGAAACAACTTCTCGACCTGGAAAGAAAAGTGGGGGACATTCTACTTAGGCTGAATTTAACAATAGAACTATTGATTGACAATCCTGCGAAAATCAAAAAACAACTTGAAATATGTGACTGGATTCGCACGATTGAAGGAGTCAGGCTTTTAAACCCACCGAATCTCTTCCTGAAAGTGGAGAGAATAGTAGGCACATTACCACGTTACCTTCAAAAATTCCCCGACCAGAGTATTCGAAACAACTTTCTTAGACTAAGACTAAACTTGGCTCACACTGGAGAAATTTTGGCTAAAAGACACCAGGGTGATAAGACTATAAAGCTCTGCAGGTTTTGGGATCCACCGAACCTACAATCATTGAGACATCTGTTGCTAGAGTGCGAGGGGACCTGGACCGCAAGACGGCAGCTGCTTGGAAGATTCGTCGCTAGAGAGGAGACCCTATCACAAGACTCCTTCTGGGATAGACTAATCTCCGGTCAGGAAGTTATGCTCTCCACGGCAATTGTAAAGGTTTTAGAAAACTGCTTGATACTCACAAAGTACAGTTCAAGTGCCGTATAGTGGGTGAGCTTTTTTCGACCTATTTGCAAGGCTTATGTTTTTAAAGTTCCTAATGTTCTTCTTTCATTTGATTTTGTAAAGGTTTTCTTAGGAAAGCCATAAACAAATAATAATAAAAAAAAAAAAAAAAAGATGCATGGGCATGGGCCCGGCGGTGGAAAAGGGCCCAGGTCTGCTCTCCCCAATCCTCCGGACCCCGGATTTCTCCCCCTTAAATGGATACAGCACATTTTAGCGGATGGTCCAAGGGAGGCCTTCGGTCCTTCTCACAGCTCTATGACACTTCCACCCCAATCTGCTTTGAAGAATGCAAGAGCCTCTTTCGTCTGGCAGAAACAGAGATATTTACATACGCCCAAATTAGGCACTGGATCTCGCAGCCAACGGTCCGACAGGGAGCCACGAGGGACCTTCACCCTCCTGAGCACGCACTGCAGGAGGGCCCACGCCGGGGGCAGGTCACTAGGCTATGCAGACTCCTACAGGAAGACATGCTGATGAGGGAACCCTATCGAAGACCAGACATTGGTGGAGATTTGGACATGGATCAACTCAGCCTCCAGGTGCATCACAAATAAAGAATGCGCATTGAAACTCCTCCAGCACTGGTATTACTCCCCGGAACGCTTGCACCATTGCCAAACGTCCATAGACCCACGCTGTTGGAGGCGATGTAGCGCACGTGGGACCTTCTTCTATATGTGGTGAGACTGCCCGACAGTGCAGGCTTTTTGGGAAGGGATCACACACGTTATTGAGGATATAACCCAATGCAAGCTGCCCATGGACCCAGAGGTTATCCTACTGGGAGTAGCAAGCCCGGAGAGCTACCCAAAAACAGTGTGCACCACCAAACTTCTCACGCAACTGCTACTGGCGGCCAAAATAACTGTGGGCCACAAATGGAAAGCACAGGAAGGCCCCTCGATACCCCTTTGGTGGATTAAAGTATGGGGGATCCTGGTGGCTGAGAAAGTCACAGCAGCAAAGGAAGGTGCTTCACTGACTGTTGGTGCCCGGTACTGGAATACCATAGCTGGTGACAACATTTATGAGATTTTAGAGGCCCTCGCCCCGCTTGCTGAAGATGATGAGCCACAAACTTCAAACTTCCGGGGCGAACAAAATGGGGCGGGTGAGAGGGGGAACAGTTAAGTTAATCTGCTCGATACTATGTAAGAGGCAGGTATGTCTCATATGTCTAAATGTCTATACATGCTGCAACCGAAATAAATAAAGTTGTTTAAAAAAAAGAAGACTCAGAAGAACTGAAGAACTGAAGACACGACGAGCATGTTTCCTGAGCTGTTGAACATGAGCATTTCTGCATACCTTACACTGCACTGGGATCCTTGTTCAAATCTGTCCGCTGGAAGCGGTCATAGATGGCCTCAAGAACACATCATCTCTCGTAGACAGTTCAAGGATCCTTATATTATCAGTAATTAAGGGGCTCTCTAAGGGAAGCCCCTCTCTGTCTCATCTAGAGATGGGTATTCCCTCCCTAACCGAGGCATCCCTCAACCCTGGGATTGAGCCTAGTGAACAGTAACCCCTTCTATTTATGAAACTGTCTAGCTAAGTGTAATGGCCTAAAGGCAAATGCCTTATCTATCAAAGACTCTCTCAATAACCAATCTAGGTGGTCCTTGCTCTAAATTCCTTAATGTGGCAATAATCCCAGAGACATTGGGTCAATACCGCCCCAGGTAATGCCCCCGGACCCATAGTTACTTAAAGGGGCCCCCAGGGGCATTACCGCGGGCTGTATTGGCCCGCTGTCGAGGAACTTTAGACCGGGGTACTAATAGCATATGTTTATGTTCTGAAAAGCTTCCGCGTTTCGGAACAGAAAAGAAAAAAATCAAATAAAATGGCCATCGGGAAAGGGAAAACGTAGTCCATTTTCCCTTCCCATGGCGGCCATCGGGAGCGGACTCGCTGGGAACAGAAGAAAATAAGAAGGTAAGTGGGGTTGAATGGGCAGGGAGGGAATAGTGTGCAGGGGAAGAGGGTGGAGGGAAAAAAAAGTACCTGAGTCCCTGGCGGGGGACGAAGGCAGCCTCCAGCCATGGGGAGGCTCGGAGCGGGGATTGCCCCGTTTCAAGCCTTCTCATTGGTTAAGGGGGTTCATTAAACCCCCCACCTGGAACGAACGCAGGCAGTGAACGTACATGCGTCTGCGGGATTACACTGAGGTATGGCTCGGAAATTAGCCAATCACTTTTCAGTGTAATCCCGTGGACGTGAGTGCCTGGTACTAATGTGATGTATTATATTGTGTGTGTTTGTGCCTCTTCGACACTCAGGCCCCACTTGATTTGATCCTTTCCAAAATCCTGCCCTAATGTTTCTCTCCTTAAATCTATCTGTCGCTCTCCCTTCCCCTGTCTTCTCCTACCCTCCTCCCTCCTACTCCACAAACCGTCTCAACTTGCTCTCCCTGATACTTCAATGTTCCTCTCTCTCTATTATCTGCCTGCACCCTCCAATCTTATTCTGCGCTACCCCCTCCCTCTCCTCCACACTGCTACTACTCCTCTCTTCACACTACTTCCACTACTCACCTCCCCACACTACATTTTTCTTTCTTTATTCAGTTTTATAAAAACATTTGCATATTAGCCAGTATCATTATGATGTATCATATAACATGTGTTTCGGTACGCAAATGATTGAATATTCAAATTTTAATGAGGTAGACATTGGGCACAAGGGTTACATCGGCTGTATGCTCCAACTACAAAAGTAAAATATAACCACTAAAAACTAGTAACAGTGTCTGCCCTTAGCTGCATCGAGTCATCAGTTTTCGTTCTATGGGAACTATGTTGGGAGAGAGGGGGTCATGTTTGGGTCTGAACCAGAGCACTCAACAGCACTGCCTGTGGGTTCACCCGTTGTGTGATAGATCTGGGTTCATTAAGGGATCCATAGTGAATAAGAAAATGCATTCTCTAAAGGTGGTTTATCAGTGGTTGCTCTCGACAGCACCATCAGTACCTCCTCCCATTGCTTCAGAGTTTCTAGTTTGGTTTGATTGCCTTTATCATTGTGCTGACGCATTATGGACACCCAGCTATCGTCCAGCATTCCAAGTCGGCTGACCATGCTTTAAAGTTTGGGGGGTTTGTCAGCTTCCACATCATGACTATCCTTCTGACAGTCAGGACATTAGAGAGGTTTACAAATTTAGTCAGTCCATGCTTGCACTCTACAATGGATTGTAGGCCTAACAGGCAAGCCCTCAGCTCTACAGAGACCCGTTCCACCCCAGTTTTGTTAAGCGTAAAGTGTGTTTTCCCAGAATGCAGCAAGTTCGGTAGTCTAGATCCAGATGTTTCCTCGTCTGACAGCCACCTGACTATGTACTGCATTTGTGAGGCTGGGTGATAATTTAAAAGGTCAGGGAGATGAAGTCCCACTTTGGTCGGTGGCCTGTGCAAGGTGTGCAAGGCTATTTTACATCTGCCATACATCCACAGTAGTGCTCGAGGTTTAGTATCTAGTTGCTTGAAAAATATTGCTGGCATTTGGTATGGTATGTTGGCAAAGTAATACAGGAGCAGCGGCAGGATCAGGGTCTTTGCTATGGTTATTTTTCGCATTAGCGAGAGAGAGTTCTTTTTTCTCCAGAATTCTAGGGACTTCTCTATCGTCTGCAGCGTCTTATAGGTGTCTTGTGGATTATGATAAATGTAAATTCCTAGATATCTGAAGGAGTCGAGGGCGGGGCACCACCTCAGTTGCCTCTCCATTCCCCCCAGCTGTGGTTGCCGTGCCTCATGTCTAAGGGGGGGATGTTCAGGATTTAACCCAATCACAGCGTATTCAAAGTTCTCAAAGATTTCTGGTACACAGGGAACAGATGAAATCAGGTCCTGTGGGTATAATGGGACATTGTCTGCATACAGCCATATGAGGGGTCTCTCTTCCCCAATTGCAATGCCAAGATCGCTGTTGCAATATAGGGGGTATTTTCACAGCTTTAAAATTAAGACTATTAATTTCTCTCTCATAGACATTGTGTCATGATCCATAGAACGTGCCCCTTTTGGACTTCCTGGTCTCTGTCACAACGGGGCTTGCACTCCTTGGTACTTCCAGCATGGCCTTTTAATGTGGTACGCTCTCCACCAGCCTCCACGTCAGACATAGCTCATTCTACAAAGGGACCACGCCCGGGCCCCGCGCGTCTCAACGCTACCGCCTGTAATGGCTAGACGTGTGCTCCGAAGTTAACTGACCCTAATCTCTTGTTTCCTGGTTCCCAGACCCTCGATTTCCCCATCTTCCCTTCCCCCGCTCCTTACTCTGCCTTGATTCCCGGATCTCGTGTACCGCCTCCGAGTACACCTCCCTCGTTTCCTGGACTTCCCGTAGACTCCGAGTACCTCTGGACGCTAAACGCTGAACGCATGCTGGAACCAGAAGAGGCTCGCGCGGGCTTGTACAAAACCCGATCCGTACGCAAGAAGGCTCCTTCCAAGAATTCCTGCAAGGATCGAACTCAGGTGAGAAAGGGGGAAATCCGTGACAGATTGAGACGCCAAAGGACCGAAGTTGAATCGGATATGGAGGCGGCCCTTCAGGATCTCATGCGTCGCATGCAAGAATTATCGACCGAGGTGCAGAATCTGAAAGCGGAAAATGCTACATTAAAACAATTAGTTTTGTCCCGTGATTCTGCTACAAAGGAAAGCGTACTACTGGGCGGCATTGTAGATAAATACGATGGGTCTGCAAAAACCCTTTGTGGATTCCTTGACTCCTGTTTAGTCCACTTTACCTTTAAGCCCTACTACTTTTCTACTCCCAGGGCTAAGGTGGGCTTTATAATTTCGCACCTCTCTGGAAATGCACTAACCTGGGCCACACCTCTAGTCCATTCTGGAGATGCCCTCCTGGATGATTTCGACGGATTTATACAGGCCCTTAAGGCCATGTTTGACCGCCCAGAACAGGTCTTTAGCGCCCAGGAACGTCTACTTGATTTCCATCAAGGTTTTCAGGACATGCTTACGTATGTAACACGATTTAAACAATTGGCTAAAGAAGCAGATTGGTCCTCAGAAGCATGCTTTACTCTTTTCCGAAGGGGGCTAAATGAAGACATCAAAGATGAACTAGCCAGAGTGGCTCGCCCAAGTTCTTTCCATGCCCTTATGGCTCTCGCTATGCAGATAGACTTTCGTATCCAGGAAAGGAAGGCAGAGAAGAAGAAAACGAAGATGCCCTTCCAGAAGGTTTCCATTGAGACCTCCTCGAAGTCTGACCCTAATCCTGCCTCTGTTAACGATCCAGAACCCATGCAATTAGGGGCTTTCCGTGGACCCATATCCCCGCAAGAAAGGATGCGAAGGATCCACATGGGTTTATGTATGTATTGTGCCTCGGATAAACATCTAGTTAGAGAGTGTCCTCTAGCCCCCCCACGGCGTTCGGGAAATGCCAGCTCCCGATTCTAGATGGAGCAAGGCTTCGGGAGAGAGATGTTTGCTCCACATCTATTCCATCCTTGAACTCTCCTGGACAGAACAACCTAGTGATTCTACAGGCCTTTCTATCGCCATCCAAGAATGAGACCTACCCCATTTTGGCCTTGGTGGATTGTGGGGCCATGGGAATATTCATAGATCAAGATTGGGTCTTTAGCCACCACATTCCATATGAAACTCAAGGCATCATGTAACCTGTGGAGGCGATCGATGGAAGACCTCTTTCTTCAGGACCCATAACCTTATAGACCAAAGAGATCCAACTCTCGATAAACCATCATCAAGAGGTGATCAAATTTGACATCATAAAATCAGCTCATTACCCAATGGTACTGGGTATGCCCTGGTTACAGACGCACAACCCATATATCAACTGAGCAGCAGGATCCTTGTTTCTTAGTTCTGAGCATTGCATGTCTCACTGTCTATTCCTGGATTCCTCCTCGACATCTTCCGAAGGCACGCCAACAGACCAGCAAGGCCCATTCATGGTTTCAAATATCATACAGGTTCCTAAGGCCTATCAGGAATACGCTGACGTGTTTTCAACTGCTATAGTCCAGGCCCTACCCCCTCACAGACCTGAAGACTGCGCTATTGATACAGAACCTTCAGCAGTGATTCCCTTTGGAAGGATGTTCATTTTTATCCAAAACAGAAAAAAGGGCCCTCCGAGAATACTTGGATACCAACCTTGAAAATGGCACCATAAGACCATCCAAATCTCCAGCTGGAGCTTCGTTGTTTTTTGTTCCCAAGAAAGACACTAAAGAGCTTAGGCCTTGTCTTGATTATCGTGGATTAAATCAATGCACCCTCAAGGACCGATACCCATTGCCCTTAATCTCAGATATCCTGGAAGCGGTGAGAGGAGCTGTAGTATTCACGAATTTGGATCTCAGGGGTGCCTACCATCTGATCCGTATCAGGGAAGGAGACGAATGGAAAACAGCCTTTAGAACACCCTTTGGTCACTTTGAATACCTGGTCATGCCCTTCGGACTCACTAATGCCCCAGCGGTCTTCCAACGTTTCATGGATCAGGTGTTTTCTGACATGCTGTGCCTCTTTGTCATAGTTTACCGGGACGATATCTTGATTTACTCCAAGGACCATCTAAAGCATGAAGAACATGTTAAGGCAGTCTTACAACGGCTACGTGAACACAAACTCCTAGCTAAGCCCGAGAAATGCCTTTTTCATGTCTCTAATGTTCACTATCTAGGATTTGTCCTTATTCTAGAAGGAATTGGAATGGACCACTCAAAGGTAAAAGCCATACTATCTTGGCCTGTTGCCACTACCGTGAAACAGATTAAATCCTTCCTGGGGCTTGCCAACTTTTACCGGAAATTCATACCATCCTTTTCTGAGTTCAACCGATCATTGCATTGTTAAAGAAAAATACTCCCTTTCTCTGGACATCAGCTCAAGATCAGGCATTCCAACGATTAAAAGCAGAGTTTACTCAAGCCCCCATCCTGGCTCAACCTGATATTAATCAACCATTTCTAGTGGAGACGGATGCCTCTAACTATGCCATAGGAGCAGTGCTAAAACAGGAATTTGAGGACAAATTAGAACATCCCATTGCTTACCTTTCACGAACCCTGACTCCCAGCGAGACTCATTATTCCATCTTGGAAAAGGAGCTGTTAGCCATCCGTCAAGCCTTCACAGAATGGCGTCATCTACTTCTGGGCGCTAAACATACTGTTCAGGTCCGTACGGACCATCGAAATCTTCAAGTTCTACAATTTTTGGAATGTAGGAATAGTCGTCTTGCCCGTTGGGCCTTCTTCTTTGCCCAATACCAGTTCCACATCCATTATGTCCCCGGATCACAGAACATAATTGCTGACGCCTTATCCCGACATCCCGACTACGAAACTCTTGAAGATCGGTCCTTCCCAAAGATGTTTCCCCACACAATTTTTGTAGCCCAAGCAATCAGTCTCCTGGAAGACATTTGGATGTAAACCCAGTCCTCTGAGATCTGGAAGGAATTTACGGGGAAGAATCGCTGGAATCTTAGAACAAGAGACGGGTACCTGTTTAAGGATAATGGCCTGGTCATTCCCACACAGAGACTAAAACAACGGATTATTAACCTCTGTCACAATACCCTTCACTCCGGACATCGTGGCGTCACCAACACCCTCCGTCTCATACAAAGACAATTTTGGTGGCCTAAAATGAAAATCGACGTTCAACGGTACATTCAAGCCTGTGCAGTCTGCAATCAAAACAAGCATGATAACAAGAAACCGGCAGGTCTTCTACTTCAACCTACGCTACCGTCTAGGCCCTGGGAATTCATTGCTACAGACTTTATTGTGGAATTGCCACCATCCAGAGGTTACACGACTATCATGGTCACCATTGATTTATTCACCCACATGGCTTATTTTACACCATTGTACAAATTGCCATCTTCCTCAGAACTCGCTAGCATCTTCCTGGAATGCATATTTCAACTTCATGGACTCCCTTCCAAAATCATATCAGACAGGTGACCTCAATGGATCTCTCAATTCTGGAAACACTTATGCTGTATTCTAGTAATCCAACGTGCCCTCTCTTCAGGTTATCATCCACAGACTAACAGAGCTACCGAACGTGTGAACCAGACCCTGGAGCAATACCTTTGTTGTTTCGCCACCAAGGTACAGGACGACTGGTCACTCTTAATACCTGTGGCTGAATTCGCCTACAACAATTCTGATCATTCGGCAGTCAAGACCCAGCCCTTTTTTTTGCAGCCAAGGATTCCACCCTTCGGTTCTACCTTCCATTCTCCTACATCCCACACCAGTACCAACAGTCGACTCCTGGATTGAAACTCTCATCAACGTACACAAGGAAGCCAAAGAACACTTAGAAAAGGCCCAAACTCACACCAAGCGTTATGCAGACTCCAAAAGAAGACCAGGACCTTCTTATGCAGTCGGTGATAAGGTATGGCTGTCCTCGAAACTACTGCCTCGACATTTACGACCTAACAAACTGGCTCCCCGGTACTATGGCCCTTTTTCCATAAAGGAAATCATAAACCCACTGACATTCCGGCTCAAATTGCCAGACTCCTGGAAGAAGATTCATCCAGTTTTTCACACTTCTTTATTAAAACCTTACGTCCAGTCCTCCCGGAAGTCCTTCAGACCCAACCCCGTGGTTGTGGATGACCAGCTGGAATATGAAGTATCCAGAATATGTGACTCCCGGTATAAACGGGGTCAACTTCAATACCTGGTTGAGTGGAAAGGATATCCTCCTAGTGAAAGAACCTGGGAACCATTTTCAAATCTGAATACCCCTCGATTGCTCAGAAGATATCATGTCATACACCCGGGCAAACCTGGTGGGACAGGTTTTCGGAGGAGGCATGCTGTCATGATCCATAGAACGCGCCCCTTTTGGGCTTCCTGGTCTCTGTCACAACGGGGCTTGCACTCCTTGGTACTTCCAACATGGCCGTCTAACATGGTACACTCTCCACCAGCCTCCACGTCAGACGTAGCTCATTCTGCAAAGAGACCACGCCCCCGCGCGTCTCAACGCTACCGCCTGCAGTGGCTAGACGTGTGCTCCGTAGTTCGCTGTAACTAATCTCTTGTTTCCTGGTTCCCAGACCCTCGATTTCCCCCTCTTCCCTTCCTCCCTCCTTACTCTGCTTTGATTCCCAGATCTCGTGTACTGCCTCCGAGTACACCTCCCTCATTTCCTGGACTTCCCAGAGACTCCGAGTACCCCTGGACGCTAAACGCTGAACACACGCTGGAACCAGAAGAGGCTCGCGCGGGCTTGTACAAAAACCGATCCGTACGCAAGAAGGCTCCTTCCAAGAATTCCTGCAAGGATCGAACTCAGGTGAGAAAGGGGGAAATCCGTAACACATTGGCAGTTCCTATTTATCATAGGTGTACTAGTAGATATTCAGCAGCGGGCCTAATATCTTGCTCTTGAAAACGTTCTAGAACTTGGCCAGTAAGCCATCCGTGCCCGGTGTCTTTCCAGCCAGCAGTGTGGTTAATATTTCCTGCAGCTCCTAATTTATTTAAATTATGAATTTGAGGACCTCATTTTGTTCTGGTGTGAATGTTGGGATATTCATCAGGTTCAAGGTGTCATCTATCTCGCCAGTAGAGTGCCTGTATGGCCTGTGATATAGCACCATATAGTAAGACTCAAAAGCCATATTTGTATCTTGTTGTCCAACACACGTTTCTGATGTGTTTAGACTGATTGAGTTGATGTGGGCATGTGGATTGTCAGTATTCAACAGCCAGGTTACTAGTTTCCCTGCTTTCTCACCATGTTCATGTTTGTCATTGGTGTATACTGCTCTGACGTGTTTAACTGATCTATGCCAGTCATCCATGCATTTCAGTCTGAGTTCTCCAAGTACATTTTCATTCCTGTTTTGGGGGTCATGCAATCCCTTCAAAATGGTTATTTGTTGCTCAGTTCAGTGTTGCTGCTTCAGAGTTTTGCAAATGCCATTTGTGGTGGAGATGCAAGCCCCCCATATGGTGACCTTGAAAGCCTCCCATAGTGTTAAGGGATTTAGTGTAGTAGGATTGTAGAGGAAGAGCGAAGTGCCTCTACCGAAAGTCCTGCCCCCATTTTGCCTATATGTTGAAAACTGGACATTGCGACATGCGCAACACCAGTAATGGTACCGACACCCCGAAGAGTCCTTGAAACAAGGTATCCATTGAGAAAACCCTATGTGATGTACCCACAGATTACGGTCTTATGAAGGAAATTCCAGAAGAAGTGTGAAGATGAATGAAAGAGAAAACTGGTGATGTCACATGAAGCAGAAATGACGCATTGAAGAGATGCCAATAAGAGAGTACGTAGACCTTATAGAATCTGATGGTGAAGTAAAGCATCGAGCAACATTTCATGAGCAAAACAAAGATTGCACGTGCGGAGAGCAAGGAAGAAAATGCAAAGTTGTTTTACAATTGTACAGATGCTGTAATGCAAGTAGACTAAGTAATTGTGAGCGTGAGGCTGGCTATACGTAGTAAATAGACTGCAGGCGGTGTTGCATATATATATATGTATATATATATAATCTGAATGTTCCACAACGCATTTTAGAACTTGGACCCCGTAAATAGAAGGGCTGAAAGTGTGGTCAGTTGAAGAAAATAGCTGATGATGGAGGAAGATTCTAGAAAGGCTTGTCTGGCGCAGTGTAAAGAGTTGGGACTGCCAAGAACCTGGTTATCTATTTGAGGAGATACAATGAACATGAGAAGCAAGACTGGCTCCTGTTGAGGTGTAATGGAAAAACACTACAAGTGCCAAGTTTTATTCATGTAATAGTGTTCAATGCGAAGAAGGAGCTCAAAACATGGTCTCCTGTCACATGTTCAGATGAAAATAGACTTTGGGCAAGCTACACTGAGACCAGAAGTTAAGACCATACTCACACTCCCTTTTATTATCAGGCATATGTGGAGCTCAAAGGTCACTTTGAATAGCAGAGAGCAGGAGTGATGATGGATGTTGGGCTAATTGGGTGGGGAGGCATGGTCAAGTCCAACCCTCCAGAACCTGGGGTACCAGCTTGCATGCTGCTAGCGAGTGGAATATTCCAGAAGGGTACAAGCGTGCCAACCAATTGTAGAGGTCTACTTGGTGCAGAGCCCTATAGTTTGAAAGTCAATGAAACGTGTATTTTTTTGACACAGAAGATGACTTGCACTCGGGGTGGGCATAGCAGTCCACCTGACTGTAGAGACCCAATTATAACCCACCCCTATATAGAAAGTATACCTAGATGTTCCCTTAAAGCCTATCACAATTCCACTTATGTTTTCTTATTTTGCCAGGTAGTATGACTTCAGTGATGACAAATTTTTGCTATATAAGAACTGTTTTTATGAAATGCATCGAGAATGCTTGTGCGGCGTCCGTGGATGCCCGTTGGAAACCCTGTTTTAGCTACTTGTTAATAAAACAGCTACAGTTTTGCCAACTTCCTGAGTCAGTCTGATTATTGGTGCAAGAGTAAGATCTGCATCCCCATCCATGCCATTTAGCGCTACCTCGCTTAAAAGGGCCTACAGGTTCACGTGGTAGCAGAAGGAGGAAGGTTCAGGCCGATCAGTTAGTAGGTCTTTAAATTTCAGAAAATCGGACACCCTCTGCCATCCAGCCGGAGGATTGCGAGGTTTCGTGTGGAGAGTGGCCGATAAAGAACTCTTGCAAGAAAATCGATACATGTGGGACGGGTCCCTCTTTGACGAAATCCCTACTGGTTTCCACAGGCGCTGTCGGACTGAAGGCGACAGTGGCCGATTAGAGGAGAGTGACAATCCCAAAGGTCTTCAGCTGAAAAGCGAATGGTGAGTAGATTGAGGGCACTGGTAAAATAAAGGGGATGAGATTGAGGTGATAAAGAAAAGTAATGAGGGGTTTGTTTAGTATATGATAAGTGTTTTGAACGAGGAGTGTTCTGAAGAGCCCGGTTTTCCTACCTCAAGGCAGGTCTAGAAGGAGTAATTTCGAAACCCCAAGGGTGTACTTAGGCCACACCCAACAGGTTTTTGTTAGGGAATGACTCAAACTCCAATCGGGGTATTTTAGAGGCTAGGAGAAAAGAAGTACCATTGTGAAATTTATTTAAAGTCGACTAGTCTGTCCATTTGTGTATTTTGCAATTGAAATAATGCGTCGAAGAACGGCAAAAGCAAATTGTGAGGTTAAAGAAGAGATAAAAAGTTATTATCTATCTTTTAGTCATTGTTGGCGCCGACTGAACAGATATGTTGAGATAATTGAGAAATAGAGGCTTTGAGCAGCGAGGTTGGAGCGCGCTCATATTTGTTATTTTTCTGAAACGTATCTGTGTAACTAAACGTTAAGTATCGACAGTCAATTGAGAGTCGTCACAGTGAGGGATGTTACTCCACTGATGCACCTGTGCAAGACACTGCCAAAACACGCACCCAAGCTCAGACAGTATAGTGCGGAGTGGGTAAAGGGCACGGCAGATAAAATGTTCATGCCATGGCCACAAGGGGGGATCACTGTCAAAGGCAGTTTTGCAACACATGACCACATACTTGCACGCTGCATACACAGGGAAGAAATTGGAGAAGAGGTTAGCTAGTTTAGAGCTCTGGAAAATGAACCAGGAGGAGTTGGAGAATCCGCCTCCTGAGGACTGTATGCTTAATCAGTGTAAGGAGGAAGGTGCTGAGCCTTCTGCTCCCCTTACCTCCCCCGAAGTAAATGGCAATAGTACAGGAGATGCAGAACTATATCCATTAGGGGAATTGAAAGCAGTGACGGGATATAGTAATCCGATATATGAACTGCCTGCCTATAGCAGTGACAATAGTCCAGAAGGGACTAAAAGAAAGGAGGAGATCTTTGAGGCCTCACAAGACAAAGACGAGAAAAGCAAATGACCGAATATATCCGCAGATATAGAATGAGGGATTAAGAGATGGAAAGGAGAGAAGGATAAAACTGACGAGGTAACGCTCATACAGAACAAATAGATGGGTGGACAGATATTGCTCAAGCTCGATGGGAAAAGCCTCAAGGAAGTAAGGCAAAAGGAAGATCAGGATGAAAAGGATACAAAAGACAGGGAAAGAGAGAATAGATTGAAAGAACATGAGCACAAGAGAAAGAATAGGCAGGGACGAGAACAGATGTATCAGGAAGAGCAGTAGAGAAAGGAAGAAAGGGCAGAAGAGCAAAGGAAGTATGACAACAGACAGAGAGCAATCGAAGAACGAGACAGGCAAGAAAAGAAGAGATAAGATGAGGAAGCACAGAAATCACAGAATAAAAGGATGCAAAGATAAAGGGAAGAAGAAGAGTGTAGAGCGAACGAGAGAAGGGAAAAGAAAAGAAAAGAAGAGGAAAGGGTTAGACAGGAAGCGAGAAAGCAAAGAGAATTAAATGAAGAAATGGAGCAAAAAAGAAGACAATGGGAACGTGACATTGAACACATTCAGAAAGAGTTAATGGAACCAAGTCCAGTTATACCATGGGGCCATATAGAGAAGTTCCTCCCATCACAGGCAGCAATGGCAGGACCACCTAGGATTACCCTAGAGGAGAAGTTTGACATAGGGAGTATCAGGGAGAGGATCGTTAGAGCATATCAAGACTTAATGGAAAGCAGTAAATTGGGAAGCAGAGGGAAGGGAGAACTATCCCTGGTACCACAATCATGAAACAAAGAAAGAGACACGTTTAGTCTCGAGCATAGAGCCTTGTCTCTGGACAGGCTGACTTTAAATAAGGGTGATGGGTTGAAAACCATACTAGTGGGGGACTAGATATGTCAGAAGAAGAGAGAGAAACCTTCCGTGGGGAGGAGGGAGAAAGTGCATGCGGTCCCTAGAGATGTCTGCAGACAGACACGGAAGTGAGGTGGTCTGATTTAGAGCAGCCTTAGGATAGGACACCAGATCCTATAGCATATCCAGAGCACCCTAAAGGACGAAGGCATAGTGAGAAGGGATAGACATCACCACATGTGAGCAGGCTGAGGTCGTTGCCAGGTAGAAGACAATCGGGAACCATTGTCCCCACTATGAATATGCAGACGAAGGGAGCCGATTGCGGATTTGGGTTCACACAGTTCCCTTTATTGGAGAAAGGAGGGGCCAGACCGCAGTATAGTCCCTGGCCACAAATGGATAAGGATAATGTAAAGTGCAAACTCCCAGCTGGGGCGGGGAAATGGATTTATGAGTTAGAAAAGGTGACAGGAGGAAATACTCTGGCAATAGGGGACATTAAGGGTCTCCTAGCAGCCATTCTCGGGGAAAGGGCGGATGACATTTGGACGAGAGCAGGTTATTCAAGTGTCACGGCACAGAACACCACGCATGATGGTGTGCCATTTAATAATTGTAGAGCAGATGTCTGGAGAGTGTTGAGGGTACAGTATCCTGAGAAGTCAGATATGCGTGCAATTATGACACGTAGATGATGAAGATCTGATTGCTTACATTCAACGTATTCAGGAACGCTGGACTTTGGAAACGAGGAAGCCATGGGGGAAATCATCAGTGCCAGTATTTTACCACATTGTGTGCCAGGGATTGCCAGAGCAGGTACAGAGACAGCTCAAGAAATTGGTGGGAATGGAAGCAAAGCCATGGGCAGGGATACAGTTGACTATAGCGCATCACTACCGGCTTTTGCAAGAGAAAAATAATAAGAAGGTAAATGCTAGTAAACTTGAGGAAGCCAAGTTAGTTCAGAAGAAATTGTCTAAGTATGCCATAGAAGGGGCAGTACTTAAAAGCGGAGAGGGACTGGGAATGCAGCAAGCAGTGGGCACATCGCAGGTGAATAATAAACGCCAGATGGACCAAGGAGGGAATGGGTTTACGCAGCAGGTCAGAGGAATGGGCTACAGAGAAAGGGGTGGTTTTCAGAATAATAGGTGTGGTTTTCAAAATAACCAAGGTGGTTTAAAGAATATACAGATTGATATCAGAATGTGCAAGAGGGATTCAAACAAGGGGGGCTAGTCAGGAGAGCTCCTCCTATATGTTGGACATGTGGAATGACAGGGCACATTGCGCAAACATGTGGAAGCAAAGGGTATGTACAGAATGGACAATTCACAAGAGGGGGGACAGTTTATCCACCGGCATATAGCTCACAAGCTAGGGATGGGTTTGCCCAAGATCAGACAGTGTATCAAGCACAAGCGCCACTAATACAACAGGTATTGCAACCACAGCAAGCACCATTAAATCCGCCGCAAGGGCAGTCACAGCACACACCCATGTAGATACAGCACAATGCAAACATGGCACAATTATTGACACCTAGAGTAGGGGCTGTCAGTGTGGTGGAAGGAAGTTCCTTTGGAAGTATGAGGATAAGCATGTACCCACAATAGGACAGCTCACAGGGTGACTTGATGTGTTCAGTACTATTGGTGGATGTTACCATTGGAGGCAAATCTTTTCCTTTTTTAGTAGAGACTGGGGCTACTCGTTCATGTATACAAGAGGGCAGACATCCAATGTCGGGAAATACCATGAATGTGCAAGGTTTCTCTGGAGCTACAAGCAGAGTTCCTTGTACTGATGAATTACCAGTCTCCATGGGAGAGTGTGACATGTCTGTTCGTTTATTGTATTCACGGCAGAAACTGGTTAATATTCTGGGTCGAGATTTAATGACAAAGTTAAATATGACAATTTCTTTCACTGATGAAGGCATTGTGTATTCAACTCCAGGGATACATTATCTGGACGCGGGGGATTTTTTATTGGTGTTTACAGGGCAACTGGCACTGCAAGGAATGCTGTTAGAGCCAGAAGCTTTTCTTTATGGGGTACGCAGATGGTTGACATTGCTACCTAGCCTTGTGGGAAAGATGATGAGAATACTTGATAACTTTTTATTCAGGCCACAGATACCAATGGACGAAGAGTGGGGGACACACTATTCCCCTAGGGTTAACTGCATCCATATTTGGCCATGCTTGAAGGAACCGAGGGCGGGCCATGGAGAACAATGATTGCTATTGGATACTGTATAGATTGACTGACGTCACTGACGAGGATATTTTCAGAGAGGATCCATCAGATGATGAAGTAATATTCGAGATGAGCATTACATATTAGATCAGAATAGAGAAAAGGGAAATCCCACAGCGAATGATGATAGTGCGGCAACGCCCACCATTTTTTTATGAAGATTTGGAAAAAGTGCGAAACAATTTGTGGACTACAGGCTCCCATGACGTAGGCCTATTGAAGGGGTTAAGGAAGGTTAAGATAAAGCTGAAGCCAGGAGCAATTTCACCTCGGCCAAGACAGTACACAATGTCTCAAGAGGCGGATGAGGTTATTTTCAAGAGTATATCAGCACTAATGGAAGAGTGTATCTTAGTGACTTCAGAGTCACTGTGTAACACCACGGTGTACCCTGTGAAAAAATCGAAAAGGGGTCGCGGAGACTAGTTCAGGACATGAGACCAATTAACCCGATTGTAGAAGCAGAGTTTCCTTTAGTTTCCCGAATCCGGCAAAAATACTATGTAGTATCCCCACAGAGGCACGATATTTCACAGTGATTGACTTGAAAAATGTGTTTTTCTCAATCCCGTTGCATAAGCATTCTCAAGATCTTACGTCATTGACGTTTCATCAGTCTAAGCTGAAGAGCACTCATTTGCCCCAAAGGTAGGGTGCTCTGAATCTCCATCGATCTTTAATAGGGTCCTGCAGATGGACCTAAGCAATATTGATTTATAAGTGTTGTGCTGCAGTACATAGATGACATTTTGGTTTGAAGCATGACAAAAGATGAGTGCAGGCAAGATTTGATTCAGTTAAAGATTATTTAGCAGACAAGGGATATAAAGTGGACAAGGAGACATTGCAATATTGTCAAGAAGAGGTGTTATACATAGGTCAGCTAATCTCACATGAAGGGAAGAAAGGCACACCTGAAAGAACTGAGGCGATTATGAAAACAGCAAAACCGCACACGATAAAACAGATGCAGTAGCTTTTGGGATTGTGCAACTATGTTAGAGCATGGGTATTTGATTATAGTTCATATAGAATACCCCTTTTGCAGACTCTGAAGAAGGCACAAGTGAATAAGGCAAACATAGAATGCACTGAGGAAATGGAGGGAGGATTTGAAGAATTAATGAAAGCAATTTGTACAGTTCCAGTTTTAGGAATTCCCAACTATTATGAGGAGTTATTTTTATTTTCGCACACAAATGGGACAGTTATGACAGCGGTGCTTACGCAGAGGACTACACTAGGGTACAAACTGACATATTAGTGGGATTCTAGATCCAGTTATGAGAGGGCACTTTCCTTGCGACCAGTCGGTGACAGCAGCCACCTTCGCCATCGAGAAGTCTACCAGCATTGTAATGGGGTGTTCTAGGACTTTGATGAACATGTTTTGTTTGCCATTTTGGAGAAACCTAAGGTTACATTGACATCTCAGAGGGCTTCCGCTTATATGAGGTAGTTATATCGACTCCAGCAATCAATATAGTCAGGTGTAAAATAGTGAACCCTGCCACGTTTGTAGCCGAGCTTGTGGCAGAGGGTGAGCAGATGTATGATTGCTCTAATTAAGAGGAGTTCTATGATGATATCCCAAAGGTAAAGGAGAATGCGCTAGCAGGAGGGGAGGTACTCTTTATTGACAGGTCTTGTTGGGGGGTGGTGCTATCCCACCCCCTCGCCATTTCCGCGGTGAATAGATCATGTGTAGGGCAAGGGGGAGAGACCCCCCCATCCCACGGCACGCTGTTTTAGGATATAACATAGAGATTTACACATGTAGTTTTGCTGTATTGCCTGCCCCTTGCATTTTATGCATTAAGAAATCAGCCTGGATTGGACCACCACCTCACACCCCATGAGCTAGTGACAGGGAGGCGAATGAGAACACCCTTGTCTCCTCCATCGAGAAGTAGAAGTGATGCCCAGATGACTGCAGAATTGGTAGGAAATGAGTTACGTACATATTTGACATGTATGACCGCTAGTATCTCTGTCATTTCAGATCAACACGCGCGCAAGGGGTGTCGGTCTCAGGACACAGATGAAGACCATTCAACAACCAGACTTAAAGAATTATTACCTGTACCTAAATTATTAATTTGCGATGCATTCCTAGTGTGCAACTTCACAAGGAAGTGGCTTGAGCCGGTTTTAGTGGACCGTTTATTGTTGAGAATATTACCCCATCAACCGTAAAGGTTCAAGAAAGGCATGCCTGGAAACACCTAGGTGACGTGAAGATGTATGCTGGTGAGACCGATGCACCCCGCAACTATTGATTCAGCAGGAATACAAGAAGTAGTAGTTCAGCATGTGCAGACTCGATCGATGACGAGGAAGGACGACGCTATGATTGCTGATCAAATAAATTCAAGTGTGCATTTGGACTGTGGTTCACCCCGACACTCTTTATAGATATTTTAGCAGGAGTGCAAGCAAAAGGTCTTGAGCTGCAGGAATCTTTGAATTGGACTTTTGAAAGTGTTGAAGTGTTAAATATGCCAAATCTAGACTTTGAGTTCGATGATTGGAAAAGGGAGCAATTTCCTGATTCATTCCTCATTGAGTTTCTCTTTGGTTAAGCCTATTGGTTCTGTCAGATGTCGATGCCCAGAGTGGGAAGGGTATGCCCAGACGTGGGTCCCTTGCCTGCTGGGCCTAGAGACCCAAGCTACTCCTCACTGATGACGCCCAACAAGGCTGAAACATGTCTGGGGATGCTTGTGGTCTTGTGCAAAAGGGATGTGACCTAGCAGTTCGGGCTGGACTACCCCTTTGGGGGTGGGACCAAGCCTGATTTGCATATGGTTTTTCCCCTTTTGTAATGGCTTGGCAGGCGAAGAACGATGGTCTGGAGGGTTGCCCAGAGCAATGCCAGAGGTCAAGATTTATTCTAAACCTTCCAGCCATCAACTCTTTTGTTTTGCAGATGTCGATGCCCATACACTACTTCTCGCTGTCTTTATATACATACTCCAAGCCTATCCTGCTCTTGTTTGGCGTTGTGTTAATATTTGTGTGTTCCTCCAAGATCATACAAATGGCCCTGCGATAAGAAGGTTACTTGCAGCGATAATTGAACAGATCCTGCAGCCTCCTGAGCATTTAACGAGGTTGTCTGATTAAAAAAGTGTTTTCCTTCATAGTAATACACAGTCACAATGTGGACTTTCGAGAATAATGCAGTTCTGGAAAATTAGCAAACTCAACAAAGTGTAGAGAATCGAAAGTGATGGGGTCTCATGTATTGGTGCATAATATATACAGGCTCATCATTTATTATTGTTTGTCTGATTTTGCTAACCCATATTGTCCATTTCATTGGTCCAAGAAAGGTAGAAGTCCCTTTGATTCTTCCCACTCCAGTGACTTAAGCAGAATTGTCTATTGCTGAAAGACCAAGGCCATATGTGATTATCGTTAGGTTTATCTTTTTTGGGTGAATAATATCAGTCTGTGCGCTCCACCCTTGTTTTAGTTTATTGGGTATTTTTCATAACTGACTTATCCACATTTAGGTTGGGGTCAGTGGGTGCATGGCTCAGTAGGGACCGATGTTCACCAGTCGGTCTGTTGTTTAAAAGGGGGTGCTTTTATTCTATTGAGCCTTTGCACATGGGTTTTGGGAGTCCCCACAGGTTTCTGAGGTATACAATAACTTGTGAGTTACACACTTCTTAGTGTTTGAACATAAGTTGAACACTTTATTTCATATATTTTTTTTTATATAAAACATGTCATTCACACTAGTTAATTCACTTAGTGCTTATTCAATTTTGTTTCATAGATATCAATATCACACACATTGTTTCACATTTCTCTGCACGTGCTGCTGTTTCACCCTTCCTTGGGCTTTCTCAAGGCACATTTTTCGCTTAATGTAGTGTGTCAGTTTTGTGCTCACACTTTACATTTCAGTGAATAGATCTCAAATGGGTCACACACATCAATGTTATATAGGCTTGTCGATACATGCATTGTACTGTTTCTCATATATTCTTCAGTGGATCTTGAAGATCAGGTAATTCCACTCTTGTGTGGTTGGGGTTCTGTGTTCCTTGGAACCGGAAGAGCAGACATACCCGATTATGGGACAGAAGAAGGACAAAACAAAACAAGGCACCCAACAGGGCTTGTGCATATATGCCTCGAAATAAGAATACTGAGTTGAGAAACCATTGGACATAGACTGGGTGAACACAGAAACTCAACTACACAAGAGTGGAATTACCTGATCTTCAAGATCCACTGAAGTTTTCTATCTCGAAAAAGAATATATGAGAAACAATCCAATGCATATATCTGCAAGTCTATATAACATTGATGTGTGTCACCCATTTGAAATCTGTGCACTGAAATGTAAAGTGTGAGCACAAAACTGACACACAACATTTAGTGAAAAATGTGCCTTGAGAAAGCCCAAGGATGGGCGATACAGCAGCACGTGCAGAGAAATGTTGTGAAACAACCTGTGTGATATTGATATCTATGAAACAAAATTGAATAATCACTAAGTGAATGAACTAGTGTGAATGACATGTTTATATAAAAAAAATGAAATAATGTGTTCAACTTATGTTCAAACACTAAGACGTATGTACCTCACAAGTTATTGTACACCTCAGAAACCTGTGGGGACTCCCAAAACCCATGCGCAAAGTCTCAATAGAATAAAATAACCCCATATGTGATTATCCCTACACCAGTGACACATGTAAGGTCACCCATTTCTCTGACAAGTGTTCCTATGATTCCCCCTGTAGGAAGGACCCTTACTGATATACTTCATGAGCATTATGCACACACCCTCCTTGCAAGAGGAAGACCAAAGAGAAGCACAAGGGAAGATGATTATGAGTTAAATAATTATCTATGGAATAACATGTGGTATCAGCACATGAAAGAGGTGGGAAAAAGAACCTCTAAGAAGAGTTGCTATGTTTGTGCTCTCCTACCTTATGCTATATTGAATTCCAAGATATTCATAGCTATAGAAATAGCAGCCCAGATAGCTCATTGCCTGACCCACCTTGTACTGTGCCATACAAGAAGTCAGTTCGAGGGTCGAACAGCATCCTTGGTATGGGTGACTGAGTGGATAGCTCCAGAAGAGTATGTGCAAGATTTGAAGACAAGAGTGAGACCACAAACCAGAGATCATGTGATAAGATACGAACAGCCTGGAATGAAGGTAGCGGGAATCAGATGGGAGATAAATAAAAAGCTCAATTTTCAAGGAAAGAATGATGAAGAAATACAAAGATGCAAGGAAAGGGGCAAGAAGCACATCTCAGGAATAGTTCTTTCTCCAGATGGATGGGAGGAAGGCATATGTATGCAGAGCTGTGGCAGAAACAGGACATCACCAGCCAGTTATAGATCGTATGGAGAAGGGATGAAACCTCTCTGGCTAAAGCGTGCAAAGTTGCTGACCTTGATGACAAAGGAGGCCCATTGCAGATAGTGCCTCTGACTAGTGCAGAGCTATGCTTCAGAAACAATGGCACAAGGAAAGTTAGAGAGAATCGGCAGTGTGGTCGAATCTTTGATGTACCAGGAATGAAGGATGGAACAGTAGTGATAATGGACCACTATTGGGCCTGTGGATCCAGGGCATACATGAAGTTACCCAAGGAATGGGGAGGGCTGTGTTCTATAGTACTTGTCCATGTTCCAGTATTGGTGATTCCAAAGAGTGACCTGGACATTGGAGAGTTTCTGAAAGCAGATGCTCACCTGAGAAAGAGGGGATCAGTTGAATTTCTTAATCGAACCAAGAGGGAGAACTACTTTTCAGCTAAAACGATAGCAACCTTTGACTCTATTCCGTATAAACACAGGTTGTTCAGTCAGGCAGTATTCACGACAATCGTCATGCCAGGGATCTAGACGATGGTGAATGAGAAGTGGTTGCAAATCACTCGCTGGGAGCTCCTGCAGACAATCAACACTACCACAAAAGGATTCAACGCTATCAAGGAAGAACTGAGAGCCATAAGACTGATATGATATGATATGATATAATATGGTTATAGCCATGGATGGAGGTGTTTGTGCCAAAATTGGAGAATCATGTTTACATTCATACCTTCTGACGATGAAGAGAATAGGACCTTGACAGAGGCCATAACGATGCTGACGAACTTGCACATCAAAATAGAAGATGAAGTAGAAGATATTGCAGATGACAGCTGGTTTGTGTCGATCTTCTCATGGGTTCCACAGTGGATAGCAAATATCTTCAAGTTCCTTGGAATATTGTTGGTGATGATCATGTTTGGTTTCTGTGTGATCAGAATAATAATCACACAGTGCAAGAAGACAGCAAAGAAAGCAGTAGGAATGAAGATCATGATCGATGTCGAGTCAGGGTTTGGACCGAAAGAGCTGACAGATGAAGAAATCAAAAGGTATATAGAAGTCAGCATTCTAGCAACTGAGGGAACGAAGTTCCTGTATACGAGAAACCACAAGAAGTAAGTGGGAAGATGGATCTACTGCAGCACGAATGGACAATGTAGTCTCATGACCTGGAGTGTTGATGAACACGTAAAATTAGCAGGGTCTCTGAAAGGAGTAATGAAGATAAGGACTCCAAAGAAGCATTTTTTCAGACAAGGATGTCTAGATGTGAAAACAGATGGGAGAGTGGTCGATGAATCAACCAGGGGGGGCAGTGTAGAGGAGGAGCCAAGTGCCTCTACAAAAAGTCCTTCCCCAATTTTGCCTATATGTTGGAAACCGGACATTGTGGCATATGCAACGCCACTAATAGTACCGATAGCACAAAGAGTCTTTGAAACAAGGTATCCATTGATAAAACCCTATGTGGTGTACCGGTGGAGAAATGATGGTCTTCTGAAGGAAATTCCTGAAGAAGTGCGAAGATGAATGAAAGATAAGACTGGTAATGTCACATGAAGCAGAAATGACACATACAGAACAGATGGCAATTAAGAGAGTATGTAGACCTTATAGAATCTGATGGCAAAGTAAAGAATCGAGCAACATTTCATGAGCAAAATGAAGATTGTACGTGCGGAGAGCACTGAAAAAAATGCAAAACCTTTTTACAATTGTACAGATGCTGTACTCAGTAGATTAAGTAATCGTGAGGCTGGCTATACGTAGTAAATAGACTACAGGCAGTGCCACCAATATATATATATATTTGTGTAACGAATCTGGATGTTCCACAACGCATTTTAGAAAACTCGGACCCCGTGAATAGAAGGGCTGAAAGTGTGTCGCAGTTCAAGAAAACAGCGGTTGCTGAAGGAAGATTCGAGAAAGGCTTGTCTGGCCCAGTGTCAAGAGTTATGATATGATATGGCATTTATAACACACCTATACACAAGTGTTTCACGAGGGAGGATGGACAACGATCCTACTAGGGCAGGTGTCATTCAGATCGCGCAAGTGCATGGGAGGGGGCAGGGACAGTGCAGTACATGAGAAAGATGATAACAATAATAAGTAGTGTCCAACAAGTGGCAAGTGCAATGGTAAGTGCATACATCAGGTGTCAAGGGCTGCTAGGGGGTCTGTAGGGAAACAGAAACAGTCCCCTAGTACGGGGGTTGTCAGGTGGGCAGTGCAGGTGTGGCGGGGTGGGGCCTGGACCCGAGATCAGAGGGTGTCCGGGTCGCCAGTGCAGTTCCGGTAACAGCCAGGAGGTAAGCAGAGGAGAGGAGGAGAAAAGTCGGAAGCAAAGAGAAAGGTTTTGAGGTGCTTCCGGAGCTGGAGATGATTCTCCTCAAATTTAAGGGAGGCAGGGAGGCTGTTCCAGAGGGAGGCCCACGCGGAAGAAAGAGATCTACCACCAACTCGTAGCTTGGAGAAGCGACTGACCCTGAAGGAGTTGGAGGTGGATGAACAAAGAGCTCGAGAAGGAAGATATTTAGGAAGGGAGAGTTGAAGGTATTGTGGCCCCAGGCTCCAGAAGGCCTTGTGGACGATGCAGAGGGTTTTGAACTTAATCCTTGCAGCCACTGTCTGTCTTCCCTCTGTTCCCCCTCCCTTGCCTCGTCGCGCCTTGAAACACTTGTGTATAGGTGCGTTATAAATGCCATATCATATCATATATCACTGCCTGTCACCCCATGCTTGAAAAGCACCATTCTGGCCACAGTATTTCTCTTTCATCTCATAGGATCTCTGATGTCAACAGCCTTGTCAACAGGGCGGTCAGCAGACCACCAGAGAGAAAGTCAAACAAGCAATAGGCAGAGAAAACCATGCAGGAGCCTGAATGTAGCAAGCCACTACAAGACCCACCCTCAGCTTGAATATCAGCGTGACTCATACCACAGAGTGCTTTAACCAGATCCACCTGCTCAGAGAGAGCAACTGAACCAGCACAAATTCAGTGCCAGTCAGGGCACAGAATGCCCAGTAGGGTTTGCTCACTCAGTAATAATGCACTCACATGTGTGGGGGACGTGGAACAGCACCCTAATCGAACCAGCATTCTCCACCAGCCGAAAATGTCTCGCACAAACTGTGTGATTGACTGTTGGGAGCCGCCATTGACAGAGACTGGCAGACTCACATAAAAAAAGAGGGTGCCAGTTAGACTCCCCTGTTAAATGTCAGAATGGACCCTTGGCAGAGAGAGCATGCCGTGACTGGGGGCAGGAGCAGCACTGAACACTCTGTGCCTTGGGCTCCCCCTCCCCACCGGGCTGTGCACAATGCCGAGACCCCTGTTGGACTCCATGACCATGGGAGGAAGCCTTGCCGTGAGAAGTGGGACTGACTCAGGGGCTGATCATCCTGGGAGGCCATGACTAGATTGACCGCCGCCCCGTATGGGCTGGTGAAGACGGTTCATTGAGCACCACCTCTGAAGTAAGTGCAGAGACACGTGCCACAGCTGGGGGTGGCCAGCTCCCTCCTCCCAAGACTCGGAGGGCTCCATTTCAAACATCCTTCAGCTCCCTACGGCCCGCTGTGACTGAAAGTGCTGGAGGCAGGCTCTTGCGAGAAAGAGCGTTGCGGAGAAGGGATGCCCCCATTGTGACACTTGAAAAGAGCCCAACGTCCCAACCAGGCATAGTTCTAGCCATAATAGGGAAACGCTAAAGCCTGGAAAGAGGGAGGGAAGAAGCGCTGCTTCCACACTGAGATATTGTGGAGCGACTATACAAAGGCTGATATATTGACGCACTGCAAACCGTCTGCACCTTGGACCGCCCTAAATTGATACATGCCGAGCACCCTACCATGCACACGGGCCCTTTCCTGAGGTTGCGACAAACCAAGATGGACAACTACACCCACAAGACATCCTCAAAAGTCACGGAAGGACAAATGCCTGTGAGCATGGATGGATGGGGGAAAAGATGGTGAGCAAATACTGCAAGCAATAGAGGTCCTGCGCTCCTCGCTTGGATGTATGGTCGGCGAAGTTAGAGTGGATGTTACTCTCTTGCAACAAGACCTGAAGAACCTTGTGGATCGTGTAGGCTTAACAGAAAGCAGGATTACGAAAACCGCCCAGGAAGTCAACAACCTATGAAAACAGGTGGCTAACCTGCAGGAGTGTACACATACATTGGAACAGAAAGCAGAAGATGCAGAAGGCTGGGCACATAGAAGCAATATTCAAACTATAGGGTTTCCGGAAAACATTGAAGGCCAAGATCCAACGGACTATTTTGAAACACTGATCCTCCAAGAAAGAGTCTGGGAAAGCTATTAAAAGGTTTCATTGTAGAGAGAGAACACAGAACACCCCCTGACCGCGCCTCCTCGTCCAATCATTGTGAAAATCTTGAATTGTAAAGACAAAGAAACAATTCCGAATGTTCAAGGAAAGGTAGGAAATTTCAGAGAGGCAGGGACCTGGCCATTTATTTTGATTAAAAAGCACAGGTCTAGAAACAGAGAATCTTGAATGCACCTGTTAAACTCAAACACTGAAAGGTACATGCTGATTTACCCTGCCAAGAAGAAAATAATACACAAAGGAATGATGCACTTCTTTGAGACTCCGGAAGACATTCAGAATTGTCTGGAAACCATTGACATCCACGCCCCAATGCCAGAATGACTCCCATGGAGTGAAAGACTCTCAGCTGATCCACCCACACCGACAGCCAAACAAGAAGTAGCCCACCTAACACCCAGAGGATACGAACCATAAAGCCTTTTTGAGACACGACTTGAAATCCAGCTGCCTGCACAACAAGACAAACTGCAATGCTTGCAGCAATAATAACTAACAAGAATGACCCTAGGACTCCATGAGAGACAGAAAAGCATCATGATCCCTTAGAACCACAGATCACTCCCCTTTGACTGCCTCGAAAGGACGAGGCGCTAGCAGAAGAGCGACATGGCAAACCAGTGAGCAAATTGAGGAAGCTCTTCTTGCACGCCTAATCTCGTTTCTCCCTTACACCGCACGGGATCCACAGCCCAGTAAAGGCAAAGGGAGTGTCACCCACACTAACTAGGGGGCACTGTCTGAAATAGTAGTTTGGGCTGCCAATGAGTGCGCACCTCTAATAGCGAAGACTATTGAGAATTGTTTGCCTGTTATTTTCTTATGCACTATAACCTTAGCCCACAAGTTGTTTTGTTTGTTGTAATGGTTACTAATGTTTGCATAGCCCAAACTGCATCTGGGAGACACTGCACATTATGGAACAAGCCCACACTCTTGAGAGAACCACCAGCCACCACAAAAGCTGCGTGCATTGCAATACACTGCCTATACGAGGAGAAATAACACCACCAGCATGCATAACACAATATTGACATGGAATGTACATTGGTTAAATAACTTTATTAAAAGCTGCAGGGTCAAACAACACATCACCAGGAGACAAGTCTCCAACGCCATGTTGCAGGAGACACATCTAACTCTGAGAAGACAAACTCAACTTCGAAGGGATTGTATCCTCCGACGTATTCCTTATCTTAGATAATTCGTCTCCAGCTTACTGGCCTCAGAATTTTTTTCTCTGTAGAGGGTGCTGCGCGTCGACATCCGCCGAGTTGGTGTCCCTCGACAGCCACCGTATCCACGCTGACGTCACCATGCCCATAAATAGCCACGCGTGGCGTCCGTTGCTTGGTTCCGTTTTTCCGCGCTTCGTGGGGCCTCGGAATATCGTTGCTCAGTTCAGTCAGATAAACCTCTTATATATCCTTGATAAAAACCAACTCGTACTCAATGGCTTCCTCATCCGAACCGACGACTCCGCGGTCCGGCTTCAAAACATGTCGAGACTGCGGAAAGAAAATGTCGCTAACGGATCCTCACAGGATCTGTTTGTGGTGCTTGGGAGTCGAGCACCATTGTTCGGAGTGTGAGGACTGCATGTCCATGACGGCGAAAGCCTTGAAGGAGCGCAAGGGGAAGCTCGAGAGAGGTAAGTCAGTTAAAACCTCCTCAAAAGTTTCTTCGGCCGAGTCGAGGCATTCGTCTCCTCGCCGTCAAAAGCATTCCCATTCTAGGTCTCGAACTAGCTCCCACCACTCGTCGAGATCTAGACACTCAAAAAAGAGACGTCGAAGATCCCCTTCCTCGTCATCTTCTGTTTCCCCAGAAAGGGTCTTCTGCCCCACAAAACACAGTTCTCAAACTGAGTGGGAGGAATTCAGAAAGAAAATGTTAAGCGTCTTCGAGAACGCGGCCTCGACCCCCCTCGAAGACAGCTGAGGGTGATACCCCGGGTGAAAAACCCAAAAAATCAAAACGCTGCGAGTCGCAGCACCCGGCGAAACATTCCACCCGAGAGCGCCATGAGCCATCGGGTAAGAAGGCACCGTCTTCGACACCGTCGTCGAGGGTTCCTTCGACGCCGTCGTCGAAGATTCCCTCGACGCACGGTTCGGCGCCATTGACGCCGTTGTCGAAGGGTTCCTCAACGCATCGGTCGATCGACTTGACGCCATCGTCGACATCGATACCAATGAAAGAGAGGACCAAGGCTCCACAGCCAACAGTGTTTTCAAGGGCCTCTGGCACGACACCGAGACCGTCGTCGATGCCCTCGAGTAGGATCCCGATCCTCTCGAATTCTTCAAGGCCCCTTCCAGTTTTTTCGACACCATTTTCGGCACCTTCGAGGCCGGTTACATCGGCGTCAACGACTTCGACATTTTCTCGTCCAATGACGACGAGTTTGGCTCCTTCAGCCCTAGAGATGGGCTTTACTCCATTTCAGAGATCAGAATACCCTGGTCTTTCTTCAATTTATGAGGAAAGAGAAGACTCTGACCAAGAAACTTTTGGTTTACAGAGCCCCTCACTGCCTGCTGCAGAGGATTTCACCTCTGAAGAAAGGAGGCTGAAGGAACTACAGGACTCACCTCATGAGGCCAGTGGACTTGACACTTCCCCAGAAGTAGAAATTTGTGAAGCCAGACCCAGGGGAACATGCCGAA
This sequence comes from Ambystoma mexicanum, assembly GCF_040938575.1. Taxonomy (NCBI): domain Eukaryota; kingdom Metazoa; phylum Chordata; class Amphibia; order Caudata; family Ambystomatidae; genus Ambystoma; species Ambystoma mexicanum. The sequence goes on along the minus strand of NC_090928.1, from coordinate 523,015,367 downwards.
ACACCATATAGAACCCTGATGGCAAGAATAATTGAGTTTATGGGTTGGTCTGCGCCTTCACCTGTTTTCCAACAGGATGATCTAACAGATATTTTGGACAAAGGCCCACAGGAGGACCCGGTGGTCCCCTTCCATGCAGCCCTACAAAGAAAAATTGCATCCAATTGGGAGACTCCCGAAGTCATCCCAGCAGTCAATAAAAGACTGTCGACAAAGTATAGGGTAGCGGCTGCTGACCCTGAATACCTGTCAAAACACCCGACCCCAGAGAGCCTGGTGGTTCAAGCGGCAACTTCATCCAGCAGTAGGACTGCTTACCCTACTGTCCCACAGGACAGGGATGACAAGAGGTACGACTCTATGGCAAAGAAAGTCTTCTTTGCCTGTAGTATGGCGTTGAAGTCCATCAACGCCACTTGTACGCTCGCCAGGTTCAGTCACACATTATGGGAGTGTGCTTCATCAGCGGCTGACTGCATACCCGATGGAGAGGAGAAGGAAGCCTTCCTTAACATCATTCAAGATGGCAAAGATGCCATGTGCGAGTCTCTACAAACTGGCATTGATTCCGCTGACAGTATCAGCAGGGCCATGACGGCTAGTACAACAATCCGCAGGCATGCATGGTTGCGAAAGTCTGGCTTTGCTCCAGATGTACAGGCCAGACTTTTGAATATGCCCTTTGACGGCTCTTCGTTATTCGGAAAAAAGGCTAATGACAGTCTGGAAAAGTTACAGACTTCTAAAGCAGCAGCAAAATCCTTAGGAGCTGCTATCCACCAAACTCCTTTTCGCCCCTCAGGAACCTCTGGGAGAGGAAAGTCCTTTCGCTATTATTCCGCATTCGGAAAAGGCAGAGGACAGCCGCCTCAAAGAGGCCAAAGAAGATCCACCCGAGGTGGACGGGTCAAAGGTACTAAGACCGCAGCAACATCAGGTGCCTCTTTACCCTCGGCATCTGCATCAGCCTCCCCCAAACCACTCTGAGGCCTTTGCACACAAGACACCTTAGGGGCAGGTTAACTCACCATCTGACGGAATGGCAGGCTATAACATCAGATGCTTGGGCGTTGGAGACAGTTGCCCAAGGTTACTGCCTACCCTTTCTACACATCCCTCAGAGTCATCCACCGGGGAACAGCTCCCGAAAAGTTCCAGATCCGCTCCTCTTGCAGGAAATTATGGACCTGCTAGAGAAAGGTGCCATAGAACCGGTACCTGTAGCGGACAGGAACAAGGGCTGGTACTCCCCCTACTTTCTCATACCAAAGAAGGACAGAGGACTGAGACCCATCCTGGACTTAAGAGAATTGAACAAATTCCTCAGGAAGGACAAGTTAAAGATGGTAACTCTCTCTCAGATCCTTCAGGCCCTCCAGCTCCAGGACTGGCTGGTATCTCTGGACCTTCAGGATGCTTATTTCCATGTGCCAATCCATCTCAAGCACAGGAAATACCTGAGTTTCGCAATTGGCAACTCTCATTATCAATTTCGAGTTCTGCCATTTGGGCTGACCTCTGCCTCGAGGGTCTTCACCAAGCTGATGTCGGTAGTGGCGGCGAGTCTAAGGAGGGAAGGGATCCACGTCTATCCCTACCTGGACGATTGGCTGATCAGGGCCGTATCCTCGGAACAGGCCCGGACCCAGCTAGATTATGTCTGCCTCTTCCTTCACAGACTGGGCTTCTCCCTCAATTTAAAGAAGTCACAGATGATACCATCTCAGAGACTCCAGTTCACTGGAGCAGTCCTGGACACTTCCCTGGGAAAAGCCTCGCCACCAGAGGTGAGGGCTCAAGATATTCTACAGATGGTCACCAAGTTTCAAAATGCCCAACGTCTCCCAGCCTTCGACTTTTTGAGGTTGCTAGGCTTCATGGCATCCTGCATCTTCCTTGTGGCAGAGGCTCGCCTGAGAATGAGATCTCTTCAGTGGGCACTAAGAAGTCAGTGGTCACAATTCTCAGGGAGAATGTCAGACCTCCTCCGGATTCCGGACAAGGTAGCCCATGACCTTCAGTGGTGGGCCTATTCAGAGAACATCTTGAAAAGAGAACTGTTTTGGCAACCATGGCCGGAGATAACAGTAGTCAAAGACGCCTCGCTCACAGGTTGGGGAGCCCAGGCCAACGACTTGACCATCAGCGGTCGTTGGTCTGCATCGGAGTCCAGACTACATATCAACCTATTAGAGCTGAGAGCGATCAGACTAGCGCTGAAAGCTTTCCTACCATCAATACAGGGGAGAAATGTCCTGATAATGATGGACAACACGGTGGCCATGCACTACCTCAACAAAAGAGGAGGCGTAGGATCACTACTACTGTGCAGAGAGGCAATGCAGCTCTGGTTTTGGGCAATTCGGGAAGGAATCTCTCTATCGGCAGTCCATCTAGCCGGAGAGAAGAATTTGACAGCGGACGCTCTGAGCAGGCAGAGCACAGTCTCCCACGAATGGGAGCTAGCTCCGGAAGTCCTTCAAGAGATCTTCGCCCTTTGGGGAACCCCTCAGGTGGATCTGTTCGCCAAAAGCACCAACAGGAAGTGCGATCTGTTCTGTTCAAGGGAATTTCCCCCGAGAGGAGCTCTGGGAGACGCGGTCGTAGTGGACTGGGAGTTTCCACTCCTCTACGCGTTTCCACCAGTCCCTGTTATTCCTCAAATGATCAGGAGGCTGAGAAGCTTTCGGAAAACCATGATCCTAATTGCCCCGGACTGGGCCAGGAGAACTTGGTACCCGGACCTTCTAGATATGTCCATCTGTCCTCCAATCCGTCTTCCACTCAAAGAGAATCTTCTCTCGCAGAAGGGAGGTCAGGTTCTCCATCCAGACATCAGAACCCTCAACCTTCACACTTGGCTTCTGAAAGGTTGAGGTACAACAATTGGGATCTCCCTGATGACGTCATGGAGGTGTTGCTTTCGGCCAGAAGACCAGCAACAAAGTCTTTATACCGCTGCCGTTGGAACAAGTTTTGCAGCTGGTGTAGGGAAGAGAATATCGACCCCTTTTCATGCGATACACCAACGGTCCTATCGTTTCTACTCTACTTGGCAAACTCAGGCCTTCAAGTTGGCACTGTAAAAGGCTATCTCGCAGCGCTTTCTATCTTCAAGCGCACTGCAGAGGAACCATCGTATTTCAAAATTCCTCTAGTGGTACAATTTCTCAAGGGTCTGACTAATGTTTACCCTCCAAAACCATTCCAGGTTCCATTATGGGACTTAAATTTAGTCTTAAACTTCTTAATGGGCACTCCATTCAAGCCACTTCACTCTTGCGCATTAAGATTTCTCACACTTAAAACTGTCCTACTTGTAGCACTAACATCGGCTAGGAGGGTGAGTGAGCTACAAGCTCTCTCCTGTAAACCCCCACATACAATCTTCCACAAGGACAAGGTTGTCCTCAAGGTGAAGCCTAATTTTCTCCCAAAGGTGGTTTCTGAATTCCATATTACTCAGAAAATTACCTTGCCTTCATTCTACCCTCCTCCCCATCCGGGGAAAGAGGAGGAAAGGCTACACAGGCTGGACCCTAGGCGAGCTCTCCGCTTTTACATCAGCAGAATGGCTAGAATCAGGCAAGCAGACCAGCTGTTTGTAGGATACTCAGGTCACAAGTTGGGACTACCCATAACAAAACAAACCATCTCCAGGTGGATTATCTTGGCCATCCTGGAATGTTATAGACTAGCAGGGAAAGAGCCACCCCAAAACCTCAGGGCTCATTCAACCAGGGGTATCGCAGCTTCTTCGGCTCTCCAGAGAGGGGTACCAGTCCAGGACATATGTGCGGCTGCCACATGGTCGTCCGCACATACATTCACAAATTTTTACAATCTGGATTCCTCCACTGCTCAAGAGACCAGATTTGGCAAAGCCGTATTACACTCGGTCCATCCCTAAAGGGATATATAACACTATCACTCCCTTCTCCAATTACATACCACTGCTATGGGAGTCTATCAAAGATAAGAAATACGTCAGAGGACACAATCCCTTCGAAGAACAAGTTACTTTCTTACCTGGTAACGTTCTTTCGACGGGATGTTCCTCCGACGTATTCCTTATCACCCCTCCCATCCATCCCCGCAGTGATAACTTCCCTTGTGGGTGCAGCTTTCGCTCCTTCAAGGTTAATAACCAATTCAGGCATGTCTTTCTTATACTACAAAACGGAACTGAGCAACGGACGCAGCGCGTGTCTATTTATGAGCATTGTGATGTCGGCGCCGATACGGTGGCCATCGAGGGACATCGACTCGGCGGACGTCGACGCGCAGCGCCCTCTACAGAGGAAAAATTTCCTAGGCCAGCAAGCTGAAAACGTATATCAAAGATAAGAAATACGTCGGAGGAACATCCGTCGAAAGAACGTTATCAGGTAAGAAAGTAACTTGTTCTTCCATATGGATGGGCAGACAAGGATTTGGCTCCACTTACTTGACATATACAAGAGGGGTATTGACATGGATACCAGGAAATGTTCCACTTATAGTGGTCAAAGACTCAGAAAGACAGGGGTGGAAGGATAAGAGTAGTCACAGGGAAACTAGAAGGGGAACAACTATATAACTCATTATATAACTAATTAACTTCTACTCCTACTTCTACTCCCCAATACAGAAACAGCAACATTCTTTACGCAACTGATGACCAGGTTTGACCTAGACAGAGAAGCGTTCTGGGGATGAGACTTCCATTGAGTTCTGAATCCCACTGATCGATACTAATCCAACCTAGATCTGGTAGATATTTGGAGAACGCTACACACGTATACACAGGCCTATTCCTACCCGCACAGCAGCCATACCCGCATTGAGTACTTTATTACAGGCAGTGAACATATGCACATCTTTTCAGTATACAGCATACACAGGGGAGAACACTATCCGGCCACGCACTACTAATAGTCACATTCATGGCTCACTGCCCTGGACACCCTATCCTGATAGGGAAGCTAAACCCCAAGGAACTAAGACAGTGCATACCGCTCCATGTTAGAAAAGACAAAAACAGAATTCTTCAGACATAATGAACCTGAACCCGTAGGCCCTTTTAAGCGAGGTAGCGCTATATGGGATAGATGGGAATGCAGATCTTACTCTGGCACCAATAATCAGACCGACTTAGGAAGTTGGCAAAACTGTAGCTGTTTTATCACCAAGTATCTAAAACAGGGAGTACAACAGGCATCAACGTATGCTACACAAGCATTCTCGATGCATTTCATAAAAAACTGTTCTTATATAGCAAAAATGTGTCATCACTGAAGTCGTACTACCTGGCAAAATAAGAAAACCTAAGTGGGATTGTGATACGCTTAACGTAACATCTAGATATACTTTCTATATAGGGACAGGTTGTGATTGGGTCTCTGCAGTCAGGTGGACAGCTATGCCCACCCCTAGTACAAGTCATCTTGTGTGTCATAAAAATACATGACGTTTCATTGGCTTTCAAACTATTGGGCTCTTTACTACGTGGCCCTCTACAATTGGTTAGCACGCTTGTACCCTTGTGGAATATTCCACTCGCTAGCAGTACGCAAGGTGGTACCGCAGGTGCTAGAGAGTTGGACTTGACCATGCCTCCCTAACCAATTAGCCCAAAATCCATCATCATCCCTGCTGTCTGCCATTCAATTAGTCCTTTGAACTCAGCCTTGCAAAGGATCACTGTGCCTAAGAAAAAAAGGGAGTGTGAGCATGGCCTTATCTTCTGATCTCTGTGTAGCTTGGCCAAATCTATTTTCATCTGACCATGTGACAGGAGACTGAGTTTTGAGCTCCTTCTTCGCATTTGACACTATTAAATGAATAAAACCTGGCACTTCTAGTGTTTTTCCATTACACCTCATATTCAACAAAAGGAGAAAAACCACACTATTAACAACATAAGTGTGTTGTAAACTTTTATACTTATTCTTAGCAAATCTTTTTGTGCACAAAGGTCACAAAGAGTATCTCAGAGTGCAAATACAAAATTATTTTAATACATAAACAGTTGAATGATTCATATAGTTCAAAGCATAAAACCTAAAACCAATGTTCTAGGAAAACACACATAGTTACAAAGTGATACAAATAAGCAGATTAACAAGACAAAATTCAGAATTGAAGTCTAAACCATACTACAAGGTAAACTAAATAATACCCTGGTTGTTATGAACTCCTACAGGGTATACTGAATACTACCCTGGAGAGTTTTGTTGTCACGATTAATAATCATGTCATCTATCTGCCTACGTGAACATGAAGTATCTGAACTTTCTTGGTTCCAATGCTCCTCTTTTTGAACTCGAGCACTGGTAGACGTTTTGGCGTGCCGGTGGTCACGGCATCCATGCCTCGCCTTCCTCAGGGCAGGTAAAATTGATAACCCTAGGGGGGCAGAGAGAGATATAAATCGTGTTTTAATACTCAATACTCATCTCAGAAATACTCGACAGTTACGTAATTTACTGCTTAACCAATTAGGAGTAACCCACATAATACTTACCCTGTGCTCCTGAAAGGGATGTGTGGGGTATTAGGGATTGGCTCCAGAGTCACAGGTATATTCACACAGGGGGGAACCCTCCTCTCGGGCAACTGGTATGCCCAGGAAAATCAATTTTTCATTGTTACAGCGGCCCACATTCAATCAGTCCAGCGCCCCAGTTTTTTTGCACGCAAACAATTGTGCTAAACCAACGTGGTGTATGAATTGCACAATGTTGTACAAGAAACACCATTGTGAAAATCAAAAATCAGCAACATGACCGAGGTACCTGAGGTGCTGCTGACTGGGGCCCAAAATAAGGTGGTCAAACGTCTATCTTCATTTGAGTATGAGGTCTTTGGAATCCAAAGAAAGCTCCTTGTCTGGAGGTCTGCAATGAGGAAAACAAAAAAATGTGTTCTCCTTCAAAGTTCCTCCCTGTGATTGTACCATTAGAATAGGCAGAAACCTATGTGTATCATTGTCTAACATGATAGTGAAAAGTCTAGAATTGGTCCTACCTTCGCAGGCTGTGTCAGGGTGAGAGTCAGACAAGGCCAGGTGTCATTCAGATTGCACAAGTGCATGGGAAAGGGGAAGGGGGAACGTGCGGGGGGCGAGGGGGCGGGGACAGTGCAGTACATGGGATAATAGAATAAATAGCAATAGTAAAGTACGGCCAGCAGGTGGCAAGGGTAAAGGCTAAGTGCTGGTAGTGGGACTGTAGGGATACAGAAATCAGTCTCCAAGTGCAGGGGTTGCTAGGAGGGCAGTGCAAGCATGTGACTGGCAGTGGAGGGGACCTGGACTCGAGATCAGAGGGTGGCCAGGTAAACTAGTGCAGTTTCAGTATCAGCCAGGAAATCAGCAGGGGATAGGAGGAGAAAAAGCAGAAGCAAAGAGAAAGGTTTTGAGATGCTTCTGGAACCAAAGATGGTTCTTCTCAAGTTTCAAGGGGGAAGGGAGCCTGTACCAGAGGGAGGCCCCAGCCGAAGAAAGAGATCTACCACCAACTCGTTGCTTGGAGAAGCGACTGGCCCTGAGGGAGTTGGAGGCGGATCAGCGAAGAGTTTGCAAAGGAAGATATTTAGGAAGAGAGATTTGAAGGTATTGAGGCCCCAGGCCCCAGAAGGCCTTGTGGACAATGCAGATGGTTTTGAACTTAATCCTCACAGCCACTGGGAGCCAGTGCAGAGATTTCAGTCCTAGATATGATCCCTGGGCTTGAGGCCAAGGACAAGTCTCGCAGTCCTGTTCTGGATGAGTTGCAGAGGGCGGAGAGTAGAAGCAGGCAGATTTAGAAAGAGGCTGTTGGAATAGTTCAGCCTAGAGAGAACCAGAGCTCCGGAGACAGTGAGCTTCAGGGGGAAGGAGAGGAAAGAAAGAATACCTCTGAGGAGGTGCAGCTGGTAGTGTGACCTCTTAGAGACATCAGAGATGTGAGGAGAGGAGAGTGTGAGTCGAAGATGACCCTGAGGTTTTAGCCTCACAGGTGGGAGTCGGGAGAGAGCCAAGAGAGGCTGGCCAGAGAGTGACAGGAAAAGAGGGCGTGCATGTGCCGATGAGGTGAATGTCAGTCTTACTGGCAATAAGGCAGAGATCATTGGCGGCACACCACTCCTGGATGGTGGACAGACCGTCGGAGATGAGAGAGGGAGAAGAGGTGGCTGAGGGTAGCCTGAAAATGAGCTGAGTTTCATCCGCATAGCACTGGAAGTTGGGGCTGAGTGCGACAATGCAGTGGGAACGAAGTGCCAGGTATAGGTTGAACAGCCAGGGAGAGAGGTTAGACCCCTGTGGAACACCACAGGTAGAGATAGAGATGGAGGAGAGGAAGGACCAGAGTTGAACCTGGGAGGGTCAATCAGAGAGAAAAGAAGTCAGCCACGCCAGGGCCTGACCAGTGATTCCCAGGTTATCGCAGAGACGGTTGAGCAGGATGGCATGGTTGACCGTGTCGAAGGCAGAAGAGAGATCAAGTAAGATGAGGACACAAGGGGTGTTGGAATCAAGGTTGGAGAGCAGGTGGTGACAGACAGCTGTTGTCAAGCAAATAGGCACAGGAGGAAGGGATACAGACTAGGGCCATCCTACCTCTGAGGTAGAACTGGCTCTGGTGTAAACCCTGGATGGCCTCACAGGGAAAGATCTCTGAGCCCATCACAAAGCCATCTTCTACTCTTGACAAAGTGTTTTTACCATCTCTGTGAGATCTCAAGCACTCCCCATTTACACATGAGTTTGGGAAGACTTCACCAAGTAAACTCATGCTTTCTGGTCAGTAATTGAGGAGGCCACTGAGGACATCCCTAAGGGGAAAAGAGGAATGGTTTCCTCAACATAATAGTGGATGGAAAAGAAGCAATGTGCCAATGTTTACAGTCTGGCTTGGACACCTCTGATTGTCTGGGGAAAGCGATGGGCACCAGTTCAGTATTGAGATGCTTTTCATGGCTGAGGACGTCTGCTTTTGCACCTGATGTCCAGGCCAATTAATGGACATTCCCTTCAAGGGCCACAGCCTCTTTGGCTCCAAGGTTGACGACAGCATAGAGAAGCTTCACTCCTTCCAAAGCAGCTGTGAAGTCCTTGAGTGCAGCTATCAGTTAGTAACCATCTCAGGCTCCTACTCCAGCTTGGAAAAGGCCATTTCATTATCAAGTGTCCTTCAGCCAAAGAGGAAGAGGCCAAGCCACCTTCATACTAAGAATATTCCTCAAACCTTCAAGAGGGAGGGGAGGAAATCCTCCTCTGTCGCTTCCGTCCCATCTGGGGCAACGGCTGCAAAAAAGTCTTCCTAATAATCTTTGACACACCTTTCCAGTGGGAGGGCATCTAGCCAACTATTATGAAGAACGACAGGGCATTACTTCAAACGTGTGGGTCAAACAGATAGTCTCCTCCCAAGGGCACTGTCTGCTGTGATGAATTGGAGATGGTTCCCCCAGAAAACCTGGTCTGGGACCCTTCTTTTGTGTCCAGGGAAAGGCAGGTCACGTTGGGGCGGGGGCCAGGTCAGGAGGAATGGGAATACCCCTTTAATAACTTTCCCAGAGACCATACCAGCTTAATGGCCTATTGGAAAATTGAAACTGTCAAAAAGGCTAATTTGAACATTGGGAACTTCAAGTCCCACAATGCCCAAAATACTGGTACGAAGAATAGGGATGCAGAGGTGCTGAACTGCAAGTTGCAGTCTAATAGTACTAATGACCCACACCTGAGGGAGACTGGGAAGTATAAAAGGACCCTTAGGTTCAGGCCATAGAGAGAAGTAGTGGGAGGTGGAGTGATTGCAGTAACTCCACTTTGCAGTTGCAGCAGAAGTTGGAGGAGAGCGGAGACGTTTGTGATCGGATGCCGGTTCTGAGAGGGTCTCTACCTTCAAAGACCTTGAATGTAGAGGTTGCGCAGCGGGAAGCGTTAAGTTGAAAATCTACCCCCATTGTAAATTGGGCTCCATTGGCAGGTGAGCACCGGAGTGCACCTGGAGCGATGAGTGCTCCTTTTCCAACCGGTGTTGGCTGCAGAAAGGAAAGAGAGAAGCAGTTTGCCGGGCATAGTGGAGCAGAATAAGCGGAAGACCCGGAGGCAGTGGAGCGAGCAGACGCATATGCAATACCCTGTGAGTTCACTAGCATTGTGTGACCCCAGAACACTCTGTGATCACCTGCTGGCCATGTCTCAACATTTTGAATACCGAACTGATGTTAAGAAAGTGAAGAGGCCGAATAATAATCACTTTGAATGCTGAGCTGATACAAATAAGATAAAGTGGCAGAATAGGAACTTTGGGAACAGACAAGAAAGGTGTCATTGTACTTATAATGGTTAGAGTAATTGTCAAAGTCAAGAGAGGGCAATATTTCAAGAAGCTAATAAAAACTATTATTGCCAAAGCCAAAAGAAGGCAATATCAAAACAAGTTAATACGAACCCACAGAGGGCAATTAGGAAGCAAGTTGTTTGTAAACCCTATTGCCAGAGTGAGAAAGAAGCAATAGTTGGAAATGACCTAAACAAGCATTGTCTAAGCCAAAGAAGCTCAAGGGTGAGGAAAAGCCATTATCAGCACTTAATATAAGAGTGGGAAAACAAGAGTGGCATGAGAGCTGTCCTTCTGATAGAAAGTATTCAGGAGGAGAGGAGCATAACCTGTGTTGCATGTGGCCATCACAAGTGTGGAACAAACAGCACCAATGTGTTTCATGTCTTCCCAGAAGAAGTTGTCAAAACTGATGCTGTGGAAAGTCAAGAGTCTTTACTAAGTTGTTTGAAGTAAAACTATACCACATAAGTACTTGTAGTGTTATGAGATTCTTTGAGTCCTGGCAGGCGAGTATACCAGGGCAAGGGAATGGCAGATGAGTGGACCAGGAAAAAGTCATTGAAGTACTGTATTGGGGTTAAGGACTGGGAAGAAGAGGAAGTGGCAAGACCACTAAAGTATATTGTGAACTGTTGTGGAATCATCACATTCTTGTTGATACAGATTAACTGTGGAAGTATACTTGTTTTCTGAGAAAAAGTTGTGTTGAACTCTCTTCCACAAGTGGAGAGATAAAGACTTGTTGAATATTTTGAAGAAGAAGATTATTAGAACTTTGTTGCAAGACGTAACTTTCCTATTTTGAACTTTTGATTGAAAATCCTGTTTGAATCTGGGGAAGGGGAACTCACCCACGTTACAAGGAGAAACGGTTATCGTGTTTAAATTGCTCTTAGACGGAACTGTGATTGTTAGCATGTCCACTCTTAGACGGAACTGTGATTGTTAGCATGTCCACTCTTAGACGGAACTGTGATTGTTAGCATGTCCACTCTTGGACGGAACTGTGAATGTTGGCATGTCCACTCTTAGATAGAAGCGCCAAATCTAGACAGAAGTGTGATTCTTAGCATGTGCCACACTTAGATGGAATTCTCAAATCTGGCCTGCACCAAATCTAGACAGAAACGTGATTGTTAGCATATGCCACACCTAAATGGAGTTCTCAAGTTCGGCCTGCGCCAAATCTAGACGGAGATGTGATTATTAGCATGTATCACACATAGGTGGAATTTCAGAAATGTGATTCTTAGCATATGCCATACTCAGATGGAACTTCAGAAATGTGTTTGTTAGCATATGCCACACTTAGATGGAATTCCCAAGGTTAGCCTGCGCCAAATCTAGACAGAAATGTGAAGGTTAGCATATATCACACTTAGATGGAATTTCAGAAATGTGATTGTTAGCATTTGTAACTCTTAGCATGCACCACACTTAGAATTGTGAACCTAGCTTGCGCGGCATCCAGATAGAAATGTGACTGTTAGCATGTATCGGACCTAGATGGAATCCCACAATTGCAAGGACAGCAATGCCAACTAACCAAACAACTAACAATTCCATCCCTCTGCATACACCTCTCAAACTATAACCAAACACAACCACAAGCCTTAAACGCAGCATTCCGCACAAACTTCACAACAACGCAACAACAAAACAAACCACACATAGACTTGCACAACAGCACACGACGACTACGGACCATAAAACACCCCAAGCCCAGCCGACGGACCCACCGGGCTGAGGCTGCCAACAACACATCACTGCTTTCTTGCACTTTTCCAGCTTACTCCCACTAACCCACCCCCTCTCGTCCCCTTTTTCAGAGCCGCCAGAGCGCCAGGAGACCACTTCGGTGGTGATGGTGCGCGGTACAAATGTCCTTTAACATTAACATTAACATTAACAAAGAACTGTTATTTCTGGTATATTTGAATTGCCATATATTTCCTTGTTAAGTTGGCTTTATGTATAAGTGTGAGGGACAGATTCCTTTTGTTAGAATGTTTCCTTTTGTTTATTTTGATAGGCAGGGAAACCCTTGTTAGGGTAGGGATAGTGAGGCGTTTGTCAAACCCTTTTGAGTTAATGAAATTGCATTTTATGAAAAACCTTTACTAAGTTGCCCTCAGACCTATTCCTCTGCCACCCAGATTCTAAAACATCTGGACCCACTATTGCAGCAGGAGATACTTTCCCTGATATGATATGATACGTTATTTATAACATGCTCAATACCCAGAGCTTTCTAAGCGCGAACCTGAGGATCGAACCTGTGTTGCTCAGTGTCGTCTTGCTTCCAAGGCGAGCACTTTGCTGCTGAGCTATGGTCCCGATCTAAGAAAGTGCAATAACAAAGTATTCCTCTTGCAGAAAGGAATCCAGGATGGTACTCCATTTACTTCTTAGTAACAAAAGAGGGCGGGGGACTGCCACCCATGTTAGACCTGAGGTGCTTGAACAAGTTCCTCATGTAAGGAACGCATGGTGGCAACAGTAAAGTGTCATGATGCCTACCTCCAAGGAGCCAGGTCCGACCCAGCGACCCCAGAGGCAGGCATCATTTCCTCCAGGGGAGTGCCAGCGGGCCCAAGCTGGGGCCCTTTGGACGCAGTCCTGGCGCCTTAGGCGCCAGGCTCATGTTGGACCTCTGTCCTGGCTCCTTAGGCGCCAGGCCCATAAAGCTAGACATGTGTTCAAGTGTTTTAATGTGCACTTACCTGATGCAGACCATGCTGCCACATCCAGGCCCTCTTGAGGCCTGAATGGAACTACTTTACCTGTGGGACTACTTTCCACCTGGGTGTGGTCGGGGAAGGATACATACCTGATCGGAGGAAGGATACACACTTGGGACTTCTTCCAAAGCTATTTAAACCACACCCGATCAGCAACTCACGCTTCGCGTTGTTCTGCTCCTCGCAGCTGGACGCTCACCGTGTCAGCTCCTGCATCTGGACTTCAGCCACGCCTGTCAGCATCCTGGGTCACCTGCAAAGGGAGACAAGAGACCTTACCAGCTAAATCTGCACCACGGAGACATCACCGACGATCCTGAAAGGGAAGACATTATTTTTAAAAGCATTTTGTTACGATCGCTGCAGCGCTGCATTTCACTCACCTTTCCTGGGTTCCTCCATCTTCAGCAGCGATCATCCGGATACACAGCCACTTCCCAGAGCCTAGAGAAAAAGACAAGAATAAGAGGTGAGAGAAGGAAGGGAATAAGACTTACCTGTTGGGCCATTCCCATTTCATTTCGGGTCTTGCCGCTTCCAGGCATTTTCCAGACCCCGGCCCCTATGGGGAAAAAAGACAAAGACATTGAATGAGCGTATGCAAAGACAGATCCCAAGCGCTCATCCAGAACTAACCTGCCATTTACTGGAACTGCACGTTTCACTTCGGGTCGGTGCGATATCTCCGGCATTCCGAACCCCGGCCCCTAAGGGGAAAAAAGACATAAGCATTAGCGCTTGCTGCAAAAAGACAATGAACATTATTATTAAGCTAGGACTTTTGAACTTGCAACAGAACTTTTACAGAGCCTTACCTGAATAGTCAAGCTTACCTGAACTCCCATCAATCCTCAATCCAGTGAAGTAACTGGGTTTCAACGCGCCCCTGTATCAGAAGCAGGATGGAGAGCTCATCCTTCCTGACCCTAAGGTGAGACTTCACGGGGAATCGTGGAAGGGTATCGTGGAGGGTTGGAAGAGAGTGGGAGGCTTGAGCATAACTCAGTCAGTAGGTAATACTCCCTTTTCACGCACAGGGGAATATTCCTGCGAGCCGGAGAAGCCAGAGTAGAGGGCCCTTCCTGTCCGTCTTCAGAGCCCTGCGCTTCACCATTGAAGAAGCATCAGCACTCGAAGCCAGACCTGCGCCTCCGTGGGAATCAGGTGAGCGTTACATAAAGACAGACACAAGTGATCACAGTTCAAGGGTGTTTATTAAACTGTATGCAGGGGTGAGAAAAATGCCTAATCTAAACCTAAAGGTAAGATGGGTGCAAGCTACAACCATCAAATAATAAGGCAGTCCTAATAGCGCCTTGTCGAATAAAAAGGGCCTATACAAAAAAAATCAATTGCCAATCCTTACCACTAAGTTACAAAAAGAGTGTGGGATAATGTTCACCGGAAAAGAAAGAAGTGTTCTCAAAATGATAAGTCAGGATGGTATGCCTGGGTCTCCCTTCCCCACGTTTCAAGCATGGGACAAGGCGGAAATCCTGAGCTCAGCACACTCCTGGGCTTCTCCAGCACAAGGCCCACAATTCCAGTTCAACAAACCTCCAGGGGCTAAGTCTCTTTCCTCAAAGTGTCTTGCCTTAGATCGCCTGCTAGTTAAAACAACAAACAAACAAAAGTTCAGTCAGTGATCTTGCACCGGGGTGATTGCTCTTCACCCCCAAGATCTTCCTCCACTGGGTTTGGATCCTCCTTGCAAAGTGGGCCTCCCTCTGTCGGGTTCACTACGGTCTTCTTTAACACAGTTCCTGAAATTCAAATACAGTTTGTGTGTTCCCTTCTCCTAGCTTTCTGTCAGCATCCCTCTGTCGGGTTCACACTTGCCTTATTTCACAGTTCGCAATCTTCTCAGAAAGCGGGGTTCCCTTCCCTTAGCTTTCTCGTGGCCATGGGTCAGATACTTTCAATTGTACAAAGGATTTGACGTGACCTTCGTAGGACAACTCTGACATCTCATGTTAGGGAGAAATCTCAAAAATGTGCTAATTCCCTCCACCGTAGAGACCCCCAGCCTCTTTGCTGGATTTTGAGGGCTTGATTTTTTTTTAACCTGGAGAGAGTGAGACTCTTTTTTTTCCCACTCTCTCGTGTATTTTAGTGTGATTTCTGAGCTTTGTGTTTCTTTTGGTTGTGGAGTCTAACAAACTCCATAGGCATCATCTTTTACATTGTGTCACACAGCACCTTCAGTGCAGTGACACAGGGGAGTCTTTCAGATTTCCCAAAGGTTTAAATACCTTCTCTGGGATAAACGACTGTTTCCCAGAGCAGTAAAGTGAAATTGACTTTACTTACATTTGTAACTTTCTAGACCCAGCACACACTATCTTACAACAGGGTGCTGATCCCCTTTTGTCTAGCTTCTCATGTAACATTTATATGTTACCCTTTCCTCACTGAATGGCTGGTGGCAGTGGTTTCGTTTGAACTACCGTGGTGTGCATTTACCGCGGGCATCATTCGCAGCTGCAGTAAAGCACAAAAGGTTGCCATTTTTGTCAAAATGTCCCCGGTCTTCCTTTTTCGCCATTTATTTTTGGAAAGGTCCTCCTTGAGATTTACTCTGCGCCAAACCAGGTTTGGTCCCATTGTTCGCTTTGCCTTTGGCGGGATTCACGAGTGAAGCCCGCATCTGGCTCCAGAGTGTCTGGGGTGGGCAGGAATGAGGGAGGTTCACGAAACTCACTGTGCTTAGTCTCCTAGGAGACCCACATGCACTCTGTAGTGTTTGGCCGACTGACTGTCCGGAAAGGACACCCACCCTGCTGGGTGACAGCTGGTTTGGAATTAATGGGAGAGAACAGAATAAAAGGTGAGGCTTTTGGCTTGGAAGGCAGAGTCGACAACTGGATGAAGGAACCGAAGAAGAACTTGAAGAGGACGCCTGCTGCAACTCCTGGGACGTTGGTTTACCCGGTGAAGCCCTGCTGCTATGCTGAAACTCCAAATTTGTATCGACAGAGAAGCCCCTGCAAGGACGACTTCTCCTCTTGAGTTGGTGGGACCAATCAACTCCAAAGTAAGCCGCCTGGACATCCTTCTCAGAGCTGGATGAATTTCCACAGAGTTGCTGCTGGAAACCGTATAGCCAGGGAGAGCAACACCAGATTGTGTGTGTTGCTTTTAAGCTGGCATAGAGCTCTAGGAAGATCCTCCGGACTCCCAGGAAGCAGGACTGACTGAGCCTGAGCCCCCCCCCAACAGAGTGCGTGACCCCAGAAGCAAGGAAGGCCCATCTCGACAACCAGGAACTGCAGTGTTGCTATTTGCGGTAGACGCGAGGAGCTGAAACACTGAACAGCCACTGATTTGAAGATTGACGGTTGCGAGCGGTGACCGTCCCATTGCAGTGCAGGAGTCCCCAGAAGTCCTCCCACTGAGGCCCAGGAACAGTGAGATCTGCAGAGCTGTTCAGGAACAGAATTCACCTGCTGCACTTTTTCCTCAATACAATGGTACTGTAAAAAGTCTGAGAGAACTTACCTCTTGCTGTAGAGTTGCTTGCATCTTCTACCGTTCACAAGTCTAATGGCTTGTGGCCCTACATTTGATTCTTCTTTTCTTCAAAGACTTCTAGAACATTGTGCAAAGACTTTTCTACTTACCTACCAGAAGTGCTTCATCCTATATAAGACTTTTGCCCATTGACCTTGGATTAGCCTATTATACTGAATGACTCTGCTTAGGGGATCCAAAAGTATTTTCCTGCTTAAGAATATTTGTGGTCTCTTGTTTGTTCTAATAATCATTTCCTTTTACCAACTTTTAACACTATTCTAATGAAAACAGTAAGATATTAATGTCCCCAGCACCTGTTACGCTCACCTGGTCTCTGCAGAGGTGTTGGGGCATGGTTGCAGCCCTCCCTGAACATGAATCACCCCCTTCAGGCCTCTCTCTCAGTAGAAAAGCTGTGAGTAGTGTTACGTGGTGATACTGCTCCTGCGTGGAGATAAGAGTGTGTGAGTGCTCCAATCTGTGATTGTTGTACCTCTCGCACCCTTCACCCCAAAGTACAGTTTCAGTGAGTTTACGCTGGCCCATAAAGCTCACTGGTGAATTATGGAAGATAAGCTCTCCGTCCTGCTACTTCTCGCAGGGGTGCGTCAAATGGGATCTAGTTCCTTCTCCTTATGTTTGGTAAGTCTTTCTTGAGCTCTTGTGATGCTGGTCGTTCTGTTTAATGTCTTCATATGTTGCTCCTATTTATGGCCGCAATAATATCTCCCTTCAGTTTTCTTCCCTTAGATGGAAATGCAGCCTCAATGCAGCTGTGAGACACGAGACGCGGCCGGATGGAAGATGGATGCTACCGCAATGTTCGACAGCAGGTAAGTAATGGTTTAAGGAAAAGCGCGAAGTATGATGAAGCGCAATCTTAAACTGACTGTTTTTTCGATGTCTAACCTTGTCTTCTGTTTTTCCTTGCAGGCGCTGCTGTCGACGATGGAGCGTGTCGTGCTACGGTGCCAATATGAAGATTTCGGCGTTCTGGAAAGTGTAAAGATGAATACTTGGTTCGCCGAAGAGATGTACAGGTAAGAACAGCTTCCCCCAGTTGGTAAGTATGCTGTCAGGAAGCAGGATGTCCAGGAAGCAGGATCTTCAAAGATAAGTCTGACCTCAGGCGACGGTGAGCGTTACGGTGCTTGCAAGTGCAGAATAACGCAAAGCGTCTGTCTTGAGGATCGGGCAGCTTATATAGCTGAGATCGTGGGCACGCCCATTAGGGCCGGCTTCCCAGCCACACCCTGCCAGTCCTAGAGAATGAGCACATGCGAAGGCAATCCATTAGCAGCCACACCCAAGAATACACTTGGGGCTGCTTAATGTATGGAATGTTCAAGGTTAATCCATCCTGCTTAATGGATGGAATGTTCAAGGTTAATGCATCTGAAGTGCTATATCCATAATAAAAGCTTTTTGGTGTTAAATGGATGTTCTTGTTTACTTTTGTTCATGAGCCTGGTGCCAAAGGCACCAGGACAGTGTCCACCCAGGTCTCCTCTGCATGCCTCTGCCCCTGACTTCATGACCATGACAGCACCGTAGCTATTGAAGTCACCTGAGGGTGTAGGTTGTGTCTGTGGGCCATCCCAAAAGGGTCTCTACTGATTAGAAACTAAGTGAATAGTATTGAAGTGTGTTTTTGTGTTAGTTTTTATATTGCTCCCTTCTGAAGAAGGCTTACTCTAACTGACTGATAAAACAATTAATAATTGTTTATTCAAGAAACAGTGTGTGTAAGAATTTATTTGAATACTTGTCACTGTGAATCTGTGTAACTCCCCTACAGCTCACTTCTAATGTTGCCACTTGCAACGTTGGGCTCAACACACGTCGGTTTGCTATCAGCTTCCACCAACTCACCGGCTGTGTTGAACCCGTTAGCTTGTCTTGCCTCTGGAGTCAAGGACAGTACCACGGTAGCCAGCACACCTCCCCACCTGTGATATCAATGTGGAAGGCCCTAGTGCACCGTTGACATCTGTTCCTCCACATGCCAGCTGTAACTCTCGGTCTTATGATTTCCCTCTCGGAGGCTTTGCGTGCCTTAGTTGAAAAGGGCAAGGGTAGTTCCTTCTTCGTCGTCCTTCCAGGTCAGGCTGCCTTTCTCCTCCGTTTGAACTGCCAGTCCGGTATAGCTGTGTCCTTGTGCGTTGGGCCTTGCTCGTCGTGTGCTTTCGTGCTCCTCATTTTATCCCTGTGGGGAAGGCAAAGGGCCATCAGGTGTGCGTGGTTGTTGCCAATTGCCTGACTCTGCCTGACCCCTCTGTTGGGACATGTCAGGTGAACGGCTCTGGTGTTAGTCCGTTATCTGTCAGGGTGTAAGAAAGTGTTCATGTCGCAAAAGGGGTGAGGGTAGAGCTTCTGAATATCCTACCAGGTAGGATGGAGAAAAGGAAAGGTGTTATCAGGAAGCGGGTACTGCGTCTCAACCTTTCGTGTCCCACTTCCACTCCCCAAAGACCCCTCATCCAGGTGATCCTCCCCCACTGGTCCACCCCCAGGAACTGGATCCAATAGTGTTGGCTGTGTCCTGGCCACCTGGATGACAGATCTCCGGGGACTAGCGGGTGAGGCACCTTCAGGTTTCTCATACTCAGCAAAGACAAATTCAAGATGGTAACAGGTCTTCCAAGTTCTGGAGTTCCAGGATTGGCTAATGTCATTGGATCTTCAGGATGCTTACTTTCATGTGATGATTCATCCCAAGTACAGGAAGTACCTCAGATTCCTCCTGGCAGAAGGTTGCAAGTGCACACTACCAATTCAAATTATTGCCATTTGGGCTAAACTCGACTACACCAAGCTGATGTTAGTCATGGCAGGCAGTCTGAAAAGGGAGGGGGATTCCTGATTCATGTATTGCCTTGCTTGAACTGCTGGCTTATGAGGGGCAGCTTGGAGGAGCAAGCCTGAGTTCATGTAGGCCATGTCTGCCACTTCTTGTACGTGCTGGACTTCTCCCTCAATTCCAAGAAGTCCGAGATGACACCTTCACAAATTCTCCAGTTCATCAGAGCTGTCCTGGACTCATCCAAAGGGAAGGCTTTTCCTCCTCAGGACAGAGCATCCAACATCCAGCAGATGGTCTACAAATTCCAGAACACCCAAACACTACCGGCCGTGGACTTTCTAAATTTGTTGGGCTTCTGATGCCAGAGGCCAGCCTGAGAATGAGATCACATCAGTGGGCTCTCAGATCCTAGTGGTCACAGTTCTCAGGCAACATGACAGATTTATTACAGGTCTGGACCAGGATTTCACAGGATCTTTTGTTCTGGCCCAGCAAGGAGAACTTGATGAAAGGAGAACCGCTTTGGCAAACCTGGCCAGAGGTGAAAATAGTGACGGGCGCCTCGCTGAAGAGTTGGGGTGCACACCTGAATGAGCTCTAGGTGATCAGGCTGTGGTCCCCAACAGAGGGAAACTTGACACAAACCTTCTGGAGTTGAGGGTGATCAGACTGGCACTGGCACTGCCCTTTTTGCCTTCAATAAAGGGGAAGACAGCCCTGATCATGACAAACACACTGGGACCATGCACTACCTCAACAAGAGGGGACGAGCAGGGCCACTACTACTGTGCAGAGAGGCAATGCAACTCTGGTGTTGGGCATTGCAGAGGCAGATCTCCTTGTCAGTGATTCATGTAGCTGGAGAAGAGAACAAATTGGCGGATGCTCTGAGCAGGCAGGGTTTGGTCTCCCATGAATGGGAGCTATTGTCAAGTTCTGCTGAATCCTCCCTCCTCACCTGTTTCCTCAGCAGAATTTCCTTCCGGATCCTTCTTCTTTTTCTAAGCAATCCTCTGTTGGGAACTTCATTTCCTTTCCTTCTTCTAGTGTAAATAGGGTCTCTCTCCTTGGGATGCCACTCTGTCGGTAGGGAGATCCCCAACAGAGTGGTCTCGCCTGTAGTAAGCCCAAAATTAACAGGGAAAAGCCTCCAGGCATAAAAACCCTGTGAGTCCAATCAAGATGAGTTATTGTTGTGGGTATATTGTAGAGGTAGCATAACAGAAGCAGGACTTGCTGGAACAACTCCTTAGGTAAGAAGAATCAAAAGTTGCAGCTCAACAAGACACTCTGGAACCAGAGTGCAACCAGCGACAACAGGAGGAAAGAAAGCTTTTCAGAACGGGAAGAATCCATCCGGCCAGACGGAAAGGCTTTGGGAGCAAGGTTCCTGGGATACAGGAAACAGAGAATGCCAGGCAAAAGCCGAACCGAGGCGGGAAGAAAGGAAAAGGAATCAGAACGGTCTCAGATAGAGGAAGACAAAAGGAAAGTAAACGCGAGCGAGCCGCGTAAGGAGCAGAGAGAGAGCAGCACTAGGAGGGCGATAAAGAGCGAGAAGAGCAGTATGAGGAAACCAGAGGAAACGAAAGGCAGGGTCTCAGGGGCACAGAAGCAAGAAGGGCAGAAATAAGCTTATTGCAAACGATATGGAACAAGCGTGTAAGCACTGAAAATCCAAGGTGCAACACACAGGGGCACTGCTGTTGTGAATGTATAAACCCGGCGGTGGCCATCTTAGAAAAAACAACTAGACTGTTAAAACAGAACGGTCGAAAACGTGATGGAACCTCTAATGGCGCCGGCAGCTATCCCACAGCTTCCAAGAGGGCATGACAGATACGCCACAATGTCCTTGCAGAGATCTTCACCCTCCGGGGAACCCCTCAAGTGGATTTATTCACATCTAGCTCCAACAGGAAGTGCAAGCTGTTCTGTTCCAGGGAATTTCCTCAGAGAGTGGTGGTTGCCTTTGTAGAGGACTGGAATTATCCACTGCTATATGAATTCCCACTGATTCCTGTCATACCACAAGTCTTCAGGAGGTTGGGGAAGTGCAACTATGATCCTGATAGCCCCGGATTCGGCCAGTAGGACGTGGTACCTGTACCTTCTGAACCTAGCCATCTGCCTCCCAAAGAAGCAGACTTGCTCTTGCAAGGAGGAGGTTGGATCCTCAACCCGAGCGTCAGTACCCTCAATCTCCAAGCATGGTTACTGAAAGGATGAGGTACAGATATTGGGATCTTCCAGAAGAAATCATGGAGGTGTTGCTCTCCACAAGAAGGCCAGCAACTAAAGCTCTTTACCACTGCTGTTGGAAAAAAAGTTGGCGCAGAGCTAGAGAGTTGGACCCTTCATCATGCGACTTTGCTGCAGTGCTTTGCTTTCTGTTGCACATTGCGAGGTTAGGTCTCAAGGTGGCTACAGCCAGGGGTACTTAGCAGTACTTTCTATCTTCAAGAGGACACCTGACCAAGGCTTTTACTTTACAGTGCATTTGATCATTCAGTTCCTGAAAGGACTGACAAACAAGTTTACTCCTACACCTTTTGTGGTGCCGGCTCAGGCTTCTTTCCTGGAAGACAGCGTTTCTGACTGCCATTACAACAGCGCACAGGGTGAGTGAACTCCAGGGCCTGTCGTACAAACCACTTACTACTCTTTTTACCAGAGATAAGTTGACATTTAGAGTTCGTCCGTTATTGCTCCCCAAGGTAGTGACAGATTTTCTTCTAAGATGAACAATATATCGCCCATCTTTTTCCCCTCCTCCCCATCCACCTAAGGGGGGGGGAGGAGACTTCACAGACTGGACCATAAAAGGGCCCTGAGCTTATATATTGCCAGAACAAGAAGCTTCAGGGTGGAGGACCAACTTTTTGTGGGTTATGCTGGACATCAGATGGAAATAGTCATTACTAAGCAAACCATCTCTAGATGGATTGTATTGGGAATTTCAGAATGCTCCAATATTGCAGGTACCTCACTCCCAGACAGAGGGCCTATTCAACCAGGGGAATGGCAGCTTCCTTAGCATTGTTTTTATTTATTTTGTATTCTTAGTAAAAAGGAAAAAAGAAAAAGTCAAAAGAACTCCAGAACACAACACATAGCTATTGATTCCGGTACCCCATAAAAAGAAGAAGAATCCCTTAAAATTGCACTTAATATTCTATGGTTTTTCATTTACCTTCTCAATTTGGCTTAAAACCCCTCAACCTAACATATTTCAGGCAGGTTTCGTATTTAATACCTCCAAGGATTTCGAAAAGGCTGCAGTCTCCATCTTTAGTGCTATTAATACAGACACATTGTCGCCATATTTGGTCTACTTGCAGAACTCTCCAATTACTGCAAAATGTACTCATATGTATCTGTCTAAGTTCCATTAACGACAAGCAGTCTATGATCATGTGTCTAATTGTTCTAACCGTACCCTCACACCCACAGAACCTGCATTCACTATTCTGCTCACTTTGATTTCCATGCTTCAAAAGGAGTATAGTAGGTTCCATCTTAGTCTAAGGAGTTGATCACGCATGAATGTTTTCCGAAATTGGTACATAATGAATGAAATGGTTCCCCTGGGTCTCTGTTCTGTTGACAGATGACTTAGAGGGGTACGCATGGAAACATTTGATAGTGTCACACCAGTCTTTATCAAAGAGTGAATTCTTAACTTTTCCTGGATTTCTTAACAGCAAGCCCATATCTAACGTAAACTCCTCCAAAACATGCTCACAGTGCTTTTCTAGGACACATATAACATCTTCCTTCTTGCCTAGCGACTTCATTAATGCTAGATGATTTTTCAATTGCGCATAGGCGTATCTTCCATGGGGTCAACAATTTTAGCCAGCAAAGATAGTTTTTTTCCAGTTGAGTCATGCCTTAAGTGAAAGAAGCCCTAATTCAAACTGTATTTCCGGCATTGGGATTGAATTAGGAAGTTTCAAACATCGCCTCCAGATTAGGGCCTTCAGGGACTCAAGCCTTTCCGTAAGAGACAACCCCAACCCCCCCCCATACAAAAACTTGGGTACAATTTACCCCTTATAGAATTGGACGGCAGGTTTGATTGAAAATCTACCAATCTGCCATCCAATTTTATTAATTGAGTAGCCAATGCCTCCACATTTGCTTTCAACCCAGCCTAAACATGTGATATGCGCCGACATCTGAGTATATACTCCTCAAAGAACCAGGACATATTCTCTCTCTTCCTTCCTCTCGAGAAATGCAAAGTCTTAGTCTTGGCTGGATTAATTTTTAACCCATTTTCCGCAGCATTCTTCAAGAAGCCGTTCATGAGTCATTACAGACCCTTTTATGTAACATCAAAAAGCAGAAAGTCATCAACATAAGATAACCCCAGAACTCTCTCATTACCTATTGTTTGTGTCCCAAAACCACAGTTCTCCAGATATTTCCAGGTGTCTGAGATGTCAAAATTGAAGATACACAGACGAACAATGTTTTTTATTTCGACACATCTAGATAGATCGCCTTCTTTATTTAGTCTTATTCTAATAGGGGAGTTGCTGTGTAATTTCTTTAGTATATTCATTAAATCGTCAGGGATACCCAAGTTGTGCAACTTGGACCAGAGTATCTTACGGTCAACCCTGCCGAGCGCATTGGATAAATCTAGGGAGGCTATACGAATCGACCCTTCCTTTGTTGCCCAATCAGACTGCAGGAGGATTCTTAGGACTACTGCATTGATAGAAGTTGAGCGACTCTTTCGAAAGCCCGTTTGGGGCATTGATAGCCTCTTCGAATCCCTGACCCATTCATTTAAATGGCCCATGATTACTGTTGAAAATGATTTGCAATCCGCGTTGATCAGCAAGATAGGTCTATAGTTCTTGGGGTAATTTCTAGGTCCCCTCTTATAGATAGGCACTATATTATCCATTTCCCAGGATGATGGAAACAACCCAGATCTTAAAATTCCTCTGTATCTGATTGTCAATATCTTCCCCCAGATTACTCTATCAGTCTTCAATAAAGCGTTAGACGGGCCATTCAGACCTGCTGCTCGTGGGTTACTACATGCTCCAATCAAGGCCATGATTTCATCCTTCTCAATTGGCTTAGATCTCTCATCCACCCATTCTTCAGTTTCTGCATCAACAGTCTCTCCCTTCGTCTTCTCCCTACTCCCATACAGCTCTTCAAAGAAGGCTACCCATTGCTGTTCTGACACTGCATTCAGCTGTTTAACAGAGTGTCCCATATCCCCCGAATTTACCAGCTGCTAGAAAACTCTAGCATCTTTCTTAATCAGGACGTTCAACATGGATTCAGCGTCCCTCTGGAGCATAATAATTCTTCTGCTCCTTTTTCATCCTCTTTTTTTACCTCTGTCAGTCCTCATCAAAAACATGCTTGATGGAGTTCTTTGATTGAATAATGGTCTTTCCCCCGGTATGACAGCTCCCCTGATGGAATTTATTAATGAGATCATTAAATGCCTATGTACAGAACATGCTCATTTTTCATTCCAGTTCTGACGGGCCATATATGATGCTCAGATAGCTATTTAGACCTGAGTGGTTTTTATCACTCCAGGTCTGTTCTCCTTGACATTTGAAATCAAGTCCCTATGGCCGGCCGAATTGGTAGTAGCTTTTATAACCACAAAATCTGCCCTTAACAGGCAATGATCGCTACATTTAGTGATACATTATGAAATCACTGCATTTCTCTAAGAATTCAAAGTCTGGACAGATATAATCAATAGCGGAGGTTTGGGAGCCCTTATACCATGTGTGTGATCCCCTTTCCCACACCCCATCAAAGGAGTCATTCAACACTGACAAGCCCACCGAATTCAACATCCCCAACCATTTTCTGCCTGCAGTATGTTTAGGGTTATTTCTTTCCATACTATCCCTGATATCTTTTGGGGTTAAGAAATTTACGTTCATGTCTCCTGCAACTATAATATTGATTAGCGCCATCCTCTCACGCCACTGTAAAATGCAGTCCAATATTTTGGACAGATATTCCTCTAAATTCGCTATCCCTTAGTGCCAATATACATTGAAGAGGGAGAATCAGGATGTGCCCTCTGTCCCGGAAGACCCTTCAACAGGAAGAAGCATCTATGACAATATGGCAGTCGATCATATGAACTTACATTCATTCCCACTGCTCCCACGATGGATAATTATCACAAGAGATACCCTCCCAGACCCTATAATGCAGCAGTAGAGCAGATTCTACCCAGAGTGAAGGAGGAGACACAAGACGGAGCTGGAGATGGTTACATAGACAGACTTGACTAAGCGCTAAGAAAACAAGCCACTTGTCGTTAGAGACACCATGACGACTTAGCTATGTCAGACATAAAGCACATGTGCTATCCGCACACCCCGACACACATACTCAACTACACAAAGAACTAAGAAATACAGCTCTATAGTTAGAGGACAGTGACATATACATACTGTCTGCACGTTTATTATTTTGCCATTAGGCCTACTATAGCACCGCGGTAATGCAAGAAGAGTTTGTGTAAATGCTTGCAGACGCTCATATGCAAATAACCTCATGGTGTGGCAGAAGCACTCAAGAGACCTAACAGCCATAACGCACTAACCTACAGACCATAAGAAGAAGTGTACAGTAGAAACCAGACCATGGCTTAGGAAATCTAGCAGGCCGCGATCGGCCTAGAAAGGGGACCCCAAGCATCACAGAATGATGTGCAAGCAGAACTACTGTGGCAGGAGCGAAGCCGCCGCCAAGGTCGCAGTGCTGCAAATGACATTCCTCACTCTGAACCTAAGTAACACCGGCTGCAGGAGAGGTGAGCTCTCAGACAAAATTCAGAATAATTCAAAGATCCTTGGCTCACAAACGTGGTCTCCAAGCACGTGATCTGGCCGAGCTGAGGGGCTGCCAAGATTGGTGCCTGAGAAGAGCAACCTGTTCCACCGTCCAGACAATAGCTGCAACAAAGTTGTTAGTCACGTCACAGTTCTGCGTTGGGAACCGGAGCACACTCATTGCAGCAATGGGCTACACACCGTCATGATGCTGACACATAGTTGCACCTTACATTTACTCAATTGCACAATGGAAGATTCAGAGGTGTGCCGCGGGCTGGGAACAGAGTTTGTCCAAGGCTTGGGGGCTCGCGGCTCACCCAATCACAAACACAGACCCTAGGGGTGGACAGTGGGGATCGCCGACCAATCATGAGTCTTGCTCACTGTAATAAATTTAGTGTAACAACTTTTTGGGAATGGCCAAGCATACCACCTGACACTACATTGTCCAATAACACAGCACCTACATAGGCTCTTATATGGGACCTACCACTCAACAGCCTATCCCGAGTGCAAATAGGTTTTAGAGATGGTTTCTGAGAATGACGCCAATCGTGATGACAGATGCCATCAAAACAGGCCTGCGAGCCAGGGTCTGTTGAAAGATGCGTGGTGTTCTTCCATGTATGTGATCCCTGTGGTTCTTTGGCTATAATAAACTGCATTAATTCCTTGCTTCTTGTGAGGACCTGGCGTTCTTGACTGGGCAAAGGGAAGGCGTTAGGCCTTCCATGAGTTCGCACCTGTGGGCTCCCAGAGCGGCTCGGCCGGACCAGGGGGCCCGCCCCTAACAACATTTATCATAAGTAGATTACTTTTTAATGTGTCACTATGCAAGGCAACTGCCAGAGCCCCAATGTGGAGCATCAAAGTATCCACCTTGGTCAGGCCCAGTGCTGTCGGTAGTACAACTAGCAAACCTCCTGATGGGTGCCCTCCACAGCAGGTTTAGCCGTCTCGAAGGTTACCTCATAACCGTCTAACACCGGGGCCTCCATAAGCCAGGTTTCCTGAAGTAGGATTAGATCCGCCTCCCTCAATAATGTAACCAGATCAACATTTGTTTGTAATTGCCCATGGGCCCCTAGAATTCCAAGACATGAGCTTCAAGGGTTCATGCTCTGGGCTGCTTTTGAGCAATATCTTATCTCTAGGGACTCTCCTAAAATCTGGCTTATCGTTGTAGTCATTATTCCAAGTTTTTTCCCATAGAGCGAACGTGATTCCCTCCCATCCCACCTTCTTCAATTCCTTCATATCATTATAGGTGACCACCCACTTGTAATGTCTCCCTGAATGTCCAAATGGATTTTTAGTTCATTTGTCTCCCAGAAATGCTTCCATGTCCCCTCTTGGTCATCGACCTGCATTATATCGAAACCCATTGTTTTCAGCTTCTCACTTTCAGCTAGAACTGTGTCTAACACAAGTCTAGACCCGAAGTAAAGGTTATAGCGATCGACCACTTCTCGATTCAGGAACTGAACTCTATCAATATCAAAGGAGGACAGTAAGCTTAGCGTCAGGATCTCAGGAAATATTATTAGAAGATTACTTCTATTAAGGCAGATGTTCAAAATTGCATCCCATTAGCTCTTCAGCTCTGCTTTGTATGTCCGCCCTCCTTGACCCCTTTTCTCTGATTTCTTATCACTCCCTCCCTCCGGTCTGTGGATATCCAGCAGACCACCCTAGCCTTTCTTTTTCCCCACCTCCATCTGTGCTCCTAGCACCCTTAAAGATACTTCTTGTTTCCTGCCCTGTCAAACGTTCCGATCTGCTCTTGCATTGACCCTCCACCACCCCTTCAGACTCCCTGAAATACACTCCCATCTGTTGGAGCTCCAACGGCCTTGACTCTTTATTTTTAATATCAGCGCCAGAGTTGTTTGGCACATACAGCTTTCCCAACCAGGTATCTTTTCCTACCCAGATGTCCTGTTCAATCTGTGCCAGATCTCCTCCTCCCGGGCTGTTTTTGTTTCCTCCCACCACTCTCTTAGGGCACTCCCTATCTTGCACAACCTTTTCTCACTTTCTCTAGTGCCGGTCCTTTATTTATTCATCAGTCCTGTCCTTTTAAAGGATACTGCCTGGGTAACCACCTGTATTTCAACTGGCCTGGTTACACTTTTCCCCGGACCATTCATCCAAGGCAGATTTATCTGTGCTGCCATCCTTTTTGGTTGCCAAAGCGACTGATCCTGCTTGTCTGTTGGAGACACACCCCCCTCAAAGGCCCCCAAATCTGGCTGTGTTCTTGCATCAGTGCTTTGCAACTTTCCATTTGGTTGTTGACCCAACATCACTCTTTCCCGAAACACTTTTTTCCCTCACTTGTAACCATTCCTGTAACTTCCAATCCCCCACCTGCCCAGGGCAATGATCTCACTCCAGTCTCCAGGTCTACCTCCACCCAATCACCCATGTCCTCACAACTTACCACCTTCTGAGCATCCTCCCCCAACTTTCCTGCATACTTCTTATCACTTTGGGGATTCCCACTCGGGCTCTGCCAGTTATTCCTTGGCCTAGTAGCATCAACACTCTCTTCAATTATAAATGGCTCTGGTGAGGGTTTCCCCTGATACCACCCTGTGTAAATGTTTTCCTTTCCTCAGCATTACAAAGGGGAGTTCCCACTGCAGACATTTGCAAAGCAGTGAAGTAGCCTTCTATTCACACGTTTGCTAAGCATTATTGCCTGGAAGCCTGGGACAGTCAGGAAACCAGATTTGGAAAAGCAGTGTTACAAGATGGTTTGTATCAGGGTGGGAGTGGCTCTCTTTTCACTCCTGTAGTGCTTATGCAAAAAACGAGCTAAAACAACATGAGCAGCTGTGTGGCCAGTTTGGACATTCACTTCCATTTCTGCAATGAAAGCCTACATTTTTCTGGACTCAGTAAGTAATCGTGCATTTTTGCAGCAGAGGCAAGGTCACACAATGATGTCAAATAACTGTGGAGAATAGTTGTTGTATTGTCCGCTGAAGGACGAACCAGAAAGGGAGTCCGAGTGCTCTGCAGGTGCAGTGATGAGGGGTACTGTTGTGCTTGTGATCTGCTCTTCGGATGAGGGCAGTCATAACCAAGAGGGGTGGGGATTCCTCCATAAAGAGAAGAGGTATTCCTCGTGGGAAGGCAGTTAGCATTTTGAGCCCAGGGTGATGCAGTCTGGCTGAGAGGAAGGACGCTCAGCCCCAACCCCACTAACACGAGTGATCTCTCTGCCTACCTGCTCTGGGACTAAGAGGTGTTGAGGTGGCCGAGATGATGGTGTCTTCTGCAACCATTATAACTGTGATGCATTTTCTTTATGTTTATGTATAAATGATTATATGTTATCTGTTAGTTATCTGTGTATGTATAAGGTGTGAATAAAAGGCCTATAACGAGCCATTTTCTTTTATAATAACTATTGGTCTAAGTGTGATTTCTTGCCTATCTGAGTCCAATAACTTGTTTTGTTAGGGCCTAGGGAACGTAAATTTGAGGTCCCTCCACGTGGCCAAGCAAAAGCAAAACATTTTGGTGCTGTGAGCAGTGTCTTTGTGCTGACATTGATGCCAAAGATCCCTGCCAATTTGAGATTTCAAAGTTTTGGACTCAGAAAGGCAACATTTTTGAGAAAAGAAAGGTGTGTTGTGAGGTATTGACGATAGGGACGTAAAATACCCATTTGCTAAAATGAGTTCCCTATTTAGGAAAAAAGGATGCTCCGAAGGCGGAGACTGTCCTGAGATGACTATTCTAGGGTGGACTAAGAGTTTGTATGACAAAGTCGCACAGACATGGGCATGTGGTGCAGATATGAGCGAGACCTGGGACACAAGTATAGGAGATGAATGTCCGGCCGAAGTGGTGAGCTGCCTGCAATAGATGCCAGTGGAAAAAGGAAAAGAGTCTTCAGCTTTAGGTAGGAGTGGCTGGATTCTGTTGCATGCCTTTTGCAAGATGCACCAACAGAATGTGGAACTGCAGCTGAGTGTCCTGAAATTGGGAAAGGAGCAGAGTGGCTGCTGAGAAACAGATTGCATTAATGCATCAGCTCCAAATGAACTTGTATCATGATAAGGCAGACAAATATCAAGCAGTAGCCGAGCGAGCTGCTGTGAGGGTTGCCCTTTACAAATAAAGAAAGAGACGAGGGAAAGTGAATTTGCGTAAGGTGGCAATTGTGATTGCTTCCGCAGGGGTGGATTGGTACTCTGACACGTGGGATGGAGATGTATTTGATACTACGAGTGCAGAGAGTGGTTCAGAGCCAGAGGTTTTGCCCAGGACAGAATCTGGCCGTAAGGAGGTAACTGCTAAACTAGTGATACATAGGCGAATGGGTGCTAATCAGAATAATCCCAGAGCAGGGATGGTGGATATGACAGTGCTCGAGGATTATTTTTAGCAGGAGATTGGGGAAATCATTTGCCAAATGAAACAGAGGGCTGGTGAATCTTTGTTAACTTGGATGGTCAGGTTATTGATGGAGGGGCGGCGGGTCTCTGTGTAGATGTGGATGGACTCCACCAGGTCCTTGTCCTTGACGCAGGACACCCAGGTGCAGGAAATGTTACGGGTAGGTCACCCTCTGGAGGACAATGGGGGAGAGGTTCAAAGTTCTTTGTTACATCTAGCGGCCCAAGGATGTAATCGTAAGTATCCGCTCGCCTCGGATTGGCCGAGCAAGGAAAGAAAGTGGTATACATTCAGAGAGGCCATACAATGAGTGAGGGAATATGCCATGAAAGAGGCAATCTATTTAGACAATCCTCAACACATGGGAATTTTTGCATTATCTGTTTCTGCTAGGAATACCATCATTCGAACAGCTCCACCCGTGTATAAGAATGTCATGATAACCTTATTGGTGGGAATGACAGGCAAAACTACTGATGAGGTGGTGGATGCGATTAGACAATTAGCAGACCTAGGAGAATGCGAAAAAGCAGAGGAACATCCCAGATAGCAGGAAAGACAGGGGAGAAGTGAAAGATGTACCCCTGGGCAGAGTTTTGACAGTCGAGATTCTCTCGTATCCAGAAAGGATATGTTTTTAGCAATGCTAAAAGATGGAGTGTCGCAGGAAGACATTGATGGGATTGAGACACAGGAAATGTATCAGTTGTATAAAAAGTGAGGATAAGATGGGAAAGACTATTACAAACAAACGAAACGACAGGAGGTACACAAGTCTAGGAGGGAGGTGGGTCCTTTTGCACCACCTCCTGAGGAGGAAGATGATGAATCCCTAGGGATGTCCCCACAAACCCCACCAACTTATGTGGACTTGAGGAAAATGGTGAGTGCGATGGTGGAAATGGAGTCTGAAAACACGCGCTCCAAGTACAAAAAGGATAGTGGTCCAACTCTGGTAACAATGGCACACATTAAGGTAGACAGATGGCCTCATGTAAAGGTGAAATTATTTTGTCAATCAGGAAACATACAGGAGGTCCACGTATTAATTGAAACCGGGGCAGAGGCCTCACTGATACATGGAAATCCTTCAAGGTTCAAGTAACGACATTTTACAATCACAGGTTTAGGGGGGAAAGAGACCCCTGCCGTCCAGACTAAAATAGATATGAAAATTGGAAGTTTAAAAAGAGACATCTATCAGGTGTTAGTTGTCCCCATTCCTGAATACATTATTGGATTTGACATTCTAAAGGGGCTAACCCTTGGATTGGGAGGTAAACTTTATCAGTTTGGGTGAGTGCTTTCACTTGTAGCCCCGTGATCGTAGGACAATTAAAAATGCCCCCGGTGCAGGTTCTGATAGCCACGAAAAGCATATTCATGAAACAATATTGAATTCCCGGGGGTCAAAAAGAGATTTCAGAGATGATTAAAGGGTGTGTATAAGCCGGTGTGTTGCACCCTTAACCACGGCTTGGAACAATCCGATCTGGCCCGTTAATAAGCCGGACGGAAGCTACCGGATGACTGTAGATTATCGTGAGTTGAATAAACACACTCCTCTGTTAACGCCAGCAGTACCTGACGCAGTGACTTTGATTGAAAATGTACATACATTTGAGGGAACCTGGTATGCGGTGTTAGATTTGGGTAATGCCTTCTTCACTGTACTGATTGCTGATGAATGTCAGGAGCAGTTTGCATTTTGCTGGAATGGGAGACAGTACACGTTCCAATGCCTACCAATGGGATATATGCATAGCCTGACAATTTGTCACCGGCTGGTGGCAGGAGACTTAGATAAAATTCTGTGCAAACCGAATGTGCAAATTGTGCATTACATTGATGACATATTGATCCAAGGCAAAGATGAGCATAGTGTGCAAGTGCACCTAGATTTTATCAGGAAGGGAGTAAGGCAGGAGGGGTGGGAGATTAATGACACTAAAACCCAGGGTCCGGCAGAGACAGTGATTCTTCTGGGGATACAGTGGCACAATGGACATCTCGAAATGTAGCCAAGAGCCAAGCAAAAGATCCTCGAGTTTCCTACTCCAAGGACTAAGAAACAAGCTCAGCAGTTTATTGGGCTGTTTGGATTCTGGAGACAATATATACCTCATTTGGGGCAGATTATTGTGCCTCTTTACAAAGTTACACACAAGAAATTCCGTTTTGAGTGAGGCGAGGAGCAAAATGGAGCGTTCCAATTAGCCAAAGACACCATTCAGAAAGTACTTGATTTATGGCCGTTGAGGGATGGAGAGGTGGAACTCAAAGTATCCGTACAGGATGTCTATGCCAATTGGAGTTTGTGGCAAAAACAGGACAGGAAGCGAGTGCCCTTAGGATTTTGGAGTCAGAAGTTGCCTGATGCTGGTGACAGATATGCTCCATTTGAGAAACAATTGTTAGTATGTTATTGGGCACTTGTGGATAAGAAACAAATGATGATTGGTCATGATATATTGATCCGACCGGAAATAACGATCATGCAGTGGGTACTGAGCTCCCCTAAAACACATAGAATAGTGCATGCAAAAGAGGTCAGTATCATCAAATGGAAATGGCACTTTCAAGATCGTGCCAAGACAGGAAAGGGTGGAGTAGCAAAATTACACGAGCAAGTGGTGGGGGTTCCGCTAGTAGATTTGGACCCGAGGAGGGAATGACAATTGGTGAGTCTCCGGTCAATTGGGGAATCCCCAATGGAGAATTATTGAATGTGCAAGTGGGGCATTCCTGGTTTACTGATGGTTCAGCAAAATATGTGGGGGAAAGCAGTAGCGTACAATCCCAAATCAAAAAAGGTGTTAACCACCTCTGGAAAAGGGGAGAGTAGCCAATTCGCGGAACTGTATGCCGTGTATCAGGCTTTGAAACAAGAGACACCTGGGTGTTGTCACATTTATACAGACTCATGGTCGGTGGCAAACTGATCTGTGGTATGGTTGCCTACATGGCAAAAGAATGTATGGAAGATTCATGCTAAAGAAGTATGGGGCAAGGAACTATGGCTAATGCATACTACAGTAACTGTGTATCATGTAGACGCACATTGTGCAACTAATTCATTAGAACGCTGGTTCAGTTCTGTTGCAGATGAACATGCCAACATTTTGGTCATGAACACAAGGGCCGAGGAGGATGATTTGGAAGGGATTACTAAATGGGCCCACCAGAAGAGGGGACATCTCGGAGAGAAAGCTACTATCAGGTGGGCGCAAGACTGGGGAATTAGCATTCCATTAGAGGTTGTGAAGACAGTGATTTTACAATGTCCCGTGTGTCAGTATCAGAAGCAGAGATCTATTCCCCATATAATTCATGGCACTTTGAAAAGAGGTCCATTACCCGGACACATTTGGCAGATCAGTTATATTGGTCCCTTGCCTATTAGCCGGGGATGTCAATATGCGTGTACCATTGTGGACACATATTCAGGTTACTTAATGGTGTTAGCATGCAAGAGAGCTACCTAATTGAACACGATTAAATTGTTAGATCAGGTGGCTGTGTATTATGGAGTTCCCTTACAAATTTAGAGCGACAAAGGGTCCCACTTTAAGGGGAAGTTGGCTCGAGACTACTGTCAAGACAAAGGAATTGAATGGATCTTTCATGTCCATTACCACCCTGAGGCTTTGGGGTTAATTGAGAGGATGAATGTATTGTTGAAAGAACAGTTGCGCCAAACTGGTGAGGGTACCTTGAAAGGGTGGCGGAAATGTGTGGTAGAGGCGGTTCAGATACTTAATAACCGTCCCATTGCGAAAGGTTAGACTCTGTTGATGCACATGTTAATGCCAGCCTTGTAATTCAGACCTAACAAAGAAATGGAAACCCTTTTGTATTGGGAAATGTCTTCTGGGTTCGTTGGCTCCTTATCGTGCCACTCCTGAGTCTGCTGGGGTGGATTTGCATGCAATGGAAGACATTCGACTGGAGCCCAGAGGCATCATTGTGTTTGAAACAGGTGTTGGGGTGCAAATTCCATCTGAACATATGGGATTAATTGCCCCTAGATCTGGATTATCACTGAGAGGTATTCATGTGTTGGGAGTGATTGTGGATGCGGACTATCGGGGAGAAATTAAGGTCATTCTTTTGAATAGTGGAGAGAATATGTTGCCCACCCATAAGGGAGATTGGGTGGCACAATTGATACTGATGTGAAGCAGGAGACTAGGTAATAAAACCAAGTCACACAGCCGCTCTCCGTTGCACCCAACATGGGTTGGAGAATTATAGAGTTCTTCAAAAACTGTATATGTTCTGCATGCAAATAGATATTCAAAATTAGATGAGCCAATTTTCAAAAGAAACGAGTCTTCTTTGTTTTACAACAATAATTTTTATGGAAAAAAAATGTCAAGGGGCGTCACTCATGAACTCTTAGTGAGGAAGCGGCTGACACATCTATTGTGTGGAACAGACTTAACATGCCAATGCATTTAGGAGAATCTTCTCCTTCATAAGGGCTAGTCTATAGTAATGAAATGAATACATAACATCAATAGAGGGTAGTGAGCTATGTTCGGTCTACTGGTTTATCTTAATACTGAGTATTTCTTCTATTTCCATATCACGCCCTATTTTCTTTTAATTTCCTTGACCCACCACAATTCTTGTTATTACAGCAGTAGATCATATCAATGATTGCTGAGGTTTATTACCATCCGCTGACTACATTAGCAATGTTCTGCTTGAACCTCCGGATCGGGCTTCTGCATAGCCGCGATGCAGTCACGTGGTATTTAAGAGCATCGTTGCCTTAGCAACGGTTAGACACGGCAGTCCTTGACCGCGTTCACGCGCCTTCCGAGCAGTTGACACAGAGACCACCCGTGAATCACTAGGTACACTCCCACCGCTATTCTCATTACCTGTCTCCAGCCTCTAAATATTGTCTCTGATCTTGAATTCCACATTCGGTTTACAGAACGGCACGATCCTCCCGCCTTATAGTCCACTGGGTGTCCATTTCGAACGCCGCTTACTGTTTTTTGTACGGACACAATACTACACCGCCTTTGATTAAGGCTGCTAACATTCTACAGGTAATGGATGTATTTTTTCTTCCAATTTCAACACCATGTATGCAATTGTCCCTTACACTTTGGCTTTTCTTTTCTTTTTTCTTTGAAACCACCCATCTCTGAAACCTTCCACGAACGGTATGTTACCATTTTCATTAGTGTCACCATTTCCATTTGCTTTAACTATTATGTTGATGTGTGATAAAATGTATTGATGTTATGTATTCATTTCAATACTTTAGACTTGCCCTGATGAAGGAGAAGATTCTCCGAAATGCATTGGCATGTAAGTCTGTTCCACACAATAGATGTGTCAGCCGTTTCCTCACTAAGAGTTCATTAGTGACTCCCCTTGAGTTTTTTTTTGATAAAAATTATTGTTATAAAACAAAGAAGACTAATTTCTTTTGAAAATTGGCTCATCTAATTTTGAATATATATTTGCATGCAGAACATATACAGTTTTTGAAGAACTCTATAATTCTCCATCCCATGTTGGGTGCAACGGAGAGCGGCTGTGTGACTTGGTTTTTTTACCTAGTCTCCTGCTTCACATGTTTTTCGAGTCAGGATGCCTCCAGACTCATCACAGCCAGCTCCTGGATACTTTTCTAAGAAGTCAGATCATTATCATTCTTACTCTTTCCTACATTTGTACTATTGAATTTAACTTATTTTTTCAAGTGGTGCCCGCTTTTTCTATTTTTTACAATTGATACTGATACCTATGAAATTGTCCCTGGTGAAGAAAGGGGAGCCACCAACAGTAGTGACAACTTGTGGGGACAGAGGTTTTGGGTAAACAGATACAATGATTCTGGTTGCCAAGGTGTGGGTGGAAAAGCCTAATGGTCCGTCTGTGCCAGCAGATGTGATGGCATCGGGAGATGATCAAGTGGTTCTTGTGATAGATCCTGGAAAACGAAAATGGACGCATATTCCCGCTGACGAATGTTATTTGCACAAATGATGCACTCCGCTGATATCTTGTTTTTTAATTCTCATTTTCCAGATCTTGAGTATGCTGGTTGTCTGTGTGCAGCACGATGGAGTGTATTCAGGAGGGTCTGGGAACATGCTGGGAGAGGTGGCAGATGTCTCCAAACTACAGATGGAATCGGGGATATGGATGAAAACTGACACGCCTGCTACCACCTTTGCACTGGATGATGCGTCCATTGCAGCATATTGCGGTGCTTTGGGAAAACGGCAATGGCAGAAGTACAATCCCTTGCTCTTGCCCCATCTGCAGTTTCTATGTCCTTTGTGAAACACGGCTACTCAGCCATTGTCGGGCAGCCTGAGAATATACGGGTTTACCTAGCTCGACAAGTGTTAAACATTTTGCATTTCTGTTTGGCGGATGTGCATGATTCCACAAATCTGATTTCCACCAGCCTTGTGGCAATACCGACGCCTAACCCAATATTAAGAAATCTATTCCTAGTCTTGCATGAGGATTCTTTGGTCGAGGATTCTGATGTCAGGAATTCTTTTTCTGTTTACGAGTATTGTAGGTTCTGTGCGGACTCAGACCGCAGATGGAGAAACATGACTCGCATCATCACTTACAATATCTGCTGATGTTTGTTATCAAATGACTTGTGATCCGAACTATATTGGTAAATTTCAAGAACTGGATTTGAACCAGAATTAGGGAAGAACTGGTTTTGAGCAGCGCTTATGTGTGCGATTAACAAGTGTTTGTGTTGATGTATCTAATAACATGTTGTGTAATTTTACTGTTTAACTGCCAGTCACCTGAACCATGTGAAACTTCCCACAGGCTGGTTGTTCTCCTGTAAGAACTATGCTTATTCATATATTCCTGATAACATTTCAGGTGGCCCCTGTGCTCTAACGCGTCTTGGCTTAATGATGTTTCCTTTGCAGCCTGCTAGCCGCGGTCTACGAGATCTGTACCTTATATCACCCTATCACCTGATTCTAATTCTGATGTGCATTTGTTGTCTGAAACTGGAGTGCTGGCATTAGCCATTTTGTTGATAGGGTTTTGGGGTTTAGCAGCAGGGGTTTATAAAACCATGATTACATAGGCTTGCTTGGTAGTGAAAGGGCTTAACGAGACTTTGCAGGCTTTAACAGAGTTATTATTGGATAATAGACATTTTAGAAAAGCTATTTTGCAGAATAGGGCTGCTATTGATTATCTGTTTTTGAAGCATAATTTGGGATGTGTTGACGTAGAAGGGATGTGTTGTTTTAATTTGGAGGACCATTCCCGTTCCATTGAAAAACATGTTAGGGGATTGAAGGATCTTGTTGCCCGGTTCACCCAGGATCAGGACGGGGATTGGTGGGATCAGTTGTTTGCATGGATTCCGGAGGCATTACGTTCTGTTTTTAGTTGGATTTTTGGTGTTTTTATTATATTGATTTGTTGTTGTTGTACTTCATGTATTCCGAATTTGTGGAGGATGTTTCGGAGGTTTTAGGAACCTTGGGTTTATGGTAGTTGATTTTCCATGGGTTGGAGTGTAGCGCTTATGCGAAAAATGAGCTAAAATAACATAGTGCCAGTGCCGGCTATTTTGGACATTCACTTCCATCACCTCAGTGAAAGCATACATTTTCGTGGGCTCAGTAAGTAAAGTGTATTTTTGCAGCAGTGGCAAGGTCACATAATGATGTCAAATAAACTAACTGTGGAGAATAGTTGTTGTATTGTCTGCTGAAGGACAAGCTAGAAAGGGAGTCGGAGCACTCTGCAGATGCAGTGATATGGGGTACTGGGAACAAAGGCAAGGAAGGGAAGCTGGGTTTTTCCACTCTTTGCTTGTTATGCTTATGGTCTGCTCTTCGGCCGAGGGCAGTCATAACCAAGAGGGATGGGGATTCCCCCACAAAGAGAAGAGGTATTCCTCTTGGAAAGGCAGTTAGAATTTGGACCCCTGGGTGATGAAGACTTGCTGGGCGGGAGGACGCTCCGCCCCAGATCCCGCTAGCACGAGTGATCTCTGTGCCTACCTGCTCTGGAACTAAGCAGTTTTGAGGTGGCCGAGATGGAGGTGTCTTCTGTAACCATTATAACGGTGATGCATTTTCTTTATGTTTATGTATAAATTATTATATGTTATGTGTTATTTATGTGTGTATGTATAACGTGTGAATAAAAGGCATATAACAAGCCATTTTCTTTTATTATAACTTTTGCTCGAAGTGTGATTTCTTGTCTATCTGAGTCCAATAACGTGTTTTGTTAGGGTCTAACGGGATGTAAATTTGAGGTCCCGCCACGTGGCCATGCAAAAGCAAAACACCTCCATCCACAAAGGGGCGAGTACTGCTATGGGAGTCCATCTAAAATGAGGAATCCATGGGAGGACACTATCCATTGTAAGAACAAATTACTTACCTCTCTTAATGTTCTTTCTGATGGATGTTCCTCCCACAGATTCCTAATAGCCTGCCCAGCCTGCCCCGCAATTTAGAAAGCTAATTGGCTTTTCATAAGCCTCTCCTCCTCTGCCTTAAGGCCCATGATAGCCTGCAAGTCATATGGTTTTGTTGAGGAGTGTGTGACACAATTCCCTAACGCAACTAAGCCAAATGAGAACAAATTGGAACTGAGGTAAGAGGGCGTGGTGCGCGCTATTTATATCGACATCTCGTCCAGACCTAAAGCCGAGGAGTGTCAAGGGCTCTAGATGCTGATGCCGCACGGCACCCCTTTATGTTAAAAAAGGTTTCTGAAGTTGTGCTGTGCTGCTGCCGCAGAAAACATCTAAGATGAGGAATCCGTGGGAGGAGCATCCATCAGAAAGAACATTACGAAAGGCAAGCAATGTGTTCTTCTTTCTGTTGTGTGCTCTGTTCTTAATTTGTCAAAGCCTATGCACACCTTTGTGTGGTTTTTGAGTGCCCACATATCATATCCTTGCATCGCTGTCCATAAACGTTGCTGAAATATTTACAGTGACTCCTTTTATTTCCAGTATGCCCTGAATTAGAGACTGGAGTGAGGAGCTGGAGGGGGAGTGTGACTATGGGCTAATCGTAATTTACCAACCTAACCATCTTCCAGTATCCCCTTGGCCTGACAATGCAGACTGCCACCCCTCTCCACTATTCTTATGACAGTGTTTATCAGGGTCAAACTTGCTTTTGCTGTATCCGGACAGTGAGTGTTCACGCAAAAAATGATTGCCATATTTGAAAATTGGCACTTTTCTTTCGAGGGCCAGTTTTTGGGTAGTGCGGCTTTGAAAGGCAGGGATCAACCTGACTTCCTTCACTCACAAGAAACTGTATATAGACCCCCACCCCTTTTGTTCCTTATTCTAGAAACTGACTTCAGAAAGTGCTGGCAACGAATGAAAAACCACTTCTTTCGAAGGGATTGTGTCCTCCGACGTATTCCTTATCTTAGATATCTCCTTCCAGCTCTGCTGGCCTCGGAAAACCTTTCTCTAGAGGGCGCTGCGCGTCGACATCCGCCGAGTCGATGTCCCTCGACAGCCGTCGTATCGACGTCGACGTCATCCTGCCTACAAAGGCCACGCGCAGCGTCCGTTGCTCAGTTCCGTTTTTTCCGCTCTTACGCAGTGCCTCGGAATACCGTTGCTCAGTTTCGTAGACAATTTATCCTATTTACCTCGAGATATTCGATCCGTACTTGATGGCTTCCTCGTCGGAACCGACAACCCCTCGGTCCGGCTTCAAAAAATGCCGAGATTGTGGGAAAAAGATGTCGCTGACTGACCCTCACAGAGTTTGTCTGTGGTGTTTTGGAGCTGAAAACCATTGTTCGGAATGCGAGGACTGTATGTCCATGACAGCTAAGGCCCTGAAGGAGCGTAGGGGGAAGCTGGAGAAAGGTAAGACTTCAAAAGCTTCTTCTTCCTCGACGAAGTCGAGACATTCGTCTCCTCGTCACCATTCGCGCTCCAGGTCTCGGAGTGGGTCCCATCACTCCTCGAGATCGAAGCACTCGAAGAGGAGACGTCGAAGATCCCCTTCTCCGTCCTCCTCTTCCTCTGTTTCTCCTAAGAGAATCCCTTGCCCCACGAAACATAGTTCCCGGGCTGAATGGGAGGAATTCCGCAAAAATATGATGAGCGTCTTCGAGAAAGCGGCCTCGACCCCCTCGAAGACTGCCGAGAGCGATGCTCTGGTCGAAAGACCCGAAGGTAAAAAACGCCGCGAGTCGCAGTACCCGGTGAAGGAAGCTTCTCGAGCGCGTCACGAACCCTCGAGTAAAGCTATGACCTCAAAACCTTCTTCGAAGGTTCCGTCGACGCCATCGACGAAGGTTCCGTCAACGCCGAGGTCGGTGTCTTTGACGCCGTTGTCGAAGGGACCTTCAACACACGGGTCTGTCGACTCGACGCCATCTTCGACACCGGCGTCGACGCCAAGGAAAGTCACGGTTACGACGCACCCAGTGGCTATCCCCAGGTCCTCGATGACGACGGCGTCGAGATTGTCGACTTCCTCGAGCAGAATCCCAATTCTATTGAGGTCCTCGAGGTATCCGCCTTTGTTTTCGACGCCACGCCCGAAGCCTTCGACGTCGACGACATCGACGTTTTCGAGGCCGATTATGACAAGTTTGGCACCCTCTGCCTTGGAGATGGGTTTTACACCCTTTGTGAGTTCAGAACAATTGAGAACTATGTCCTCAATTTTGGAAGAGGGAGAACTATCTGAACAGGAAGACACATTTGAGTTGCAGGGACCTGCAACCCCAGTTAGAGAGGAGTTATCCTCAGAAGAACGCAGGTTAAAGGATCTTCATGATTCCTTACATGAGGCAAGTGGGTTAGACACTTCCCCTGAGGTGGAGTTTGCTAGGCCAGACCCGGGGGAGCATGCTGAAACCCTCTATAGAGCCTTAATGGCCAGGATCACAGAATTTATGGGGTGGTCAACACCTTCACAGGCTTTCCAACAAGATGACCTCACGGATATTCTTGACAAA
This sequence comes from Ambystoma mexicanum, assembly GCF_040938575.1. NCBI lineage: Eukaryota > Metazoa > Chordata > Amphibia > Caudata > Ambystomatidae > Ambystoma > Ambystoma mexicanum. The sequence goes on along the minus strand of NC_090928.1, from coordinate 522,973,756 downwards.
GGTCCACAGGAGGATCCTGTAGTGCCCTTTCATAAAGCTCTTCAGAGGAAGATTATGACGTACTGGGAAACCCCAGATGTCATCCCAGCAGTAAATAAAAAACTGTCTACAAGATACAGGGTATCTTCTGCAGACCCGGAATTTTTGTCAAAACACCCATCCCCAGAAAGTCTGGTGGTACAGGCAGCATCTCATACTGACGTCAAGACTGCTTACCCTACCGTCCCACAGGACAGGGACGATAAGAAATATGATGCTATGGCAAAGAAAGTTTTTTCGGCATGTAGCATGGCGTTAAAATCTGTTAATGTGACTTGCACCCTTGCTAGATTCAGCCATACACTTTGGGGGTGTGCTTCTACAGCGGCTGACTGCATCCCGGAGTGAGAAGAAAGGGAGGCGTTCCTAAATATCATACAGGACGGTAAAGACGCTATGTGCGAATCCCTCCAGACGGGCATTGATTCGGCTGACAGTATCAGCAGAGCAATGGCGGCAAGTACAACAACCAGGAGATTCGCTTGGTTGAGAAAGTCTGGTTTTGCCCCAGATGTGCAAGCCATGCTCTTGAACATGCCATTCGATGGCTCTTCTTTGTTTGGGAAAAAGGCGGATGACAGTTTAGAAAAACTGCAGACACCAAAAGCAGCAGCAAAATCCCTAGGCGCTGCAATCCGTCAGACACCTTTTCGTCCCAAAGGAACCTCTGCGAGGGGCAAGTCCTTTCGCTTCTACTCCGCATTCGGAAGAGGTAGAGGACAACCGGCTCAAAGGGGACAAAGAAGAACTACCCGAGGTGGACGGGGTAGATATTCAAAAGCCGCAGCAACAGCAGGTGCCTCTTTACCATCGGCATCTGCATCAGCCGCCCCAAAACCACTCTGAGGACTTCCCTCACAGGACACCTGTAGGAGGCAGGTTAACTCAACATCTGGCGGAATGGCAGGCTATCACATCAGATGCTTGGGCATTGGAAACAGTTGCCCAAGGTTACTGCCTGCCTCTCCTACGCATACCTCAGAGACATCCACTGGGGATCCGCTCTCAGAAAGCTCCAGATCCGCTCCTCTTGCAGGAAATTTTGGACCTGCTAGAGAAAGGTGCCATAGAACCGGTACCTGTAGCGGAGAGGAACAAGGGCTGGTACTCCCCTTACTTTCTCATTCCAAAGAAAGACGGAGGACTGAGACCCATCTTGGACTTGCGAGAATTGAACAAATTCCTCAGGAAAGACAAATTCAAGATGGTAACTCTTTCTCAGATCCTTCAGGCCCTTCAGTTCCAGGACTGGTTGGTATCTCTGGACCTTCAGGACGCTTTCCATGTGCCTATCCAGTGCTTTAAGTGCGGTAAGAAATTGAGGGGGGGGGGGCCCTCGTTTGGGGGCGTGGCTTCCATTGTGGGTGTGGCCTAAAACGTGTACAAATCATTGTAAGGTGAGCATTTATATATTTGTATGCGTACTACTATGGTTTGTGTACCTTTCAAGCCTTATAAACATACCAATGTTACGTATTTCTATGTTTATAAAAAGGTGGCTTGAAAAGTGCACGAACCATAGTAATTTACGCACACTTGTGTACTTACCTTACTATGGTTTGTGCACTTTTCAAGCCACCTTTTATAAGCATAGAGATTCGTAACATATTTCTATGTTTATAAAAGACGGCTTGAAACGTAAACAATTCAAGGCATCTTTTATAAAGCGTTGAGGACGGACAAAACCCGAGGTGGCTTTGTCCGTCGACAAAGCTTTATAAACGTGCCTTGAATTGTGCACGTTTCAAGAGGTCTTTTATAAACATAGAAATAGTTCTACGTTTATAAAAGATGGCTTGAAACGTATACAATTCAAGGCATCTTTTATAAAGATTTGACAAAGGAGACAGTCACCTCGGGCTCAGTGATCTCTGTTCTGAGCAGAGATCACTGAGCCCGCGGCGCCTTTCACCCTCTGCGAACCCGCGTGCTCCGTGATCTAATCTGCATATTAGATCATGGAGCCCGCAGGTTCGCTGAGGGTCAGTGACCTGGCGAGGGCAAACAAAGGAACTGTAACTTCCCCGATGACCCCTCAGATGAGGGGTCATCGGGGAAGTTACAGTGACTGACAGAAGTGCCAGCCAGCCTCAGCGACGCTGTGCCTGGCTGGCACTTCTGTCAGATCGCCTGCAATTAAACTAGTGGCCGCAGCCGCGACGGGATATTGCATCCCGCCAATGTTGTGTGGGATGGGGGGCCCCGCAGGGCCCTGGCTCAGTCCCACTTTTTGGAGACTGCCGGGGCCCGGCCCCGGCAGGCCCCGGCCCACTTTAAGCACTGTGCCTATCCATCTCAAACACAGGAAATACCTGAGGTTCGCAATTGGCAACTCTCATTATCAATTTCAAGTACTGCCATTTGGGCTGACCTCCGCCCGAGGGTCTTCACCAAGTTAATGTCGGTAGTGGCGGCAAGTCTAAGGAGGGAAGGGATTCACGTCTACCCCTACCTGGACGATTGGTTGATCAGGGCTGTATCTTCAGAACAAGCTCAGATCCAGCTAAATCACGTTTGCCACTCCCTTCACAGACTGGGCTTCTCCCGCAATTTAAAGAAGTCACAAATTATACCATCGCAGAGACTCCAGTTCATCGGAACGATCCTGAACACTTCCCTTGGAAAAGCCTCGCCACCAGAGGTGAGGGCTCAAGATATTCTACAGATGGTTACCAAGTTCTAAAATGCCCAACGTCTCCCAGCCTTCGACTTTTTGAGATTGCTAGGCCTCATGGCATCCTGCATTTTCCTAGTGCCAGAGGCTCGCCTGAGAATGAGGTCCCTCCAGTGGGCACTGAGGACTCAATGGTCACAATTCTCAGGAAGAATGAGAGATCTTCTTCAGGTTCCCGACAGGGTGGCTCGAGACCTTCAGTGGTGGGCCTGTCAGGAGACCATTCTGAAAGGAGAACAGTTTTGGCAACCCTGGCCGGAGATAACAGTAGTCACGGATGCCTCACTCACGGGTTGGGGAGCCCACGCCAACGACTTGACCATCAGCGGTCGTTGGTCTCCATCGGAGTCCAGACTACATATCAACCTGTTAGAGCTGAGGGCCATCAGACTTGCGCTGAAGGCGTTCCTGCCAGCTGTACAAGGGAAGAATGTCCTGATAATGACGGACAACACAGTGGCCATGCAGTACCTCAACAAAAGAGGAGGTGTAGGATCACTACCCCTGTGCAGAGAGGCGATGCAGCTCTGGTTTTGGGCAATTCAAGAAGGAATCTCTCTATCGGCAGTTCACCTAGCCGGAGAGAAGAACTTGACAGCGGACGCTCTGAGCAGGCAGAGCACAATCTCCCACGAGTGGGAACTAGCTCAGGAAGTCCTTCAAGAGATCTTCGCCCTTTGGGGAACCCCTCAGGTGGATCTGTTCGCCACCAGTGTCAACAGGAAGTGCGATCTGTTCTGCTCAAGGGAATTTCCCCCGAGAGGAGCTCTGGGAGACGCATTCATAGTGGACTGGGAGTTTCCACTCCTGTACGCGTTCCCACCGGTCCCTGTCATTCCTCAAATGATCAGGAGGTTGAGAAGATTCCGGAAAACCATGATCCTAATTGCCCCGGATTGGGCTAGGAGCATGTGGTACCCGGACCTTCTAGACTTGTCCATCTGCCCTCCAATTCGACTTCCACTCAGAGAGAACCTACTCTCACAAAAGGGAGGTCAGGTTCTCCATCCAGACATCAAAACCCTCAACCTTTATGCTTGGCTTCTGAAAGGCTGAGGTACAAGGATTGGGACCTCCCTGATGATGTTATGGAGGTGTTGCTTTTGGCAAGGAGGCCAGCAACAAAGTCTTTATACCGCTGCCGTTGGAACAGATTTTGAGGCTGGTGTAGAGAAAAGAATATCGCCCCCTTTTCATGTGGTACACCAATGGTTTTGTCCTTCCTACTCTATTTGGCGAATTCAGGCCTTCAAGTTGGCACCATTAAGGGCTATCTCGCAGCGCTATCCATCTTTAAGCGCACTGCGGAAGAACCATCCTATTTCAAGTTACCCTTGGTAATACAGTTTCTAAAGAGGTTAACCAACGTTTATCCCCCAAGACCATTCCAGGTTACCCTATGGGATTTAAACTTAGTCTTAACTTTCCTGATGGGCACACCTTTCGGACCACTCCATTCTTGTTCGTTAAGATTTCTTACCCTTAAAACTGTTTTATTAATAGCACTTACATCTGCTAGAAGGGTGAGCGAGTTACAAGCTCTTTCTTGTAAACCCCCTCATACAATCTTTCACAAAGACAAAGTTGTCCTGCAAGTGAAGCTTAATTTCCTCCCAAAGGTAGTTTCTGAATTCCATATCACTCAGAAGATTACCCTGCCATCTTTCTATCCTCCTCCTCATCCGGGGAAAGAGGAAGAGAGGTTACACAGGCTGGACCCTAGAAGGGCTTTAAGTTTTTACATCAGTAGACTGGCCAGGATAAGACAAGCAGACCAGCTGTTTGTAGGCTACAAAGGTCACAAGCTGGGGTTACCGATAACTAAGCAGACCATTTCCAGATGGATCATTCTAGCCATTTTGGAATGTTATAAACTGGCAGGAAAAGAGCCCCCTCAAAACCTTAGGGCTCATTCGACCAGAGGTATTGCAGCTTCATCGGCCCTCAAAAGAGGAGTGCCGGTTAAAGACATTTGTGCGGCCGCCACATGGTCGTCCGCCCACACCTTTACACGATTTTACAACTTGGATTCCTCCTCCAGTCAAGAGACTAGGTTTGGAAGGGCAGTATTGCACTCTATTCATCAATAGAAGGCAGCATGAAGTCAGTACTCCCACCTCCAATAATAGAATACTGCTATGGGAGCCTATCTAAGATAAGGAATACGTCGGAGGACACAATCCCTTCGAAGAACAAGTTACTTCTTACCTTGTAACGTTCTTTCGATGGGATGTTCCTCCGACGTATTCCTTATCGACCCTCCCATCCATCCCCGCAGTTCTACTTCCCTTGTTGTTGCAGCTTACGCTCCTTCAGGGTGATTAGTCTAGTCCAGACAGAAATACTGTGGGCTACAAAACGGAACTGAGCAACGGACGGTGCGCGTGGCCTTTATAGGCAGGATGACGTCGACGTCGATAAGGCGGCTGTCGAGGGACATCGACTCGGCGGGCGTCGACGCGCAGCGCCCTCTAGAGAAAAATTTTCCGAGGCCAGCAGAGCTGAAAGGAGATATCTAAGATAAGGAATACGTTGGAGGAACATCCCATCGAAAGAACGTTACAAGGTAAGAAGTAACTTGTTCTTCTCCAAGTGTATGGTTAGCACCCCACCTCTACCCTCCAGACTCATCACTTCTTGTGGGTACTTCTGTGAAGCAGCCAACTAGCAGTTCAAGCACCATATAGAAGCATTGCCAACAGTTTTGGCTTTTGTGTAGCCATCGGAAAGGCATTTGTCAGGCACTGCTGTAGTAGTATTATTTGGCTATCGATGCTGGCAGCTGCAAAATGGTGCTAGTACTGGGGAACATAATAGCAATGCCTGAAAAATGCTTATTACTCATACACAAGCCAAAACTATTGGATTTGCCAATGCTTGTTTTTAACAGGACTTCAGTGAAAGACACGCATAGTGCTTATGAATCGAGTGGCTGAAGGCAGACCTGGTAAAACATTTTCATTACACCAGCAGCGTGTTGACAGCTCCAAAGAAGTCATTAACTCTCAGAAGACAGCTCTGAAAAATAAACACTGGCAGGTGCTTTAACTACAAAGTTCGATGGTAAAGCTAGCACAAAGAGATCCCAGGAGGATGTGTTTTGGAGAGGGGGTGCGGGCAAGAAGTGGGTGGAAATAGCCATAGGGATTAGCATGCCGTGGGCAGTGCTTGGGTTGCTCCCTAGCTGTACTCTAATACAATAGTTTCGGCTTATACCTAATAGTCAAAATTAAAAATGTTAAAAAATAATTCATGATGAGATGTGATATTTAAGATGTGTTCAGCATGGTTGTTTGTAATGCAACTCCAATTTAAGAAAATATCAATCTATATATACTTAAACAAATGTGAATGTTCTTGTCGAAAGCACCTAACCTAATTACTTTTCAGTGCCAACCTAATTTCTTTTCAGTGTCTATGCTATGATATGTTATTTGTCTCGCTGGCGCTTTTGTTTTTGTAACACCTGATTCGCAGCATTGTACAGAGGCAGAAAAAAAGCAAAGGCCTGCATTTCACCAAGAATAATGTACCATTTTTACATGATGGAGCTATTACCGAATGTCATTGTGTTAAGTGACTTAAGAGTGATATTTTGTGCGGCATCTTTACAAAATTATCTTTGTCAGTGTTGCTAGGTAACATTGTGCGCTTCACAGCTTCAGAGAAACGAGGTCACATGAAAGAACTCTGTATTATGAGCATTTGCATTATACCAATAAGGTATTTGCTGTAGGTCTTACGAGCGCGTTTCTCTTTTGATTTTTTCAGGCGATGCCATTGTGTACGGAAACTCACTTGACATTTACACGACTGTGGAAACTCTCTTGTCTCTTGGAATCGCTGGTTCCCGGATACACCTTGTGCAACCTCCGCGTGGAGCCAACATTACTTGCTTTAACAACTACGCACTGGAAAAAGCGGTGGAGGACGCCATGTCAAAGGCGGGCGTGACAACCCATTGTAGCTGCATCCTCGCGAATTGGAATGATGGGGGCTCGCCAGACCCCATCACAAGCGCATCGTTCACCACTGACACCAAGCCGTTTCAGATACAGTGTGCTGTAAGTGCTGATTCAGAGTACTCTTTCATGTCTCAAAATGGAAACGAATGACTGTTTGCGTTGCCTTTACATATTTGCCAGCATGATTCATTTCAATTTGTAGGCCCATCCAGGTCTGTTTTCCACTTAACATTCTGAAACTTGTAGTCCTGGATTTGTAAGGGAAAAGGCAGAATTAAGTGCCAGGATGCATTCTGGTACTTGTAGTTACGGATTAAGCAGACTTAAGTTCCAGAACGCAAAGAAAAAAGGGTCTGACAAACTTAGACTGGAATGGGACGTTCTGCCAAGTATTCTTTTTTTCTCATTCACATTTTTATTGAGTATTCAGTGTTACAGAGTATGCACATCTCTGATGACATTTCCATGAGTAATTGTTATGCTATGTTATTGTGTATTTGTAAAGCGCCTTATATATCAATAGTATGATCTCAAAGCGTTGTGGTTTGAACGCCCTTGGGGACCGTAGTCCAAGTCACTGGAGAAAGTAGCGTAGCATATAGTGCCAGGGTGCCCTTGGTATGTGTGCAGCCTGTCTGGTTTGTGCAAAGGGGGCCACATTCTAATGTTAGGTGCGGTGCTGTGGTTGTGAGAAATCAGTGAAATGGGTACAGCAAGGTGGATGGCCTACGAGTCTGCGTTCTGGCTGCCTTGGGGCCTGTGTAAGAGATTGTGTGTGCAGCTGGACCAATTCTTTTCGTTGGGTATAACTGTGTTCTAACAGACTGTTGATGTGTTCAAGGAGGCGTGTAGGTATGTGTGCAGCTAGGCAGAAATTGATTGAGGGGTATAGCTGTGTTCTGTTGGTTTAAAGTGGAGAATAAGCATATTGGTAGGCGTGAGTGTCTGTGCTTACTGGTAGGAGGCCCCTGTTCCTGGCTACTTTCCGGAACGCGATGAACTGGCTGTGTCTGTCCTGCTGGTTCGCGGTAGTGGATCTCTAAGAGAGATTCTCTGGCTGGTGCAGAATATTTGCGTTTGCCCGGTTGGACGGTCCCTTTTCCAGGTCCTTGGTCATAGGCCATGGCAGGTGACTGAGTAATTCCCGACACGTGTAGTTACTGCGTAATTCTCAGGAGAGTCCAACCAAGCATAGTTGCTATAGCACCTTGTATGTTTGGGTTCCCGGCCTGACTCCTAGGTAGGCCAGGGTTGCCCAACCTGAGCATGTACCACGCGTGTACCTGATAGGTGACAAGACATGACCCAAAGGCGATGCCCGAACCACAAGCGCTATGAGGCTCTGCAGCAGTGGCTCTGCCTGTCATTTCCCAGATAGGCAGAATTTGGCACAGGGTTAACAGGATCACAGTCAAACGTGGTAGGCTGATGGGTGGCCCAGAGACAGTGGCTCTGCGTACTAATTCCCAGATTGGTAAAGTTTGACAGTTGTAGGCCCAATCACATTTAGCTGTCTAAGAAGCTAGTTATGCTCCAGGAACAAGTCTGCAGTTAGGCGTGTATGACATTGGTTGGAATCTCCTGGACTGATAGTGCTGTGCTTCCCTATGGGAAGATAATGATTAGACTCAGTTGTGGGGGCAGTTGAGCTCTAGTTTCCAGGTTGATATATACAGACAGACATCTCCTGGTCTTAGAGTGTGGGGCATGTCTAGTCGGGTAGCAGTGAGTTCACCTGGTCATAGCATACAATTATAGTGAGGCCAGGTCTTAGGTTTGGAGTCGTGGGCATTGGGACTGGGAGCGCTGGTGGGCATGGCCAACTTGTTGGCGTGAGTGGGGCTGCTAGGACATTGTAGTTTAACCAGGGTGCAGAGAGACCACAGCTTCCTATCCCAGAGCCTTCTGGTCTCTTGAGCCAGCTTTCGTGCCCCAGCTGTTCCTATTTTTCTGTGGTGATGCCTTATTAGCTGGCTTCCTTGGCCCGACTGTTCCTTCTTTCTGAGATAATGCTGTTCTAGCCGAATTCTGGCCCAGGCGGTCCCTTTCATGGTTTAGGGAAAAGGGTAGGTTTTAAATGCTTTAAGGAAGGCCATGTAGTTCTAGTTGTGTCATTTGTGGGGAGGCAGTGAGTTCCACAGTGTTGGTGCCAAGGTAGACTAGGTAGACCATCCAATCCTGTCTTAGTTGGAGGCTGGGATGACTAGCAAGAGGGCCATGCTTAACCTTAGGGTGCATGTTAGGAGGTAGGGCATAATCTTCTCTTGTAGGTATGCCAGGCCGGCCTTGTGCACTGCTCGGTGGGTGATGCATAGGATTTTGAAATTGGCCCTTCATCCAATATGGAGCCACTGAAGGGTGCGAAGAGCAGATGAGATGTGATCCCTTCATCCTAGTGCAAGAAGGAATCTGGCGGCTGTGTTTTTGGAATCTTTTGAGTTTAAGTTGGTAGGCCGGTGCACCCAAGTTGATGGAGTTCGCATAGTCCAGTCTGGACATGACAATGAACATAATAGCAGCCAGTCTGTTGGGGTGGGTGAGGTAAGGGAAGATGCATCTCAGAAGCCTGAAGTGGTAGTGACAGGATTTGGATACATTATTGATCTGGTGGGACAGGGTAAGGCCCGAGTTCATTGTGCAGCCGTTGTTTTTGACTGTGTTGTAGGTGGCGGGGGAGTGCGGAGGGAGGGGGCTGTGTGAGTGTTTGTAGTTGTAGAGCTGTGTTGCCGCACACCATGATCTCTGGTTTCCCTGGGTTCAAAGGGAGGTGGTTTCTTGTCATCCATAGGTCTATACCACTGAGGCAAGCTGCTAGGTCAGATCATGGACTGGAGCTCGTTTTGGGGATTCTCAGGATAATTTGGGTGTTGTTAGCATAGTTATAGCAGGTGAGGTTCTGTGAGCGTATGATCCCTGGCAGAGGGGTCATGTAGAGGTTTAAAGGAGAGGTTAAAGGCAGGTGCTTTGGGGTACTCTGATGTTAACAGGGCAAGTAGTGGAGAGAAAAGGGGTGAGGAAAGTGATTAGTTTCCTGTTGTTGAGGAAGGAGGCAATCCAGTTGAGTGTCAAGTCTTGTATTCCTAGGGAGTGGAGTCGGCCGAGGAGGATTGAGTGGCTAATAGCTGCTGAGAGACCAAGGAGAAGCAGTGCTGCACATCCTTCTGCCGAGTTTGCTGAGACTTTGAGGTCATCCCAGATTGAGATCATTGTGGTTTCTGTTCCATGGCACGGATGGAAGTCTGATTGAGGAGGGTCTAGTAGGTTGTTGGATTCTGCGAAAAGGTTGAGCTGAGTGCATGCAGAGCAGGCGATGAGTTTGGCCAAGAATCGGGTGTTGGAGATGGGCCTTTAAATGGTTGGCTGTAGGGGGTTGAGACACGCTTTATTTCAGAAGGGGTTAGACTTGCGCTACTTTAAAGGATTCTGGGAAGATGCCAGAGGTGAGTGAGTCCTTTTTTTATGGACCTCGCCGTTCTCCTGTACAGTTGGAGGTGAAGATTTCTTTGAGAAGAGAGGCAGGACAAGGGTTTAAGGGGGGACCTGGACCAGAGGGTCTGCTGCTGGACAGTAGTTTGTGGAACTCCTCGCTAGAGATGGGGTTGAAGGATTGGAAAGATGGCGCCACGGGGTAGGGGATGGTGGAATCTCGAGGACCGGGTGTTGGGCATTAAGGGTGGCCATCCTGTCTAGTGTTGTGTTGTGGAAGTGATGAGAGAGGGAGTTGCAGAACGTTTGCATGGACATGGTCAGAGCAATAGTGTAGGAGGGCTTCATGAATTCCGAGATGATCCTCTGGAGCTCTTTGCAGGATTATTTTATCATAGTATGCTCTTTTGGCCTTTCGGATTTCAGATATGTAGTTACAGTGACTGAACACAGACTTTCTATGAGAGGTTTTGAATGCTCGCCATTTGCGCTCAAGGGAGCGATTATGGGTTTTGAAAGTCTTCAGGTGGGGTGTGAGCCATTTGTGGGTAGGTCCTTGGGTGGCCGTAGGGTGCGGGAGTGAGAGGGAGGAGTAAGTCAGTGAGCCAGGCATCAAAGGATTCAATTGGTAGGGGGTCTATCTGAGGTCTGGAGACCCGCGAGTGTGCATAGCAGGGCTTCAGCCATGTCAGGTAGTACCTTGACCTTGTTCCAGCATTTGTGGTCATGAGGGGAGACGGGACAGGCCTTGGTTGGTGTGCGAACAGAGAAAGGTATGGCTGAGTGGCCTGTCCAGATGAGGGGTTTGGGCTGGACACAGAGAGGAAGTCGGAGGATCTGAAGGTTGCATCAAGGGTGTGGCCTCCAGTCTCAGTGGGACTTGTGGTATGCCGAGAAAGATTGAGTGCCTCTAGACTGTCGACGAGGGGCTGCGACATGGAGTTGTTGGGCACATCTAACCAGATATTAAAGTCCCCCAGTAGTGTGAGTGCTGAGTGGTTGACTAGAGTGGTAGCTGGTGAGTCGCAGAGACTGTTGGCAAAATGTCTGTCGTATCCAGATGGCCTGTAGATGAGTAGGAAGCTGTGTGAGAGAGTGGGCAACAGTGAGAGTCTGACTAGAAGGGATTCGCAATTAGCTGTGCATGGCTGGGTTTCGGTGAGTGAGATGGAGTTGTGAGGTTTGTGGAGGATGGCTATTTTGCCACCTCTGCAAGGGTCTGTTGTAGAAGATAAGCGGGTATTCGGGTGGGAAAGGCTTGTGCGTGACTGGTTTGAAATCATCTGCAAATCATGTTTCAGTGATGAAGATGAGATTGGGATTGTCAGAGGATAGGAGGTCAAAGATGCTGTGCCTGTTTTTGGCCACACAGCAGGCATTGAATAGGAAGCAGATGACTTGATCGGATGTGGTGGTTCCCCGGATGCTCGTGGCCAGATGGACTCGGCATGACGGAGGAGTTGGTGGGGAGGTGTCGAGCGCAGGGGGGCGCGTTGTGGGCATTAGGTCAGAACAGTCAGAGTGACTGAACCTGACTGAGGGGTGGTGGTTCGGGTCCGGGATGCTGCTTGAGGGGACGTTGAATGAGTGAGGTGGGTCGGGAGCAGGAAGAGTGAGCGGGCGGTGGATGGTTTTTGTGAGATTGGGGTAGTTGGATCAGGGGTAGGGAGGCAGGCAGCGAGTGGTGCCGGCATGCTGTGTGGGTTCCGGCTAGCTGATGAATTGGGGCGTGGGTCCAGAGGGAGGTAGAAGTGGTAGGTGAGAGCTAATGTTCAAAGAGGGGGAGTCGGGGAGTGGCTAGCAGGGAGTAGTCAATATTATACATAAATCATCATAATAAGGGTCATTGTTAAATTATTGAAATGATAACCTTATAGTAAGATCCAGGGCACAGTTGGTTACCATGGCATAATCAAAAGGTTCCATTTCATAACCCACTTCAATATCATTACATTTCTTGATATAGACTATAACCATTTCCGTGGTGAAGTCTAAGTGTAAAAGATCTCAAATCCTGAGGTCTGTGATGTATATTTGGAAAATTGTTCTGTTGTACGAACTGAGTAAATGCATTTTATACCTCAAAATATTTTGATATCTCACCCCTAAGGGAGGCCCCAATATTTTCCTTGGCTGTTCCAAACAATATTCTCGACCATGATTCCCGGATGTCTGGTGTTGTATTTGTTTTGCAATTCTGTGCTATCGTGACCCTGGCAGTCACCAGTAAGTGTGTGATTAATGTAGAGCTCTGCTTCCTTAATTTGTAGTGACCCACCAGGACGTCATTGCCCAACAGTATCGTAAAAAGATCTAAAGACCAATCTGTCCCTGTAATCCCTTTAATGTGAGATAGCACTTCCTTCCCGTATGGTTGGATTAGGTTACATGACCCCCATATGTGGAATAATGTGCCTTGGGGCTGCCCATATCTCCAGCAATTAGGGGGGGTCGCCTGGCTGATCCTATCGAGCCTCTACAGAGTGAGGAACGAACAGCAAATTAACTTATAACTGCTTTCTTTCAAATGAACACAATTTGATGCTGTCGCAGCTCTGGACTAAATGTTGTACCATGCCATTTCATTGATGGGGGGACCCCAACTCTTCTTCCGATCTAATCATGTACTTGTGAGGTGGTTTAAACCAAATGGAATTGACAACCTTATAAAGCAATGAGACCCTGCTTGGAGGGGTATCCCCAATAATTAAATCCTCAAATTATGTCATTTCCCCCATCAGCCCCTGTGTAACTTTATCTCTCTGAATCCAGTGTCTCTGTTGAATGTATTTGGATTTGGCTGCGTCCGTGGCGAGAAATGCCTGTTTACAGCCATCAAATGTAAGCTATCTCTCTCTCGCCCCCAAATAGTTGACCTAAGCATTATTGTCCCCCTTCCAACCATTGACTACATTTCCACACTTGCTGCCCCAGGGGAAATTCTGGATTTTTCGGAATTGGATTAAGTGTGGAGGGGTATGTGGTTAAATCATATTTCCTTATTGCCGAATCCCAATATGTCATTGTTACTCACATGGTTGGCAATGTTTTTGCCAGCTTTTTGCTGGCTTTCGGAGAAAGCCAAGACCATTTGTGTATAGCGACCCCCAGTTTGGACGGCTCTAACACCCATTGCTTAATGTCCGGGCAGGCTTTGCATTATAGAATCAGGGTTAATTACATTGCGTATAGTTAGATTTCTAAATCTGGTACCCCTAATCGTCCATTTTCCATGGCGACCTGGAGACTCTAGGTAATCTTCTAGTCCAAATAAAGTTAGGGACATGTACCTGTAGGTCATGTAACATTTTCCATGCGATCTCTATCGGAAGAGCTTGCAGGATATATAGAAGCCTTGGCAGAAGAGTGGATTTTACTACCCTTATCTTGCCTAACCAGGAAATCTCAGTTTCCCTCCACCGTGTTGTGTCCTCCTTGAGATTCCTGCACATTTCTGGGATATTTCTCCAAAATAATTGGTTGTATGTCGGTCTAAGGTATACCGCTAGGTATTTCAACGAGTCTCCAATCCATTGAAACTCATACCTCACCTTGAACGTGTTAACCACAATAGCTGGTTCAGAGATTTTAAGTACATGTGATTTTAAGTAATTTATCTTAAACCCTTATACCTTAGTAAATGTTTTCAGCAGAGTCACTGTTTTTCTTTACGTTGAGCAAAACCATTTAAATCTGTCGTTCATTGTCAATAATATCAGGGTTCCAGTCATCAATCTATTCTGGTTACTTCCAATGGATTGTGCCACAGATTCCTCATCTTGGATATATTCTGCAGCAGCAGCACAATTTCAGAAACTTTGTCCACCAAGGGGCACTGTTTGGCCTCACAATCGAGGTCACAACACGATGTCGACGCTGGGACCAGTAGCCGTTACCGACCCCTGTGACCTCAATTCCTTTTTCTGCATGCTCAACATGAACCGATTGGAAGACCTCACACCTCATGGAAACTGTCTTGTGTCAAAAAAATCCGAATTATTTGACACAATGTTGACACCAAAGCCTTTAGGCTTCAAGCACTGTAAGGATTGTGACAGTAAAATGTCACTAACCGATCCTCACAGGCTATGTCCGTGGTGTCTCGGCATTGAGCATGAGACAGCCAATTGCGGTTCATGCAAATGCATGACGGTGAAAATATTAATGGAGAGGCGCTCAAAATTGAAATTCGTGCAGACTTCCTTGAAGTCCTGGTGTCCCACGCCCTTAAAAATACATCCATTCCAAGAGAAAGATACTGAGTCAATGGAATTACTTTCATTCGCACGAGGGTCTTCACCAAGCTGTTGTTGGTGGTGGCAGCCAGTCTACGTAAGGAGCGAATTCATGTCTTCCCTTACTTGGACGACTGGCTCTTCAGGGCCCACTCGAAAGAGCAGAGCCAGGATCTTCTACATCGGTTCTGCCATTTCCTACACAAACTGGTCTTCTCCCTCAACTTAAAGAAGCCCCAAATGACACCTTCACAAACTCTCCAGTTCATCAGAGCGGTCCTGGACTCGTCAAAAGGGAAGGCTTTACCTGCCGAGGGCAGTGTTACCAACATCCAGCAGAAGGTCTATACTTTCCAAACGCCAAAACAGTATAGGGCAATGAACTTTCTAAGGTTGCTGGGTTGTAATTGATTATTTATAACTCACTTAATACCCAGAGGTTTCTAAGCGCGGACCCAGGGATCGAACCTGTGTTGCTCCGCGTTGTTGTGCTACCAAGGCGAGCACATTGCCCCTGAGCTATCCTCCCAAGACAAATGGGATCCTTCATTTTCCTGGTGCCAGAGGCCAGACTGAGAATGAGACCTCTTCAGTGTGCTTTCAGATCCCAGTAGTCACAGTTCTTGGGGAAGATGACGGACCTCCTGCAGGTCCCGACCAGGATCTCACAGGACCTCATGTGATGGTCCAGCAAGGAGTAGTTGATGAAAGGAGAACCCTTTTGGTAACCCTGATTGAGTTGTGACAATAGTGATGGATGCTTCACTGAAGGGCTGGGGCACAAGAGCTGAGTTCCCCAGCAGACGCAAAACTTCATATAAACCTTCTAGAGTTGAGGGTAATCAAACTGGCGCTTATAGCCTTTTTGCCCTTGATACAGGGGAAGACAGTTTTGATCATGACGGACAACACAGGGACCATGCACTACCTCACCAAGGGGGGAGGCACAGGGTCAATACCACTGTGCAGGGAGGAAATGCAACTCTGGTTTTGAGCGTTGCAAAGACAGATCTCCTTGTCTGTGATTCATATAGCCTGAGAGGAGAGAAAATTAGTGGACATCCTAAGCGGACAGGGTTAGGTCTTCCATGAGTGGGGGCTGTGACAGGAAGTCCTTGCAGAGAGAGATCTTCAGCCTCTGGGGAACCTCTCGAGGAGATCTGTTTGCATCCAGCTCCAACAAGCAGTGCAAGCGGGTATGCTCCAGGAAATTTCCTACGAGAGGAGCACTGGGAGATGCTTTTGTAGTGGAGTGGTATTATCCACTGCTATATGCTTTCCCAACGATACTCATGCCTCATGTCATAAGGAAGTTGGGGAGGTTCGGCACAACCATGATCCTGATAGACCTGGATCGGGGAAGCAGAACATGGTACCTGGACCTCCTGGACTTGGCCATCTGCACTCCACGGCACCTCCCAAAGTGAGCAGATCTGCTCTCGCAAGGAGGAGGCATGATCCTCCACCCCAGCATCAGTACCCTTAATCACCACACTTGGTTACTGAGAGGATGAATTACAGAGATTGGGACCTTCCGGAAGGCGTTGTGGAAGTGTTGCTCACGAAAAGAAAACTTGCAACAAGGGCGCTTTACTGCTGCCAATGGCATTTGTTTTGCAGCTGGTGTAGCTGCAAGGACCTGGATACATTGTCATGTGACATTGCTGCAGTACTTTCTTTTCTGTTGCACCTGACAAGACAAGGTCTCCAGGTGGCTGCAGCCAAGGGGTACTTAACAGCGCTTTCTCTTTTCAAAAGAACAACAGACCAAGGGTCCTTTTCTCACTGTTCTTCTTGTTCTGCAGTTCCTGAAGCAGCTGACAAACATGTTTCCTCCAACACCTTTCATAGTGCTTGCATGGGACCTCAACTTGGTGTTTACTCTGTAATGGGCTCACAATTTGAGCCAATGCGCTCTTGTCCACTCAGGCTTCTTTCTTGAAATTAGTGCACAAAGTGAGTGAACTTAAAGCTCTGCCGTGAAAGCCACCTTCCACCATCTTCACATGTGATAATGTGACATTGTGAGCCCGTCCGTCCTTCCTATCAAAGGTAGGGTCAGAATTTTACTTGAGACAAAAGATTAACCTTACAGCATTTTATCGCCCTCCTTCAAAGGCAGAGGCGAGGTTACACTGATTGAACCCTAAGACGGCTTTGAGTTTCTACATTACTAGGACAAGACGCTTCGGAGTACAGGACCAGCACTAGCTCTTTGTGGGATATACTGGAATATACTGGTCATCGGATGAGGAAAGCCATTTCCAAGCAGACCATTTTGAGATGGTTTGTTTTGACTGTCTCGGAATGTTACAACATAGTATGCAAATCAATCCCAGGAGGTCTGTGGGAAGTCAACTAGGGGAGTGGCAGCTTCCTCTGCTCTGTAGATTGCAGTACCTATCGCAGATATTTGCTAAACACCGACGTAGTCCTCCCCCACACGTTCGCTAAGCATTATTTTCTGAACACCTAGGATGGCCATGATACCCGATTTGGCAGAGCAGTGTAACAAAATGCTTTGTAAAAGGATTACGACAGGAGCGACTCTCTGTCCCACCTCTAAAAAGAACACTTAAGTCTATCTAAAATGAGGAATCTGTGGTAGAACACAATCCAATAGAAAAACAAATTACTTACCCCTGGTAATGTTCTTTCTGATGGATGTTCTTCCCATGGATTCTTCATTGCCCTCTGGACCTACCCCTCTAATCAGAGAGCTACTGCTCATACAAGTTCTCCTTTTCTGCCGGAAGGCTCTTGCTGATGTTTGTCTCTGAGGAGAGAAAAATACAATCATACAATCCAGAACTAGAGGTGGACACAGATTTTTTGTTTACATCCCCCTCCTTTGAAACTCACTGCCGTTTCATCTTCAGTAACTACAGGCCGTGGGCCCTTTCACAAAAGGTCTAGAACTCACCTTTTCAGTTTATCATCTCTCCTGTTCTTCTTAGACCATTGTACTTAATTGCCACATGTGCTAGATGCAGACTGCCTGCATCCTTCGTTTTATAAATCTTCAAATAAAATCATATATTTTCACATAGTCTATTGCAGTTCTCCAAAGCCCCATTGACGATTACTTTTATTTATCTTTAACAAATGATGCATGATACCACTCCTTAAAATGCTTTTACACCTCCCTACTTGTTATTAGCACATGAAAACCATTATTGAGTTCCTCTTAGCCAATCAGAATGTTCGGAATGCAGTCAATAACCACTGCATCTTTAACATTCTGACTTCAAAAGCAGACAGGGAAACAATAATGCAATTTCCAGACAAGATGTCTTTCAACCAGACACATCCTCTACAAGAGTCCCTTTTTTCACTGCAAGATCCTATTTAGCACACCAGTGAAAAAGCTAAAACATGGGAAAATGCTTCTTATAGAGAAACCGTTTACTTTTACACAACCCGTAATTCATGCTCAAAATAAACCCACTTCAGTTTAACCATGTTTTCATTGAAATGCTTAATGTATGAAAACTTATTTAAATACTACAAACTAAAACCACATTTCATTTACTAACTCAGTTTCTCAATTTACGTTCTCATTATTAAACAGTTTTCTTTCTTCAGCACCTAAGCTCCAATACATATATTGCTACTACCATTATTTTCTAATATCCTTTTAGACCTCAGGAGGGGATATCACCCATTGATATCGATTGGTATAGCCAAGTAGTTGATGAATCTCTACTTAAGCAACAGAACTATTTGGGAAATTCTACACTAACCTCGAGATCGAACATACCCTGACTTTCAAATTCTCACATAATAAGTACTATCCAGTGTCCAGATCGAGGGGTGTCTCTTGTCCTCATGTCAGCAAGTCTTGCTTCGGTTTGCTCTGACAACTCATTTGCCCTGCAGAAAGTTGCTCTTGTCCTCTGGTCGGCAAGTCGTGCTGTTGTTTGTTGTTGTGTTTCAGAAGCTCTAGATATTGATTTTTGCTTTGCATCAGATGGAGCTTTTCCAAGTTATGTTCGTTTTTTGTGCGGCATGTTTCAGTCACTCAGTGGCTTCAGCACATTTCAGAAAGTGGCCAAGAAAGATTGATTGATAGTGCTCTCTTCTTGTGAATGAACTTAAGTAAACTTTAACCTTGCCATTTCCAATATTTGGGGTGGCGTGATAAAAAAAATGTAATTGTTTTTAATTCCCTTTAAAAATGCTTTAATAAATGCTTTCAAACTGTATAAAGTAGTAATACATTTCAAAGCAATAACCAACATATCGAACATTTTGCTTCAGACACTTTTCCAATTTTGCCTCCTTCTAGTACCTACGGTAGTGAATCGGGGTGAGCACCAATAAATGAGGGTGTCTACATCCAACCATAGACTACAATCTTTCCCCAGACAAATGAGGAATCCATGCACAAATGTGGTAGCAGTGGGTTCAACAGTGTGGATTTGTACAGGCAGATAAACATACACACACACACACATGCATACATTCTGCTTTATGTATAAAGATAAGATAAATTGACAGACTCGTCACTAGTTTGGAAATGCCCCTCAGTCTTAAAAGGATCAAATATTTTACAAGGTCATACACTGATACCTGTAATGTGTACTGTTTATCAAAAATATGTTTTCTAATGTAAAAGTACAATACCAGTTACCTTGTATTCAAGGGATTAGGTGTATCATTAGATTATCTTTTTGCTTATCACCTTTCATAATTGAGGAATGACTAGGATGAAAGACATCAAATGGGGAATCAGTGCTCTTTTCATTTTAACATTGATGAGGGAACTGCCCCTCATTTAGAAATTGCCCCCACTTTCATGTAGGCTTTGCGGTTGGAGAACTTGAGGGTGCCTCAGTAGACAAATTATAAAGTGTTGTCTGAGATGCTGTAAAGCTAAATAAAGATGTATATGTTGTGATGAAGTCTCCTTTTTTACTCTGTGGATATCTAGTGGTGTGACCCGTAACACTCCCGATCACCCCGTCTTAATCTTTGACTTCGAGCAGGCAAAATCTGTTAAGGATTTCAATCAGGCACACACTGTAGATCGGAATGGAAGTTAAGAAACTCTTTGGATGGGAAAAGACACGTGTAAAACTTTTGTAAAATGTAAATTTGCGGCAAAATTTCACTATGTGATTTTTAATATAAACGGATCAAATACACTGTCTGCGATGTGGTTGTGAATGTAGCTAAGGGTCTTAGGTGTAAGTGAGAGTTGAAAGTAAATTTATATCTATAAAATTGAAGAAGTTATGGAAGTTCTAATAAGAGGCGTTTTTGAAAAATAGGTGCGAAAAATGAAAACATAAATCAGTTCTTACATTGCCAATTATGCTCTAAACTAGGGTAGTCAGGCTGGTTACCAGTTTGAAACACAGTAAGCCCCAGAGTGGTCCGCGGAAACCAACTCCGGCACTTCCGTGTCCGCCTTGGAGGACTCAGTCAGAGTACCCATGGGATGATACTAAGAGTTTGGGATTTTCAAAAGACAAAAGGATTTTCAAGAAATTATTACTATTGCAAGAAATCAAAGCAAGGTTTCAGACTGGTGTGACACTACTACAAGTTCTTAAGGTAAAGAGAGGATGGTTTGAGATTGGGATAGACAAGACAATATACTGTGGGTTACTTTTCTTCCTGTTAATACTTACTGTCCACTGTAATTAAGATTGGACCGTCAGGGTTCTGGTCACTGGATCGAGTCTACCGACAGCAGGGCACCTCTTGCAGGATGGTCAGTGGGCGATTCTGGTCCATTGGACTAGCACCTCAACTGGATTCGGATTGGATTGGCCCTTCTGGTAACTGGACATGGTAGATTAGCGTGATGGCGAGTTTCAGCAGGCAAGCCTTAATAGTAGCAAGCCATACTGGATCAGAATTAGTTTCCCTTAAGTTTGGGATGGTTGGATTTGGGCCTAGCAAATGCTGAGGCCTGAATTTTTGCAAAGAAGTCTGGAATCAGCTGCAAGATGAAGAGTTCTGTAACAAAGCGCTGCGTAGAAATCAGGATGTGGTCAGGAAGCAGTGTGTGTCTGTGTGGTGAAGTCCCTATATTTATCCTACCAAGTGACATCACAACGTTTATGGTATGGGCAGAATTTCAAACCACACCCTCACGGCTGTGAGTGGTCAAAGGCACTTGCCTTGTTCTGGTTGAAAGTCAGAAAAGAGCTATCATCTTTGATATGATTTGGGAACTCCCGCATTGATTTGGACCACAATTTAACTTTTGCACAAATGTACATTTCTAAAATTATGTCCCCTAATAAAATCGGACACATGCACTATAGATTTTATGAGTTATCCTTACGCCCAATTCCCATCTCTGTGAGAGCTGGCTATATCATTCTGTGGAATTTTATCAATTTTAATCATAACAGTTTGGCCTAACAATTTCTAATTCAGTACATATCTGGGTGATTATCACTAGAGCATGGGTATACAATATTAGACTTGCAGCATTAATAGTTTTGCTACAATTAGGGTTTTCCTGTAACTTTGGTCCCTTATGTAATACAGGGTTCATTAACGTCTTCAAAGCAAGGGACTAAAATCAGATTAACAACTACCAATTTTTTAATTTGTCATCCTTCATGTTGCAAAGTTAAAGAGTTTCAAAACGTAATCACAAACAGGCCTTTAAACACCAAACGTTCTGGGCACTTTATTTTCTCTTTGTAACTTTCCTTTCAACAGGCAACAGCTGTCACATTCCTTTGATCAGGGAGGGTTGTCCTCTTCCTTGAGAGGGAAGCTCACCTGTAGAGATCAGTAGGCAGCCTGCCATTGTCCTTGGCTCAGCCAGAGACGAAAGTCTGATGAGCTCATTGTTGTCAATATGCGGGAACCTCTAGCATCCATTAAACCTTCCTGTAGCAGGGGAGTGTCAACCTGAGGCGTCATCTTTCCCTGGCTGGGCACTGTCAACTCAGAATTAACCAGTTAATTCCAACTGGGTTACTTTAAAATTCACTTTAAGGTCTTTCATTAAAAACATAAAACTGAACACAGTTTATAAGGGATTTGGACATTTAAAAGAATTAAGCCCCTGGACTGGCCACCAGGGGGTGCAGGGATGAACACACTCTCTGCGTGAGCTCTGTCAGCATCACCCCGGAAGATGAGTTGAGCCCCCTCTTCCCTGTACCCCCCCCCCCACGAAAATTCGACGAGATATTGATTGCGGAATACCCCCCTCGGTCTGGGAAAAATCCCAGGGAGAAACGGATCGCTGCACCCTCTCAAATAGACGAAGGAAGCAAGGGCCACGCGACGACGCCACTCATACACGCAGGCAGCGTATCAACGAGACCTGAGGCCCCGCGAGCAGATCCTGCGGAGCTGCCACCGCGCACCCACAATACGGCGGCAAGGACCACCCTCTGGCCCATGAGAAGAAAAGAGGAAGGTTCCGCACCCTCGGCGCCTGAAGTCAGCGACACCGAACGGAGCCGTGCAGAAGCCCTGCCGGCCCGCACAACATCGTCCTCCGGACGCCGCTCACCGAAGGGAGCCTGCTGCGGAGACACAGCACACGGCGCAAAGACCGCCCTCCCCCCCCCCCGAGCCCCACGGCAATCAGGTACGCCACCAGTCTCCTCGGGTCTCGCTCCTCAATAAAGAACGGAGTGAACCCAGAATTGACCGAGGCCTCGACACCTCCGCCTATAGAGGAGCGCATAGAGGGGCGGGTGGACGCTTCCTGGCAACCCCCCTCTATTAGAACCCCTTGCCTCCACAAGAACAGTTAACGGGGGTCTGCTGTGCCCCTCACGCTGCTCCAACACCTCGAAAGGAGCAGCGTGCACCTATGCCCGGGTCAACCCCCGCTCTTAAAGGCCTGAAATGCGACACGAGCGAAGGAGTGGGCCACAGTGAGAACCTTGAAAGGATTAGCGGGCACCTACGCCCGGGCCAACCCCCGCTCTCGAAGGCTTGTAACACGACACGAGCGAAGGAGTGGCCCACAGTGAGAACCTACGACAACGTGTGCAACCCAGCAACGGCGGTCTCCAACCCCCCAGCGACTTTTCACGAGGGTACTGGATCCCATTGCATCCGGACCACCCCAATCTTGCATGAAGAAGGAGTTAAAAGCGCCCACTCATACGCCCCAGCGTGACAACCACCTCCACCCCAGCATATGCGACCTTGCAGCGCTCTCTCTCAGTGGTGACCTAAGCTACTTGGTACCGAACCAGTGGTCTAAGCCCCACGCACTTTGGTCACCTCCAGATTGCAGCATTCTAAACCGCGCAGGGTGAGACCGGCCCACAGCCCGCCCAAACACCAGTGTGGCGTCCTCCACAGAACTGTTGAAGATACCATATGGACATTAAGGAGGATAGCCACTACTGCTCTTTCACATCTAACAGGGCCCAAACGCCGTCCCACGAAGGTCTCCTGTAGCGCCTTACGGATGAGCACGTACCCTGGAGCTGGCAACGGCGAACCAGCAGCAGAAAACATTACCATCCCGACCAACCCACGCCACCACTAGATACGCTGATGATCACCAAACACAGGCTGTCACACTTCGCCTACGCCCCCACTCTGCCTGTACCTTCTGAACCTCCAATGGCCAACAGCAACACCACTGGGAATGACCTGGCAGCGGCGACAAAAGGAGATATCGCTGCCCTCCTGGGTGAAATAAAAAACCTGGGCACCAGCATAGGAGGCAAAGTAGACAGGATTACGCAAAGACTTGATAGTATGGAGGATAGACTCGAAGGAGTGGAGAACAATCAACCCTCCATTGATACTCTTGAAGCACAACTCGACCAGAGAATGACAGAGTTAGAACACTGAGAAGAGGACTTTAAACTTAAGCTTGATGATGTAGAAAACAGAGAGAGACGAACAATATACGCATTTTTGGTATCCCGGAACGAGAAGGCGAAACAGAAGTGGACTTGAAGGAGACACTACACAATATTATCCAGCTTCTAACGACTGATGATGAGGTGGACGAACCAATCACCGAACGAATCCACAGAGCAGGAGGCCCCTCGGGCGGACCACGATCATTCTGGGCCTGATTCTACTGCTTCCGGGACAAGGCCCGAATCCTCGAAAAAGCCAGAAGGAGTGACACGATCACGCTAGGAGGAGCCTAGATTTCGATTTATCAAGACTTGTCTCCTCTGACCCTGGCTCTCAGAAGGATGTGTGGCCCCCTCACTAAGAAACTCAAAGAGAAAAATGTCAGATACAGGTGGGGCTACCCCTTCTCGCTAACATTTGAATATGAAGGAACCAGACACAGACTAAGATCCGAAAAAGAGATAAAAGCATGCATCTGCAACCTCCTTTGCTCTCCAAACGAAGATCCTAATCGAGATGAGAAAACCGAGAATGGCATACCCAGGGCGCCCGGAGAAAGAGGGTGAAGGGATCGCGAAAATTCCGGAGAGGCAACCTTTCCCCAGAAGGGGAAAACTGAAGGCTTCATAATACCGGTAAGATCAAACCAAAGCAGTAAACTATATGACATATGTAATAGGTATTAACATTGACACAACCCCGCAACTCTAATAACTAAAATTAGGGGGGGACCATGGAAGGGCTCAACTCAAACAGAGATGGCACATTTGGACAAGGGGCGTGGTGTAACGGCCCCTATAGATGGTTCGAGACCAACTCGGTGTTCTTATCCGGGTGTGATCGAACGCCACCAATCGGGGATGGGTATAGGAATGGGAAAGAACAAGGAATGTTAAAGAACTTTGTAAAGGTCAAAGCAGTACTCACAGTGTCATATACATACCAATGCAGCGTTGGATTTAGAGAAGACATGCATCAGCGAGCAGTCAGTAGCAGCCATCTCTCTTTGAAAATAACTAATGACTACAAACACTGATGTGGGGCATATCACGCCCCTGAGAGTAGGGACACTCAACGTTAAAGGCCTTAATTCTCCAACGAAAAGATCACTTGTGGCCAGAGAATTTCGCAGGGCCGAACTTGACATCCTTCTCCTGCAAGAAACCAAGTACATGAAAGGCGAAGAACGGTGAATCTTACCGAAACAGGTTGGAACAAAATTTTGGGGCTCTGGCCCATTACGAAAAGGGGGAGTCGGGATTCTCATCAGAAAGGGCACAGAATTTGAACTCACCAATTAATGGTCTGATATAGAAGGCAGAGCGCTTCTACTTAACGGCCACATAGAGAAAATAAATGTAACCATTGCGACCCTCTACTCCCCAAATACGGGTCAGTCCAGATTCCTCACTAAAACGATTCCAAAGATCCTACTCGAGGCATCCTAGGTGGCGATTTCAATCAATGGGCAGACCCTGTCAGAGATCGTAAACCCGGCAACCCCAATGTCAAACTCAGCGGCAGAACCGAACAAACTGAGCTAGCTACCATGATGGAAACGTATAACATGAGGGACGTGTGGAGAGAGCACCATCCAGACAAACAAGGCTTCACTTTCTACTCCACCCCCCACAACACATACACCAGAATTGACTATGTATACATACCAGTGACCTGGCAGAGATGGTATCGCACTCAGAGATTATCCCGATCGCTTGGTCCGACCATGACATGGTCCGCACAGACATCCAGTGGATGAATCTACCAGTCAAGAGTGGAAAATGGCGATGCAATGAGACCCTCTGAAAAGACGTAGCCTTTAAGGCTGAAATGGAGTCTGAAATCACCCAGTTTTTTTAAACTAACGACAATGGTGAGGTAGCTAAGCAAACTGTATGGGAGGCCGCTAAAGCCACCTGGAGAGGGATTCTAATAAGAGAAGGCGCATCAAAGAAAAGAGAGAGAAACATTATTGAACGCAGGTTACGAACCGAAATTACCCAGCTGGAGTCCAACAACTGGAGAGAATCAGAATCCGACCGAGGTAAACTGAACGAGGCAAGGGAGAAGAGAAATGAACTGAAGCTCTTAGAACACGAACAGATAGTACGCAAGCTGAGATTTCTGAAGCAAAAATTCTATGAAAAAGGAGACAAGGCAGATGCACTTCTTGCCGCTAGGCTCAGAGAACAAAGAGCTGAACGAAGAGTACTACAAATAATCGACGACTCCTCCCCTAATTTGCACCCCTGCCCCACTATACCAGAAAGCTTTGCCAACTTCTATGAAACTCTATACTCCTCCGAGATAAATCCCAACCAACCAGAAATAGAATCCTACCTGTCCTCAATACACATGCCCCGCATTTCCTCTGTAGACTTCGAATTGCTGGAATCCTCCATAACCGAACTGGAAGTCCAGGCTGCAATAAAAAGGCTCACCTTGGGTAAGTCACCGGGGGAGGACGGCTAAAGAGCTGGATTTTATAAAACCTTCATCTCTCTCCTCACCCCCTTCCTAACAGAACTCTTCAACAAAATAATTGATACTGGGAAACCTCCCGACTCTTTTGTCAGGGCTCTCATCACAGTAATCCCCAAAGTAATCCCCAAAGATGGGAGAGACCTCACGAAATGCAGTTCTTACCGCCCCGTTTTAATACTCAATCTGGACGCAAAAATGTATGCAAGGGTACTGGCCGCAAGGCTGGAGACATTAATGCCCCAACTTATACACTCTGACCAGGTTGAGTTTATACTGGGGAGACAGGGGGCCGACACAATGCGCAAGACCCTACACTTAATTCACGCATCCCAAACCATGGACAACGACCCTACTCTCCTATCCATAGACGCAGAGAAAGCCTTCGACCGGGTCGAATGGGGATTCCTGAAAGCAGTGCTGCGCAAGGTTGGGATGGGCCCGAGGTTCAGAAGGGCAATACATGCGGTATACACGGACCCTAAGGCGGCAATATTTGTGAATGGCGAATATTCTAGATGGTTCAGCCTAGAAAGAGGGACTCGCCAGGGGTGTCCCCTTTCCGCAATCCTTTTCGCTCTCTCCCTAGAGCCCCTAGCAATATCAATAAGAACTGATCCAACAGTGGAGGGTATACACTTGGGGACGACAGAATATAAAGTGGCCCTTTACGCGGATGATATGCTCCTCCACGTTACCAACCCTACAATCTCAGCTCTCCTCTTATTAGATGAATATGGCAAGTGCTCGGGGTTCAAGGTGAATAAACAGAAATCCACACTTTTCC
Organism: Ambystoma mexicanum; assembly: GCF_040938575.1. Classification (NCBI taxonomy): domain Eukaryota; kingdom Metazoa; phylum Chordata; class Amphibia; order Caudata; family Ambystomatidae; genus Ambystoma; species Ambystoma mexicanum. The sequence goes on along the minus strand of NC_090928.1, from coordinate 522,947,335 downwards.
CACTCCAAGGTCAGGAAGAGGCAAACAATATCAAATTCTCCACGCTGGGTCTCAATATTGAACATGCAAAATTACGATACTTAGGGATATTGATCACCAAACAACTAAACGATCTCTATGAGGCGAACTTTCCTCCCTTACTACAACAGTTCCGGGCCGACCTGGTGAGATGGGAAAAGCTCACGAAAAGCTCACGATATCCTGGCTGGGTCGACTCAACACGATTAAAATGGTTGTCCCTTCCCCGATTCCTGTACCCCTTCCAAATGCTACCGATCAGAATCCCAAACAGTTTCTTCGTGGATACCAAAAGAGCCATCCGCAAATTTCTCTGGCATGGAAAGAAGGCAAGGATCTCGTACAAGACTCTAATACTCCCCAAAGAAAAAGGAGGGGTTGGCCTTCCTAACCTGCAAAAATACTCTAAAAGCTTCCCAACTCAGAGTCCTGATCCCCCACTTTCGCAACCTCACAATCATTCAATGGGTCAGCATGGATAACAATTACTTTGCCCCCGCCACAGTATCAGAATGGCTCTGGTCCCCCACAAGGAGGATTTCTAGAAAACCTAAAGATCACCCTATACTTAGTACTATATGGGACATCTGGACTCCGAGCAAGAATATGCTAAACATCATCACATGGCCCGCCCCCTTGAGCCATCTATGGTCACCCGGAATCAACGACCAAATCCCGAATGTAGGAAGATTCCAAGCATGGTACGAAGCCGGCCTAGAGAGAGTTGGACAACTACAAAGAAAGGACTCTTTCATATCCCTTACAGAATTGACTGAAGCCCTCGGAATTGGCCCTTTAGCCACGTTCCAGTATATTCAAATAAAAGGCATCTTGACGAGACCAAGGCGGAAGCCTTGCCTAATGAGGGACCTCACACCCTTTGAGAAGATATTAGACTCGAGAACAGAAATGAAAGGCCTAATATTGGCAATGTATAAAGAAATGATAGAAGGTGAGGGGGGAACACAGATCTATTGAGAGACAAATGGGGAAGAGACTTTGGTGAACGGTTCACCCCAGAGCTATGGGGTACCATATGCAAAGCAGCTACACAAATCTCTGTTGCGAATCAATACAAACTTCATGCCATCAAATTACTCCATTGATGGCAATATGATCCCGCCAGACTAAAATGTTTCAGTTAGTCCCGAATGCTGGAGAGGATGTGGAGAAAGCGCAGACTATTGGCACATGTGGTGGAGCTGCACCTGCATAACAGTCTTCTGGAATGAGGTCTTGGGCTGGATAAAAGAGATCGACGGCATCACCAGAACGTTAGACCCCTACCTTATTCTATTTGGCCTTGAGAAAAAAGATGACGATTGGACCAGAGTAAGAGACCTGGCCCCACAGCTACTGTTGGCAGCTCGAGCCGTACTCGTTACGAAATGGAAATCCACTTCACTGCCCACCAAAAACGAATGGGCTAACGTCGCCACCAACATATGCAAAATGGAGCACATTACGGCATCACTCCATGGAAGGTCAGCGGAGGTGGAGGCCCTATGGATGGACTATAAAGCCAGATATCTCCCCAACGGACTCTTCCAAAGTCCACCCTTCGACCTCTCCCGTGGAAGCCTGGAAACAAAATAGAATCGACCCACTACGCTGCACCACCCTACTCATCAATAAAGCCATCTCTACGACGCATAAGAGGCCTCGACTGCTATGTGTAAAACGCAGCAATGATTGAACTGAAAACTGCACGACCGACTGGTGGCTGGGGGGTGGGATTTCGGGGCAAGGGGGAAGTTGGGTACTCGTACAGGACTTAACCAGCGACAATGAGCTTGTCAACACGAACTTCTACCGTAATTGAATCTCACTGATTTGTCTTGTATATCAAAGCCTTAAACAGTTTTTTCATTTTTGTACCATGACTTCTGTTTGTAAACTAAATAAAGACAAAATTAAAAAAAAAAAAAGAATCAAGCCCTTCACAAACATGCTTTAAAATAGGTGAATTTTGCACTTTTTTCAGGGAAAGAGCACATTTAAAATCTATTCAGCACCATTTCTGTCCTTGAGTGCTGGACTTTGTTTTGCATGAAATAAATTTCTTAGCTGCTGTAAGTCAGTGAGACCCGGTTCCTTCTGACTGTACTGGATGATCTGTGGTTTCAGCACACTTTTAATTTCAATAGTTCACTTGGAAAATGACTGAATTTAGCACCAAAACCGCACTCTGAAGGTTGCAATTGGTTGGGAAAGCTGCATTTTAAAGGCATTTTCGGTTTTTAGCCCACTTCTGTGGCCTTGCTTGCTTCATGTTACATGTAACAGCACCCACTTGCATTCTCCTGCAGCGAGTTCTGTTTTTACACCAACTTTGACTGTGTTTGGCAGGGGTGTGCAGCTTTTTGTGATTTATGAACCATGCGCAGTTTTGCAGCTTTTCTGCACGCACATGGGTTAAAGCTTCCATTTTTGTCTGTTTCTTTCCCCATTGGCAAAGGGGTGCAGTGGGACGCATTGGCATGGGTAAAAATATCCCACACAGTCACATGATGCACTTCAGGGACTTTGTCACTTTAAGGGAACCAGTCTCTTCCCAAAAAATATGTCAGGCCGACTTGGTCCATAAGGGGAATCCCCTGACCCCATATGTAGGTCTAAGACCCAGGGGACTACCAGGATTTCAGATAGTATACATTTAAGCTACCGATGTCCAGCCACTGTGGACAACTAGACACTAAGGGAGTAATTTTCCTGTGGCAAGTAAATTGAGTGCCCTATTAGAATTGAAGGCAAGCAGAACGCATGCAGTACTTGCTGCAAAGGTCTGTGAATGGAGTGGCACAACGGCCTAATGTTCTCTAATGCTCCACCGCTAATCCACCATAGCCTTATTTCCTTTGACGTTTGCCCTTTGAACAAGCAGCAGCAGTGCTACAGCCTCATGTCTTTTCACAGTCATACTGTGAACCTGCACAGAGTAAATAATGCAGTAGATTTAGAACTATTTCCATTCTGTTCACTGGCATTAAATGCTCCCATGGAAACCTGGCACGAGGTCCCTGATGTTGCTGTGGGGGTTGGGGCGGAACCAACACAGGCTTTTCATTGCAAACATGCAAGTAGAACATTACATTCCAAGATGATGGACCTGCCTTTTTAAGGCCTAGTGCAGCCCAAAAATGACAAAGTGAACACTGGTGAATCATTTAAGTGCAGCCGGTAGTCTCGGGAGGATAGCTCAGGGGCAACACGCTTGCCTTGGAAGCAAGATGACGTGGAACAACACAGGTTTGATCCCCGGGTCAGCACTTAGAAACCTCTGGGTATTAAGCATGTTATAAATAACCAATTAAACATTATAAACCAATTATAAATCATAGTTCCTCACCTATTCAGATTCGGAGGTGCAGACCCTTGCAAAAATCCCAACCTCAGGGCAAGTGGTAACAACACTTCATAAGCCATGGGTCACAGTCAATCAGTGTGGCTATTTGGAGCAGTTGGTGATGGCAGGAAAACGGGAAAACAGTGAGAGTTTGAGAACACAGTTTGGAGAAGGAATCTGGTTTGAAGGTGCTTGGTGGGTGAGGGGGGGATAGCCTTGTCAGTGGTAGAAGTGTCTAAGAATAAGGTTGGTGAGTATCAGGAGGAGTTAACTGAAGATCAGGGAAAGGTGCTATGGAGACTAAGTAGGAGATTGGGGACCATCAGGGGGAGCTTCATAAATATCTGCAAGTGCTGGTAGGAGAAAACTAAGCAGGAGATTGGGGAATGCCAGAAGGTGGATGGTCAATAGCAGGATCTGGCATTTGGTGAACATCACAAGGCGGTTAAAGGTGATTATCAGAAGGTGATAGATAAGTATTAGATGGTGATTGAAAGAGAACCTCAAGATAAGGTAAGAAGAGAACATCAGGAGGCAGCAGAAGGAGAATGTCAGGATAGGTGTGAGGAGTCAGAATTGTGAGTTGGGCAACTTTTGGATGATTTCTCAAAATGGTCCATTTTATTAAATAATAAGTTTCAATAAACGCCTCACTATCCGAACCCAGGCGAGGATTTCCCCGCTCATCAAAAACTAAAGGAAACACTCTAACAAAGGATGTCTGGCCCTCAAACTTAAACTACACAAGAAAATATTTGGCAATTCACTACAGCATCAACAATTGTATTTCTAATATATTTACAGTCTCTTTTTATAACCTGGGTGAACTCCCCCTGCCCAGGTTTCAGGTTAGATTCAGTTCCAGCGTTCAACAAAAGGAAACAAGGAAATCCAGGTTTACAACAAAGTTCCAATTCAGTTCTTGGTTCCTTCATTTCATCAATAAAAAGTTCTGTTAACCAATGTTCAACCAACAGAAAAGATTTCTCTTCTTCCTGGAATAATGATTTCCACTTCATCAATGTCAAGAACCAAAGGAAAAGGTGAGGTTTTGACACCCTGCCCCGAAGCACAGAAGACAAATAGATTGACCCATCCCACCGTGGTTGGCATGGGCACTTGGATGCTAGCGTAACAGGTAACCACCCGGCTGCCAATGGGGGTGAAGAGGGATTAAGGAGAGGTTGTGGATAGGTAGGGGGTAGTAGGTACACCGTAAAAAGGATAAGGGAAACATAGTTTGGATAGGTGTGGGGAAGTTCAGGGAAAATAAACATACAAGACCTTGTCTAACACTCTTGACCCTTTCCTATCAGCAACCCAACATGTCATAAGTACCTAGAACACACTTCTACCTGAACCTGTTCCCTATCTACTGCAATGTGAACTTTCCACAATGAAACATAAGCGCATTGAGCATGAAAACATAGCACATAAAGTGGAAGCAAACATGAAGCTTATAGCATCAACCTTGGAACACATAACATCACGTCACATGAGCTTCTCTGCAGACTTGCACATTTGAACGGAAGAGGTTTTGCAGCACATGTAACACATATTGGCACACGAGATAGCATGATGTGACATACAAGGGGTGTTCCCTTTCATGAAGCAACACAACACATGGCCCATAGGTCAAGCGAAAGCAAACAAGAGCTGCAGTCACATTAACAGGTTCTCCCTGAACTTCATGTTCTGCCTCTAAACTAAACAGCACACCTCTGTGATTAAAGGCAGGAGATTTCACAGCGTGCGTCCCTAACGGCGTGCAATGTCCGTCCAAACACGTACAATCATGCCTTGCAGTTCGGAACAACACTCCTAGTCTGGGAAATGTGAATCAAGTTGCTGTAGCCCCTTTTGCCTAAATGTTCATCGCTGCGAGCGGCGCGCATTCCGCACAATCTCCACATAACATATTACATACAGCATCAAGCATTTAACTGAGTGTCCGGGCCCCCGCGGGGTGACCCGGACATGAAGCAGTTGAACGTCGAAGACACCGGACCGTCTTCGTGCTCACCCCCGCAGCCTGGGATGATGCTGTTGAAACAATCCTTTGTCGTTCGACTGCTTGCCAGTTTCCCTCACGCCAACCGATGTGATCGCCCGTCCTGGATCATCATTAATAAGCTGTACCTGAGCACGGACGGCCGGCAGCATAAATAGTGCTTGCAATAAGGACACCAGCTGTTCATGCGCACAAAGCACCTGAACCTCAAACCTCCCCAAAGGCTGCTGGGAAGTGTAGTTTCTTCCTCCAGCAACCAGTCTACACATGTACTGTATGCCTCTTTCTGCCCTAATCCCAATTCCTGACAATCAAATGGCCTTGATGGTGTTCTGTGTCAAGATGCTTTGCCACAAATTATGAATGTCAAAGAAGAAACACAGTTCCTTGTTAGGTTAAAAAAGAACACAACGTCTGACAAAGTTAATGAAACACAACTTCTTGTTAACTCTTCTTAATGCTCTTTTTCTATCATCGTAAATCACAGTTTATATCTTTGTCATGATGACTTCACAGGATTTCTGCTTTCACCTGGATAACTCTGATACAAGGTTAACTTCTGCAAGGCTTCACCATGCAGGTCTGCTCGCCTGCCCGATAGTGTTTCACATTCAACTGTGTTTCTGAAGTTTTAAATCTACTGCAACCTATGTTTTACCACAGCTTCAATAGTTTGCAACGTTGTGACTTTTAGAAACCTTTCAGAAAGAGACAATTTTCACATTAGAGCTCTTCAACACCTTCATGTAGACAAGGCACTCTTCCTCTGAGCATTCACCTTTAAGAAGAGCAGCATCTTTTCCACTTGTCTTTCTGCAACATCAATATAGCAACTTTTCAGACAAGACAATATTCACATTAGTGCTCCTCAACATCTCCTTATATGCAAGTCACTCATCCTCTGAACATTCACCTTTCAGAAGGACAGCCTCTTTGCCACTTGTCTTTCTGCAACGTCAATCTTTATCACAACTTCTGCAGTTGGCACCTTTGTGACTTTGAGCAACTTTTTAGAAATGACAAGATTCACCTTAGTGCCCCTCAACACTTCCAAGTAAGCAAGGCACTCTTCACCTGAACATTCACCTTCCAGAAGGGCAGGCTCTTTGGCATTCTTGTCTTTCAGCAATAACAACAATCAAAAAATGCCTTTAAGGATGTAATTCTACGTTTCTTCCTTTTGGCTTTGGCAATGTGAGTTATACCAACTTGTAGGAAACAGTCACAATCAGCAAGTTTCACCTTTTATTATTATTTATACAACCTTGCAGTCACCCCTTCGATTCCTGCCAACTAGAGCTTAATGGTATGCCTTGCTGTTAGTCTTTCTTGGCTTTAAACAATGTGTGCACAGCACTTTAGGCTTTGGCAATACCTGTACCCCACTTGGCTTGAGCAATGCTTATTTCATTCTTGGCTTGAGCAATGGTTGTTTTACTCTTGTCTTGGGCAATGCTTGTTTCCTAGAACTCACAATTATCAACATTCAGTCACCTAACTTCAGTGCTACATTATTTCCGACTGCTTCACAAATGACTCTTCGGTTACCCTTTACCTCAGAATCACTTTTAAACACACGCGACCAGTCTTTCATCTGTTTTCTGCAGTATTTGTATTCAATTAACGTGGTTCGTGTTTTACTCTTACGCAAGTGCATTTAAGGAAGAATCACAAGAGTTTACTTGAAAAGGGGAAGGCAGTAATTAAAAGTTTCCTTTCACTGTACGTCTGGGAGTAAGGGTGATTTTTAACCTTAGAGGTCTCGAACGGTCTTTCCTTTGATGTTTAGAGATTTCACACCAGCTTTGTCCACATCAAAAGGCTTAATGTGTGGTTCAGATATATCATAACAACAATTAGCCTTTACATGCTTTGGTTCCTGTAAAAGGTTCTTCCCTCTTAAAGACAAGTACTGCGTCTCATCACATGGGATGATCTCACCGCTGTGGGCCTTGTCTCGTCCCAGGTGATTCTCCCGCAGTACACCCACCCCCAAGGTCAGGATCAAGAAGTATCTGCCTTTCCCTGGCCACTAGGAGGAGTCTTTAGGCAGGGATTTAGTGAGGAATCTGCAGGATTCATCACAAGGAGGTAGGAGGAAAATGCCAGAAGTTGGCAGAAAGAGTATATCAAGTGGTTGTAGGAGGAGAACGCCATGAGGTGGTTGAAGGTCTATATCAGAAGGTGGTAGCTAGAGAATGCCAGGATATGGTAGAAGGACTATATCCGGGGGTGGCAGTAGGTAAATGCCAGGAAGCGGTTTAGAGGTAAAACCAGAGGAGAAGTTGCAGAGGCTAGCAAGGCTTTTGCAAGCATGAATATGATGTTTCAAGGGGATATGGGAAGACCATGGTCTAGAGGAGTTGATCCCAACAGAGGAAGAATTTACATTTGGTGTGGTGTCAAGGAGGGCTAGGAGAAGAACATGAGTAGAAACTAGTGCTTAAAATCAGAGAGGTTGGGACCCCGTAACAGAGAGGATAGGGCCTTCTTGACATTGCACGAGAGCTCTAGAGGAGATGACCATGACTGGCTCCAGCAACTGATTAAACATAATCTCTATTGCCAACTCCTGGAGGAGATCCAGCGACTGGTCCAGGTGTACTAAGATGGTGCAGAGATGGCTGTGTCCCAAAAGGATCCAATGCAGAAGAGGAGAGACGGATAAGAGAAGATGGGTGCTGGAATACCTAAATCCTGAGAGTGACAGTACGGCACTAGTTCTGGGCAGGGGATGAGAGTACTGTGGAGAAGTGGTCCTCTTACTTGTTCTGTGAGGTTAACCAGGCAAGAAAACTTTGAGAGAAAAAGAGAGCTATGCATTTTATTTGGGCTTCCTAATCATTTGACCAACATTTACACCTTTTCCCATAACGGAGTTCCTGTGATATCTATGAGTAACTGTGCCTACAATGTCTAGTGATTTAACTACAACAGAACAAGGATTTCCTCCTTGTGGTTGGACTAACCCAACAAAGTCAGGTTGGGGCAAATAATATAGTGTTAGGGTTTTCCCTTTCATTGGGATACTGGCCTCACTCAGGTTCCCTAAACAGAATACACTCTCAGGCATATAGAGCCCAGCTGCTTCTTAGCTCAGAACATTCCGTCACAGGGTTATAGCACCCAGCTGCTTCGTGTCTCATGTCATGGACACATAGTAACTTTTTGTTTCTGTACCATAAGTCCCCTTCATTTCGATATAGTGCCCAGTTCACATCTGTAAATACACCAGAAGGTTAGTGTCTAGTTAATTTCTCTCTGATCTGCGGTTTGTGACAAAGTCCCACTGAGTAACCTCAAGGAGGGAGTCCGGTGGGCCCTGGAGGCTGAGGAAGGTTCCAGCAGTGTGATCCTTAGGTGTTAAATGGTGAATCCCCCAGTGTGTCTCCCCATCTGATCTACTGATGAGTGCTTTAACTGACACCTCAGGTCTGTATGGAAATAAGCAGAGTGCCCCAGCAGCCGCTTGGTACTTCATGAAGCAGAACTGCAATTTGATTAGAGAAAGAAATTAATACTTGGTTAGAGCGCCCAAAAGCCTGTCCACAGGCCCATGTACCATGATGAGGGAACAGACACTGTTGTGCTGCCGAATCATGAGGTGCATAGCTAGGGTGCTGCAGAGATGCTGCCATGTATTCAGGGAGGCCACATGGTTAAGTCAGGTGGAAACAGCACTAATTCTGCCTGACCTCAATATGCTAGATGCATCTTTGTAAAGCTCAGAATGCGGCACCGTCACACCATCAGAATCTGTAGACCATTCACTGGATACACCTGGGGGGTGGAGGGGGGGAGATGGTTGGGGGTGGCGGTGGGGAGTGTCGAGTTGAGGGGGAGAGTGATAGAGGGAGAGAGAGAGAGTGTGAGTGTGTGAGAGAGTGTGAGAGAGTGTGAGAGAGTGTGAGAGAGTGTGAGAGAGTGTGAGAGAGTGTGAGAGAGTGTGAGAGAGAGAGAGAGAGAGAGAGAGAGAGAGAGAGAGAGAGAGAGAGAGAGAGAGAGAGAGAAAAAAAAAAAAAGAAACACAAATTTCAAGCGCTCAACCTAATACAGCCCAGGCGATACAATTTACTCTATTAACAAACCCTTGTCCCCAACCTACACACTATACAAAGAGTGAACGGACTGAACAAAACGGGAGGAAGTAGTATTGAGAATTGAAAGGGAGTGTTTGGAGATAGGGAAGGGAAAGAACTACAAGGCGGGGGAAAGCCAAGTTGCCTGGGGATGTCTGAGTTGGAGGATAGATAAAAGAGTGGAAGTAGGAGAGGAAAGTGCAGATAATAAGGTGGAGCGTGAGAACAAGGCAGAGACTGAAGGTGGTCACATAGTCTTTGCATTGACCAGGAAGGAAACTGCTCCACAATTTACTGGGGGTACTGTCCTAGATCCTAGCCTGTACTAAAGTCAGAGGTGAGAAAAGAGAGGAATGAGCCCTGCTGAGGGCTAGATAACTGGACCCAGATGAATAAGGCATAGTAACACCCTAAAGTTGCATACCATGCTTGGTTAGGGAGCATGACTACAATGACTGCAGCCCAACAGTCCACCCACTACAGAAAAGGAAGAAATAGGCTGTCAACGCAAAACCCCAAGGCATCAGAAGTGTGCTGATAAGCACTGGACACCACCCACAACCTCAGCAGGTTTAACCTTTCTTTGACCCATATAGGACTGCACTGGTACCCTTGGAATTCCCATGAACTTGTGAGTAGCTTTGTGTAAACCAACTATGCATTCATCATTCTTATGTGCAGCATCACTTAACTAAGTGGGCCATGCTTCTTTGCAACTCCTCACCAGTATTATGAAATGTGCTCCTTCATTGTGTCATTCAAGGTAGCCTCAGCATTTCGAGGCCGATGTAATGGAATTGAAACCCTTTATAAATATCATGTAACAGAGCACATCTCCCCTCCTGCTGTGGAACATTCTTCATTTGGGAGTAAGTCTTGAAGCAGATTCATTTTGCATTTTGACAGTTTCATGTAATTCAGGTTTCCAAGTGTATATACTGATCAAGTACAAATTTGTGTATGCTGCCTAAAAGGTAGAAAAAATGGGGTGTTAGGGGCACTACTGAGTATTAGCAACGGTGCGGTACCGTAATTAGCTCCCTGGTCCCTTTGCGGGTTGGTTTTTAACGCCTGCAAAAGGCAGGCGTTAAAGTCTCCAACCCGCAAAGGGACCTCGTAGTAAGGCGGTAAGGGTTAACGGTCACCGGTACCATTAACGGTGACCGTTAGCCCTTACCGCCGTCCGTGTAATGAGGCCCCTAGTCTTACATAGCAGGGTCACCCATTAACGTGTAAGGCGGCAGGCACGTCTGTGATGCTGTAGCGATGCATCTCGGGCAACTTCGCTGAAGGTCAAGGTTGGTCAAGTTCTCACGCTACTTTGGGAACCTTAAACCAGAAACAATACATTCATCCGGTTAAGGTTTGTGACGTTATTTCATATTGCATGATCTGATCTACAGCTGCGCATTACCCTGCTGGCTAAATAAGTTGTTAATGTTATAAAGAGCAGAAGCTCATGTGTAAACCTCATCTGGTCTAGCTCCATTTACCATATTTACAGCAATGAGCAGGCAGAGGTCGTAGCTGTCGGTGAGGCGTCTGGCGCTCCCCTCTCTGCTACTATCCGTCAGTCACTAGAGGTTAGCCCTATAGTTCTAATACATAATCCTTCTAATGGTTTCTGTATAGGAAACACTGCTCACCTCTCAGTCTTGCTGTCAATTGGAAAGGTGCCAGGTCTGGGAGTTTGTTTTGGAAAAAATTAAATTGTGGTTGCACATGTTTTTTTGGAGTTCTATTCCAATGTTGTTATAAAGTTGTGTTAACTCCTGGTCAGCTGCTAACCTGGGCTATATCCTGTGACTGGTCAGGATAATTCTATTTACTGAAAATCACTACTTAACTACTTAAACCATATAGTGACCCATTGCACAAGAAGAAATGATTATAGACTGGGGCTCACCCACAAACAGGTGAGCAAATGTACTATTAGCCAACAAGATATTCACTCTTTGGCAAAAGCCTCTATTATACATTAAAATAGGCATGATAATTATCTTTAAAATATTCATCACAATCCCATTCTTTTTCTAAATAAAATTAATTGTTTCTCAAATCACAATAACGTTACTCAAAAAAATGACCCCAAAGCAAAATGGCGGCCGCGACGTGATGACGTAACAGCGCGACTGATGTGATAACGTCATCACAGCGCAATCCCATCGAAATATGCAATGTGTGATGTACCCAGCAATCACAATACCCGGAATCCGACCGCGGATCGCACCACACAAAGATAAACAAAAGTAAGCACACCATGCTATTGACTTTACATTAATACCAGGGAGTCAGCATTAGCCCTCTCTGCAGACAGCAGAAAGTGGGAGCCAGTATCTCTGAAGACAGCAACAAAGTGAGACATTTCAGATAACTGTTCAAGCCCCAGTGAAGCAACTGTGACTTGAATGCAAACCATTAAGCGATAATTGAAATTCAGCATTTTCTATGCTATACGGGAGTCAGCATTAACCCTCTCTGCAGACAGCAGAAAGTGGGAGCCAGTATCTCTGCAGACAGCAACAAAGCGAGACGTTTCATATCATTGTTCAAGCCCCAGTGAAGCAACTGTGACTTCAATGCAAACCATTAAGCGATAAATGAAATTCAGCATTTTCTACGCTATACAGATATAAGGAGCGATAATAGTTGATACACAAACAAACTAAAGGAAATTGTCTGTGATAGTGAAGTAACTATGACAAGACTAAATGGAACATGCAAGTGACCAAAGTCAACGCACAAATTTCAAAATAGCAATTTGTTTATGCCATAGTGAAGCAACTGTGACAATATTGATTTGAAAAAACTGTATAGACAACAAATTTGTAACTAATTGATGTAAAAATTGCAAGCATATAAGTTGGAAAAAACAATCAACCAAATTCAAATAAATGTGTAAATGTGCTAAAGAAACTGCTTTAACAACCTGTACTCGACTGATATTATAAATAAACTGCACAATTTGGAATAAACTACAACAGGCCAAGACAAGCTTCAAACTCTTTAATGGTCTAAGGGCAACCAGGGCTAATCATTTTCATTTGTTTCCACAGGTTCACTGAAGTCCTGATTGTGTGTGTTTGAAGGTTTTGTGAAGGATTTTGAAGCCTAGCTCCTGCCCAAATGCTCATTTCTAATGGATTGTTTCCTCCCAATGATTCCTCATCTTAGATATATTCGTAGCCTGCTTTGCAGTCTCACCAGTTTTTTCGACAGCTGGGGGTGCTGTGGGACATTGTTGTGGTCGTCCATTGATGGTGGTTACGATTAATGTGTCAGGACTTGACATTGATGACAGAATAAATAGCACACACTGTGCCCATTGCTTCAGTTCAGTTTTTCCACGTGCTGTGAAATCATCATGAAGTAGACACAGACAACAGTTTCAAGTTTGCTTCACAAAAAGTTTTATTTACTTATAAGGTAGGATGGAGTAAGGCCTAACTTGCCTTATGCCGGTCCGATAGCACAGCGAGTAGAGCGCTCGCTTTGACATCTGTGCAGAGCCTGCTGACGCAGGTTCAAATCCCGGCAGGGCGAAACTCAGCCTTTCATCCTTCTGAGGTCGATAAATGAGCACCACACACCGTGGGTAATAATAAGCAGCACTCAGATACCTGAGGGTTTGTAGCGCTATATAAATGCTTAATTAAATTAAATTATGCTAAGGTGGAATTTCCCTACCTAAAGAAAACTAAGGATAATCTTTGTCAGGAAGTCCAAATCAAATATCTGTCTGTGTCCAAAACCTATACGTGCCCCTACAAGTAACTGTATACAATGTGTACAGATGTCAGCATCAAAATGAATAGTGTTCAAAATGATGTTCAGAGCTTCTGCCAGCTCTTGGCTTGTAATCGGCTTCCTTTTCCCTAAGTTCAAAACAGTTCACAAAGTACCAGGGTTCTCTTCCTCAATAGTTCAAATCTTCCAGCTTTTCCAAAACAACTTAATTCCCTGGGACACTTCCCAGATCTTTTGAGGAAGTTCTGTTTTTGACTTCAAAGTCACATAAGAGGTTGTTGCAAAACACAAACTTCTTTATGGATACTTTCAGTGGCTTCTCCATACAGGGGGGCACTCGATCTAGGTGCAGTTGTCGGACCACACAGTCCACCCATTACAGGTTAGGCAACAGATAGCCCTTTCTTGGCTGCTTTCCATCAACAATAAGCCACTGCTTCAATTTAACAGTGAGGCTTCATTCCATGTACCCGTGACACACTCTTCTGACACTGTACTGTGGCTTGGTTGGCTACCATGCACTTGTTAAACCTTCTTGTATTCTCCTGACACTTGCCTCTGCAGGTTTCCTTATAATGTACAGTTCCTTGACCTATTTTGGCTTTGGCCAATACTTGGTTTCTCATACCATACCTGTCTTGATATTTTCTTGACTTTGCCAATACTTGTGTCTCAGATAATATTGTTTGTGTATCGGCCAAATTCGCCACCTTTCTTTCACTCCACTCCATATTTAAAAGTACTTGTAAAGGTTTTCATTTGGTTCGGTATTCAAAGGTACTTGTAATTGCTCTGTTCGGGATTCAAAAATATTTATAAAGGTTTTCAGTTCGTTCGGTAATGAAAAGTAGTTGTAATTGCTTGGTCGGAGCTTACAGCGCTGCGAGGTCTCTGCGGCCACAGGTTCTTGCCTTCCTGTGCTGAACCTTGCTTCCTCTCCCGGAAGCTCTTTGTGGCATTGCTTCCCTGCGATGCTACACTTCAGATCAGGGTTCTTGCAACCACTTCGCTCGATCACGCCAGTCTCCCGCTCAAGGTCTGCTGCTGACCTCCAGAGTTCCTTAGCTTCGCTTCCTGCTGCATAAACTCTGCATCTGTAAATGGGTCTTGAGCGCTCGGGTTGCCACACCACTGATACAGAGTTGCCTTCCCAGCTGCTGCCTCTGCCTCCACAGCTGACTCCATTTCCAATAGGATGTCCGCTTTTAAAGTTCCTGCCACCATGATGAGTCCAGGAAAGACTAGACCGCTCATCATTAGAATGGTAGTTCTACCTTGCTCATGCTGTCGTCCTCCTCATCGCAGTACACAGCTGAGGCTTGTATGTGTCTTGTAAGGGATGCATCGTATATAATGTATGACACTGACACAAAAGGTACAATTTGTAAAACCTTTATTGGAGTTTCAATGGAGTTGGAGAAACTCCTACTTTGCCCGATAGCTAAGATGGAAGTAGTCTCAAACATCAAATAATAAATAAAACAGTCCTAGTGATGTCCGTCAAATCAAAATGGCCTATTCTAACAAAAACCCAATGCCTCCCTGTATCTTGTACAAAAGTGTGAAAAGGAGAATGTGTGTGCAAAGAAAAATCATAGTTCAAATATAAAGAATAAAAATGTCTGAGTCAGCTCTCCTCCCCTCTTTGGACAGCACAGTGTAAGGTGGTCCCTACAGGCAAGAGGACACACTCTGGCTCAGGCTCTTAACATAATAGGCAGTTCAAAACATGGACCAATGCCCGCCTGGCCTTCCATGTTACAGTCTTACTTTCCAAAACACAGTGAACAAAAAAGTTAATTTCGGTACCCCTATGTCTGGCTCAGACCTTCCACAGCAACTTATTACACTTTTGGTCTCCCTCAGTCAGGCTCGGACCGTTTCCTGATGTTGAAGATTTTGGAATGTGCATGCCCTTTCTTTTATACAGACCTCCGCAGGACCCCTTCGACTTTCCAGCTTTAACTCGCACACCTATGTTATTTGCCCCAGTGCTTCCTGGTCTGGGTAGTTCACTTTATTATGTACCAAAGTTCAATGTTCACCTTTTAACTTTCCCCTGGGTTAATTTCAATTCCTTTTACAGTTCATTTACTTTATCGCTACAAACTTTTCACCTTTCACTGAGACTTTCGAGTGTGCTACTTCCTTTCGCCAGACTACTTTGTTACTCAGTATCGCTGTCTTTATAGCTATTGTTACTTCAAGGTTAATTCGCAGGTCTGCCTTTCTTCGCATCTCATCCACACGCGTGCAGCCTTCAATTGGGTGATATCATGGTGCCACTTCAACCTTTCCTTGGCACACAACGGTCTCTCATGTCACTTGCCAACTCATCAGCTGTGCACATTTCTTTCTTATCGTTATTGTCTTCCAGTTTACGAGTCAAGGTTAGTAGCACAGGCTTGGCCTCGTCTTCCCAACTCTGCCATTCACCCGGGAGGGTCGCTGGCATCCTTGAAACACAATGCAACATTTTGTTTGGGATTCGGCTTTCTCCATGTGTCCTTCACAGTCTTTTGGAGGCAACAACCTCCTGCAGGGAACTCCTGGGGTTCTCCACCCGGGGCTGTCATCCCTCGGTCCGTTGCTCTGCTACAGTAGGTTCGCCTTCATCCTGGAGGTTCTGCTCTTACTCATGTTCCATCTTACTCAGAGTGTATCTCTATGTTCCACCTTTTATCCGTGTGACAAGAGCTAATTAGTATCAGATGTATGCACTTAAAGTCAAGTGCCTGACTTTGCCTGACCCAATTAGCGGGACATGTCCAATGCAATGTTTTTGTTTGTTTGTTTGTTTAATATTTATTATGCGCGTCAGACCCGAAGGTATCAGAGCGCAGGCAGTAAGAAGTCATACAGCTTAGTACACAGGTTACTTTGGTTACAAAAGTATCAGAAAAACATCTAATCTGGCGGTAATACATTATATGTACATACAGTAAACAGCACTAAAGGAGTACAGATAATCTATATATAGGAAGATGTACAGTTATTTACAGATGTACAGTTATTTACAGGTATGGCCAGAGTATGTGCAAGAGTTAGCATTGTTACTCTGTCACCCTGTTCCTCAGCCCAGTGTTTGTGTAGAAAGAGGGGGAGTTGGGACATTGGAGAATCCTATGTAATAGGAGGGATCATAGGTATGGGAAAGGGAGGAATACCACGTCTCGCCATCTGCTGCCTCACCCCCACTCCCGAAGATCACTCACCCAGGTGATCGTCCCACACTGGTCCACCCCCAGGGTCTGCATCCAAAGGTGATGGCCATGCCCTGGCCACCTGAGAGAGAGATCACCGGGAACTAGCAGGTGAGACACTCTTTGGTTTTTCACAGTCTGTATTAAAAAAAATAAGCTGATATGTGTCTGTCTCAATAGAATGAGTATATGTCTTTGTAGTTGTTATCTTACTCGTCCCAGTATACAGCTGGTGTTGCTTGGGAAAAGGTGGGAGGGAAGAACAGGGAAAGGGCTGACAGTAGCCTACAAAGGCTTAAGGGATAAGAGGGTACATAATAAAAAAGGAAATGGGGGATACCATGTTTCACCTAAGGGCATCCTCTCCCCAGTCCCCAAGTTCCCTACTCCCAGTTGATCCTCTCTCGCATATCCATTCCCACGGTCAGGATCCCATAGCGATGGCCTTTCCCTGGTCACCGGACAGGAGGATACAGGGGGAAAAGAAGTGAGGTCGCCCTCAGGTTCCACACAATGCTCAGCATGCTCTCTGAACGATTCGACTTGCCTGTGAAACCCTTTCTCAGATGAACATCACAACCTTTTTAAAAATATTTTAGTTATTTTATCATGATGTCTATGCCGAAAACAGGCTTCAAGGGGGTTCGGACTGTGCGACGAAGATGACAATCACAGATCTGCACAGGATTTATCTCTGGTGCCACAGCAAAAATCACAAAGTCATCAAATGCGGCTTCTTTCGATCGATAACCAGTAAGGCCTTGAAGGAGAGAAGGTCAATGCTCACCCTAGGTCAGTCGGTTTCGAAATCTCCGTCGTCCACACCATCAAAAACAAAATCCTCCAAAGATAGGAGTTTAACCAGAGACAAATCTCTGGAAAGACAGTCGGAGGTCTCAAGTTATCTAAAAAATGTCTGTTACCTTTAGAAGGCCCAGCTGACATCTTACATCCTTTGAGGGTTTTGTTCAGCTGACGAGATAGTAGTGAACGAGTAAGGGTCACAAACTGGTTGTTTTTGTGATGAATCCTGTGGAGTCAGCCCTAAACCCCAGGCGAAAGTCTGGCCAGTGGAAGGCAGCCACTACCTTATCGTAACCCCAGGGGTGGTAACATGAGGGAGGGTCACATGGGAGGAGACGGCTGTCAAGGGGAAGTGGTGACTCCTCTAAGAGAGACGCAGTATTCATACTCTTTGGAGGATGAAAGTCCCATAATACCCAAATACCTAATGGGATGCAGTCAGTGTACAATTCCCTCTCCTAGAACTAACCAAAGCACAGACTACAAAAAAGTCTGCTAAACAACATACAGTTGGTACATTGGAGGTTTAGATAGTAAATATCATAACCCCAAATTGTTGTGATTCTGCCTTATATAGAGCTTCTAAAAACAAGAGTAAATCACAACCTCTTTTTACAACCTCCCATAAACTTGACAACTCTCAGTTCACAAATCAGATAAAGTTAATTAAATACAAAAAGACCAAAAACATCCAGAACTCATAATGCTTGTGGCACTGACACTAGGAAGAGGGACTCAGATTTTATGAAGCTTAAAGGTACCATGAAACCTAATGAGCGGTCTAGTTTTTGTAGTGTGAAGCACCTGAGCGGGACATTTAAATGCAGGGATGAGATGCAGGTGGAAGGAGAAGTAGAAGAAGATGCAGATGGAGTAGCAGAGGTGGCAACAGGATTGAATGCGGGATACGCTGTGGAAGCAGAAACGCCAGCTGAGGCTGACGCGGGAGAAGTTGTGTGGCCATGCAGAGCAAGAGAAGCTGAAAGCGGCCTTGGGGAAAGCTACGCCGTGTGGGAAACAAGCACCCAAAACACTGTGAACTGCTAGTAAGAAAGCAGAACCGGAGACCTCACAGAGCTGCCAGAGCTCCCCTGGAGGACTGTGCTCCCTAGGGGCAGTCATACCAGAGCTGGCAGCAGTGCAGATAGGCCTGTGGCAAGCTGCTGCAGTACCAACGAGTGAGAAGGAAATGCAAGGGATGACCGGTGAGTTGGCCTGAGATGCCAGGTGACCCGGCGCACTTCGAATGAGACATTTAACTGGAACTAATGGATTTTGAATAATGAACAAATGAAATAAGGCTGTCAGGGTGCAATTCCTCCTTTTAAAGGATGCCAATTTTGGGATGATTGTAACAGGAATTGCCAGCACCCAAGAGGCTGCATAAGACTAATACAAAGGCTGCAGGAGCACACATCTCCTTATATGAAACACTGATGGGGAGAAATCTGTAACCTGCATTGCCGAAAGGCTATAAATGAGGAATACAGAGACAGCAAGGGCGCAACTTCACTTTTATGTAATACCAATCTGGGGAGATCTGTAAGCCACCTTATCAAGAGACTATAAAGAGATGCAGTCATTGTTCAAACCTACTCAGGGAGTATACTATTGTAGAGAGTCTTGGAGCAAGCATTACCACTAAACACAATTGTAGTTGTAGGAATTTTCATCCTGGCAGGTGAGTGTACCAGGAAAGAAGATTATTTAAAGTACTGTGGTTGTGATAAAAAGGTGTGTTGGAAATAACTTGATAATGTTATCATCTTTCTTGATGAACTGAACTGTTGCATTGCCAAAAGTACTTGCTATTCTGTCCTGACAAAAGTGTTTCCTTTAAAGAAGAAATGTGATATGCTAATAATTACTTGGCCATTTTGAAGAGAACAATTGCCTTGGTTTATGAACTTGTGTTTTGAGAGAAAAAAAAGACTATGGAAAATAACTGTTGTTTTGATTTGTGACCAAGCATTTGTGAAAGAGACAAGTTCTTTGCCAAGTGGAAGGATCCAGTGATTGGAAAACATTGTTTGCTCTATGTTGACTGGACATTTGTTATTGCCCAGAACTTTATTGAATCCACACTTTGCTCAAGGTATTCCTGACTTGATCAAGAGGAAGGGAGTTCAACCCTGGTCACAAGGAGTACTTTGTAAAACCTTTGAGTTTGCATTTGTATTGTGTTTTGTTGCACTGAAGATAGCCAAACATTCCTTGTATACGTTTTGTTGTGTGTATTAGTGTGTGTCAGAGACTTTTTGGACATTAGCTCATTTTTCTTTAGTTTTAGTTTGCTGGGGCAGGGCTACCCTTGTTAGGTTAGGGGAAGTAATGCATTTATATGATAACTTTTTTATTTAAAAAATTGGCAACCTTTGAGAAAACGAAACCTTTGTGTCCGTCTTGCATATCTTACCCCTCACATATTGGAGGTCTTTTTTAGAGCATTTTTGTAGAGTTGTGGGTTGGGTTGTTAGTTTTTTGTGGTGTTTGTTGTTCTGTGTTTGAAACCATGTTCAGTGCCAGGTGTTTGTAGGTCTTTGTTTTATACCCGTGAGTGTGTGTATAGGCCCACATTCTAAGTTTCCCTTTTCTCTGATATAAAATAACATTTAAAAAACAAAAAAAGTTTCTTTTTTACTTTCCCCTGTTCCTTTTTCCCTTTCTGTTGCACAAATAAATGGCTCCTTTTGCACTTTCCCCACTCCTGTATCAGTTTGTTTCATTGGAAAAAAAGTAAGAGTTTCCTAAGACCTTTCATTGTTTGTGTTTCTAGAAACCTTTACACGAGCCCAAGGTGTCTTCCTGTGCTATGTATTATTCAGTCAACTTCCCTACGGTTTATATGTTGCGAGAACCCTTTTTCCTGGTCTGTTCTTGTGTAAATCTATTTGTTTACCTTTGTCGCTTGTCTTGTTTTGTGTTTGACATTTTAGACAGCAGCATTTCCTTTTATCTGTAAGGAGTGCCAGGTGGAAGATGGGGAGCTGGAATACTCCTGAACCACTCTGTCAGGGGTAACAGTAATCGGGGGCAGTGGGAGATGACAGCAGTGCTTGAGGAGGGGCAGGCCCAGCATGAAAAGGGGGAGGTAGAATAGTCTTGTTGTTTGGCAGGGCCTAAGTCAGATGGTGTTTGGGGCCACTGCACCACTTCTTGCCAATGCAGAGGGGGCATGGTGGGCTCAGGATTTCATTGTGAAGTTTTAAGGCATGTCAGATATTATCCCCATCCATGGAAGTGTCCATCTGGCCATGGGTAGAGACAGTCAAAATCTCCCGAGCACATTTTTCTGCTGAAAATGCAGATTTCTTATGAGCAAAATTCTCTGCAGACTTTGGAAATCATATGCAGGTTTTGAAATGTTTGGACAATTCCAGCAGATTTATCCTCTAGAACTATGGAATTTCCAACTGCACATACGTATAAAAAATATTGGGGGAGGAAGAATTTCAGTTTGTCACAGGGTAAGACTGCCAGGGGGAGGACCCCAATTTAATATGCATCCTCTGCAAGTAGACAGTTAAGCGGGGTAACCCACAGGAGCCTTGTGCACCTCGTTGATGTGCAAGTATTGCAAAAAGTGTGGAACATTGATGTATACAGGGAATGCACATCAGGTGGCACAGACCCCACTACTGCAGCACCCTCCTTTAGTAGAGATTGGGATAAGGAAGTGTTGGTTAAAACGCCAGTCATTGCCAGTCACACTGTAGCAAGGGACCCTCATTCCCCACACTCTGGGCTAACCAAAATGTTTTCCTGACCCTCCACCCCCATGTCTAGACCAGCACAGCCTGAGCCAGTGTTATGTCCACTACCAGGGCCTCTTTACCACCACTAGCACCACAACAACCTGTTAATGGTGGTAAAGTTCAGAGTGTGGTGCCATCTGGGCAGGAGGGGAGAGACAGAGTGCTGAGGAATGAAGGGACGTACTGCCTGCATTGCCTATAACTGTCAATTGCTGGAGTGGGCCCCTTGGCAGTGGTGGATAAGATGTACAAGAACATGCCCCCGCACCTCCCTACCCTGTTGTCAGTGACTTGGCAAGAGCGTAGTAAAAGGGGAGACCCAGGCAGCAGGGAAAATCCTCAAAAATATAGCGGTGCCCTTGCTGGTAAGCACAACAACATAAATTGAGGCAGAACCTTCAATTTGTGCGCGTGGTTCTAAGAGTTGGAGAATGACTCCACTGGTTAGTAGAGAGAAAGACATTGTGGCAAAACATCCGGTTTATGAGCATGGTACTAGGTGTTAGGTATTTATGCTGGTTGATAGAGACAAACCGATTAGGGACGAAGGAAAAATGCAATGCACTCAAGTGCCTCACAGTAGCTGACAAAGCAGACTGATGCATGATCATGGAAATGTGTATATCAACCACTACTTTCACAGTCAGTCACAAGCACCTTCCCCCTCTTTCCACTTGACTGCAGCTGGCTTGCTCACGAAGTTTAATTGGCTAAAGAAGTTATGTGGTTTTCCGAGTGATGGGCTTGATGCCTCCCCCTGCCGTAACCTGAGGGGACACAATGCTCATTCATTTTCATGTTTCCTGTGGTCTGAGACAATAGCCCAAGCATTGCAAAACGCATGTTCACACTGCATGCTAGCCACGGGGCCGCCAGGGTTTCCATAGATAATTGAATAATTGGTCACCCTGACTGCATTCCAAGCCATAATTGCAGTGGATCATCATCATCATCAATAAACAGCTGCCATGTGATGTGATGTGTTGAGAGCATAGGCCTTAACCGTCTGGTCTGCAGTGGCCCGACTGAATTCTTTTGGGGCCCAAGATGCTTACAGCAAGCTGGACTGGGACATCCTTTGTTTTTCCACTATACAAAACCCCATTGTGGCACCTCCCGAACTAGTGTCAGACGCTGAGACGAGATAAGTGTGCACTGTCCAATAACGTTCTTTACATTGGTGAAGTTCCACACTGGGTGGCTGGTTCTCAGTCTTTTGGCTCTCTTGTTCCATCCAGACTTTTATCCCTTTAGTGCACCCTTACACAATGTTATCAGATCCTCTTGCAAATGACAAAATACTGCATTTTCCTCATCCTAACACATTTTGTTTGAAAGTTCCCCATTCATTTTAAACTGTGGTAAAGGAAAGATGCCAGCAGGTGCTTCATGTTGCCCTTCATCATTGCTAAGTATGGATCCTTTTGGATGGTCCAGAGCAGTTTCGTGAGCAGTTTCCCTGCTTTTGCAAAGCCAGACATGTCATGATCATTTATTTTATTGGATAGTTAGTTGCAGCAACTTGCTCCATGATGCATACAGACGTACCCACTGCGTGGCCTCGCCAAAAGGCCATGATAAAGGATAAACATTGTCCAATATTTGCCACCATGCTGTTGTTAGTTATACATTGCCATCTCTGATTAATGCAGTAGTCAGTTACTGTGTTGAACTGCCCTCACAGACACTCCAGCATATAGTGGATTGAATTCCACAGAGTCAGCGTTTCGGTTTTTGTCTGGTTGTAAGTGAGATGATGCAACTGTAGCCTTTCTTCAATATTGCATACAGACTGTAGGAGCACCTGAAGTGGGTGCAGATCTTATTGGACACATGTAGAATCAAGTAGTGAGTTCTAGCTTATGAAGTTGGTAACCACAAGATGAGGACATAGGCTAAGCAGGGCACATGCATAGTTTCACTTCTCCTCCGGGCAGTTATAGGATTCGACCCATTGTCAGCTACCAAAAAGCCTACTTATAAACCATGGTAAGCCAATGTGCCATAATCTTTTTCACTTTCTGCCAAAGACAAAATTCTCTTATGGGAAATGATCTCTGGGGGGATCTCTGCAAGAAGCAAGTTTTGCACCATGTGCAGTATTTTTATGAGATTGTTCCCATTCCCCTCAACACTAAAGAGAATCATCATGGGGTTTAGCTTCCTTTCCTTGTGGTCTATCTATTTTATCAATGCCAGTATTTCTTTATAGTAAGCCTGCGCGGATGGGCAACTCCACCACATGTTGCCAGTATATGCTTACCTCACCACAACATCTCCAACAGAGTGAGCTTGCACTGGCGAACATCTGGGCGATCCTACACAGCCGAAATTGCCATCTGTACAGCATTTTAAAGTTCTGCATATTATATTGCATGGATATAGAGCATTTACACACACCCCAACATAGGAATGACCATAACCCCGCTAGGAGCTCCCTATCCATACCTTTTTCCACTGAGTTTTGACCAATAGGGCTTCCGGGTTCCTCTTTGTAGTAGGGCTTGGTATAACTTTGAGGTTAAACCTTTTGTTCGCAGGAAGTCTCGATAGATAGGGCCTTTGCTTTCAGGCCATCACCAAGCAACATTTAGTTTTGAGATAGTAGGGGTTACTGATCACTCGTTCCAGTCCTGGGTCGAAAGATGCCTGGATTAGGAAGGGACTGGCCATTCCTAGGTTAGAGAGCGACGCCCATTAGGCCCTTTGCTGAATTGAACATAAAACGTTGAACCTCATCTTCTGTCAGTTTGCGTGTTATTGAAGCCATCTGTGACATAAACTGAAGGATATAGTATTCAGTAAACCTTCAGAAATCTACAATGAGGAGTGACTGTACACGGACTGCACCCAAAGACTTTCTTCAAGTGACTCTACAATATAATTGGTTGAAGCTGTTCTTTTGTCTCCCTTGTGTACAATAAACCTGTGTCCTGTGAAATTCCCCGAAATGTTTTCTTATAACTATGCAACAGAAAGACGTTCATGTAAGATTATAGTATCAGATCATTACAAGTGCTGTTCTCCAAGAGCTAATAGCACATCATTCCAAGCACCATCTGGTACAATTTTTTCCCCAAGAGTAGGAAAGATGATTCTGTGCCTGTTTTGCTTGTGGTCCTTCCTCTATTGTTGACTTTGGATCTATGCAAGAATGGCTTAATGAGTGTCAAAGTTTCATTTGCAAGTGTTTTAGATGGCAAATTAAGTGGAAATTACAAAGAGT
Source organism: Ambystoma mexicanum (assembly GCF_040938575.1). Classification (NCBI taxonomy): domain Eukaryota; kingdom Metazoa; phylum Chordata; class Amphibia; order Caudata; family Ambystomatidae; genus Ambystoma; species Ambystoma mexicanum. Next base: position 522,923,146 of record NC_090928.1, on the reverse strand, counting down.
TTTAACTTGGTTTTTTGAAAAATAATCCAGCAGAATGTGTGTTTTCTCCCTGTATGTGGTAGCCCAAACTCTAAACCGAATGTTAATTTGGTGCCCTGTAAGAGGGGTTGGCTAATAGATATAATAACATCACCCTGGCATATAATGGCAATAACCCTGATATATAAAGGTATCAGTATGGACTATCTTGGCATTGCCACTAAGTCACCCTGGAAGATAATGGGAGTATCAGACATATTATGGATTTAGCAATGATGAAGCTACTCTTGTATATGATGGAAGCATTCAGGCCTTTGATAGCCCTACCTGGCATATGATGCAAGTACATGGCACACGCTAACAGCACCCTGTTGCATTATGGCATGAGCTTTACAACATGATGGTTTGACCCTGTTTTAGGGTGGCACTGTCTCTAACTTCCCATAATATTTCACAGCACAAACCCTGAAATAGGATTGCAATAAACTCAACGCATGACTGAATTACTCTGGCATATGATGATATGATAAGTCATTAATAATGCGCCTATACACAAGTATTTCAAGGCGCGACGAGGCAAGGGATGGGGAACCGAGGAAGGACAGAGAAAACAATCTTACTAGGCCAGGTGACATTGATATTGCGCAAGTGCATGGGATGGGGAGGGGGAAAAGTGCAGGGGGAAAGGAAAGAAGGCAGTGCAATGCATAGTATAACAGTAAAATAAATAAGACAATAAAAGTGCAGCCAGCTGGTGGCAAGGGCAAGGGTAAGTGCAGAGCATCAAGAGTCAAGTGCAGGTAGGAGGCTGCAGGGATACAGATACAGTCCCCGAGTGCAAGGGTTGCCAGGGGGCAGTGCAAGTGTGCAACTGGTGGGGAGGGAACCTGGGCCCGAGATCAGCGGGTAGCCAGGTAACCAGTGCATTTTCAGTTTCAGTTTCAGCTAGGAGATCAGCTGGGGTGAGGAGGAGAGAAAGCAGAAGCAAAGAGGAAGGTCTTGAGATGCCTCTGGAACTAGAGATGGTTCTCCTCAAGTTTCAGAGAGGCAGGGAAGCCGTTCCAGAGGGAGGCCCCAGCAGAAGAAAGAGATCTACCACCAACTTGTTGTGTGGAGAATCGACTGACCCTAAGGGAGTTGGAGGCGGATGAGCGATGAGCTCAAGAAGGACAATATTTAGGAAGAGAGAGATGAAGGTAATGAGGCCCCAGGCCACAGAAGGCCTTGTGGACAATGCAGAGGGTTTTGAACTTAATCCTCACCGCCACTGGGAGCCAGTGCAGAGATTTCAGTCCTGGAGAGATACGATCCCTGGGCTTGAGGCCAAGGACAAGTCTCGCAATCCTGTATTGGATGAGTTGCAGAGGGCGGAGAGTAGAGGCAAGCAGATTAACAAAGAGGCTGATGCACTAGTCCAGCCTAGCGAGAACCAGAGCTCTGGAGACAGTGAGCTTCTGGGGGAAGGAGAGGAAAGGAAGATTACCTCTTAAGAGGTGAAGCTGGTAGACTTCTTAGAGACGTCAGAGATGTGAGGAGAGAAGGAGAGTGTGTAGTCGAAGATGACCCTGAGGTATTTAGCATCACAGGTGGGAGCGGGAAGGGGGCCAAGAGAGGCTGGCCAGAGAGCGACAGAAAAGGAAGGAGCAGGTGTGCCCATGAGGAGAATCACGGTTTTACTGGCCCTAAGGCAAAGATCATTGGCGGCACACCGCTCCTGGATAGCAGACAGTCAGAGATGAGAGAGATATAATAACAGAATTCCAATCATATATTGCATTCGCCCTAGCACATGTCAGTATCCTTAATGTCTTCATTCTGACATATAACAGAATTACTCTGCGCATGATGGGAGTATTGTGCCATATGATGGCTTTAAACATGCGTTTTATAGCATCAGCTGAAATATAATGGCATCACACTGGCATAGCATAGAGCCATCCTGACAGATGATGACATGAGATTGTTTTTGATCTGTTTCCTAGATGGATCTAAATTTGATTTAAGTAAATGGAGCAATTGGCAGATGCTGATATGGGAAATAACCAGATGGAGGTAACTAAGGACTGTGCAGGTGGCAGGTGTGTTAGCTTTTTATAAAGCTTGTGACTGAGATGCTAGGCGGGAGTAGCAAAAAGGCTGATAGAAGGGTAGGTTTCGGTAATGGTAAGGGGGTTATTTTCAGAGCCACAACAACAACAGAATAGTACAATAATATGGCATAAATCATATAGAAAGTCTCTTCAATCAGTTTCATCCAAAGAGTTTGTCCACCCATGAGTTAGTGTTCAATTGATAGCCCTTGCCTTTGTCTTGAAACTGCAGGTTTGAGAGCTTCCGATAACCTAGTCTGTTGAGTATGATTCTAGTACTTCCATAGCTGGTATGCTTCTGGCTTAGACAAGTCTGAAAATCTTCTCAAGCACTTTAAAATAATGATTGTGTCTTCTCAGGAGTGACCCCCTCTCACAGGATCTTGGCTAGGGGTGCTCCTTCCAATTGACTACGTTGTGCTCTGGGGTCCTAGTCCCAATAATATCCACTTTCTGATCATACCTGTAGTAAGCTCCCTGACTCCCAGTGAGATTATACTGTTTTGTACCTTCTCTCGTTTATGCCCTGGACTTTACCTGGTCTGCTGGAAACGGTTCTCTCTCTAGAAGTGGTAGCTTTTCTTCCTCGGGAGAAGTAGCTGTACACCCCCACTCCCCATGTAGCTCTTCTCTTTCATCCACCAAGTTGAGGACTGGACTGTTCTATTGGTCTCCTAATGGTACGTCTCCACCAACGCCTCCCCTCCCACCGCTCTATCTCCAGAAGAGAATTGATACCTTCCAACTTCCCCACAACCCTCTTTCTCTTTTTCTGATGGCCTGCCTCCTCCACTTCCCAGCAATTCTTCTCCTCCAAATGGCTGCTCAACGTCTCTACTATGCAAACTACTCCTTCAAAGCCACATTGATTCACATTTTCAAACCTCAAATTCTCTTCTGCAGTGGAACCTTCCTCTTCTTGCACCCTCCTCCAGATACCACGCTCTAAATTCCATGTCTCTCCTCCTGCTCTCCTCTCAGTACTCCTTTCTCTCATCACCCACCAATCCTCAATCATTTTCTTCTGGAACTCCCCACACTGCTAAATTGGAATGGGTGATTTGTATAGTAGAACTCCCCCTCATTTTGGGTGATGCTTAAGGATATTGAGTACACCTTGTGTTCTGAGGGTTGTGCTATTCTGTGATTGAGCCGTGTGTTAGTGGTTGTGTGTTCTGGGTAGGAACTGGCCTGAGGTTTTATAAAGGCCTGTTGCCATCCTAGATTTCAATGAGGCCAGGTGGCCCTGTGCATAAGGTATGTGACTGAGTAGTGTAGGCTAGACTGCCTGTTTTGGAGTAGGCCAAGCCTGTTTTGTAAATGGTCTTTGTCTTTCAGTAATGGTGTGGCAGACTGAAAGGTGGTGGTCTGTAGTTTTTCTTGCGTAATGCCACAGGCTATAATTCATTCAAAACATTCCAGCCATCACTCTTACATTTTAGATAAACCTCCTTTAAAAATGAATCATAGTATTGTATTGCTCAAGTTGGCCCAAATGTATAAATTAGCAATCCAGGGTCCTGAATGTAATGCTTTATAGCAGATTTTCTTCTATGTTGCAGTCATTACACATCGTGCTAAAGAGACTGGGAAATAGGACTGCAAAGCTATTATCTTGTTTTGGGTCAAGGTAACCTTGCACAATCAAAAAATGGTCAATAGCTGTAAAATGTTGCCTGCTTTCCTTGAGTTGAAAATCGTACTGATGGCCATAGATACATGCTTTTATGTGAGATATGTCAAACAAATGGCTCTTTTGCCATATAAAAGTAATGCTAACACCCTTATTATTTTTTCAGGTCTTTTTTAACTTTTTCAAAAAGAGGGTAGACTATGAAGCCTTCAAAGCAATGAATGATGCATGCCTGGTTTTTGATGGAAAGCTTGTTATTAATACAACATTTCTCAATAGCTGTAAAATGTTGCCTGCTTTCCTTGAGTTGAAAATCGTACTGATGGCCATAGATACATGCTTTTATGTGAGATATGTCAAACAAATGGCTCTTTTGCCATATAAAAGTAATGCTAACACCCTTATTATTTTTTCAGGTCTTTTTTAACTTTTTCAAAAAGAGGGTAGACTATGAAGCCTTCAAAGCAATGAATGATGCATGCCTGGTTTTTGATGGAAAGCTTGTTATTAATACAACATTTCACACTAATGATCCCACGATCCGAGCAGCAGGCCCTCTCACCAAATTCTCCAATCGCTATTATGCAAATGGATGGACACACAACAATTTCAATTCTAAGGAGGTTGGATTCAATCTTGCTGCGAACATGCTTCAACTCTTTGATCCAACCCTTGAACAAGTTTCAGAGCCACCAGAGGATTTGGACAGACTCATCCCTATGTACAAAGGGGCAAAGATTCAAGGTTTGTGAAATGAACATTTTGTGCATCAGTATTCTGAAAGAGTTCTGGTGATGAAAAGTAAAAATGCTAGCCCATATATAGTGATTGTTCTATTGACTTAGACTTGTTTATATGTGTACTGCATCTTGCAGCTTTTTTGGAAAACTTGACTATCTGTAGTCACTAGCACAGATGGCATAAGAATCACTCCAAATCTCTGAGGCGTTCCAAGGGTCATACCTCTATCATCTGTATGCACTCCTCCCTAGCCCAGACGTCCTTATCCACAGGTTAGTGCTAGTGATTGTTTTTCCCTCAGTATACTAATCTCTCGATGAGCTGCAATGATAACCTGAAGGCGCTTGGCCCTATGTCTCTAAGCTCCTACCTTTCCTTACTCTATCCTGTTGTTAGTGGTGTAAAGGGATTTGGGGATTTGTGCCTTTCAGACATCCTGTACAATTCAATGGGGGTCATTATGAGGTAGGCGGTAAGGGGTTAACAGCACTGGTAAAGGTGCCAGACCCGTCAACCCCTTACCGCCCTATTACGAGGTCTCCTCACGGGACCCGGTAAGGACGCCTGGTTAAACCAGGCGTCCTTACCGGGTCCCGCGAGGAGACCAGCATGCTAACAAAGGGCCTGTTATTAACGGGCCCATTATTAGCATGCTCCACATTCCCATTGAGCCCTATGGGGGCTCGAATGGGAATGGGGATGTTCAGGGTCTGGGTTCCTTGACTGAGGAATTACCGGGCCCTCCAAGGTCGGAATGGCCCGGTAATTCCTCATTCAAGGAACCCGGACCCGGTACCCAGTATGGGGGTAGCCATGCCGCTAATAGCAGCATGGTTACCTCCTACCTCGTAATGACCCCCAATGTCACCTTTCATCCCCACCCTACAATCCCTACACTCCCGCACACCTCCTCCTGCTTTGACTCCCTCTCCTCTAGTCTATCTCTCTGTCTTTCACACTTTCTAGGTCTCGCCTTCACTCTTCCATGTTACCTCTCCCTCTGATTTATTACCACCCCCTCCTCAACACTGATACTACTACTCTCTCCTCCACACTACACTACTCTACCCTCCTCCATACAACTACACTACGACTCACTCCTCACATCTACTTTCCCCTCCTTCCCACTTCTACTCCCTCCCCAACACTGCTACTCCTTCCTCGCTCCAACTACTTGAACACCCTCCTTTCGCCCTGTATCAGCCACTTTAGACACTCCTTACATTAATCTTTCTTAACCACACTTAATACACAAGCATGCCCACGCATACAGCAGTGTCACTTTCACTCTTTAGCCAATAACTCCCCTTTGCCTCCACCTCTACTGCTCCTAAGTCCCTCCTGCTGGTCTCTTGGTTGTCCTCCACCTCTAACCTCACCCAAATAACCTGCACTTCCTGCTTCCTGTTGCAACCTCATGTTCTCCCCTCCCTCCTGGAGCTGGTCCTCTTTCCCTGGCCAATCTGCCCTGTCTTCCCAACTTGGGGTCAGTGATATGCTATGTGAAGTTAGAGATAGAAGGTTAATCCCAACCCACTTTCATTGCGCAGACCCACCGGGGAATGGCCATTGGTGGCCAGGAAGTCCACTGGCTCTGTTCATGCTAGCGAGTCCCATTCGAGGTTCCTCAATGGTATGTTCCAAGAGGTTAGTGTTTTTTTCACACATCCCTGGTGGTCCAGGGGAGCCATTGGCGGCTGTGTCTGGCCACTGCTATCATCCGGCTGTGCTGTGTGGCTGTTCTTGCTAGCACTCGCCATTGTTGTGGGTACTTTTCCTCTCTCCATTGTTTCCCCTCTGTAGGATGGGCCTTGCTGGGGAACTCGTTGGTGGGTGAGTTGCAGGTGCTCTGCTGCTGATGTGGCTCGTGCAACACTGCTCGCCCCCTAACACTTTCTATTGGTTTCTTGCTTTGATGTTGAGTCTCTTGGAAAGATGGAAAAAGACTGTCAAGTACCTTATCGAAGGTGTACTGCACCGAAGCATGCTGCCACAAGATGGGGGGGGACAGGAGTTGGGGACCTCTCAACTGCCAGAGACCTGCTAAGGGTTTGGACTGGCTCTGGATCTCTCCCTGGTAGGACTCCCACCCTCCGCTGACAGGGGTTCTACCTCCTCTTGATGACAAGGCGGGGGAAGTGGCCTTGTCACATCACCATTTGGAACACTCATAAGATTTTCTTCCTTTTTGCCACAGACTTGCGCTTATGTATTGTAATTCATGTTTCTTAACGAACCCCACAAATTACAATTGTGTTTAATGAAATATATAGCAATAATGTAAGTTAATATATTATCTTTTTACATTAATATGGGTCTGTGCTGTGCGTCTACCACGCATCCCTACTGCTCCTAAGTGGGAACATAGCCCAGTCCAATGAATCCTCTAATCTAGAGTCTATGGGTAACCCACCCACCCAACCAGCCTAGGGTTTAGGGCACCAGGTTGAGAAGCTGGATCATTGGGCTAGGAAAGTGTCTCGATCTGTCTCATAGCACGCCTGAGTACCACCTCCCACAAACCCTGTTCGCTCAGAAGGCCATTCTGCCTATAGAAAACGAAGGAATGTGAATATGGCAGTGGCCCCAGCTTTTACTCCCTCTACTCAACTTTAGTTCAGACCTCTCCACTCATTAAGATCAGAGGCAGAGAACAAGGAGGGTGTATCTGCAGAGAATGTCCTAGTCCTTTGAAATTGGGTTCTCTGCCTAAGTACTAGCTTACTGTGAGACCTAGTTTCCTTTCACTGTTCCCTATTAATTTCTTCCAACATCACCCCTTCTTCCTATCCTCACCATATTCATCCCCCACATCACTATATTCTTCCCCCACCCTGACCACATTCTTCCCCCACCCTGACCACATTCGTCTCCCACCCCTTTAAGCTTTAGAGGTTTAAAGTGTTCAAAAGACACTATTAAGCAGAAGACAAGAAACCTACATGCATAACATAATATTGTGTCTTCCCCTCTCCCCTACATTCGATCCCCTCTTTCCACTCTCCCCCCAGAACTCTGTACATGACCTACATAGGACTAAGTGCTACCTTGACAAACAATGCGTTCACATGTGTAGTTTTGATGAAAAACACAGTACCAGCTTTATTTATTTATTCTAGTATTTGTATAGCACGCTACAGCCCACAGGCATAGAGACGCTGAAAAGAATATGTATGCAGGCTTGCTTCAGGGTTACAGGATAGCGGCCCAGTACAGTGGATTAATACAGTTACTTAGTTTACAATAGGTTGCATGTCAAGGTACAGTACACAGTACAATATTCAGATGGTGGCGATAGGTGGGAGGCGAATCAAACAAAAAGCTTTGTCTTTAAGGCTTTACGGAAGGTTGTGTGAGATTCGATCATTCTGAGTTGGGCGGCAAGGGTGTTCCGGTAGGTTGCAGCCAAGGTAGAGAAACTGGAGCCCCCGGCTTGCACTCTTCGTGTAAGAGGAACAATGAGGCGATTGGCGTATGCAGATCTGGAGGGTCTAGAGGGTGTTTTTTTGATGATCCTCTGAGCTAAGTACGTGGGGGCTAATCCATGGATGCATTTGTGTGCAATAGCCAGTGTTTTGAAAAGGATCCTTTCTTTGACAGGTAGCCAGTGAACGAACCCATTCCCCTTTTCCGTGTCGAAGGGAACGGACCGCTTTCACCAGCGCTCCTGGGTTTGACTTCGGCCTTGTAATTCTACGTGCTCTTCATCGGATACTGTCTTCTGTCTTTTGGTCTTAATCAGGTACTCGGTCCTCTGGCGCTACATTCCTACACATGGCATGTCGACATTTGCAGGCTTCAGCAGGTGTCCAACCTGCAAAGGGCTCTTCCCTACGTCCGACCCCCACGCTCTTTTCCTCTGCTCTGATCACGGCCTGGAGGGTTGTACCACGCGTGACGTGCTTACACCGCGTGCTTTGATGAACAGGTTAGCTCGGTGGAGGGAACTTTACAAAGCTGTTAAAGGTAATCAACTTCGGGCAAGTTATAATCATCATGTGTAGTTGGAGGAAAAGTGAGTGACCCCAAGAAAATTCCCTCTGTCCCAGAGACATTCGATCTGACTCATATCCCTAAGACTCAGGCAACAGATAGCTCAGCCTCTGAAGTGATAGGAGGAGGTACCTGGTCGTGTGTCTGTTTGATGTCTATGAGAATGAAAAGGCAGGGGAAATTGGTCTTTTGCCAATTTAGATCTGCATACTATTTTATTTCTGACAGCGAGAAGATAGTTTCTGACATAGTTTGTGTCTGTTTATACCAGGAACCCCCAACATTCCCCAGTTCATTCTTCCCTAACCACAGACTTCCCTAAACATATACCTCCTTCAGGACAGCCCTCAGTGGCCTGGAGCCTGTATGGTTCTGCCATAAAGCAGGCTAGGGTCAGGCGTTAGTTTCTGTAACTTTGACTTGAGTGCCCTTGACAAGGAGATTATCACTGCCTGTCCAGTAGCAAACCCACCTTAACTGTCTTCTCTCAAAACCTGGCAGTGCCCCTGCACTATCCTTTTCTCACTAACTTTGGCTCTGGTGGCTCCAGATAACTGTATCCAATAGGGCGAGAAGCAAGGACCCTGAAGGGTCTGTTTACAGACATGACGCAGAATGTTGACATAACCCTGATGCACAAGCAAAACTATTCTAAAATGTCATTTTTAACGTTGGCTCATTTAGTGCCATGTTTGAGAGCCCAAATTAATGTTATGAATGGGCAGAGATGAGGGTTGGAATGGCAGTAGCATGGAGATTGTGGGTGTTGTTCACTTTTACTGCTTTGTGTCTTGGTTGACTTCCATTTTAGAATTAGGCATTACTATAATGTATATTGGCATAGGTTTTCTTAAGAGCGTGATCTCTGGCCAGCTCCACTGCCAAACATAGTCAAACATCCTCAACCATAGTCGACATTGCCTATCATCTCGGAGTATTTAGGTCATCCCAGAACATAGTCAACTATTGTCAATCATGGTGAAATTAGTTTTGGCTCATTGATGTATTTGCACCGCAATTGAATCTGCCTCGCAGTGAGAGTACATAGTTTTGAATCCTAAATGTTGCTTTAGTTCCACGTTTAGTTTTGGTTAATAAAAGGCACTTTAATGCCACAATTAGTTTTTGCGATACACACACACACACTTCATTTCGGATCTTAGGTGGATCTTTATCACAACAATTAATTGAGGCTCATAGCATTTTTGCTTCACAAGTTGTTTAGAATTATAAATTAGGGTTGCAGTTGGCAATGGCTTTGCTTGCAATATGTCTGTGACAGAAAGCATGACACTGTTTTTGTGTCTTTGGATTATTAACAATGAAAGCTGCATGGGTTGTAGTGCAATTCCTTAAATTCCACATTATCTTTAGAGTGAAAGGTCTTTATTGCTCAATACAAATGTTCTGGTGTAGCCTCTTCCAGCAGAATCAATGTGATCCCCTTGGAGTCCTGTCTGTGTCAGAGCAATCAACCACATACGTTGATCTCACAGCTCCAGGAAGAGGGGTTTTGAGGACTCCTTTTAAGATTATTCTCAGCCCTCAGGAAATGGAACAAATAACACTTCTAGTCCCTTAGCGTGTATTATTCCCCTTTTCGAAAACAAGCAAGAATGCATCCAGATCGCCTTTTGTCTGACATGACTTTATGATGTCTGTCTTCCAGGGGTTTGCTTGCTTCCTGCACCAGCTAATGCCAGAACCACCTACGGTGCTCCCACCTTAGTTCCAGGCTGAAAAGTTGTCTGTTTGCTTTCTTGAAAGAAAGCCCTTTTCTCATGATCCAACCATTGCTTCTAGTGTCCAGAAGGAAACTGGTGCTACAGTGTTGCTACCTCTAGCAGAGATCCTAGGTCCTTAGAGCTTTTTGGGGTCTGCCTCTTTGAGGCTGTTATAGTGTGGGTTGCCCCTATTTGACTGAAGGTCAAGCTATGCATCTCTAACTCAATGTAGATATGGTGAAATTCAACTCCCTTCCATATACTGGTTCCATTTGAAGTTAGGTTAATTTATCCAGGCCTGACTTGCAATTTGACAGATCACAAAGGTGTTTCCCCCCACAATAAAGGAAAGAGCTGGCCTAGAGGTATTTTAACTAAGTCACATAGGAAATATTCGGAAGGGGTGGTAGGTAGCTCTCGCCTCATCTTTAGCCATGCTTTTCTGGTTTATTGGAGATGTTTTCTAAGATTATGCTCTATCGGAATGAGGATATTAAACCATGTTTCATATAGCATGGGTTGTATGTTCAAAGGCAGTTGGCAATAACTACTTTGAGCTACCATTTTTACAGTGGTTGAAATGAGGGTGGTAGGAGGGGAATTTCTTCCAAGGAAGAATCTGTTTTTCTCATCTGCAGCTGAGTAAAGTTGTGCACTTATGCATACAAGTCTGTAGGGCACGAGTGGTTGTGAAGCGAGTCAAGCAAGTGTGCTGGCAAGAGGACGTGGCTCTGCATGAACTCAAATTAGATGGGAAGGGCCCCTGCATCCTAACCCCTCCCCTGAGTCGACACCTTAAACTCATGACTGAGATATTCCACAAAGGAGGGACTCATTGTGAAACAGTATAAGATCACCACTTGGACCATAACAAGCGGAAATTCATCAATAAAAAGATGGTTGAAGCAGATAGCACTGTATGTGTGCTGCCGTTGGCGGATTACACTGGGCCCTCTTGGAAGCAGAGGCGAGAACAGGCCAGAAATCAGAGAGGACCCCTCAGAAACATTTGCCACCATAGTACAAGAAAAAGAGGCATTTATGTGCATTTTGCTGTTGAAAGCATAAACGAGTCTGGGAGGTCGCACGTGTGGGAGATAGAGACATACTGGCAACACCAGTTTATTCTCTAAATGTCCATCTCTTGAAAACTGGGAGGATTTCTTTGAGCATTTATTCAAGTTGATGACCCACTTTGTAATTGTGGGGCAGATGCAAACCCATTGACCAACACCCCAACAGATCAAAAACCTGAGATTTCGAATGGGGAAATAGTTTACTGTCCTTGAAAGGGGGCTCTGTGAACGAGATGTCTCCTCATGTTAAACGTTACAGCATCTACTGATTACCTACCCATACAGACATGTGTTTAACAACTAAATCGAGATTATCTGGGAATATTCATGGATAGTAGACTCACAGTGGCAAGTAGTAGGGACTGGAATTAGAGCAAACTCTGACCACCTTTGTTACAATGGTGAGGAATATTAAAATCAGTAGCAGGTTCAGAAGGGTGGGTAGAGCATGTGCCTCAACAAGAGCCTTCTGATGGAGTTGCTGATAAGAGGAAGTTTGCAGCATGTGTACAATTTGTATTTTCTTGGCAATATCAATGGTAAGGCATAGGAATACCTGTTTACAGAAGCCCTGTGAGACAGATTTTGTAGGGGAATGTGTCAAATTGGTCAGACAACCGTTAAGGCCTTTGCTTTACACCCATAAAAGCTGAAGACGTAATTTGCTGGATTAGCATGCCATAACTATTTCTCCAAAACAGTTAAAAGAGCAGATGCTGCTTACCAATCGTGATATGATATGATTCGTTATTTATAGCGCGCTTAATACCCAGAGGTTTCTAAACACGGACCCGGGGATCGAACCTGTGTTGCTCTGTGTCGTCTTGCTTCCAAGGCGAGCACGTTGCCCCTCAGCTATCCTCCCGAGACAATCGTGTTTGCCAGTAGTTATGGCACTGCAAAGTGCTTGTTCATCCTGACAAACATTGGCTCCCAGATCACTATGAAACAACAGACATATGGAAAGATGTCGCCCACCAAAATGCAGAGCATGGAATAATGGACAAGAAAATGGAGACTCAATTTTAAAAAGTGCAATAAAGCCATTGATTTATAAAAGCACAAAATGCTAATTAATATGTCAATGAACTCAAAGGGGGCACATTTCCACTAAAATGTTTTGAGCCCTCACAACCATTTTTCAAATATTTTAGTGAGGCAGTAGAAGTTTATAAAATGCATACTTGTATGCCTAGGTGGGATAAAGAAGAAACTGAACAATACAGTAATTTACTATTGTGATTCTAACAAAACACTAGCCTGGGAAAGGGGAGTATCTACTGCATTCCAAACACATCAAGACCAACCCCATCTTTTTTGTAAAGTGGTGCAGGTGTTTTCATCGAAGGCCGATCAACGTTTCGATTCCTCCTCAGAGACCACTCTGAAGCTGTAGGTGTCCAGATAGAAGTCTCCCATGCCCTCCAGTTACAAAGTTGTAACTTTGCTATTGCCAAAAACAGTATTTCCCAACCCTTCTTTCTCATCTCTTTACATCTTCCAGTCACCTCCTTCTAATCACAGGAACTTTAGCTTTGGATGATAGACAGCACTCAACGCAAATCTCTCAATCAGGAAATTCTTAGACATCTTTGCAGAACTTAACTTCCAGGTACCATCTAAAAAGCCCTCTCATGACGAGGGAAACTGTCTTTATATAGCATCAACTCAGCCGTACAATAAGGCTTGAGATTGACACACCTGTTTACATTGGGATAGTTAGCTCACATGACAAATTTATGCTCAGTAGCACACTTCTTATCGCATACTGCCCCAACACAGGAGAACAACCCCCAGGCTGAACCTTTCTGGCACTTGTCAAAGAAGGGACAACTCCAACTAATTTTAAAGATGCTTCTGCGAACACCTCACCAATACATTGACAATTCATATATGAGACAGTAGACTCCTGCACCTAGCAACAGAAATGCACAACCAGAACCCAGCAGACCCTCCATTTCAAAGAGACTTTCAAACAGCTCCAGGAGAATTATCACAAGATGGAAGCAAGCTGGTAAAGTCCATAGTGTCCACCCAAACTGAACCGTAACATCCTCAACAAGAGAAGAGCTTCTCATTCTACTCTTCAAACTTCAAGAGCCGCTCCTGCTCCTGAAAAGCCTAATATTAGACAGAACCCTAGAGACTCCTTTCTAGCAGCCCTTACAGCACTACTCCATCAACTGTTCATTACAAGCAGGTGTCCCAAAATCATTTAAACAACTACTGCATGGAGGTAGGTCTGCCCTGGGGCAAGTATGCACAAGTAAGGGGGGGGGGCGAAACACATGTCTGGGTTTACTTTTGGTACTCTTGTTCAGAAGAGAATTGCATGGCATTTCGGTGCTGGACTGCCCTTGGGCAAGACAAAGACTGATATGTAGTGGAAATTTCTCTTCTGTGAAAGGATGGTGAGCTGAAGACTCTGGTTGAGACTCTAACCCGGGATATAGGGCGGTAGAGAGGCACTTCCGGGACCCCTCTTGCTTGCGCACATTCTCATTAGGCCAGGGGCATGTCTGCCTACTCCTGGCATTTGGTCTCAGTCTCAAAAGGACTCAGGGAAATGACTCCCTTCACTAGCCCTTTTGGCCCCTCCTTCTGGTCCAAGTCACCAGAAAAATGAAACACATGTCTGGGTTTACTTTTGGTACTCTTGTTCAGAAGAGAATTGCATGGCATTTCGGTGCTGGACTGCCCTTGGGCAAGACAAAGACTGATATGTAGTGGAAATTTCTCTTCTGTGAAAGGATGGTGAGCTGAAGACTCTGGTTGAGACTCTAACCCGGGATATAGGGCGGTAGAGAGGCACTCCCGGGACCCCTCTTGCTTGCGCACATTCTCATTAGGCCAGGGGCATGTCTGCCTACTCCTGGCATTTGGTCTCAGTCTCAAAAGGACTCAGGGAAATGACTCCCTTCACTAGCCCTTTTGGCCCCTCCTTCTGGTCCAAGTCACCAGAAGAATGAACTCCTTCCCCTGGTCTTCTCCTCATTAATTCTCACACTTACAACACCCAGTGCTGAATGTTATGAGGGTCCAAAACCCTGGCTTCTCTCTTCTTCTTTGGTCTAGCCCACTTGGTCCCCTTCCCTGCCAAGAACTGCCACGAGGAAGATGACTTGTATCACTATCTTGGTTTGGATTCCCGACCCTGGTATCTCTCCGCTTCTCTTTATGTTGCATTGGCTGTCTTGCTTACCAAGTACTGACACAAGGAAGATAGTCCTATTCGCTATTTTTGTACAGAGTTTTTGCCTCCTGTATTTTCCCAATATTTGCTTTGTAGGCCAGGAGAATGCCTCCCTTCTCCTGGCATTCCATCTCGACATTTTGAAATGTCTTCAGGCCTAGTATGGTATTCGCCTGTCTGTTTCCATTTCCTTCCCACTCTCCCCTCCCTTCCTTATCTGTGTCTTAGCTCTTGCACTATCTGAAATGTCGTCAGGCCGAGTACGATAGTTAATTTCACATCCTTACTGTTCATTGCCTGCAAGAATGTCATTGTATTTTCTCTTTTTCCCTCCCTTGCCTTGAAGCGCTTTGAAACACATTGTGTATAGGCGCTATATAAATGAAGTATCATATCATATCAAACAGCCTGGGGGAATGACTCCATTCCTCGTTCCAGGGATACACCGCCGGTTCTTCCTGGGGTCTCTCTAATACTCTGCGTGCCTTGTGGGCATCTGTGTCTCAGCGCCTTCACCTCGCAGATCTTTTGCCCGGCCCTTGGAGCAACATTCTCGACGCTGCATCTTATGTTCACATCACCGTCGGTCAGCCTTGCGTTACTGTCTGGAAGCAGTTGGGGGACTTCATCCTGGCCTTCCTTGTGTCTCCTTTGTGTTTCCTGTGCTTCACAGTCTCTCATCTTGGTTGTCTGTGTTTCTCCGATAAGTAGTCCTTCTTTAATTTGTATGGTGTAGGAGGTACCACGCCTCTGCAGAAGTCTATACCGCTGCAGTTTCTTGGTATTACACTTCACTGTTTCTGTGTCCCACCCCATCCCAGTTCTTGGATTACCTATGTTCCTGTCGTTCTTCATCTCAGTCTACTTCTTCCTGGTGGTTTCAGCAAAAAAGGTAGAATTATCTAATCAGTCTGATTTGGGTTTTTTATTAACATCATGACCAACAGACTTAGAAGAACTGATATTGCAGTGGGACCTATTAGCATTTCTAAATGAGCTTTTTATAGACTCTGGGGTCTCCACAGTGAAGGAATGGTAATGCATGGTAAGGCTCAGTCATGGGATGATAATTGTTACCCCTAGAACAACCTGGTGTTATTATCGGTTTGTAGGGTTGAGGGTTTCTATCCCCAAGTGGATGTGGTGTGGTTGTCCGCCTGAGGGCTTGGGAGTTAAAGAGGATGTATCTCAGACTTGTGTTCTTATCCCCACCAGAGGAGTCTCTCCCATGAGGTCCTCCCCATGTTACCATCTCTAGGGGGCTATTTGGCATTGGCTTCACCTCCCTAGCTTCTTGGAAAAGGGTCTCTTCTCTGGGGAGATGTGATAGGAGTAGGTGAATCGTCACTTAGACCATACCACAATCATCCAGTAGCCAATGTTCTGCTGTACCAATGAAGTGTTTCCATTCTGCCCTATCCAGGAGCACACACAGTGTGAGACCAGAAGGCCTCTCCTCACCCAAAAGGCCTGTGAGATATGAGGAACTTGAAAGTGTCTCACCCGCTAGTCCCCAGGAATCTGTCATCCAGGTGGCCGAGCCACAGCCATCGCTATTAAATCCATTTCCTGGGGTGGACCAGTGCGGGAGGATCACCTGGATGAGGGGTCTTCGGGGAGTGGAAGTGGGACACCGAAGGGTGAGATGCAGTTTCCCCTTTCCTGTACCACCTTTTCCCCATCCTACCAAGTAGGATACCTAGAAGCTCGAACCCCCGCACCCTCTTCCTGATACAAACACTTTCTCGCGGACAGTACATCGTGAGCGACAACAGACTAACACCAGAGCCGTATACCTGACATGTCCCAACACCCTGGTTAGACAAGGTAAGGTAATTACTAATCATTACACACACCTGACTCCCATCACACTTCCCATACGGATAAAAGGCGGAGAATGAAAGCGCATTCTGAGTGAGGAAAACCACACAAGGAAGCAGAAGTTCCACGGTGGCAATTTAACACAAGGAGAAAGGTGGTAAGATTGGATAGGTTTGCAAAGAGGGAAGAACCCTTGACCTCTAGAAACCACTACTTTTACGAGCCTTGGAAAGGAAGAAGCCTAAGACCGGGAACCAAAGCTGATCAAACCTTCACTGTGCATCAAAAGTATCCGGGGCACTCCTGTGTCGATAACCCAGGCCAGGGGGAGCGATTGCTGCTGTGGTACTGTCCTTGGCTCCTGCAAGAAAGCAGCGCCAGTAGAAGCAGCACAGCCGGTGAGTCGGAGAAACCTTTGAGAAATTATCTTGTGTTTGAACCAAGGTTGCAAGAGGCAACATTGTATGAAGAAATCTACAAAGGACAGTGTTTGAAGTGCATGTGATGAGAGGCGCAAACAATTGGAAACGAAAGGAGTGAAAGTACTTTGAAAAAGCCAAGTCAGATACTGTGTAGAGAGTGGTCCGGTGCCACATGGGTGCTCATTTGAAGGTCTCTGTTAGGTATCCAACTGAATGGCAACTGCATCATAAAAAAGGAACTTTGTATCAAAGTGGTCCTGTGATGGGTGTAGCTAAACCCTGTGCACATTCGAAAGTCTTCGTTAAGAATAAAGTGAACTGCAGCCTGAATCTGAGCCTGGCTGAGGGAGACTAATTCAACGAAATAAAGGGATCTGAGCCTGGCTGAGGGGGATCCCGGGAGAGACACCCAAATCATATATTGATAAGAAGAAAATAACTTTACTTTTTTGTTTTGTACATCAGCCACTCCGAATCAAGAGACTTGATGGAGAAGAGACTTGATCACAGAAGGCCCTGATACTGGCATTGAAACTGTATCCTCATGTCAAGGAAGCCAGAGTGTGTGCTGGGCTGGGGTGAACTGCCCTGCCCCATGCTAAAAATGTGGAGAACGGAGACCAACGGCCCGAACATCCTGACTTATCATTTTGTGAACACTTTTTTCTTTTTCATTAACATTACCCCACACAATTTGTAAAGTAGCAGTAAGGATTGGCAATAGTTAGGCCCTTTTATTTTGACAAGACTCCTTTAGGACTGCAGTATTATTATTTGATGGCTGTAGCTTTCTCCCATCTGTAGATTTAGGTTTAGTTAGGCGTGTTTCACCCCCTTGTGAAAGTTAAATAAACTCCCTTGAAGTGTGGTCACTTGTGTCTGTATTACTTCTATACCATTCCTCCCTTACAGAGACCCACTGGGCCAACTCAAAAGTCCTCTACCATTTACCGTCCATATTAAACATCTGCTACACTGACAACATGCCTGTGTTTTACAGTACTAGAGGATCAGTACAAAGGTTCTCTGAGGAACATTAAATAACAGATTACTGACAGGGTCAATAACACACCATTGAGTTGGGAAATAACACCTTATATTACAATACTTTGACACAGCATGAATGGGTTGGAAGTGGGGCTTAGCCACTGTCTAGGCTTTTTAACTAGGCACCAGAGAGCATGCATAGCTAAAGTACATCTTCCTCACAAAACAGCATTAAATATCCAGAGTTCCACTGTTCTGGAACCAGTTTGTGTTGAAAGAAGACAGGTGGATAAGGCCTGTGTGAAGTGTGACAGCAGGACCTCTGCTGGTGACTGGATGTTCCCTGAAATGAGCAAGGACTCCCATAGTGTCTTGGTGCCAGATGGTAGGCGTACTGCAGCCAGAGACACAGTGAGGAGAAGCAACCCCATCAGTGTCTTGAGCGTAGTAGAGTTGCATGTACAAAGGGCTGCAATTGGTGTACCAGGAGAGCATATGTGGAGCACACAGCCCCTTGCAGGGTGCAGGCAGAAGTTGCTGTGCTGCCCTGAGCACATCAGAGAGACAGGATGGTGGCATGAGGCCTTTTTTGTCAGAAGCGCCTAGGTGGACATTGTGACATGCACCTTGGGCTAACCTTGGGGGCTGACAGTGGGGTGGTGAAAGGGGTTGGGAGCTGCTCTAAATTAGTGGGTGCTGGACACAAAGAAATGCAATTATGGCTTCCCAGACCACCATTACTGGGGCTCAGCATTAAGGCAGGGGGCAGCCAAATGAGCACTTACTCCCTCACCACCCCTACAGACTCCCATAGAAAACCAGTGGTCCAGTCATGGGCGTAATATTAGGGGGGGACAGGGGTGTTCGTCCCCCCCAACTTTCAAGGCACACCATGTTGTCCCCTTTCATTTGGCTGGGGCACCTTTTCTTCAGATGGCATGTCCCCCCCAACATTTTCAGCAAGGTTACTCCACTGGGTAAAGTCATAGGAGCCCTCACAGCTCTGTGTTCACTCTTGACCACTCTGAGATGGGTAGCAGCCAGAAGATCCAAGTGCACAGTCACCAGGGCCCTCACAGCTCCACTGACCCACCTGGGAGGGATGAAGAAACTTGACCCTCTTGGACACTGCTTTAACTACAGTTCTGCAGAGTCCATTCCACCCACTAGTAAGACGCAAATAACTTGCATAGAAAGTTAAGCCTCGTTAAGGGAATGAAGATTGTTTGACTGGAGTTCCACAGGCAGTGTTCTGAACTATTGCGCCCCTTTGCACTAACACCAAGGGAACTTTAGAATAAGCTTTTCGAGCCTCGTAGAAGCCATGCCACAGGCATGAGAATCAAAACACAGGCAATCACCAAAAAAGAGATAATGCTCACCTGCACACCTGTGCATTGGGGGAAATACAGAAGTGCAATTTTTCGAGCAACTAATGCACACTGGTGAGGGGCATGATATACTAGAGTGCTCACCAGCAAACCTTCAGAGACGAGGAGGAGAGAACACACAGAGGTTAAACGCCTGTATACAATCAAAAATGGCATATAGCCTTAAAGTAACTGCAGGCCTGATCCCTCTTAGCCCACATGATCTCAGGCACATGGCCCATTTCCAGACAAGCTCATCCCACAATACACAGCTATTACATATGATTCCAGACACCACCCAGGGAGAGGGAACCATCCTATGAAAGCCTCCAGTCCAGTCTAGCAGAGTGGTGCGTTTGATAAGGAGATGGAGAAAGGTGTTTTTTGAGGATTAGGGAGCTAGAGATGTATTGGGATAGGAACTGGTGGAGCGATTTGAAGGCTGGCGGGAGATAAAGCTTGTGGAGATTGGCAGAAGAATTGGCAACACAGGACAGAGGAAATCATCTAGAGGGGCAGACAAAGTTACAACATCTGAGGAGGTGGGTGTAGATCAGGTAGCGTTACTAGGAAGAAAGCAGAAGAAGGTTGCAGCGGACCAGATCAGTCCAGGGCAGACATCTGAGGCTGGAACAAAAACTGTGACATTTCACCAGGGGCCATTAAGCGTATTTCAGGCCTAATCAGGAGCAGAACATCCTAGGGACCAGAACCCTAAAGAAGAGAGGTTGTCAAGGGGACCAAGATCATCCAGATACAGCATGACCCTGACCTATGGCACCCCAACTAGCCAGACTAACTCAGCCATGCTAGGGAAAAGGGATTTAAGATTCAGCTAAACGTGTGCCATCTGAACCATGGAAAAGTCTTCTGCTAAGAAAAGTGATCAGGGCAATCTAACAGATTTTGAATTTGAGCCAAAGAGAGCAAAACTCAAGAACTGTGTAAGACTTTGTTTTCTTTCTTTAAGCACCATTGGATTTGAGCACAATTATCAATTGTTTGTTTTGGACTTCTTCAGAGAGAACGATAGCAAGGGAGATACTCTATCCTTGCCCACTTGTGTCCCCTTAATCCCTGTTTGGGGAAAAAATATGACTCTTTTCTGAACAGAAGCATTTCTTGATATTCCCTTCATGAAAGCACTTAAAGGCTCTCCCTTATACAATTCTATCCATATCACCACGATGGTTGTTGGTTCTCAACAATAAATTACCTGTTACACATTATACCCTTGTCCTGTGTTGTGTACATGCTCGGCACAATCTGTGACACCGGAAATGGGGTGTGAAGAGTTTGCAAGGGTTAGTGGGCACACCCGCCACGTCCCCTCCTCACAGTGTAGCCAGCTCTATTGTTTGCACAAAGTAAGATAAAGGCTGCAAGCAGTCCAAATGAAATGAATGGAAGAGGCACCATATGCATAGCCCAGGGCAGGCAGAGTATAAGTGTCTGGCAAATGCTGTGAGTCAACTTGCCACTCTTTTCACTTACATGCTAATGGTGATCTGCATTATTCACACAGTGAAATGTTTGACAATATGCTAGACACCTTCTCTAGTAAATTTGGAGGTTTGCACAAAAGACTGGCAAGAGGAAAAAAAGGAAACTGAAATTATAATGTATGCATTTGAAGAAAACAAAGCTGAACTGCAATCTTTAATTTTTGAGATCAAGAAAGAGCTAATTCATACCAATGATGAATGTGGCATTATTTTCAGAGAAGCTTCTGAACTGGTACTAGCAAAGGACATGAGAGCTGAAAGAAATAGTGCGCTTAGACGCAAATATGTTAATATACTAGGCCCAGATGTTGCCTCCATTGTGCCAATGGCAATACAATACCAACACGGGCCATCAATGATATGTGGAGGCAATTGCATTAGTATGGGATTCATTGATTAATCCATGCTATACCAGCTAGATTACTCATAGCCCATGAGTGTACAACTAGCTTCTTGAACACTCCTGAAATGATTCTGGAGCATATTTACAAAGAAGTGGAACCAATAGGAGGTTCGCCAGAATCAAGAGGGAGTAACTTGCCTAGAATTAATGACTGTGTGACAGGGTCTGTAGGAGGAGAGGGGCCCTTCTCAACATGGGCATGTGAATCACTAAGAAAAAAGCCAGAACCAGCCCTGCTCCAGGTATGTGAAGTGGGAGTTGGGGGCGTCCCCAGGCCTCTTAACCTTCTCCCCATATTCCACAAATGTTATCAATGCTACCACTCTTTATCTCCCGTTGCCTTCCAGTACGGTTTCTGGCCAGTGTTCTCTTCTTGCCATTTCAGAACTGCAACTCCCATTATAATCAATCTGGGAGCGGCCAAGAAGACCCAGACGGGAATCAAATAAAGGGGAAAACAGAAGCCTGGCAAATAAAACTTATTTGGAGTGTTCACCATATCCCAACAATAAGCAGCACTTCAGAGCAGCACAGCACCCAACACACCAGAAGAAAAACAAGCCTCCAGACTCTCACATGACCGGAAAAGAGTAGGGGAAACCAATATAGAGAGAAAATCACTTTGTTTTTACTGTAAAAAACCAAACCGATTTAGAAATCGAACTGTCATGCCCCTGCCGCACCCGAGTGCACGCCGTGGCTGTCAGCCACGGTGGGACCCAGAGGAGGGATGTAGGAGTCCCGGGTAAGTGTGTGTGTGTGTGTGTGTGAGAGAGAGAGAGAGAATGGGGAATGTTTGTGGTGGAAGAGGGTGAGGGGCAGGGAGTAAGTGTAACTGCATGTTTCCAGTGGGAATACTTAGGGCGAAGGGAGGCAGTGGGAGGGGTGGGGCAAGGAGATGAGGCGAGATGAGAGGGCGAAACCATCCAAACTATTTGAGATGGAGGATCTTGAGACCAGGTGGAGGGTGTACGGAGGAGCGGAGTGTTGGCGAGTTGGTGGCAGAGCTTAGTACAGTTGAGGTATTTGTGAGAGAGAGTGGTACCAGTTGTGTGTAGTGTAGTGTAATGTAGAAAAGTGAGAAGAGGAGTCTATAGATGGTGAGAGATAGATAAATACAAATAGAGATATATGTGTGAGACTGGTGTAGGGGAGTAGTGGTAGTAGTTGCTGTGAGAAGCAGGGAGTGTTTGGAGAGAGTGAGGCTAGCAGAGAGGGGTGTAGGAGTGGCGTGCAAGGAAAAGGTTGTAGGAGATAATTGAGGCAGGTGAGAATAGTGAAAGTTAGTGTAGTGAAAGAGTGGGCCGGGCACCATATACTTGAGTGGGGAGAGTAGTAGTAGTGTGAAGAACAGTCATGTAAAGGAGTACTCGTGCGGTGAGTGGAGACTAGTATTACTTGGAAGAGGGGATATAGTAATGCAGAAAGAGGAGAGTAGTATTCTTGTGGTGACAATAGTAGTCTGAAGGAGGGCGTATTAGTAGATATGAGGGGAGTAGGAAGATCAGGGAAAAGGTAGTAACATTGAAGGGTGGAGATAGGTGGTGGAAGGAGAGAGTGAAACATCAGACAGTACCTGGAAAGAGCAGTTGGTAGGAGAGAAGGTGGGAGGAGCTGGACGAAGGAGAGTGGGAGGCAGGAGGAGAGGAGGAAGTTGATGGAATAGGGCTTGAGTCTCCAACATCACACACATATTCCACTCTTAAGAACTAACAATTGCTAGTGTAGGACCAGTTAGCTAGTCCATGTGGGAGATCAACTAGCCAGTGCTTTAGGGAACCATCATTAGTCGAAAACCAGCTATTCAATGGTATAGGTTATCGGTCGGTATCGCTAACCTGAGTTACAGATGACTGGCTTAGAGTGGGAAATCCCAAGGTAGACAAGAGAGAAAGGAACAGCCTTAGCCGGGATTACAGATGCCTTGGTTAGGGAGGGAAATCCCAGAGAAGACGAGAGAGAGAGAGAGAGAGAGAGAGACGGACGGCCCTAGCGCCACTTCCCAAGACCCTTTCACATCCAGTACATCATATTGAACCACCTGTCTGTTTTTATGCTGAAAAACCTACCCACTTAGAGGAAGAACAGTGGATGCATATTTGTTGTAACCTTCAAATACAATTCTTAAAACTTTCTGGAAGCTCCTGCACATTTCTAAGACATCTGTGACAACTGACAGAGCATGCCTGTCAAATAAAGTGCATAGGTATCAAGAGTGGACTTTTAAAGGCAGGCGAAGAGTACTCTCAAATTGACGACTGACTGAGGTTTAAGATTGTCAGGACTGTAGTGGCACAATTAAGTTATCTCTTGTGGCTGAAGTAAACCTGGAGAGCATTGTGCTCAAGAGGGCACCGCAGTAAGGTACCCCACTGTGTGTAGCACTGTTTGACCACCAAAGGATTCAATAAGTGACACCAGCATGTTAAGGCTGTTGGTGAGGGTGGGGATAGTCCATCAGAGAAGGTGGGGATGAAGGAAGGATGTTGGTTGAAAACAATATTGGGAAACATAAATGGGAACAGCCACTAGGAAACAGTAGGGATGTCATTGGAGTTAACATGCGCTTACTATAAGTGACACAATTTGGTGACAGTTGTAGCCTGAAGAAGGGAGTATTAGTAGATCGGAGGAGTAGGAAGGACTTTTAAGATCAGGGAAAATATAGTAACATTGAAGGGTGGAGATAGGTCGTGGAAGGAGAGTATGAAACAACAGACAGAAAGTAGAGAGAGATTGCAGGAGAGAAGGTTGGCGGAGCTGGACAAAGAAGAGTGGGAGGCAGGTGGAGAGTAGTAAATTGAAGGAATAGGGCTTTAGTCTCCAATGGCACACACATATTCCCCCTTAAGAACTAACAGTTGGTAGTGTAGTACGAGTTAGGAAGTCCCTGTGGGAGATCAACTAGCTGGTGCTTTTGGGAACCATCATTAGTTGAAAACCAGCTATTCGATAGTATGGGTTACCGGTCGGTAGCACTACCCAGAGTTAGAGATGACTAGGTTAGGGAGGGAAATCCCAAAGGAGACGAGAGAGAGTACGAGCCTTAGCCGGGGTTACAGATGCCTCGGTTAGGGAGGGAAATCCCAGAGGAGATGAGAGAGACGGGCGGCCCTATCGCCACTTCCCAAGACCCTTTCACATCTGCTACATCATATTGAACCACCTGTCTGTTTTTATGCTGAACAACCTACCCACTTAGAGGAAGAACAGTGCATGCACCTTTGTTGTAACTTCAAATACAATTCTTAAAACTTTCTGGAAGCTCCTGCACATTTCTAAGGCCCTCTGTGACAACTGACAGAGCAATGCCTGTCAAATAAAGCACAGATGGATCATCAGTGGACTCTTAAAGGCAGGTGAAGAATACTCTCAAATCGACCATTGACTAAGATTTAAGATCGTCATGAATGTAGTTGCACAATGATGTTATCTCTTGCGGATTAAGTAAACCTGGGTAGCGTTGTGATCAGGAGGGCACTTTAGTAAGGTACCCCACTGTGTGTAGCACTGTTTGAGCACCACAGGATTCAATAAGTGGCACCAGTATGTTGAGGCTGTTGTTGAGGATGGGGATAGTCCATCAGAGAAGGTGGGGACAAAGGGAGGATGTTGGTTGAAAAAAATATTGGGAAACATAAACGGGAACAGCCAATGGGAAACAGCAGGCGTTGTATTGGAGTTAACATGCCCTTACTATAAGTAACAAAAGTAAGGTAGGCATGGTATAGATTGAATCAGTGTGACGATGTAACTCAAAGCTGAAAATAAAATTGTGTTTACCCTGTGTGTCAAAATTATGATATAGAAAATGAAAGCAATGCACAATGTTTTTATGGCCATGGCATATGCCGGCGGAAGAAATGAAATAAGTCTAATCAGCATCCAGTACATTCAATTCCTTGACATGCAGGGCCAGCATATAGCTAAAGTGTTACAGACTTGGTTAGACATACATGAGGTTCCACTCCATCATATTGAGGAGGTGGTGAAAGGTGGAAAATAATGATATGTTGTTGTAAAGGGGACACTTTATGGAAGTGGAATGATGATATAACTGTGAGATGGCTAGTTGGGGCTACACAGTTACTTCAATATGAATGTCTATGAGTGAATCAACATTAATCATTTTTTCAAAGACCTTCTTAAACTAGACCCTACTCTGAATAAACTATTTCCAGA
Source organism: Ambystoma mexicanum (assembly GCF_040938575.1). NCBI lineage: Eukaryota > Metazoa > Chordata > Amphibia > Caudata > Ambystomatidae > Ambystoma > Ambystoma mexicanum. The sequence continues at coordinate 522,898,027 of NC_090928.1, read as the reverse complement.
TCCACCTATTTTTGCATTCAGGACAAGTAACTGACTTCGAAATGTTTTAGTACAAGCAGAAATGATGGAAAGAGAGCAATGCAAAAGGCACACAACCATGTGGACACTGTCAACATTGTAACATCATAAAGAACAATAAGTTGAATCATCCATACACAAGGAGACAGATAATTTTTCAACACACTTTGACATGTGATTCAAAGAATATAATTTATGGAATTTGTTGCCCGTGTGGTACCTTTTTATAATGGTATGACAACGTTGAAAGGCAAAGGTCTGGTGGCGTGAACATAAGTCAAACCTGAGGACTAAGAATGAAAAGTCACCAGTGCCAAAACATTATATGAAAGCAAATCACACAATAATACAAATGCAGTTTGACATATTGGCAAAGAGTGAAGCTTCCTTTGGACCTGATATTTCTGTTTGACTTACAGCTATTAAGTAAATAGGTAATCGTTGAGATATTATTGTCCTTTCCATTAAAGATGAATAGACAATAGTCATACGATTGCGTCGCAGGGAATTCTTCTAGTGCCTTAACGCCTCTTAGTAACCTTAAGCAAGTAGGGCAGGAGGGCAGGTGTAGTGCTTTTGTAGGATGTTCGGTTTATTTGACACACTACTTTTAATTACCTGATTAAAGGCATTGGAGCGCTCCAGCTGGCCTGTGTGGGTGATAAAACCGAAGGACAAGGCGTGAAGGTCTTACTAGTTGAAGTGGAATATACTCCGAGGGTGGAAAATCGGAACACTCACTGTCGCTTTAATTAGGTTTGTTTTTTGGCACTATCCAGGCTCGGACTCGCCTATAGGGCAATAGGCCAATGCCCGAAACAAAAATGCAAAATGCTAGTGTGGGCCAGTCATTTTTGGTGAAAGTGGGCCACTTTTTTTGGCCCGTGCGGGCCAGTTTGATAAGTTACTTCACCATGTGACTATTAGTTTTGGCCAGTGTTACAGAATGAATATTGTTTAAAAATGCATCACATTGTATAACCTTGCCCCTTCCCCCCCCCCCCCCCCCGCTGCCCTTGGGTACTACTCAAAAAGTTTGTCACAAAAGAAATGAATTGCCATTTGCAACTACGGGCCATTGGTGCCCGTAACGATTGTATGCCCCAGTCCGACCCTGGACTGTAGATGCCAAACCTGCTGCTAAGCAAATTTAGACCACCCCATTACCAACACCACTATCCCCTGAAGCAGGTCCATGAATAGCTCTGAATTTCCCACACCTCGTCATTACGTTTCAAGAAATCACAAAATATAATGCCCCCCCCCTCACCCTCCCCCTCTTGCTGTTGCAAGTGGCCGTGTAATGTCTGCAATTATTGTATATAGTTCATTCATGCTCAAGCAATGCCATCAAAAGAAAACTTGGTGTGTTTCTTACTTGTAGGAGGAATTCTTCCTGGCGGTTCCAGCTACTTGCATGTTGCCAAGCCTGCAACCCCCACGCCTTTGGATGCGCAAATGGCACAGCCGACATATGTAAGCATCAGTCACGCATACTTCTTTGCTATTTTCTGGTTTACAGTGGAACATTCGAATCTACAAACTTTCACTTGAGAGTCTTGCTTTTCTTGTTTGACTTACTTGTGTCTAAATTCAAGTTACTTTCTTTAATCTACTGTAAGGTAGGTAATTAGTATTGTGCAGGCTATGCTACCTTTTTGCAGGCACTCCATTTGCTTGAAATTGTATGATCTTTATTAGATCACCATATTTCTCTAAACATTCACTTGTTTCTTCGCAAGAAGAAACACAGAAAAAGTCACAAAGGGTGCAACTAGTCTGCAGCTGTGCAATACGAAGCCACAATGTTAGCGAACGAGTGTAACACGCGAGTGGCGTCTTTGAGAGCAAAGAGACCCCCAATCGGCACTTTGGTAATAAAATAAAATACAAAATGGTTAGACTGTAAAGCTCATTTCGTCAAATACATTGGCTAAAAGACAGTAGCAAATATCCCTTGTCAGGCTCATTCATATGGCAGATCCTCCCTTGCTTACTGTTAAGACGGATTTCTGAACTCTGTCCTGGTGGCGCAGAAGTTCAGAAGGCCAACCTAATTACTTGGAACAGGGTAACCTCTGGACAAGCCAGACCAATCAAGGTAGCGATCGCGGCGGTCAAGACTAGGTCTCAAGAGGGGTGAGGGTGACTGAAAGCCCGCAATGAGCACACAAAGCAAGAGCGCTTACAAACTACTCCAAACAGTTGTTATATCAAAAATATAAACACATTTATTTTAAGGCCTTTAAAACAACGACTGTAGCGAGAAAATCACAATAACACAGTATTAAGCCAACACATACCAAATCAACACAATATATATACAAATACACAGTCGCAAGCGTTTAAAGCACGAAATATGTAGTCCACCTGCCAGGGAAGGAAAACAGGCAGTGCGATAACGCTTTAGACTCAGTTCGCCTTTAGAGGCACCTAACTAGATGGAAGTCCGAGCCCTGCGAAGAGTGGAGCCTTGTGCTCAAAGTACCTGCCACGCCGGTGCCAACGGGCAAAAGGGGAAGCTCTTCGGAGGAAGTCAGGCAGTTCGGGTTAGTGCACAGCAGAAGGAGAACAGGTTCCGCAACTCAAGCGCAGCCTCCACAGCGAGCAGAAGCAGAGCGCGAGTACGGCAAAAGGGTGCTGTTTTTACACAGCAGGGAAAAGCAATGGGATACTGCAGGAGGGCGACCAGATCCTAGCTAAACTACTCACCGGTCCCCGAAGCAAGCAGACCCAGGCTTCTCCACGTTTGTTTCAGCAGCTGGCAGGTTCAGAAGAGCAGGGAACGCCTTGTAGTCGTGTAGAGCAAAAAGACGTCCCAATCGACGAAACCAGCACAGTTTTGTTGCCGCAGCAGGACAACGGAGCGGCCGTGTGTATTCAAGCCAAATGTACACTCCTCCCTTCAGACTTGGGAACGCCAAGTGTACGAAGCGTGGGAGAGTGACAAGGACTCGAAATACAACACAACCTGGCGGCAGTTACAGAGCAGGACTCCCTTGTAAGCTGGTCAGTCAACTGGATGGCCCAGAGACACTTCCGAAGGCTTACTTGGCAGGAGATGATGAAGTCGCCGGGAATAGCTGTTCCTGCTATTCCAAAGGTCGAAGCACCAGTACAGGCCTTCTGGTTCGATCCAAGGAGGAAAGGGTTTCACAGGACGACAGCAGTGCAAAGGAGGATTCCTTCAGCGGGTCACCAGCGATTCCTCGGTCCAGCCTCTGGGTTGCAGGATACTTGGCTCCTGTATTCCTTCGTTCGTGAGAACTCAGGAGATCGACATGGTAGTGGTGTTTCCAGCTCCCTCTTATCCACGGTTCCCTTCGCGCCAAAACGGAGGGGAGCCAATGGGAGATCCGCACATCAACACACATACCATACGTGGACCAATCACGGACCACGGTGGTCCCAGGCATTCACACCACCCCAGACTCTCTGGCACCCAGGATGTGTATTGGGACCAGACATCCCAGCCCACACCCTGGAGGCACGCAAACGACATGTAGAAGCCCGCGAAAGCAACCACGTTTCGCGGGAAAGTACATGCCCAAATAAGGAAGGCCCCGGGTCGTCTGACCTGGGGAAGGTGAAGGGAGCAAGCCGGTCAGTGGACAAGACAAAGGAGCCTCGCGGCCTGGCCATTTTGGGAGCCAGGCCACCATTTTGGGTTCAGGGCAAAAACGTGCTCAGAACGCCAAAAGGAGCTCAAAATAAACAAAGCGATCGCTGCCACCATTCGAGTCCCTGAATGACTTGCACCGATCAAATACCATCCTAAAAGAGTATCTAGGGCCCGTAGAAGGCTAGAGACCCAAGAGAGCTGTAACTTAGCTTACAGTGCCCTCTTGTGTCGTGTTGCACTAAAGCTGCGACACGATAAAAGAAACTACGGGAAACCACGTTCCCCGGTACTGACTGTCTTAAGGGCATGTCAGTTTCCCCGTAAGAAAGGAGCGAAAGCCCAGAGAAGTGCGGCAGAAGGCTGTACTTCTCTGGCAAAGTCAACAACAAGGTTAAAAACAATAGCAAAAAGTTTAGGGGTTGCCACATGGAAGGAAAATTCCCTACAATTACGAAATCTTTCCTAACACTCGCCCCTCCCAGACTATGGACAGGGGGAACTAATCCACCCCTGGATGAGTCTCTTGTTCAGGTCGGTAAAACATTCTGGACAACCCATCAGCATTGCTATGTTGGACACCTGGTCTATGCTCAATAGTGAAGTCGAAGCCTTGAAGACTTATGGACCACCTAAGCAACTTTGGATTCTCCCCCTTCATGTTCATTAGCCACTTTAACGGCTTATGGTCAGTCTGCACAGTGAAGTGGGTCCCATAGAGGTAGGGCCTCAGCTTCCTTAGGGCCCACACAACAGAGAAACATTCTTTCTCTACCGTGGACCATCTGAGCTCTCTGTCCTTAAGCTGGCGACTAATAAAACCGATAGGGTGTTCCTTACCCTTCTCATCTACTTGTGATAGTACAGCTCCTATCCCAGTGTCAGAGGCATTCGTCTGCACGATAAAAGGTCTTTGATAATCAGGGGCCCTGAGCACAGGGGCCTGGCACAAGGAGTCTTTTAAGCCATTGAAGGCCTTCTCACACTCGTCGGTCCAAGTTACCTTCTTGGGTTTCTTCGGAGTTGTGAGGGCAGTCAGAGGAGCAGCTATGGTACCATAGTCTGCCACAAAATTGCGGTAATAACCCGTGAGTCCTAAGAAGGCTCTCACTTGGGTTTGCGTAGTGGGGGTAGGCCAGTCTTGTACTGCTTGTACCTGACTGAGTAGAGGCTGTCTCCTCCCTCCAACTACTTCATGTCCAAGGTAAACCACTGAGCCTTGTCCATTTTGGTGAGGGGCCACTCGGACACCCTCAAAAGAGCTAACTGAAGGACTGCTTGGGAACAGGTCGGGGAGAGGTTCAGACTCCTCTTCCCCAACATCTGAAGCCAGTAGCAGTGCTGCGATTTCGACGCTTGGGCCGAAAGCCTTCAGCCTATTCACGGGAAGCACTTTTGGAGCCTGTCCAGGCCTTCCAAGGTCCACTGAATAGTTAACCTCACCCAGGGGCTCCACCACTGGGTAAGGGCCTGACCATTTGTCCTGTAAAGCTCGAGGCCTTATGAGATTCATGATCAGGACTTGCTGACCAAGTGTAAAGTTGATGAGGGAAGCTTTCTGGTCGTACCAATGTTTCACCAGTGCTTGCCCTGCCTTCAATTTATCACTGGCCAAGCCCATCAGAAGTACCATCCGTTTTCTGAGCCCTAGCACATAATCAACTACATTGGTAGTAACAGGGGGAGTGGGCATCTCCCATCCCTCTTTGACGATGGCTAAGGGTCCCCGTACGGGATGACCGAACAGAAGTTCGAAGGGGCTGAAGCCAACACCCTCCTGTGGTACCTCTCTGTAGGCAAACAGTAAGCATGAAGCAAGAAGATCCCATTTTCTTCTCTGAGGCTCCTCCAGAGCCCCAATCATGCTCTTTAACGTCCTGTTGAAACGCCCCCCCAGACCATCGGTCTGGGGGCGGTATGCAGAAGAGAACCTGTAGGTGACCCCACATTCTTTCCACATAGCCTGCCTATACTTCGACATAAAGTTGCTGCCATGATCCGACACAACTTCTTTAGGGAAGCCAACCCTAGTAAACATGCCGAGTAAAGCTTCTGCAACTGGCTTGGCAGTTACAGTTGTAAATGGGACGGCCTCAGGATACCTGGTTGCATGGTCGACCAGCACCAGGATAAACCTATTGCCTGAGGATGTTTGCGGGTCAAGGGGACCAACCATGTCGATCCCTACCCTTTCAAATGGTACCCCCACAACTGGGAGCGGTACCAACGGAGCTTGGATTGTCGCGCCAACCTTACCAGGCATCTAGAAGGCGGCACAACTCCTGCAGTGACTTTCTACTTGCTCCCCCATCTTGGGCCAGTAGAAGTGCATGGATAACCTTTGCTTGGTCCTCTTCATACCAAGGTGACCAGCAAGGGGAACTTCATGCGCCAACTGCAGGAGGAAGGGCCTAACAGCAAGGGGAACCACCAACCTCCTATGGTCTCCTTCTGTAGACTCTGTGGGCTCACTATACAGGAGTCCACCTTCCCAATAAATCCTATGCTTCCCAGGAGGTTCACCCTCAAGCTGGGAGCAGGCCTGTCTCCTTAGGCCTTCCAGAGATGGGCACTCACGTTGGCCTTTACTGAATTCATCCCTATCAGGACCTCCTTCAACTAACAAGTCTTTTAGTTCAGGATGATCGTTGGGGTCGAATACTTCAGGCATCGCCACCTCCTCGTCAGGCCCGGGCGATTGACCAACTTCCTCCACCGCAGTGGTAGGCGAGCTCGGGGGAATATTCTCTTTCCCTCGTCTTGACTTGTAGACTCCTTTCGCCTTGGGTTTCCCCTTCGGCTGGGGCGGCGTATTGGACTTGGCCAATGCTGCCCGTGCTTGAGACAGTGTGTAGGGTCTTTCGGCAGTGTCTCCTACGAGCCCTAAAGCTCTGAGATCATTGCCCAACAAGACCTTTCCCGGGACGTTTCTCTGAATGCTCACTGGAATCCTGACTGCTGTACCATTTAAAGTAAGATTAACAGGGATAACGGGAAACATACGGAGGGGGCCGTCAGCCAACTTAGTGGGCATCAGAGTAGCTCTGGAAACTTCCTCTGAGTCTACCAAGGTAGAATCCACTACAGTTCGACTGCACCCACTATCCCTAAGAGCTGGAGTATCCACTCCATTGATCAGCACACTGTCTTTAAAGTAGTGCTTGGTATTATCCGGAATCCTAGCATAAGCCTCTGCGACTTTAGGCTCCCAGGAACCCAGGGACACTAAAACTACCTCAGCCTCTATTCCGCTGGGAAATGAGTCTGAGGAGAAGGATGCTCCTGTAATCTCTTCTTCCTCGTAGGAGGAGAAGGCCAGATTAGCGGAGTGGACCCCCAAAGGTCTAACCTTACAACGGGGATCCCCCTTCACATGGTCAGGTGCTCCACAAGAAAAACAAGCCCCAGTGGGTCTGTTTACGTAGGGAGGCTTATTGTAACCAGAGTTCTGTTTTGGAGGCTGACCTCCACTACCCTGTGAGTTCTCTTGTGTCTTACCCTTGTTTTTCTTTTTGTGGCCCTTATGGGAAGAAGATTTAGCAGATTCCCCACCCTCCATATCTTTGGACTTTTTCCCTTCCTCCTGCTTACCAGGATGAGTTTTGTCCTTATGGGACACTCGATGTGACACCCATAAGTCTGCTGCAATGGCCAGCTTCTTAGGATCTATCTCCTTCGAATCGGCCAAATGCTGCTTAAGCTCCGGGGAAGAAGAAGCAAAAATGTGTTCCAGCATGACCAGATTGATCATGCCTTCGAAGGTAGAAACCTTATAACCTTCAACCCAGCCAGTTAAGTTTTTCAAAGATTCAGCGACATAAGATACCCAAGTACCACCTTCCTTTTTCTTATACTCTCGAAAACGCTTTAAATATTGGGCCGGAGTCTTCCCAAACTTTAAAATGAGAGTTTGCTTTAACATTGCGAAATCAGCCCGCTCAGCCTTCGACATTTCCATAATGGCACTACAGCCAGAATGGGGCAGTCTACTGAGCAACCACGCAATCTTATCAGCATTGTCAACTTCCTGGACCTCGCATGCATACTCAAACGCATTCAGCCAGTCCATAATGTCATTCCTCTCTTCATACACACTGAGCAGATCTTTTGGAAACCGTGGATGAGAGGAAGCCCCAGACCCATGTCTAGGACCCTTGGATCCATTTGCAACCTGAAGCTTGGCCAGTTCCAACTGGTGATCCCTGTCTTTCTGTTTTTCTGCCTGTTCGATTTTTAGTTTGGCTATGCTGAATTCAAGCTCCTGCTGCCTAAACCGCAGCTCTTGCTTCTTGAATTCAAGCATAGCCTCCCCATCAGCACTGGCAGAGGAAACATTAGACATTACATCCTCCCTGTCCTCGTGGTCGCGGTGGATCAGTGCAGCGGCAGAACCGTCGGTTCTGCCAGTGAGAGCAGCCCCACCACCTTCTGCACTGTCCTCGGAAGTTATAGCGTCAAGCTGCGCTTCTTGCCACGCCACGATTCTCTGGATCATTTCCAATTTTGTGCCTTGAGAGGAAACACCTCTCTCTGCACACATCTTTTTCAGCGTTTCTGATTTGGAAGCATTTAAAGTTAACAACGTATTTGTTTCCATACTGTTTGATAGGACTATGGCCTTTTTAAAGTTATATTACAACAATTCACTACGTGTACTGTTTGGAATAACCTGAAATGCCCTAGTTCGAGCGCAACACTGGATACCTTCAGTCGTATCCCACCGCTGTACACCAATTTGTTAAGACGGATTTCTGAACTCTGTCCTGGTGGCGCAGAAGTTCAGAAGGCCAACCTAATTACTTGGAACAGGGTAACCTCTGGACAAGCCAGACCAATCAAGGTAGCGATCGCGGCGGTCAAGACTAGGTCTCAAGAGGGGTGAGGGTGACTGAAAGCCCGCAATGAGCACACAAAGCAAGAGCGCTTACAAACTACTCCAAACAGTTGTTATATCAAAAATATAAACACATTTATTTTAAGGCCTTTAAAACAACGACCGTAGCGAGAAAATCACAATAACACAGTATTAAGCCAACACATACCAAATCAACACAATATATATACAAATACACAGTCGCAAGCGTTTAAAGCACGAAATATGTAGTCCACCTGCCAGGGAAGGAAAACAGGCAGTGCGATAACGCTTTAGACTCAGTTCGCCTTTAGAGGCACCTAACTAGATGGAAGTCCGAGCCCTGCGAAGAGTGGAGCCTTGTGCTCAAAGTACCTGCCACGCCGGTGCCAACGGGCAAAAGGGGAAGCTCTTCGGAGGAAGTCAGGCAGTTCGGGTTAGTGCACAGCAGAAGGAGAACAGGTTCCGCAACTCAAGCGCAGCCTCCACAGCGAGCAGAAGCAGAGCGCGAGTACGGCAAAAGGGTGCTGTTTTTACACAGCAGGGAAAAGCAATGGGATACTGCAGGAGGGCGACCAGATCCTAGCTAAACTACTCACCGGTCCCCGAAGCAAGCAGACCCAGGCTTCTCCACGTTTGTTTCAGCAGCTGGCAGGTTCAGAAGAGCAGGGAACGCCTTGTAGTCGTGTAGAGCAAAAAGACGTCCCAATCGACGAAACCAGCACAGTTTTGTTGCCGCAGCAGGACAACGGAGCGGCCGTGTGTATTCAAGCCAAATGTACACTCCTCCCTTCAGACTTGGGAACGCCAAGTGTACGAAGCGTGGGAGAGTGACAAGGACTCGAAATACAACACAACCTGGCGGCAGTTACAGAGCAGGACTCCCTTGTAAGCTGGTCAGTCAACTGGATGGCCCAGAGACACTTCCGAAGGCTTACTTGGCAGGAGATGATGAAGTCGCCGGGAATAGCTGTTCCTGCTATTCCAAAGGTCGAAGCACCAGTACAGGCCTTCTGGTTCGATCCAAGGAGGAAAGGGTTTCACAGGACGACAGCAGTGCAAAGGAGGATTCCTTCAGCGGGTCACCAGCGATTCCTCGGTCCAGCCTCTGGGTTGCAGGATACTTGGCTCCTGTATTCCTTCGTTCGTGAGAACTCAGGAGATCGACATGGTAGTGGTGTTTCCAGCTCCCTCTTATCCACGGTTCCCTTCGCGCCAAAACGGAGGGGAGCCAATGGGAGATCCGCACATCAACACACATACCATACGTGGACCAATCACAGACCACGGTGGTCCCAGGCATTCACACCACCCCAGACTCTCTGGCACCCAGGATGTGTATTGGGACCAGACATCCCAGCCCACACCCTGGAGGCACGCAAACGACATGTAGAAGCCCGCGAAAGCAACCACGTTTCGCAGGAAAGTACATGCCCAAATAAGGAAGGCCCCGGGTCGTCTGACCTGGGGAAGGTGAAGGGAGCAAGCCGGTCAGTGGACAAGACAAAGGAGCCTCGCGGCCTGGCCATTTTGGGAGCCAGGCCACCATTTTGGGTTCAGGGCAAAAACGTGCTCAGAACGCCAAAAGGAGCTCAAAATAAACAAAGCGATCGCTGCCACCATTCGAGTCCCTGAATGACTTGCACCGATCAAATACCATCCTAAAAGAGTATCTAGGGCCCGTAGAAGGCTAGAGACCCAAGAGAGCTGTAACTTAGCTTACAGTGCCCTCTTGTGTCGTGTTGCACTAAAGCTGCGACACGATAAAAGAAACTACGGGAAACCACGTTCCCCGGTACTGACTGTCTTAAGGGCATGTCAGTTTCCCCGTAAGAAAGGAGCGAAAGCCCAGAGAAGTGCGGCAGAAGGCTGTACTTCTCTGGCAAAGTCAACAACAAGGTTAAAAACAATAGCAAAAAGTTTAGGGGTTGCCACATGGAAGGAAAATTCCCTACAATTACGAAATCTTTCCTAACACTTACTTCTTTTCTGTGGCAATTCTTTCCCTCAGTATTCAATCCCACCCCCCTCCTTGTGTGGCTGACGGTTTCTTTGCATATTCCACACTGTGCACTGAATTTCTTCCATCATTCCTTGTTTGACTGGCTGGTCCCCTAGTTGTCCAACCTTTTGTGTCTAGTTCACCATTTACACTCCCTATGTGTGACTTATGCTTTTCAATGCTTTTCTTGTGTGGCATACTCCCCTTCAGTAAAACATCTGTGGAACATTCCCATCCCATGCTCCCTACACATGTCTAGTTCCACCTTTCATCTTCCTCATTGTCAACATGTTCCTTTTCTATGCCCTCCACAGTTGTAGTCGCCCTTGGACACCGTATCACTGTTTCGGCTTTCACATCATCTTTGTTTTACGGGTCCCAGGCCCTAACCCCCTCTTCTAATTTTCCTTAGCACCTCCACTCCTAATGTGGCAACTCTTGCTTTACTCCTAATCTTCTCATGTTCTCTTTTCCACAGCCACACATGAGTGTATGCTTTCCTTTATTTCCTTTGGGTGTCTATTCTGTACTTCCACCATCCATCTTTCTGGGTCTGGGGCTTCCTCAATCAACATACCACACAAAGTGATTCTGCTGCAGTTGCCAATGGGACACAAATGTATAGAAGAATGATCAATTGACAACAGTGTTTGAAGCTCGATATCCATTCGAAGTCTGGATGCACAACAACTTTCTCAAGCTGAATGTGACCAAGACTGAAATTCTATCCCTGTGCCCTAAGCGTCTTTCCAATAAAATCAACACAATTTGTGCCCGTGCCCCCTCTGAAATTCTTTGGGGGCACTATCCAAATCAAGAGCAAGTACAAAATCTTGAATTTATCTGTGACAATAGTAACTGCCTCAATACTGAAATCAGTTGTGTGGTTAAATGCGCTTTATCTCACATTGAGCTGCTAAATAAGAATCTGCCCTTTAGCCATGGAAACTCTACCCCATTCAGGGGGTTCCTTGATCAATTCCCATTTGGACTATGCAAATGTATTCGAAGGGATTGTGTCCTCCGACGTATTCCTTATCATTGATAATACGTTTCCAGCTTGCTGGCCTCAGAAATTTTTTCTGTAGATGGCGCTGCGCGTCGAAGTCCGCCGAGTCGATGTCCCTCGACGGCCACCGTATCGGCGCCGACATCACCATGTCCATAAATAGCCACGCGCTGCGTCCGTTGCTCAGTTCCGTTTTTCCACGCTTCGTGGGGCCTCGGAACGTCGTTGCTCAGTTCAGTCAGGATAACTAACTATATCTACTTGAATATACCTTATCGTTCTCGATGGCTTCTTCATCGGAACCGACGCCGCCGCGATTCGGCTTCCAGAAATGTCGAGACTGCGGTAAAAAGATTTCGATAACGGATCCACACAGGATCTGCTTGTGGTGCTTGGGATCCGAGCACCATTGTTCGGAGTGTGAGGGCTGCATGTCCAAAACGGCGAAAGCCTTGAAGGAGCGCAAAGGGAAGCTCGAGAGAGGTAAGTCAGTCAAAACCTCCTCAAAAGTTTCGTCGGCTGGGTCGAGGCATTCGTCTCCTCGCCGTCGAAAACATTCCCATTCTAGATCTCGAAGTAGCTCCCACCATTCGTCGAGATCAAGACACTCAAAAAAGAGATGTCGAAGATCCCCTTCCTCGTCCTCTTCTGTGTCCCCAGATAGGGTCTCCTGTCCCACTAAACACAGTTCTCAAGCTGAGTGGGAGGAATTCAGAAAGAAAATGTTAAGCGTCTTCGAGAACGCGGCCTCGACCCCCTCGAAGACAGCTGAGGGTGATACCCCGGGTGAAAAACCCAAAAAATCAAAACCCCGCGAGTCGCAGCACCCGGCTAAACATTCCACCCGAGAGCGCCATGAGCCATCGGGTAAGAAGGCACCATCTTCGACGCCGTCGTCGAAGATTCCTTCGACGCACGGATCGGCGCCATCAACGCCGTTGTCGAATGGTTCCTCGACGCATCGGTCGATCGACTCGACGCCATTGTCAACGCCGACGCCGATGAAAGAGAGGACCAAGGCCACTCCACAGCCAACGGTGATTCCAAGGACCTCCGGCACAACGCCGAGACCGTCGTCGATGCCCTCGAGTTGGATCCCGATCCTCTCGAGTTCTTCGAGACCCCTTCCAGTTTTTTTGACGCCGTTCTCGGCGCCTTCGAAGCCTGTTACATCGGCGTGGACGACATCGTCGTTTTCTCGCCCAATAACGACGAGTTTGGCTCCTTCTGCCTTAGAGATGGGTTTTACACCATTTCAGAGGTCAGAGTACCCTGGACTTTCTTCAATTTATGAAGAGGGGGAAGATTCTGACAAGGAAACATTCGGTTTACAGAGGACCACACTGCCTATTTCAGAGGATTTCACCTCTGAGGAAAGAAGGCTGAAGGACCTACAAGAGTCACTACATGAGGCAAGTGGGCTGGACACTTCCCCAGAAGTGGAATTTGTTAAGCCAGACCCAGGGGAACATGCCGAAACACCCTATAGAACCCTGATGGCAAGAATTATTGAATTTATGGGTTGGTCTGCGCCTTCACCTGTTTTTCAACAGGATGACCTAACAGATATATTAGACAAAGGCCCACAGGAGGACCCGGTGGTCCCCTTCCATGCAGCCTTACAAAGGAAAATTGCATCTAATTGGGAAACTCCTGAAGTTATCCCTGCGGTCAATAAAAGATTGTCAACCAAGTATAGGGTAGCGGCTGCTGACCCTGAATACTTATCAAAACACCCGACCCCAGAAAGCCTGGTGGTTCAAGCGGCAACTTCATCTAGCAGTAGGACCGCTTACCCTACTGTCCCACAGGATAGAGATGACAAGAGGTACGACTCTATGGCGAAGAAAGTCTTCTCTGCCTGTAGTATGGCGTTGAAGTCCATCAACGCCACCTGTACGCTCGCCAGGTTCAGTCACACACTATGGGAGTGTGCTTCATCAGCGGCTGACTGCATACCCGAAGGAGAGGAAAAGGAAGCCTTCCTTAACATTATTAAAGATGGCAAAGATACCATGTGCGAATCACTTCAAACTGGCATCGATTCCGCTGACAGTATCCACAGGGCCATGGCGGCAAGTACAACAATCTGCAGGCATGCGTGGTTGCGAAAGTCGGGCTTTGCTCCAGATGTACAGGCCAGACTTTTGAATATGCCCTTTGACAGCTCTTCATTATTCGGGAAAAAGGTTGATGACAGTCTGGAAAAGTTACAGACCTCTAAAGCAGCAGCAAAATCCTTAGGAGCTGCTATCCGCCAAACTCCTTTTCACCCCTCAGGAACCTCTGGGAGAGGAAAGTCCTTTCGCTATTATTCCGCATTCGGGAAAGTCAGAGGACAGCCGGCTTAAAGAGGCCAAAGGAGATCCACCCGAGGTGGACGGATCAAAAGTACTAAGACCGCAGCAGCAGCAGGTGCCTCTTTACCCTCGGCATCTGCATCAGCCGCCCCCAAACCACTCTGAGGCCTTCCCACACAATACACTTGTAGGGGGCAGGTTAACTCACCATCTGACGGAATGGCAGGCTATAACGTCAGATGCTTGGGCATTGGAGACAGTTGCCCAAGGTTACTGCCTACCCTTTCTACACATTCCTCAGAGTCATCCACCGGAGAACAACTCTCTAAAAGTTCCAGATCCGCTCCTCTTGCAGGAAATTATAGACATGTTAGAGAATGGTGACATAGAGCTGGTACCTGTAGCGGACAGGAACAAGGGCTGGTACTCCCCCCTACTTTCTCATACCAAAGAAGGACGGAGGACTGAGACCCATCCTGGATTTACGAGAATTGAACAACTTCCTCAGGAAGGACAAGTTCAAGATGGTGACTCTCTCTCAGATCCTTCAGGCCCTCCAGCTCCAGGACTGGCTGGTATCTCTGGACCTTCAGGATGCTTATTTCCATGTGCCAATCCATCTCAAACACAGGAAATACCTGAGGTTCGCAATTGGCGACTCTCATTATCAATTTCGAGTTCTGCCATTTGGGCTGACCTCTGCCCCGAGGGTCTTCACCAAGCTGATGTCGGTGGTGGCGGCGGCGAGTCTAAGAAGGGAAGGGATCCACGTCTACCCCTACCTGGACGATTGGCTGATCAGGGCTGTATCTTCGGAACAGGCCCAGGCCCAGCTAGATTATGTCTGCCACTTCCTTCACAGACTGGGCTTCTCCCTCAATTTAGAGAAGTCACAGATGATACCATCACAGAGACTCCAGTTCATTGGAGCGGTCCTGGACACTTCCCTGGGAAAAGCCTGCCACCAGAGGTGAGGGCTCAAGATATTCTACAGATGGTCACCAAGTTTCAAAATGCCCAACGTCTCCCAGCCTTCGACTTTTTGAGGTTGCTAGGCCTCATGGCATCCTGCATCTTCCATGTGCCAGAGGCTGGTCTGAAAATGAGATCTCTTCAGTGGGCACTGAGAAGTCAATGGTCGCAATTCTCAGGGAGAATGACAGATCTCCTCCAGATTCCGGACCTTCAATGGTGGGCCTATCCAGAGAACATCTTGAAAGGAGAACTGTTTTGGCAACCATGGCCGGAGATAACAGTAGTCACAGACGCCTCACTCACGGGGTGGGGAGCCCATGCCAACAACTTGACCATCAGCGGTCGTTGGTCTCCATCGGAGTCCAGACTACACATCAACCTATTAGAGCTGAGAGCGATTAGACTAGCGCTGAAAGCTTTCCTGCCATCAGTACAGGGGAGAAATGTCCTGATAATGACGGACACCACGGTGGCCATGCACTACCTCAACAAGAGAGGAGACGTAGGATCACTGCCGATGTGCAGCGAGGCGATGCTGCTCTGGTTTTGGGCAATCCAAGAAGGAATCTCTCTATCGGCAGTCCACCTAGCCGGAGAGAAGAACTTGACAGCGGACGCTCTGAGCAGGCAGAGCACAGTCTCCCACGAGTGGGAGCTAGCTCAGGAAGTCCTTTAAGAGATCTTTGCCCTTCGGTGAACCCATCAGGTGGATTTGTTCGCCACAAGCACCAACAGGAAGTGCAATCTGTTCTGCTCAAGGGAATTTCCCCCGAGAGGAGCTCTAGAAGACGCGTTCGTAGTGGACTGGGAGTTTACACTCCTTTACGCGTTCCCAACCGTCCCTGTTATTCCTCAAATTATCAGGAGGTTGAGAAGATTCCCGAAGACCATGATCCTAATTGCCCCAGATTGGGCCAGGAGAGCGTGGTACCCGGACCTTCTAGATATGTCCATCTGTCCTCCAATCCGTCTTCCACTCAAAGAGAATCTTCTCTCGCAGAAGGGAGGTCAGGTTCTCCATCCAGACACAGGACCCTCAACCTTCACGCTTGGCTTCTGAAAGGGTGAGGTACAAGGATTGGGATCTCCCTGATGACGTCATGGAGGTGTTGCTTTCGGCCAGAAGACCGGCAACAAAGTCTTTATACCGCTGCCGTTGGAACAAATTTTGCAGCTGGTGTAGGGAAGAGAATATCGACCCTTTTTCATGTGGTACACCAACGGTGTTCTCGTTTCTACTCTACTTGGCAAACTCAGGCCTTCAAGTTGGCACTGTAAAAGGCTATCTCGCAGCTCTTTCCACCTTCAAGCGCACTGCGGAGGAACCATCGTATTTCAAGCTTCCTCTAGTGGTACAATTTCTCAAGGGACTAACTAATGTTTACCCTCCAAAACCACTCCAGGTTCCCTTATGGGACTTAAATGTAGTCTTAAACTTCCTAATGGGCACTCCATTCGAACCACTTCACTCTTGCATGCTGAGATTTCTCACGCTTGAAACTGTCCTATTGGTAGCACTAACATCTGCTAGGAGGGTGAGCGAGCTACAAGCTCTCTCCTGTAAACCCCCACATACAATCTTCCACAAGGACAAAGTTGTCCTACAGGTGAAGCCTAATTTCCTCCCAAAGGTGGTTTCTGAATTTCATATTACTCAGAAAATTACCTTACCTTCGTTCTACCCTCCTCCCCATCCGGGGAAAGAGGAGGAAAGGCTACATAGGCTGGACCCAAGGCGAGCTCTCAGCTTTTACATCAGCAGAATGGCTAGGATCAGGCAAGCAGACCAACTGTTTGTAGGATACTCAGGTCACAAGTTGGGACTACCCATAACAAAACAAACCATCTCCAGGTGGATTATTTTGGCCATCCTGGAATGTTACAGACTAGCAGGGAAAGAGCCACCCCAAAATCTCAGGGCTCATTCAACCAGGGGTATCGCAGCCTCTTCGGCTCTCCAAAGAGGGGTACCGGTCCGGGACATATGTGCGGCTGCCACATGGTCGTCCGCACATACATTCACAAAATTTTACAATCTGGATTCCTCCACTGCTCAAGAGACCAGATTTGGCAAGGCCGTATTACATTCGGTCCATCCCTAAAGGGATACATAACATTTTCACTCCCACCTCCAATTACATGCCACTGCTATGGGAGTCTATCAAAGATAAGGAATACGTCGGAGGACACAATCCCTTCGAAGAACAAGTTACTTCTTACCTGGTAACGTTCTTTCGACGGGATGTTCCTCCGACCTATTCCTTATCGCCCCTCCCAACCATCCCTGCAGTGATACTTCCCTTGTGGTTGCAGCTCCTTCAAGGTCAATAACCAATTCAGGCATGACTTTTCTTATGCTACAAAACGGAACTGAGCAACGGACGCAGCGCGTGGCTATTTACGGGCATGGTGACGTCGGCGCCGATATGGTGGCCGTCGAGGGACATCGACTCGGCGGACGTCGACGCGCAGCGCCCTCTACAGAAAAAATTTCCAAGGCCAGCAAGCTGGAAACGTATTATCAAAGATAAGGAATACATCGGAGGAACATCCCGTCAAAAGAACGTTACCAGGTAAGAAGTAACTTGTTCTTCTATGCCGGACTTCCTGAGTCTACTCTCAACTTTCTGTGGGCCTCATCACGAGTTGGGCTATAGCCCTGAAATGTGGCGGTAACAGTATTACCTCCGCATTTAAGGGCTGGAACTATCACGAGTTGGGCACTAAGTGGGCTGTTTTACCTCCAGCTTTTTGCTGGATATGAAAATCCCATGTAGCGCTCTGTTTTCGGCGCAATTACCACCGGCTGTATTAGGGCGCAGTATTTGCACAGAAAATGCCCCATTGGGTCCAATGGACCCAATGGGGATTTACTGTTAACACCCAACCCTTGATCCAGCGCTAATAACACCGGACCGGCTAGTGCTAACACAATTACAGTTGGGCAGAATTACCGCCGGGATACCGCCCTGTGCATTTCAACACTCATAATCTACTTCCTCCCCAACAATCAGGTTCGTTTTCGTTCTCGTTTTTGTTCTACTGAACCTGCTCTTGCATCTGCCTATAACACTAACCTGCATGCCTGCACCTCAAATTATCTTGTATTCTAATTCTGCTAGATTTGAGTGCTACCTTCAACACAGTTGATCACCCCTCTTTACTTTGAATCTTTCTTCTTTGTTTATTTTGACTCTGTTTTTTGGAAAGGCTCTTGTTATTTTTCTTCCTCTTCAGTGTCCCTCAGGATTCTGTTCTCTGGCCATTTCTCTTTATCTTCTATACCTCTTCTTATGCTTCCTTGGTATCTGACTATGGGTTTCAAGTTCAGTTCTATGCTGATGACGCACAGATTTTAGTTTCATTCCCTTCTTTCACCCTCTATCCATCAGCGTCTTTCTGCTTGTCTCGCTTCTATTAAATCTTGGATGTCATCTAGTTTTCTATGCCTCAATCCAAGTAAAACGGTAATCCCCTTTTTCCCAGCTCCCCCAAAAATTCTTCTCCCTCCTTTTATATCTTTCCCACCTCTTTAGCTTACATTTTTAAAACCAAGCCCACAAATCGGCTATTATTGTTGATTCCTCCTTTTTCCCACAGGCTCAAATACCCATGGTAGTAAAGTATTGCTGTTTTAATTTTTATAATATCAGGAAAATTAAACATCTACTTACTTTCTCGTCTAGAAAAATTCTACTCCAACCCATGGTTCTTTCTTGTCTCCACTACTACAGTTCCTTGTATGTTGGACTTTCATCATACGCTCTTCTTCCTCTATGTTCTATTGCACATTCTGCTGTCAAGTTTCTTTTTTCCTTCCTCTTTTTGCTTATATTGCTCCATGTCTTGCCCATCTTAAATGGTTGCCTATCCAGCAAAGTTTTGAACATCAATTTCTTTGTCTTGTTTTTAAATGCGTTTATGCCTTTATATCCTTATCTTTATCTTTGTTCTCTTATTTCTCTGGATCAACCCTCTCGCAACCTTTGCTCTGCATCCCTATTTTTGTTGACTGTCCCACACCCTCCATGCACATCTTCACATTTTCGTTCTTTTCTCCTTCTTGCACAAATCTATTGAACTCTTTCCAACTCGATATTCTTTGATGTCCCTCGCTTGCTCAATTCAAGAAACGCTTTAAGTCTTATTTCTTCAAACTGCTTTTGCTGAATCTGTTATATGATTTGTGATTTTCCTTTTTGATCACCTTTTCAGGATTTGATGTGCTATATATCATTTGTGCATTTCTGTAAAGCACTTTGCATAAAAGTGCCATTTTGGCACCAAACAAATAACTACAATAAAGTACTGACATGTGTCTTTCTACCAAAAAACCTTAATTGACTACTAATCCTTCTTCAGGATATGCTACTTCTTTATTCTCGAACTTCTGCAGCAGTAATGTAATGCTTGGCATTTCTTGTTTCTTTTTGTGGTGTGTTTTTTGTTGTTTTTGTTTTTCAGTTTTCCACTTCTGAGGAATCCTGTCTGTAGGTATGCACGAGCGTGTCCCACTGTGCTCCCATGCACCTCCTCAACTGGTGTTTAACTGCTGCAGCCTCAATGTGGGTCTCACCCTCATTTATAGCTGACATGCGTATGATGTAGGAGCATCTATGGCTGAAATGACAGGAACACAGGTGCTGTTACTGGCATTCTCACTTCCTCTCTGATCCAGTGAGAACTGCACAGACCCAAACTACTTCATAGATTCTGGAACAACATAGGCTACACTGAAATTAGCTCTCAACATCATTGATGGTACATTTAAGTTAGTTAAAACCCATCTATACATCCAAAAGTAATGGGGGGAATATGGATTACAGTGTCCTTAATTGTTGATTACCTGTGCTAGGATAGATAGGAATACTTTCAGACATGTGTCTGAATAGGCTCAACATGAAAGAAGGAATTCACAAAATTGGAAAATAAATATTTAAACCTGCCTCTAGATAGATTGTGTCATCTGTCGATTTGGCACATAGGACTAGCGCATTTAGCTTGGATGGGAAATGCTTGATGTAGAGGTTTTTGATGCTGTGAGTTATACATTTTCGTTTTAGCGTACATTTTCGCTTTTAAGAATTATAACTGTTTCGAATAGATGCCCCTCAGATGTTTTTTTCCCCAACAAGCCTGAGATCTCAAGTTTCTCAGTCAAGCGTGATCAATTGCACGCTACCTGGATTGTCTTATGTAATTGTTTGAGGGCTTTTAATTCCTAGAGAGCCTCCTTGAATTTTATGGAGATGAGGGGACCAGAATTCCAACTTGTCACCATGTTCTCTAGTTTGTCCTCCCCTAACCCTACCCATAGTCGCTATGCCCTTCAGCAATATGTACCCATTCTGTAAGCTGAGCCAGGTGGTAACGGCCGGGGGCCCAAGTTATTGGCCCAAACAAAGCAAACAGGTGCAGTGAATCCTCAAGCTCTGATGTGCCAATTACCATGAGACATCCATTATTGTATCCAGATGCAGACACTCTTGTTTGGGCAAGTGTCTGATAAATGTTAGGGCAACAAAAGAGTAGCAAGGGTGTAAGGAGTTGGACATTGAGTGGCAGAGATGGTTGGTTGTGTCAAGAACCACGCAGCAGAAGGAAGATGGCAGCAGAGATGGAGGCAAGAAGGAGGAGTCTGAGGTGAAGGCAAGGAGGTGAAGGGAGGAAGCTGAAGTGGTGGCAAGGAGGACAAAGAAGTTGAGGGCTGAGGCAGTGAAGTCACATAGGAGAGAAAGAAGAATGAGAAGAACAGGAACCAAGGAAGCAATAAAGAAGTGTGAAGAACACTTGAAGTCCTCAGGACAGTGGTTGACTTTACATTGATTTTCTATACTGGGAAGAGAAAATGGACTGAGGTTTTCTACCTGAAAGACTTGAAGTATTAAAAGCACAGATATGCTGCCATGCTACAGTCACTCAAATGTATTTTGTCTTTTTCTTGATTTGGCCCAACCTTGTAACTAGCTGAAATAGACCCGTGTTCAACTATGCTTTCTCATGTCAGCCTCATGTTCTTGATGCACGGCTTTGCGACAGCACTCCCCTTGGTTTCTTGTTCCAGGTCTTTCACCATTAAAATGAAGGCAGGAGACAGAAGGTGACAATGCTCATTGCATTCCAAATCAATCTTGGGCATGCCAGGCTCTGCGCTTTATTGATTTCGCTCCTTTTCTGTGGGGATTAATACAGCCTATTTATCGCAAACATTGATTTCTCTTCCAATCTGAGGGTGAGACTAGTTTGTACTGTAGTGCCAATGAGACTGACTTTTAACGTCACTAAATATTTAGTCAGAAACAAAGGAAGAAAAGTAAGAAGATAAAAGACTTTCTACAATATAACACATTATCATAAACGAAAGGTAAAAATCGAAATTGTAATAAAAAAAATATGATTGTAAAGGGCGACCTTAGGGAAAGATGACAAAATGAACAATGTCAAAATAAAAAAGAGAAGGCGCTAATAAGGCATAATCTTTACAGACCCATTGAGAGGGAACAACGTGCCCCCTCTGAGTTTTAAATTAGGGGTTCGTCTACAGAAAAAAACAGTCCCGATTTTATGCGATCTGTATATTTTTACAGCAGTTTGACAACTGTCGACAAATTGGCCCTCATTATGAGCCTGCCGTTTCCGCCGCCTGACTTCTCGGTGCCACCCGGATATTATGGCAGGCGGCAAAAACAGTACATCCCCAATCCTGTGGCATCCCATAGAACTCCACGGGAATGGAGTCACTGACAGTGCCAGTGCTTCAGTGAAAACAATGCCATTAGTGGTCTGAACTCCTGGCAGGTCAAGCCTGCCAGGTGTTTCGTGCCCCTACCGGCAAACTCTTAGTTTGGCGGTCCAGAACGGGTGCCGGTACGCTGCTACGGGCACCTTTATTTCCAGGCCATTGTCTCATTCTTTCTCGTTGATAAAATAGAGCGATAAAAAGATTACAAATTAAACCTTTGTTTATATAATTATATCAAGATAACGTTTGTCCTGTGCCTTGTAGATCTATCCCATAAGAGCATTTATTTTTATACTAACACAAGGATTAGGTTTTGACACAGTTCTGGGGGTGGGTTTTTAGTTTTCAAAATCATCGGGTCTTTTTCTAGGACCATGATACTTTCTCCACCTGCCTTTCCCCCTGACCTCTAGCACTTCTATTTTGGGCTCTGATGAATTGTTATTGGCTGCCTTGGAAGTCACCAGGATTTCACACTGGTCCACCTTGACACTCATACCAGGCACCCCGGACTAGTACCCTTGGGTATTCTGAATGGACTTGGGCAAATGCACTGATAGATAGACCCTATAAGTTATTAGGCTTCCACTCCGGGTGACAATGAGTAACCCAATAATGTGCGCCCCAGCCCCCAAGTCTCTGGTTGTAATCCTAGGTCTCTCCACCAGGTTATGATCTTCTGCAGGGTTGAGGTTCTGGAGCATGTTTCTTGCTCCCTCCTTCCACTTTTTTTTGTTTTATTCCAACTATTTCCTCCTCCTCTCATCTTTCTCCCATTCTTCTCTCCTCCTCTCTAGTTAGTCATCTGCATTCTTTCTTCCTCCACGTCTTCTACGTTCTTTCTCCCTCCCCTTCAACTCCTATCCATTGCTCTCTTCATCTTCTCCACTGTTCTCTCAGCCCTCTCTCTTCTGTTCTCTCTCATCTGCTTATCCTCCTCTCCATTCCTCCTCACCTCCTTCTCTATCTTCCTCTACTGTTGTTCCTACTCTCCTCTGTTGTCTCTTCCTCCTCTCTACCGCCTGGCTGGTTTCCACACACGCTATCTTTCTCTCTCTCTCTCTCTCTCTCTCTCTCTCTCTCTCTCTCTCGCTCTCATTCTCTCTCTCTCTCTCTCTCTCTCTCCTCATCATCTCCGTTTCCCGTGAACTCATCTGCCACCTCTGCTCTGCCACATTCTGCACTTTTCTCTACTCCAAGCATACCTTATACCGACTCGAATACCCACAACGCTCTTCACGGGTTTCTACTTAAAAATCTTGTGTGGAACTGGGACTTGGTCGTATATTTGTGTGATCGGGCTCAAGTGTGTGAGAGGTGTGAGCTAAACTACAGATTAGTTTGGAAACCATGGTTCTCTTTACAAGTTCAGAAAGTGTATATCTGCCATCTTGGAAGCAGTCTGAGTGTGGCCACTCAATGTCCAACTCCTTACACCCGGCAAAGCTTGCTGAAGGTCACTGTGCTGTCCTTTTGGGATATGTGCCTAGTAATATTCCTGATTTTCTTCTCATAAGCACGGGACCCG
Organism: Ambystoma mexicanum; assembly: GCF_040938575.1. Classification (NCBI taxonomy): domain Eukaryota; kingdom Metazoa; phylum Chordata; class Amphibia; order Caudata; family Ambystomatidae; genus Ambystoma; species Ambystoma mexicanum. The sequence goes on along the minus strand of NC_090928.1, from coordinate 522,874,982 downwards.
GCATATGGGTAGCAGCGGGGTGCAGGGCAGGCTCACCCCACTGCCATCCCCTAGCCTCCTGAATGGCACTGATCCCTCGGTGGAATTTGGGAGTGCTTTCCTGTACCCATGCTCTGGTTACATAACAGATCATTTCTTTGGGCTTAATCTGCAAAATCCTGAGGCCATACCCATGTATCCTGAACCGCCAGACCCTCTGATCAGTAAATGTTGCCTGCTGTGACAAATTCTTAGAGGTCGTCCCTTCTCCCATAGGTGGAGCCCCTTGCAATGGGGCCAGGGTAGTGTGGCCACAGTCCAATAGTCCCCCTGGCGGTGGTGCATTGCGAGAGGATCACATAGGGAGGGAAACCCCCTATGAGATGAAAAACGACAAGTTAGGGAGAACTCGGTATCTTAAACATCCACTTCCCACCAATTAGAGCACCATCAATCATCACCTCAGTGGTTGGTTGTCAATTAGAGCCTTTGAACTTGTGCTTGGGTGTTTTCCTTTGCTCTTGAAGATACAGGGGAGTAGAGGCACGCTCTGCCCTCATGCGTATGTGTGACCATCATGCTCGTCCAACTCCTTCTCCCCACGTGACTGGAGACCACAAAATTGAGCTTTCAGTGTATTAAAAGGACTATTTTCCAATGAGCCTCTGACATCTTCTTTGTTCTCTCCAAGCTTCTGAACAGGAGGTTCATTCCTTCACAAGATTGTAACAAATTTCTGTTCTTCTCAGCCGAATACGACCTTGGCTTCTTGGCTCGTTCAACCTCGCCTTTCAGAAATTTGCCTGTAATTCATTTGTTTTCTAACTGCTCCATACGTGGAAATGATGGCCTTACTCCTTTAGCTCAGCTCTGCTTATAGTTCATAATGGGACAATCCATTCTTTACTCAGTCCTATGTATCCATGCATTGTCGCCTGTCGCAATCTGTTTTACTATAAAGCTAGCTTCATGAAAACTTTGTCTGCTTGCGTTACTTTGCATCTGTACACGTGTGAATTGACTTTAATCATTTCATCGTCTTTTCAGCATAAGTCTCTTCATCTTGAGCCCAAGATGTTGCTTATCTTGGATACTTTCTTGATGCCTTATAGAATATCCGGATTCTCTCGTCTCTGAATCTCTTCTATATATGTCAGCTCGATTCTCACATGACGTCACCAATCTGCTTCGTCAGTCAGGCGTCCTGCTTCCTCTGGGATTTTGTTTAGATAGCCATCATACTGTCTTCAGTGCAAGTATGGTTTTCTCAACGGGAACCTTGCCTCCAGGACTTCCTTTGGCATCTGCCGTTTCAATTGTTCGGCATGGGTCACAAACTCTGGTTTCCAACATATAGGCATTCTGTGCAAAGTGGTCGAGGTGGGGGTATTTAGCTCCTCCTCTACACTATTTAAAGCCTGAGAACAGTGTCAGACAAGAGCCGCGCCACACAGAAGAGGAGGTGTGGAGCGGCTGCACATAATGAAAAGTCTCCAAAAGCAGGGAAAAGTCCCTGCTGATCTGCAGGTACTTGTAAGAGGTTGGAACCCACGCGGACCAATGCAAAAGGTACACAGGTTGCCAAACAGGTGAAAGGGAGCTAAGAGGAAGGTGGCAAGCAGATAGGCTTGGGGAAAGCGGAGAAAGGAAGGTCTGAGACCCGGAGAGCAGTAGAAGCTACCAGCCACCCAGCAAGGTGCTAGATAGTGCCTGGCAGGTTAGTGAACCAGGTTTATCATGCTAGCAGCAGGGGAAGGGAAGAAACCACTTGGAGACTTGGCAGGATAGTGACCCAAGTATCACCAGAAGCAAGAGAAGCATCCCTCTTCTTCATTCTCATTACCTGGTAAGGGAGAGAACAAGGCCTGTTGCCTAGGGTCTGGGATCCAGACTTTATGTAAGCCTGAAAGGAAACCAAGGAGAAAGGGAGCCATTTCCTCCTAGCATTAAAAGCAAAGTAGCCAGGGGAAGGGAGTCATTGCCCCTGATCCTGTGGGACATTGAGACAGGCGAATGAAGATATTCACCGGGACATTGGAAACCCTAAGAAAAATCAGGGGAAGGAAGAAATCCCACCTGGTACATTTTCAAGAAACATTTGAATCCTCTGTCCAGAAGAAGGGAGTCATTCTTCTGGACCCAGCAGAGACTTGTTCCTTAGTTGTTTTTAAGTGCAAGGGAAGGAAATAGGATCTGACAAGACGGTGGGCATTCATGATTTTTGGACATTCTGACAATCTCATTAGTTTATTTTTTGAAGCCAGGAAACCCCCCTCAGCATTGGGGATAGGTAGGATTTCCCTTTTTTTTTGTGTTGGTCTTGTAGTTCTGGACCCTTACACTGACCTGAATATCGTCCAATCTAGGATACGATTTGGGAAAATGGGCTGTGGCTGGTCCTTTTCTCTGTGCTTGGTCTATCCTTTGTGGGAAGGAAGGTCTGTCACTAAAATCTTATTTTCGGTTAATTCAGGCATTACTGTTGTTTCTGCTGTAATCCTTCTTCCTTCCACCTTGAGATCCACTCATGCCTTTGGGTAGATTTCCTGTTCCCCATAGACACAAGTTATGAGAACAACTCCATTGGCCTGCGGTTTTTCAGGCAGGACCAGGTATGCTTGAATGGCTGTTTGGCTGCTGCCAGAATCTAGTTATACTGTCACTTGTTAACCATCTAGGTCTACTAGGATGAAGTAATGTCATTTAACCCCGGGCCAGGAGAACAATTTGTCCTTCCCTGGGTCTGCGCAATAGCACTTGGAGCATTCCAAGTGCCAAATTGGATTACCAATCAATGATTTCGGGCCCAAATAACCAGACAGGCAAAATACTACTGTAAAACCAGCTTGATAAAGTAGGGAAACCCGGTGAACAAACTGATCTTAGCTCACACACTCTCAAATACATTTCCATTACACAAAAGGCTTTATACCTCAATGTACGTCAGCTATGATGTCATCCTATGTGGCAAACAGTAAAAATCTATCGGGCGGAGGGATTGGTTAAGGGAACATATATACTTATAGTTTGTTTTGTTGCTAGTAACATTATTGGCTGCCCCTTATCTTGTAGGCACACCTTCAACTACCTCTAACTTCGTATAATACAGATAATAGCAGCAGATTGGCTTCTGCAACAATGTATGGTCCATCATTACATAGGCCCTCATGATTGTTTGGCATTCTCTTCCAACCTTGGACATTCGGCTCGCCGTTAGCAGCTTGTAAGCTAAACAAAACCCAGGTGCAGGGAACAACCTCAGACAACTGCCCACTTGGCTAATTAGCCTACTATCTCTCATCGGTTAGGCCCTAAGCCAAGGCTGATTCTTTGTAGTTGATCTTGCTGACTGTTCTCTTCCTCTGACCTTTAAAGGGAGTGAAGGTACATTGCTATCTTCATCTGGAACTTTATGAATATGCCTTGTTTCCTGGCCTTGCACCACATGTGAGCAGACCAAGATTTTGTCCATTCTGACCTTCTATTTAGTACTATTTGATTACATTATACTGGGTGCTATTACTCCTCTCAGCCTCTGGAGATTTGGCTGCTCCGTCCAGCATATGCTTTCTGCATCTTTGATTGTTCAATACTTGGCACTTGAAAATGTTCACACCTTTGCTTAATTTAAGAGAAAATATGTTGTGCGTATGTAGCTTATTTTTTTCGACTCCTTTCTTGCCTTGCAATTGTTTCTTGCTGCGGCATCCTTGACCCAAGGCAAACAAATATTCTTTGTTCTTGCACAGAGCAGTATTTCAGCGCCTTTCAGCTCTGCATCGTTGGTCTCTTTCCTTCAGGCTTCTGTCTTTCTGTTTATACAGAGTCGACATCCATTTTCTCATCATGGCTGCATTATCCGTGTTAAATTGTCTGCTGCAGCAAGCTTCTATATATCTCATCTACCTTGCATTTCTGCATATATACACCTACTGTATCTCTTCTTTCTGATCTTCTCAGTGTATAGGATATCTTTGTATTCGCATATATATTCACTTTGTTAGAACAGTCACATCTTCATTCTTTAAGTATTCGTATATCGTTTCAATGTGTCCTTGCGTCTTTGCTTCATGACACCACTTTAAACATGTCAGACTTCACTTATAGCTCTTCTATGTTCAGTGGTTACTGCAAACATCCTTCTACCACGTCATTTTGAGGGTACATTTGTTACAGTTGTCTGAGCACATAACGTCTCTCATATCTTCGATGCAGGATTGGGATGATACCTGGTGTCCCATACAGTGTCTTCTTGTTCTCCCAATATGACGGGGGGGGGGCACTATAGATGATGTGTACATCCGCCTCTCTACAGGGCTATCAACGGTTACGCTACTTCAGGCTCAGAAGGGTCTTTTTGGGCTGCATGGATTAGGTTCTCTCTACTCCCTAGGCTCCACACTGGTTTCTCTCGTAAGTGGAGTTTCTAGGAGTTCATGTTTTAGATCATTGATCCAGCTTTCACCATACGGGTTAAAGATCTGGTAAGCCACTTGCAGCTCATTCACCAATAGGGGCTCAATTATATTTATGGTTCCTGCTACCTGCTACTTTTAATGTAGATTGGATTGTAATTTCCCACAATTGAAGAAAGAGCTTGAAATGTAGGAGCAGGTATACGTTTCTCACCATACACCCTTATCCGGGCTTCACTCCGTTAATATCTAATAATGTTACCTTAACAGCCATTTCAGTACTCTGTTTAGAGTTAGAAATGTCACATCTATTCAGGGGTTTCTTTATTTAGAAGAGTCATGGGCGTACACATACTAGGCAATTCCTAGACAACATTCATCTGTCAGATAAAAAGCCTATACAAAAGCAATGGTAAGTCGTAATGGGCAAAAGGCATTTGGGGCATTGACTGTAACTCCTTACAACCTTTACGAAATGGGCATTGACCTTAAATATTTATAATTTTTTATTATTGCTAAAGTGCTTCCAGGAGAATTAACTGCATTCATGCGCAGATGTTACTATGTTATTATCCACACTGGTATCCCTAACACTCACAAGCTAAAAGGAGAATGAAGGGCAGCACGATTAGGTTAACAAATGCGTCTTTAATGCCTTCCTGAATATATGAAATTAAGTCATGCTTCAAATAGGCAGTAAATTCCATAATCTGGGCCCATATATTAAACGTCTGTCAGCCCTATAGCCAAATCTACATGGTGGAACCACTCATAAGTGCTCGTCAGGGGATCGTAAAAACAGCACTTAGGTTTATAAGAAACCATGCTGCTAGACTGCCTGGAGCTAGATTATTAAGGCATTTAAACACCAAGCAAAGAATTTTGAAGTTAATCCTCTGCTTGACTGGAAGCCAGCAGAGTGACCTGTGCATTACAGTTATAGATGCAGTTTTAGGTGCTTTACATATCAATTATACTGCTGCATTCTGTGCCCTCTGAAGGCGGTTAATTCATCTGTCAGGTATACCCGTAAAGGGACTATTACCGTAGTCCAACCTGGAGTTGGCCAACGCTCCAACCACTGCTATATGACCTTTCTGGGGGTAAATGGGGAGGGAATGTCAAAGGAGACGTAGAATGTAGAATACTGATCGAGCTTTGGCTCTTACTTACTGGTCACTACCCAGGTTGGACTGCCGTAGGCACCTGTGAAAACTGAGAGCGTCCTCACTTTCTCCTCCCCAACATCCTACACTCAGGGGTCCAGGGAAGGGCCATTGCTACTGGATCCCGGCCCTGGGGGTGGAGATGTGAGGGAGGATCACCTGAGTAGCGGAGACTTGGGGAACGGTAGGGAGATGTCCTTGGGCGAGACGCAGTATCCCCCATTTCCATTGCATGATAAATCCTCAGACCTGCCACCTTTATGAGATATTGTTACTGTTTTCCTTTTTTCCAGGATAACACTATATAACCCCATAACTGTGGGGCATCTAGGAATAGGGTGAAGAAGAGGATGTCCACAAGCAAGACATTGCATCTCCCTTTTCATTGTGATAACCAACCTTACCCTCCTCCTTCCTTTATAGGCTGCTGCCAATCAGTTCCCTTCACGTCCCCTCATTCATACTCCTATAGTACTGGGACGAGGAAGAGGCGATGAGGAGTGGTACACACTAACATGTCATTTCACCACTCTGGACTGTTGTGAGGGTCATATAACTCCACTAACTATGGTCAAGCAATCAGGCTTGAGGGTGGAGCTGACAATCAGAGTGGAGAGACCAGCAGGAGGAATACCAGTAAGAGAGAGACCAGAAGGAGAGAAGCCAAGCGCGGGCCTGAGAAGAGAGAAATCCTGTGGAGAAAGAGGCTGCCGAGGAGGGTCCTGCCTGGAAGCCAGGACGCCGGCAAGTACCCCGGAAAGACTGCAGTGCTGAGTTCCGAGCGGGCCGTGAGAGGCTCACAGTGGTAGGAGCCTCCCTGATCGGATGCCCACAGCAGGAGATGCCAGACATGGAAGAAATCCGATTGTTGCAAGCTACCAGCAGCATCCGTGAGAGACGAGCGGAGCTGCCGACAACCCACAGAAAGAAGACCGGACTGAGATCATGGCTCTCAATTCTACAAAGACGTGTATGCGGAGCAGCAGAAGAGGCAAGCAGCCGCCCATTGGAGCCGCCAGGTAGCAGTGAGTGAACAAAGGGGCAAAAGTGAACAGCAGGGCAAAAGTAATTGCTGAATAAACGAAATGAGATGTGCAAGATAAAGTGAACCCAAAGTGAAGGGTTGTGGTGAATAATACGAACAAGAAGAACTGTGAGTGAAAAAAATATGAACTAAGAAGTATTGAATACTGAACTAAAGGAAAGCTTTTGATAAGCCTATGAATGGAAGGCAAGCTTGTGTGAAGTACACATAATATATATTGAAAAGCAAAGAATAAACCCTATGAAAAACAGTGCAAAGCAAGTAATTAATATTACTGAAAAGTGTGAAAGTAATGTGGTGAAGGAAAGAGCACCACAGAGTGAACTCTATGAAGGAACCCATTGTGGCAAAGTCAAGAGACTGGAAAAGAGGAAAACACATTGTGGCAAAGCAAAAGGCTGGCAGGAGAAAGCCAAGTGAATGTAAATCAGAACACAAGTGCAGTGACAGAAGAACCTGTGTGGGCAAGAAAGCCTAGGGTTACCGATTGTGTGACCTGTAGTGGGTGGACCGTGTAGTCCGACAACTGTGCCTAGACTGGGGATACCCTATTTGTGAAAGTCAAGGAAACATACAGAGATCAAGTCTGCATGGGTAAAAGAGATTGCTGAAGTGAGGCGGAAAACCCAAGACTTTATAAGTTTGTTGGTGTTTTAGGAAAATATCCTATCCTCAATAAATATCAGTCAGGCTTCAGACAAGGTTATGGAACCGAGACTGCTCTACTGGAGCTGAAGTCTAGACTTCTGGATCATTTGGATAATGGAAACCGTCTCTCCTAATGATGTTGGATCTTTCCGGGGCCTTCGACCTGCTGGATCATTCCATCCTGATCACCAGGTTAACGGACTTTGCTAATTTCTCGGGTGAAGCGGCTCTGTGAATCTCTCGTTTCTTCGCAATCGGGAATGACGGGTTTATTGTGGAGAAGCAGAAGCCCCCTCATTGATTCTTGAATATGGTGTCCCTCATGGGGCCCGCATTTCTCCGTCCCTGTACAATATTTTCACAGTCCCTTTTTTCGCTCCCCTAGAACAGAATGGTGTGGCCTTTACAAACTACGCTGATGACACCCAATGTGTCATCCCACTGACAGGTTCACATGATATTGATGAACTCCTTCTCAATAAAGTATATAATCTCATCCAAAAATGGATGTTGCAGAATGGTCTTGCGCTGAATAGAGATAAGACAGCGCTTATGGTGGTGGGCACTCCAAATATGGTAAGGAAATTAGGACTTGACTGTGAGAGCTACACAAAAGAAGGTTAAGACACTCTGCATTGTCCTTCAGCAACACCTGAATATGAAGGCGCAGGTCAGCAGTCTAGTTTCATTGTCAGCCTATTATATCAAACTTCTAGCCCATCTTCTCTCATTCAATATGCAAATTAATGCTGAGACTATTGCGAGGGACATAGTGGGATCCAAAATTGATTATTGTTGCAGTCTGCTGGATGGTATCACAAAGAGGGACTGCAATTGCTTGCAGGTGATAACAAAATAGTACAGGTCTCGCTTGTAGAGACCATGTTTCGGAGGCCACACAGAGTCTGCACTGGCTCTCAGTATCACCTGTTATTAATAACACACAAATGCTGCATGGGTGAAATGCCTTCTTACCTACAGGATTTGCTCACGGAGAAACCAAACACGAGACTTCTTAGATCAAATCATTATGATTAGTTAGCTCCGCCTAGATGTAACTCCAACAAAGCTATGAAAGGAGCTATTCAGAATGCGGCTCCAAGAGCATTGAATGCCCTTCCTCTCCATCTCAGAGAATTGAAGTCCACTGAGATTTTCAGAATTTTTTTTAAAACTCTGCTATTCACCTAAATCTCCTTTCTAATTGATTGCTTCCTAATAGGTCCCTGTTTAATGTTTGTCTTGTTCATTAGTCTTTGGTGATTTATGTGCACCCTTAAGCCCAAGGGTCCCTGGTTGTGCAGTATAAATCATTTAAAGTAAAGTAAAGAACCCTAAGGCCCTTGTGGAACTGTGGTGAAGTCTTGGGGAAAGGAACCCAAAGACCATCATGGAACTGTGTTGTCTTCTTGGGGAAGGAAACCCAGATACCCTTGTGGAACTGTGTTGTCTTCTTGGGGGAAGGAACCCCAAAACTCTTTTTTAAATGTGTTGTCCTCTTGGGAAAGGAACCCCGATACTGTGTGTAACTGCCTTGAACTTGGGGAAGGGAACCCCAAGACTTTGTGGTACTGTCCTGAACTTGGGGAAGGAGAGCTGGGAAGTAAGCCAAGAGCTGGAAGAAGCTCAGAGCTTTATTTAGAACACTATTTCTTTTGTTGCTGACATTCATACACATTGTTTAGCTTTAGTTGTGAGGGCAAATATAGGTTTTGGACACACAGACTTTTAAGTTAAACTTACTGACTCCGACTGTCCTTAGTTTCTTTCTGTAGGGAAATCCCACCTAAGCATAGGGCAAGTTAGGCCTTCACTCATCTTGATGTTTAAGTTAATACAACTATTTTTGTTGGAACTTTGAATCTGTTGTCTGTCTTGTTTCATGATGCCTTCACGCACCCCAAATTTTTGACCTCGATTGCAAAGGTCATGGGTGTTTTAAGAGTGCATGCTGGGGATGGGCAACAAGACAAGAGTGATCCTCCAGAAGATAATAGTAATGGGTCTTGTTTGGGGGGTCAGGAAAAGTCCCAATGAGAAAGAGGGGATCATAGTGCACTTGCCATATTTGTGACTGGGGAGCAGCGAAGTTGGAGCGATGTTGCAATTTTATACTTATGCACTGTAGTTAATTTGAATGGCATACGTGTTACTTTAAGTGTTACTTTGTGTTTAAGTTGTGTGAGAAACCTGGGGGTGTCCTCACATCTACTTCCCTTAGACCACCTTCTCAGATGGCCTGGGAAAGGACATCGCTCTTGGATACTGACTTTGGGGGTGAAGAAGTGAGGGAGGATCACCTGGGTTGGTTTGGGGTCCTTGGGAATTGGGGAGTGGACGTCCCTGAGTGAGGCATGGTAGTCCCCCTTCCTGTTCTATAATCAACCCATAATCCCAGAAGCATTTGTGGGATGTTGTTATCCCCTTTTCTCGGGTCAGAGTAACGTCAGGAAGAATTATAAATCGCTGAGACACAGAAAGAGAGAGAGAGGAGAGTGCCCACAGGCGAGCTATGGTATCCCCCTTTCCCTATTGATGACCAACCTAACCCTCCCCGACCTTTATGGCCTACTACAAAGCCTCTCTCCTCATTTTCCCACAATGTACCTGTAACAGTACTGGGATGAAGAAGAGGTGACTAGGAGTAGTGACCAATAATCACTAATTTCGCCACTCTGGTACTGAGACGGGGAAGATGCCTGCAGAGTGCTGTGAAGGTCAGGCAAGTTCAATTCAGAACACACACCTGTAACCTATCAAAGGGTTGCCAGTGTATAAGAAGAGAGCACATTTGAAGCAGAAGAGAAGGAGGCGTGGTCGGAATTGAAGCTGTGGCCGACCGTTAGCTGATGTAGGGGACAGAGAGAGACTACAACCCCAGTGCAGATGCAGTTGGATCTCGAAGTTAGTCTTAAGAACGAGGGCTCTTTGCGGCAGAGGTCGCGCAGCAGGATGCGATGCCAGGTGAGGCTGTTTCCAATCCACTAAAGACTCTTTTAATTGCTCATCAGCTGTGGGTTTTGTTCAAGCATCGGAGTGTCAAAGGGGTAGAGAGATCACCTTTCGGAGCAGTTGGAGTTGCAGGAGGCTGAGCACTTACCTGGCATATGAACAGATAGGACTGCATTGGGAACTGATGCAAGCGGAAGAACTGGTGAGTTTCTGTAAGTAGAGAAACCCCAGGGCCGCAACGTACGTGATCACAAGTTCAGAATAATTTTGTAGCAAGTGAAGTTTTATGCGAATCCAGTCCTTTTCATTGTTGAGCCAATCCCAAAATGAAGCAAAGTAATTGAATAAATCACAAAGTATCTGTCCTTTGTTGAACCAATGAATGTACTCGTGAAGCGAAATACATGCTAAGGACTTTGTTTTCCCTATGGGAGAGTGTGAGTTTCTTTGTATCGAAAGCAAAATGAAAGTGAACAGCCTGGAAGGGTAAATGAGGTGCTAAACCAACATTGCCAAAGCCACTGCACAATAATTAAGGAAAGGCTTCAAAAGGAACAAGTAATGCCAAAGTAAAGAGGGAAACCAAATAATGTTAATGGAAGCGTTGTATCTATGAACTGTCTAACATATGAGAAAATAGTTTGAACATGCATTGCCAAGGTCAGAAGAGTATAAAGAATTGTGTGGACTAAACCTAAATGAACAAGCACTGGCAAGAGCCCAGAGACTATGTCAAAGAGCAATAGGTGAATGGTAACAAACCAAAACGAGAGCCATAGAAAGGTGGGCATGGGTAAAACCATCACAAAGTGAATTTTATGAATGAATACAGTGTGGCAAGGAGCCTGGGGATCCTTGTTATGCTACTTGTGATGGGTGAACCGTGTGGTCTGATAACTGCACCTAGACCAGTGAGCCCTAAATTGTGAAAACCAAAAGACATTGTGAACCAAGTTAAGGAGAAGCACTGCAAGCGAGCTGGTGAGGCAATCCCGAAGGTGGGTCAGGTTGACCTAAAGTTGTTTTCAACTTTTGAAAAGACTAAAACAAGTGCAAGGGGCTAAGTTGAAGTCTTGGGGAAGGGAACCCCAGATTTGGAGGAACTGCCAAGGTTGTTTTGAGAACGAAGCCTCAAGACTCCTTTCTTTTGAACTGTGTTGCTTTGAACTTGGGGAAGGGAATTTGGAGACGCTTGTAGACCTTGGGGAACGGAAGCTGAGAAGGAAGCTAGGAGCTGGAAGAAGCTCAGAATTTTGTGTTAATCACTGCTTTTTTTATTATTGACATCCCTACACATTGTTTAACTTTAGTTGTGAGGGCAAGCATAGGTTTTGGACTTTCAAGTTGAACTCTTTGACTCAGACGTTCCTTAGTTTTGTTCAGGTAGGGAAATCCCACCTTGGTATAGGGCAATTAAGACCTTCTACCATCCTGACATTCGATTTAATAAAACATTTTGTTTTGAACTTCGAATCTGTTGTCTGTGTCTTGCTTCATGATGCCTTCACAGTTGATACATTTAAGATTTGCAAATGCGCAGCAAGATAAATGTCAAAATCACCAAAGAAATATAAATATAATCTGGGTATGATGTGTCACAAAGCGTCTGGAATCTGTGCAACGAGGAGCTTCATTATGCACATGCGAGGAAGGGGATTTGTTATGAGGAAACCACTGTAAAGAGGACACAATAGTTTTTAAACATTTGTGCACGCTAATATGCGTACGTGTGGAATTTACAAATCTATATGCAATGTGCTCTTTTCATAACTTGGTTAAACTCAACAGTCAGGGTTTTGCAAGGTGAATTCTGAGTGGCTGGAAGCTGGTTTCGCAGGGTTTGGAGGCCGAAAGAATGATAATGATTAGCTGCGACATTAAGCAGATGGTCAGCCAACAGGGCGGCCCAGGGTTTTATGGCTTGGCAGTATCGCGGAAGGAAGATGCAGTCTTTTAAGTGCATGGGAGCTTGTTATTTATTTTTCAGCGGGATCCAGCCATTTGCCTTTTGGACAGCAATAAACTTGGTGTGAAGTGGCGCTCGAGGCCAGAGTTGACTAATATACTTCATGGGTTTAGATTGTTTTTGCAGGATATGACCAGAGGCCATACGTGTTGAATTGGTAGTCATTTAGATTAGAGAGATCTGAAGACGCCAGCCAGTCGGGGTAATTGAGAAGAGTTATCACCAGTTCAAAGGGAACCTGTTTATTGTTCCCCTCCTCATCTTGTTTGAAGTACTCTTGTAAACCATGTGCAATAAAGTCCGTGGTCTCAGGCCAGCGGGAACTTTTAATATATTATGTTTGTTTGTGAATGTGTAACTATGTGATGATGTCATGACCTACCACGGACAAATCCTACAAGAGGGTGTGTTGTACATATGAACTGAAAATGGCAGTTAAGGTAAACGTGACCGATGAGGACGGGGGAATTGGAGAAATATTGGATTTCTTTTGTAGAGGTCTTGACCAATCACATGTGGGGGGGGGGGTGGATTGCAAAAACAGTATATGCGAGTATTTTAACAGTTGCAGAAATGTATATAATGTGGTAACTTGTGTGGTTATGGGAGACTCAGGTTAGTTTGACTCTATAGAATCATCTAGTACCCCCTGGTCGATTGTACAATAAACTGGCTTTACATACAAACGTACACTTGTAACTTAAGTGGTGGGCCTACTTTGGGTCAAGGTGATTAAAGGCCCATCCGCACACTTGGTGACCACAAAGGTACCCACAGCGTTCTGAGACGTTTGGGGTCTCCTGTCTGCACAACTCGGCTGCAACGCCTCTCTGCGGCGACCAGTCTTCCGTGCACAGTAAAAAAAAAGAGAGGTTTATGGGCACCAGATTGTTTAAAGGCCTGTTTGTTCCCTAAGGGTGTGGTGCAGTGGTGATGCTGTGTAGGGAAAATTGAAGGACCCCCACTTCAGAGCGCTTCGGTATTCATGTGAGTAATCTTTTGGGGGGTAAAGTAAGAGGGGAAATGGGGAAAAAGAGGGTTGTTTCTTTAATTTAAGGGATTTGGTAAGGGTAGGATCGAAGTGCATATGAGGATTTAGGCAAGGTTACAAGAATTGAAAGGATGAATGCTTTGATGAAGTGAGTGAACTTTTTTATGTTGTAAGTCCTTTGTATATATTTTTAGCTAGTTTGTTGTTTTAGAGGTGTGAGGTGGTATCTTCACCAGCAAGTCCATTGTGACGTTTATCCTGATACCCTTCACTGTGCTTGTCTGGTTGGTTGGTGGCATTTTATGGTAAGTCTACCTGTGGTTACCTTCCTAAAGTATACCCTTGGCACCCTTCATTTTGTAATGACTGTGCAGACAGAAAAAGTGGTTGAGAGAGAAAGAGAGAAACAAAGGAAGCAAAGAACGGAGCTGGAGGGGCTGAAGAGGGGGGGGCACTCAACTGAACTAGGACTGAGCAACAGGACCCACTTTCTTTCATGGGCCTGCTGCAGTTTAAAAGAGTGATCAACTCAGTTTTGTTTGGGTTTAGTTGGAGCCTGTTAGCAGTCATCCACTGGCCCACTTCCTCAATGCATTGCACCACATTTTGCAGAGACTCCACAGTCATACTAACACTCAAATAAATCTGGTATCATCTGTATAAGAGTGGTATCCCAGATCGAATTTCCTGAAAATGGCCATTAGTGGCTGCATACATAGATTAAAAAGCATTGGGGACAGCGAGGAGCCCTCTGGGACCCTGCATTCCATTTGGATTGCACCTGATAGATAACCTGATATTTTAGCACGCTGGTAACGGTTAAATAGAAAAAAACTGAACCAATTCAACGCCTGATCTGAAACTCTGGCCACCCTGACAAATCTGGACAGTAAGAATTTAGGGTACACTGTGTCAAATGCTGCAGAGAGATCAAGTATTATCAGTATTGTTAAATCCCCTTTGTCAGCAACTTCCAGGATGTTGTCCCACACTGTCACCAGAGCAGTCTCAGTTCCATGGGATAGGTGAAATCCGTAAATAAAAGTGTCACATTTTCCTGGGGTTTTCAGGCGCCAACTTTTTCCAGAATTTTGACTGGTCATGGGAGACCTGACACTGGCGATATTTCTGGAGATCTGTAGCATCTAAAGATGGCTTTTGCAGCAATGAAGTAACCATAGACGGTGTCAGATCAGATGAGAGTAATCCTGGATCTAAAGAAAGATTAACAAAGTGTTATTGTTGATGGCTGCACGATTTCCTAGCGATAAGAAAATAAATAAATCTAACAGTGTGATCGGACCAGGAGATGGCCTCAGTACTGAGCATCGAGATCCCAACAATATCCATCAATATATTGATGTATATAGCTGCCCAGCTACTAGGGAGGTCAGTGTGTTGGAACCCCTGTATGTCCAGCTGCAAAACAGGATACATTCTACAGGCAGAACGGGATGACTTTTCCATCCTGGGGGCAATCAAAATGGTATGGCATACATTCAGAGTACCTGCTAATAGTACATCATCAGAAAACATTCGAACCTGGAAGAGGGATAAAAGAATGACTCTTATTATACCCATAGAGTCTAATATAGTGATGGAGGGATTATCAATCACACTAAGGAATTGGCCACAATATCTAAAGCCTATGATTAGCAGTCATGAACAAAATATTACTGTGTGCAAATGATGTGCTTCTGCTGGTTTCAAGAGCAGAAGCATCAGACCCCTCTACCTCAAAGAGCATCAAGAAAAATGCAGCTTAGTTGAAGAACATGATCGGACACAGGACTAAACTCATTTGGGCATTTTAGCTATTTAATCCATTCTACATAAACATTAGTTACATATCTTAATATGTCCGCCATGAAGCAGCTTAGCCGTTGGCAATGCTGCAATGCCACATTGATGAATTGCTTTGAATATGTCACAAAAGTGCACGTTTTCTCAGAAATGCTCATGACAGACGTGCCACAGCCCAGCGGTTTAGTCATAGGCAGAAACCTTTCCGCTGCACAGGAATCAAAATCATGGACCCTCTGTGTCACCTTAATTGTAGGAACAAGCTCAAAGAATACATCTGGGGCGCATAGAGGCAAACAAGCACGCTTTGCATGTTTCCAAACAGAATGACCTAATTTGGCTGAATACCAAACTGGTTGAATCCCATTTTCCCGCAATTGTTTTATCTCTATTTTTTTACTGCAAAAATATAGACGATAGGTTGGGGTTAGGTCTATAGAAAGCAGAGTGAGGTGGTGGGTGAAGATGTAGTGGGGGGTTCTGCTCCTGAATTTGGCAGTTCAAAAAAGAAGTAAAAAAATGTGGCAAAATAGGATTCGACCAGTTCAATTCAACCAAATATCAAGGATCCCCTCTCAATTGTCAAGACGGCAATCATTATGGGCAGCTATAGGAAATACCACAGCACTTAAATGATAGAGTGTGGCAAGTAATCAGAAAACTCAAACAAGTAACATTAGGAAAATACATGTTTAAAACAAAGATATTCCATCAATAGATCTAAGTTGTGAAGAACATCCCAATTTACTCTGCAATTCTAAAAAGTGTTGAATTGGCACAGACCTAAAATCTGTGAGATGAAGTACCATTGCAAGACTTCACCCATATTGCCACCATAGTTTTCTGTGGCGTTGAAGGCCATAGATCTTTGCCAATACATCCTTTAAAATATCTTGTATAAATTCCCAGCACCTGCATTAGAGTTGTGTAAAAAGTGTGATATAATGGGTCTCATTACAGGTCTGGCAGTAACCCTGCCGGTGCTACCGGTGGGTTGCCACCAGACCCGTAACAATTTACTGGCGCCTGACTTACCGGTGCCACCGGCTCATTATGAGTCCAGTGGCTGAGAAGTCAGGCACCGGTATATTTGTTAATCCGCATTCCCATAGAGTGCCATAGGACTCTATGGGAGTGGGGACACGGAAGCACCGGCTTTGTTGCTAATAGTGCCACTGCTTCCGTGAAGGGTTTGCCTACTGTGACCGCTGTGCCCGGCAGGGTCAAACCTGTCGGGCAGAGCGGCTCCGGCAGGCAAACACGTAGTTTGCTGGTCTGGAAACAAGGGTGCCAGTGAGCTTACCGGCACCTTGTTTCCGGACTGGCAACAAAGTAATGAGGCCCAATATCTAGCAGTATCAACTGGCTTTAACCCATAGAATATGTGCGCTGATAGTGCAGCTTTGGTATTTTACAATGTATATGCCAATTTTACTATCTATAAGCCAAGAAATGCAAAAGTTATTCATTGAGGCGCACTCCCGTTCCTCGGCCAGCACCTCATCAACCTTCCCTGAATCCTGCAGCCAAGTAGGCCGTCCACATTTCCAGCAAGTGAATAAAGTCTTTGGTAATCCAGTCCATTGACATCCAGTTGCATGGATGTCGAGTGTTGTGCGACTCCTTCAAGCATTGACAAAGACATAGCAAGCATTTTCACTTCCCTTCTGTGGTACGGAGGAAAATGCTACTGGGTGATGTCATTCCCTTGAAGTGCTGATTTTAACTGAACCATGATCTCACTGTCCAAGACCTCACTCCTCTTCAAAAACATTTCGAATCTATCATATTTGCAGTCACTCTCGATGTATTGTTCCCGTTTTAGAATTAAATTGAAGCACGTCATACAAACGTTTGTACTTCTTTACCCATTGGAAAGTTATATTTTACAAATAATCATCTGCAGTTCTGCTATTTTGTCAATGCTATCGCAGCAAGCTATGTCACTCGCACTTCAAGGTTCATTTGTGGGCCCTCATCAAAGTGATGCAAGATTTGCCAACTGGTACCATGCTTGGTTATTGCTTTTACTTGGAGTATTGCTGAAGCCATCATCTGGACTGTCTGTCTAGGTTCATTTAAAATTACTCATCATCATTCCACTTTCAAGCACTTCTGATAGGTGAGTGGGAAGATGTCAAAAGAATCCAAAGCTGTGTATTGCTACACAGCAAGCCCAGATGCACTCAAATAGGGAAAAAGATATCCCTCTATTTCTATTTAAATTCATTAAACATTTGGTGCCAAAAGAGGCGTACATTTTACGATGTGTTAACAACGTGTGAATTTCTCTTATTTGCAACAAAAAGGGTCATTTAGAACATTTGACAGTATTATTCAGGATAAAATATACAGTCATAGAGGTCAAACCAATAGAACAATCAGCACGAAAACACTAGAGCTGACTTATGGATTTTGATCTTCTGAGTCCAACAAGTCGTACATTAGTAAGCAAACAGTAGTACAATCAGTGTTCCTTATTTGTACATGGAAAGGACACTTGTAGGTATTCAATATAACAAAGGTGAGAGCAACAAGCGTTTACAAAAAACCGCTTGTAGGAGCAACACAATTGTAAAGCTGTATAATAGTTACAGTGCAAACAAACTCTAGATGTATGGATTTGATCATTCAACAGTTCGTAAATGAAGTCTCGTATTCAGGTGTGACCCGAATAAGACCGACGCGTTTCGGTTCATGGAACCATCTTCAGGGGATAGACTTCATTTTTTTTTTCATAAACATTAGATTCTAGCACAGTCTCTTGCTGATATAAGTGCCAGGAAACAGACAGGTAATCCAGACAGGAAACAACGGATAGCCAAAAACCACAGTATGTTGGGGTATCATTATCTCAACCCGTAAGGCTGGTCCCAAAGCCATGCAAATGAATCCAGGAGGATATAGATGGGCCGTGCCAAGAATAGATCACAATAAATTAGACCTGTAAGCATTTGCTGACAGGTCCAAAGAATAGAACGTTTCCGTCATTCAGGTGTAAACCATGTAAACGGTGCTGGAATTAATGATCAGAACTTGACCAATTTGGCTGCTACGCTGTTTTTTATTTGTGCACAACTGCACCATTAGGGCGACTTACAACTACAGTGTCTGGCCACATCGGAGGAACTTGAAAGTGACGAACCCGGTGTGAAGATGTCACCTGCTAAAGACTGGGAAGAAGGAAACTCCAAGACTGGAACCAAACCTGTGAAGATAGGAGCTTTTAGGGGTAGGGGCATGAAACCTTCTCAAGCTTCTCATTTTTCATCTATTTCTTTTTCCACCCTGCCACCTGAAAGTGGCTCTGATGGAATCGGGATGGAGTTTTTTAGGACATTGGGTGAGGGACCAGGAAAGGGATTCTTGGTGGTGATTAAAGACCATGAAATTGTGTTGTGGGGGTTTGAAGCATGGTGCTCTCAGTGAAAAAACATTAAGGCCCGCATAGTAGATTGCCAAATCTTTCATCTGCCTGTGATGGGAATCGGGAACCACCAGAAAGAGGTATGGGGAGAAGAGTCGTGCACTTGCTGTTGATGGGAGTTTCCTTCCGAGTTCCGGCCCATGACTTGGACATTACTATGCTCAGCTCCAAGGGCTTGGTGGCAGAGCCATAGACAAAACTGACAGGTCTTTGAGCTGCTTCAGGTGAGGGAGCAGGGCCAATAAACAGGAGTATATCTCCAGCACAGAGTCTGTGACTGACTCCAGTGACTCCATTCGGCATGGCGAGGGACTGGTTGGTAGGACCACAAAACAGTCAGAAAGGACCAGCAGCAGGGAGAGAGTAAAAGGCAAAGAGATGAGAATCAAAGGACACCAACCATAGATGGAAGGAACAGGAAGAGTGGTCTGGGAGGGAAAGAATGAAAGAAGGAAAGAGAGAAAGAGAGAAAAAATGAAAGAGGAGAAACTGACCACAGGAAGGGGAGGACACACAGTGAAGTTAAAGAGGTAATGGCCAAGAGGAAAGAGAAAGAAATACCTAGAGAAAATACCAACAGAGGAGTGCATTTTGGAGCACCAATAAGGGAGTGAGTCCCATGCAAAATTGACAGAGTGAAGGAAAGGTAAGAAAAAACATGTTGGGACAATAAGGATAATCGGGGAGAGAGGATGGATGAGAAAGGATGTATAGAAGAATAAGAGGTGAAAAGAAAGAGAGCAAGAGAAGAGAAAGGCCAAACCAGTGAGAGCAAGGAAAAATGAAGCATGGGAACTACAAGCTGGCTACTGTGGTGAGCAAAGCCCTTCCAAAGACAAAAAGAGAGTGACCCATTAGAAGGTGAAGGTGAGAGATTAGGAGCTCAAGTGCAGGTGTAGACACACCCAGAGATCAAAACGAGCGTGAAAATAGAAATGAGACGAACAAACCACCATGATGCGACCAGGCGGTGGACCCCAATGCCACAAGTGGAACAGTATGCAAGAAACCTTGGTATCTGAGGCTGTCAGATCGCTCTTCTTGAAACTACTCAGTGATTGAACCCAACTGCATGTTAATTAAGACATTTATAAAAAGAAGTCGGTCCACAGAATGAAGATATACAGTATGTTTTATTTCACTAACCCTGCATGCCCAGTGCCGGCTTCCAGCAGCCAGCTTAAGTCACCATAGAGACTAACAGCAGTGACATCCATCAATTTCGGGTCTGACACATCAGTATGTCCAAAAGTGCAAGCACATTGGGAAGCCATCCCAGAAAAGTCTAAAAACCTTTCTGTTCAGCACAAGTACTCTTCCACCAACCAGAGGACAGATGCATTGTTACGCCCCAGAGGGCACGTGTGTTGGAACCTGGAGGGGCTGTGAAGGCATCATGAAGAAAGACACAGACAACAGATTCACTTTTCTTTAAAAGCAAAGGTTTATTTCTTAAACTTCAGGATGGAGTCAGGCCTAACCTGCCCTATGCTATGGTAGGATTTCCCTACCTAATGAAACTAAGGATAGTCTGTGTCAGTGTCCAAACCATATACTTGCCATCACAACTAAAGATAAACAGTGTGTAGGGCTGTCAGTAACCAAATAAACCATGTTCAAAATAATGTTCTGAGCTTCTTCCAACTCCTGGCTTGTTTTCAGCTTCCCCTTTCTAAAGTTCAAAACGGTTCCGCAAATAGACCTTGGAGTTCCCTTCCCCAAGTTCAACACCGTTCTACAAAATGTCCTCCGGTTCCCTTCCGCAAGTGTAACACAGTTCCACAACATGTCCTGCAGGTTCCCTTCCTCAAATTTAGAACAGTTCCACAAATTATCCTCTGGGTTCCCTTCCCCAAGGACAACACAGTTCTCTTGACTTTCAATTCACAGTCAATTCAACTTTCTTAGCAAAACTACTATATCAGGCTTTTCATCAGCTCTCTGTATCCACCTTCCTTTTATTCTCTTGAACATTCATTAGGCATAACAATTCAGCCTCTTCACTTTTCTTGGTTCGCTGCAGGTAGTGGTTTTTCGGTTGAGGCGCAATTGTCAGACCACACAGTCCACCCATCACAGGTCACGCAGCCAATAAACCTTGGTACTTTGTAATGTTCAGTGACTTTACTTGGACTTCCCTGCCAATGCAAATTTCCTTCTGCAATTGTGTCATTAGCCCATGTACACTTTTGTATTATATTGCCAGCCTTTGAACTCTGCTAACTCTGCTAACGTGACTTTTACACACTTCACTTTGCGGTATCTCTTCTTGTCACTAGCTTGCTTTCATAATATTTCATAGTACTTCTAAAATGCTTTTCCTTTGCATCTGAGGATTTAATTAATTGCTTAGAGTTGATTTGTACTTCCATTTAGTTAAAAAAGAAAGCCTTTTTACTTGGTTTCCATGGGTTCAGAACTTTTCATCACTTTACTTTCACTTGTGCAGTATTTCATATACATCGTACATTTCTATCTTTAATTCTGTGTTCACTAACTCAGTAAATACTTTGCTGTTCGTTTTTCAATATTACTATAAATCTCAAAGGATCCCAAGAGGATTGAGAGTCTATCTCAGACCAACTCTCTGCAGAGAGAGTAAGGCTTTTGTGGCTAAGTGGGATCAGATCCTCAACAAGTGTTCACTGGATCTCATCTTGCTTACTATTGAGGAACTTTCTAAATTGCTTACAACAATTGAAACTGATATCACTGCACTTAAAACCCAATTGTCGGAGTTCAAGACATCACAGGAATTGTCTGATTTACTGAAAGGGGTGGTTTCAAAACTCACAGGATATAAAACGGACATATAACAAAGGAAACTGATAACATTTAAGAGGGACACCTTTGTTTAGCTGAATTTCATCGTCTATAATTGGCAGGAATATTACCATCATCGTAACTTAAACAAAGGGAGACCTCAGAATTCCAACTTACCAAATACAGATAATGGCAGTAGTAACAGCAGTATTGGAGATCCTATTATACCAGAAGATGCGGACCAACCAACAACCGAAAATAACCAACATCAGTGAGACCACTGGGCCTCTGTTAGGCAGTCCATCAAGATCTCAAGACACTGCAGGATCAGGAGGCTCAGGTGCTTTTTTAGGACTCCGAGACATGTCAAGAGAAAAGCCAGGCGCGGGAAGCAAAGTTCAAAAAAGGAAAAACAAATAAGTGAAAATCTAGTCGTGAACATCTCTAGCAAGAACTTGACAGGAGGCCAATCGGACATGCTTAATCATGGTCTATCCTTTGTCCCCACAAGTAACACTACCTTATTTGAAGAGAAGGTCTGCTTACATGGACTTCTTAGGAAATTACGACTGAACATTTCCTTTGAAACAGAGTACGATATGGAATCCTCACATCCAGCTGATGACAGGTTAGAACTTTGCCCTAAAAGTGGCTTTTCTCCACCAATCCAGAATTTGATCCTCAACATGTTTGAAAAAAAGTACTTTCGGACCTCAAAAGGATCAATTACCAAAGGACAACACCTCACAATGTGAAGAGTTGCCAATTGCAGCACATAGAAGCACTGGCAAAAGATGAGAACTTAACAATCAAATCAGCGGACAAGGGAGGTGCAATTGTGATTATGGACACCAAAGACTATACCAAACAATGCATGGACCTTCTGAATGAAACAACTACCTACACCAAACTTGATGGTGATCCTCTACAAAAGATTAAGTCCATGATAGAAAACTCAGTCAATTTAGCCCTTGATAATGAATGGATCAGCGAGAAGGCAAGCCAGTTTCTCCTCAATCAGCATCCTAAAACACCTGTGTTTTATGGCCTCCCAAAAATCCATAAGAACCATACCTACCCACCTCAAAGACCAATAGTAGCGGGGTCAGACAGCATTTTTTACCCACTAGCCATCTATGTTGACCGTTTACTCCAACCTTTGGTACAGAAAATTCCCACAAATCTAAAGGATACGACAGATTTCCTCAATTGCACCCGAGAAGTAACAGCCCTCAACTCTGACTGCATACTCTTCAGTATGGATGTGTGTAGTCTTTACACATCAATCCCACACAGTGAGGGGATCGAAGTGGTTGAATGGCTTCTTCTGAAATCACCAGCTCTAAGAGGGAGCCAAGAATGTATCTTGGAATTATTAAATCTGATCCTACACAACAGCTATTTCAGATTTCAGAATACATTCTTCCTGCAAATACCGGGAACTTCCATGGGATCAGCAATGGCCCCAGTATACGCCAATACATTTATGTATCACTTTGAACATCAATTTGTACTGGACCACCCCACATGATCACACAAGATTTTAATGTGGAAATGCTATCTAGACGATGTGTTTGGCACATGGTGTGGCACTACAGAAGAACTAACGTCCTTTTTTGAATATCGGAATACGGTACATCACAGCATAAAATTCACCATGGAAGTTGGAATACCACTACTGCATTTCCTTGATGTCAATCTAGAGATTAAGGATGGCAACATATCCACAACTATTTACCACAAACCAACAGATACCAACAAACTTCTCCACTTTACAAGCTCTCATCCCAAGGCAATGTTAAAGAGTCTCCTTTACAGCCAAATTCTTAGATTAAAGAGGATCATATCAGACCCTGTGGGCCTGGACATGGAATGCTCGAAGCTAATTGATAAATTTGAAACAAGGGGATACCCGACATCTATACTCAATGAGGCCAACGAAAGATCTAGCTTGATAAGTAAGGAGCAACTATTGGTCACCAAAGAGAAAAATAAAGAAACATCTCTATTGTATATATCCAAATTCTCCCGTCAAAGCTTTCAGATCAGCAAGGCGATCAGAAAACACTGGGGAATATTCCAGAATGACCCCATACTCCATAAATTGTCCCCTAAGGTGCCAATGAAGGCATTTATGGGAGGTCAGAATTTGAGAGATAGACTTGTCAGAGCAGAGAGACCGCAAAAGGATAAAAAACTCTTCCTCAAAACTAAGAAGAAAGGAACGTTCCCTTGCCTCAGTTGCTCACATTGTAACAATGTAATGAAGGGAGAATTCATTAATCACCCACATACGGGAAAGAACATTAAGTTGGGGGATTATGCAACATGCCTTACACCAGGAGTTATCTACTCAATCAAGTGCCCATGTGGACTACTATATGTAGGTCAAACAACAAGACCTGTGAAGGAGAGGTGGACAGAACACAAATCGACCATCAGATGTAAGAGTACCAGGTCACCCTTAGCGAGACACTTCACTGAACATCATCATTCCATAGCACAACTTAAGTGTGAGGTCCTGGAAGTAGCGAAACGTCCTCTGAGAGTAGAAGGCTATGAGTCCATTCTCTCAAGACGAGAAAAGTATTGGATCCACTTCCTTGACACACTACACCCTAGAGGTCTTAATGAAGAGTTCTCACTCATGCTTTGTTTGATCTTCTTTGGATAAACACCATCAATAATGTAAATATAGACTGTATAACAGCAATGGGAGGCTAGCTTTATGATGTACTTTATGTTTGTGAATTTTATTTTAGAATCATCTGTTGCATATCATGTTTAAGTGTATATAGTCATCAATCAAGTATGGTCGATAATATTTATACATCATAACTATCATGTATAGTGAAGTAACAACTTGACCAGTCAGCGGTGGGTTGTGACTAATTCAGGCTATTGATTTTGATCATTCAGATCCCTAAATTGTAGGGCTTGTGAATACCATTTTAGGTCATCAGTCTTGAGTGTTAAATTCACGTCGTCTTGTCTGACCTATGGAATGAAAAACTTGGTGCACAACAGTTCAACTCAATATCCCCGCCCGAATAATTTGGTTCCTATACTATATACTGATGTAACATCCGACATATTGTTGATTTCGTCATTTCTCCCTTGATTAGTCATATAAGTGATACATTTTTTATCTCCATTTATCACATTTATTTATTTCAATTTCTTTTCCAAGTACTCTTGGTCCATGTTCTCTACTTCTGGTGATCATGCAGGTTTTATAACCCGTCATTTAACGTGTGCATGTATCTCCGTCTCCATCTCCACACACCTTAACTGAGGTCAGGCACGACATCACAAGATGGAACCCGTGGATTACAACCAGCTCTGTGGGCCCTCTTCTATGTTTTAGAGTCTTTTTTTGAAGCCATATACCTACACAATGTGGCGCACCTCCTTCTTGACTGCTGGCTTCCACAACTGTGGTAACGGCCACGTTCTTTGGAACGCTGCTGATTAGATGTTGAACATTCGCAGCCACCCTTCTGGTATGTGCTAGAACAAAATAGTTACAGAGAATACGATTAGTGTACCTTCCGATCTGAATCCTAGATTTAGTTTTTGTCACTTTCTTCTATTTGATTAGATCCCGAAGTGCATAACATTTCTATTGTGATTCCCGGGCACCCGCCGCACTTATCGAGTTTACTCGTTAGTTCAGTAGAATTCTGAAGTTCAATGTACAGACCATAATCGCGGTGGCGACTGCCGCATGGTGTGTTACGCCGACTCATGGTAAGAAGATATGTTTTTCTTATAGGGAGATTATTACAAATATATGGCTTAGAATAGATTGGTTATTATACTAATACTCATTAACCAGCAGGCCTAACACAGTATGCATTCTCCTTCCTTTTGGGTTATAACATAGGCTTGCCAGCCTTCATTTTCTGGTGCATCGTTAGAACCACCGTGCAGAAATTACACAACCGCATCTGACCTTGAGCAGCCATTATCAGCGTGACTTCTCATGTCCCTTACGGGTGAGTGGCGCCGCAGCCTTTTACGGCGCCGTTAACCCATTAGCGCCTGGGCCGTAATGAGGCCCACTTACTTTTAGCATCTTTCAGCTAACTCTATGAGCTTTTTTGCTATATATTTTTGCTACTCTGTACTAATAAGTAACTGCGTGACATCAAGTAAGATCTGTTATACATTGTGCTCCCTAGTGAATAGAAAAGTGTTCCAAACCTTTTTTACTTTCTGACTATTTATTGCCTTTAGCGCTTTATAAATACATATTTCCATTCCAGGCGACGTTCATCATGAACATTCTCATTAAGGTATTCTACCTTACCATTAGTCACCAGATATACCAGCAAACATCTCTTTCAACACCAGAGGTAATGGGCATCCGCTAATAGTACACTTTGCTCCACTTTAATTTGGAATTTTAGTGTTTAACCATATACAGATTCAGCTTTTGAACTTTGTCACTTAGGAGTGCGCCCTTAGATACAATTATCTTCTACAATGGTGCCCACTAGGTTCTCATTGCATATCTCCTTAAGCTACCTATGAAGTACATCTGAATCGTCTTATCTATGTAATTGAGATTGATTGAGTAGATACCGCTATGTTCCTGTATATATTATGCAGTTGTTTCTCACCAGATGTGCTGATAGACTGGATAACACTTGCTTAATGATTTACCAACTGATGGGAACTTGTTTTATAATGTTTTTCAGTTCAATTAGGCTCAGGAAGAAGAGGAAAAAACCTGGAAACATGTCAGCTGACTATTTTGAACATCTGGATGCTTTCCTTTGCTATTTCTTGACAATTTTTTGCGTCCTTTTCGTGATTAAAATTGTATTCACTTTTCATCTGAAAATTGTATCATCATTTAATAGTATTGAATAGTATATATTGATTGTATTATTGATTGTCTACGGACAGTACATTATAGTGTGCAGGGGACGGGTGTCATAAATCTCCCACCGTCTCACCTGAGATCGCTTCTTGCTCTGTTCCGCGGGAGGATTCCTCTTGTGGACGGATCGGTTCTTGTATAGACTCGCTCGAGTCTCGTCCAGCTGCAGAGCACATTCAGAATTCCGGGAAGGCCGCTGTTCCAGGATATCCAGGAAGGTAAGTAGCGGTCGCTAAGAATGGGGATTCCAGGAGTCGAATTGAGGAAAAAAGGGGGAAGGAAGGAGGAAGGAAACCAGGATCTTGGATAGAAGATTCGCCAAACAGCACTCACACGTCAAGTCACTACCGAATGATAGCGTTGAGACGCATGGGGCCGCAGGGGCGTGGCCAATTTATAGGACGTGCCGTGTGCAACGTGAAGGCTGGAGTGAGGCAAGTCGCTTGTTGTGGCCATGTTGGGAGTAACAAGGAATACAAGCCCCGGCGCGGTAAGGACCAGGAGGTCCAGATGGGGCAAGATCTATGGGTCATGACAGCGGGAGGGACCCAAGTTTGGTTCCTCTTTTCCTTTCATTCATGTGTTTCAGTATTTTACATTTGGTCTCCAGATGCGTTTGTCACATACCTTTAGTTGATCGGCATCTGCCGTTACACGCACCATGCCCCTGGTGCGCCCCGGTCTGATTGATCTTTCCATGTCACTCACTGGTGTGCGGCCGCTCCTATGCGTGCTTTGGTTTGCCTCCCTGGTTCTCAATAGCTCCTCTCTCTCTCCTGGAGCTCCAGCGATCAGCGCTCACTTCCTCCAGACTTTCTGGCAGTTGTCAGCAGCGTATGGGAGATTTCTGTGTTCCCCACTCACAACAGGGAACACACGGCACAGGGATCTACAGAGCTCTCGACTCTCTTGCAGCCCACTCTGGCCTCAGCATCTTTCTCACCGGCCCATCGTCTGCCCGCTCCACTTGTGATTGCCGCCCTCTCCTGCCCAGCTGGATCTCTCTGTGTTTCTCTCTGGCCTCTCTTTACATGCAGTTGTGAAACATTCATTGGCTGTAGGTGCAAGTCCTTTGTTGGACCATGATTGCTTCTATCATTGAGACATGCCCGACCATCATAGTAGTGCTCTACAGTCCTCTTCCTCGTCCCAGTACCAAAGTGGTGTGCACAGAGGGTAGTGTGCATCACTCCTAGTTGCCTCTTCTTCGTCTCAGTCTTAAATGGATATGCATATGGGGCAGTTGAAGTGTATAACAATGGGGAAGACTGATGATACCCTACAAAGGTGGAGGGAGGCTAAGATGTATTATGATAAGGGAAAGGGGGATACCATGCTTCACCTAAAGGCAGCTTTCCTCCACTCCCCAAGGACCCTCTAGTTGATCCTCCCTCGCATATCCACCCCCCCAGTCGGGATTGAAGAGCGATGGCCTTTCCCTGGCCACCTGAAAGGGTGACGCAAGGGGAGTAGATGGGAGGATGCCCTCCGGTTCCTCACAGGGCCCAATAAACTCAGAGTCTGATCCTGAACATTGCTTGCTAACAGCAATACCAGCCCACCTGGCAGTACTGTATTACATTATGGAAAGTGAGATCCTTTCACAAGACTGAAAATAAGGTGAGTCACAAGACTGTGAGAATTCAATAGCCAACAGATTATCAGACTGACCTAGGCTAACTGACACACTGCCAGCCTGGAGGCCTGATTTGGATTATGTACTCTAACCATGAGAGATTCTTAGAAAAAAAGAAAAGAACCCCTCCAAACTATTGTTTAGTTTCAACCCCTTGTTCTGCCTTCCCATTGTTAAAACCATCAAAAGCCATAAACATAAGTAAAGTCCACCATCTTGGAGTAGTCTCTTGATCCCTTGGCCTGTGACATGCGTCACTGACCACCTTCATCCACTGGCCAAAACCCTTGTACCCCCTTTGCCTATCATCTCAACATACTTTTACTAGGGCAAGACTGAAATGCCCACTGGATTCCTCCTAATGTTGTAGCAGTGAAGCGAGATGCTCAACAAAAATGAAGGATCCGAGTGCTTGCCATGCCAAGAGGACTAGCTCTTCATTCTCCCACCTTTCTTTGTCTTTTAGCGAATGTGTAAAGGAGATCTTATTACTGAATCCAGCACCAGGAAAATTGTGTTTTGCGTTTCATTTTTGCAGACAGCTTACCAAACAGTTCCTACAAGTAAAAGGTCACTTTGCCAAATTTAAGGCAAATCACTAGAGGTGATAACCTTGTGGAGCTCCGCAACTTTAGTAAGCACTGTCTGATTCAAATCCTACCTTGGTAACTGCCACCAATGTGTCCAAATGGATTCCTCCAGATGACCAACTCTACCCATCATCTGTGGTGTCCCAAAAGGATCCACACTCTCCCTGTGATCTTCTACCTTTATATGGAACTGCTCCGAACCCTCCTGGCTCCACACAACACAGATGACATGCAACTATACGTCAAGATATCCTCAATTGAAAACATCCATAGGCTTTTTCACATTGATCCAGGTCTGGATGACCAGTGCTAACCCGCAAGTTAAACCCTCCAAGGATGAATTTATTCTGCTAACCAATCACACAGAACACCCTGATGTTCTGTGTTGTTGGTCAGCAGAATAAATTCAGCCTTGGAGGGTTTCAGCAACACATAGCAAGGAAGACACAAACAGCTTGGTACAAACTTTATCTCCTGTGATTCAAG
Source organism: Ambystoma mexicanum (assembly GCF_040938575.1). Classification (NCBI taxonomy): domain Eukaryota; kingdom Metazoa; phylum Chordata; class Amphibia; order Caudata; family Ambystomatidae; genus Ambystoma; species Ambystoma mexicanum. The sequence goes on along the minus strand of NC_090928.1, from coordinate 522,846,227 downwards.
ACCAAGCCCTTTATCTCAGAAAACAACTTCCAATTTGCTGTCCAAGCTTTTGTCCTTTCCCACCTGGATGGTGGCAATGCTTTACTGGAAATCCTTCCGACGACTACCCCAGACCCCCTGTGATATGTGTTATATGGTGCAGCACAACTCATCAAAGGACTCCGCAAATTTGACACATCACCCTGACCTTCATCGAAATGCACTGGCTCCCGCTGCAAGCATGTATCATCTTCAAATCCTGATGCATCATCTGCGAGGCTATTGCCCTGAAGTCCCCAAGCTAACTCACTGAGAAACTCACCATCTACAGAGGCCTACGATCCACCAGATGTAAGGACATGTAAAGACTTGAAATCCAATGGTACGGGAATAATACAACCAGAAGACAGGACTTCTCCGTCTATGTCCCCAGGACTTCTCTGTCTATGTCCCCAGATTCTCGAACCTCCTCCCTGTCAACACCAGACTCGCCCCCTCACTTCTACATTTCAGGAAGGGGCCTAAGAATCTCCTTTCCAAGGAATGTTTCTTCCATAACATCTAGGTCCACACACCCTCCACTCTCCACCTAACCTGAGACTCAATGATCTGCTCCCCCATGATTGCTCGTAGATCCCTTGCTGCCAAAATGTCCCACCTTCCCTCCCTCCTGTTGCTAGCTGCCCCACCCGTGTATCTCTCCTTACCTCACCAGGTACTTCCCCCTATGACTTGGAAAGTGCTCTGTTGCTTCCAAAAGCTAGGTACGCACTCAACAAATAACCTGATGATGATAATGTGGAGGATGGCTCTACTAGAAGCAGCTTGTATAGGACAGTTTGACTTAGTATTTTATTTAATTGTTCCCCCTCAAACCCTCACTCTGAACCGCTTGGTGGCAATGCTCGGAGAAGGCCAGCCACCACCCACGGGGGGAACTGGCTTATCAAGTGCCTCCCTAGAAGAGATTGCTGTAATAGGCTACTGTCTCCCACCAAAGGCAATTCTTCTTTGCTGCAAGGGAAACAAGATGTTGCATGTTGCTCTATTAGAAAAGCCCAAGCCTCACACCCTAAGCAAACCCCTCACAGGGTAGACTCCCCTTTGGGGACAAGGACTCCCGTTCTTCTGAGGAACTGCATAAGCAACATATCACTAACCCTCCTTCACTAACATCCTGTGAAGAAAGAGATGAAGAACAAATCAGAATCTGTTTTTGCCATCCAAACACACTATTGGTACCTATAAAGGAAAACGTATATGGTATTGGGATGGTGAAAACCACTGGAAGAATACACATTATGAGGCAAACGGAGAAGGAGGACTTTGACAGTATGCCTGGGAGGTCCCACAGCAGTGTCATAAAACCAAGAGGCAGAGACGTTGACAGAGAACCTGGTAATTTCGAATCCACTGGCCGGGGAGTGTTGAGGGAAACCTGGGCATCCAATGTTGGAGAAAAGTGTGGGCACAGCTCCCAACACACTGTGTAGAAAAAGAAGAGAGACATGAGAGTCTGAAGAGAATACAATATATCCTGAGCAGGAGACAAGTGGTGGCATGACCGCAGACAGGCTGCAGTGGACCTATAGGTCCATTAACAACACTGATAACCACTCCTATTGAGGTGTCATAAGGCAGGACGACCGAGGAAGGAGCAGAGACTATTTGTGACACTGCCGGAGAAAGAAGAGGCCAAGCTGACAAGTGAAGGTCTCAGCCTATTATGAGCCCTGGTGATGTTATCCCTGAGCACGCCAGGTAACGGGGAGTGGGGGGAGCGGGAGAACAGGGATCGGGGCCGAGAATCATTACTGGAACGCTCATACTTGTCCCAATCAAGATAAAGTATCAAGAGTATATGAGAAGAGTGAGGATCATAACTGTAATGCTCATATTCGTCCAGTTGAGATAAAGTGTCAAGAATACCCAAAGAGAGTGAGAATAAATACTGGAGCCCTCAAACCTGTCTCAGTCAAGATAAAGAGTGGACATTAAATGAAAGGAAGATCTTAAGTTTTAATACAGAGAAAGAAACAAACTTGTCCGATGAAAAGCGAGGAGCAAAATTAACTAGAACAGAACAAGAGAAAAGTAAGAAAGAACAAAAGAATAATCAACTGAAAGAAACAATTGAAACCTTGAAGAACCCAGTATCAGAACTGTATGATTTGATAAACAGATACTTTAGCGAACTGAACTTGGTGGAAAATGACTGCACAGGAGGAGTCATTCTCCTGTACTTTTGTTGTTCTAATGGTGGAATAGGATAGTTTGGACAGTAGGCTGGTCTTGATTTGGACTCCTGCTGATGATTGACAAGCACCTTAGTTAACTTTGTTAGGTAGTGAACACCCTTAATATAGGGAAGGATAGGAGTTTTCACCTTTAAGTTAATAATCTATGGCAGTGATATGAAAAGTCTGAGTATGTGTTCTTCCTCTCACCTACCACATATGGTATTAGAAGTGGGATCCAGACCAATTGATAAAAGTTGGGGGACCCTTCATTTTACGAAACTAAGTACCAAGGCCCATGCACCTGCAGTAGCCACAGCAGAGTTCATTGGCTTTGACTTGCAGAGTACCTCTGAAGGAGTAATACGGGCTGGCGGAAGATGTCTAATCACTACTGGGTTAGTGTTCTCCTACCCTAAGGGAACATACATAAGGTTAGCGTCAAAATCGGCACTAGCCTGGAGACATGGAGTGGATGTGATGGCAGGAATCGTTGATCCCGACTATCGCGGTGATGTTAAGAACCTCTTGCATAGTCACGGATCAATCCACATACAGTGAAGGTGGGGGAGAAGATTGCCCAAAGCATATTAGAGACAGCCCTATTTCTCATACCCCCGGAAGTACAAACTCAGGAAGACACTGATAAAGGGCCTCAGGGATTTGGGAAAGCTGACACAGCTAAGAAAGACAAACCTCCACCAGAGACTGAAGCAGTCAGGCAGACAGAAATCAGTAGGCTGCTGGTCATGTGACCAGGTCCTGCCACTCAGCTGCTCCGCCCACCTATAGTTTTCGCACCTTCCAAGCTTCTGCTTAAGGACTGTAGGCCCGCTCCAGGCAGACAGCATTGAGCGGGCTACTGGTCACGTGACCATGCCCTGCCACTTAGTTGCTCTGCCCAACACTTATTTAATCAGTCCTCCGTAGGCGTCCTCATCACCGGCGTCCTCAGCATAGGATGTGCGAAGACAAGGACCTCACCTGTTTGTGCCTTCCTAGAAATTAATCACTACTACTGGTGCTCACCAAAAGACATCACCTGTATCTCCTCCCTCCACAGCCCATCCCCACTCTCAAGTCCCCCGGGCAGACCCGTCAAGCTACCCTAGCGAACCTCATCAATATTGTTCTTGCCCCATCCAACAGCCATGGACTACATGCACACGCACTCTTATGTTGATCAGTGCTCGCTCAGAAGTTGCTGACGCTGCAGAGATCGCTGACTTAATCTCATATAACAACCTTGCTGCCCTGTTCATCACTGAAACATGGTTTAACCCATCCTCCTCACATGTTTCTGATGTCCCCTTACCGCAGGGCAACTGCATCAAAAATGCCGACTGGACAGGAGGTGGAATGGTAATTATGCACAGGAGCGATTGGCCATGCGCCATCATCCCCTCTCCCAGAACAAGCTAATTTGAATCACTCACCTGACGGTTCCCTCTATCGCACAAGGAATCCATCACCTTCCACCTCCTCTACAGACCACCTCACAGGAGTGAGTTTCATTGCAGACATCTCCAAATTACTCTCTTTGGCCAAATTAACACATTAAAATAATGTTTTTCTCGTGATTTTAACATCCCTGAATCACAGGCTGACAACCACACTAGAAGCACGCTTTTCGCACTGACCGCTTCCATGGACCTTCAACAAATTGTGCTCTTCTCCACACACACACAATAAAGACAACAACCTACACTTAGTGTTTACATCATTCCCCTGAATCACCTGTGCAGACCCTATCCCACTTGACTGGTATGACCACGCTGCCATCCCATTATCAGTCACCTACTCGACTATAGCTTACAAAGGTCAGGTTAAACACCACCTCCCTCAACTCTGCCCAATCAAAACCTTCCTGGTCAATGAGCTAGAAGCAAACTGTACAGAATTCCCCAACATAGGGAATGCCTTGGGTCTCCCAGAATTATTCAGCAACTCTGCCATGAAAAAAGTGGACACTCATGCCCCCCAAAAGTCCAACCTGGCTAAGACCAAACCATCCACCCCATGGAACACCCCCGAGCTAACCTCCAACAAATGGTCAATCAGAGCTCTAGAGAAATAGTGGCGCAAAAACCGTTACTCGGGAGACCTCAACAACCTCATATCTCTGCCCACAAACTGTAGGATTCTGAGTACCAAGCCCAAAACTGCTTACGACTCCACCGCCATTGCAGCAGCTTCGAACAGGAGCAAAGCCCTCTTTGAAGTGGTAAAGCATTGTACCAAACCCTCACTCGACCCCGAGGTACCAGCAACTCAGGAAAAATGTGTCTGAATCAACACATTTTTTATTGAAAAAATAGTCAAAATCAGCCTGCATGCACATGACCCCTCTGGACTGAATTGTCTCCTCTCTTTCCCCTGGATCTTTTAAAAATTATTGACTCCCTCAAACCTACCTCTTACTGTTACGCTCACCTGGCTCCCACAGGGGCGTCGATCTGAACTGGACAGCTGCGGTCTCCACCAATGTGACATGTAGTGTCGAGATGACGACTGGACTGGCCCACCTAGCTTCGTTTGCTTGGCCCGTAGAAATATTCTTCTGCAAATGGAGAAAGGGAATCAACCACCCGTGGAGTTGAGCGTTAAACCCCCCCCACTCCCGCTGTTCCCCCCCACTGATCACCTTTGATGTCCCCTCTTATAGTCTCACCTCATGATTTGGAGAGATGAGCTCTCCATCCTGCATTGAGCCCAGGGGCGCGTAGATAACCAGTTGCTTCACTGGTTCGAAGGAATTGGTGAGTTCCAGAACAATATTGACTCTGAGATTCCCGGCAAGACTCCGTAAGTATGTAGTTCGTAAGAGTTAAAATGTCTGACTTTCACTCTGTCCGATTCCTTGCAGGTTGCAGCTTGACCCTAGCGAAGAGTTCCTCGTGGCAACCGGTAATATTCAGTTAAGGATTTGTATTATCCAACACAGTTCGATAAAATAATGTCAATATGTAACCTGTTGCTTTCTCCCTTATTCAGGCGCTGAGAGAAAGTATGAAGTCTCGGGGAATAATGCCTCTGGTGGTGAAATCAGGTAAGTCTATTGTGATGAGGTTTCCCCTTGTTTGTCCCTTTGTTTCACCTTGCTGTCCTTTTGTTTCCCCTTAGGTACCGGGGTTCGGCGAGGATGCAGTGGAAGCTGCGCCGACCCGTGAAGAGGAATAGTACCCCCGGTGGTAAAATCAGGTAAGTCTATGGGGGGTAACTAATATTGCCTCTGTGTATTCCCTTGGCTCACCCTGCTGTTCTTGTCTTCCCCGTAGGTGCCGGAGTGCGGTGGGAACATGCATAAGGATGCAGTGGAATGTGAAGATGCTGCGAAGGCCAGTGAGTTCAGCGCGGCGCTGCAGCAGGCGAGGCGACGCACATAAAATAACTTCTTTCTTCCAGCTCGAAGGCGCGATGGATCGGGAATTCAGGTAAGGATCAAAGGTATTGCTCTTGTTCTAACCTTTTCTCCTTCTTTCTCCCTTTTTCTAGGGGCTCGGGGTTCGAGGCGGGCGTGGCAGAAGACTGGATGCAGACTTGCAGACTTGCAGGCACGGTGAGCGTTACGCTGCTGGATGCAGAATAACGCAAAGCGTGTGCTGCTCTTCGGGTGTGGTTTAAATAGCCCCCAAAGTAGTCCCAGGTAAGTATTCCTCCCCAGTCCCACCCGAGTAAAAAAAAATAGTCCCTAGGTAAAGTAGTCCCTTCCAAGCCTCTTTTGGCTTGGAGCTCTTGCAGCATGGTCTGCATCAGGTAAGTTTGCAGCATGGTCTGCATCAGGTAAGTTTTAATCTATGAGCCTGGCGCCAGGACTGACTCTCCATATGAGCCTGGCGCCATAGATCCCAGGACTGCACCCAAATAGCCCCTAGCAGGGGTTGTTGGGCTTGCTTGGAATAACTTGATGCCTGCTTCCGGGGTTGCTGGACTTGGTCTGGGTCCCCGGGGATAGGCATCATGACACTTACTCTGACGATATAATTCCGGCCTCCATCATTAAACAATTGATGGTGCTGGCGCTCAATGCGTTCCTCAGCATCATCAATGCATCCTTCGCAGAAGAATCATTCCCAAACACTGTCAAGACTGGTCTCATACAACCTCTTTTTTAAAAAAACAACCTTAGATCCAGATGACCTGGCTAACTACAGGCCCATTACGAACCTGTCATGATGCCTACCCCTGGGGATCCAGATCAAGTCCAGCAGCCCCGGAAGCAGGCATCAAGTTATTCCAAGCAAGCCCAAAAACCCCTGCTAGGGGCCATTTGGGTGCAGTCCTGGCGTCTATGGCGCCAGGCTCATATGGGGCGCCAGGCTCATAGATTAAAACTTACCTGATGCAGACCATGCTGCAAACTCACCTGATGCAGACCATGCTGCAAGAACTCCAAGCCAAAAGAGGCTTGAAAGGGACTACTTTACCTTGGGACTATTTTGGGGGCTATTTAAACCACGCCCGAAGAACAGCACGCGCTTCGCGTTATTCTGCATCCAGCAGCGTAATGCTCACTGTGCCTGCAGTCAGCATCCAGTGTTCTGCCACGCCCGCCTCGAGTCTGGAGCTCCTAGAAAAAGGGAGAAAGAAGGAGACAAGGTTAGAACAAGAGGAATACCTTTGATCCTTACCTGAATTCCCGATCCACCGCGCCTTCGAACGGGAAGAAAGAAGTTATTTTATGCGCGTCGCCTCGCCTGCTGCAGCGCCGCGCTGACCTCACCGGCCTTCGCAACATCTTCATTATCCACCGCATCCTTCTGCATGTTCCCGCCGCACTCCGGCACCTAAGGGGAACACAAGAACAGCAAGGTGAGCCAAGGGAATAAATAGAGGCAATATTAGTTACCCCCCATAGACTTACCTGATTTTACCACCGGGGTACTATTCCTCTCCACGGGTCGGCGCCGCCTCCACCGCATCCTTGCCGTACCCCGGCCCCTAAGGGGAACAAAAGGACAGCAAGGTGAAACAAAGGAACAAACAAGGGGAAACCTCCTCGCCACAATAGACTTAACTAATTTTACCGCCGGAGGCATTATTCCCCGAGACTTCATACTTTCTCTCAGCGCCTGAATAAGGGAGAAAGCAACAGGTTACATACTGACATTATTTTATCGAACTGTGTTGGATAATACAAATCCTTACCTGAATATTACCAGTTGCCACGAGGAACTCTTCGCTAGGGTCAAGCTGCAACCTGCAAGGAATCGGACAAGAGTGAAAGTCAGACATTGGAACTCTTACGAACTACATACTTACGGCGTCTTGCCGGAAATATCATGTTCTGGAACTCACCAATTCCTTCGAACCAGTGAAGCAACTGGTTATCTAGGCTCCCCTGCGCTCAATGCAGGATGGAGAGCTCATCTTCCCAAACCATCAGGTGAGACTATGGGCCTCATTACACGGATGGCGGTAAGGAAATAACGTTACCGGTAGGAGAATACCGGTAACGCTAAATTTCCTATCCAATTATGACCCGGACTTGCCTCTATTAGCGCCATCGTTAAGTACGGTGGCACTAATAGCGGCAAGTCCGTGGGCGCGCGACCCCCAGGTCGGAAATAGCGGCATGTCGATAATAGCATCCCATCACAAGGTAGGCGGACATGGTAATAGCGGCATGGTAAAGACCCCAAAACACCCTACCGCCATGGCGCTAATACCCGCATCGCGATCCACCCGTTAAGAGACCTGAGCAGTCCACCTGCCACAGGTGGACACATCCAGCACAGGTGTAGGGGATGGAGACTGTGGCAGCACAAAAGGGCACACCACACCCCTTCCCACTCCCCTCCCCACACAAAAATGCTTCCAATACTGCCCGCATTACATGGGCTGGAGGATGTGATTGTAGTGCGGCACCATCAACAACACGAAGCACAGAGGAGACGTAGGAGGAGTAGGAGTAGGGCAAGACAGGCGCAGCAAGCACCAGCAGGGCACCCAGAAATACCACAGAACCAGCAGGAAGAGGACAAGAAAATTGCACTTAGCCGTACCTGCGCTGTGATGGAGCAGGCATCCGGCCTCTACAACACACAGCACCGGTCCCTAAGCGTGCTGGGTGAAGCCTTCCTGTACGGCCATGACAAAGTGCCGAAGAAAACCATGGCATGTGTGTTGCGGGACTAAAATTACATCAGGCGGAATGTGACTATGCCACCTGACATGCAAGCACAAGATGAGGATGATGTGGATGGTGATGAGGATGGCTCAAAATGCCCGCAGGGACATGCAAGTGGCAATGTCCAGGCAGGACACGATGTGCGTCAGCATCTGATGCATCAGATTGCCTGTCATACAAGGTATGACTGTAATGGGTAAAGATGGGTATTACTGCCCTGATGCATGTGGTCAGTCCCACAAAGAACCATCTCCCCAATACAGTACACACACACAATGATGAATACCAAGCCAGTGTAAACTTTCAAACAGTGTATTGTGAACAAAAGACAACAATAAGTGCAGGGCCCCAACTGTTAAAACACCCTTACCCCCGCCCCCCACAACACTCCCAAGACCACCCTTACTCCCCTCCCCCCACAACACTCCCAAAATCACCCTTGCCCCCTCCCCACAACACTCCCAAAATCACCCTTACCCCCCTCCCCCCACAACACCCCCATGTGAGCCTCATGGCGTGAATGTGTACTTCTCCACATGTGGCACCCAGTCCTTGCTGGCCCTAATTGCCAGTGCCTGCTCCGTCATCTGGTGGTTGTGAAGTGGTGCGCCGCAGGTTGCGCAGAGACCGGCGTAGGGGGCTAGTTTGCCGTGAACTCCCAGAGGAGGTGGGGCCCGGTTCATCCTGGGTTGTGAGTGGGCATCGGCGCTCAATTGCGTCTGCTATGCGGTTCATGGCCTGCCTGAGTTGGGCCATTTCATTGCAGATTCTGTTGGTGCATGCCTCCATGCACTCCCTCGTCTGCTGTGCAAATGTATTGATGTCCTCCCTCAGGCGACCTGTCTCAGCCACATGCTGCCCTACTAGCCCAGTCATCTCGGTCTGCCGCTGAAAGATGGATGAGAGGTCATGTCGCATGGTGGGTGCTGGTGGGATGGCTGATGCGCCTGGATCCATGGCACTTGCATCAGGTGAGAATACCTGGGGGCTCCATGGCCCTTCAAGGGTGGGGGTGGGTGATTCTCCTTGGCTAAACGGACCTGATGACAACCCCGGGCTTGCCAGTAAGGGGCGTGTTGGTCTGGGGCTCTGGCTTAGATCCTCAATGCCAGGTGCTTCCTCCTCATCCGAAAGTGGGGCAGTGGCTGCTGCCTCACGCGTTGAGCTGGTTGCAGCAGAGTGCATTCCCTCAATGCTGCCTTCACTTGCTGGGAGACACACTCCCGTGTGGCATCCTCCTGGGTTTTTTGCTGGATGTGGGAGCAGGTGTGGAAGTGCGTGCCTCCTCAGTTTCTGTGTGTGATCCTGTATGGGCGAGAAATGGGGAAAATCATCATTTATGGGTCGACCTGCCTTATGCTGAATGAATACGTCATGCCGTTCTATGCATTTAGGGCTCTTTAGTGTGGATGCAGGTAATGGGGATGTTGGGTGGGTCATGCATGAATGGCTCTGTGTTGAACGGGTATGTGGTGGTGCATGCATGTTTGTTTGTGGCTGGATCCACAGCATTCATATGGACACATGATTGGGGGGACCATCACACTTCACTGTGCATTGTTTGATGCATACACTTACCTCCATCAGACGAAATGGCCACGCCATGCTCCATTTGTCCAACTCCCTCGATGGATTCCATTCCGATTGTCGATGCACAGGTCTCCTCCCACTCACTGAGCTTAATCGGCGATTCGCTGCCTCCTCCTGTGCCTGTAGCCAGGTTGCGGGTTACGGATAGGATGTTCCTCACACGGAGCCGGAGGTCGTCCCACCTCTTTCGGCAGTCTTTAACTCTGCGGGTGGCGGTGCCTACCGCGCTGACCTTGTGGGCTACCTCTTCCCAGATGGCCTTCTTCTTCAGGATGGTCTCCCGCTGCATGTCGTTGCAGAAGACCACCTGTGCATTTTCTGCTAGTGTCTGAGTGAGCATTATGAGCTCCTCCTTGCTGAATTTCTCCTTGCGTTGCCGCTCTGACAATTTTTTCACGGCCTTGGGCATCTTTACAGTGTCCTGGAAGGATTTTCGAACGTGTTTCCTGGTAAGGTGTCCTGGATAAGGAGAATGGCAATGGATTGTGTTTTTAAAGATGGCCGCGGTGCTGTTTCCCGTTCCTGTGCGATGACGCTATTTCCGGTTCTGCAAAATAACGGTCACCGCTATTAGCGGTGACCGCTAATGCCGATGTCCGCTAATTGCGGTGACTGCTATTTGCATGTGGCGGCAGGTCGGAAGTGCTAACAGCGCTTTCGGCGATGCCGTTAAGGGACTTTTTGGGGACTTTTGTGGCATGGCGGTAGGATAATTACCGGCATGGCGCTATGCTCGTGCCCGCGAACTCGTAATGGCATGCAATTGGCGGCCTCTTGCGAGGGCGGACACGCTAATTACACCATGCCGGTAAATTCCTATTTTTACCGCACAACGTGTAATGAGGCCCTATAAGAGGGGACATCAAAGGTGATCAGTGGGGAGAACAGCGGGGGTGGGGGGTGTACGCTCAACTCCATTGGTGGTTAATTCCCTTTCTCCATTTGAAGAAGAATATTCCTACGGGCCAAGCAAATGAAGCTAGGTGGGCCAGTCCAGTCCATCATCTCGGCACTATGTGTCACATTGGTGGAGACCGCAGCTGTCCAGTTCAGATCGACGCCCCTGTGGGAGCCAGGTGAGCGTAACAGAACCTCCCGTTTATTGGCAAAATCTTTGAAAAAATAGATGTTACACAACTACTCGCCAGAATAAAACAACTCCATCTCCTAAATGACTATCGGTCAGGGTTCTGCTCTCCAAACCATGGATAAAGGTGACTCATATTGCCTCATCCTCCTTGACCTCTTGTCTGAATTTGGCACTGTCGAGCACCATGTTCTTGTTTCCCACCTTGCTGATAGGACGGGATTCTCTGGCACTGTTCTGAATTGGTTTACCTCCTACCTCTCAGGCAGACACCATGCTGTAAAGATAAACTTGTTGCGTTTAACCGACTCCAGGTCTCCTGTGGAGTCCCCCAAGGCTCCATCCTCTCGCCAATCCTTTTTCACCTTTATATGGAGCCTCTGGGCACGCTCCTCAACGATCCCAATATAGCCATCCATCAATATGCAGGCGATACTCAGTTGTATACGAGAGTAAATAGCACGCAGGACATCATTCGTCTCCATGATTGCCTAGCCATCATCCAGTCCTGGATGTCGACTGCCTACCTCATACTAAACCCATCTAAGACTGAATTCGTCCTCATCAGACCGCCTGCTATAAAACAACTTGTCCAACAATAGCTCAATGATATGTGCTAGAAGGATTTCATCCACAACTCTCAGACTCAGCAAAATCCTTAGGCTTCACCATTGACAGCAATCTGTCCTTCTATAAACATATAGCCAAGAAGACCCAAATAGCCTAGCTCAGAATCTTCACCCTTTCGAAAAAAGCAAACCCTTCATCCTGCTGCAGAACTTCTGGACTATAGTCCAGGCCCTTGTGGTCTCGCACATCGTTGGGGGAAATGCTCTCCTGACAGGGCTCCCAGATTCTCACTTGACTCCCCTAAAAGCAGTTCACCATGCTGCAGCATGTCTTACGGGGAGCACGGACATTTGACCAAATTACATCCATCCTACACAAACTACATTGGCTTCCACTCCAAGCCAGGATACTGTTCAAGATTGCATGTGTCATCTACAAAGCAGTCATGAATTGCACACTAGCGTACCTGGTGGGTAAGCTCCACATATCTGGTGGGACACGCTCCTCGTGTAGCAAATCGACCAACTGGTTTGAATCACAACTCGTCCACAAAGAGAGGATCAGCAAGCAATCCTTCTCTTGTCATGCACCCACTCTCAAACTCGATTCCGGTGTCGGCTCGGAATAACCCCACAATTCTGCAATTTCACAAACCTCTCAAATGGCTCTTTCAACAACATCTGACCAATCACTTACTTCAGTAGACGCACATACTGATGCACAGACCTCACAGTACTGCGCTACTGTTAAAAGATGCCAGCCCAAATGCTGGCTACCCACACTCTGTACAGCGCTCAGCTGCTCTTGAGCTAGGTTAGCGCTTTAAACAATAAAATAAAATAAAAGTTGGTTTCCCACTGGATTTGGCATTGTCCAAAAGGAACGACCCAGTTTTGGAAGAGGCTTTTGCAAAAGTAATATCTGAGGAGGAAGGTAGGAGCCAGTTTGGTCCCTTCATCTTTGTAAAAAAGGGATTATTGTATAAATGTGATATGACCCCTGAGAGAACTCCTCTGGTCCATTTAGTAATACACAGTAGCCATAGGAGAGTGCTATTAAAGCTAGCCTGTTCTCACATGATCAAAGGCCATCAAGGAGTCAGAAAGACACAAAGTCAAGTGATACTGACATTTTATTGGCCTGGGGTTTTTACAGATGTTAAGAACTTTGTGCTGACCTGTAATCTTTGTCAGAGAACTGCAACCACCCCAGTTCCACCAGCCCCTATACAACAGCTCCCCATTATTGATATTCCTTTTTCCAGGATAGCGATGGACATAGTCGGGCCCCTAGAAACATCTAAGTTGGTTAATCGATTTATTCTTGTCATTGTCGATTATGCTGTGCGCTATCCTGAGGCTTTCCCGTTTAGAAACAATACTAGCCAACAAATCCTGAAGCATTCAGTGTCGTTTCTTTCCCGAATAGGATTTTTTAAAAAAATACTGACCATCTAGTGCACCATCTTTATGTCCCACCACATGTGCAAGGTAAAAGAAATCCTTATAAAAACACTAAGGACCTCGGTATATCACCCTCAGACCGATGGCCTAGTGGAGCACTTTAATCAGATATTAAAAAGGATTATGCGCAAACTAGTAAAGGCAGATGGAAAAAAGTGGGGATCTGCAAACAGAAAATGAGGGTTGGGTGTTAGTAGGGTGAAGTGGGATTAGGAAAGGGAAAAAGGTGGTGTACTGTTGGCAGCTTCAGTTTGGTTTTCACTGTGCGCTGGGCTTGGGTATGATTATCGGATTGATGCCGGTCCGTCCTCATGTGCTGTTGGTACGAACTATGTGTTGTTTGTTAGTTGTTGCAGTGTTGTGAAGTACTTGTGGTGGTATCCCTACATATTATCCCCACCAAAAATATCACCGTACATATGGTCGTCTGTATCGCCATAGGCAATATTTTTGGGGGGATCATTTGTGGGAGGAGGGGTTGCGTGGGTGTCCCCTACACATTTAAAAATAATGCAGGGGTTGCGGGGGTATCCACAGCAGGGTCCATGACTCAATATTGCCGCAAAAATATGGTGATATTTTTTGTATTGCGATATTTTTGTGGGAATATTAACACATGGAACCCTTGCGGTTTACTGTGCAGAGAAATGGTTGTGTTGGTGTTTTGTGTGTGAGATGTATGAGGAAAGTTGAGTTTTTGGGTTAGTGGGTTTTTGCCTGTTAGTATTTGAATTTCTTTGTTCCACGTCTCTGATTGTCCTATGGAGTTGGTATTGTAGTGTGTCCGTCTAGTTCTTATGTGTGATAGAGTGGCAGGTTTCTATCTGAGTTATTTCGCAGGTTTGCATGTCTGGTTGGGGCATGCATTGTCCCCCACTCTGGTTTTGGTTCTGTATATTTTACATTCATTAGCTTCCTTCCTACCCATTTCCCTGTCGGTGAGCCATAGCTGCCTATGTTTGCTCTGCCGACTAAACCTGTGTTGAAATGTCATCCTTACCCTTACCCCTGATCTCTCCAAATTCATTCTTCGAGTGGTCTTAACTTCTCTATGTTTCATTTTGGTATAATGATATGCCGTAAATTGTTCTTCCCCCTCCCTCTGTTTATGGGAACTAGCTTAGGGAGATAGGGATGATCGGTTCCGTCTCTAAGTATCGTTTCTGCTGCTTAAGTGCCCCCTAGGCATTCCTTAAAGTTATGGGTAGAAGAGCCATGTTTTGAATAGTTTTCTAAATAGAAGGTGATCTCTCGTGTTACATATGTTTTTTGGAAGCACATTGCAGGTTTTTACTGCATGGTGGGAGAAGGAGGCTCCTCCATATTTTCTTCTGTTGTATGGTTTTGGTTCCAAACGGATGTTGCTGCTATATCTGAGTGGTCTTGTTGGCCGGTAGATGTTTATCTTCTCTCTTAGGAACTCTGTTCTTTGGCCATGGGTATGATAAAAGCAGATATAATTGAATCATCAGAGAGCCCTTGCTCTTCTTCCATTGTGTTAGTGGCAAAACCCGACAAATCCTGGAGATTGTGCATTGATTTTAGAAAACTCAATTTGAACTCCATTTTCGATAATTATTGATGCCTCGGATAGATGATCTAATTGACAAATTGTAGCCTACAAAATATATCTCCACAATTGATCTTACAAAAGGGTATTGGCAGGTTCCTCTTAATTCCCCAGACCTAGAGAAAACAGCTTTCTCATCCCCTCAGGGGTTATTCCAATTTAAGGTCCAACCATTCGGCCTCCATGGGGCATCCACCACTTTCCAACGCCTTATGGACAGGGTTCTAAGACCATTTACAAACTTTTGTGAGCCATACCTCGATGATCTAGTGATACAGAGCGAGAGTTGGTCAACCATGTTTTCGATCTCTAGGAAGTCATCAGAGCCCTAAGAAAGTATAGATTAACAGCTAACACTGGGAAGCTCCTCTTAGCACAGTCAGCAGTAAATATCTGGGTTTCTTTGTGGGCAATGATTTGGTCCAACCTCAGAGCGAGAAAGTTAAGGCTGTCAACTGATTCAAACAACCAAATCTAAGAGGGAGCTTTGTACTTTTTTGGGGTTAACCGGTTATCACCGGCGATTCATCCCAAATTATTCCACCATAGCTGCTAATCTCACAGACAAACTCAAAAGTGCACAACTCAAATGTTTCAGTGCGCTAAATAACCTTCTGTGTGATAAACCTGTATTGAAGATTTAATCAAGAATTCATCTTACAAACCAATGCCTCCAAAACAGATCTCGGAGCAGTGTTATTCCAAGAATACGGTGGTATAGAACACCCAATGTTGTATACCAGTAGGAAGCTCTTTCCAAGGGAACAAAATGGTGCCACGATTGAGTTGGAAGCTTTGACAATCAAGTGAGCTGTAACACACCTCAAGTACTATTTAACAGGAAGAAAAGTCAGATTGGTTACTGATCACTTGCCTTTAACGGGAATGAGTTTAAGAAAAGATACCAACGCTCGAATCATGAGGTTGTTCTTAAACCTGCAACCATTGTGCTTCACAGTGGAACATCAAAAAGGATGAGAACAAGGACATTTTGACTTCCTTAGTCGATTTTCCATCAATGAAGTTGGGGAAGCCAGCCAACTAAGGGAAAGGATATGGGGCGAATCGCGGGATTCCGTCACTTCTACCCAGGGGGCAGCCTTTTCCTGTGAGGCTAGGGAGGTGAGCCTGCTAGGAAATACCTTTCCTAGGGGAAGAGGCAAGCAGGACCTTCTGGGAAAGACCCCCACACCTCCTGGGGACAAGGACTGCTGTTCTTATGAGGAGCTCCCTAAGTAACATATTACTAACCCTCTTTCACTAACATCCTGTGAAGAAAGAGATGAAGATAAAATCAGAATCTGTTATTGTCATCCAAATACACCATCGATACCTGTAAAGCAAAACTTATGTTGGTTTGGTCAGGAAGGGTCCCCAGGATTACGAGGGGTACATGTTGCGTGCACCATGTTGATAATGGCGGTGGTGGCAAACTGGGTGCGATGTTGCAATGTCATATGTATCGAAATGAGTTAATTATGGATGGGATATGTTACTTTATAGTCTTACTGTTTGTCTAGAACTGATACATATTAGAGATATATGTACATGAAAGCTACAATGTTTAAACTGCAAATGTAACATGAACACAATTTACGTGGGGTGCTCTGAAACGCATGAAAACTAGGGGACAGAGAGGGTTTCAATGCTCTTGCAAAGGGGGCCTTTCCTGCAATCCTGTGGTAAAGGAGGAATATCATTTATAAAAAATACGCACAGGGAAATATAAAACAGGAGTTTTGATCACACAGAGAAACATATGAAAGATGCTAAATAGGGAGTTTATTTAAATCTGCATGCTTTGGTGTTTTGTGAGTTTATTCAGACTCTACAGTTAGCAGCTGCACGATGAATTTCAGGCACCAGGGACATTCTGGTTTTCTGGGCCTGGGGGGTTGACGGAAGAAAGAATGAATCATCTAGTAAAAGGTCCATTTGTGAACAGGATGAAGGTTTATGATTTAACAGTTCTGCAAGGAACAGATGTAATCTCGCTCATTGCATTGAAGTCACGTAAAGGGATTTGAACATTTACTTATGCCGGCTAGAAAGATGGGGTTCGAAGCCAGGGTGTCCGGCAGTCAATTTGAACCCATAGACCTAGGGCCCTTTAAGACGAGGTAGCAATACTCGGAGATAGATGGGTATGCAGAATTTACTCAAACATCAATAATCAAAATCGATTTAGGAAGTTGGCATTTATTTGCAATTGTCTAAAACAGGGAGTTGCAACGGACATCGATGGACGTTCGCTCGATTTCTATCAGCGCATATTATAAAAAACAAAACTTTTATAGTCAAAACTCATAAGTGATGTCACACTACTTGGTAAACTACAAAAACCGACTTGGGATGTGATAGGGTTACAGGGAACATCTAAGTATACGTTCCATACTGATGGGGGAAGTGATTGGGTATCTACTGTCAGGTGGGCAACTAAGCCCATCCAAAGTGCAAGTCATCTTCCGTGTCACATTAATACTCGACACTCTATTGGTTACACAAACTATAGGGCTCTTTGTTACATGGACCTCTACCATTGGTTTGGCACCCTTGTACACTTCTGGAATATTCCACATGCTAGCAGCACTCAGGCTACCATACCAGGTGCAGGGAGGGCCGGCGTGATCATGCCTCCCCTCCAATTAGCCCATCAACTATCATCACTCTTGCAGTCTGTCGGTCAATTAAGGCTTTGAACTTGGCCTTGCAGAAGCTCTCTGTGCCTGAGAATAAAAGGGAGTATCGTATTGGTTTTGGTGTAGCTCGACCCTATGTCTATGTTGATCTGACCATGTGACTTGGAGACCACATGTTCAAGCTCTTTGGAGCATTTAATTCTATTAAATGATGAACTTTTGAAGCCTTCAGTGTTTTTCCATTCCACCTCAAACAGAAGTTTGTTTCTTTCTCACGTTCATGTAACTACTGGATGGACAACCAGGCTCACGGTGGCCTCGACTTCTTGGTGCTGGGCCAGCCAACCCTTTCTTGAATTTCTCCTTCGCCATCAGTTATTTTCCAACTGCGCCACACTGAAAACAACCTTTCTAATCACAGGGTTTCAAGCCTTGCTTAAAGTCCACTGTGGAATATCCAGGTTCTATACATTCCTATGTATTATACATTGGCTCATTGCTGCATCTATTCACTACATAGCCAGCCTGAAGATCACTTTGTCTACTTGCGTTACTGCGTCTGTGCAAGTGTAAACTGATTTGCATTTTCTTCAGCGTTTCTGTAGCATGAGCATCTTCATCTCGAGCCTGAAATGTTGCTCAATATTTACCACCTTCTCTTCAGATCTTATAGAATGTCTGTTATTTTACCTCGTGCATCTTCTCTGGGTGTGTCAGCTCTGCTCCGCATGACGTCACCAGTCTTCTTTTCTTCACTTGTTTTCATAATTCCTCTGGGACTTTATCCAACATGCCATTATTTCTCAGTGAATGCATACAAGGTTTTCTCAATGGATACCTTGTTTCCAGGATTCTCTGCGGTACAGGCATTCTTACTGGTACTGCACGTGTCTCAATTTCTGGCTCTAAACATATAGGCAACATGGGGCGCAGCTTTTGGTGGGGGTACTTGACTCCCCCTCTAAAAATTGTTTTCACAGGGTGAAACTAGAGGCTGGATGCGCTGGAGTAGTGATCGCATAAATTGGTATGTCTTAAGAAGAGCCAGGAGTCTTGGGAAGATGAGATCACAATCTGTAATTAAAATAAAAACCTGTTTATTCAGGCCTTCCTCATAGTGCTAAAATATTGAAGCGGACAATGTGCAAACCCAGTTAAGGTTAAAGGCTCTAGGCCAGTTGTTACTCAGTGATGAATTATGTTGTATGTGAATGTTTCATTGTACCATGATGTCACAATCTACCACTTACCAGTCCCCAGTAAAGGCAGACATCGAGCACGAACTGAAGATGGTCGTAAAGATTGTCAGTGACTAATGAGAAAGAATGAATTTCAAAAAGATGGAACTTCTTTGTAAATGTTTTGTCCAATCATGTTTGAGGGGTGGGTGGTAATACAATATTTGGGAGTGTTTAACTGTTATCAAAAATGTATAAAAATGTATTCATTGATGCAGGTTTTGAAACTTGAGTTGGTTTGGTTCTGCAGGACTGTCCAACTGCCCCTGAATTTTTGTACAATAAACCTTGCTTTATGTACAAAACGTGCACTCGGTCCTCAGGTGGTGGACCTCAGTTTGGGCTGAGGTAATTAGGGGTCTACCCCTACACCTATATGGTACTGGGATGAAGAAAACCACTAGAAGAATACAGAGCAGGAGACAAACAGAGAAAAAGGACTTTGGCAGTATGCTGGTAAAGTCCCACGGCAGCATCCTAAAACCAGGAGGCAGAGCCCTTGACAGAGAGAGAACCCATGATTTTTGAATCAGCTGGCCAGGGAGTGCTGAGGAAAACCTAGACGTGCAGCATCCAATTCTGGAGAGAAGCTTGGGAACAGCTCCCAATGCACAGCATAGAAAAAGAAGAGGGACATGAGAGACTGAGGAGACTACAAGGCGGCCTGAGCAGGAGACAAGTGGTGGCATGACCGCAGGCCGGCCGTGGTGGATCTAGAGGTCTGTTAACAATGCAGTGAGAGGAAATGTCTGAGTCTGTGTTCCTCTCCTGACCCACAACAGAACCCTGTCCAAATTTGTAAATATGACTCATAGTCTGCAGACATTTACGTATTAGGGTGAGAATTTTGACAAACTAAGTGAGTGTAAAGCCCAATGTGCATTGTGTGCTCATTATAGTTGTTTGCTTGCATCACTATCACAGACATATGCATTAAATATAAACATCTATAGCTATTTTTATGTTCCCAAAATGCTGTTTAATTTTATGCAAATCAGACACATCCAGCCTGGGGCATCCCATTAAAGGACCGGAACAGTGAAGGGTGAAGAGTAGCCCTTGACTAGTCTGTTTGCCTATGAGCCTTTCCTATCGCCTTTGTACTTGCTGCACCCATGAGTACCCCTAGCTTGCTAATTACTGTGCTCTTTCTCCACTCTGCATTACTTGCCTATCATGCATTAACTCCTGCTGCGCCTGCTGCTCTTCCTACTCACCTCTCCCTATACTTTCTCCAATCATGCTACAACTTCATCCTTTCCTATCCCTATCATTAAACTCACACCTCGAAACTCCCACTATTTCATCTCTCCTGCACCTTCTACTTCTAACAAACAAAGCCAATGAGCTAACCATACCTCCCATAACACCTGTCCATCTCATCTCTCTTCCTCTGAGACTAAACGTCTCTACTCTTCCTTACCGCATCTACTGTACATTGCTTTCTGGAATGCTCAGTCGGTATGCAACAAAGCTTCCTTTATCACTGACTACTTTCACGCCAGCTCTCCCCCTAGACCTCCTTGCTGTTACTGAAACCTGGATTTCTCTATCTGACACTGGCAATATGGCGGTCCTACACAACTCTAAACTATACTTCATTCACTCTCCTCATCTGACTGGCAGAGGTGGAGGCATCGTGCACCTACTCTCTTCCTGCCTCAAAGCCTCACAAATCTTCAGTGCCACGTCCTCTCCTACCTTTTTTTAAATTCACCATCTCTACTGTTGCTCCGCCTCACATCATCTCCATCTAGCACCCTCCAGGTCACACTGGACCATTCTTTGATGAACTTGAGCCACTCCTTGATTCTCTTTCCACTAAACATCACCTAATTTTCTTAGGTGACTTTAGTCTTGCCCCTCCAACCACTTCTCAGAAATCTGAACTTCAGTTATTTCTTAGTGACCATGCTCTTCACTCTATCCATAACCTACCTACCCACACCGGGGCTATCTCTTTGGATCTCTTATTGATCTCAACCTCCCACTCAGCCACTAACACTACTGCCACACCACCCCTATCTGATCACTCCATTGTTTCCACCACCATCTCCTTTTCACCCTCTAACCTCTCCCTACCATTTGCCTCACCTATTACTGAAAGAAGATGTAAACCATCTGCAATTACTCCCTTTCTCAGGGACCTTCAGTTCTTACACTCTTCCTTCACACCCAATGCTTCTCCCACTAACACTACCTTCTCCAGCGTCCAATCCCTACTATATGACTCATTCTTCTCTCACTTCCCACTGCTGTCACCCCTAAGTTTCATCCCCAACCATGTGTCCCCCTATTCATATGCTGTCTACGTGCAGACATTTGGTGTGCAAAAGGAGGCCTACCCACTTGCATGCGTACCTGCAACTCTACCTCTTTGCACTGAACTCTCTGAAGTCCTCTCTTGATAGAGAAAAAAATGAATTTGACCTCACCCTCATTGACTCACATTCCAACCATCCTCGTCAGCTACAAGGCACAATAAACTCCCTCCTCACTCCAAAACCTACGACTGGCAATTCCACTCTCAAAGCTAATGACCTAGCTGAATACTTTGCTGCAAACAAGTCCAAAATGTACTTTCTCCTGGCCTTGTTCACACTCCCTCCTCGTACATTCTACACTCTGCCTACTCACCCATCATCCTTTGCCTCTATCTCCCACTTTAGTCACACTATCCCAGTGACCTGCCTCACCTGTGGTTTCAGTGGTTGCTTGGATGCGTAGAGGTAAGGTCTAGCCCCTCTAGCAGCCAGGGTGCTCCTTGATGAAACAGAGGGAGTGAGGGCTCCCAGAGGGATGAATTAACCCAGTAGGCAAAAACCTCCAAAAGAAGGAAAAACCTTGATGCTGGCGAGTTGAGAATGGTGGTGTAGAGGTCCAGCAAGATGGAGTAGACAGCGGCAATTGGCATGAAGAGCGACAGGACTGGAGCAGGGGAAGGCAAGCAGAAGAGGGGCAGGAAGAAATTTGGAAGCAGGACGAAAGGGCAAGACGCCAGGAGGCTGAATAAAGAACACAGCCCCGGTGCAACCTGAACAAGTTGTTACGCATTACTTACCTGATCCTGTATCCTTTTGTTTAGAATGGAGATGGTCCGCCCTTTATAATGAGCTGAGGTACAGAGTGCAGGCTCCATCTTGTTGTTGGCACGCATGTACTGTGACGATTCACAGGGCATTGACACTTCTCCACTGAAGCAGCCCTTTCTCATGAGGCTAGGGAGGTGAGGCTGCTATCCAATAGTCCCAGTAGGGGTGGTTTTAATGTGGGAGGAACTCCCCTCTTGGGGACAAGGACAACCGATATGGGGTTAGCCCAGTGAATAATAAAACATCTCCACATTCTCTAGCCCATCCTTCCATCCCCAACCTTCATGTTGAAAACAGAACCATATTCTACTGTGATGCAAAAGAAACAAATCGACTTGAAAACACCATGATGAGTAAGAACACAGAAAACACAAAGACAGCTCCCAATACAGGTACCAAGACGAGGTGGCACTGAGGCGGCATAGAGATCAACCTGTCAAAAGTAACAAGGGACATGGACAGCCCGCCCCTCAAGAACGGACTACATTGTATAAAAAAACAACAGTGGACTTGGAAAGTTGTCAACCCCAGCGTGAAGCTCAGCTTCAGCGACTGCTGGGAGAAGCAACAGGCACGCGTGAAGAGCGTTTGCTGCAGGAAATCCCAAAATCTGGTTGCAGACCCAAGGAGAAGCGGAACCAAGGACACCATTGGTCGGCCGTGGGAGTCCTCGCTGGGTTCTGCAGGAGCTGACCTGTGCACGACTCCAAGAGCAAGGAGAGTCGGGTGGCCCAGCAGCTGGAGAAGCCGCCGACGGGGAAAGCAGATCCAGCTGAGAAGGCGGAACACCATCCCTGGAAGCCCCTGTGATTTACCAAAGCCCAAAAGCATTTAAAGGGTGGTATGAGCGACTCAGATGGGATACAGGGCTGCAGGCAGGAGGCCCACAAGAAACCCTTACCTGGCTTTGTATAAGGCATAACGCTGACCCACTCCTGAAGGGTCAAGAGTGCATCCAGCCTCTCCTCCTCCTCATACCAGTGGGCAAGAGAAGCCAACCGGCCACCGGCGAAGGGTCTGGGACCCTGACGAAAACAACAGTGGGGAAGGGAAGCCCTCTGGCCACCAGGGAAGGGTCCAGGACCCTGTCCACCTTAACAGTGGGGGAAAAAGAGGCCACTGGCAATACAAGAAGGGTCAGGGACCCCAAAAGAAGTAAACCAAAGCATATTGGAAGTCTTCCTCCTTATGGTGACAAGAGAGGGGTCTGAGACCCCAACATGAATGAGCAAACAAAACTCTCGAGAAACTCTTCCTCATCATAATGGTCAAGCAGGAACCACTAGAGCCCTGAGAAGGGTCTGAGATCCTAACAAGATTTGGGACATTAATAAAAACAAGTCACAGTGGCAGAGTGTATGTCACGCTAGAAGCAATGATAAAAAAACTAGATCAAGCAATACCAGGAGAAGGGAGTCATTCTCCTGGTACCCCAGCAGAAGTGTTGATAGAAACACCAGTGGAAGGGAGTCATTCCCCCTGGCCTTGTGTTGAACTGTGCCAAAGCAGACCAAGTGAAGGGAGACATTCTCTTGGTCCTGAATCGAGAGTTAATATGGAGACGCCAGGGGAAGCAAGTCCTTCCCCCTGGCCTTGTTCTGCATTGAATCAAGCCATACCAGGACACAGAAGTAATTCCCCTGGTTTTATTGGAAGTTGTACAGAACCACATCAGGAGAAGGGAGCCATTCTCCTAGAGAGAACATTGTGTAAAGACTGTCTGAAACCTGCAAGCCAGGGGAAGTGAGTCATTCCCCCTGGTATTTTTGTTTAGAAAGAAGATTTTGTTGAACCCCATCTAGTAAGCAGGAGAGGGGAGCCATTCTCCTTAAAGAAGGAACTTTCTGTTAGTTACCTGTTTAGTTGTAGTGTGAGGGACAGAAGTAGGTTATGACAGGACAATGGAATTTACTCTGACGGACATTCTAACAGACCTTTCTAGTATTAGTTTTGAGGCAGGGAAACTTTTCTTAGAAGTTAGGCATAGTAAGCATCTTTTTCACTTACAAATAGTAGGCTATAACCAAACCCATGCCACCATTGTGTCAGCATAATTTTTTGACACCCTTACAGTATGTACTGGGCATTGCTATCTTGGGATTGGTGATTCCTGGACGCGATATTGCATGCAGCTTCTCCATAGAGACCATTGGAGATTGCGGCAAGGCTGTAATCTAACACACTAATAATGAAGAAGTCATATCTCTGCTGTTTAAAGCGAACCCCTCTTATGCCCCATCAGACCCTCTTGCTCTTCAGCTAGTCAAGCCTATTCACCATTTAGTGGCCTCTCACCTTGATGAACTTTTCAACCTGTCCTTTGACTCCTCTTGCTTTCCCTCTGTTTTCAAAATGGCCACTTTGAACCCTCTCCTAAAAAATCAAGGGGCTTCTACAAACCTACCGGCTAACTTTTGGCATGTGTCTTTCCTTCTGCATTACTCTAAAATGCGAAAGATTGTTGTTTTCAACCAGTTTGCAAATTTCTTAGGCCTCCACAACCTTCAAGACCCCTAAAAACAGGGTTCTGCTCCCGTCACTCCATGGAAACTGCTCTCTTGAATGTCTTGAACTTCATTGCCGCTAATAAGCACTCCAGCAAATCCTCTATCCTAATTCTCCTTGACCTGTCCTCTGCCTTTGACTCTGTCAATCACTCTGATATCCTTAATATTCTCTATTTTCTTGGGATTTGCGATAAATTCCTTGCCTGGATTGAATCCCAGCTGGCACCTCGCCAGTTCTCTGTTGCCAGGAACAACACCACCTCTCAACTCACTTGTCTAATTGTTAGTGTTACACAAGTCTCTGTCTTGGGTCCCCACCTCTTAACACTCTGCACCTGAGCTCTTGGGGCACTAATCTCCTCCTTTGGGGTCTCGTACCAACTCTTTGCAGACAGCACCCACATCTTCTTCTCTTTTCCTGAACTCTCCTCTGATCTCGCTATAAACATTTCCAGCCGTCGCTCTGCCATTAAATAATGGATTGCTTTCCACTCTCTAATGTTAACCTCTACCAAAGCAAAGGTGCTCTTCTTGCCTGCCAAATACTCTCTCTCATCTCTTCCCCTGCCTAGCCAATTCCCACCTGACACTCTCCCTTACTCTTCTTCAGCTAGAAACCTCTGCATCATCTATGAGCCTTGTCAACTTACATCTCCAAAACTTCAATATTGGCAACCTCCTAAACATTATGAAAATTAAATCAGGCATCTCCTTCCTTTCAACCTTGCCAAGAATCTCTTAACCACTCTGGTCTTCTCGAAACTGGATTACTGTGCCAGCATCCACTTTTGTCCCTCCAACTATGTGCTCTGTCCTCTCGACAAGATCACTAACTTTGCTACTAAGACTCTCTTCAAACTCCCTCACTTCACACCTACTTCTTCGTACCGTCAACAGGCTAAATTACTGAAGATGCAAAACAGGGCCAGATTTAATTTAAATGTCTTCTACTGGTTCACAAATCTATCCACGGTAAGGCACCTCTGTATTTATCCTCCTCTATCCAACTATACAATCCTTCTCGTGATCTCTGCTCTGTACCCTTGTTGCCCCTTTTTCTCCCTGTACTCCCTCCTGTTAACACTCTTTCTCCCTTCTTGCTTCACTTACATGGAATTTACTTCCCTCTGGACATCAAAGAAACAGTCCACACCGATTTGTTCAAAACTAAACTAAGAGCCTACCTCCTCCCCTTTGAGTTACATTTTTAACCTACCTCTCATCTGCCTTCTAGCTAACATTTTTCCCTTGCCTCTAACCTGCCTTTTTTTCTCACTTTCTCTGCTCCACTCTAGCACTCCAGCCATCATAGTCGGATCCCTAACACAGCTGGTCGCACCGTCTTCCTGCTCTTAAAAATGTCTAAAGCTGATTGTCCTTAATCTTTATAAGTCCACCAATGTATTGCCCGTGTTGACTGTTCCATTTACTCCCCTCCGCTACCTGGTCAGAATGTCACTCGAACACACCCCATTTTAATAAACTCATTGTTTCCCATCAAATCTGATTTCTTAGCTATTGTACATTCTTCTGTGATAAAATGAGCATTGTTCCTTCCTGTATATACATAAACTACTGTGCTATAAACCTCCACACCCTTTCTCTTAGATTTATTTACAGAAAATGTTTCTCACTGCCAGAATTGGATATTGTGAGTGAGGGAATATTTTATATTAGAAACAGTCATTTATTTAAAAACGGATCCAGGGAAATATATTTACAATATTCAAACATACAAACAATACCTCTTGAGACCATTCTGATAAAATGCGCTATATTCAAAATTCTGGTATAGATTGTGGCTGTAGCTTCAAAAAAGTGATTTACAATGACTATACGGGAATAGATTGTGTTAGCAAATTCATAAAAGTTATTTACAGTGACTATACGCCATCAGTTGCGGCTGCACAATTAAAGGGATTTACACTGGGAATGCTGCTGTATATTATGAGACATATTCTTGAAATGATGTATAGTGGCAATACTGGCATATATTGTGGGTGCAGCTGCATACAATGACTAACCATGTCAATGTTGATATATGTTGTGAACACATTCATCATGAAAATGTTGTCAAATGCTCCTGTGTACTGTTGGTAACGTGGCATTTATTCAATTCTTTTCTCACGTTCCCCTAGAGAACTATTATACATTGTATGGCTTATCAACCCATTTATCTCAGATCATCCATTTCCCCTCCATTACGTAAGGTTCTGGGCAAGGGAGAGGGGCGAGCAATAGCCCAACAAACAGGGCTGTGTCCCCCCTCCCCCCACCATGGCCACGGCGGCCAGGATGACAGAAGGGAAGGGCGAGGTGTTGAAGCAACACCTTGCCCTTCCTCCCAAAGGAAAAGGAAACAGAGAAACAGGAAACAGGCGGGCAACATTCTTGTTAGGCACCATAAGGTGCAATCGCCGTCTGCATCTGCCAGTCAGGGGGCTGGCACCACAGCCCCCACACAGACACAACAAGGACTCAGAGGACAGCCCCTGGGTCCTATATAAGGAGCTGCTTTTGGCAGCAGAAAACTGAATCAGTTTGGGTCCTTGCACGGGGACTCAAGCAAACCAGTTTGTGGACCCTGCACGGGGACCCAAACAAAAGAGTACTTTGTGTACACAGAGTCTCCTCTTGCAAAGTGCGCTTTGTACTCTGCGTCTTGGCCCCTCCCTTCCCTTCTTCACCCAGAACATTTCCCTGTTCAAGCAGCCTTTACCTCGGTGCAGGGAGAGTGCTCGGCATCCGACACAAAGCTGCAGACGGTCGGGAGAAGAAAAGCATTCAGATTGCGTGCAGCAGTGCACCCGAGGCCTGGGAGCAGAGAACGGCACATCACGAGTGAAGGCGAGCGCTCAAGAGCTCCGAAGGAAAGAGCAACATCAAAGGAACTCGGCGCAGGCAGCGGAGCCTGTTACATTTTTTCCTAGTAAGTCAGCCCCTGTTTCCTGAGTTACCCAGCAACGGGTCTGGGAAGTCAGAGCAGCAGGTTTTTTTTTTAAACAAATACCACCCATTAAGACAACTACAAACAGACTAAGAACGTGGGGGTATTTTAACGGTCATAATTTGGAAACAAGCCGAGACATAGCAACGACGGGAAGCCATACCGCACAATAAAACTGAAACGCGTTCTGTAAAACATAGCACGCTGCATTAGTTCAATTTCAAACAAGGGTCTGCTAAAGTAAAAAACGTTAAAGTGCACATAATTTCAGGAGAAGCAAATTTATTCACGTGCAAGCCGCATGTACAAAACAAAATTCTGGCGGACGCAATGGGCACGGTTAAACTTCTCGGAGCAGTCACAGAAATGAAAACAAGGGTTTTTTTCCTGTTTTAAGCACATGTTAAGATGCACACGCAGCAGAACAGAGAACATAGAGAAAATACGAACATTCTTAAAGGCATTCTCAATTTAAGTGGGGAAAAGATTTCCAAAGCAAGATAAGCCGTGTGTCATGGTCTCAGGCATGTGACTCATACGTTTTCAATGCACAACAATAGGTGAAAAGTTTTAAAGGCAGAGACTTCCGCAACGTGCACACCACCACAACATTTGGAAAATTTTTGGAAACATGAAAACATTTTACATTAAGGCCTCCAAATAGCTCAACAGATAGAGCATGGGTCCACCAGCGGCAACACACAGGTTTCAAGCCACCTCCCGGGCAGCAGCACAAATTCAGAGTACTTTTTAGGAAACATGAAAACATTACGACTAGGGCAGAGCATGCAGGGCTCGAGTCACCTCTCAGGAATGCAAAAACAAAGTAGATTTTCAGTTATCTCCCACGGGTGGACAGCCGTCATTGGTGACACCATTAAACCCCGGAACAGGAAGAACTCATGGGTTTTTTGTCAAGCACACAACCTGCAAAACAGTACCCTTAAAAAGGGGCAAATTTAAAAACATTTTTTTTAACTTACTGCACAAGAGAACGGCATCTGACAGTTTGCACAATCAATTGCGGTAGGGTTAACTTTGGCCCAGCTCCTGCGGTCGCAGCACATTGCCCAACACCTTGACCAGAGCCACCACAGAGGGAGCAAGACTACGGCCAGCCTTGCCACAGATCCTGACAATAATAATGGGCAACAGGCAGAGGACAAAGGTACACAGTGTGCAGCACACAGCGACTGTCTGAGACAAGACAGCTAAAGGACAGCTACACAACTCAATCCCTCCAGCTTCACAGAGACAGCAGCTGGCACGGATAAAGCAAAGAATTTTAACATGGGAAAATAAATTCTGCATGGTTGGAAGCAGGACGACATGGATAACAAGATCTCAATATCTGACAAGGGTGACAAATATATTTTCCTTTCATGCCTCCAAAACCAAAATCCCAACTCATCCACTCAGCAGAAGAGGCGGCAGAGCATTCTGGCTTGGTATGGGGCAGGGTAAATTGATACGTTTTTGCCAAGGGCTGAGGACCAAGTGGTGACAGTGGGCAGAGACAGCCCAACCCCAACTAAGAAATCCAAGACAACAGGCGATAGCAGCAAAACCGTTAAAAAGAATAAAAAGTTGTCATTGAACACCGGGGGTCAGAGACGACGACAGTCAAAAACCAGTACCCTGACATGGGGCACAACAAGGCATAGAACATGCTTACCCAACAAACAGGGTTTGACCCTGGACAATGCGCAACAAGCCAAATAACCACAAACATTGCAGTTTCTCAAATCGCCAAAATTATTTTTGCTTAACAAGCAGCGGTCAAGTATCAGCACCAGCCAGAAACAAAAGGCCATGAAAAAGAAAACCTGTAGAAAGAGATCTACAACTCCAAGCAGCTATCCGAACGGAGCTTGCCAAATATTTCTGTGTACGCAGAATAAACAACAGAACCCTGAAAAAGGGTTCAAAACAGCCCTCAAAACTAAGGAAATCCCGTACTCTGGACACCCAATTGCAACAACACTACTGAGGTAGTGCAACAGAATCGACCACAGGCACGGAGTGGGGTGACGACAATACGGCAAAAAGAGCACAGAAGCGTTCGGGACATCAGGTGCTAGCGGTACAGAGCCATGTGAAGAAGGGGAGACGGTGCAAAAAAGAAACACCACTGCAAGGTAAGAGAGAATGCACAAGGGGCACCAGAAGACACATGATTTCTCAAACCTACTGACGGTCCCACAGACAGCCGGGAGCCCAAAGAAACACACACTCAGGCAGACACAAATCAAACCAGCCCCAAACTGCTTAAAAAACTGAAACAAACAGCTAAGACAGGACAGGCAACCAAACAGTCAGGTAGCACAGCAAGCAAAGCGTGTGCATTGTTACATCCGCTCTGAGACCCTGGTTTCCAGTGTTCAGTCCGGGCAGTACCAAACACAGCCCACCAGCCTTTAAAAATCAAAAGATTAAGAACACTAGTGCACTAGCCGGCCAGATAGTACAGCGAGTACAACGCTCTTTTTGACACCTGTGCAGACCCTGCCGATGCAGTTTCGAATCCGGGCAGGGCCAGTCTCAGGTTTTCGTCCTTCCGAGGTCCATTAATGGCACCACACACCTTGGGTAATAATAAGCAGCACTCAGATGCCTGAGGGTTACGGTCTCATATGGCAAACTCGCAAAGAAATGCAGAGCCAGGCCTTTAGCACAACAAGCAGAGTGCTCCTTTTGACATCGGCCCAGAGCCTGCTGACGCAAGTTTCAAACCCTGGCTGGGCCAAACTCAGCCTTTTTTACCTCTCCGAGGGTGACAAATCAGCACCACACATCAGGGGTAGTAAGAATACAGCACTTAGAGATCCAAGGGACACAATTTAAAGTTTAGCATCGACCAAGACCCAACAGTTGCCCAAGGTGCTGTAGGGGAGGACTGGCCGCGAGGCCCTCCTCACCTGCAGCCTTCTCCCCAGGTGAGGACCATGACTCGGTGGGCGTCCCCTCATGCCACCCGGGCCCAGGTGGAGGAGGGTTCACCCGCCGACGACATTGCCCACACGTATCCGTTCCCTGCATATACCAAAATTCAGTTAGGCCTAGAAGCCATCTTGTCTAGCAAAGATGGCGTGAGTTCAGCGCACTGTAGCGCGGCCCCCACCTTTGGAGGGCCTTTCATGCATCTCTGCCGCCGCAGCACCATGGCAGCTCCGCTGCGAGCGCGTTCCCATGAGAAAGTTGGGTACGAGCTAACACCAGATATTAACACTGTAACAGTCTGTTATCCACAATGTAATACTGCACCCCGTGTGACCTGGTCCGCGAGGCCAGGGCGACGCAGAAATGAATTCAAGTAGTGGTATTAGTGAACTACTCTTCTTAAACAGAATCTGCAAACTATGAATTAGCCATAAAAGTGAAATGTTTATATGACTTCACATTGTGACTGTACTAATGCTGCTAGATCACAGAGAAAGTGTCTTTAAGTCATATGTAGACACATGAACCCCTATATGTCTTCTTAAGTCACCCATAGTGGCAACCGTCAATCTCTGTGGTCCATAATATAGTTCTACCTCATGTACCGTCGAATGTATATAAATACTTAAAACACTGTAGTAGATATAATACCATGTAATGAAAAGGTACTCGGACCGAATGTATTAAAGAAATGTGTAACGAAATTGAAATATAGATGTGTGTTTAAATAAGATCAAAATAAGGCAAAACATTATAAAAGTTCTGCATTCAAAAGTCAGCAACGCACGAGGAAAAAACCTTTGTGAATATATGCAAGGCCATTCTCCCTCCCACCCTACGAAGCCTGCCAGATGAAGAAGCTAAGGCATGTGCCGCGCTCCCTCACCTCCCCCAACCAAGCTGGAGCCGCTTCAGAGAGTCAGAGGCCCCGGTACCGCACCCAAGGCCACAGCCCGCCACCTGTGTTATTTACAGCACGGTAATAAACCCACGTTTGAATCCACAGATCTACCAGCACCCTCTCGTAAATCCCACAACCCCCCTAGACCACCCCAAGAATCATGACCCCGTGCAAAGACGACCCCCAACGCTGGGACAAGACACAGAGACCCATTTATATAATAACTTCTAACGCAGCAGACAGACATGTATCATTCGGCTCAGGCCCCAGAGCCCAGCCCCTCGACCTAAAATACCGGTCAATAGGACACAGGTAAATCTCACCCCAACCGACAACCACCAGACCTCTCACGAGGTGCATTCCTCATGTGTTGCATTTATTTTATAAGATAAACTGCTGAGAGATTTATTGATGAACTTAAATGTCGTTTCTTGAATAACTGCAGTGTGCATGGCCTAGGGCAAACGAGTCAGGAAAGGTATTCATCTTTGTCACAGGCTGCCCCAGCATACCAACACCGCTCGGATGACCTCAAGCTGGCCTGCCAGGCCCAACCCAACCCACGAGGCTGACCAGTGACGTCCTCACGCCAAGACCAACCACGCTGCAGCAACACCTATAGTTAGTCGACGCCACCCAATCCCAATTAACTTGTGCCCCCTATAGTGTGTAGGTTCTGATGACGTTTTTTGTATTAGAAATACGCCTGTCTTTGCTATTGTCAGACAGAGCGCTCTCGGAGGTTGCAGAGTTCTTTGCATGCCCTATTCTTTGGATAAACTCCCACTTACGCTCACCCGCACTCTGTCTTGGCCTTATTCCCATTACGGGAGAGTCCCTTATTGTCTCTCATTGCGGGGAGGATCGTGCTGAAATTGGGGGCGCTTCCTTTCAGTGCTCACACCAACAGCACACATACCAAAGTGAGAGCCGACAAACGAGAAGCGTTCCAGACCGTTGGGATTTCCCTGCAACAGGGAAATCCCAACGAGCCCATCCAACCAGATGGGGAAAGAAGCAGCATCAACACAAGAAAGCAGGGCAAACGAGCACAGACTGGGGCAAGAAAAAAAAAACAGGCTTGCCACAAAGGGCAGCCAAGGTAACAGAAAGGGGCTATATCTCTAAACATAGTCACCACCCTCCCAAATTGTACAGAACAGAGATGTGGGGGGAAAACAAAAGGGGTATCAGAACATATAAGAGAATAAGGTGTACGTTTTAAGCACAAAGAGAGGCCACAGGAATGTGAAAAATAACAAGTCAGGCAGATAGTGCAGCAGGTGCTAGTGAATAGGGTGACACAGCCCACAAGGCAGCAATAATACTCTGAAGAAAATACGAGCAAGAAATAAAGCAAACAAAAGGACAACAACCAAGGGCTGTGGCCAGAAAGCTGTGAGTGGCACTGAACCTGAAAACGGTTTCGACAAATTAATAAGCAGTGGGGAAAAGCACCACACAGCACAATACAACGGGCCAACGCCCGATGGCCGGGGCCAGGGAGCTACAAATATAGTACTGAACCTGAATGCGGATACCAAAAAGTTTTAACAAACATTCGAAAAACAGGGGTGGACCATCCAATAGAAAAACCGGGAGATGTCACAACAGCTTACCGCACTTTGGGTCGCAGGTGGGAGGCAACTCAGTTGTATAGAAAAAGGTTTTGGTCTGCTGGAAATATGTACCATGGCCCATTGAACAATTACTGCCAGGACCGCCTCCCCCCACCATCCCAGCTCCCCTCCCCACTTTCCCCCTGCAATTTGTTCAAGGTCCATCCTTGGTGGTAAACACCAGACAGCACAAGACAAACAGGCCAACGCCACAAAGGGCTGTGGCCGCAAAGCATCTGATAGCTTGAAAACCAATAATAATTTGAAAGAAATAACAGGCCAACGCCACAAGGGCTGGGGCCAGAAAACAGCTTATTTGATAACCAAAAACAGGTTGAAATATGAATAAATGGGAAAACAGGGGTTGCACGAGGGGACTCCTCAGGAACAGCCCAAAACACCAGCACAATGCAAGAAGCAAATTAATAGTAACAGGCCAACCCAGCAGCAAATATGTTGTTAAAAAACCTACAGGCACAGCGGACGGGCAAAAGGCCCCCCCCCTTAGCAGGGTCATAGGTAAGGACTGCAGCAAGTGGATGTGGTAGAAGGGGGCCCAGAATCGGTAAGACCTCGAGCATCAGAGCAGCAGCCACCCTTCCCCCCACCCAAGGGGTGGTAAAGGTTTAAATTATTTTACAAACTGGTAGATTGATTTATAAAAGAAAGAGGCTTAGCCAGCTGTACAAAGGGAAATAGGGGGCCAACACATGAGGTTGGGCCATACATAACTAAAAGCCAGCAAATGGCAGGATCAACAGCGGGGGGAGGTTTTTCAGCATTTAAAGCACCCCGTTACAAAACCTGTCTCTGGGTCCAGTACCAGGCACAACCAAAGGGTGAACCCAACTATTAGGAGCAGACAATACAACTAGGGGGAAGCAACAAACACAACTTTTGGGGGAACCTGGACAGCTGGCAACCCATCCAGGTCGTGGCGGCACGGGCCAGAGGGGGCAACCTCTGGACCCGATGCCCAAAAGTACAGCATATTATGGTTACTGTAATTATGATTATGTTTTTGTTATGATCATAATCGTGCAATAGAATCCCACGTGTCTGCAGGTCTGCTTTCCCATGCAACCTAGTAATGCTATTCATCGACCATGCACCCCAGTGCCGAACAAGCGGGAGTGCCGTCAGTCCAACAGGAGCGGCTATAATTACTATCGTAAAGTGACTACTAGTGCCCGCGCATTGATATTGTTAGCGATTTACCTTTTTGGGTGCAATTTTACCACATGAGTTGCAGATCTGGCGCGGCCCCTCCGGAATGTCCGCTGATCCCCAGCTGCTTTGTACTGCATTCCAGGACGAAATATTATCGTTTAAATTGCATGCATAAGGGGATACGGTTGGACTGTTGGTGATTATCGGGGGATGATATTGTTATTGACATTGGGGTTTTGTTTGGCAATGTGACAATGGATTTGGATTGGATCTTTGCAGATTGTTCTGCTCCTGGTCGCTGAGCTTCTTCTGGGCATGTTTCTTCACCGGGACTCTGGATGTTGTTTTTCGTCACTGCTACTAATTGGGTCCATGATGGGAGGGGGGGTTTCAAGTTTAATGTTGGATGCACTTATAAGGTTTATGTGACTTTCAGGTCAATATGTAGGGTGTTTTTGTTCTGTGTAATTTTGGGATTGTATGCAGCTGTTGCTTTATACGTCTCTTTCATGTCCACCTCTACGGGTAATTAAGACTTTACTGTGTGCCATCTGAGGAGGGTTTTGCCAGGGGTGGGATTGGTATACTACAGTCCCCTTGGCATGAATTCTATAATGTCTTTCCCAGTTTAGGTTTGAGTATGTCTTGGCAATATATACTTGTAGCTGCTCTACATTGGCGCTCAATTGGGTCAAGAGGACATGAGGGGATGGTCTGGCTACTACTTTTGATGTTTCTTGTTTACTACAGATCGAGTAATGGGATGTCGGGGACGGTTGTATGGTGGGGATGTGAGGTTCATGGTGTGTTTCAACTCGGGGGGGGGGGTGAGGTCTTGTTGCTATGGAAAGTGGTTTGCTTGGAGCGGCTTTTTCACACTATTTCACTTTATCTTGAAATATTGAGCAGTTAAAATGTGCGGGAGGTGGGTTAGTGGTGGCGCATTTTGGTTTGAAAAAGGGAATTGTGTGGTTCTGGGTACTTAAGTTGTATGTGTGTATTTTGTGGGGGTCTGTGGCGGTAGTCAATTTACGTGGTATTGGAAGCTATAGGGGGTGTGCTTCAGTGGTGGGGGATGGGGGATTTTAGAGTATTTTTTTGCTTGATTTTTATAGATTTGAAATGAGAGTTCAATATGATTGGGTGGTGGGCCGGGACATTCAGGCTCTAGAATGTATTTTTTGACTTGTTGCGTTGTGGTTTGCTTTCTGCCTCTGTTTCAGAGAGGGTGGGTTGGGTCTACATGGTGTGGGTGTACATAGTTTACCAGGTCATTTTGATTTACTAGTCGGGCCTTTGAATTTGTGTTGGGATTTGATTGATGTGCTGAAGATGGGTGATGATCTGAGACTTGTGACATGGAAAGTAAATGGGTTGAATAATGTGAAAAAGAGAATGAATTATTTGGATGAACTAAAGGCGGATGTATGTTTCTTGCAGGAGACACATTTGATGAAAGATGAGATTGAAAGGCTGCAGAAAGGCTGGCTAGGGAAGATTTATGGTGCTTCGTTTAATTCGAGATTAAGGGGGGGTTGCGATATTGATTAGAAGGAACACTTCTATTAAGGTTTTGAAAGAGGTGTCGGATAGAGAAGGGCGGATGGTGGCTCTGTTAATAGATGTACAGGGCCAATTGGTATCTATCTGTAATATTTACGCGCCGTCAGTGGATGACGGAAATTTCTTTAGAAAAGTGGCACAGGCCTTACAAGACATGGGGTCACGTGAAATTGTCTTAGGTGGTGACTTTAATATTGTATTGAATTCCAATATGGACAGGAGTGGGATATCGGCTAAGGGAGGAGTTGACAGGCAACATTTGGCTTTGGATGATTTACTTTTGGAACATGATCTAAAGGATGGTTGGAGGATGGAGCATCCGACCTCTCGAGAATATAGTTTTTTTTCAGGAGCGCATTCAGTGTGTTCTAGGCTGGACATGTTTTTAACGGCCGGCAGGATGACAGAATCTTATAAGACGAGCGAAATCGGCAGTATATTGTTATCTGATCATGCCCATGTGACTCTGCAGTTGCAGTTGAGGTATGCCCTAAAGAGGTGCAATTCCTGGAGGATCAATGTCGCCTTATTGCGCAAAGATGATGTGGTGGATACATTGCGAAGGGAGATAGGTTGTTTTGTGGCGAGTAATCATACGGGAGAAGTTTGTCCTGGTATGGTTTGGGAGGCACTGACGTGTACAATGAGAGGGCACTTGATTGCTGTTTCTAGTGGGCTTAGAAGGGAGGCTGATGACAGGGAGGCATTGCTGGGGTGAAAGTTGAGTGACTTATCCAAGAGAGTTATGGCAGGCCCGGTTGGTACTGAAGTGCTGGCAGAACTGATAAAGACAAGGAGAGAGCTGAAGTCGTTGATAGATGAACGTGCAGAACAATGTAACTTTTTTCTTAAATGTGCTTACTACGAGAAGGGTGAGAAGTGTGATAGGTGGTTGGCTTATAGGTTGAGGAAGAGGGATGCTGAAAGAGCCATACCGGCGATTTGAGATGGGAATGGCAAAATTACATATCATCCTGGTGAAATAAATAAGGTTTTTCAAGACTTTTATGCAAATCTATACAAAAATGAACCTGAAGTGACTGGGAGGGGCAAAGCTTTGATGGATAGATTGGATCTCTCGAGGATTGGTGACCGTGAATCAGAGCTGCTGGAGGCGGATGTTACGGTTGAGGAAATTGAGAACGCTATTGGTAAATTAAAATCCCCTGGCCCTGATGGGTTTCCAGTTGAATTTTATCGATTGCTACTGCAATCGGCACTTCGGCTCTTGAGAGGCATGTATTTGGAGTCGTTTGTTAGTGGTGTCCTACCAGATTCTACTAGGCATGCCATGATTTTTGTCTTTCTGAAGAAGGGAAAGGATGATACTCTACCTGCGAGTTATAGACCTATTAGTCTTATAAATGTTGATAACAAAATTCTGGCAAAATTACTGGCAATTCGGATTGAAAGTTTGTTCCCGACACTGATTCATGTTGACCAATCAGGCTTTGTAAAAGGTAGGAAGACCTCTAGTAACATTAGAAAGATATTGAATACTATTTCGAAATCGGAGGGACGTCAGGGAGATTGTGCTATGTTGTCGTTGGATGCTGAGAAAGCTTTCGACAGAATAAATTGGGATTTTCTCTTTTCTGTCTTGTCCAGGATGGGTTTCGGCGAGAAATTTGTTTCTTGGAATTGGCTGTTGTATGCTGCTCCGACTGCTTAGGTTAACACTAATGGTATGCGATCTGGGAAGTTTGTGCTGGAGAGAGGGACTAGACAAGGGTGTCCTTTGTCACCGCTATTATTTTTGATTGCCATAGAACCATTGACTGAGACTATTAGGGTGGCGGATGAGGTGGTGGGACTTACAAGCTGGGGTTTGAAACAAAAGATTTGGCTGTTTGCGGATGATATGCTGTTGGCTCTGGATGATCTGGAAAGGTCTGTTCTGGCGCTTATGGAGATAATGGCTGATTTTCAGCTATGCTCAGGATTCAAGATTAATTGGACTAAATCGGAGGTTATGCCTTTGACACATTTTGTGGACAGGAGATTTATGGTGGACCTGGGCTTTCGGTGGGTCCTGATAAGATGCTGTACTTGGGGGTGTGGTTGTCTCCCGTGATTAGAGATTTGATTTCGGAAAATATGAAATCAGTATGCAGTGGGTTGAGGGTTGAGCTAGACAGATGGAGTTTGTTGAATCTCTCAGTTTGTTGAATGTCTCGCTTTGGGGCAAGGTGAACGCCCTGAAGATGATCTCAGTCCCAAAATTAATTATGTTATGAGTATGCTTCCTTTGGTGTTACCATCTTCATTTTGGAATGATTTGGACAGGATGCTTCAAGAATTCTTGTGGGATAGGAAGCCTCCGAAATTAAAGTTGTGGAAATTACAACTGCCACTAAATGAGGGCGGTTTAGGGGTTCCTAATTTCAGGGCCTACCACTTGGCTTCCATGTCTGATTTTTTGGTACCGTTCGTGGATGAATTACAGGATGTGTGGGTGGAGGCTGAGACTAGCTTTGTTGCACCGTTGACTCCACGGGCGGTCTTGACTTTCGTTTAAAAAAAGAGTTGTGGAAAAGATCCGCTGATTGAGAATTTGAGGAGCTCATGGAAAGGTATAGGCAAATGTTTGGGTGTGGACGCATTTAAAGAACCTGGTGCGTCGTTGTGGTTTAATCCTGCTATTAGGATTAATGGTAATGTGGTTTTTTTGGGCGGATTGGTTTTTGGGTGGAGTGCGGTGGGTGGCTGATCTGTTTAAGAACTGTATTTGGATGACAGCAAGGGAATTGCAACTGCACTTTGACATAGAGAATTTTAAGGCCGCGCATTATGTGAAGCTAAAACGGGCAATTGGGGTTGTGGACTTTGACAGGAGAATTGATTTGTGTTTGTTTACTAGGAAGCCAATTGGGAGGGAAGGTGGCCTGGCCAGTCGAGTGTCTAAGAAGATTGTGTCACATTAGAATGGTAATGACTTTCTAAGAGAGGAGTGGGGTAGGAGAATTGGTTCGGATATTTCTGAAGACTTGTGGCGCCGGATGTGTGAAAATGTTAAGTTGTGTTCTTTGGGGCTCACGGAGAGGTCGAGACAGATAAAGATTCTTAATCAGGTTTTTTGGACACCGGAGAGAATGGTGAGTAGGGGATGTCAGAGAGCTCGGATTGTTGGAGGTGTATTCATGTGGCAGGTATGTTGGAGCACATGCTGTGGGACTGCAGGTTGGTGAGGTTGTTCTGAGGTGAGGTTGGTTGGGTGTGTGGTGAGGTGATGAGGGTTTACCTGCTTTGGACTTCAAAATTGACTTACTCTGAATCAGAAGAAGTGGTTGTTTTCCGAGGGGCAATGATCGGTAAGAAAATTGTTTTGCGAAACTGGGAGTCTGTATTGACTCTCAATGTTGAGACGTGGTTGACTGAAATGCAAGACTTGGTGGCTATGTAGAGGACAATTTACAGAAGACAAGGGAAAATGGGTTTATTTGAGAAAATCTGGGGTAAATTTCTTCAGCTATACTAGAGTTGGTATTGTACTTGTGTATATATGGGCTGTGGGGTGGTGACTGGGAGTTGTTGAGAATTTGGTTGGGGGTTATATCTTGCAATGTATATAGTTGTTTTGTAAAACGTTTTAATAATTTTGGGAATTTTAATGTTTTATGGAGTGTATTCAGATGTATGTGATTTTACGGTTTTGTAAATAAAATTTAAAAAATAATAAAAAAATAGAATCCCACGGCCTTTTATTGCTAACACTTACCCAATGTCTCTTGTGTACTACCTGGGGAAGCGATGGGGTTTTGGTCATCAGTCGGCTTGCATCTGGGTCCACTGGTTATCTTGCAATGTTTGATCACCTTGATCACCCACCTGCTAATTCTTGTGAGGTGTTAATGCACCCGCATTAAAGATATTCACCTGCAACCACTACCCTTGAATCGTTTGCAATGGCAGTGCCTCCTCACAGGCCCTCCGACCCCCTGGCACCAAAAGCTGCCTCGGTTCTCGGTTACTGGCATGTGCATAATAATGTTACTGACCACACACTAGTGGCGGGAACGTTTGGTGCTGAGGGCCAGACCCGGAGCCAGACGCCCCCCACACCCGCTTGTTTCTATGTTAGGCGGAAAGGGTATGATTTTATTGGAAAACGTACATCGTACACCTAGTGCAATGGACAGCACGCCCCTGCAGCAGCAGCATTATCATAAGTAGTAAGCACGAATGGCGGTCCAGGCTGGCTTGGGAGTCTTTGACGTGGCATACACTTCTTTGGGGTGCTTAGTGGGCACCCAGGGAGCCCCCCTCATTTTGTGCTAGGCTAAGGACTGGGGCTCTTTTCTGACCCGCATGTATCGCAATGCCATCCGCCGCCGAGTAGTGCACTGATATTGAACGGTGCCCGATGAGGCCCCACTTTGGCTCAAAATCCTGCCCCCGCCCCAGATACTGCTCGTGTTGATTAAGCTCTGTTACTTGTAACCCGCGCCCATCGGCTCATGTAGGGCACAGGTATTGCGCTTGCAGGCAGCGGACTCTTCTCTAGGCTCTCCTTGTGCTGGCTCCCGGTCTGCTGCTACAGCCGAGCGTGGCACACAATGCACATACACGGATTGCTACAAGGTCAGTGCGACTTCATGTTTTACATTCTAAAATAAATGTCTCTGGCTCACCTTCCTGTGAAAGAATCACTTACTCTTGGGGTCCACTGGGACGCACACATGCCCTTGATTTCAGATGCCACTATTAGCGACATCAGAGCTCCCTTTCACCTTGCTGAAATCCGCCCCGTCTGCCTGTTGCTAGTTAAACATTCTTGAAATGCCCACAGTGAATATTTCGGCCATGAGGTTCTGTCATTTAAAAAGTAAAAAACTCTTATGAATGACAATTCAATGAATCCATTACTGCAATCTTACAAAAATGCAGTTAAGGACATAAGTGTACAAACAAATCTATCAGGATAGTGCTGTATACTCCTAGCACAGAGCTTGTAGCTTAGCAACGGAATTTTACAAAAGAAACATGGAACGTATTTGGCTAGTCTTTAAAACATTTCTGAGAAATATTGGTCCATCTGATGAGCGTAGGCGTGGGATGAGGTCAACGCTTTCTGATGGGCCTTCCAGCGGCACACTCTGTAATTAAAGTGTTTGCAACCTTTTCCAATCGGGGGACCACAATGCAACGCACCCTCATTGCAGCGACTGAACAGCGTGTTTAATTATGCAACCAAAGAGAGGGTGTTCGATTAGGTTTAAAAGGGTTGGCGAGAGGGGGCTATGTTGCTACAAACTCGGGCAGGAAACTTGAAGTTTAGTTTTACAAGAGGCGACTTTGAAACGATTTAAAAACATTGAAAGATGTGTTTCTCCCAATGACGAATGGCAAGCCAAGCCTTTTGATGTTGTACTTTCTCCACACAAAAAAGACAAGCGTCACTAATTTGACAGGATAGAACAGCATAGTCGGTGCTTGAAGTGTATATGAGCTAAGGTATTTGACGAATCCTTGTACATTTGGAAAACAGGGGATCATGGTGAGACCCTGAACATTGCCTCTGATCAAGAAGCTTCTAGAAATGAGCGTGTGATAATGCGAACTTTGGCCCTGGTTAACTTGATTTCTGCATCTTTCGTTGTACTGAAAGAAGTCTGTGGCTTCAAAGGTGGACAACATAACAAGACAGCCTGTAAAATTGCTTCAACCGTGTCCTAAAAATTATCAGAAAGGTACCTGCATCCTCCCTGAGATGGGGTCACCACAAGACACGGGGTGGCCATTTCTTCTTGATGAGGCTCGTGCTATCAGCTTTCTGCCCTGGGAGCCAATTTTTGTTTCTCATGTTTCTCAGGCTGGTTGCACACCTGAAGTCCTTTGCACCATGAGGTTAGACTGTGACAAAGTGTGCCCCCACCCCCTACCATTATGTTATAATCCATACGTGTGTTCTTGCACTTCATGAACTGTACTTTACCCGTTCTGTAACTAGTGCCTAGATGCCTCAGGGCTTTGTGCACTTAAATTAATGCAAATAAATACATTATTTCTTTTGTTTATTTCATGTAAAGAAGTGTGTTGGGGCTATAAATGTTTGTCAGTGGAATATTCCTGTCCATCTTTCATAACCCTAATTGTGGCCGGTACATCTCACTCTGCTTTGCCCCGCCTGTCTTTTGTGGAAGCTCCTTTCTTGTGCACTGAGGCTTAAGGGGCAATGTGTTTCTCATCGTAGCAGTGCTTTGTTTCTTTTTAATCTCTGGGTTTGTCTCTTCGTTTTTGGTGGCACTGTTCTTAACGTTGTGGCTTGGGTAATTGTTGGTCCCTTCCATACACTGTGCCACCATTTCTAGCATAGATGCATTAACATTGGAATTGAACCGGTGCAAGTTGCTTGATCTGATCCAGGTGGTAGGTTATCTTAGCAGAGTTTCATCTATATCCATACAATACTCCAGCCAGACACCATGATATCAGCTATACCTATGCTGTGGTCCCGCTAAGCTGTACGCCTGCCCAGCTGGCCTCTTCTTTCTGTACAAGGAAAGGCTCAGAGTCCACACACCCAAGCCGGGGAGATCACCTTTCATACATCCAAGAAGGGTCAGGAGCCGGCCCACACTCACAAGCCCGGGAGGAGCAAATCGCTGTTCTGCTGCTTTTCTTCAAACAATGCAGATAAAGTGACCCTTTTTGACAGACAGGATTTCATTTATTTCAGAAAAAAATATTGCGAGTGCAGATGCCATTTATGTCTGCCTCCAATGATTGGAAAAAAGTGTGCAAAGGTCTGTGTGCAAGCAGATGTGCTGCTCAGGCATATGTGCATACTCCGACTTCCTTGCAAACTCGCCCTGAGATTCGGAGGGGCTAATACAGAGGTAAAGGAATTCATAGATGCGCATCGAAGTGCCATCACAAGTGTGGCTGTTTGGCTGGAAGCTCCGTTTCCTTTGATGTCAGCTTGTTCCGCGACTGCCGAAACAGAGCAACAAGAACTTTTGTCCGCCCATCCTCTAAAAGTAATTATGGAATGGACTATTTTTACATCCTGAACTCTATTAGGTTTTGAGTTCTGAGTTCTGAGTTTGCGGGTTTCCTGCGTCGCTTAATATCTCTTCATTGTGACGTTACTTAACTGACTAAGTTATGTTCTTTCCTTTTCCTCCAGCTCCTCCCACATAACCGCCCACAGCCTGCCGTCATTTGCCTCACTTGCATAATAGCACTGCTGCACGCGGATCTCGTGCATGC
This sequence comes from Ambystoma mexicanum, assembly GCF_040938575.1. Classification (NCBI taxonomy): domain Eukaryota; kingdom Metazoa; phylum Chordata; class Amphibia; order Caudata; family Ambystomatidae; genus Ambystoma; species Ambystoma mexicanum. Next base: position 522,803,773 of record NC_090928.1, on the reverse strand, counting down.
ATCCGAAGTGCCGTCACAAGTGTGGCTGTTTGGCTGTTCAGCTGGGCCGCGAGGTACTCTTTGGAGTTGAGAATCTTGTTCAGCGTGTGTACAAACTGCTGTTAGGCTGGAAAGCTGTTTGATCACTGCGTACTGAATTAATCACGAGAGGGCTATTGTGAGCGTATCGGTTACCCAAACTGATGTTATCAGCGTATTCAGGTATTGCGCGTGTACAAGGCTAAATAAATGTTTTTTTAAAAAAGTGGTGCCTAATTTTACTTTTGCCTAAAAGAATGGTCAAAAATCTAAGGAGTGGGAAACACTGTCTGAACGGTTCTCCAAACACAATGCCTGAGGGGAATGTGTCAGATGAGGACCTGTCAGAGTCTGTAAACCAGACTAAAAAGAAAGGGGAGGTGTGCGAGGAATGTAGCAGGGCCCCCTGGTCCTAACATTTTGATTCCAGGTACGGCTCTGTCCTCAATCTCTACCATGTCTGATAACCAGGCTGTGGAACCATATAGTGCTCAATTAGAGATTCCAAAGAATAATAGTCCCGATGTTAAGGATGGCTATCTATATCCTTCTAATCCAATTTGCAACGTGCCAATGATAACACTCTCCTGGGTGCGGTTGGAGACATTTCTATTCTCCCTCCATCAGACACATCTCTAGTGGCCCCAGTTGTTTAGGCTGAACAACATAGTAGAGCCCGCCTGTCGGCCCATCAACACCAGCCTCAATCTCTCATGGGTTTAGAGAATAGGTACTCTTTCATGCTGCTATTGCTGCTAACTTGAACCAGCTAAAAGAAAAAGGGAGAGAAGACATGAATTTAACAGCAAATGGGACTAAGCAAAAGGCTAGTTCTCTGGGTCATGAGCTTGTGGGTAACCCGAGGGACATACTATACCCGCAATCACCTGCTTTGGGATTTGATTTACATCAACATAAATGTATACCAGACCATCTGCGCCTGCCCAACTCATTGCTCCCACTATATCCACTTGAGGATATGTTAGTAGACCTTAACCAACAGGAACTCCAACATTTTCTGGTATTGACTAGGATTCTGAACTTGCCCGATAAAGGGCACGAATATACTCATGGTGCCATTAATGCTTTAAGTTCTTCTAATTCAGAAATCTCGAATAGGTTAAGCAGAATTGAAGGGTTCCTGATGGCCCAGGAAAAATGCCACACATTCTGGGCAGTCCAACTCCTTAGTGGGAAGCACAATGTACAAAATCAACAGACGGCCCCCTTATGTACCACTCGGGCACAAGCCACACAAACTGATCTAAGATGTGTGCCAGAGTCACCACTACAAAAAACATGTGCCCAACTATGCAGCAACAAGTCTTTACTATTGACAAGCACAGTCAAGGCCCTGTCCCTGCCTATATAGAAATTGCCAAACTTCAGCATGAACGAATACTGGTCTTAGAAAACATTCTGGTGGCAGCCGATCTGGTTCCACCTGAGATATTGCGAGGTGAACAGATTGGAAGTCCTGTAACAAAGACTTTAGCTACTAATGATATGCCGGACAGCCCGTCTGCCCTTACTGATCTGATTGACCTGAATGTGGTTCCTCACATGGACACACAACCAGTCCTTGGAGACTTGTCAGAACAGAGTGGGATTCAACAATTCACATTCTATATGTCTCGCGAAGCTAAAAAACTACATGTGAGAGCATTGAAAAGGCAGGTACAGACAAATGTTCAAAATTCTAACATTCAAACTGTTGCATCCATAACAAAAAAGAAAAAGATTTTTTTTGCACAGATCCCGAAAGTCAGTGGTCCGAATTCGTTTATCAAAAACACTGCTTTAAGATCCACCGATGAAATGATTATTGATCTGACCCAATTGAATACTGAAAGCCAATCACATTTGGAGGTCCCTAAGTGTCAGCATAATGAAGGCTTACCATCCTTACCCTCCATTGGGCCCCCTAACTTGAAATTACATATATGATAGAGGGGGCTCATAGACTTGATAAGGATGTTCATTCTCAAAGCTCTCCCTTTCTAATCCAAACACATCTGCAAAGCTTCTTTGAGAAAATGGATAAGAAAATTACATCGATGTCTCAGCACACAGCAAATATTGCGAATAATGCAGAGGGGCCTGTCAAAGATAGCAGTGGGACTAATGACACTGGGGCGGGTCTGAGGGAATTGGTTCCATCTAACAATTCAAAGCAAGAAGTGTTGGTGGCCAAAGTAAATGTGTTCCCTCAAGCTGACTCGGTGTTAAATCCAAAGATGTACCCGTCTGGCCCTGATCTCTTAAAACCTAATCCAGCTATAAATGATAGAACTGACATTGAGGGTCCCAGTGGGGCCACATCGGCAGCATGTAAGGATATACCACTGGAGATGAAATTGGTGATGGGGTGGATAGCAGATCCTTCTAAAATAGACAAACCTAATCTAAATCGTGCCTCCCTGATGAAAGCCTTTCACCAAATACCGGCTTTGCGTAATCTGGTATCTGATGACATAGACTGGATCAGACTACCCCATTCACCCAATTTTCACATGATTTGTAAATTTCAAACAATTATTGCTTCACTAATTTGGAAACATGAGAAAGATTTCGAGCTGCTAGGCTATAAATGATTGGCCTGTTATTCAATGGAAGAGGCTACAAGGTTCATGGAGTATCAAGCTCCAGCGGCTTCACAAAACTTGTACATTGATTCAAGGGATTTCCAGTTGGCAACCTTGAATGAAAAAATAAGAGTTGAATCGGAATCAGTAGCACAAATTGAAACAAGTCTTGCCTGGTTGGAACCCCTGATGAAATCAATACTTAATGACATACCAGTGAAGGAAAAATTATAAAACCACGTCTTTGTGGTAAATTCATGGAATTGTTGTGGGTTTAAAAATCTCTGTTATCGTTTAGGAAGCTGCCTCAGAACAAGCAGCCTGCATTAATTCTGGTACAAGAAACCATGTCAATGTTGGATATTCACTTTGAAGGCTATTGTTACTTTTTTAACCATGCTGAGAAGGGCATACTTGGGAGCCCATTGGGTGGTCTTGCCATCCTTGTGAAGAATGTATATTGTGTTAAAGTACGGCAAGTGTATTCAACGCCTGAGATGCTTGCCTTTGAAGTAGCCTCATGCACTCTAGTGAGTGCCCATCTATTAATCATTTCCTTATATTGGAATTCCAATACTATACAAATTGAAGGCATAATTGACAGATTAAATAAACTTTTGATTGATGTTGCTGTTGAAACGCCAAACGTGCAAATTATTCTAGGTGGTGACTTTAATTCCACTCTAATGGCATCTAATCCTCGGTATGAAACACAAAATCATGTCTATGCCACTGCTTCGCATGAGAGAGGACAATTATGGGTCAAGTTTTTTGAAGAGTGGGCTATGCAAATTGTGCCTTTTAACCTTAATGAATCAGTAGTCACATGGTCTCGGAGATCGAAATCATCGACAATTGACTATATTGTGTTGTCAAGTAGCCTGGCCAATATGGCATCCTCGTGTACTTTATCGAACTTGAATCTGAGTGATCACTGTTTGCTGGAGTGTTCCATTGAGATTATTATTCCAGTGTACAAACTTTTAAAATCATTGTCATTACCAGAAATTGATAGGCATGCTCTATCTATTAGGTGAAATCCGAGACTATGTAGGCAAGTGAATTTCCTAGTTAATCGGGACATTGTAAAAATCAACCCTAGTCTGATATCTGCAGGGGAATGCAGGTCATGTGACCTGTTGAATGAAATCATGATCCGTGAGCATCTTGAGCTTTTGGCAGCCCAGAAATTTCACGAGCAACGTAATGATGTAGCTGGGTTATACAATGCAGCAATTGCTAGAAGAAAATGGCAGAAAAATATTGCGATTCATACATTGTTAAGGAACACTAAGAAGTGTTAATTTAGCGGAGATAAAGGCAATCTTGACAAAGCACAAAAATGATATTAAAATCTAAAAATTTGGCAATTACATCAAAAACAATCAAAAACTTAATACTTAATATCTAAAAATACCCGGGAGGTCGGAGCGACTTTAAGAGACCCTTTAATGAAAGCCCCTCCTGCCTTGTGCTCTGCTGTGAATGGGGAGGTCTGGTTTGACATTTTTCGAAATAAATACACCCGGCCACGGATATTTGTGATCAGTAAAACTCAATCCTTAGTGACTGACCTACCACCTAGCTACCCCTGGGGAGTAGTTGATATTGAGATTGTAATTAGGGATTTGAAACCCTCCAAAGCAGCAGGTCCAGACGGAATTCCGCTCTGCATCTTAAAAGATGACCCAAAGCTATGGGCAGCCTACTTGAAACGTCGCTTTGATTATTTGTTTCGAACAAAAACCCTGCCACCCTCTTGGCTATCTGCAAATGTGATCCCTTTGCATGAAAAGGGTTCCCTCAGTGATCCGGGGAACTTTAGACCCATTGCCCTGATAGATGTGTCCTCTAAGATCTTTGCGGCATTAATCCTTAGAGAATTAAATGAATTTATTGCATCTCAGCGCATCCTTTCTCAGTTCCAGACTGGATACAGGAAAGGAATGGGCACCCAACTGAATGCCACCATTCTAGCGCACTTACTGCAGGTCTCTCGTCAGAAGGAGAATGGGACAATTTATATGGCCTTTTTAGATCTCTCTTCAGCTTTTGTTAGCGTCATTAGAGAAATTTTATGGGGGAAAATGCAAACTTTGCAAATTCCAGCACATCTCATTGCCATGATTGCCCTTTTGCACAGTAATACAAACTACAGGGTAAGAATAGACCAAATTAGGCTTTTAACAGATCCTATACCTACCTTTATAGGCGTCAAACAAGGATGCAACCTAGCAGCCATATTATTTAATTTGTATCTGACTGATATTGACAATTTATCGAAAAATTGTAACTCCTTTCCGGTCAAATTAGGCGTCCTCCATATAAACTGGCTAGCCTTTGCGAGCGATTGGATCCTGTTTGACCGGTCTCAGTTTGGTCTCCAAAACAAATTGCTGCAATTTGCCATATTTTGCGACAACCATAATCTGACGATAAATCCAGCAAAATCAAATATTCTAGTTTTTACGAACCAAAGAAATATCACACCTCATCGATGGCATATTAAGGGGATTGTGATCCCACGGGCATTGGGGATGATATATTTAGGCTATAATCTGACTAATACTGATTCAATAGTGAAATGGCAGACAGCAATTTCCATCAAAACGACTCCATTGATTGCACAGATGAAGTTAATACATTTGAAGGTCTGCAGATTCTCTTTAATTCCACTTATTGAGTTCTACCTTCTCAAGGTGGAAGCAATTATTCTCTACGGATTGGACCTGTGTACTTTAGCTATTGGACCAGTCTTAAACACAATTCAAGGCATGATATGGAAAAAGGTTTTGCACTTACCTAATTCCTTGCCCAATTCCATTATCATCCATGAATTGGGGCTCTCATCACTTGCATCAAAATGTTTATGGCGTAGATTTTCCAACTGTGCAAAAATGATAAATCCTATTCCCAATTCACTATATGAAGACTTGGCCATCATGTTAAGGAATGGCAAACCAAAATCTTTGCATATAGCCGCTCAATTGTGTCAATAGAATTTGGGAATGATTGCAATGCATACAGAAGATTTGGTTAGGCGGCCCCAAATTGTAAAAACGAAACTGTATCAATACGACTGGGCAATTACTTCTGATATGATTGGGAACCATACAGCGTATAAAGAATACGCGAAGTTTCGTCATAACCAGAAACCCTATCTTTCATATATTAGGCAGGCTCCATGCCATCAGGTTAGAACAATGTACATGCGATTTAAATTCAATCTCTTGGCAACTAAAGCCTGCATGAATCATTGGCAAAACTCTAGGGGGACACTAAATGAGGCCAGTTGCAGATTCTGCAAACATAAACTAAGTGAAACCTTGAAACATCTTGTTTTAGACTGTCTCTTTTTTGATAACGACAGGCATAAATATATGGGAGTTCATGTGAATCTTGCAGCTGGCTCTAACCTAGATCTTCTATGGATAGAATGCATGTCGGGATAATGACAATCTCTGCTAATTGCGCTGTCATTTTTTGACAATTATAGACAGCAATTTGGAACAAATGAAGCCATAGGTTGACCTGAATCATGTAATAGAGCTATTTTGTTTATGCTTTTGCCACTCTTGAAAGTCTAATTGAATGTTAAGTATAAACATGTATCTGGAGAATGAACACAGTGGCTGTATGGCCCATACATTTGTTATACAAGGCATGTCCTGAATTGGGGTTTGCAAATAGCTTTGCAAAAGCTCGAGTTTTGCTTGGAATGTGAAAATATGTATGAAAGTATGTACTGAGTAAGATAAAGAGAGATGTCTGAAGTAATCAATAGTAATCCACATGATCTTGTTGGCAAAAAAAAAAAAAAAATGGGCTGACGGCTGTGGCGATGTGATGAAGTGCAAAAGTATACGCAAATTGCAAATGCACCATTTACCGAGTACTGTCTAATTAGAGCTTTTCTTATTTTTATCTTTTTCGTGTTTTAAATGTTTGAATTGATACTTTTTAATGTTTGAATTGTTATTTTAAGAACCTGTAATTTTGTAATGTAAGTGTTGTAAAGATGATTACATCAAAAACAACAATAGAAAATAAAAATGTTAAAAAAAAAAAGGAATTCATAGATCACATCAATCATCCTCTTGATGTCATGGAGGCTCTGAAGAGTGTACCGAACACCCGCAGTAAAAAATTCACATAACGCGGGCTACAGAAGATACATTTGAGATGAAACGTACCGGGTCCTCTCCTGTATTGAAGTAAAGAAAGAAAAAACTGAGAGACTTTGTAAGGAATGGACAAATCGTGTCTCGTTTATGGGACCTGCAAGTCAACAAACAGAAAATATCCCTTTATGCCCAACCACCTGAGCCAACCTAACCCGCCCTCCAACTCTCTTGCCATTATAATATCCCTATGGTTCGACCCCATCCTGAACACATCACTTCCGTTAACCTTTTACCGCCCCTTGTCCTAACATTGGGCACCTTTCTACCTCATTTGAGGGCTTCCCCCATCTCCAATTGCTTAAAAGGAATCAATATCCGGTGTCCACTTCCCCAGGTGAGGGACTTTCGAGCCACCGCCTCTTTACGCACTTTGTTGGGGAGTAATGTTCCATTGTGACAAACGGTATGGACCGGTGGGATCCAAAGATAGCGGCTGTGTGGCCTTCACCCAGTGCACTTGAGAGTCTCAGCATTATCTACAGTGCATGCTTTGCCAGAGAGCCCTCAAGTGCAAGCATTGGCTAAAGTCCATAGATGGGGATTAGCCGGACAAATGTCTGCTGGGATTTAAACAAAAATAATAAACACTCTGGCTCATATGATACTAATATTGATTCAGGTATTCAATGTCCAGGGCGACCATTCACGACGGATAACAATTTATCTCTCCCAACATCTTCATTTACCCACATGTCAAAATAACATATATCATATGGTGCCTTCACGGAACTACCATGTCACTGATTTCCCCCCCCCCCCTCCCTCAGGGGCTGCCAACATCAACACCTGTCCATTTCTGTGCATTGTAATTCCTGCTAGCCATCAGTAATATACTTCTACACTGTAAGGCCGCTGGACCAGTCTTGGCTACACATCAAGCCCTCTTTCTGACCATTAGGATTATGTACCTGTCAGTCATTTGAGCAGTAATACATCTGATAGGGGAGCCCCTTGTGTGCATGCGTGGTTGGGGTCAATATAGGGTAATAAAGAAAAATGGCCCACGCTGCAAGCAACACAATTCGTTGTACAAATTCCAATTATTTTAGATAGATCGTGCAAAAAGTCACTGAGAGCATCTCTAATATTGAAAACAAAGGTTTATATGTAGTAGAAAAATACTTGTGTCATTATCAGACAGACATAATAAAGACAAATAACATATCAACATATAAAAGAGGTGATCAGAATGCAAGGTAAAACAATGAGAAATAACGACAAGGATGAAGATTAAAGATGTACACGTAATGTATTCATTCTTTGTAATCCACGTTGTTGAGTACTTTATGGTATTAATAATACTACCCTCAATTGTGCATGGTAAATACATATTCATGCACTTGATCTGTCTACGTGTGTGCCCAAAATCTCAGATTTCACAATGCCCTTTCTTGTCTGATGGGCATATGAACACGTTTCGCTGTGCCAATAGTATAGAATCCATACTCGCCTTCCTCAGGGCAGAAAGAACAACCCATGTGCCTCAGACAGGGGCGGGTGGAGATTCCAAAATTGTGGGGTCTTCGCAGTAGGGGGTACACAGTCTTCTATAGTCAGCCTGATGTCCCAATTGGTGGTTTCTGGTTATATTATTGTTAATGAAGATGCTGGTGACATATTCCTGCCAATTCAGAATGTACAGCAATATGTTGTCGAGTCACTGCAACAAATTTGAATGATGCACCCTTACGGATGAATTCCGATGGTATGGCTTTGCCAGCATATCAGCTTTTCTTCTGAGCATGTGCGATATCCAGACGTTCAAGATCTCCATTTGAGCTAAGCATCTGTTGGATAACGGTGTTGGCTTAGAAAATCCTAAAATACGTTTGTCAAGTGTAATGGATAGTGATGTTTAAAGGGGGAGCTCTCGGGGGTGCTGTTGCGCACAGAGCGGCATGCAAGCCTCTGCGTGAGCTTCATGGGTGACCTGTGGGGTTCTGGCATGGAAACTGGTGGCAAACTGGGATGATTTTATGCAAAGTGAAGGGAGAGCGGCATAAACAACTATGTACCTGTCCTGACCGAAGATCAGGGACCTTCCTCTGCCAGCGCCAGAGAAACACGACGAAAAGACCATGATCCCCCGGGCCAGACACCATGTGGCTCTCGGAGTGGGCGGGCCTGACCACTCAGAGGAAGCGCGACTATGTTCTGAGACCGCAGCAGACTGGAGGCGTTGGGGTGGCTACCCCGTCCTGCTAACGCTTTACTCTAGCGAATCCAAGGTGTCCTGCCCGCAGCCCTGCACCTGAGAAGAAAGAGGTGGATCCCCCATCCTGCGATACAGAGAAGCTAGCGTGGCCCTGTTGGGTTACCTGCGATACAGTGCCTGCCTGGGGATCTCGCCCCTCCTCCGCAAGCCACGCGTAGAACAAAGAGGTCACCCGCAGTCAAAGTGCACCAGGGCGCGGACTGAGGCAACCCGTGAGACCCATCAACGCAGCACTTCTGAACGCCTGGATACATTCGGCGGTGAGCAATGGAATCTCCGCACTGGAGTGTTGGCCGGGGGGGAGTCGTGGGCCACTGAGTGCCCTAGACCCTGCTGGTGGTGTGCTCACCACTGCTAGCGGCCCGCCGCGAGGCCAGAGCCCCTGACACCTAAGAATGAAGAAGCAGGGACGGGGGGGTGTGGCGGCTTCCCGCTCCCCCGCTGTGCGGAACTTGGGCGCTCTTGCCGCGGTGACTCGCTCCTCCTCCCCAGCTGCCACACTAAAAGTTTGGCTCCTACAATCTCGTACATGGCCCACTTGCGAGGTGGGGAGACCGTCCCTCACTGGAAGAACCATAAACATAGCGAGCCGGGGGAACGCAGCAGTATCCATTCATGAACCGCCGCCCACAGTTTTGGGCCAGCATAAGGACAGAGCCGGCTGGAGCAAGCCACATGTTCCCTACTGACAGCAGGTGGCTGAGGCACTAACAACCTCCGCGGACCGGGAAGCTCGCTGTGCACTATGAGACCATACTGAGATTCCCTGGCCAGAAGACGCACAGTACTGGACAAGCATAGTAGTACAAGTGATGCTTTGTTTTTGATATAAATTCTTCCACCAACACAGCCGTGCCAATGAACTGCAGGCTTCCCACAACCAGCCTACGGAGTGCAAAGGGGGAATTCAAGAGAGTTGTTGAATGGCACACTTGAAAATGAATGCAGAGCGAGCACAACTGTATTGGGGACACAGTTACATCTGTAGAGCAGTCCACAAAGGCTAAACAGCCTGTACGGTGGTGAGTGAGTGGGCAGGTCCACACTGGAATAAGCTGCCCAACTGCTCTCACAGACCCATAGAGCTCCCTATTAGAGACTTTCAAGGGGCCTACCGGACGAGGAACACTAGCCCATGACCCTGACAATCATTATATCGCCTGTGTAGAGGGCGCACGGGGGGGGCAGCAAACTGTACACTATATGGGCACCAACGAGGCTCCCACAACGCCCACGTTTGGCCACACTGGTGTGCCCTCCACCTGCGGAGCCGGCCTGTACATGGCAAGCCCTCCTCATTCTACAGGATAATGCCTAAAGGAACGCCTTCTAAAAAAGGTGGGACGATCGATACATTTACGAAACCCATTCCTAAACAAACGAGCATTAACACTGAGGTCATTGGAGGTCAAGAAATAAAGGCGTCAGCACCTCCCACAGATTTGTAAGGAGTCATCACCGTTATGCAACAGGGATTTGCAGCAATGAATGATAAACTAGATGGCATCAATATCAACATCAACATAATGCGAGCACAAATGGAAAAAATGCCACAGCGTATTACGGAAGCTGAAACGCGGATTAGTACAGTGGAAGACACTGTGGAAGCTCTAAAGAACACTGTGACGGCCATGGCAAAGGACTTAGGCACCATTAAACTGAAATGCGAGGACTTAGAAGCAGGGTCAAGGAGGAATAACATCCTCATCATGGGAGTCCCTGAGGATGCCTTGAAAGGTCCCATGGAACAAGCAGTGGAAGAATTCTTGAAAGACACACTTAGAGACCCCGGGTGGTCTCAGATGTTTGTAGTCGAACGCGCACATAGATCAGGTGCTTTCCCTTGGCCTATCATTGATCGCTTAATGAACTACAGGGACAGGGACTTGGTACTGAGAGCAGCCAGGGAAAAGCGGGAGATCCAGCTGGGATCCAGCATAATATGAATTTTGCAGGACTACACGCTTGCGGTCCAGCAGAAGAGATAGGGGTGAAGAAATTGCTGAGAGAACGCCAGATCCCTTACGCTATGTTGTACCCAGCGAGATTGCACATCAAGAACAAGACCTATTTTTTCACATTTCCAGAAGAGGCGGCCTCATTTGTGGAGGCCAATATCCCCCTGCCAGAGACTCAGCCTTTTCGGAGAGACGGAATGAAGGTGGGCAAGACATATTTCAACCGAGATCCCGTTCAACAGGTCCAAACAGAATGTACTGCAGCAGTGAGTAGCCCTTGCAGATGCTACATTAGTAACTGACCAGTAGCCTGCGACCAGACGATCGAGTATTAAGGGGGCTACAGAAGATTGTATACAATGGTTGGCAAATGTATCCATGTATGAAGAAGTCTGTAACCCGCAACATCTTAAGGTATTCATGTGTTATCGAAATGCAGGATAATGCTGGCAAGGTGGTAAGCCAGGGACGCCATTCATGTGAAACAAGCAGCCGGCACTCCCGGGTGCCACGGAAACAAAATTCCCCAATGCAAGTGCATAGTTTAGTTAAGTTAGTAGGGGGGCGCAGGGGGAAATGGAAGGGTGGGGGTCACATAGTCAACGTTTAGGGCACTATGATGGTGGGGAGAGGTCGGGAGTTGGGGTGAAAATGGTAAAACATTGCACAGAAAAGAAATGACAGGTGAAGATCATAGCACACACAGGCACAGGCTAGCGGCACCCACATACCGATATACAAAGGGTAATGGCTGACACCAAGTACACTGGAATGAAACTACTGAGCTGGAATGTCAGGGGTCTGGGACTCCCTATGAAAGCACAAAAGGTGACTGCATATGCAAATCGACAAGGAGCCCAGATATTATGCTTGCAGGAGACACATTTCCAGTATAACCAAGCACGCAAGTTTGCCCCTGGCTGGGGCGAACGCCGTTATTGCACCTCCTATTGCACTAAGGCCAGAGGGGTCATAATTAATACATAGGTCGCTCCCTTTTACCCACTATATGACAGAAACTGATGACCATGGCAGATATGTATTAGTGCATGGGAAGTTGGGGAATGCAGAAGTGTTGTTAATGAACATTTACAGTCCCAATGTTGATGACCCCAAATTCTATGAACAAGTATTTCAGAAATGCGCTAAATACTCAACCGCACCAATACTCTGCGCGGGGGGATTTCAACACCATACTGTAAGTGATTTCAATCTGGCACTACAACTAAGTCAGTGCCTAGTATATGATGCCCAATGGAAACCCTTATTTATATATTTTTATGTCAAAGTTTGTTTAATTCTGCATGATGTACCCTTATATAACACCCCTCTCTTTGAATACCCCTGGTCTCACTGAACCAAGAAATAGGTTTGTTTTGCAAATTAAAAGATTTATTTGGAGATTCCAAGATGGCCGTCGGGGCAGAGAGTCATGGTTAAGTCTCGCTCCCGCCAGGCCGCACCCAAGCACTACATTTAGTACCAGATCTGAGAATTTAAAGCACCTCCGACAGCTGCCGACCCCCCAGGGACCCATCGCTGCAACGAGAAGGGGAATCGTTGCGGGGGAGAGAGCGAGCAGAGGCAGCGCTGCTAGCAGGGCCACCCCTCCCCCTCCAAGAGCGCAGCGCGCCATACGTGACTGGTGAGAAGGAGAAGCCGGGACGGGGGCCCGTCTGTGGACGACAAGGCGGGGCACACTTGCACACCGGCATACATCCACCACGCGGTGAGGACTCTGCGGCGCAGTAAACGCCCAGAACGAAGGCACAGGAGGCCACGGGCGTACATCGAGAGGCCCACCCCTCCCCCTCCAAGCAAAGGCGATCCGCGCCAGGGACCAGGACAACAACAGGTGCGGAGGAACCGGAGGCCGTCCCACGGCCGCGTTGCGTATCAGCAACTGGGGGCAACTTCTCTGGGAAGAGGAGTCCCCGCTTGGGCTCAGGAGCCGTGGCTGGGCTCTGATACGTGTGGGGAAACTCGAGCGGAGAAGGAACGCACTGCCTTTGGACCTGTGGAGTTGCAGTGATGAACAAACTTTACAGGTGAGAGGAGCCCCCCCGCACAGAGATCTCTGGAGGCCACATTCTAGGCGGGAGCCACCCCCCCCTCCTCGTTGTGCACCCCTTGCAAGGACAAGCAAGATACTCTGCACCAAGGGGGCAAAGTCCCCACACACCATTGCTGGCATACTCTGAGCTTGCGGGGACAGGGAGGTTATAAAGGGAAGAAGGGAAGAGACGAGCAGAGAACCAAGGACTCTACCCCCAGATTTAACATCAGCACCAGGGGTAACTGCGCAAGCGGTCTCTGGTGGCTGGAGGGCTTAAAAGCTCCCCATAAGAGATAAGGCAGTAGGATCTGGGGGCTCACCTCCTAGCAAGCTCACCCCGCCAATTCTAGAACGCTACGCAGAGGAACCAGAGGCACAGCATAGTTCACAAGTAGTAAATACACCCTGAGAGTACTGCACAAAGCAAGGGCAATGTCCAAGGCAAAGGGTAAAGGGGGCGCGACGCAACCAAATCTGCAATCGGCTAAGCAATACACAAGCATACTCCAAATGTGGGCGTCCGATACCCCTATAACCACCAGGGGTAGGTCGCAGGATGACCCACTAATGGACTCCATCCCCCCCAATGCATGCAACCAACCTCCGTCAAGAGATGACATGCACACCTGGTTCGTGGAGCTCAAAGACAAATTCATGTCGACGGTTCAAGACCAATTCGCCACAATGAGAAACGATATGAAACCGGTAGTCCAGGACTTAAAGCACGATGTAGCCAAACTGGAAGAAAGGACTGACACCTTAGAGAAAATCGTGCAAAACGTGGAAGTAGAAGCACAAAAAAGCAACGAAACCCAGGATCACTTGGTGCGATTAACCCACAATTTAGAAATCCAATGCAAGGACCTAGAAAATAGGTCCCGCAGATCTAATATCAGCATTAAAAACATGCCTGAGACAGTGCTGGATAAGGATCTCAAAAAAGCGGTACAGGAAGGGTTCAGGGACTTAATTGAAGCACAAGATGCGGACGTCATAGGGATCGATAGAATACACAGAGTGGGCCCAAAAAGAACAGGCGCCCCAGGGGAAAGACCTAGAGATGTTCAGGCAGCCCTCATATCATATTCACAGAAAGAACATATACTGAGGAGAGGGAGGCTGGTAGACCATATTAGGATGAATGGGGCAGACATACAGCTTTACCAAGATCTGGCATTGGTGACGTTACTAAAAAGGAGAGAAATGGCACCACTGATAAAAGAGCTGAACGCAAAAGAAATAAGGTACAAATGGACTTTCCCGTTCGGCCTACTATTCGAGTGGGAAGGGAAACAAAGAAGAGTGACAACTTGGGAAGAAGGGCTGCATATAATGGACATACAAACAGAGGAGGAAGGAAACGGGCATCAAAGCAATAGGGGACCGGCAAAAAAGGCAGAGAGGTTGGAAGGTGGCTCAGCAGAAAAAGAAACCATCTGGTAGGGGGAACTCCTAACCGTCATCTGTAAGGGAGGGTAGCACCCATACAAGATGAAGACTGGGGGCGTCCCCAGCCTACGGAATCTGGAGAGGTTATCTATGAAGGAACTCGGAAAAAGTAATTTCCAGCAGCCCGGCTGGGGATCAGGTACGGACACGTAGTAGGTCAGAGGAATATGCGGGGTTTAGGACTCCCCGCACAGTTTAACCCGAGTCAACAGAGGGCAGGGAGCGATAGGCGCAACACCCAAGCATCCATTGGTACCCGGGCCCTCCTCGGGATCAAAGTTGGTTGTGTTGTTTATAACGGGGGGGGGGGGTTG